>NC_090659.1:18314908-19689908 GCF_013368605.1 Nyctibius grandis
GTGTCAGGGAGCCAGGATCCTGGAGGATCTCCCAGAGGGATTCAGCCTACACCCTGACTCACTGTATCCCCACCAAAGCCTGGCATGCAGCTGATGAGGAGCTTCCAGTTTGGTTTCCTCTAAAGCGATGCCCATTCGTGGATACTGAAACCATCCTGTAAGTTGGATCAGTGCATTTTAAACCCACCCTACAGCTCCAGAATGAACTGCTAGAGTAGATGCAGCCTTGACATACAAATGTCAGGTGAGATTCTCCTTTGTTCCTCTGAATCTTGTTTCCTATCGTACTTTTGCTTTTTTTTTTTTCTGTAAATTCCTCACAGCAAAACATGTTAAGCAAGATGGTAATAGGGATAACATGAAATTTATCTGTACTGTTTGGAGCAGGCTGTCAGAAGTAATAAAACATTACCATTAACAATGAAGAAAAAAAAATCAACATGAAGATCTCCAGACAACCTGCTGTTATTGCAGAGATATCCATTACTTTTACGGCAGGTTTTTAGTGATTTTAAAACATATTGATTTAATGTACCTTCTTCTTCCTTTATATTTCTTCTTTTCCATATAATTTCTTTATGCATTTTAACTACACCAAAATAAAATTACAGTTGTAAAGCGAGGCATTCAAAAGTTAAGGAAAATAAAATTAAAATTCACCTAGACAATTTTAATTCAATCCCCTAACCTTATGTATATTTTTTTGTCTAATTCATGATCATTTAATGTACTTTCTCACAGGAAAATGTGTCTTGTTAATCTATTAAAAAGATAGTTATTCCATCTTCCTCATCTTCTTCCCTCAATGTGTTTTTTAATGAAAATCATCAAGTTGCTGCCATTAATACATAATTATGCATAACAATCCTTTAAGTAAGGATTTGCAGGGACTTTGGAAAATCTCAGTTACCACTAAGCTAATCCTGTCAGTACTAAATGTATGCATGTTATATGTATTTAGTAACCTGAGCTCTTCATTAACATATTCCTTTTCTGCCAGGACAAAAGAAAGAAATCTATGTTGAGATACCAAAGCTGTATATTTCATTGGCTGTTTGTCTAAATAACTCTCCATTTCTAGAAGTCTTTTCAAGCTAGCTGCTACTAATCAATAACCAAATATTTGAGGGTGTTTCTTCACATATGGGATACTGAGATAGAGCTGGAAAGGGGCTGAAAGGGTGACGAGCCATGCCTAATTTTTTTACTTTTAGTTAAATCATTGATGTTTATTACCTGTATTGCTGACATTTCTAAAAATATAACTTATATTCCAATGTCAGTATGACATTAGAAAAAATATTTGAAAAAATTATTTTTAGATAAGCTTCATGTTAGTGAAATGTCGTAAGATCAAAAGAGATATGGAGAAAAAACCCATTTCAGTTCATGTTACAGATTGGCCAAAACAATGAAGTTCTGCTACTTGCACATTTTCCTATTAAGTTCTTTCAGTCTCCCTGAAAATAAGTAAAAATCTGCATCTTAGTTGGTAATCCAAGAAGTACATCAAGCTGCTTGGTATATTAAAATGGTGTTGCAGCGTGTCTGAGATGGAGAGTGCCTGTTCCTTCCTTCATTATTCATCCACCCACTACTCTTCTTTTCCCAGCAGCCAGGTTGGCTGACCCCTGGAAATCTTCAGCCTTTTGTCCCTTGTTACGGCAACCAACTGACACCTCCAGCAACCACCGCTGTCCCCAGAAAACAAGTCCTTAGCTGAATTCAGCTGGTTTTCTGAACACCTTGCCGCTGACTGAAGATTTCTACCTTTACCTCATCAGGCCAAGGGGGTTCACAAGATAAACTCCCTGTTGGTTCCTGACCTTTTCTATTCCTTCTTCCCCTCCGTTACAAGATGCTACATTTGCACTAAACCCAGACTTTTGACTAACTTCTAAACTTCTTCTCATTTTACCTTAGTAAAGTCCTCTTAGACCTAGAGAAAAGTCAAATTGTTTGTACTTTTCTATTATGAAAATGTAGTAGGGAAACTTTCAATAAAACGTTAACTTTTTAAAGAGTTTAATGGATTTTTGGATGCAGTTTATGTTGCATGCAAATAGTTCAAAGGGAGGGTTTATATAGCTATATATAGTTTGCGAAGAAAGATGACTCTTCTCTTTAAAAAATGCTTTTGCCATAACAACAGTCCTTATAAAGTAACTGCATTTTGATGCTTTTGGGAAAACCACTCCTTCACTTGCTCCATCCGCATCTGCACAGAGAGAGAAATTACGCTGGAAATAAAACATTTAGTAGCTGGTTTATTTCTGTTCCTGGGGTTTTTTGCCTCTCAGACTGGCAGACCTGGGAATGCTGGGAAGACACTGAGATCAATTGTTTATAGAGAAAAAAATGCCTTACATCTTTCACTGGTTATCTTTCTAGTTGGTTAAAATACAGCAACTCCACAGCTTCTCATCCAATTTTCCTTAGCACAGACAGAGAAGGAAAATGGTCTTCAGGAACAAACACTAACATCAGCATTAACTAAAAAAATATCATCTTCTAATTATAACTCCATACAGGGCTATTTGTAAGGTCTTGGGCAAATCTCACCTTCTCTCTGCCTCGTAATCTCCATCTAGGAACTGTAGCTAAGTGCAAGAGTTAACTATATGACAGGTGGGTAGAGAAAAATAACTGATGAGCAAAAACCTTCCCAGTCATTTTATACCTTCATAAAAGCATTGTTCTGATTTGCACCATTTCCAGTGAAAGGAGAATGAATGGTACTTTGAAGAATTACATCAAGGCAAAATATTGTATTTGGCATTTAAATTCAAAGTTGATAGCTGTTTTAGAAATGCCTGAATCAGACAGTCAATGCCAAATGCTACATTTTTTGTGTTCTGTAATATTCTTAAATAATTGCTCCAAGACTCACATAGAGAAAACAGCGCACACGAAGGCTATTACTAATACTTTGATCAAACTCGTATGATTTGCCTTTCTGGGTTTTTAAAGTTTCAAGGCCGCTTTTGCTTTGTTTTCTGTTGTAAGAGTTCTCGATGCGAAGTACAACCTACATATTTGCCACAGCTCCTGAGGTTTGTACGTGGGCTATGTAAGTAATCACAATCAAGGTGTGGTAAATTTCCTGAGGATTAATGACCAGCTGGGAGGAGATGAAGGTCAGCAGCACAGCCAAGGATCATTAACCCAAGCTGGTCATTAATCTTAAGAATTTACCTCCTGCCAAGGTCAGCATTGTTATTTTAAGCTGGAAATGAAAAAAATGTGGCCATAGGAATTTTTATTTGATAGGTTTAACTGTAACATCTAGCATATTTTAGAAAAAATTAATTTTATTTGGGAGAATTACATTAGCTAATTAGCCCACTAGCCCACCTTTTACTGATTAGTTTTGCTTTCTTTAATGTATGTACTGGACCATGACAGGCAGAAAGGATTTATAACATTTTTCTTCCATGTGCAATTGCTGTGGACGTATTAAATAGTGACCTTGTTTATGTATCTATTTACAAGTTTTGATTTCCACCCCAAATTTTATCTCCTGGAGCTTACTGACATCTCTCATTTGTTTAACTGAACATCTGTTCAAGTTATTAGTTTTGAAAGTGATGTTTAAAAATATTTTTGTTTGTAAAATGAGGGTATTATAAATAACTAGACAGTGTCTACAACTGAGGGAGCATTTACTCCCTTTAGAAAGCAGTACTCCCTTCAGAAGAAAAATAAAAAGGCACTTTTGATATCTAACTAATATTCACATTTGCATTTATAGTCATCTAGTATTTAAATTAACACTGCCAATTAATCCTTTCTGTAGCTATTCATCTTATTTCTGTCTGTACACATATTCTGGGCTTAAAAGACTTTAGATTCTCCACAATTAGGGAGGATCGAGCCATGAGCTCAGCGTCACGCTTCATGTGGGCAGACTCCCCACACACCTTCCGGAAATAAGTCTCCAAAAAAACAGGTGCTGCCAATCTCTGTGTCTAGGCACCAAAAGTGCCCCAGGAGAGCAAATGTCCCCCAACTCTTCTGACACATTCCAATTTACTATCGATAAAGGTGACAGTTGAAGAAAACACCTACAGACTCAGCAAAAGGAAAGCACATCGCAATTTATCTTATACAATACAAGAAATATTTAGATCTTTCTAAAGCAAATAACATTCTATTTGTTTTAAGGTGGAGTTTGCCTTTTGTTTTACAATGTTTCTTCTTGCTAGGAAATATGTCCCTGTGAGTTCCTCCTCAACTTCTCAGCCTTTGCACCCTTAAATCTTCAGGTTTTTATTTCCCTCTTTGCTCCCAGTTGGGGATTTGCTGCTGAAAGGGACCAAATGGATCTTTGAGTTCAGTCCTCCAAGTTTACATGCAAGTGTGCAATGGACACAGACCTCCAGAGCTTTGACTATGTTTGACTCAACTCACCACCGATCACAAAATATTTTCCAACATCTCTTACAAACTTTAGCTACACACTAAGCTGAAAGCAAGAGTGTAATAGGCGACACAAAGAGAGCAGGAGTAACAAGGATCCGTTGCAGCAATTTTACTTGCTTGGCTGTATCCTGTTTCCAGCTGAGGTCAATCTGCAACGCTTTAGAGCACGGCTTACCATCCAGGCACCTTGAAGATTTTAATACCATTCTAAATCACCTCATTTATTCTTACTGACATATGTTACGTCTCTACCTGTAACATATTTTTAGTATTTCCTTTAAAATATATTAACAGGTGTGCATGTGAAAAACGGACAGCTTAAGGAGGTTGTTGTTGCTGGACAAAGGCTCAATTTGAGTGTAGTCCAATGAAAATGTTACACTGTGTAGCATTACAAGACAAAAAAAAAAAGTTCCCCAAACCTCACATTCTGATTGTAGATCAGGTTAACTCAGCCAGAAATAATCTAATCTTCAGGCTCCTTCCTACAATATGTTTAGCTTCTTCTTTCAATCATGCTTTTTGTATCTTCTCCTTTTACTTTTCCTTAAAAAAAAAAACAGGAAATGTAATTAAAGTCTTGATATAAAGTTATGGAAAACCTGCAAACCCCATGAAATACAGGATTGCTTCATTGTTTATTAAGTGCTAGCAAATATCTGTTGCTATGGAAAGCAAATGTGGACTACCATCCATAGTCCTTTACCGTTAAGTTAGACTGGTTTGGTGGCAGTCTTATCTTGACTGTCTTGTAATGTGACAAAGGCCTTCATTATGGGCCAAATTTTGCTATTCTTTTTTTGACTGAACAATGTATGATTTCAGAAATGATTCTACTAAAGTAGCCTTGTGTGAATACCTATGACCTGAACTTTTACAATGTATGCTCATCAATCATCTACAATATATACAGCTATAGACAACATATAGTTTGCATAATATTAGTGTCTTTTTCCTATAGTCTGTCAAGATGCTTTATTTATATAACCCTCAACAAAATCTTTCCTCTGAGATGCCTGATGACATGCTCTATCCAGTACCTACTAAGCTTGCTACAGCAACATCCAGTGCTTCGGTGGACAGCTGCCTAACCCCACCCTCCCACCCCGGCTTTTGAAGCATGACTGAAATGGAGTATGAAATGTCATTATGAAAGACATTTTAAGGTTGTTTGAAATGAAAATCCGTTTTAATATCTCTTTATTAGATTTTAATACTAAAATACACACAGGGAAAACTGCCACCCAAAACATAATTACATGCAGATTTTGTTTAGTTTATTAATAGTCACGCTTTCCTTCACTAACTATATGAACACATTAAAATTGTCCAGGAAACAATATGGATAAGAAGGGCCTGGCAAAATGCTCATAATATATCCAAACAAAAAGAGAAAGAGAGACATAGCATTTACAAATGCAAGAACCACAGCCCGCATAATCTAGTATCGGTGTCAGTGCAATTGGTATCAGCAGTGTCAGCCAGAAGGTTCACGAAAGCTTCTACAGGGTGGGTGTTTTCCCCGGCATTTTTACAAGTACACTGTATAATAAAGGACTCCTGAGCAAGTTTTCAGATGAACAATGGTGGGGACCAGTTCTGTGATGGAAGGACAAGAAGCAGTGGACACAAGCTGAAACAAGAGAGGTTCAGGCTGGATATAAAGAAAAACATTCTCACCCTGAGAAGAGTCAAGCAGTGGAACAGGTTGCCAGTGAGGCTTCACAGGCTCCATCTTTGGAGGGTTTCAAGACCTGCCTGGAGAAAGCCCTGAGCAGCCTTGTCTGATTCCAGAGATGGCCCTGCTTTGGGCAGGAGGTTGGACCAGAGACCTGAAGCCCCTTCCTGCCTGAAACGCCTTTTAATAGAAATGGTAAGATTAAAAAAAAATCAGCTCAAACCTTCTCACAATGTTTGGTTATTCTTAGGCCTCTTCCTTAAAGATGATTCAGTTCAAACTGAACCACTTTGCTTAGCGAGTTTTTCCTGGTACTCCTGGTGTAAATCCTGCTTCAGTGAGTCAACAGAAAATGACATTTTTTTCTACTAACAACTCTCAGTAGTCACTCTTGATGTAGAGAAACCCCATCAGAATTAAAACTAAGTGCATAATGTTTGAATAACCTGACCATCTAATAAATCTTACTCTAAATACCCATTTGCAGACAGCTGCTTTTTATTTGAAGCAAAAGTGTTAGTGTCTTTTATTGCCTATTCCTTAAATAAATTGCTTCAATCTGTTGGCTTCATTTACATATTTTGAAAATTAGTTCTATTACTTAATTATATACTGTGAAAAAATACATTTCTTGCCTTTAAGTTTTATGAGTTCCTGAGAACTCACTTAAAAGTTTCAATTTCTTCAGTTCATACAATGTAGTTTTCAGCATTCACTGCTTTAAAAGCTTCAATCACATTTTATTCTTACTCTTCCCTTCTCTAGCGTCCTAGTCTATTCTTCAGAAAGTCAGAGTCTTTCCCTGGCTTCAACAGCTTTCCATCACCCATTTATGGTCTTCTTTACAAAAACAATACACAATAAATATGATTATATATGTATATAAAAATATGTATACATCATCAGGTAACATGTATACACAATACCATTTTTATGTAACGCCATTATAAATATATGTATGCTTATCTACATCAGCACCAATATATATAATAGTAGTATTATATTTCCAATTTTATTTTCTCTCCTATTCTAACCTAAGCTGTTCCTGTGGTATCTCTTGCATTTGTTAACCAGATTTTCACTGATTTTCCATGACAGTGATTGATTTTCTGAAGAGTGACAATGAAATTTACTCTGAAATGTATATGGACAATTATAATTGCTCTGTCCAGTTTCTCTATCTTCTGTTTATGAACACTCGAGTAGCAATGACTCTGCTGAAGTCAATAAAGTTATAATAATTTAAAATAGGTAAAGATTTAATCTGCTGTATTTATACCTACCCAGATGCCTACAATAAGATAAGATTGGTGTTTATTGTAGTTTTCTCTAACACTAATTTAAATAACTGTCTGACTGTACTGTTACTGCTTCTCTATACCGTCCTGTACAATGTCAAAACTATTTCAGATAATTTGAGCAATTTGTCAACCCGTTTTTATCCTGGAAATTTAGCACATATTCTTTGATTTCCTTGTTAAACCTTCTCTAAGCCAAAAAGGAAGGTATTATCTCTGGCTAGCTCATAGACTTTAATGTTCTATCAAATGAGGAGAGAACGATTTAGCAACCAAAGAGCTTTCTTAAGGAGATGAAGGAAAAACTGTCCCTCTTGGGATAACTTCTGAATTTATTCAGTCACTTCTGCTTAGCTGCTCAGTAAGTTCTATTTCACTCCAGTTCCAGTGGACTGACACATACAGAAATTATCCATTATTCATTTAATGAAAATGTCAGTTCAGCCTGAGTGCTGAAACAGGAGAGATTTTTCATCCTTTTTAGAACGTGCCTGCTGAACATGTATCCTAGAAGATTTTTCTCTAGGATGTACAGTCTTGGGAGAAGTGCCCTTCTAGCCAGTATGTTTTTCTGCTGTGTCACATTGCTCCCTGCAGAGATATACAGCGGCGGTAGCACCAAAAGCGGCGGCAGCAGCGAAAGCGGCGGCAGCGACTTGAGGTTAGTGCGGGGGCGAGGGCAACATCGGGCTTAACCGGGCGGTTCTTCGTACTCTGGGCCCCCCCTGAGCCCCCCGCGAGCATCAGCCCCGAGCTGCTTCCTCCTGACCCCGGACCCGGAGGTTCCCGGCAACGAATCAGGAGAGGAGGGGGCGTAGCCAGAGGCACCGCGGAGGCACCACGGGCAATTTAAGCGGTTTAAACGCTCCACCCCCTGTTATCGGGTGATAAAAAGCCTCCTGGAGGACAGGGACTAGTCCCTGCCCAGAAGGGAGAGGGAGAGGGAGACTCAGACTCAGACTCAGACTCAGACTCAGACTCAGACTCAGACTCAGACTCAGACTCAGCAGTGCCTGGGTGAATCAGCAGTGACTGGGTGTGTCCCAGGGCAGGAGAGGCTGCAGTTGTTTGCAGCTCGTTGGGGAGGGCTCTGACTCCCTCCCAGTGCACAAGGCGAGGAAGGTGCCAAGGAGCTGTGAACCAGGGGTGGCACCAACGGGTATTTCCCAGTTCAGTGAAAGAACAATGGTATCTACCCAGTGGAAGAAGACCAAAATGGATGTGGGAACCCAGACAGAGCTCCCACGGAAGGAGGCGATGGTGCAGGTTGCCGGCTGCAGGGAATGCTACACTGTCTCTGTGGTGTCAGGGGGCTGTGTGCGCTGTGAGCAAGTAGATGATCTGCTTGGCCGAGCGGCACAGCTGCAAAGCCAGGTTGAAAGGCTTCAAGCCAAAGTAGAAAGGCTTAGGAGCATTCGGGAGGCTGAAATGGAGATAGACTGGTGGAGCCAGGCTCTGCCCTCCCTGCAACAAAAATGGGAGCACCTGCCGGAGAGCTCCCAGGATCGAGGGACCGCTGTACTCTGCCCCTCTCAGGTGGAAAACGATAACCTAGAGGAGAGGAGTGAGTGGAGGCAAGTCTATGGCCGTGGCAAAAGGCGAGTGCCCTCCTTGCCTACCTTGCCTACCTTGCCTCCACAGGTGCCTCTGAGCAATAGATATGAAGCCGTAGTGGAATACAGCCGGTCCAACGGGGATGTGGTGGAGAGGCAACCTATATCAGAGGTCCCACCGCAGTCAGAAAAACCTGACGGGCGTATAGCTACCTCCTCCACAAGGAAGAAGAGAAGAGTTTTAGTGGTTGGAGACTCCTTCCTGAAGGGATCTGAGGGCCCAATATGCAGAGCTGACCCCCATCACAGGGAGGTCTGCAGCCTGCCTGGAGCCCGAATCAGGGATATCACCAACCCAACCTGGTGAAGGCCACAGACTACTACCCCCTGCTGATCTTCCAGACAGGTGGGGAAGAAGCTGCATCCCGTAGTCTGAGGGGGATGAAGAAAGACTATAAGGCCCTAGGGCGGTTGGTGAAAGAGTCTGGAGCACAAGTTGTTTTCTCCTCCCTCCTTCCATTTTCAGGTGATGACGTGGGATGGAACAGTAGGATTCTCTCTATTAATGCCTGGCTACGAGACTGGTGCTACAGGCAGGGCTTTGGGTTCTTTGATAATGGCTGGTTTTATAAGACAACAGGCGTGACAGTGATACATGGGAAAGGTTTATGTCGTAGGGGCAAAAGGGTTCTGGGACAGGAATTAGCAGGGCTCATTCGGAGAGCTTTAAACTAGATTCGAAGGGGGATGGGGTGGTAGCTGGGCTTGCACCACTGGGGCAACGCTCTAGTGTTGAGGTAGACCAGGAGGCCTCCCATCCCCCTGGGGTGAATTCAGGGGGTGAATCTGGGATGAAACCGGTGTGCCCAGCTCGCTCCCTGAAATGCCTGTACACCAATGCACGCAGCATGGGGAATAAGCAGGAGGAGTTAGAAATCCGTGTTCAGTCGGGGGGCTATGATCTAGTGGCAATCACAGAGACTTGGTGGGACGCCTTGCATGACTGGAATGTGGTCATGGATGGCTATGTCCTGTTCAGGAAAGACAGGCCGCTAAGGAGAGGTGGTGGAGTTGCTCTTTATGTGAGTGAGCAGCTAGAACGTATTGAGTTCTGTCCAGAGGCGGATCAGGAGCGAGTTGAGAGTTTGTGGGTGCGAATTAAGGGGCAGGCTGGCAGGGGTGATACTGTTGTGGGTGTCTATTACAGGCCACCGGATCAGGATGAGGAGGGTGATGAGGCCTTCTACAGGCAGCTGAGAGCAGTCTCGCAATTACAGGGTCTGGTTGTCATGGGGGATTTCAACTACCCTGATATTTGCTGGGAGGCCTACTCAGCCAGCCATCCCCAGTCCAGGAGGTTCCTCCAGTGCATTGATGATAACTTTCTGATGCAAATGGTGGATGAGCCAACTAGGAGAGGAGCGCTGCTGGATCTTATCCTTACTAACAAGGAGGGTCTGGTTGAAGAGGTGAAGGTTGAGGGCAGCCTTGGTTGTAGTGACCATGAGATGGTAGAGTTCAGGATCTCATGTGGCAGGAACAGAATAGCTAGCAGAATCACAACCCTGGACTTCAGGAGGGCCAACTTTGGCCTTTTCAAGCAATTGCTAGGGGAAATCCCATGGGACAGGGTACTAGAAGGTAAGGGGGCCCAAGATAGTTGGTTAGCATTCAAGGACTGCTTCTTCCGAGCTCAAGATCAGAGCATCCCAACAGGTAGGAAGTCAAGGAAGGGTACCAGGAGACCTGCATGGTTGAACAGGGAACTGCTGGGCAAACTCAAGTGGAAGAAGAGGGTGTACAGATCGTGGAAGGAGGGGCTGGCCACTTGGGAGGAATATAAGTCTGTTGTCAGAGGATGTAGGGAGGCAACTAGGAAAGCTAAGGCCTCCTTGGAATTAAACCTTGCAAGAGAGGTCAAGGACAACAGAAAGGGCTTCTTCAAATACATTGCAGGTAAAGCCAACACTAGAGGCAATGTAGGCCCACTGATGAATGAGGTGGGGGTCCTGGAGACAGAGGATAAAAAGAAGGCGGAGTTACTGAATGCCTTCTTTGCCTCTGTCTATACTGCTGGAGGCTGTCCTGAGGAGCCCCGGACCCCTGCGGCCCCAGAAGAAGTCAGGATAGAGGAGGAATCTGTCTTGGTTGATGGGGGCTGGGTCAGGGACCAATTAAGCAACCTGGACGTCCATAAATCCATGGGCCCTGATGGGATGCACCCGCGGGTGCTGAGGGAGCTGGCGGAAGTCATTGCTAGGCCACCCTCCATCATCTTTGCTAAGTCGTGGGCAACGGGAGAGGTGCCTGAGGACTGGAGGAAAGCGAATGTCACTCCAGTCTTCAAAAAGGGCAAGAAGGAGGACCCGGGTAACTATAGACCGGTCAGCCTCACCTCCATCCCCGGAAAGGTGATGGAGCAACTTGTTCTTGGTGCTGTCTCTAGGCACATCAAGGACAGGGGGATCATTAGGGGCACTCAACATGGCTTCACCAACGGGAAGTCTTGCTCAACCAACTTGATAGCCTTTTATGAGGATGTTACCCGGTGGATAGATGATGGTAAAGCTGTGGATGTGGTCTATCTCGATTTCAGTAAAGCGTTTGACACGGTCTCCCACAGCATCCTCGCAGCTAAACTGGGGAAGTGTGGTCTGGATGATCGGGTAGTGAGGTGGATTGTGAACTGGCTGAAGGAAAGAAGCCAGAGAGTAGTGGTCAGTGGGACAGAGTCCAGTTGGAGGTCTGTCTCTAGCGGAGTTCTGCAAGGATCGGTTCTGGGACCAGTTCTATTCAATATATTCATTAATGACTTGGATGAGGGATTAGAGTGCACTGTCAGCAAGTTCGCTGATGACACAAAACTGGGAGGAGTGGCTGATGTGCCGGAAGGCTGCGCAGCCATTCAGAGAGACCTGGACAGGCTGGAGAGTTGGGCGGGGAGAAATTTAATGAAATATAACAAGGGCAAGTGTAGAGTCCTGCATCTGGGCAAGAATAACCCCTTGTACCAGTACAAGTTGGGGACAGACCTGTTGGAGACCAGCGTAGGGAAAAGGGACTTGGGGGTCCTAGTGGACAACAGGATGACCATGAGCCAGCAGTGTGCCCTTGTGGCCAAGAAGGCCAATGGCATCCTGGGATGTATTAGAAGGGGTGTGGTCAGCAGGTCGAGAGAGGTTCTCCTCCCCCTCTACTCTGCCCTGGTGAGGCCGCATCTGGAGTATTGTGTCCAGTTCTGGGCCCCTCAGTTCAAGAAGGACAGGGAACTGCTAGAGAGAGTCCAGCGCAGAGCCACGAAGATGATTAAGGGAGTGGAACATCTCCCTTATGAGGAGAGGCTGAGGGAGTTGGGTCTCTTTAGCTTAGAGAAGAGGAGACTGAGGGGTGACCTCATTAATGTTTATAAATATGTAAAGGGCAAGTGTCAAGAGGATGGAGCCAGGTTCTTCTCAGTGACATCCCTTGACAAGACAAGGGGCAATGGGTGCAAGCTGGAACACAGGAGGTTCCACTTAAATTTGAGGAAAAACTTCTTTACGGTGAGGGTGACTGAACACTGGAACAGGCTGCCCGGAGAGGTTGTGGAGTCTCCTTCTCTGGAGACATTCAAAACCCGCCTGGATGCGTTCCTGTGTGATATGGTCTAGGCAATCCTGCCCCGGCAGGGGGATTGGACTAGATGATCTTTCGAGGTCCCTTCCAATCCCTAACATTCTGTGATTCTGTGATTCTGTGATTAATAATGTAATTGAAAAATAATAGAAGTTGCTATTTGTAAGAGATTCCAAATCAACCCCTTACATCTTCCTGTAGGTGATGGTTCTAGCTAAAATGTACAAGGAATACAGCTACATTTTAGACTGTCATCATGAGTGCTGCTGTCAGATTAACATGGTGATTAGAGTAATCTACATTATTTTTAACCTTTTTAAAAAGGACTCCTGATCTTTTATAATTGTCAAGAAGAAATATTGCCTTGTGACTGCACACCATCTTCCTGTTTTCTCTCTTTCTCTCTGAATTCTCCATTCAAAGTGTTTGGAGACATTTAAAATAAGAAAGCACACTCAAAACTAGCAGTCATGATAGATAGTTCTCTTCAGTATTTGGGCAGGCAGGAAGTAAAGGAGTCTCTTATCTTGCTAGTTTGTTTGTCAGAAACCAATGCAATAAAACGTTTTCTAGCCTTATTTACCTCTAAAAACTAACAACAGTTTGAAATGGCAAGAAAAAGCTGAAATGCCCTGAAAATAGCTGAAGGAGCCAATCTGCCTGCAGGCACATTGTTGTAGGTTCTTGTGGAAATCAGACATCATTCCTACCCACTGAAGGAGGAAATATTGGTAACCCAGTCATAAAAGAAAGCTCTGGTATGACTCTGCTGCTTGAGGCGTTGTGTTTTAAGATGTAAATGTAAACTGAAGGACTTGATCATTTGTGACTTAAAAATCCAAATTCCACTTTTTTGCATTAGCAGTAGGTTTTTCCTAGGTTTCTGGCCTACATCCAGTTAAAACAACTATATATGACTACTTACCTAAACATTCTCTTTTTGCTCAGTTGATTATGGTATTATTCATTTTCTCTCCTGAAGTGTTGAAATACTTTTGTACACTATTAAAAAGCTCCTTGCCTTCTCCTGGAGGTAGTTGCATTTCAATCATGAGTGATGTAATTCCTTCAATAGACTAGTTTGTAATTGGTTTGTAAAGTTTAGCATGCACTCTGGGATCTTTTCAGGAAGGGCTATAAACAAGTATCCATCATTCTTGCTCTCTAATATGTCATCCCTGGACCTTTCCTTAGCAGGTCTAAAAATTCCACAGCTGTGATTAAATATCACCATGCCACGGTGTACTGAAGCAATGTCATGATGTAAGGGCAAGAGTTTTCATCAGTCAGTAGGGAAGCAAGGAAATGAAAAAAGATTCGGTCTATTCACCTTAGAAATACAAAAGAAAGAACAGTGTGTAAAAACCAGCAATGGCTCATTCGAGAATATCTATGGAGAATGGGGAGTTGAAAAGTTTTATTGGAGTATAAACTCCAAGGTTTGGCTTCTGGTACGGTTAGAGAACTCAGTAATATGATTAGAAAGGGAAATGTAACTGGGAAATGTGACACTTGGAAAAATAAGTTAATTACCGAAAGACTAGAAATGAGTAACATCCAAGTGCTCTTCACATCAACAGTAGCATAGTTCTTTACTTTATAGTCAGGGAAGCAGTAATAAGATGTTACTACTTTTGACTTTGCTAAGTAATGATGTATGTCACGGTTTAAAGCTGGGCCGGCTATTAAACCTATGGCAGATGCTCTCTATTGACACTTTCCTCCCCCCAGGAAGGGAAGGAAAAGAGAAAAGGGAGAGAGACTTACAGGCTGGAAAATTAGAACAGTTTTAATAAAGAATAACAATGAAAAAGAGCATAATAATATTAACAGAAATAATTATATACAAATATATACAAAACCAATATCGAGCTCCCCCGACGGTAATCACGTCACCACCGGCACTGCAGGGCAGGCTCTGGGAAGTCCCGGACTGGACTCAGTGATGGACGGGAACTGGATTCAGGAACATATGGATTGGGATCGAGAGCAGGAAGAAAATAGACAGAGTCCTCTTCAGACGCTGGCCATAGAAGGAGAGAGCGAATCCTCATAATCCCTCAGCTTTAAACTGAATGACGTGTATGGGATAGAGTACCGCCCTGGTCAATTTTGGGTCACCTGTCCTGTCCGCTCCTCCCTGGAGGTGTGACCCTTCTATGACTTTTCACTTGTAGATAAGTGAGGAATTTAGCAGTAACCTTGGTTTCTCTAGGAATAAGTACAGCAAGAGCCTTTCTGCATACCATTCCAACCATTACATAGGTAATAACTATAAACTTCAAGCGTTATCAGTCCTAGAAGTGGACACTGTCTGCAAAACATGCAGTTAGTTTCAGAAAGTGCAGTTACTTAGAAGAAGCTTGGCTGAAAGGAAAAATCACTGAAAGGAAAATTGGTTCTTTTCTAGTTCAAACCAGGACAGTATGTTACTTCAAGGGTGTCAAGAAAAATAACCTGACATGACAGATCATGGAATAAACAAAAGTAGGTCTGTAACTAAAACTCACTGCTCTAAAATGACAAGCTTAATAATTAAGAGAACAACTGAATGAAATAAATCAAACTATGGAAGGGATTTCAGAATATGAATGTGAAAGATGTCTTAATTCAGGTCAAAAGGGGATGCAAATATTTGATCGTAGTTAAAGGTGGAAGCATGCGAATGAATGCGTGCAGGAATAGGCTTCAAACCTAATTGGTTAAACAACCATCTCAAGCAAGGTATTATGAATATGCAGAGTGTCAAAAAGCAATAGAAAAAAAGACTGATCCGTAAAAAAGTTATGTCTTAGAAGAGAGAAAATACAATGTAAAATACAAATTGTTAAAATCAATTTGAAGTAGTCTTAATGGAGATATTAAAACACAGAGCAAAAAGTTTTGCATGTGTGTTCAAAAACACAAGAAGGAAAGAAGCAAGATCTCTGTACTGTTAAACTGGAATAACGATTAAAAACAACAGATGGATGATGATTTTGGCCATGATGGCAAAGGCAGTACATCTTGCTATATTACTGCAGTGTCTGTCTCCATTTTTAAACAAGAAAAATGAAGCACAGTGAATCTACTTAGACTCCCATGCAGCTTTTGGTGTCACGTTACGGGGAAAAGTATGAACTGAGCTGGAGATGATGGAATTGGCAGAGGAAACATGAGGTGAACAAGAAACTGAAAAAAGGTTAGATAGTCATACATCATACTGAAAAGGAATAGTATCAGGTTAAAAGTCGCTAATGGTGCCTTCCTGAAAGATCAGTCTTGGGGCTGATTTTACTTATCATTTTTATCAATATCCTTGACATCACTCTGATGACAACATTAAGTCAGGAGACATCATGCAGGGAGAACAAAATGACCAGAACATGCGCAACAGGCATGCGAAGTGGACTAGTAAAAACAATAAAAGGCTACAGAATTCTCACTTTATAGTCAGTTATTTGGAAACCATTGAGGAAAAACTGAGGAAAAACAGCTGATCACAAAAAGGTAAGAAACCCTTTTTGTGAGGAAACGCAAACATCATCCTGGGATGTACCAGAAAAGTTCCAGGAGAGATAACGAAGCCGGTAAATTCTGCAAAGCATCAATAAGGCGTTACCTGGAGTATTTTGTACAAGTCACATTCAGGGTGAAGTCAGACTTGAATCCATATGTGGAAAGTCTAAAAGAGTGGTAATAGAAATGAAAAGCAAGTCTTATGACAGAAAACTTTTAAAAGCATGTCTTATTTAGGCAAAACAAAGGCTGATGAGAGCCTTCCTTTGTCTACAAATACATCAAGCAAAAACTATGAAAACAACCACTTAAGCTTACCTACTTGCCAGAAGAATAAGTGAGTATAAAACCTATCACCACCACATTTAGGCTGAAAATTACAAGGTTTCTAATCATTAGAGCACTCAGTGTTATAATAGCTTTTCATTAGAAATACTGATGGCAAGAAACCTAGCTACCTTTAGCAAGATACTTGCTCAGTTTAAGAAAGAGATCATTTGATGTGGTTGCCCGCTGGACTACATAGGTAAAGTGATTTCTTCCAGACCTCTCTTAGCAGTTCTGTCCTTGCAGTGATCCTGGTGGCTCCACTTCCTCAGATGCACCAAAACAGGGCTATTCACGGGTCCAGCACAGGCCTATGTCTCTTCCGTGATGCGGAGGGCCAGACATAGCCATGAAATATTTGAGAAGTTTATGGTGGAGACCTCTGACAGGCAGCTAGGAAGTTACAGGTTAAGCATCACTGTATGACAGGAACAGCACTGAATTCCAAATGGGATAGAGCCATACAGCTTAGTTAGTGTAAACAAATGGTTATGATTCCTGTCAAGAACAATTTTTCATCTCCATAAAGCCTAGTTTAATAACATGGCACAGGCACCACTGAAAACGGGAATATTAGCTTTCCAACAATTTCCCAAAATTGAAATAGAATCTGTTTTGGCAAAAACAGTACATTTGTCTACCAAGAAAAACATTTTAGGTAGTTATATAAGCAATAAAAATAAATGTTTTATAAAATTCACCCAGAAGGACTTATAAGTATTAAAAAACCCAATAATAATTAACCAGATTTCATGAAGTATGAAACAGCCAAAAATAACAACCAGTACAGCTGAAGATGGTGAAGTCATTTCTTCTACTGCCCTCCGAAGCCCGACCACCTGTAGAGAATAAAAAAATATATCTGAAGAATTAATTTTCCTAATATGGACACAGTGCAAAAATCTGTCTCTTAACATGACTTCATTTTGCCAAAGTAATGGAATTTTATGCAAACTTAATATGTTTTACAAGTATTTGTTCCTCTGGTGCAGAAGCAAATCATTGGGAAGACGGATGAAATGAAGGAGTGTCTACTGGGTTTCCTTTTGTGTTAAAAAAATGGTATTGTCTCCAGCCAGGCTCCTCCTCACCACTGCACCCTGAAGCGGCCTATTGTGCTCCACTGATGATGAAGGTAATTTAGGAAGAGCAGACATTGTTAACCTCTGTCAGAACCCGCCATTCCGACACAGAAGTGATAATCCTGCTCTGCATCAGATGCGGCATTTCCAGGAAAGGAAACCATTACTATCTCCTCACAGGCAAAGATCTCATTTAGTCTGTATGTAGACACCATGTTGAAAGACAGACTCTAACTCCTATCAGAACAGGTTCAGGAAAGAGCACGATAAGGACATAAATTAGGAGGCAACAAGGGTTAACTTTGTTGGCAAAATGAAGGTTGAGATGGGCTATGACAACACTTCGTATGGGGGAATAAATTAAAAGAAAATAACTTTTTAAAGTAAAAGGTAATACCAGTACAAGATCAGGTCCATGAATAAATTTACTCTGGAAATTGAAGTTTTCTGATCCGCTGAGTTTCTAGAATTGTTTTACATGCTGGACAGTGGAGCAAGGAACCTCAACAGTTTTAAGAAAAAGCTTGACGGTTTCATTTCTGTGATCCTTGAGATAAAATCTCCTCTTTGGATCTCTGATTATTAATCTTTGGATATCTGATTGCATTGACTTACCCCAAAAGACTGGACATACAGGACACTTGCTTACTACAGGCTGATCATAATTCTTTGCATGTATTTCTGGTATATTAATTATGATTCTCCATAATTTCTGTTGGCTACTTGAAAAGGCATTGGCTTTGAGGCTAGAGTAGCATGTTTATTTTACTTGGAAATATTGAAGGTGGGCCACAGCTAAAGGCAGCTGTAAGGCAGGATGCACTCATACTGAATTTTCAGCAAAGTCTTCCAAATACCTGGCTGGTGAGCTGGTGTCCAGCAGTTGGGTGAGGTAACACCAGTCGCGACACCTGCAGTGAGAATGGAATTGTCCCCTGCTGTAAGAGGCACAGAGATTCAGCATTTGCTGATCTTTTTCTGTCTGCAGTGTGCAGGCATAGTCCTTTCCCTAAGAATTTACCCAAACAAATTTCTTGTTACTGCAAGGACTAAGTATATTGATGACATCATTTTTTCCTCATATGAGTATGTGGAACAGATGTTCTATGAACTTTCAGGACAAAATATCTATTTCACAGTTCTTTGCAATCGAGGGTGAGGGGTGAGACCCCCCCCCATGAAGTAGCAACTTCATTTCTGTGTTTTCCTATATTCCTATGCAAAGCTGACCTATGGCGGATACAGAAATAAACAGAATAAACCCAGCTTCAAAATGAGTTATCAGCATTTATGAACTATGAGCTGTTCAAAAATCAAGTTGTTCTTCTGTAGGAATGGAAGATACCCTCTGTTTTACAGAGGCCATTTACAGTTGCAAGTGAAAAATGGGAATTGGTTATCTTTCCCTAGTTCCAGAGCCAAAAATAGCAAACAAGACACACCTCAACCATTAGATGTACTTAAGGTAACGAAGATTAATCTACTGGATTAGTCATGTTCTTTTCTCTTCTTTTCCCAGAACTAACGTTCTTTGAAATTATTATAAAAATAACGTTTTAAGATTCTGGCGTGTTTATTAGCATCGCCCTTTTCCTTCATTGGCCTAGACATCGCACCCTCAGGATTTGAGTGTTCAGTGCATTAGTAACTGAACACATTTCATGGGAATTAGAACTTGTACACCTGTCTCTCCTGCTTTTGATCAGAATTTGTTTCTTCATTTCTGTTTTGTTGTGTAGAGCAGATTATTAATCTGATCTTTCCTCTGGAATTTCCCCTCAGTTCTCAGTTCTGCAGAGCCTCATTTTCATCTGGATTTAGGAGTTCATAGGGCTGGACCTAAGGATGCCCTCGGGTGTCTCTGGCAAAGAACCACAGAAACATTTTCCTTCATAACTGGAAAAAAAAAGAGCTTCATTCGAGTATCAGTGTAAAGTCTTTCCCCCGCGTGCTTCGCTGTGGAATTGCCACATGGAAACTTCCTCAGTTCGTTTGGCTTCCTGCTAACCTGCAGCACAAAGGTGGGACTTGTCGTGATGGAAAAGCAATTAATTGGGAAGCCGACGCAAAAATCATCAGCGAGAGCAGCAGGTCCCTTTCGCATCAACGTGCAGGGACGGGCAGGTCACCTCCTGCGGGGGTCGCCACCCACCCTCAAACTGACGTAGTGAAGACTTTTAACACCGGATCAACCGAATCAGTGCGATGACACCAGGCGCACGTGATCCCACCGAGAACGGCAGCTCCCACCGCGAGCCAGCGCCCGCCTCCCTGCAGCAACGAGCCCGCCGGCGGCGCCGCCGCGCTGGGCGTGGCCAGCGGCCGCTGGAGCCGCGCTAGGGGCGGGGCCACGCCGGAGCCCTCCCGTTGGCGGGGTCGGTGACGCGCGTGCCCCAGCGCGCCCCTGCCTCCCCCACGCGACACCCAGCTTCCGCTCGCGGCGCCCGCGCGCCACGCAGAGCCCTTGGCCCCGCCCCCTTCCCCCACTGCGTCGGCCAGGACGGAGGGGCGCGCCTGCGCATGCGCGCCGCGGGGCGGGCACAGATGGCGGCGCCCACGCTCCCGACCCCGCGGTACGACCACGTGGGGCCGCAGGGGCCCTTCCGGGATGTGTATGAGCCGGCCGAGGACACCTTCCTGCTGCTGGATGCCCTGGAGCGGGACGCGGCCCCGCTGAGGGAGGCTCGGTAGGGGCGGCGGGGAGGGGCGGGACCAGCCCTCGGGAGCGGCCAATTGGGGGGAGGGGGCGGGGCCAGCGCGTGCCGCCAGGGGCGGGGGGGCGGCCGGCTTGGGGGAGCGCGGCGGGGCAGGGCCCGCTGCTCGCCTCGGGGGGCTTCGGCCTCTGAGCGGTGGCTGCAGGGCGGCAGGTTGGGGGGACACTGCAGGAGTCGCTGCTCGGAGGGCCGATTCGTGTTTTGTGGGCAGCAACACGCATTTGAGTGCGGTAAAATGTCCGTGTCTCAGCCCTGAAGAAGCTGCGGGAGTTGCACGGCCTCTTGGGCCACTGCCCACTGTCAGTGGCTGTCGTCTCCGCGGCTGTCAACATAACTTTAAACGCTGTAGAAATCGCCCAGGGAGTTAATCTTATGCGTGATTATTTTGAAATTGCCTGCTACCGCTGTTTGCCCAGAGCTGGCAGAAGCTCTCCTGAGGTGTTCTGCATTCGAGCCCTGCATTCGCTGTGTGGCCCCATGGTGATCTTCCGTAATTTCTGTTGGGAGTTCAGTCTTGTTGCAATAAACGTGTAATAAATGCTGTAGAAACACAGCGCGTCCTGTTGTGATATTGTTTAGTTAATAGAAACTTTAGTGTTAGGCATGGGGGAAACAAATGTGTTTCCCAAAGTGGCTTGTGGTAGCCAGGAATTGTCTGTATGGGCACAGGTAGACCTGGCAGCCGTGAAACAACATAACGTGGGCTTTGAAGATCATATGATCAGAAAGCCTTTCAGCCTGTTTGGGAGAAGGACACTGCGGCAGCAGGTTTTATAACACAGTCTTGACTAATTCTGCATCTGTTGGAGGTGCTTTTATATGTTACAAATAAAAGTCATCCAGAGTTTTCTGTCTTTAGAGTTGAGATCTGCCTTGAAATAGGCTCTGGATCTGGTGTGGTTTCAGCATTTCTAGCTTCTTCAATTATCGGATCCAGTGCCCTGTACATGTAAGTATAATAGCACTTGCTTAAACTGTTGTATGCAATAATAAAGAATACTTAGCCCTCACCTCTATACTTTTCATTTTCACATTTTAAAAACTCTTATTTTCACAAAGAAATATTAGCTCAATTCTACAGATTTACTAACTAAACTATTTACTTCAGGTTCTGTAACAATTAAGTAGTCGAGCAACTGAATTCCATTTTCCCACTGCATGAGACAAATTGCTAAGCTTACACTTGTGTTTGCAGAGTTGAATCCTAAATTTTAGCCACTGACTAGTCTTACTGATGACATAATATTAGTTACCTGGGTGTTGGCAGTAACTGAATTTTATTAGAGACTTCTATGCGTATACATTTATGCCGAGCTAGCATTGAAAAGGAAATCCTATACTTCAGCTTTCAGGCAGTCATTAAAACTTCCAGTGTAGTGTTGAGTGGTTTAGCTGCTGATACAGTGTGTATTGTAGTGGATATTTTTTGCTACTTACTTGCAAAGTAAAGGACGCTGGAAAGGATATTTTCATTGAGAGTACTTAAATTAGCATATGGTTCACAAGTTTAAACTTCCAGATACAGTAGCCAGTAACTTCATAATATTTTGCTTTTAGATGTACAGATATCAACCCGATGGCAGCTTACTGTACACTGGAGACAGCTCTGCTTAACAATGTTCACCTTCAGCCAGTCATTACTGACTTGGTAAGATAGATGTTTCAATAATAACTTCTTTATAGGTTTTGTAATTTTTTAATACTTATTAGAGATACTCAAAACTAACCATGAAGTCTAGAACAAACATTCTCTTAATAAGAACAGATGAAAAAAAGAAAACAAAATGCCAAAGTGTTTCTGAAAAAAGGGAAAAACAAACTCCTCAAGCTATAAAATTCAAATGTAAGCTTTAAAAATGAACTGAATTAATTTAAAAAATAAATTATGTAGATATAGTTTAGAAAATGCTGCACAAGGAACTCTGCAGTGACTTAACATTATCATAGCCCTTCTTCTAATGCTACACAGTTCTTGGTTCTCAACTCTTTCTGATTTCATTAGGAACTGTATATGTTGTTACTTTTTGTTTCTTACAAAATTTGATTTGGAGAAAAGCTTAAGTTTCTCCAAACAAAGCAAGACAGTTGTTTAAAATACCCTGAATATACATGTTTATATAAGATGATGAAGATAGATAGGCAACAATAAATGTGATCTAAAATGGATGAACAACTGCTCATACTTGAGAACTGATCTGCAGCTGTCACATATTGGTCATTTTGGGTAACAAATGTTAACCAATGATAAATTCTAAATTCTTTTATATCTAACTTAAGTTCTGAACTGAGCAAGAATAAAGTACTACCTTTGTGTCCGCATATGTGTCACTTGCTCTTCTACATCCCATACGTAACATAGTCTTAAGACTATTGAAATTGTTCTGCTGTGCACAGGTACTTCTTGATGCTTCTCTTGTACATAGAAAGCAAAGTTTAGTGTTCCTGAGTCAGGCTGAACTGCTTGGAATATCCAGCAGTATGTAACTGTACCTTAACAAAATGTTTACATTCTTTATGTTTCAAAAAAAAAATAACGAAAGAATCAACTTCATCTACAGGTCAAAGGACTGTCTCCAAGATTAAATGGGAAGGTTGATCTACTGCTGTTTAATCCACCATATGTGGTAACACCTTCTGAAGAGGTAAGAAAAATCTGAAATACACAATAAAAATGGTATTTCTACTGTCAGAGGAGAGATGGCAAATCAAATAAGCTCTGGCATGAAAACTGCAGGGTTTTTTTTAAATAGTAGAGGATGTTGTAGGACCAGCACTGTTTTAGTGAAAATTATTTACTAGAGCTGCTTATAAAGACTACATGAATAAGGATTGCTAGCTGCTGCTTCTCGATACCTACTTTCTCCATCAAGTATAAACCATGTAAGACTTCTGTTAGGCATGCTAAGGTATTCTTATAGAAGACTTTCAATAGAAAATGCATTTCTTCCCTGCAAAATAAATATCCTCTGCTTCTGCAGACTCCAACTCTCTGAATGGGACCCAGGAACACTTAAAGGGTTTACTGGCCACCTTTCATTGGCAAACAATTACAACAAAATACATACAAAGCATGTGACAAAATGTAGCTCTTTTAATTCAGTTTAAGAATAGAACCTGAAACAAAAGTAGTATGTTCATCGTGTAGAAAGTAGTTTTGAAGTAATTTTGCCACATAAACTATAATCTGCTGAACCAAAGTTGTCAGATTTCCAATGGCAGAAACCTAAAGGTTGTGGTGATGTTTCTCTTATAAGTACCACTAGCACTTCTGTCATTCTGTATTATGACAATCTTTTCTTTCGTTCTTCCTAGGTAGAAAGCCACGGAATAGAGGCATCCTGGGCTGGTGGCAAAAAGGGCAGAGAAGTAATGGACAGAGTTTTTCCATTAGTACCAGACCTACTGTCACCAGGAGGATTATTCTACTTGGTCACAATTAAAGAAAATAATCCAGGTGATCACTTTCCTTGGACCCTTAAACGTGCCAAACCAGATTTAACATTGTATTAGTCAAAATGTTGATCACAGCAATGTTCTGTAGGTTATCAGACTTCAGTAAACAAGAAAAAGTAGTACATAGCATCAGCTGAATCTTACACGTGCTAATAACAACTAATTGAAGATTGACAGCATGTATCAAAATTCATATAGGTGTTCTAGGTCATTTTTTAGAAATGCTACAGACAGCTAGCGTGTATCTGCATGCTTCATACAAACTGTGACATCTCCGTGGACTCTTCTATGTCTCATCTTTCAAGTTTGTGTGGGTTTCTAATCTACAGAGGGACTTTTTTACATAACCTAATGCCTCTTGGAATCCTTTTTTGGAATTCGTGCCCTGTGCATCCAGTATATGGTGAGCTAGACCAAAAATATAAGCAAATTTACCAAAACTAAGAACTCTCTAGGCTAGGTTGGAAAATGGTAGTATGTAGGTCCTGAGCCCAGCAGCTCTGCAAGACTTCAGTTCCAAGTCTGAAAGGTGACTGTAAGTCTTCTGAACTAAGCAACAAAGCCAGGCCAAACCTTTTTCATGAAAGAGAATGGCATTGTAAACTTGAAAGGCAAAAGCCTTTAGTTGGAAGTGTGAGGTCTTCCATTTTGACATGCATAGAGAAAAGACTCAGACTTGCTTCTTCCCATCTAATGCTTAATGGCTATACACTACCAACTAGTTTCAAGAAGAAAGATTATTCTTTCACACCTGATTGATGAAGCAGCTTTTGGGAGAAGATGCTACAAATTTCAGTTTCTCCTACAAATTAGCTTCATAATTGAATTGTTCATTACTATTAATAATAGCAAAATACAGAATTTCAGTTAGTGAATTGTAAACTTTATTTGTTCTTGGTGGAAGACTACTTTGCATAAAAATTACTGTCTAAAAGAGTACGAGGAGAGAGTTTATAATCATTGCTTACAGCTTGTGTTTGACAGATACTTTAGTGCTGCCTCCTATAGCAGATTTCTATATAAACTTGGCTGTAACACTGCACTTTCAATTACAGATGAAATTCTGGAAACAATGAAGAAACGTGGCTTAGAAGGCACCCGAGTACTTTCCAGGCAAGCAGGACAAGAGATGCTTACTATCCTCAGATTTAGGAAGTCTGGATAACTGCTTTTAACCCTCCAGCTACTAGGCATGAAGAAAGTTGAACAGAGAGTACTGAAGTTGTCAAATCAATTTTTAAGCCAAGATTTTCACCCTCTTAAGGTGTATCCTCACTTCCTGATTACTGCAGCAAAACTGATCAAGACTCTTATTTTTATTCTGGATGTTAACCAGCTATTATGTGCTGTCAGAGGTACAGTTGTCCTCTGGCTATCCGCAGGACAGTTGTGGGGAACTGTGAAATACCCTACACCTTGGTGCATTTGCACTTAAGCACTAAAGACTTTTTTCCTCTATAAATAGATATTTGTATATTTGTCATTGTGACTTATTAAAAAATGTGCTTGATATAATTCTTCCTGTTTTAACAGCTAATCTATACCTATGCTGGGTTTAAATGAATATTTGGAATCTGTTACTCATTTTGATGTAGTATCAGGCACTCTTACCGGTCTAAGGCACAATTACTGAGTTTGTTTCTATAGTAAGGAAACAGTGTACTTCTGAACAGAAAGATGCAGTAAGTGTATCTCAAGAGCTGGGACAAAGCCAAGCTATTACTCTCCTGAAGTCTTCTGGGCAAAATATTGTGGTGATTGTGCTCCCTTCTATGCCATTTTATGAGGAGGGTACTACTATGGAGATGTAGATTAGATGAAGAGTTCTCATCCATGAAAAGGTATTAAAGGGGGAAAAAAAGCATATGCTGTTAAAAAGGCTAGGTAGCTAAAAACAATGACTGTAAGTAGAAGTGGAACAAAAGTCCTCTCTCAAAATAACTACCCAGAAGAGAAAGCTATTTCCTGACCACCAGACCCTGATGAAGAGCTTTCCTCTGCAGCTTCCTCCCCCTCCCCGTGCCCACAGAAGGTTCCAATACCACATTGTCCCAGCGGCATTACAAGATGTGTGCTGTGTGGTGGGCACAGTCCTATGAGGAATGTGTTTTGCTCACATGCAGCACAAACGTGGAGACCATTCAAGTACGCAGCACCACCAGCCCCTGTCTGGGAGAATGCCTTCAAAGAAACTGACCTTTAAGGGTTTGTGTCAACAGAAACTAAGTGATGTTATGATAAAACATGAGATAGCTCTCTTATGAGGACTAAGGTCCAAGGCTTTTTTGGTAGGATGCTGAGGCACTGAAAAGACTATTCCATTTAAGACTTCAGAACTAAACTTACAACTCTTTACTTACCCACCTTGTACAAACATTAAAAGTTCTTCCATGTTTTGATCTGATCACCCAAAAAACTTCTCTAGAAGACTGAAAAAAGGAGTTTTTGGACAGGCAAAATAACACGCAAGAAGGGTAGGTACTGTTTGCAGAAACACGTGACTGCAAACCTGGCCAGACCATTTGAGATATTTTACCACAATGGAATGCAAGAAGCTGCTTCTGACTGATACAGGTCAAAAGTCAACTTACACTGGTCTGGCATAAAAGCTGTTCCTTATACCATCCTGAAGAAAACACAAAAAGTATTGGATAGCAGGAGGTTTGCAGTGTTGTTTTATATCCTAAGAGTCATCATTCCCCAGCTTTTAATTACAGCTAAAGAATTAGTTTTAAAAGAGGTAATCAAAGGTAAAAAAAAGGGCAGTCATCTGGCACAGTAGATCACTGCTCAACAATGTATGCAGTTTTAAATTATAAAGGACAGAATAATGAAAATCAGAACAGAAGATCAGAAAGTGTAATAAAACATAACATGCTTTCAACAAAACACGATTGCACTGGACTGTCTAACAACTGGATATTTGGACAAGAAAATATATGTGTCCACTTTAATAAATCATGAGTCAGTTTTCCTGGCCACACTGTATTGCTGTCTGCTGCAACTTCAGTGGAAGCACTTATCAAAACGCCATCCAAGTAATAACGTGGGTGTGTTCTGCAAGAACAGATTCCTATTATGCTGCCATCATCCTGGTGAAGACTGGGAACTAGCGATAGGCCAGATAACTTTTTTTTTTTAATTTTGAAACTTGCTATGTCTACACAGAGGCCTGCACGTAACCTTAGCATTTGCCAGGGCACACCAATTTCCTCTAGAAGACTAAAGAACACAACACTGTTTCTAGAGAGTTTTGGGAGGCATATTGCTGCATTCAGCACACATGAGAATAAGCCACATGGTAGACACAGACTTTCTATATAGTGTCAAACTTACCCAGAAGAAAGCAAAAATTCTGCTCCCCAGGCCTCTAGGCACTGCTCTGTCAGCAAATACCCGTCAGTGTGAAAAGACATACTGCTGCTTTGCCAGCACCTGCACTTCTTTGTTCTAGCAGAACCAAGAAAAAAGCTCTCCACAAGGCTGTTCCTAGTAGACAATTTGCAAGTTAGGGTCTGCCAGAAGAGTTTAAGATGCCTCTTTTCAAGCAATACCTGGTTAGCCACAACTAGCCTTCAAATCAGTTACTGAACTTGCAAATAAGTCAACTAGAATAACCAGTCTTGTCTAAATCAAAGTGATGCAATGGCAACAATCCCAGAGGTTTAGTATCAGTAATTATGAAAACAATACATCTTGCTCCTTAATCTGTGTTTTCACAGAAAAGTTAGACCTTTTCAATACCACTTTTAAATCCTTTCTGTTCTCTCTCTCTCAAAAAATGTCAAGAAATTTCTCTTCTGGAAGCCCAGTGTTACCTGTTAAAAGTATAGACTTAAGTTATCAACAGCTAAAAATCTTTTCTAGACCTGTCACCTCAAAAGGGACCAACTTTGAGAAAACATAGAGAATCTAAAAAAAAACAGCTGTTGAGGTCCAGCCAGTTGCGTACGCTATAAACTTGGCATCTGAAAATTTTTACTATTAATTTCTGAAAGTTTATCACACAGAGGAAGAGACAGCAATCCAGAGACTACAGAGATTGACAAAAGTAATTTATTCCTTCCCCTTTTATTGACTTTTTAAATAAATCCACCACAAATACCATCCAAGTTAGAATATATTAGTATGCTACTGCTGTTAAAAAAAAAAAAACATGAAAAAAAACGTATAGTTGAAGACTATTCTGATACATCTGTCACATTCACTTAAGAGTCCTTATTATTATGGGACAGTGGAAATACAATGTACATTCAGTGATAGTTAATTTGCCAGCTAATGAAGACATTAACTGAAATAATGAAAACAAGAATTGATCAGTGTGTATGCCTTCTCTTTAAAAGCCAATCGTCAATAAATAGGCAATGTTTTTCATTGTCATGCAGGAAAGATTGTACTCTCTCTACTTACTTGAACTTCAGAGTTTTCATGGTTTTAGGGTGCTCGATGGCTAAGGTTTTTTGGGAAAACGAGACTGTTAGAGATGAAAGCTCAGTTTATAAACATGTTAATTTAGAGCATGCTAAGTTTAAATTTTATGCTTTAACAGAAGGTTACCACCCTAGTTCCATGCCTTAATGTCCAACAGCAACAACATTTTTTCCTCTAAGAGGAACTATTATGAACGCTTAAATCAAAAATCAAGTCTTTATACCACCTATGTTAAATTCACCTGTTATATTAAAAGGCATGATCTGGGTTAAGTGCATAACACCATGTTAGAATATACCTAAAATAAGAGGTTTTAGTCAACTATGCTGTGGCTTAAACGCCACTTTTCAGACATAACTCTGCATTATTTCTGAATTTTTAACATCTCAATACCTTAAAAATATAAAAATTAAAATAAATTATTCTTATATATTTCTTTATATCAAAGAAGAATCTTCAAACTTACAAAAAACAGTCCAGAGGTAAATATGTGTCATATGCCCCTAGTCAAGAATTTAAAGTAACTGACATCATTATTCCAAGTTAGCTTCTTTCAACATACGGTTTATTGCATCCTCTTCATTTATTACTTAGCTCACAGAAAGAAGACAGACCGTTTTATTTCAGAAAAATGTCTCTCGACAGAGCGGACAGGTGGATTTGTTGCTGGATGTGAACCATTTGTACTGAAAGAGAAATACAACTATTTAATATACAAATGCAAGCTGAATATCAGGAACACTGGTTTAACCACCAGTAATAACTGTTATTTGCCAATTAATATAACTATCAAACATTAACTACAAGAAACACTAAAAAGACCCCTTTCCACTAGTGTGTGTATGTATGTATATATATACATGTGTATATACACATATTACACACACACACAAAGTTTTATTCTAAAAAACCTGACACAAAGGAATTCTTGTCCAGTCTCATTTTAGAATAAAAAGCTAGTGTTTTTAAAGCAGCAATGATTTCTCCATTGTATGGCCACACAGATGCCAACCTCTTCCAGTGTAGTCTGTAACCATACAACCAATGCCTATGATGACTTGGATATAGTTAAATATTAATTATCCAGATCAGTATAGTTTACTATTTATGCTGCATAAATTTGAATTTAACCTTTTTATTCCCGTATCTGCGCTGATAACAACAAGACGCTGTTGCTGCACCCTACGCAGATGTGATGGCTTATGTCTTAATGAGCACAAAACAGTTATCTGTGAAGTGTAGCAACCCCTTTCTCATTACATGCCCTTACAGCTTAATACAAAACCCATACAAGTACTTTATGAGTTCAGTTAATTCCAGGTACTCCAATGACATAATAGAGAATTCACGGTATTACAACAGAAGTTCCTGGTTCAAACTATAAATGGGTATTTTGCCTATTTAAAAAAATGTAGTCTAGGTACTTACCAAGCAAGCTGAATGAAACTTTTTCTTGCATGTTCTGCAAGCTTTTTTGGGAAGAGAATAGTTGGAACCATGAATGACTGAAAAACAGATCATGCAATCTTCAACGCCCTCGAAACGTTTATCCACATTATTTTTCCACAAAGACAAGCCTTCCATAATACTTCCATTCTAACAGAGGGAAAAGAGCTGTTAATGCTGTAGAATTCCTGTAGAATATTCTTACTGTTATTCCTAAGCACTGGAAGGAAACAAAGCCTGAAGGCTTTTAATCTGAAATTATACACAATATATGCAGTGAATAATTTATAAAGCCAACATATGAAATATAGATGACAGTCTAATCTATAGAAATGCAAGCATTTATCACAATGGAAAGAATGCACTTAGGAGCACTTAAAAGGGGATTTTAAAATTTTGAATCACTATTTCGTTTTGTTCTAACCACAGATGATGCAACTTCAGCAACCACCAATCTTTCAGAGAATTTAATGTACTGGATAGTTTCTGTCTTGTTTTTTTTTTCAAATTATAGTTGAGATGGCATTACCACACGGGGCAAACACTGGCCCATGTCTTAAGAGATCTAAATTTTCAACTTTGGCTATGGATTTAACAGGACTTATTAGGCAGATAATTTTGCCTCTCTATTTCAGCATCTGGAGAAAAGCAGATGGTAAGAGTAACCAGTTCTATGAAGTCCTTTGAGATCTACTGATGAGATCCATTATACAGATCTAAATAATATTACATTACTAGGAATATTTTTCTATTATCAGGATCTCTTAAGTTTTCAAAACTATGGGCTTTCTCTAAACTCACCTGATGTGTAAGATACGTGCTTAACTGTAGCATCCAGTTGCGCCATTGCTGTACAGCCACACCAACCCTCTTTCCACTCTCAACTGTTATGGATCCCAGTGGGTAATTTGATGGAAGCTGTATTATTAGTTCAATAAATATATCATCAACTGAATAGGTAGCAATGACTTCCCGTGCCGCAGACCGAGCTTTCACCTATGGAAAAAATGCACATATTAAAAAACTCCACAGAGATACATACCATCTCTAGTCTTTTTTTATATATATATATAACAAATACTTTATTATACACATTAAATAAGTTTCTTAGATCAGAAAAACACTTTTCTCAAAGAAAATAAAAATCCATTCATATCTTGGCAAACCAAAAAAACATTATCAGCCATTTTTCAATCTACTGATTGATTACATTTTTTAATAAACAAAAAAGAAGTATATTCATAAGTGTCTTCCACTTACCTCCTCAACTTCTCCAACATCATAAAACCCATTCTTTTCTACTTTTTTCCCAAACAGAATATTAATAAACATCAACTTAAAATATCAATGCCAAGCTAAATTATGTTTTTATCAGCCATTTGGAACAACAAAAATAAATATCATATCATATACACAACAATCATATAAAACACTAACACAGTCTGGTTCTGAGGAGTAACATTTCTTAAAATGTTTGCAAAAAACTAAAGTAAATCAAAAAAAGGACAAGACGTCTTACTAACCGTCATGCCATTAAATAACTGTGTGCTAGTCTGAACAGAAGATATTTCCTGTGAAGAAAGCACGCTGCTGACATATTTGCTTGTAAATTTATCTACAACGTTGAAGACACGTTTCTCACAGCTATTCCACCAAAGCCTGACCATGGCTGGCAAGTCTTTCAGCGTTATATGGTACACAGAGCAGGCCAAGTGCGGAATCTGGGATGACAGGACTCCTGTCCCTGGGAGGGAAAGAAAGGAAATTGAAATACTCTAACACATTAGTCACAAATGTTGGTTCCTCCACATCACATAAGAAAAATTTTGATATCGACAGAACTGTGGTAACTAGAATTCCATGTACATGCTCCTTCTAGATTTGCTACTATAAGTGCTTGTTTGACTCTGCCTTTCTCCATCAGTCTGGTTTCTTTTTTTCTTAGACTAACACTTCACGACTGGGAATTCATCTTCTAATTTCAAGATGAACTCTAGGTGGACTACCAGAAATCAAGAATAATTTTATATCCTAGAAATGACAAAATGCTCACAGTGACAGTCTGGAGTGAACAAACAGATTTTTGGAGCAGGTCTGAGGTTTGCAGTGTTCTATGGAAGTGCATAAAGAGATAAAGGAAATCTTTCTCTTGGGATGTCATGTTAGTAATTCTTTCTTACTGTCATCCAGATAAATTGTTCTGCAACACACAGTGATGTTCAAGCAAAAAATTAAGAAATGAAAACTCAGTATCTTTGCTTACATCTATACAGGTACAAAAAATAATTTAAATGAAGTAACTTTCAAAACTAATTCTCTTTTTCATGTTTCTCAGCTAAAAAAAACCTGTATCTTCTCTCATCATGGTTGATTAACTGGGTCTTCTGAACAGCGTGACAAAAACAACACACAATTTAACGTCTCAAACATTTCAAAAAATATATATTAAATTATATTTTAATTTGGTTTTATTTATGTACTAAAATAGAAGAAAAAATAAAAATTCCATTTAGCATTAAAAAAAATATCTAGAAGCAATGGAGAAGTCCCAGAATAGATCACACGTTTTTATTATTTTAGAATCTTTGCATACATTCAGGTTCAGACATTAGCAATGTATTATTTCTGTCCTAAGTAAATAATCTAAGCATTTCCTGTTTTGTTTTTTTTTCTTGATATTTCTGATAAACATTTCAACTTTGATTAAGATTCAAATGGGGTGTGTTAGCCAAAGATTTTTAAACATGTATGTATTTGTCTCTGTGTGTGTATCTATTATATAGGTAAGGTTTTCTAAATATGTATTTTTAAGCAGAAAAGCATATTTAAACTTCAGCAATATCAAAACTCTCTCAAATGCACAAGTACAATTTTTACTAACCTTTGACATCTAAACGAAGCTCTTCAGTAAAGAAGGTTTTTGTGTCCTTATTCAGAACTTCTGAACTTGGCCCAGAGAAGACAGGGTTTTCAGGCATAAGCCTGAACAAGTGATAAAGCAGTTTATTCAAGCTTTTAGTTCTTCGAAGGTATTGTGAGTAGAGAACCCGCAGCTGATAGTGTTAAAAAAAGAACAAAAAACACACGCACAAAATACAGATGAGACTTAACAAATATAGCTTACTTTGTAAATAATACAAATATGTTCCTGTAGGGCGGAAAAACAAGACTGCAATTCAGAACAAGTGTTTAGAAGAGTGATTTAGTTCTCTGCACCATTTTGAATGATTAGAAGATCATAAAATGTAGCAAGCTTGTTTGAAAATGCCAGAATCAATCATCTATTAATGAATCTTAATTATTTATTACTCTAATATGACCATCCTCAACTACTACAGTGCAGAAATCTAAGTCTATTGGTGCTTTCAGAATTCCACTAATTCCACAAAAAAAAACAAGAGGTAGGAAGATAAATAGTCAAAAGAATAAAAATGCTGGATGAAATGTCAAGATTCAAACTAAATAAGCATGTTCAGAAATTCAGTTAAAAGGAAAAGACTCTGAACATATACCTGAGAAGAAGCTGCTTTGAAGAAAGCTAATGTTAACTTCCAAGTGAGAAGATATCCTAGAACAAGGCAGAACTCATCGCTCAGGGGCTGAATAACTGCAAATTCTCCAACAGGAATGCATTCCAGGATGTTTTCTAGCAAGAGTTCTTGAGTGGCCAGGACAGACATAAGAGCCGCTGGAGGTGATCTATGGAAAAATGTTATCTGGCATAGTAAACTCAAACCTCGAGCAAAGCATTAACTGAATTTATATTCAAAGCTTTCCTAGAAACCTGTTAGTAAAGCCAGGTATGTAGAACATAAAAAGAACCTTTTAGTATGGGAAAATTTACTTTCAGATTCACACATTAGTGCTAGATTTTAAGATTTTAATTTTTTTTTTTTCCTGAAATGGACAGTTGGTGTTTTTACCTCTTGCAAGACGAATATAAACTGAATGATCACTTAATCTGAAAGTGGCCTATGACTGAGCTGATTTAACCTACATCACAGACAGCTGGTTTGCTTGCTTGCTTTCTTTGCCAAGTCACACCAACAAAGGAGCAACTGAACAATGGATCTCCTAACCATTTAATGTGTTGGCTTTGGCATTCAATTAAAAAGCCCTTTGCAGCTCCGTAGTAAAAAAAGGTATTAACCATTGCACTGAGGTAAAAAAAAAAAAAAACTTTTTTTTTTTTAAAACCAGTTACTACATTCCCTCTTCAAACTGTTGACTTTATGAGATTCAGGCTATATAAAACACCCAGGTCAAATTTGGAAGTTCAAGAAACTGAAGTTACCTGTGCAGCTGGACACATTCTGAACACAGCAGTCCAGTAAAAATCTGTCAAGATTTTACAATATGGAGCATATATGTTGCACTTATTCTAGTAACTGTACCAAGAAAACAATTGCAAATAGTTTCAAGTTCTAGCACAAAGGCAGACTTAACCAATTATATTGAATATTTTCAATATTTATGACCCTATTGTCATAGCCATGTCATTTTTTTTTTCTTTTAACATCTCCTGACAGACGACTACTCTGCTGCAAATCTCAAGTCTTGTAACGTATTTTTAAAATACAGAAAACAGACATAAAAAACCATGAGGAAAATACACACAATGCTGATTCCTCCTCTTCATCACCGTAAGATTTGAGGTCTTCATCATCAAATTTAGGCAATTCAGGCATTAATCTATAAAAATATGGAAAATAAATCAGATCTAATTTTTACTATTTTAATGTATGTGATGCATAGTTCTTTGCTTGTCAATATCAACATTAGTGATAAGCAACAAAATAATGGCAATTATTCCTTAATAACAACACAGAATCTTTAAGAGACACGTCACCATTGCAAAGTTGGTTCCTGAATGACAGCCAACGAGCACGTAGCTTCGCTTGGTTCTTTTCCAGACCTTTTACACTTCCTGAGTCAAGCTAAAAAAAAGCTTCTCTATCTCAGAATAAAGCTATTGCAACTTTACGCCTCAGTATAAGTGAAAGATAATGGTAGCTTCTTATGCTTAAGCCATCTGCCTCACAATCTGCATTTTGAGCAGTGAAATGCACATACTATTTTTCTAATTCTGTATTCTCTCTTTTGGTATTAGAGATGTCCAAAAACTTCACAATACTACTACACAATTTTATTCACTTTCTTCATTTTCTGACCTAAACTAGTGAAGATAAAAAGGTCATACTATCTAATGATACTGTCAGACCCATATCAAACCTGGAATATTTCAGTTTACACTTTAAGATTCTACGAGTGTTAAAATAGGGACTAAAAATAAATAGCTTTATAGTTATGATACTGATATCTATGTAACTGTGGTACAGAAAATAAAACTGTATCTTCATGTACTGCAGTAAAATTTCTCAGTATATATTTAGTCTACTTTTACAATTAAATTTAGCATTCATAGCTTTCTATAATGTTCTCCAGAACACAAATTGCCAGTCAAGAATTTTCTCCTGTAATGGAACATGACTTTGCTAAACACATCTATAAGTGCATGTTCTACAGCACATTTGAAAAAAAAAAAAAAAAAAGCAGGGGGGCAGGTGGAGGGAAGTGAGAAATTTGTTGATTCTTACTTATACAACATATGGTAGACAGAAATCTGTACAGGTCTAGCCCGGAAAAGCAACAATGGAGACAATGTATTTAGTAGAGTCTGGAGTTTATCTGGAAGATTTGTTTTCTGGCCTGCAACAAACTTCGCTGGCAATTTATGGTTTAACAACTGGTCCTTCGAGATGTATGTTAGAGCTTCACCCAAAGACATTAATACAGAGTTCTGAAACGAGCATTCAGATGCATTTTTGGTTTCTCCTATTTAAAACAGAGAAAATACAAGCTGTGTTACAGAACATATGGATAATATCATAAACAAACATTACTAGAAACAACTCAGACTCTGCTTATCAGAATCCATCTAACTTAAAAGTCACAATGTTAAGTGCAATTACTTTACTAATTAGCATGTAAGTGTTCAAAAAAGTGAATTTTTATAAGCTATGTTGACATAGTATTCCTATAAATTAAAAAATATGGCCTGTCAAGTTCTATTTCAGAATAGCCTGATGGGTATCACTGTTACCCTCCTTGCCATATACTTGCCTGTGACTTTCACCAACAAAGGTAACAGCAAATTGTGAATTCCTTCAGAAAAGAATTCTTTCCATTCACTGATCAAGTTCACAGGAAGGTTTTCAGTAGTTTCAGGAGCTGCAGCTTCAAAGTAAGCACTAAGGGCAGATGCCAAGTCACAACTGACACAAGCAAAAATCTGCACAAGCGGGACATGATAAAGCGAACGGTTTTCACTGGTTGTCTAAGAGGAAAAAGAAAAAAAGAGGAAGATTTCTTAACTATAAGTTTGCTTTAAAATATCTGTTTCACATTCCCTGTCTGTACCAGAAAGTGCAATTTCAAAGACAACTCAATTCCAAAGACCATTTTAAAACAATCTGGGGGAAAAATGAAAAAAGTTTAAAAATATAATCTGTATTTTAGTAGGACTTGCTGAAAATTATTTCCAAGCCTCATCAACATTTAGAATCCTGGATTGCTTCCCTTACATGACCTTCTTTATAATGACAGAAAGAAACTGCCACCAAGTGGATTCAAATAGAGATGTAGTAGCTGTAGCTTATCTGGAGCACTTGTGCAGCCAAGTGAGACAAAATTGGTAAGTGAAGTGCTCTCATTTTTCTCTCCCAAACATAAAAGCCATACCACTATCATGATTATATTTCCAAATTGTAGAAGGAAATTGGCAATGCACTATTGTAGTCTGGAAATTATTGAAGTGGTGATCAGGAGAATATTTGCTCTCCCTCAACATAGCTCCTTTCTATTTTTATTATTACTAGCTTCCCCAAAAAAGGAATATTGTTAAATAATAAAAATATTTAAATATTAACTGCCCAAGCACTTAATCTGTGCAACAAGTTTTTTCATATAAGTTTACCATTTGTGGGTTTTTTTTTTTTAAATAAAAAAAATAGTTTTGAGGGACATACAGCATAGGTAAGAAGATCAATCCTGAAACCAAGAAAGGCCACGTGGAAGTTTCCAGCCTGCCCTTACAAGTGTGTAGTGACAGAGGGTGCTATAACTATTAAAAAAAAAAAAGCTAGAGGGTGAAAGATTCTGTATCTTTATTTGAATAATAAAGTAGTAGTCAGCTTTTCACTCTAACCTGTTTTCTAACAGTGTTAGAATATAATTTTGATGTTTCATGTGATCATTTAGATACTGAAATGCAGATACTGCTTTTCATTCAGTTAGTTTTTATATGTCATGTTAGACTTTGGTCTCAAAGGGATATTATTTTTCAACATAGAGACCTACAGCAGACACATTTCAAAATTATTCTTCAATTACCAATGCCATTGCTAAACGTCGTATTACTTCAAGGTGGAAGTAATTTCGTCTCCATATACAAAAAGAAACAGGAGATACAGTATTGCTTGTGTTTTTAAGGCACACATGACCTTTGTCAAAAGTTCAATGAAAAAAGGATTTTGTGCAATTCTTTTTAACATTGTGTCAAACATTTGCTAAGCTGAGATAACTATGTGCCTGCCATAATCAGAGAATAATCTAAAAAGGTTCCATCTCCAGTTTTGATGTACTTACATTAGCACTCATACAGTAGTTCAAGTTTATGTTCTTAGTTCTGTATTTTGATTGAGATTTTTAAAATAAGTTATCTTTGAAATGCTGAGTACCCAGCTATTAATATTGATCATTACTCTAAAGTACTAAAAAATTAACACCCACATTAGACAAAACAAAGTTAAAACTGTTAAGACCACTGTGTTCTAAACTCTAAGTAAGAACCATTAGGAGCACTCTGATTTCTATTCCTCTTGGCAATCCTCATGCATCTTTGTTCAAATTTAACTGCTGCGTGGCATAGCTTCTACAATGTTTTAGTGTATCATCCTGATATCGAACTTTCCACTTCGTAAACAGATAGGTGAACTTTTAACATACAGCGTTCAAAGATTTAGGATGAAATGTCAATCAGACAGCCCAGTAAGATTATAAAAATGTAGTTATTTCGTAGCCTATTTTTTTAATCCCCTCCTCCCTTGCACCAGTCCAGTAGGTTCAGAGGGCATCAGGAGGATCCTATTAAAAGCTGCAATGCAATGGTTAGTAATAGTCTCTTTCATATTACCTCTAACCAAGCCAGCATGGAGCACATGATAAAGTCCCACTCATTATCAGCCAAAGGAGCTGTGGAATACTTCAGCAACAAGGGAAGGTAACGGATCATCTCTATGTTGAAACCAAGCAACTGAGCACTTGTTTCTTTCAGGTTGCTGGAATAAAAATACAACTAAAGCTTACACATCTTCATGTTGTAGACACGAGTATTTATATTCCTGCTTTCACTCCTCCTCTTAGGACAAATTAGTCTTGCACCAGGCTCTGCCCTATGTGCTTTTGATACTGTCTTTCAAAGCTGGAATACTACATTAGCTACCAAGTCTAAATAAGTCTGTCAACAGGTACAAAATAGTCTATCAGAGCTACTTGCTCATTTGCATGTTATACTGATTCCTAAAATTGTACAATGTACATATCCACTCAAGTAATATACTTACATAAACTATTAAATTTAGCAATTTCAACTAAATAAATGCAAGAAAAATAATCATTTAATTACTAATATTAAAAATAAATTATAAGCTCTCAAGTGTCCAAATCATGTACATTATTTTGAGATACTGTTGCCGGCATTTTTCTCACTATACTCAAGACAAATGAACTTCAGTATATTTTCACTCCTTGCTGGAAGCTTTCCAAGTTACATTTTCAGGTCCAGAATTTTAAAAAACAGACACCTAAGTTTGGTATCCAAGTTTTCTTTCTGCTACCAAATAAGCAATCAGAATTTGGAACTAAATATCCAGCAACACCTACAAAAGTCAATCAGTTCTGAATGCTTTTGAAAACAGTTGACATCTATGCGCATTAAAAAAGCTCCTAGTTTCCCAGCCTTCAACCACCCAGGTAATTTTCTTCAGTATAAGTTATTAGATACTTAAAGACAGGTATATTAAACTGAGGAATGTAGTTCTACAAAGGCTTAAAAATGTAGTATTAGAGTATTAGAGTGGGATGGTGGTTGTAACTCACAAATTGATTTTGTTTGAGTTAATAACCACTCTATTTTGGAACTCTTGTTTCAGAAATTTTAAAAAAAGTCAAATTATATCAAAACTGCACTCACCAGCTAAAGAGAAAGCTATCCTCATTATCATTTTTCCAAGATATCATGATTTTTAGTATTCCAGGTAGTAGGTGATCACAATCAATACTTCTATCATTCAAGCAGGAGTTCAAAATGGAAAGACACCCAAATGCTCCTGAAACATAATAAAAATATCATACTCAGTAGGTCTTAATTATCAAGACAAAACAAACATTAGAATGTGTGTCAATTGACCAGATCATTTTATTTGAACTTAATATCGTAAGATAGTTTGGATAATATCTAAGCTTTCTTCTTTGAACACTTAATCCAGAGATGCAATTGTTAAATCAAAAATACTATATCCAACCCAAACTTAAAAACACCCCAACAACAAAACCAAAAAAAAAAAACACAAAACCCTCAAACCAACCACAAACAACTGTAAGATTAATTGTTGGTTTATATGATTAACAAAAAAGCAAAATACCTGCTAAGATTTAAATCGTTGTGCTACTAAAAATGTAGTATGCTAAGCAATAACTTGGACAGATAATTAAGTAAATGTAATTGCGAGTTGTGAACTCCAGTATTATTGTAAGAGTGTTAATTTTTAATTTCAGAGTGAAGTACTACTGTTGCATTACTACTGTTCTCCATTTTTAAGGAAAACTGCATGTATCTAGGTTTCTTGGAGAACATTTCTTACAAGCATGATGACAAAGAAATGAGTTAATTAAAGTACCACTTATGCATAGCAAAAACCAACCAAACAAAAAACCCACTTCACTTAAGCAGCAGTGCAATGATTTACAAGAACTTTACCAGCACTTTCCTGATCTGAAAAAGAAATTAAAACTTGAATGGTAAGCCTACAACCTATGTCAAACTTAATGGGAAAATTTGGGTATATATTGTCTGCTCAGGAATCCCTAGGAAAATGAGAAGCAGCAGAAAGGAAAATGCCAACCAGCGTTACAAACAAGAGCACTCCACAGCAGGGGAGGAGTGAGGATTCTTTTTCCCATTTTCTGTTTCAAGTTTCACAGTGACATTTGGTTGGTTCACCAGTTCACTCAGAAAGCCAGGAAAGCTTAGCTAAGCCTGAAGAATAAGTGTCAGCGAAACTACCAGAGGAGAGAGATTCAAGATTCCTCTCAATTGCTGCATGACACTTAACACTGAAAATTTTCACACTTGGAGGACGTCCATTTGAAGAACTCATCTGAAAACCTGAGGACACTCCAAAGGGACAGATGTCCACAGTTTAAAGTCACCAAAGATTTTTTTTTTTTTCAATTTAAGTAAGCACATCCTGTTAAAAAATATGAAATCAACTTTCAAGTTTTTATACAGACTGATCAATAAGAGTATGTGCAAGAAAGCACAAAAGCAGTACTGAGAAAAAATAGAAAGTTTTTTCTTTTAAATTACATCTAATTCAAACATGTAGAAGGACTGTGTGTGGGCATTTCCAAAGAATCTTCTTGCAAGGCAATAAGTTTGTGAAAATATAAAGGCTTTCTAAAGGATATTCAAAGCAATATTATAACACACCTCAATCATCTAAGTAATTTTTCAAAAGCTGCTGAAAGTGTATGTACAGCAGTTCTGATTCAACACACTATATCCCATGCACTGGAAGAACTACTCAAAAATTATATATAAACTGTGAAAAAGTTCTTGCTAAAGCATCTAAAGACAATCATGACACTACCAGTTGACGATAGTAATATTTTTGCATGCTGTGTAAAGCCTAAATGATTAATTGAAGACTTTGATATTTACAAATGTGTTTAAATCAGATAGACCAAACAAGAAGTATGGCAATATCAAAATTATTTTCACAATATCAGCCTAAATCCTTTAGTTTTTAATTTTGCACCAGGCAGTATGGCTTGTACTTCCTTAATAAATCAGAAAACTACTACATCCAACAGCCTAGAAGAAACATGCAAACTGAGAAGATATTTCTTTCTAGGAAAAAAGATATTATTACAGTTAACACGTTTTACCTAAACACAAATATTATTACAAAATAATGTTCTTAAATTCTAATGGAGTGGACTCAGGTAAGAACACACTCACCATCAGTGCTGGAAAGCTCTGCCTGTGTGCATGTCATAAGTTTGGCCACACAGTGGAAGACAAGTTCTTTCTTTTTTTCCTCAATTAAAAAAGGTGATAGACACTGAAGTGTATGCAATCTGCCCTCTGTTAATGGCAGAAACCTATTCATACAAGCAAAACATAAGGAACAAAACAAACCCAAACATTTAACTAGTAAACAAAATGTCAGTTGGTTCATAATGGTCTAATATCCTATGATGTAACTAATCCCACACACTAAATCAAGTCTCACTTTTACACACCATACACATGTATTACCAAACTTTCAGTCTTCAGTTGCTATTCATCAGAACCAGTATCATTTAACGTTACCAACATTTGCAACAAACTAAAAGATTTTAGGCAGCAGTATTAAGGTACCCTTCTGTTGTCTTAAAAAGCTGTTTCATCTCACAGGATACAGTGTTTTCCAGACGAATCACTTTAGCCATGGTTAAGGACCAGAGTCTTCCATGTTCCTCTGATCTTCAAAGAAGACAGACTGGTTAATATATAGAGATGCACAGTTCACAACAAAAGCATTTGGATGAATTTTGAATAAATACACATAAGGAAATATAGTAGCACTTAATACTCTATACAATGCAAAATACAAAGACACAGTTAAGGGTTGTTGTACTTGTTCTTACATACCTATCAAATATTGTTTGCTGAAGGCTAGTTGTATCACTAAGCGTACTGAACTTCTCATACGTGATATGCATTTCTTCTAACATATGAAGATATTCCAGAAGCAGATAAGGAGGATTCTCCAATTCTTCAATCCATTGTAATGAGTACAACAGCTCTGCAACTAATTAAACAAAGGTTGTTGTTTACAAACAACTGCTGAATATATTCAGTGCATAAGCAAGAAGTTTCAGGTCAAAGTTTTGTTGTTTTTTTCAAGTATGTTTTTAATGCATTAAAAAAATTACATTTACATTCAATCTCAGGTGCTTCAGAGCATGAACTAGGTATTTGCCACTGCATCATAAAACACAAGATAAGAAAAGGCTACAATAATCTATTCTAGATGTTCAGGAAATTTTAAAGCAAATCAATCATGACAAGAACTCTAACTCTTCTCTATTATCTCTCTCTTTTTTTTAAATATATATGTTTCTTGCAGACAGGCAATCAAGATCTAAGTCCAGAAAAAAAAACAACCAAAGTTGATGCTAATAGTTAGCGTGTGGTTTCTTCATTAGCTTACAAAGACCCACACTGAACAATTACACTTCTCATCGTGGTGAGGCTTTTGGAGATAGAATTTTTAATTTGACAGTGCTGGCTCTAATTTGAGTATTCTATAAATAAAAAGAAAGAAGATTCCACCTGGTGGAATTAAAAAAAATTGCTGCCTCAAAATATTTTTACATTATGGCTAAACACTCAGGGCATTTATTTGATAGCATGGATACAGTTCCTACTGCCCACTCATGCCAATGCACCATGTATTTGAGCAATGAACAACTTTGAAGTTCATCATAAATTCAAACTTCTCCAAATTCAAAGTTCTGTTAAGATAGCATATATATAATCACAAAAGATCCTAGAAATACAAACACTATACTCGTGCATACTTACACTTTTAAGGACAACTAAAGAAAAAAAAAAAAACAAAAAACAACAAAAGGTAAAAGGATGGTTTCTCATACCTATGTGCCAGACTTTAACTATTCATTTCTAATTATCAGTTCAGGTTAATTTACAACTACTATAAAATCAAATTCCTTTAAGTTTTACCATTGTAACTTACTTATATTGTCAATTTTCTTTCTTTCAGCATCATCATTTCCATGGACTATACGATTTTCCAATACAAGTAGGACCATTTTACTTAGTAAGGCTGAAGTACACAGATGGCCTGGAAGTTTAGTTGTGCCACACAGCTTGACACATGATCCCACAAGTTCACAGTTCATACTAAGCCTTCCTTCCAAAAGAGGTTTGTGCATCCACTGTAATATGTACATAAAAAGCGTATGAACAAATAATTGACATTTTAATGATGCATAGAAGAGCTATGATCCAGAATTATTAAAAAATAACCATAAAAGATACAAATTAACACCAAAAGCACAATGGTGAGGGATGGCCCGCTCCAGCATATTAAAAAAATCTAAATGCACAGCAGTAACTTGGAACTGCATTGCTGCCTCAGAAATGAATATGTATCTTTAGAACGCTATATATTTTACAGGAAATACTAGGGTTATTGAAGATTGGTGGTGGGACAGGAAATTTATGTCCTTCTCCACTCTATGTATGTCAGCATGTTGTTGATAGTCAATGTGTCATGTTCCTCTGCAGATATTGACATCTTTCACAAAATTAATCTTATAGAAGAATTAACTTAAAGATAAGAACATCTTCATGACGTATATTCTGTCAGACAAAATGCCTGAATTGTAAAGTAAGTTGCTGGTGTTCAATGCAGAAAAGGGTAATTTCATAGATTTTTATTTTCTCCAGTAGTACTGGATGGGGCCATGAACACACAGATTTTGCCTTCTGTCATGAACAGAGGCTGAAAAGAACCTCTAGACAGGCACACGCATATTCATAACTGCAGTGCCATGTCAAAATAAAGAATGCTTATCACCCTAAAGTGCAGAGACTTGAGGCAAGATGGACTACAGCATGCAAGTTCATTATCATTTTCATACCTCAGTGGATAGAGACTCATGCAATTTTCCCCACTCAGTTTTGTTTGGCGTGACATGCTCAACATAAGCTCCCACAAGATATCCAGCCTGTCCATCAGCTTCCATAAGCTTAGACAACAAATCACTAATTGCAGAGATCAAAACCTGAAGGCTGAGAAAAGGAGAAAACACTGCAAACAAGTTTGGCACTATCCAGTAAAAGAAAGCTGCTTTATTTTACATTGTATCAATGCTATACATACACATTGTATCAATGCTATACATACACATTGTATCAATGGCATTTTAAGTTATGCCTTATGCCACAGTTCTCACCTCTGATAGGATGAAAAAACTCCCAGTAACACAGATACCAATTAAATAAAGAATACTATAGCACTGATCTTTGTTTCGGAGAACAACATATCATGAAATGGACAAGTACATCACAATTACCTTCTAACATCCAAAGAGGAAGATTGAACTTGATTCTTGACCCACAGTGCAGATTTATGCAAAAAGGTACTCTGTTTCTGCATATTCCAAAGTTGACGTACAAGTGAATTTACAGCAGACATCCAAGTGTGTTTTAATTTACATACAAGTAAATCTATTGTAGAGAAAAGAAAAAAAAAAAACAACAGACAAGCAAAACCACCACAAACAGGTAAACTCAAATTACAACCTACAGCATACAGCAACAATCACATGTCTAAAGGTCCTAGAGCAGAAAAAGAATTCTCTTTTCTATGTGGTTACATGCAAACTGTCACGGGCAAATATACAGGTTTCTTCTAAAACAATTTTAAATTAACTCTGACACACACGTAATATTTTATTTGAGATTAAGAGTGATGCTCCTGTTGTCTACTACAATATGTCCACATGGTCTTCAAAACGGCAGATCTTTTTAAAATACTGAAATACTGAACATTCACAACATCAACACCCATTTGCAAAGCAGCAGTGGTTTTCAGGTTAGTGTTGTTCTGCTTCACTTCTACGATAACACCGCAACATTTCCTCCTTTGTATCTGTCAGTAAATGCATATACCAATTTATCACTCAAATTCTGCATTCAAAGAACATAAATCAGGATCTTGGTCTGAAAATGAGACGCTAGTAGAGAGAGAAATGGGTCACAAGTTGCCAGAGCAACTTGACCAATATAAATTATTTCAGAATAAATATATGTATCTTTAATGAAGTGACTGCACACATTTTTTCATAGGAACATCACATTTGCAGAATGAACAAAAAAAAATTGCTCATTCTTTGTACTTCATAGACCTTAAATAATTTCTATAACACTCCAGAAAGTGTGGAATACCACAGCATCAAAGATAGCTGAAGCACAGGGATACTAACATCAAAAAACTTTAAAATCTTTGTAAAGATGGACAGGACTTGATGCTTAGAAGTAATTACTGGCATTGTAAGATAAAGCACCAATTTTCATGTCAATTACAGCTGCAAGTACTCAATGTCTGTGAACTCAATATTCTATTATATACTTGAATCTGTTTCACAAAAAAAAAAAAGAATAATTTAGATGTAATCATCAACCACAAAAAAGTTTGGATGAAGTTTTTTTCCAAATTACCTGTTAAGTGCGTAGCATCTTGCCTCTGAGCACACAATTGGAAGATGGTAAGCAGCAAGTCTTCTGCAGATGGCATCAGTAAACACCCTTTAACCGAGCTGAAAAAGCTTGATGCTACATCGCAGATGAAAGATACTGATGGTTCAGTATTCCCAGCTTCAGAAAGATCCCTAGCTTTAGACAGAGCTGCTTGAAGTTTATCAATAATTCTTTCAACACAAGTTTCACCAATCAAAGATTCTATTGGGGAGAGGAAAAAGACAGCATGCTTTGATTACTTGATAAACATGATCAAAGGCATCATATTAATAAGTACCAATTTGGTTTTTATTTACTAATTTTGAAAGCAAAATAAATTAGAGAGTCGTTTCAGTCTGATGTATACCGAGACTTTCTTCCTTATTCCACAGTCATCTAGGATCACTCAGCCAAAGTTTCACATTGCCAAGTATCCTTTCTCTAAACCAGCTGAAGCAGCTTAGACAAAAGGTATATAAAACAGAGCAAGTGCAGAATGACCCCTTCTCCTTTTATGCGTTCCTAGCTCCTGGCAATCAGTTGTGAGGCAGAGATTACACCTGGACCATTGCATAAAATTAACCCAATCAGACCAATCTTCCATGAATATGCTTAGTCCCTTTCTCACTGGATCGTAGTAGGCTAATCCCATTTATCCTCAAACTCCACAGCATCCTGGGCCAATGAGTTCCATTATTTCATTATGAGCTGTATGAAGAAGTATACTTTTATCTTTCCTCAAGCCTGCTATCTAAACATCCATAAGCAACCTCAGGCTCTTCCGTTTAAAGAAACAATTAAAAATTTCTTCCTGTTTGCTTTTTCCATGCAAATTACAATTTTATGGCTCTTTACCACAAGCCCATCCCCAATCACTTTCATTGCAAGATGAAAAATTCTAGTCTGTTTTATTGCCTCTACAAGCAGAGACCAGTGCATTTGCCTAACCATCCCTGCCATCTTTCTTTGGGTATATACTAATTCTATCACACATTTTTTTCAAAAGCATATAGCTGAACGAGAATACTGCAGTGACTAAACCACAGGCAGCATTCAAGATATTGACACACCAATGTTATATTTTCATTTGTCCTCTGTTCTTTTCATAGCAGCTCCTAATATCCTGTATTCCTTTTTTATTGCTGAGTACCAACCTGCCACTTACAGGGAACCATCACAATGACTGAAGATCTCTTTCCTGAGTTTTAACAGCGTAGAGCCTACCCTTGAATAGATACAGTTACAACTATGTCATTCACATGTATACTTTTGGTATTTATTGGTTTTGAAATTCATTTTTAATTATATCAGTTAATCATTCAGTATCACACCACACTGCTACAGCTCCCTGAAGTTTCAGTTTTGATTACTCTGAACAATTTATCAAAAACAATTATCATCCTTTCAGTATTTATCCTTTTCCTCCTTTAATTCCTATCATCTGATAGGTTACTGATCCATGAAAGGCCCTTCCATTTACTACATTACAGTTTACCTTGAGAAACTTAGATGAGAGATCTCATAAAAAATCTTTTTGAAAGTCCACACATACTCTATTTTGGCCTAAATTGCTATGTTAAGAAGAACCACAGTTCCTGAAGGTCACTTAGACTTCATCCAACGTGCACTAAAAACAGGTCACACAGCACTCAGGACAAAAGGAATACCTGAGCTCAGCAATACCTCCAGCTCTAGAACCAAACAGTGAAGTCACTGGACAATCAGCCCTAGGACACCACTGACTCACAAGTGAGCAAGTTTGTTGAACTCTCTCTGGAGAGAGGGAACAGGTTTTTCTGATGCTCCTCTACATCAGAAGTTCCAGTAACAGAAATAACAGTCTTACAACACCTTCAGGATGCATTATCTATGAACAACCCCTGCTGTCAACTTGTTGTGTGCATTTCTGAAACTTGAAAGCACCATGAATGTTCCCAGCATTCAGATAAACTGAAGTATGTTACGTCAGGGATCAAAGAAAATGCTGAGTTTAACAACACACAAATTACAAGTTTACATGGAAAACATCAAGAAAATTGAACTCCACTAGAAGTCTATATCACAGAAACCACAAAAATCAAGGAAGAAATTAAATAGGATGTTATTAATAAAAAATAATTACATATACAGCACAAGTGCATACACACAGTTTTTAAAATACATGAATCTAACTGAAAATGGTTCAAAGCAATTCATAGGTCCTGTAACAAGGCATTATCAATGCACGCTTGGGTCCATAACCATTGATTTTTGATATTCTAGTTTTGAAGGTGAATTTCAGATGGTATGGTTTAAAAGTTAATATTATTTTACAGCACATCAGCTAATAAATCAAACTTACTTAAATCTTCCTCAAGTTTTCCTTGACTCAAACAGGCTCGCAAATCTGAGTATTCTGGAAGATCTCAAATTCCTTTCAATCTTCTACAAAGCGTAAGTGCCGTATTTACACTTCACAAACTCCAAGGAATAAATATGCGTACCATTTTTAATGTGTTGCGACAACACTAAGCTCAGGAGGGTCCACCTTTCTGAAGAGGATGATTCTGATGAGGCTGCTATAGGTTCTAAACCCAGGTGACACAGGTCATCTGCCAGCATTACAAGTCTTTCTCCAAGCGTATCTCCTTTCAGCCAGTCAGAGACTAAGGAAAGTTTTGTTGTGCTTGAGCATGCCTGAATCACAAGAAAATAGACTAATAGTCTTTTGAGGGTATTAACTTTTATTACTAACTGACCATAAGATTAATATGTCAAACTTGCACACACAGAGTGGGAATCATGTCATCTGTCATAAACAATGAGTCTCTAGGTGTTTATGTCCACAACAATCCCTCCAACTTTCTTTTTGGTCAGAGACAGCAACTTATGGCTAGGTCAGACCTCTACTTTTAGAGTGAAACAAGTCACCTTCTGAAAGCTCTTCTTTTTCCTTTTATCCAACTATAGAGCCCAGGGAATGCGTACATTGGAGTTAGATAACTTTAGTTAGAAAGATAACTTTTGGATGACCAGGTTGGCTGACATAAAATCTATTTACAACAACAACAAAATCTATTTACAGCACCTGAATTTCTCTAAAAGGAAATGGAAGGTCACAGATCAGAAAAAACATTATTTTGGTGATAAGGCATTCTAAGTTACAAAATCATAAAAACTGAGGGTTCGTAAATAAACAGTATCTGTGAGAAAAGATATTATGGTCAATGTACTGGATTGTAAATCAAGTGTTATGAGCTCTTGTCCAAAAATTCGTAATACACTTCATATTTCATCCTAGGCAATCCCTTAGACGTCAGTCTCTCAATATCCTCTGTGAAAAAGTGGTATACTCTCTTTTCCTTGTAAGCATGATGTAAGGGTAATGATACAAATAATCACTTAAATTATTGGTCTAATACCCAACCCCATTCTCTCTAGCTTAGAACAGGAACAAACCAAGAATCCCCCTAGCCCAAAGAGCAAACTGACCAAAAATAGAAGGGACAAAAATGGTCTTGTTTTGGTATCATCATTTAATTTCTAAGACTGTCCCCAGCTTTAAATGCAGTTAAAACAAACAACACTCAAACTATTACTACAAGATTTTGAAGCTATGGAAATTATCACTACACTAATCTAAAAAAAAACAAAGTCATTCAAACACATGTAACTCCAGGGAATTATTCAAAACCATGTAAAAAAAGAACATAAAAGTCTTAAGAGGTACCTTTTGAATTATCTGGAGAAAAATAATCCATTTCAGATCCATCTGAAAAGAAAAACAAAATTTCACAATATTTAACAAGTTATTTGCTGAATAGGAAGCACTTAATACCATTTTAACCATTTTACAACTTTATTTTTGGCAGGGGATAAGCAGGAGTTGCTAAGTTTCAGTAACAAAGTTATTCATTATATTATTTTTGGCTTCCAAGTCTTTCTCTACCACACAGATCAATAGGGACTGTATTTATAAGAAAGGCCACCGATGTCTAGTATAAAATCACACTGTATAAAGCAGCAAGAACAGAGAAATTCTGATGTTACTTTTTTTTTTTTTAGTGATTTATACCATATAGAAAGGGACATATGTCATAACCTTTCACCCCAACGCCATCATGTCAACATTTCCTAAATCTACCTTCCTTACACTGAACTTATCCAAGTTCATATAGAATATCTTCTATTTCACAGCCCCAAAATAAAACTATTAGCCAACCATAGCCCACAAAAAGAATAGTGACTTTCATAAAAACTGATAACAAAACATACAAGTCATACCTTTGTTAAGTCATCAAGAATGATTTTCCTTTCATCATTACTGTTGCAACAATTAAGCACACTGTACAATATATCAACCAGAAAATGGGTATCTTTTCTCCAGTCTTCTTTCAGCCAAGTTATTAAATTTGTATACAGAAATTGTACAGATGGACTTTCATGGTGAGCTCTAATTTTGTTTTGGGATTCAGCTTGAGCAGAGCTTGCATTGTTTCCCTGCTCTAAAAGTACTTGAAAAACTCTGTTTGAAGAAAAAGAGTTGAGCAGGGCAGAGAGAAATTTCAAATGTTGTTCTGACTTCTCTTCATTGACATACACAATACTCAGTTCAGCAAGGTTGCAGACTAAATTCTCTAAAGGTTCTTTCCTTAGAAGTGAACTATGCCGCAAGTCAGCCTGTATTTCAGAGTCACCATTTCTCACTTCCATGAGCTTTCCATTCTCTGTGTTTCTTTCAGATTCATCCTCATCTGTAAATCTGATTTTTAGAGATTTTCTGTTGTTTGATTTTGTAGCACTCTTTGGATTCTGAAGAATTTCTAGCATATCAGATATGGCAAACAATGATTTCTCATCAGCATCCAATGTATCAACATGAAGTACACACATTTTTAAAAGATGGTCCCAAAAATTTGACAACAGTTTCTGGAAAACTTCATCTGTGCCGTCGTCACTGGGGAGTTCTGCTTTAGCTTCCCAGGAGCTCAGTGTTTCTGCTATTTGATAAAATAATGGTCCATTTTGTAACCTGGGCTCCTTAAGTACAGCATTGGTAAGAGGAATTAGCTATAAAGACAAAAAAATTATTGAAGAACAGTGATCCAACTAGATGATCACTTTATTCTTTATAATACCAGGAAATTCTACAATTTTGAAAAACATTCCAGAAGCAGTTCCGAAAACACCAGAATTACGCATGCTTGAACACTTGATAAAAACACACAGGGTGGCATGATTTTTTTTTAATATAATTTAAACTGCACAGTAAAAGGGATTATTTTATATGAAGGAAAAAATGGACTAAATTCAGTGAGATTATTTTTTTCCATAAAATATAGTGAAACTTTCAACAGAGAAGTAAATCCTCACAGAAATTTACATTTTTCTTTAACTTTAACCTGTTAAATGTACACAGACAATGTTAAGTAAATACCTGGTCATATATAAGCATTTGATGAATTTGTCTTTGGTCATCTTCTTCATCTATTTTCTGTAGTATGGCAAAGCGCAGACATTCCATAAATGCAGTTATAATTGCTGAACTTTCTGAAGGGCTGGCTATTGCTCGCTCACTTGACAACCTATTGAAAGGCAACATCGGAGGGAGGGCATGCTCAGTCATCTGTGCTTCTGAGAAACCCAGTATGTAGATAATGAATGTAACCTTGGTTATGTTATTCTTACTCAGACAACATCAATATGAGAATATAGAATCACAGAATCATTGATAGGAGTCAGATTAAATATGTCCTATTGAATTTGTTTTAAAGAGTCAAAACAAAAAATCCAGACATTTAATATAACTTATATTAAAATAACTTTTTCATCTAGTTTTAGCATTCATAAAAAAAAAAAATCTATGTAAATAGAGAAAATGTATCCAGTCAAGCATACTGTTTCAGCTGTTTGTCAAAACTCCTTTGCAATTTTCTACACACACCACAGAGGTTTAGAAGGGGTCACTTTCTGTCATTACAGAAAAAAGAAATAAAACTAAAACAAAAAGCCACCAAAAGACAGTTTCACCGTAGCCAGTTTGAGTCTGAACAACTGTGATTTGTCTGCTTTTTAATGAAAATTAGACAACACAAATTACCATACAAATATTACATCCATTTTACTACTTGTAATAAAATTCTATACACTTTTCAAAACCAGCCCATATATAACTCTCTTCTCCAACAGGTCTGCTAATGGCCATGCCAACATCAATCGAGAATTGATTTTTGTTTAAATAAGTTACATTTTAGTCTTTCATAAAATAACTTATATATGCTTTTCAGTACACAATGCACATGCATCTATTTAAATTAGATTTGATAGAAAGTTGGTTTTGACGTGTTTTAAAGGCAAAAAAGCAGTTTCAATCCTTTAAAAATCAGTATCACAAGAATTAAAGTTCCTGCATACAGGAAATCGCACAACCACAATGCTAATCCCCAATAACCTCTGTAATAATTACACACACTAGTGAGAAGAGCCTGGTATCTTCAAAGCCATTCTTAATTTTAAATTAATTTCCTATTTAAAAACTCATCATGGAATAAACATGAAGCTTTGAGAAGGAAAGTTAAGAATGCTTTAGGTAAGGAAGATGTCATAAAATCAAAAAGAAGGCTAAAGGTTTAAGAAGACAGGGACAGCCACAAAGGACTAACTCTAGTTTTGGATATTTAAAAGTATTTTACAAATATGATTTTCAAATATCATAGTGAAAGCAGTCTTTTCTCAAATTAAAATTAATGCATATTTAAATATCCTCAAGCCAAATGATATGTTACTTATCTTTCAATGCTTAAAGAAGATTAGTTCTCTTATTTCTAAACATAAAGGGGACTGATTTCAAAAAAAGTAAACAAATAAATTTGTGGCTCATACCCTTGAATTATAGAGCTGAAAAAAGTTCTGAAATACTCCAGCTTTGGTTCTGAAATGCCAGGAGGTACCTTGCTAATGAATGGCAAGAGATTTGGGTATATAACAGTAGCTAGTCCTCGTCCACCTTCTCGCAGCACTGTCCATAGCTTCGGTAGAACTCCCTTTTTGGTATTTACATGACTCCAACAGTCCTACAGAAAGAAATACGCTTATTGTCAATTAAATGAGAATATGTTGCCTTGGAAGAACTCCCAAGCTAGACATTTAATCTACCTCCCAATGTTGTAGCTGAAACAACTTATTGTAAAATTTAAATTCACTTGCCAGTATTTTTAAAAATCATTTTCTCCCTATTTCAGCTTGTGAATTTAAGAAGTTTATGTGATAAAACTCTTTCTGTACTGTTTAAAATCAATGGACCTTCCTTGTTAGTAAACTGCAGTTAAAGGCTTCTCTTTAATAATGCTTTAAGGATGCTTCATAAACATCATTATTGTAACTGGTCCTGTATTTAATTCTGAGCTCTTATTATCAAGAATAAGCAATGATTTCAAAACCCTAACTTTGGAAGTATCACTAGCTTCAATACTCCCCTCAAAAAACTTCTGATGGTTACAAAATACCTTGGCACTTTCCCCCAACACCCCAGTTTTTTGTCATCTGATCTGATTTGATCTGATTTGTTGGAGTTCCAGATAATATTTATAGCAAGCTGAACAAAGATGCTTTTTTTTTCCATTAATAGTTACAATTATACCTGCAGTTACAAAAAAGATCTGCAGCATTAAACCCTCAAAGCATCCCAGTCTATGGCAACGCTACTCATCCTGCTAATAAATTCAAAGCTGGTATTTCAATTTAAAGTAAAAAAAAAAAAAAAAAAAAAAAAAATTGTAGAACTAAGCATTAAATTAGAGGGGTAAACAAACAAACCAAAAATGCACTGCAGGTCAGTTTTGTAACCGTCTTTAACCAAGAAAAAGGTTTTAAGCATTATTTTACTTATTAGTAACTATTTTTAATCAAAGGGATTCAGGTTAATGTAATTAAACTTATAAAATAACTCTGATTTTCAGATATGCTGGACACAACATATTTGAAAGTTACAGTGAAACCCAAAGGAGGAAGAAGGAGCATGTAGCATCGATAAGTTCATATTATTAATCATAAAGAAAACCCAGTCAAGCTGTTCTTCCTAATTCTACACAGAGAACAATGGCACCTGGTGAAAAGTTAAATTTGAGTAAAATATCTGCCCCTTAGGTTTCCCACATTACCTCAATAGTGGTGACAGCACAAAGCACAGCTTCCCAAAGAGCAGGACACACCACTGCATCACTGTTGTCAATGCTGAGAAGGACAGCAGGACAAATTCTTGGTGCTTCACTTTTCACCAGCTCAGGCAAGTACTGGCAAAAAGCAGAAGCCAGCTCAAAGAAAGCTGAGCGAACCTAACATAGGCCACAGAAAAACAAAATTTTAGTCAAATGACAACACTGTCACTACATGTAGTTTATAACATTCCTTTTAAAGTCACTGTAACTTACAACACGTGGTCCCTGTATTTTATCACATCAGCAAAGATTTAAATATTATTAAAAATAAAGAAAAATAAAGAAATTATTTTATAAGCCTGTTTAATATTTTAAAGTAATTTATTTAGTGATAAAATGTTTCTCAAAAATTTTATTTCAATATACTTATCAAAAGGCATGTTCTCCCAAAAGCACCTTAAAACTTTTTAACAAAATACTACCAGAATCAATTCATCACTCCATGCACTATTGGTTTCAGCAGACCAAAGACCAATAAAATGGTTTAAAAAAAATGAAAATCTAAAAGCACTAAGAACACAGGCAGAAAGCTGATACAATTTGTAATTTTACATGAATTTGAAGTGGCGGCAGATTGCCAAGGAGTAGATGATGGTGACATGGAAATAACAAATTAGCCTACTGGGCAAATTTTAGAGCAATATTGTCTATTTAAGGCCTAGAAATTTGAAGGATGTTTCAAACATAATTCAGGAAAGTACGAACTTCATTCTTGTAGAATACAAGTAATTAATACTTGCTTAGGTTCAGTGTATTATCTTTAACTAAAAATGCCCAAAATACAGAAGAAATAAAAAAAGTCACCTGTGGTACGCTGTGTTTGCCGTATTTCCAAAATTTGTTTTGGGACAGAAGTGACATTAACTTTTCCTCCAATGAATGCATCTCTTTCTTTGGCAACATGCTAAGCAACTTTTTTAAAGCTAACAAGGAACATGTCAGAATCCGGAAAAATTTGGCTTCCCTTTCTTCCTCTGGTACAGTTCTCAGAAAAATAAAACAAAAAAAAAAAAATTAAAGTGAACCATAAATAAATCAGTAGGCTTCTCAAGCTCTTCTAAACTCTCTAAACTAAACTGTCTTCAGTTCTTCTGTGTTCTTCTTTTGATTTCAGATGTCAGCAATGTAAATATGTAAACTTTCCATAGTTTCTAATGCTACCAAATTACATTATAAAGTGTTAGAAAAAGAGAGAGTTTCAAGTCATCTCCCAGCTATTCAAAAATGCTACTCCTAAAAGAGCTGAAACAAGAATTATACAACTGATAACACTTTCAAAAGCATTTATACTTTAGTCACAAAGAAAGTTGCAGGGATCTGGGCTTTAACTATTCTGTCTCTTGAAACAAAACTAAGTCCGCTACCTCCAGGGACAGAGAACCAAATACAGACCAAGACTTAAACCATATACATTAAAGCAGGCTAACATACTGGGGGTCACTGAGCGTATCAGGTGTTTCTTTCAGAAGGTGATCTTGAAGTACCTAGGGGAAAAAAAAAATACATAAGAATAGATAAGAATCTAATATTTATATGTGAATAATATAGTCCATACATTATTCAGAAACAGCTCTACAATAAAAACTTGTAGAGGTGCTCTGAAACACTGCTTCGTGTTCTTCAGTCCTCTACCACTGCAGCTAAACTACTCCGGCACCATTATTCCATCTGTCAGCAACATTACGTGATGACTGAGCATCATTACATAGAAATGCATACAAGAAAGTTTACTTCATATTCATCCCTCTGGTTCCAGTCATTCTAACTGCAAGTCAAAAAAATAGAGGATATATCTTTGCCTCAGTCTTCTCGTAACATTAGCAGGAGCAAAGTTCCAGGTGAGAAAAATTTAACCATGAAGAACAGATGCGGGCAGGATGAGTTTTAAATGTGCAATAAAAGTTGACATATACTCAACACAAAGCCTTAAAGAAGTACATAAGTATAAACTCACATTAAGAATTTCATCTTTACAGAATGCTAAGGCTTCAGGTTGTTTGCTTGAAGGAAAAGCTTTTTCAAAAGCTACGTTTGAAGCAGAAGCAGCTGGGGAGTAAGTGTCACATTGAGCAATCAGCCAGTAACCCATGATACTTTTTAAGTAAGGAGCTAAGTGTTTCTTTACTTTAAGAATCAGTTGCTCAAAAGATTGCTGAGTTGCTTCTCGAACACGGCGATCATGGTCCTGTTAAAGCAAAAAAAAGAAAAAAGAGGAAGGTTTATTGTTTTAAGAAAGGTACCTTTGATGCTGGGTACTTCAAAGCAGCAGTGATGACAAAAAAAAACCAAAACCACAACAAACTGTCTCTCAATTCAGCCATTTTTGCAATGAATTGGGCTATATAGATTTGAAAATACGCAATGACAAAAAAGTGTTGGTATCCCTGGATCATGGGAGAGTCCTAACTTAGCAGCATCATATTCCTGATGTGTTATACATTCAAAATTATAACCTTTTCCTTATATCCCTAACTACAGCTCCTATTTCCATTTTATACAAACATTTAACAAAAAGACAAGAAGCAAGAGAAACACGAAGTCTTGAAAACACTTCTTGGATTAAAACGACCATAAGCCCACACAAACTGTGCATCACTATCCATTATTCGTATATGAATTTACAACATCATGACTTTCTATGCTCTTGGCTCCTGAAAGAAATACTAGGAATTGCTCTAACAGATCAGAATAGTGTCCAATATCAGAATTTTGTCCAATATCACATTTTCAACAGTAGCCAGTCCAGATAGTTTGGAGATGTAGTAAATATATCAGAAAATTATGGATTATCTGGCTACACATTGTCTTTTCATGTTTGGGGTTTGTTTTTTCTTTTTAATATTAAGTCTGGACAGATATTAGTCCTAGATCAATAAGATTTATAATTATGTGAACTGAACAGTACATTCTCTTGAGACATTCTGGAATCTACATTAAAAAACTTTTCATGAGAAGAAATACCATGTGATCTTTTTAATGTAAAGGTCTAACAAACAACCATCTCCATCCAGCAAGTACAGCTCAGGCGTCAACAGTCAAGATTCCACCCACTGCCAATACTGAAACATCTCCACAATAAAGAACACTACTTTGATCCAACTTCTTGTTTTTCCTAGAACGAGCCAGTAATTCCAACAGTTAGATATATCAATAAAGACTGCCTTAGAGGTTTTCATAGGAAGTACCCACAGAAGTTTTTAACTTAGATATTTTAACACTTACTAGTGAGATTTTACAGTAAATTCTTGGCCAGTAAGGAAGAACACCTTTAACAACTTCCACTTCTCTTTCCTTGCACATTGTCCCAAACTCTTGCATAGCCTAAAACCAAGATATCAAAAGCGTGATTTAAGAAGTCAGATAGATATGTTCTGTAATTTACCAGCTTCTACCAGACATTACAACTCTCATTTTCAAAAATCAACCCATTTCTTGCAATTGAGGATCTATAGAGTTAATTTTATGAATGCTCTGTCAGCATTACGTGATGGACCTATCTATAAGTCCTCCAAGATACCTTCTGGACTGCAGTTCTAGCAAATTTACCAATACAAAATTGGTATTAGCTACCTCCATTTATTCCTCTCCCATCCTTAAGAAAAACATATTGCTTTCCGATAAAAAAATGTATGGGGGATGAAGGATATACCTACTTTTAATTTTGTTGTGATATCCCTTTTAGAAAGTTTTCGCAACACCATTCGAAAATCAGCATCCACAAGGCTGTCTATTTCCTCTGCTCCTTGAACTGCAGGAACATATCCTAGATCACTCTGAGATGTTCCAAAGCCAATAAAGCCAGGCACTGTTCCACGTTCTTTGGCGAGGAGCTCTGCAGCTCGGCCACTGCTAGAAGGCTGACAAAAAACAGGGACAGAAGTCAGTTATTTATTTCAGTCATTTTATTTTATTTTGCACATTATCATGCATTTGAAATAATTATCCTATTTTTATTGTATAATTAACCTTCTATTTAAAACAAAGTCTCACAAAAAAAGGCCACCTATGCTTTAAACAGAAGTTTGACCTAGAAAATTATTCTTCTCTTTAGAATCAGCATTCCCGTCTCTCATAGTGATTTTAATCCACAAATACTTATGGAAAATTACATTGTTTTTATAAATATACAAAAAAGTATAACAGAAAAGTTCTTCTGTAAGCAAACAATTTATTAAGAAACCATTTACTCTCCATCACTACTTCTGTTTTCACTAGTTCTTCTCATGTTATTGCACATGGACCAGTACAGCTCCCAAGGAATGCTCTTCATATCATTGGGAAAAATAAGAACACACACCAAACAAAGGATGCTACCAGCAACAAAAGGGCTGAGAAGGACTTAGAGGAATGGAGCAAAAAGGTACAGATGTAACACAGTATAATACTATCCCATTAGTATTACAATGAGTGTTTTGGAGTTCAGCATCTCTTCTAGTTTGCCTCAGTTAACACCTTGCTCACCATATCAGTGGCTCATGTTTATTTCAACCACATTCTTTTGAAAGGACTGGCCCAAAACTGACTGATGCTTTAATGTTCTCTGTGATACCTCATACCCAAATATTTATTACTTCCCAACAACCGTTGCAGTTTTGTGAGTTTGTTGTTTTTTTTTTTTTTAAAGTAACAACAATTTGCTGAAGTTCATCGTACTTTTCTCATCGTCTTGAGGTACGTAAGCCATGTTTTACCTGACTACTGTATCTTTAGATTCAGTCATTTTTTCTGCATGTGAAACCTCAGCTATAAGGACATGCTTCTTCGTGTTCCCTAGTCTTCTCTAAATACATGAGAAGAGTTGTAGGAATTACACAACCTGAACGCACGCTTCACCCACAATTCTCCTATCCCGAGCGAGTGCCGCACATGACGGATGTAACAGCAGTTCAGGCCCGGTGGCAGAGACACCACGACAGGTGCACTCCAAGACTCTCCACAGCAAAACACACTCACGGTACCCATCGGTACCTTGCTGAACTTATACCCCTCGTGATTTTGCAGTTACACCCCGCTACCCCTGTCCCTCTCTGCAAAGCGCGTACAAACGCCAGAGAACGTCACAGTCCCACTCCCCTAAAGCACGGGTCCGGGTCCGGGCCCGGGCCAAGACTCGCCCCTAAAGCCCGGCGACGGCCCCGGCCCTAGCTACTGCAACCGGGCACGAAGGCAGCGCCGCCTCCCAGCGGCGGACGGGCTGCGGCGGCCTACAGCCCCCTTCCCGAGGCACCGGGAGGGGGAGGACGACCTTAACCCGCCCGCCGGTGCCGGAACCCCCAGCCCCGAGGCCTGGGCCCCGCCGCCCTCCCCGGCCAGGCCGCCTGCCGGCCGCGCTGAGGCGAGGCGGGAAAGGGCCCGCCGGAGCCACCAGAGAAGGCCCGGGGGCGCGGCAGTCCCGCGGGGCGCGCTCACCCGCAGATTGCCCTTAGTTCGCTGCTTGTTCTTGCCCCCCATGGCGATGGCGGCGGCGCTGGGCAGCGGCGCGGAGCGAGGAACCGGGGCGGGGGAGCGCGGCACTTCCGGAGGGCGCGGCCGGGCGCGCGGCGCCCACAGCAAGCCACAGAGGTGGGCGGGACCTGCGGCGGCGGCAGCCCCGGGGGCGGGGCGGGGCGGCCCCTCCGCCTGGCGGTGCCTCCGTGAGGGACGCGCCGGTGCTGGCAGGAGAGTTGCGAACAGCTTAAACAATGGCCAGCGCAGTTACGAACTATAACGTTGGTGTCATCTCGTTGAAACATCCTTAAACTTTGTACCCATCAGTAGATCTTAAAGTGCGGAGACTGCAACCAGATCTGGGGCCCTTTCTGAAGCCGCGGTGTTCCGGTGCACCTACAAAGGCTCACAGGATGGCCAAGTGTCAGGCAGAGGCAAATCTGCACTTGACGAATGAAATCTCTGCCCAGTATCACCGCAAAAGATGTCCCAGTCCACACCAGAGGTCTGAACGTGAGGATACATCTCTACTCCGCTCTCATGAGATCCCACCTGGAGTACTGCATCCAGCTCTGGGGCCCCCAACATAAGAAGGACATGGAGCTGTTGGAGCGAGTCCAGAGGAGGGCCATGAAGTTCATGAGAGGGCTGGAGCACCTCTCCTATGAAGACAGGCTGAGAGAGTTGGGGCTGCTCAGCCTGGAGAAGAGAAGGCTCCAGGGAGACCTTATAGCAGCCTTCCAGTACCTGAAGGGGCCTACAGGAAAGTGGGAGAGGGACTTTTTACGAGGGCAAGTAGTGGCAGGATGAGGGGGAATGGTTTTAAACTGAAAGAGGGTAGATTTAGATTAGATCTTAGGAAGAAATTCTTTACTATGAGGGTGGTGAGACACTGGAACAGGTTGCCCAGAGAAGTTGTGGATGGCCCCTCCCTGGCAGTGTTCAAGGCCAGGTTGGATAAGGCTTTGAGCAACCTGGTCTAGTGGAAAGGTGTCCCTGCCCATGGCAGGGGGCTTGGAACTAGATGATCTTTAAGGTCCTTTCCAACCCAAACCATTCTATGATTCTATGAATTTTAGCAGATCAACGCAAAAATATTTAATCAACATCAGAAGCAACCCATGTCTGCTTTAGACAGCAGACATGATTTAGATACAGAATCCATAAGCAAAGAAACAAATTAGCATTCATGGGTTGAAACCAGACTCAAAAACATATGCAGCATAATGCACTTTAGTGCACCACAAACTTGTGAACTCAGCAGGGAGAGGATCGTGTTACTGGTTTGGAGTACGCTGTACAGGAGCCCAATCCTTGGTGAGCTTCTGCTTTCACAGGAGAAAACAAACTAGATTCCTCAGCTACAAAAGTAGTGGAGCCACCACAGTATCTCTCTTACCTGCATACACACTTTTACCTATGGAAAATTCTTATGCCTTAGAGTAGGCATCCTGGCTTATCCTGTTTGCATGAAGAATGCTTTTATAAACTTGCTCCCTCCTCTTTTTTTTTTTTTAAATAAAACATTAATCTCATGGCTTAATATACTTTCAGGTAGAAAGCAGAAGAAAAAATTGTTACAAAAAAGCCTTAATGTAGTGTACGTAAACAGTAACAAATAGTGTAAACATCACATTTCCTCTCCTGAGATATCCACACTTGATTTTTGTCTCTTCTTATTACTATATTCATTCACCATAATTCCATCTATTCATTCAGCTATAATTCTGTAACTGCCCAGCAGGTTATCAAAAATATTTTCTTCCACTGCAGTTAGGTATGTACCCTATATGTCCTTAAAACCAGAAAGTGTAATAAAGCATTCATTTAGTCATTTTCATTATTCAGGATTTCACTGAAAATTTGTTTTCATTGAAAACTGGATTCATCATATAAACCACAAATTGTTAATACCCTCTCTGATCAACTGCTGCAGAACAGCTAAGGAACCTGTTACGAGGATTAACTTACAAATGTAGGCACTTGGACCTGTGGTGATCTTCAACCCCTTCAATGCCCTTCAACCCCAAAGTACATCTGAAAAATGTCAGCACATCCTTTTTCTTCTAAAAATCGATACAGCTGCCCCAAATCCATATGATTTCCTCTGGCACCATGCGCATCAAAACATTTTTCTTCCAAAGTGGAGAACTTTCTGTGTTTCTGAATCTCAGCATGTCCTCTGCCTTCCAAAGAAACATCTTCTCTGTGCCGAATGAGAATTCTTTTCCACGTTAATCTTCTTAGTCTGAAAGCAATTGGAGAAATATGTATCTATCTATAAAATAAAGACTGTTTTAGAAAATACTACATTTGTACATATATCTTGACAGAGATAATGGTTCCCTAGCTGATCATAGAAGTACTCCTCACATGCAAACACATCCATAAGCAGAAGCTTGTTTCTTTATATCTCCCCAGGATTCAAAATCCTTAATGTTATTCCTCACAAAATAATTGATGAAGATGTGGTTTCAATTTCAGTGCTCACTTCTGCCTTGCCTGTGCTAAGAATTCTCATATTCTCATACTCTCTTAGCTGTTATCATCAAACAGCAATGTTCATTAGTCTGCACCACCCAGAAATATAAATGATGGGAGCAGAATAAAAGACAAACGTAAAGCAATATAACAGCATGTGTCTAACACAACTGGGGTACTGCAGTCCATCGCTATACAACTGAAATACACAGGAAGGTAAAACAGAAATAAGCGTGCACCATGTGGCACTAGTAGCTTTGATTGCTGTAACCAACAGTACAGTGGATATTCTGAGTTGTAAATACATTATGATAAACACAAATACTTTGCAGACCTTTACAGGTTGAAAGGTGGTTGGATTTCCCACCTTCTGGACACATCTACAACATGATTAACTACTAATGGCATTGAAGTACAAAGGAAAACTAACCTTGACCAGAACTCTTCACAACTACTTTGTAGACCTTCTACACAAACAACACCTGGTTTCCCTGGCATGCAAAACCCTGACAGAGAGAGCTCCTTGGCCCAGTCAATAATATTCTTTCTTTTTTGCTTGTTGTAAATGTGATGACTATAGATCCACAATCGAGTGAACATGATGTCTTCTGACTGTATGGCATTTGATGTTGTCACTGCGGAAGACGAGAGCTCTTTGTCAACATAATCAGCTGCATGGTCTTTAACCCATTCCCTTGCACTCAACATGCAGGGCTCACCACTGCAATTTTGCATCAAATATGTTTTTAGATCAGAGTTCAGGTGAACCTGCTGAGAGCGGCTTAATAACGATGACCTAAAGAAAAAGAAAAATATAAATGCAGTTGTAATATGCTTACCATTTAGCATGTTCTTCAAACAGTTTTACTTCAAGCTGCCAAAAAAATCAGGCCATATTTAGATGGTATGCGCTTGCTATTGATCTTTAAGTCATATTAGCTATGAAAAGGTCTTAATTAGTATATAATTGGTGTGCTAACTCTTGAGTTCACATATAGTACTAACAATCTGTAAATCAAAATCAAGAAAGAAGCACTTGAAAAGTAAGTATGGTGGCTGAACTAACTTCCTGTAATATGCATGGCGACTTCTGTAACCAGATATGTTCCAATAAAAAATAACAGAAGCTTGGGAGTAACAGCACTTTGGCAAGGGAAGAATAAGACCATTGAGTAACTTTTCACTCCTTTAGTTAGTGTTAAACCTTGTCAAAATGGACAACAGTCTCTCTTCTTGAGCAGCAGACCTATGAACAGTATCTACATGTAACCCCTCTGTACCGAACATGGCACTCCTCCACGCTTTTCCCATTTTTCTCAATTATTTCCTGAGGACACCAGAGAAATCATAACCTTGTAAATTTGTTTTTCTTTGACATTGTTGTCAATCTGGCTTAATTTGACAGTAAACTGTCAAAAAATGACTGCTTTTTCCTTTTATAACTGTATTTATGTAGTACACTATAGCTTCTAAATGTTTTTATTAGCTGTACTTTTAATGCCATACCTCACAGTAATTTCTGGTAGAACAGCTGGATATTTAAATGGTAAAGCACAGGCCATAGAGAATTCCACCTAAAAACAAATGAGCAAATGTTTAGTTCAAGTAAGCCCTAAAATCCCACAAAATAAAAATAAAATTAAACAAAAAAAGGTGTTTACATACCATAGAGGCATTAGAGACCTCTGGCTTTACATTCAGTATAAACTGAACTTTTGAAGATGGCATCTCTGCAGACTCATTTTCAACATAGTGCTTTAGTTCTGCTACAGCCAGCTGGTCAGTCACGATGAACTCTTCCTCATAAGGAAACATGCTAGAGAGTAAATCCAATTCCGAAACTTGTAGCTCTGCTTCTTCTCGGTTAGTCATTTCTGTTGTTTCCTAAGCAAAGAAGATATTAGGGAAGAAACAGAGGGCTTGAATACGGGACGAAGTTCATTAATTACCCCCACGTAAATCATATTAATCCTTACAACCAAGCTCATCAAAACTAACTCATAGATGTTGGGCAGTCAGAAGCATGAAGATACTCTCTGACAGCCCACGAGGTTTCCATTGCCCTGAGATGGGACAGGACATGGTGGTGTGTCACCAAATGAACTTCTCTCTCACAGGGCCACATACATTGAGATGCTGGAGCGAGTCCAAAGGAGGGCAATGAAGCTGGTGAAGGGTCTGGAGAACAAGTCTTATGAGGAGCAGCTGAGGGAACTGGGGTTGTTTAGTCTGGAGAAAAGGAGGCTCAGGGGAGACCTTATCGATCTCTACAACTACCTGAAAGGAGGTTGTGGCGAGGTGAGTGTTAATCTCTTCTCCCTGGAAACAAGTGATAGGACAAGAGGAAATGGCCTCAAGTTGCACCAGGGAAGATTTAGATTGGAGATCAGGAAAAATTTCTTCACCGAAAGGGTTATCAAGCATTGGAACAGGCTGCCCAGGGAAGTGGTGGAGTCACCATCCCTGGAGGTATTTAAAAGACGTGTAGATGTGGTGCTTAGGGACATGGTTTAGGGGTGGACTTGGCAGTTCGGTTAACGGTTGGACTCGATGATCTTAAAGGCCCTTTCCAACCAAAACCATTCTGTGATTCTATACCTGGGGCGCAGCCGCCTCTGACGCTTTGGCGGCCTCAGGGGTGGACGTTTGCGCACCTGGGGAGCCCCCTCGCCAAGCTAGCCTGGCCTGCCAGCACCGCCTGGCCCCGGCCCCGGCCCCGGCCCCGGCCCGGCCAGAGGCATGGCCCCGCACCGGGCCCACCGGCAGCGCCGCCGGGCGGAGGATGGAGCAGGCGCCCGCGCATGCGCGGACACGTCCCCATCTCCGTTCCCTTCACCGCCCCCCCCCCCACGCCGTCTCCTCACGGCCCCACAATGCAACCCGCCGGAAGCGCGCATGGCAGCCGGTGACCGTCGCCCAGCCGCCTGGCGATGAGGTGAAGTTGCCGGGCTGCCCCGAGACGGAGCCATGCGCCGCCAAGCTGTTCGCCCCGGGGTACCGGCAGGTGAGGGATGGAAAGTCCCTGGTCCTGCCGTCGCGCTCCTACCACCGCGGCCGCCCTCCTTCCCCCGCCCCGGGACTCACTCCGTCGGCGCTCCGCAGCCTCCGTTCCGGCAGAGACACTCGGCTTTCCCTATTGGCTGCGGCGCCTGTCAGTGAAGGCGCGGGAGGCGGGCGGAAGCCAATCGGAAGCAGGCGAGGCGGGGCAGCGCAGCGCGGTGGTGTGCGCCGCGGCGGGGCGAGTGCGCGGCGGGGCCGGGGAGCACATGGGCAGCGCGGCCCGCGGGAGGGGGTGAGTGGGGCGGCCCGGGGGCGGCGGGGGGACGAGCCGAGCCGAGCCGATCACATCACCCAGCCGGTCTGTGCCGAGCTCTGGCGCGCACCTGCTTCCCGCCGCGGCGGGCCGTCCCTGCTGCCCTCGGGACAGGGAGCGTCGGCTCCCCGCTGGCGACGAGCGTCCGGCGGAGCCTCTGGGGCCCGGCCCGCTGCCTGGGGCAGGCCCCCGCCGCGCCCCGGTGGTTTCCCAGGCGTGCCTCCGTGGGCATTCTTACCGGGTTTCCTTCCGTCCGACGCAGGTGCGCTTTTGGTCGTTTGCAGAGCGCTCTGTCTTATTAAAAATAAAAGTAAAGCAAACGGCGGTTTTCTTGCTTCAGCTGTTGGGCTCCGCAGCGATTTTCCTCGCGTGGGCTGTTCCGTGGAAGAGGCTGGTGAAGAGCCTGTCGGACAAGTCTGCCCGGGCACAGCGCGGGTTAACAGCTACCCGTGTTCGTGCTGTCCTGCCCTCCTGGTGGGGGCAAAGTCAGTTTCGAAAGGGTTTTAACGGTTCATGTAAGATAAATGTTGTAGCTTTTTGCCGAAGAATGTGCTGTAGAGGGGGTTTGTTGGGTGAGCTGTCACTTCTTTTTCTGAACAGATTGAATGCTGAGTTGCAAAAGGTGACAATTCCACCCTTGTTGAAGTGGCTGCCTACCCGTCATTTCACAGCTGGTAATCTGTCCTAAAAGCATGCTTCGAAAAGGTTTTTCATACAAGAAGTCCTCAGCTGGTATCATGCCTAAACTCTTCCCAGCTTAGTTTCTCTCTGATTCTCTTGGACTGGTTCACTTGGCTGTGACAGCTCTGAGCCGGCAGCTGTTCCCTGTGGCTGGTGTGCTGCTGAGTAGGAGCTGAGAAATGGTTTTCAAAGGATGGATGTTACAAGTCAGATGTAGGGCTCTGCTAACATGTTTACGTGAAGGGTGGGCAGCAGGGTTAGGCCAGCCTGCAAAGACTTCATAAGACTGCAGAGACTTGATTTTGACTTTTGACTTTTAGCTTGCATATTTTCATTGCATAGCATATGTCAGTTTTTAAGTTTACCTGATCTTTTTGAATGATCTTTTGTGAGATAAGGCACAGGGCCTTACAGGGGCTGCAGACTGGAAGTGAAAAATGTCCTACCATATGTGCAGTAGCCAACATTTTGAAGGCAAGCACTTGGCCTAGGACTCCGTGGTGGTAGGTCGCTCTTGTCTAGAGGGGTCTACAGGCATACCAAGTAACAGACCCCATCTGAATTATTTGCTGGGTATGTTGGGAAGGCGATGATAAATCTCCCTCAGTGAAGAAACTGAAAAATCAGAACTCCCGTTGTCTGTATATTTTCAGATATGTTGGAGCGTTCGCGTGTGTCAGACTTCATCAAAGATACAAGGAATTTGCAGTAAAGAAAACTGAAAGATTGTAATTGCAAAAAGCTTCAAGATTTAATTGAGACAAACCCAATTCTTTTTCCTAAAATCCCTGTGTTATTAGTTAGTTAAAAGTCGTACAGGTCGTAAAGGTTTATAAGATTTTTGATACTCAAGTTTCCCATCTTGTTCTTTTGAGCAATGCTTTTGATTTAAGGTCTTAAATAGTTTGGTTTTTATAATTCACACTGTGATCTGGCCTCTACAGCAGTTGCGATTGTTTCATGTTAAAGTGTAATTCATTTATTTTCTTCTGAAAATGTCAGATTAAAACAAGCCAATTCACTTCAAGGAACGTCTTGGCCATAGAAATAATTTAATGTTTAGCAATGAACAAGTAAAACCAAAGCCTACTTTCTAATTTACTGTTTTTCTTTGCTAGGTCACTGTTCCATGTAAGACAAAATACAGACTGCAAATATGGGAAAGAAACGCATCAAAGGCAGAACTGCACAGTCTGATGAGTCTCCGGATACGCTGGGTATGTGTCCTCAGAGAAGTCTGCGGTCCTAATGTTCGTTTTAACCTCAAAGAGGCCTTGAAAACTCATTAATATTAGAAGGCCTTTAAACTAGTCACTGGCTTTGAAGTCTCATTTACAAAGTGTGGGTTTGTATAATTGAAACTGAAGTCTACCAGGAAACATTAGTGTTGCTACTTTTCTAAGTATGCTAGAAAATAATAATTCTGTCTTGAAAAATAGGATTATTTTCTAATTTTCAAGAAACTCAGACACACATTTCTTTACCGATACACAGATCGTATTGAATTGTATAAAATTGCTCAGAATATAACAGTGTTTGTAGAGTCAGCTGCTAAGCTTGTCACAATAGGTTTAAGTACCAGTTTCCTAATGAAGATTTTGTTGCAGAAGATTCCCGCTTCGGCAAAAAAGATTGTGATTGAAATATTTCTGTGAAACCATTTGTATTTACATGAGCAACTAATTTAGTACTGGCCCTGGACAGCTCAGCTCTCTAGTCATAGTACTTTTTGGTTAAAACTTCTTTCTCTTCCTCACCTTTTGTTCCTTCAGAGAAAATCCCAAATTGTTAATATTGTCCTTCTAGCTGTACTGGATCTCACCCCTGTGTTGAAATGTTATTTGTTATCTTATTTATTCTGGTTATTCTAGCTCTTGTTTTTGCTTGTGCTGTGTAGCATTCTCTTCTACCACCTTGTCTACCAGGTCACAGATTGTGTTTTGCCCATCTTTTTTTGTTGATCCTGAGTGGTGAAATGAGTTGAGCTGTGCTAAGTTAGCTGGGAGAGAAAGCACTTAAAGTTTTAGCCAAGAGGCTCAGTGAGATAGCCTGTTTATTTTAAATTCAACTATACTCTACTTTGGTTTCCTGGTTGTCCTGGTCTTCTGGTAGCTTCTGTCTCCTGTGGCTTTTTAGCTTTTGTCTTTTGTTTTTTTTTTTCTAGAGTAAAGATCAATGTCTGCTGTGACTGTTCCTCGTTTTTCTCCAGCAAAAAAATCAGTTATGGTGCAGTTGCTGATGGCATCTCACTTCTTTGGCTAAAAATAGACTAGCTTACCCCGACAAAGTCCTGTAAAGCTGCAAATGTAAACTTAAGACTGATCATTGTGAATAATTCCACTGTAATAGTAGTGGCCAATAAACAAAAGGTTTGTTTAAAAAAGACAATTTTTGAAGTCATAGATGAAGCTTATGTTTTTTAAAAAGGCTTAAAGAATGCATCTAAATATATTTGTCTCTTACTGGCTAGCATTTGTACTGTGGTAAAATCCTGTCATCTTGGACAGAAACAGAACTGTAGGTACAAAACTTTTCACCAGTTTCAGCTCATGTCAAGAAAAGTTTGCTGTCTTGAGGCTGTAGTCTTGCACATAGTCCTCAACAAAGATAGACTCAGAGCTGTTACGCTGTCTGAGCAATAAAAGTACCTCTGTAGCAAAGGACTTAAGACAGTTGAATTACATAAACAGCTATGTAATTCTTCTCAATAATGGTTGCACAAAAATGTGATTTTTTTTTTTTAAACATATTAAGTATATACAGCATTTTTCTTTTAGCATGGGTTTGTTTACTGTGTGCTTTTTGACTTTTAAGGTATTTATACTGTCAGATATTTGACCCTGTATTTGCAAATGTAGACATTTGAAACTGCAAATAGTGAAGAATTGTAGGCTGATGATGCTAAATGTCTTAGAAACCTACATGTAAAAAAAAAGAAAAAAAGAATTATGTTCCTCATTTTTTGTTTGAAAGAACTTGAATCAGTTTGCATATGCATTGTCTGTCAATTATAATTTCTCTATGCATGGCTTAAGCTTACAGACAGCTTTTCTTCACTCAGGTGACAGTGTAACCAGCAACCTTAAAAGTTAAACAAAAAAGAAATAAGAAAATTAAATTCCTGATAGTAGCTCTTAGCAACAGATGCCTGTTCTCAGTGTAACCATTCTTAGCAGAGTTTGGTTAATTACATGGAGTTATCATCAGGCCCAGATGGTGCAGCTGCAAGTAGGGTGTAGTATTGTAGTGCAAAGTGATAATGGTATAGGTAGGATGACTCTGACATTCTTTTTTACCATAGTCTGCTGCATAATTTCACTGAGGCAGCTCTGCTGGAAGTGTAACCTCCATAATCTCCACTTCTATAGGCCAGACAGGTGCTGCCTTGGTGACTGGGAACCATGGCAGTGGGCTGTGGCTGCTCCCTGGGAGATGTGGGAATCATAATGCCACAATAATAGAAGCCCACAGCCTGACATGGTAGGTAGGTTTATATCCAAAAGTTTTGTCAGCTCCTCTGACTAGATGTAGATTTGAGTGATACCTTTTTTTTTTATTATTTTATTTTTTTAAGTAATGCAGTAGTTTAGGATGCAGCAACAATATCCCCAGACTGTGAATGGGGATAACAAAGGGATTCTTTCAGATATGTCTGCTAAATTGTCAATGTTTCTTTGGCTCTAGAAGGGCTATCCTAGCTTCTGCATTGCTGCCTGTATCTTTGAAACCTAGAGACGTTTGCTTTTACTATGATACTACATCCTCCTTGTGCTTTTTATTTCGTAGAACCTGTGTGCAAGCATATTCGTAAAGGATTGGAACAAGGTCATCTGAAAAAGGCACTGCTGAACGTGGAATGGCATGTTTGTCAGGACTGCAAGGCAGACAATAAGACACAAGAGAAATCAGACGAGGAGACTGATGAAAGCCCTTCAATATGGTTATGTCTAAAATGTGGCCATAGGGTATCTCCTGTTTTGTTAATTTGTCTAATTATTTTTCAGTGTCTCATAATATAGTGGAACAAGAGAGCTTCTAATTGAACTCTTACATTCTCTCTTTTTTTTTATTTTAAAGGTTTTATTTTAAAGGTTTTTTTTATTTTAAAGGTATACATAAATGATTTTATATACCGTAGTGTGATTTAAAAATGTCTGCTCTGAATTGCAGCTTAAATATTTAGAAGCTTGGCACAAAGGCATTTAGCAGGCTTAAGGTTAAAACACCATCTTGAAGACTTGTTTTCCTAGAAAGTCCAAATTATTTTGCTGAGAAAATAAAAATTTCTGTTAATGCTCCTAATCTGTGATCTTTACAATAAGATCTTATGCTCACATTAGTTTATTAAACTTAGAACTCCGCGTGCTGAAGAGGTTTTTGTTCTGTTTCGTTCTTCAAGCTTTTCAAACTGGAATTTGTAAATTAGATGTTCAGTCCCCAAGCAGCTTTAGTTGTTCTGCACCCAGTAAGTTACCGTTCTCTCTGCAGAAATAAGCTTCTTGAAATAGAGACCCATCTGTTCATCCTAATTAGTTTAACATAATTAATCAGTTTTCATTTTAATACTTTGTTTCAACTCTGACTTTATATGTGTTTCATTGATAGTCAACTGGATTTTGTGACACTTCTGGTTATCAACATTATAGGGCTGTGGCAGAGATTCTCAAGAACAGCATGCTTTAAAGCATTATACAACGCCAAGATCAGATCCCCATTGTTTGGTTCTCAGTTTGGACAACTGGAGTGTGTGGTGAGTTTGTCAGGCAACAGTTAAAAGACGTAGCTAGAGGGCAACAGAGGCTGGGATATAATTTGTGTTTTCTTTGTGAACTCTTGGATTTATCTCTAGACTTATATAAAGCATTTCCACACACAAAAATCCCAGCAGTCTTTGAGATTTGCTGAATAAATATTGTTTTCTTGTAAAATTCATAGCTAGAAAATTTTCATAATTGAAGTTGAAATCAACCAACTAGTAAATGCTGTTGACTTGATGTTTTAATGCTTTTGCTTGTTCAGAATAGTGACACGTGGAAACAAATGTTGATATGTAGCTCTAAATCTTAACTTTCAGCCTTGGGAGAAGCTCCATTCTGATTCACACTTAGTGACAAACTTAATGACTTATATTTTCTCAAGAAATATGATTTGTTAATACCATACGTGCAGTTAAGAAGCACAACTGTAAAATTACAAGATGCTACTGGATCAATCAATACAAATTCCAATCTCCCTGGTAGTATTTCCTTTCTTAAAAGGAATAGTACGTTACTATATAAGGGCGAACCTTGATTTTTCTAAACTGTGCTATACAGAAATACTGTGCCTGACATAAAGAGTTTTCATTTTGCTTAGTAACCTTTTTAAAACATATTGTCATTATGTTAATTTTATATAACATTCTCTCTTTACTTGATCATATTTAGCACTTTTATGTGTAATGATTGGTATTTTTATTGAACTCTAGAATAGAAATGGACATTATTAATAACATGTATTACTAATGAACTAGTGAACTTCTTTTTGTGAATTTAAATTAGTGTTAAAATTATGGTTTTGAAGTCCTTTATTTTCTCTGTTCCAAAACTTACATAGTTTTAAAATCAAAGTACTTGCAAATGAGAGGAAGTTGTCTAAGCAAGATGTTTTGCTTCTTTCTAGATTTTCTTGATTGCACAAACTTGCACAATAAATTATTCAGAGATTGATATATTGGGTATAAATTATTGTTATAAATCAAACATACAGTCAAGAACTGTATTTCACAGTGAGCCTAGTACATAAGAGCAAAAGCAGTTTTGATCAGAATTTAATGCTGTGAAAGTGTGAATAAATCTCTCTATGGTTTGCATGCATATGTGGTTGAAATTTTATTTAAATAGTACCTGCAAACAGTTAAAAGAAATGTTTTGAACTTGGAGAGGAAGAGGAGAGTTCTAGTAATGCATTTAAGTTCTGCTGTTTTGGGTTTACAAATGCTATTGTATGCCTTTTCAGTACTGGTATGACATAGCAGTTGGATCTACTTACGTTTTTTCCCCCACTGGTCAAATGGCCATTGCTGAAAAAACTTATTCCAATCCCTTGATTCCTTCAAGGTTACCTACAAAACTTTTGACGGCTGAAAGGTTATGATGTTAAAATTGCCCATGGAAGTAACTATCATTTGTTATTCCAGGAGTGATAATGCCTATTTTTATAATTAACCAGACAAACAATAAACACATACTCAGGGATCCAGAAGTTGAGCCAATTTTTTTAATGAGATATGAAGAAATGCAAAAATTGCAGCTAATTCCAGGTATGCTAGGGATTTAGGAAGCACTTTTCTGCAGACTTCTGCTGCTTTTAATATCAGAAAATAGAATCTGACTTAACGGTAATCCTGAAATCTGCTAAATGCATTTGTGCCTAGGAACTATAATTGGTATGTTTCAAAGTGCAGAAGTACTTGCATTCTCTTTAATACCTTTTGTCACCTCTTCAAAGAGCTGATTGGGCAGAAGTACAAAATCGGTACATACAGCTCTCCCTTCAGCTGTATGTGTTCTGGCAGAACTGTACTCTTACTTGAACCTTTATTGCTGCAGCTTCTCTCACAGTTTTGTTTAAAACAGATTATTGGCCTAACCATGAACTTTTTTGCTCATAAAGAGACAAATAGTTTTGTATCAGCAATGGAAGAGCAAATAAAAGTGTGCAGGACTAATGGAGGACACTGATTTTTTTCTTATGCAATTTAAATATAAGGAAATACATGCCTGGGTAGAATACTCAGAATATTTTTTCCATGCCATAACATTTGTAAGTCATTTCCTTTAGGGCCTGATACTTTAGCTTCTTGATTTTGGCAAAATTTTCCATGCATTTATTTTTCTTGCAACAAGGTTTCGAAGCACATCTTTTAAGAGTCTAATTTATACTTGTAAATTGCAACCTCCAGTCACTGAAATAATTTAGTAAGGATAATTTTTAAACGTTTTATTTTCTTGATCAGAAATAGATTGAACTCTTCTCTAAGACTTCCAAATCTTAAAATAAATCCTGTAATTTTATAACTTTGTGTAATGAGTTGCATCAAACAAGCAAATAGTTTAGGATTTTTAAACAATAGAAAAGAAAACTATTAATTGTTTTTCTCTTGGGGGGGCGGAGACAGGTGCTACATCTGCGATAATGAAGTTCCTTATAATGCTTCAACCCGATTGGGCCAGACTGTGGATTATGTTAGAAAACAAGTTTGTATTGACTCATTACGTACAGGTAAGTAATTATAGCATACACACAGTGAATCAGAAAGTCCCTTAAATGTAGGAGACAGTACTATAAATCCAGAATGTACACTAAAATAGATTTAACTTTTGGAGCACCTTATGGTAAAGTAAAAAGCTGATTTATTCTTTTTCTTTTTACTTTGTCAGAATTCTGATAGGATAAGTAACCTGTAGCCCATGGACCTTATTGGACCAGGATTTTGCTCAGTGTCACCTAAACTTTTACAGATCAGATATACAGGAATAGGAGGGAAAAAAAATACAATGTTACTGTGACTTTTTTTAAAATGTGACATTTGGTGGTTCTGTGAGTAAGGAATTGACTTTCAGTACTTAGAAGTGCTGTGTTTATTCATCAGTATTGCTCAGTTTGTCTTGAGATCTGAAGGAAAATTGCCTTTGCTTAAGGATAATTTGATTTGATTTTATAAAAAGTATTTTTGTAGGTATTTGTGAATGTATCAGCTGGAATTACTAAGTCTCCAGCAGTTGCAGGACATTTCCTAATGAAGGAGTATACAAGAGGATTTGTGTGCTGGGTCTGTACATTTAGTATAGGTAGCTGCAGTGCATTTGGAACTCTGTAAAATAGAGTGTTCAGCCTGCAGTCTATCTGCAAAATGTGGTTGTTTAAAAGGAAACAAACCCAGCAATCCCCCCTAGTTTCTACAATGGCAAACTATTTTTGTACAAGGCATTTCCACTAGAAAACTCGGAAGAATTTGCATATCAAAATAAATGCTATAACTCGTGGCTATCAAAAATTCCAACACCGTCCTACATTTGGGTGAAACCATAGCCCCCTTTGGAAGTAGATCACGACCATCCAGCAGTGCCAAGTGGCTATCTCATAGTATTTGTTCAGGAAGCAGCTAGCTTTTCCCCAAGGACCAGAATATTTGAGTGGTTTTGGTCAGTCTTTCCCAGACACGTAGTTTCTCTACATGTAATATTTGAACTTATATCGGTTGCCAAAATTTTCTTCTCAGGTTTGAACTGGAAAACAGATTAATACCTGTGTGCAGTTGTCTATTTCAGGTGTTCCATCTGTTGTCCATCCATCGCTTTCTTGTCCATCTGCAAAGATTGTATTCTCTGTTTTCCTTGCTTTCTCTGAGCTGGCCTTACTTTATTTTGAAGTTAGTCTTGGCTCACGACCCTATTTATCAGAAACCTAATCAATAGTAGACTGACAGACTGGTAGAACCAGTGTGGGTGTTACTCTTAACTTTACCTGGAATTCCCTTATGGTTTTATTAAACAGGTCATTGAAATTTTGAGCTGTACACCAAAGTAACTTTGGAAAAAATATCTTTTAATGTGTCTTGAAGAATATAAACCTTCTAGTTTCATCTGTTTAGGTTCATGAAATGAACATGAGAATGCTTCGACAGTGGGAGGCCTGTGCATTTCATTTCAGACAATAGTGCCATGTCAAAAGGGATATCATCTCAGATGACATCTTATTGGATGTTGTATAAAGCCCTAACATAAGTGATTTTGCAATAGGAATGAAATTTCAGATAACACATGCAGAGATTTAGAGATTGTTGGCATGAATGGCTTGTGGGCCGAGTGGCGCGTTTGAATTTCATGCTGATCTGAAATGGCATTTTGGGGATTTCTTGATTTTGTTTGTTTGTTTTGTTTGTTGGTTTGTTTTGTTTATTTTTAAACTCCTGTTACCTAGACAGCTTAAGAACATAAACTGGTAGAGTTATGTTTATACAATTACAGAATTAATTATCGTATATTTTAGACATCGTAGATTGCTGCTGCCTATCATAACTTTTCCCTAGCCCTAGATTGTTACTGGGTTAATATGTGGTATGATTTTTTTATTATTTCAGTAGAAAAACAACAAGAGAACAAAGAATTTGAAAATAAAAAAGTAGAAAAAGACAGCAAAAATGAGCAAGAAAAAGAAGTCTCGCTTAAAGAAGAGAATTCTCATTCAAGTACTAACTCAGAAGTGACTGTGAAAGGACTTAGTAACTTGGGGAACACATGTTTCTTTAATGCAGTGATGCAGGTATGGTAGTTATTGCTGCTCTTAAAAAAACATTGAATAGCAAAAAAAAAAAAAAAGGCACACAACAACCCCACCCTCAGTATTTTACAATGACACAATTAGAATGTGATTTTTATCTGCCAAGAATGATGGGTTCTTTCTAAAAATAGTGTGTTGGCCCAGAGAAATACGAAGAAATGGAGCTGCAGGTTCAGACTTGCTCTAAGGGAAAATATAACAAACTGCCTTGTCTTTGAGGGACAGCATCTTCCACTGATGTAGATTAAGGGTGCCAACTTCCTAGTTTAGCAAAAAAAAAAAATAGTCTGGCACGTCACCCTTGCTGACCTCTTAGAATGTAAGAGATTAATACCCGAAGACTGAGGGTGTTTACTGAAACAAGTGTCTCCCTCGGCAACAGGAAATCAAGTAGAAGTATTAACAGGTTGAGCATATTGCATTGCTATCTTGTGTGTCTTGCTCAGCTGAGAAGTGTTTGGATAGAATAAACTTGCTCTTTCATGTGTATTAAAACCCACATATAGTCTTGTGCTCTTTGGCTCTTGACACTGAAGGTTTACTCAAAATTCCCACTGTACTTGCAGGTTTTAGTAAACCTTTTTTTTTTTTTAAACTTGTTTGAAACCAAGCAAATATGCACACTGCATTTTACCTTTTGATTTTAGAAACAGACACTAATAAATAGACTGTCAAAAGATCAGTCTGTAGAATAATAGTACATTTAGGGTTTCTGCAATCTAAAGAAATACATAAAGAGGACAATTGCAAGTCCCGTTAGCTGTATGGAATGTACCTTTAACTGTTAAACACTGTTAGAATTTCCAGAGTGGTAGTTACAGCTCTAGTTCTGTGTTTGGGAAAAATACATTGCTGCTAATCTGGTTGCTACAAATTCCATGACCAGTGAAACTCTGCTGCCCTTCCTCTTGTTCCCCAGTTACCAATCTTTTTCTTTCTTTTATGTTCTACAGAATTTATCACAAACTCCAGTCCTGAGGGAGCTGCTTAAAGAAGCTAAAATGCCTGGCACAACAGTTAAAATCGAGTCACCTGAGTTATCCATGGTATATATGCTTTGACCTCTGTGGTGTTTCTCCCCACCCTTCCAATCTGTTAAAGAAGCAAGCAATACTCATCTCTGGATTTTAAAGTTGTTTCAGCTAAATACTAACAAGATTAAGATGTAAAATCAGTGGGAATGTCACTACTGACATCCATAGAGTGGCTTCTGAGGTTAGCAGAGGTCTTTCCCTCAAAGTGAAAGAGCAGTGATTCAATACTCTTAAGTATCAGTTGTCAGCAAAGGAGTAGTTACATTATGATTAAGTTATTTAAAGGATGAAAAGGTATAACTTTTGCTATAGTGTCACTTGTCTAAACGCAGAATAGGAAACTAGAGGATGTTTGCAGCAATAACTTAAATAACATGCCTATCATTACAGTTATGGATTTGGCTGGAAAAGAAGGGTTGTGCATTTTAAGAAACCATTTTTTCCTTAATAAAATCGAGAAATCCAGAGTTGCAACTAAGCAATAAATAATTAATGATTCTTAGCTGAATGTTTTGGTATAATCTCATGAGAAACCATGTGTTGATAGTTACTTTTTGTCAGGTTGACTTATTGCCATTTAGGAATTTTGTGTATTCTGTTGTATAATAATGTTATCAAGAACTGAAATGTTTAGATAAGGAAAAACTTACTCCAAAAGGATCTGTCACCAAATTAAGGCAAAACAACTTTGTTGCTTTTGTTTAAAACAGGAACCTCAGCTGATAAAACTAGATCAGCCAGGTCCTTTGACATTAGCCATGTATCAGTTCCTGACAGAAATGCAAGAGACAAAAAAAGGGGTAGTCACTCCTAAGGAACTTTTTGCTCAGGTTTGTAAAAAGTGAGTATCTGTACAATTGCATGTCATAGTGAGTATGAAAAAAATTTATTAGTTGTTTAAAAAGGTCAGTTTTCTCCCTTTTTTTTCCTTGAGCTCACATCACAGCTTATAAAATTTGTATAATACTTAACAAGTTTTGAAAGAAAAGGATAAAGAGCAAAATATAAATGAACAGAAGTAAAATGAAAGATACTCAGTGACATATCCTGATTAGCTAGCTTCATATTTTTAGAAAATACCGTATGTAGACACTTGTCGCTTTTATGTACATAAATGCTTGAAATTTTGTCCTTTTGCGTCTGGTATGAATTGTTTTTACTTTGTCTGTCTCTAAAGTTCAGTTATACTTTACAATTATTGTTTCATTTAACAGAGCAATACGATTTAAAGGTTATCAGCAGCAAGACAGTCACGAATTGCTTCGTTACTTACTTGATGGAATGAGAACAGAAGAAATCCAAGTGAGTGCTAATTTCATAGTTGTACATACCTTTCCTCTTCATACCCCAGATCAAGACTTTCTCCTCTGCTGAGGGGAGAAAGAACATTCTTTCTGAGATAAGTCAAATTCTGTAGAGTGGTTTGTGCTGCCCATAGCATGCACTTGAAGCAGATCAGCAACAGAGCTGTAGAGCCGGGCAGCCCCTAAGCAGTGGGGTTGTGAACCATGGGTATTGCTATTTTAATTTAACGAAACTATTCAAAGAAACAAGTTTGTTTGTGGCCTGTATCTCACATATATTGCACACGTTGTTTAGGTTTCTAAGGTAATGATGTTTTCTCCCTTTTTGGAAAGTAGTGTACTGGTTACTCTCCATGCTCTTCTAATAAAATCAAGTAGAAAGGTTCAGTATTGCTTGCTCTAAAGGTCTTTGGTTAATTCAACATTTTTAATATAAACGTCTGTTGTCCTTCAGAAATAGATTGACTTGTCCAGAACTTCTATAGAAATAGTGGATTTGGCGTATGTATAGTCACCCTAAAGAATGTCCTTTTGTCTTAATTTCTGAAATGCCTGAAAGTTCACTTGTGGCAATTCCATGATTTTTTTTTTGCCAGTTTTAACATGGGAAAGTATTTCATCCTTAGACTGATTTTCTTGCATGCTAATTGCAACATGACAGTTGTAAGCTTCTTTCTTCGTTGGTTATTTTTTTAATACTCACAGGAACTATTTTGTGTCTCTACAGGCAGTTGTGTTGTTTGTATTGATTATCTTAATTGATGAAGATTAAACTTTTTCCTCCGCTTGAAACATTTTTGTAAAACTAACTGAATTAATTTAGGAAATTTTACAGTGTGTATTGTTTTGAAAATTTCAGCGAATAAGTGTTGGAATACTGAAGGCATTGACTGATTCTAACAAACAAAATGAAGAAGAACTTAAAAAGAGAATTAAAGGTAAAACACACATTACTGTTGTGATAATCTAAAATCTTCTGTTTCATTGAAGTACACAAAGTAACACTATTAATATCAACTAAAAGATATATGTTTAATTGTACAACTTTGTGATATATCTCGAATATATGTGTATCTAGAATATAAGGCTCAATAATATTAGTCTATTTATTTAAATGCGTTACTGGCCTTGGTGGCATTTCCTTCTTAACAGAGTAAGAGAGAGTTGGTTCTATAGTCTAAAATATGTTTGGGTAGTATTTAATCATTCAAGTAATTTGTAAGAAATTAAAATATTAGCACATGAATGTAATGATTTATTCAGTCCTGATAGCCCATTGTTACTTAACATTGCTATCAAAAAAAAAATCAAACTACTGAACAGAAGAAAGTTTGAACTTTTCAACAGGACTTACCTTAGAAAATGAAGAGCAAGCTTGAGTTCAGAGTATGTGCTGCACTGAAAATATAACTTGAGGAAATTGGTTTTGTTTATAGGGCACCTATACAGACAGAAGTTGGTGCTTGTCTTTTAGGTTCAGGCAGTTGTTTGAGTCAAGTCCTGAGAGAAAACAGGAACCGTTACTGGGATGTGGTACTTCTGAGAAAACAGGGAAATACGTTTCAGTTGAGAAAGTGGTAAAGGTGTTGATTCAGCCAAACTGTCTTCTTCAAATGTGTTTTCTTCCCCATTCCTTTGATATATGAAAGGATCTTAATTTAAGAATCTTGCTCTGCTTCCTGAGGAAACTAGAACAGGCTAACATGTTCCATCATTCATCTTGCATAATTTTAGTTGTTTGTATTTGGTATGCCATAACTAAATTGTTTGCCACTATTTTATTTTTAGTATTATTAACTTTACTGTATACTTTGTCAATTCTCAGAATATGAAAAGAAAAAGGGAATACGAAGTTTTGTAGATCGAATCTTTGGTGGAGAATTAACCAGTACAATTATGTGTGATGAATGCAGAACTGTAAGTAAACTGCCTGCTTTGAATAGCCTAGAGTATAATTTTTTGTCATCTGCAGGAGAACCCCAAATTAACTACATGTAGAAATAAATGGAGTTGGAGAGGTTTGCTTCAGTTAATACACTCCTAAGAGTTGACTAACTGCTGCTTTTCAAAGTGGTGCATGGTTTGGCTGGAATCTTTCTTCCCATATGTTATAAAGCTAATCTTTAAGTCCCTTTCAGAAGACTTCCAGAAAAAGAGGTCAGCAACAGCAAGCTGCCTCTGCTAGAAGAATTCACTCTCAGGTTCCTGGTAAACACCTTCCAGTGGTACAAATTGTAGAGTGGATGAATTGTTCTGCTACCAGCAATATGCTGCCAGGGACCCTTTCCGTTTTCATCAGATGATTAGGTCTCTCCCTTCTCCACACTGGAATGACCATGGGATTGACAGAAGAATAGTTAAGCAAGAAGGCACTACTAGGATAATGCATCCTGAGAATTAAGTAATTAAGGGTATTAGTGAGTGGGCTAGGTGAATGTCATTAGAGATTGCAGATATCAGTCTCGGTCCATAAATTGGGTTCTCACATTCTAGGCCAATAGAAAACTGAAATTTGTAAAAGTATTTCTTGCTTATTTCTGTGGTAATATGACTGCTGGATTTTGGTCATGGATAGCTGTTTGTGAAGGTAGATTACCTGTTTTATGTTTGTGTACACAAGGGAGAACATGCATTGAATGCAAACAAGGCTACATACAAATAAGCCTATTGACAGCAAGCCAGCCACTTCCAAACAAAATTAAATTGAACTCTTAAATATTCGTTAAAAGGTATCCTTGGTCCATGAGTCTTTCCTTGATTTGTCACTTCCTGTACTAGATGATCAGGTAAGAAATTGTACATACTTGCTTTTTGGCTTAGTTTTTGTTTGCTTATATGAAAACACCTTTATTATATAATTATTAGGGAATGAATTTATGCATCTTTTTAAATGTCTCTTTTGAAAGTTAAACAATAAATTTGCCCAGAGAGATAGAGAATAAGATGTTAATGAGAGTCATTTCTGTAAGTTGTGGCTCATAAATTGTCTCTGGAAAATCACTGATGGACTGTTGGTGATCTTGCTGCTTTGTCAGGTAATGCTTCTAATGTAGAGATTGGCTTAGGGAATAATCTGTGTTCCAGTGTTGTCTCACTGTTGTAGAAGACTGAGTTGCAAAAAACAGTGTTTCCCAATTCACCTTCACTGTTGTAAAACTGAACTAAATTGCATGACAGTGAGGGGTGCCTAGTGGTTGCTTGAATGCTTTATTTTTATTTTTTTTTACTTTTTTCATCCATTCTTCTGCACTGAATGCCAGAATACTTCTCATAATATCCAGGTTATTGAATAAAGTTAAGAAACATTGGTAGCATAGTATGTGAATACTTATTGGATCAATATTGATTTTTATTCGATTGATCTCTAGACACTAAAAATTTGCTGTGTGTTTCATATTGATAATCTGTATATGTAATATTTCAGATTTGTTATGTAGCATTGCTCACACAAAAGCTAATGAGTGAATACTGAAATGAAACCCCCTCAGCCAAAGGGATTGTATGTCTTCTGCAACAAACAAATTTCATTTTAGCAGAAGGAAACAAATTCTGTAGCAGGCAGTTCAACTGAAAATGTCTCCACTTGTGTAAAATGTTACTCTTCAGTGCATTTAATGAGATTTAAATCTGTTAGAGCCAAAGGTAATGTTGCCCCTTTACAGGTCTAGAATTTGGCTCTTGATAGCCTTACTTTTTCATACTGCTTCATTCTGCAAGTTTCACATTGACTCCCTCTGGAGTGAGTCACCTGTTTTGTAAACATTAGGGTGGCATAAATGAGTTAGTTGTATGTTACAGTCACTAAAATGTTATATCTTGAGCTGAAAACTAGATAACATCTCATCCCACCAGCTTTCTTTGGAATACTATTTTGTTATTCAGGTCAATAACATCTCTACTTCTGTGGTTATTTTGTGGCTTTTTGGGTTTTTTTTGGTAGAAAGTAAAAATTACAAATGAGAGAAACATTAAAAAAAACAAAGAAAAGGAATCTGAAGATGAAGAGGATAAAAACAATGACTGTTACCTTAAGCAGAGGGATGAGCCCCCTGGTACAAGTAAGCACCTTCAGAAAAAAGCAAAGAAGCAGGCCAAAAAACAAGCCAAGGTTGGTTTTGATAAGTATTTCACTTTTATTAATGACCTGCTTGCACCTTCTGGTAAAACAAATTCTTTTTGCTTCCTCGGTTTAGATGGAGGAGGAGGAAGAGACAGTTTAGTATTTCTCCTCACTCAAATGCACAACTGAAAAGACCAATTGTATCCATGCCTTTGCTATTAAGAAGTTACATGTTCTGTTAAGAGTTGCTGCGCTAGGAATAAGCTAGTATCCAGAGGAGTGTGGAATTTGTGTTGCCTATCTGAAGTAGCATTCGTTTGTATCAGGCAGGTGTTCTCCAGTCATTGATTGCAAGAATATTCACAAAACTCTAGAATACAGACATAAGAAAGGATCGGGAAGATCTAAAGGGAATCATTAGTTGTATTTTGAAGATACTATGTACAAGGAGCAGTGGGAACTGTCTCTGAGTGAGGATAAATTCAGTATTGGTTGAATTTATCACCTCTGATCATTAGATCATAAATTACTCTCCCCCCCCCTCCCGCCCTTTGCATCTATGGCATGCTGCAAAAATTTTGGTAAAGAAATGGTAAGAAATGATAAATATCACTTAAACTTGCTCTGTTTTTTGTATTGTTGTGTACTATGTATTGTGTTTTGCAGAGCCAGCGCCGCCAGCAAAAACTTCAAGGAAAGGTGCTTCACTTGACAGATATCTGTGCAACTGAACAGTCAGAAAAAGATGTTGAATATAACCAAGAATCAGAGGAGGAAATTAACAATGAAACTCCTGATGTGAAGCAAAAAGAGGAATCATCGAATGATTGCAAAGATCACTGCTTAGCTCAAAAAGACTCCAGTATACAGGGAAATAATACAGAAGTTCAGAGCATGCATGAAAACACAGGAAAGCCAGAACAAGAGCGTGTAGAAAATGAGTCTCTCGTGGATCTCCCTATGGAAGGCTTAGATTCTCATATAAAGTTTGTCAATGGCTTTGACAACCTGTCTTTGAAAGATGAGGATGATGAAAATGAAGATGAGGAAGAGCTTGCTACTGACTTTTCAAAACTACACTTGGGTGCCAATGCTGAATCTGATACGAGTACCTTAAATGACCTTCAAACTCTTCCCATCAAGACATGTGAAGTATTGACTGAAGATCCAGAAACAGCATTTTGTACCCTTGCGAACAGGGAAGATCTGAACCTGGAAGAAGGTTCAATCCATCACTGTTTGTATCAATTTACCCGTAATGAAAAACTTACTGAGACCAATAAACTACTCTGTGATGTATGTACACAAAGACATTGTGGACCAAAGAAGAACATAAAAAGTATGACAAATTACCTTTTAAAAGAAAACTTTAAATATGTCACTATCAGCTGCTTGGGTGTATAAGGCGGGGAATGTCCCTATAGTAGTATTTGTATAACTTTAACTTGGATCAGTTGAACACTAGTTCAACTAGTCTTCAGTGGGTAGGCTGTGAGACCCTCTTTCACACAGATTAATACGAGTAAGTTCTTAATTGAGCAGAATAGTAGGCTCACAAGCTTGGGTACAGAATACTGCAGGGCTGAAAAAGAAGAGTGAGCAAAGAGGGGCGGGTTTGGCTTTGGGGGGAGGGAAAGGGCATTTCAATCTAAAAATTCATTATGTGGGTGAAGGTAGGGAGTAGCTGTTTAGCAGGTGACTTTTCTGTTCTTTCCTCAAATGTGAAAATTCTGTGGTGACCATCATAGGGAAACCATGTTGGTGTTTGCTGAAAAGGCCAATAAAAGCTGCGTGCAATTTCTGATTGTGAGAGTTGTAGACAACAAGCAAGAATTCATCCTGCTTGTGTTGACACTGCTCGGACACGGTGTGAGCGGTTACTTTTGTGATACGGGATCTGCAAGATGGCAGCTGTTGTACATGTAACATGATGTGAAAAAGGGGAGTGTTCAGTTTCTCAGTTGTTGTAGTAGGTGACATTATAACAGTCTAAATAGTGAAAATAAGGAAACTCTTGCTGTAACATTTGTTTAGACATTAATCATTGGTGGGTTTTCTTTTCTGCAGGTGAAAAGAAGTACGTTTATACTAATGCCAAAAAGCAGATGCTAATTTCTCTTGCTCCTCCAATTTTAACTCTTCACTTAAAGAGGTTTCAACAGGTAAGTAGCAGGCTGATATTGCAATAATGTGTATGTATATATGCACATAGTACTAGCTTAACTTAGAACTGATGTTAGCATGTTTTCAATTCCGATAAGCCTGGTTTGTTTTGTTTTGTTTTTTCCAAGGTTTGGAAGGCATTGGTGTGCAGCATTGGTTTTTGTGGTCTTTGAGGAGTTGGGGTGTGTTTTCCTGAAAGAATATTCCATTAGTTATCTGGAAAACACTGTTTGTGAGCTTATTTGCCATATATTCCCTCACCCTTGTTATTGCTTACTGTATTAAGCAGTATCCTAGCATTAATTGTTTCCTGCTACTACAGCAGTTCATGGACTTTTACATTTCAGTACAGACAGAATAGGATTCCTTACTAAATGCATGTAACCAATAGGTCAGTAGAATGGGAAAAGAGAGGATTCCGAGCCTTACTGAGGGGGCGGGGGGGAAGGGATGAATGGAAAGCAATGCAACTTAAGTCTTACTTATAGACACCAAAGCGGCTTACCTTTTTTCCAAGTTGTAGGAAAACTTTTAATTTAGGGCTTTAGCTTTTCAAGAAAGAAAGAGGAAAGGAATAGAGATGGGAGACAGTATTGCCTCTTTTAAATTTAAAGCTGTTCAGTACTTTCATCAAAATACTTCAAAAATAAGGGAGGTGACTTTAAGTAGATGAAAAACAATTTCACAGAGAAAATGGAAATGTGTAGCCTATGCCAAGAGACTGTAACATGATTAAGGAAATAACATTTGTCATCTTTTCCTTTTGTTCTTCCAGTTTGATACTGGAAGATTATTTGAATAAGGTGGGAGTAGAAGTTAAATCAGTTTTGACAATATAAAATTAGATCCTCAGGCATATTACAGTATCTGAGAAGCAAGAGATGTCTTCATAGTTACATAAGTACATTAGAGCTGATTCTTTTTCCACTTTTGCTACCATCAAGTTACCATAAGAGTGAGTTGAAGAGCTGCCTCAACCTGTGCTCCAGTGCAGCATGTGGGAGCAAGGAGGTAATGCTGGAAAACCTTGAGCATTGGAGAAAAAAAAAGAACAAACCCAGTGTTGCTTTTTCTTACTTTTGTGTAATGTAAAACTAATTTTGTATTGTTGAAACTTGAACTGGAAACATTTAGTAACTAAGCATGGTTTTAACATGCTACATTTTAACACTATGGGGTTTTCCTCTACTTTGTTTAAGGCTGGATTTAATCTACGGAAGGTTAACAGGCATATCAAGTTTCCAGAAGTGATAGACTTGGCTCCTTTCTGTACAGCTAAATGTAAAGTAAGTGGGGAAAACAATCAGATTCTCCTTTCCCATGTTCTAATGTGCTTTCACAATTAAGCTGCTCAGCAGAATCTTTGTAGAATGCTTGTCAGGCTTCAGTTATTTTGAGGTGGATTGAGAACTGGCTGAATGGCAGAGCTCAAGAGGGTTGTGATCAGTGTCGCAGAGTCTAGTTGGAGGCCTGTAGCTAGCGGTGTTCCCCAGGGGTCAGTACTGGCTCCAGTCTTGTTTAACTTATTCATCAATGACCTGGACGAAGGGACTGAGTGTACACTCAGCAAGTTTGCTGATGATACAAAACTGGGAGGTGTGGCTGATACACCAGAGGGCTGTCCTGCCATTCAGCAAGACCTGGACAGGCTGGAGAGCTGGGCGGAGAGGAACCTAATGAAGTTCAACACAGGCAAGTGTAGGGACCTGCGCCTAGGGAGGAATAACCCCATGCACCAGTACAGGCTGGGGGTTGACCTGCTGGAAAGCAGCTCTGTGGAGAAAGACCTGGGAGTCCTGATGGGCAACAAGTTCACCATGAGCCAGCAATGTGCCCTTGTGGCCAAGAAGGCCAATGGTACCCTGGGGTGCATTAGGAAGAGTGTGGCCAGCAGGTTGAGGGAGGTCGTCCTCCCCCTCTTCACTGCCCTAGTGAGGCCACACCTGGAGTACTGTGTCCAGTTCTGGGCCCTGCAGTTCAAGAAAGACAAGGAACTACTGGAGAAAGTCCAGTGGAGGGCTGCAAAGATGATCAGAGGACTGGAGCATCTCTCTTATGAGGAGATGCTGAGGGAGCTGGGTCTGTTTAGCCTGGAGAAGAGAAGACTGAGGGGGCATCTTATCAATACTTACAAATACCTTAGGGGCAGGTGTCAAGAGGACAGGGCCAGACTCTTCTCAGTGGTGCGCAGTGACAGGACAAGGGGCAATGGGCACAAACTGAAACATGGGAAGTTCCATCTGAGTATGAGGAAAAACTTCTTTACTTTGAGGGTGACAGAGCACTGGAACAGGCTGCCCAGGGAGGTTGTGGAGTCTCCTTCTCTGGAGATACTCAAAACCTGCCTGGACACGACCATGTGTAACATGCTCTAGGGGAACCTGCTTTGGCCAGGGGTTGGACTAGATGATCTCCAGAGGTCCCTTCCAACCCCAACCATTCTGTGATTCTGTGTGAGAATACAGGATAACTTGCAAGTGCAACTTGTACTTGAGTCAGTGTACTTCCACTGGTCATAGCTGCAGTGCTTGCATGAATCTCTAATGACCAGCTTCCCTTTCATCAGCAAACAAATCAAAGTGAGGACATTCTAGCCTTATTTAAAACCCAGTACCTGACTGACATACCTAAACTTTTGCTTTTATAGAATGTGACTGAAGGGAATACGAAAGTACTGTATTCTCTCTATGGAGTTGTTGAACACAGTGGAACAATGAGGTCTGGTCACTACACTGCTTATGCTAAAATGAGAAGTGTGAACAACCATCTCTCTGATCTTGTCCTTCAAGGACAATCTCTTCAAGGTAAATAATTAGAAATATTTTACAAATTATTTCTTACTGCAGAACAGTAACAGGATTGCTTGCTTCAACTCTTTGTAATAACTTTTACTCCCAAATTCTTCCTTTCACAGCTTTAGAAACTGAACCAGTAAAAGGGCAGTGGTTCCACATCAGTGATACCCACGTACAAGCTGTGTCTGCATCAAAAGTGCTGAGCTCGCAAGCTTATCTCCTGTTCTATGAGCGACTGCTGTAACTCATCTGAGAAACCTTCTGGTATGTGCAGCCATCTTCAAGTGGTCTGAAAGAAGGCAGAGACTTGCAAATCATGTTGTTAACATCTTGGAGCTACTGTATACAACTGCAGGAATATACTTTATGCTTCTTAGACACACTGACTAGTGGTTAACTTATACTTTTTCCAGTGTTTTCACTACTTTTAAATAAAAGTTTTTTTCAAAATTACACCTTTTGGGTTTCTATTGAGTAATTTGTGTGTTGGCACAGACAAGCAACCACTACTTCTAGTTTCCTGCAAGTGCTATGCATCTTCGTCAGCAGCTCTTTCACTTTAAAGGGACCAGCTATAATTTTGAGCTATAGTTATCATCTCAGCTATCATCTGTTCCACGTGTATTTTAGAACTGGGTTCCAATGTAAGAAGCTGTTTCTTCCTACACATATTAGAGCTGAGACAAATTCAGCATCAGCTCTCTTTCCACTGTCAGTTTATGTCCAGTAGAGGAGCCCTCAGTTTGCGAACTCTCTAGGAATTCTTTTGCATGGGAACCCTAGGCTGGTATTTTGGCAAGGCTGGGGCTCAGATCTCTCCCTTTTGCTACAGGCACTCACTCTAGCGTAGCCTTTCAGCACTGGAGGGTTAAGGGAACTAGTGCACTAGTCAGTGCTGCAGTGACTTGTAACTGTAAAGTTCTCCCCAGGCTAGGCTTCACGTGGGGTTTCACATAAATAAAACCTTGGCTCCTCTACGCTAAAGCAGCAGCTGCTTACATTCAGTGCGTTAGTAACGTTGTTTTTAAGAAAATGGGCAGTCTTACGTGTTCTTGTTACCCCTACAGTCCTCGGCAGTAGCACTTGTGCAGCTGACTACATCAGTATGCCAATCCTTCTGAAAACTTGCTGAGCTTATTTTTCAGCCACACCAGCAACTGACTATAAAGCGAGCATTAGTGTAGCTGTTGTATGTCAGCCTTATTTAGGCATAAGATAGTTGCAGACCTGATTTAGCCTTCCACTCCCTTCTGGCTGTGAAATAGAGTAGCACTGGCAAGAGTCATAAAAGGATTAATTATTGAAGTGGCTTGAATTTCAAGTGCACTTGAAATTCTCCTTTCAAGCTACTCTGAGACACAAGCTGTTTACTTTCCAAGAAGAATCTTAACGGGGCTTCAGCTGAAAGATTCCAGCACCCTGCATCATGCTCGCTGTTGCTGCTCGGTGTTTATTTTTAAGGCCTTTGGAACAAGATGCAGTTCACTGCTGTTAGGCTGCCATTTTGAGAGTGTGGAGACTCAAAAGGATGAGGATGAAATAGATGCATGTAACAAAAACAAATGTAGGCATGGACCACAGACCTGCTGCCATACTTCAATACTCATTTGACTTTTTACACTCAAATATTGGGTAAGGAGCCACATTAAGAGCACAAAGAGCTGCAACAATTATGGATGATGCTTTCCTGAAGTTCTGAGCTCCCTGCAGCTGGCTCATGGTCAGTCTTTCTCATCCACTGTACTGGGTGCAGGTGTCAAGATGGTAGGGCTGCAGATGCAACCTCTGTGTGGAGAGGCTGGGCATGCCTGATGCTGGACACAGCCAGCTCCAACAGACCCACTGCAGGGCACAGGTGAGCTCCTCGGCCAAGATGGCGGCACCTTAGCGAAAGCCTGTGCAAGAAAGGGCAAAACACTGCCCAGGAGTGAGGGGAAAAGTGTGGGAAACAGCCCTGCAAGCACCCAGGTAAGAGCAGGAGGAGCTCCAAGCACCTGAGCAGGAATCTCCTGGAGAGACCATGCTGGAACTCCATGCTTCAGCTGTGGAGGCGCTCAGGCCAGGGTTGGTGAGTATGTGCCTTGAATGAAGCTGCAGCCTGCAGAGAAGAGCTCAGACGGGGGCAGGTGTCCCTGCCAGAAACTGCAGCCCAGAGGACCACACAGGAGCAGTTGTTCCTGGTGGACTGTAACTTACATAGAGGATGCCCATGCTGAAGCAGCTCAGGAGGATTGCACCCTGTGGGAGGGGAGGAGGGGAAAAGCGTGCCTAGGAAGGAGCAGCAGAGAGGAGCTGTTATGGACTGACCCCAACCCCCATTCCTCGTACCACTCAGGGGGAAGAGGTAGAGGAGTCAGGAATGGAGGAGCACAGCTGAGTCGGGGAAGGGGGGTGAAGAGGAAGGTGTTTTAGTTTTTGTTCTTGTTTCTCAACCTCCAACTCTGTTTTTAATTGGTAATAAATTAATTTTCTGCACATTGAGTCTGTTTTGCCTGTAACAGCAATTGGTAAGTGATCTCCCTGTCTTTATCTCAACCCATGATCTTTTTCAACTTATGTTCCCTCTCTGTCCTGCTGAGGAAGGGGTGTCTGGCAGCCAGCCAGCCAAGGTCAGCCCCACCATCCCACAAAAATGCCTGCATAGTCACATAGGGGGAACAACCATGTCATGACAAGTCCAAATAAAATGACAGTTAACATTTTAGCAGTGAGCACGTTTATTGAAGTGTTTGAAGTTCTGCACTCCACTGGACACCATTCATAACTTAAAGGCAACAGAGCAAAAACATTGTGACAGACTCGAACTGGAATATTAAAAAACTCACATAATCATGTCACTTAAGAAGTACAGTTAAATTGCTCAATCATTTTGGTCTTCATCCCAGTCCTTCTTTCCTGATGGAGCTTTAGGGCCACCAGCTGGTTTTGCCATAATGATCTTGAAGATAATAGGGAAGCAGAAAAAGATACGGTTAGAATCAGACTCTTATCCCACTCTTACTTACAGCCATATGATGCTGACTGTCAACATTCATTAACTCATGCAGTGTCCCTACTCTGAACCTAAGCCAGTGAATATTATCCATCTAATAGAGATATTCACAAATTAGGTTTTTCTTTCTTGAAAACGGCACAAGCTAAGCCCTGATACACAAAAAAAAAAAAGGGCTTTTACCTCATTTTTGCATGCAAATTAAGACTTCAGTTAGTCTACAGAAAGTGAGTGCTTAGACAGGCTAACTGGTGACTGGTTTACAGGATGCACACTACAGAAAGCAGAATTATCAGCTATTGTTCTGAATTACTGAGTCTAAACATCACACTTTAAAAGTGTGAAGTCCACTAGTCCCACCACATTGAAGGCTCATTTTCTGCACTTGCTATAGTGACAAGTAACATAAAACTAAAACTGCACTTGTCATCCCTTCAATAAAAATTTAGTTTTAGGAGTAAAATTCATTCGCAAAGGCACAAATACAAAAATGTAGCAATAAGCACACATAAGACAGCAGTGTTACGTGTCCTCAGGGAAGATATGATTTGCCATGTGCTTGTCAATATATCCATGCATGCACTCACACACAGATACCTCTCTGCTAGAGACACAGAGCTTACTGCATACTATTTTTCAGGCTCATCTTTCCAGTCATCCTTATCCCAATGTCCTTGTTGCTTAGGGGCTTTTGGACCGCCTGCTGTTTTTGCCATAATAATCTAAAGAAATTTTACATGCAAATACGTTTTTCCTAAAGGTCCACAAAATATATAAAGTTATGACTTTTGTCATTAATATTATAACCTCCATTTTTCCTAAAAGTTGGATTTTCATGTAAAAACAATGTATGAGAGAAGGTTTCTTGTGTTAAATCTTGTTCCCACAGAAGTTAGGGTAACTTTCTAGATACAAGCATCAACTGTCAAATCTTAAAAAAAAAAGGAACATTAATAGTGCTCCTATGGAAGCAGCAACACTGCAACATTCCAAATTATGAGCTCTTGAACAAACTGCTTCCTGCCTTTCATAAATAAACGTTTTCAAGTATGATATTTTTATGCCTTGCATTCCCAGAAGATTCACATTTTTTGCATTGGTGTTCTGCACACTGAGTTAAAGGCTTCAATTCAGCACCCAAACTACTTGTAAGCTTACCTGATCTACCCTTAGGACAGTCACTGCTGCATTTGTAGCTAGCTTGATACCCCAGGATTTTCCAAGGTATGTGTCTAATACACCAGCTTCCAACATATCCTTCACAGCAGCAGCTTCAGCCTATCAGACAGAGGGAAAAACATTACTCAAAACTTTCTCAGGCTTCTACGTAGCAAGTTATTGGGTTTTCAAGGTTACGGGTTTAGAACACTTTTCTGATCTCATCTTCGCTCTTCAGAAAACCTTCATTCCTAATCCGTTAGCAGGAAGACAAAGTAAGTAATTACTAAAGACTTATCCTCCATCACATTAGCTCAGTATCCCACTTCACCTCCTACATAAGGCTACTACCCTACCTTGAATTTAACTGCTTGATGACGAAAAAAAAAAAAACACTTCAGTATTACAATTTTAAGAAGTTCTTCTTCTAGACTGTGCAACACAGCGCTTCAATGATCTAAGTTAATCTATAAATACTTCATATTGATAGAAGTACGTTTAAATATAACCCTGTACTGCAGAGCACCAAGCAACGTGAAAGACTATTTACCTCAATATCAAATCCAACATTTTTGTTCCCTTCCTGATGCACAGCATAAAGTTTGGAGATGACCTCATTAGCCTTTACTCCAGAGTTTTCTGCCAGTGCTCGAGGAATTGCTTCAAATGCCTCAGCAAACTTCTTGATGGCATATTGGTCCAGCCCAGGACAAGTCTAAAGTGAAGTTGAAAACCATGTCAGCATTTCAAAAACTGTAAGATAGGGAGGTATTTTCCCCTACATTTTTTACTGATTTATACGCATTAATACACATACATATTTTGGTATAAAATAGTATGTATATATTTTTGTAAGTCACATATATATTTAAGTACATATATGTGTGTGTATGTGTGGGTGTGTCTATAAAAACAAAAAGGCAAAAAGCACATTTGCTGTACCTCTCCGTAAGATGTGATCTGCTTGGCTAATTCAATCTCTGTTGCACCACCTCCAGGAACAAGACGTTTATCCTGTGGACAGACCATCCCAAAATGTAAAGTTTTGCTTAAAGCATCATATTAATTTTTACTTTTTAGAATTTATATACTCTATCAAGAAGAATACAACAGAACTTTATCCCACACAGACTTACTAAGAATCCACTTCAGAACAAACATGCATTATAAGAGAAATTTACCACAATTTACTCATTCATTCCAAATGTCTTTGAAGAAAAATAGCTTCCTTTGTAAAAACAAAAATAATAACGCAGTGGGTTTTGTGTCTGAGGTTTTGTTTGTTTGTTTGTTTTAAAAAAAAGGTAATTTCAACTCTTTGCTTACTAATAACAGAACTACTAGATTTTTTCATCTTTTCTGTTAGCTTTTTGGGAAATATTATCCTTTGGCAAACCAGCATCCACTTAAGAACTCCCAGTCTTTTAAACAGAAAAGTAATCATCATAAATCAGAAGCTAGTACAACTCCTGGACACAATCATAAACGCACGGTCTATGGCTGCTTCCGAACTCTAAATCGATGTGCATGTGCTGGCATGTACAGGACATTAAGTGTCAAACAAAAGTTTAACATTTTTTGCATGCCACCTTCCGAGTAAATACACAGACATTTCCCTTTTGCATTAATAAAAAAAAAGGAAAGAAGAATATTCAAGTACACAAAAGCTGCTCAGAAAAAACTCTGAAGAACTGATAAACTGATAAAAGAACTGATAAAGCGTATCTGTAGTATGTGGAGGAAGCGTGTCTTGTCACCAATGAACTAGAAATTTAGTTTGCAACCAGTCAGTTCCTCCTGACCCCCTGTGACAAACAAAGCTATCTAGCTTTTCTTCTGTGCCTGGTTTCCAAGGAACATTACAAAACTTTTAAGGAAATAGTCAACAAAGAGCTGACTGCCATTAGAAAGTGGTAGAACTCATCTATCTTCAAGAACTCACCTCGTCACTGGAAAACTGAGTGCAGTTACATGCTGAGCACCATCTTTTACACACACTGCATTCTCAAGGATGTCAGCAGCAACCTTCCCTACACGGCCCTCTACACCTCAATACTACACAGCCTTCTCCACACGTCAAGGCGGCTCCTAAGCTGACAATGTAAATATCTGCCACAGCCTTTATAGCAAATGAGCACAAAGCAAGCACAAGTATTGCCTCAAACTGACCCATAGCTCAGTTTTGGTAACTGAAGTGTTCTGGTTACTTACCCTTGTGAGTACTTTGAAAGTATTTACACCATCATCCACTGCTCTCTCTATGTCATCCATCAGATTGTCTGTAGATCCACGAATGAGTATAGTAGAAATGGCACCATCCTCCTTTTCTGTTCAGACAGACATGTGCATTACTGAATTAAGTTTGTTAGATGTGAAACATGTATGAACAACGTGCTTCTAGAAGAGTACCATTAGGAGTTCTACAGAACATACATACCATGCTTAAACACAACAACTTGTGTATCCCCAACCTCCGATAAATATACACTATCGCAGTGACCCATTTCTTCTAGAGTAGGGGGAGTCTGGAAAGAAAGACAAGAGTTAAGAGGTGAACCTGCTCATCAGTTCTCTCCCTTCTGCTCCTCATTTGAGAAGTCCATACCAGTCTGGGTAGGGCTGTTGCACCAACAGTTTTGCAGAGTCTTCTCAGATCCCACTTTGAGTTCAACCTTTAAAGACAAAAACAGCCTTTCTAATAACAAGTTTCCAGAACAAATGTTAACACATAAAAGTAGGTATTCCCTTAACTTGGCAGCACGTTGTAAACTAATGACATCTATCAAAATTTACTGCATCAAGTTATAAAGTCGACTCATCGATTTTTTTGAGTTATGTTTTCAGAGATGCTGTGCAAAGCCTATTTTCTAAGAATTTAAAAACGAGTAAGTAGTTCAAGTACATGGAAATTATCAAACTTCATCTGCTAGTACATAAGACTTGAATTGATCTTTACAACACCTCTACAATAATCCTTCTTTGTTATGCAAGAGATTACAGTATCATGCTCCATTTTGAGAAGTTCAGACTTTTTGGACACCACCAATAAAGTTACAGCTTTCAACAAAGGACAACTTATTTGTGTGAGATGTGAGAGCTGCTGCTAGTAATTCAACTTTATGTTTTGCAGGCTGTATTTCAAGGATGAACAAACATACTTTATTTATAGATAAGAATTACAGAAAACTATTAAGAATTAGTTCTTCCATCCACCAATACATAAGTGATGCACGGAGGTGTATCTCATCATTGCTAAAGCATCACATGAGGACTGTGACCAGGAGGAACCATTATGGTATAGCCTTATGTGCCTTTGAGGCCACATTCCTCTTTGCTAGATCCACACATTTTGATATTCTTGATTTCAGTTGTGCTATAAAGGCACTTCAACCAGAATAACAGTACCATATACACAAATTACACCCCAATTAGCTGTCATATAGAGGCAAAACACTGTCAAGAAACATAAGCTACAAAACAACCAAGTTGCAGCTCAGGTTTTGATCCACTAGAAAACCAAAGTGTCTGCAATATTTTTTTTCTAATTCATTTGAGAGGCAAGAGACAATTTGGCAAGTACATTTCACAAATCTGGTAGATCAAATGTTTTTATGCTCTTACAGTACTCACCTGACTAACATAAGATTGTATTTGTTGGCATAATGAAGCGCCATGTCTGCCACTTTGCCACCTGTTACTACTACGTTTGCACCACTATCGGCAATAGCTTTGACTTGCAAATCCATTAGATTTTCTTCTCCCTTACTGAAATTCATCAGTTCTTCAGCATTCTTTATAAGTACAGTGCCCTAGTAAAACACATACACTGTTACCAATTCAGCATTAACTACATGCCTAAATGTTTTTGACAAACTATTTTGTCTCCCAATCTATCCATAAACCTCAGAAGTCATCCTATTTTATAATACTGCCACCCTTCCCAGGCAATGGAGTAAAACAGGTCCAAAAAAAAAAAAAAGTTCAATTCTAGCACTTGTAGACAACTTTGAGGTTCAAACATTCTAGCACATACTTTGGCTCAAATAACCCAACAAAACCAACATCATCTCCCCAACCACAAAACCCCTGTAAAGCAAAATCAGGTTCAGATGTTTTCTATGAACATTTTTAAACTAATGAACTCAGTATTAACAAAAATATCTCAATCACCAAGTGTCAAGAATATTTATAAAAGTCTAAAAATAAGAGTGCATGAGCATAAATAGATATATATATCTTATTTTGAGCTTCTACATACCTTAGTTTCAGTTATCATACTATCAAAAGGGCAGGAATACACAGCTATTTTTGCATCTTTGACAGAAGTAACATCTCCTTCAGTTTCTTTTTTAAAAACCATGCCATGCAGTACTGAGGAAGCAGAGATACCAGCACCCTGAAAGAAAAGAAATGGAATGGTAGAAAGTCATATTATTGACCATTTACTGTCAGAAAGCTGCACTACCCTTTATGAAAAGCAGTCCCTATATTCATTTGAATATAACAACCTAAGTTTTCATTGCAGCACAAAGAAATAACACTTAAGCTGATTTAGCAACATCAAATATTGTCTTACAGGTTCCCATTTTAAGATTAGTTGGCGGTCCAGGTTAAGACCTGTGACATTCATTTTCTGTGCTCAACTTGTTATGCATTTAGTAGCTCTGAAGAAAACCACAGGGGGAAATTCATAGTAGATATAAACTTGTTCCAATCCTACATACCATACTGAAGTCTAATACCCCATTGACAAAAAGAATGCACGATTAGACAGCTACACTTCTGCCAGCCTGCATCTTAGCCTAATCTTGTGACTGCTTCTACAACAAAGATGCAATCAACATCCCCATGTATCTGATTCAGTTAATGTATCTGATGCAGTGTAAACTTTCAATATGAATGATTTTTGTTTCTGAAAGCTGCTACTGGGCACTAAACAAGGAATGTAAAGACCAATTTCCAAAACTTATTATGCATGCTACAACACAACAGAGACTCAAATAGAAAAGGCAGTTTTGAAGTTCAAAGATCTAAAAATTAACTTTCATTAAACTGTGTCCCTTAATAATACGGCAAAGCCAGCTACTTCCAACTTACCACAATTTTGCACACTCTGATATTATCAACGTTGAAATGACCAGAATCAGGAAGAATAGAAACTGTTTGGAAAAAAACAAACAAAAAAAGAAATAAAAAAGAATTAATTTGTATTGCTTAATGAATAAAATAGAACAGTGACACCATACATGATGCCTGGAGTTTTTCTGAAGCACTAAAATTCAGTGGTTTGAGATGCCTGCCTAAGTGTAACGCAATTACAGTCTGCTAATAACTTGCATCAAGGTAAGCAAAATTTTGTTTTTACAACGTAGTAATCAGAAAGCAATATCTATTCAAACTGCTCAGTTAAATTAAGTCCGAATATCCATTTATACATGTACGTTCAAGAGCGAAGTCTGACGGAGAATATTTTGAGAAAACACTTAAACTAGACATGCAAGTTTTTTCTTGGAAATGTAAAGGGAGAAAGCAACAACTCAACACAATTATAGTCTTGCTTCGCTTGTTCTGTGGCTGAGACTAGTAACAGCTTATCTGAAGTGTAATACATCTCCCTAATGATAATAGAAAGCCATTTCTGTAAATGATTAGTACAAAATACAGACCTTTTCTGAGCCACAATACCAACGAAGAGCTCAACACAAGAAGGTTATACTAATTTCAGAGTCTAAAGCATTCCATCCAATCCAACCTGATAAACTAAAGATACCTTTTATCTTACTTGAAGACGTTAGTAAGGATCATAAGCAAACCTACTCAGTTTTTTAGATGCATGCACAGATCTGCTCTTGTCCACTTACCACAGGCCTGAGCAATAAGTCTTGCCAAAAAATGTTCATTGCCATATTGTTTGCTCATCACTGACGTGTGCAACAAAGATGCCACTTCTTCAACATCTCGAAGGTTCTTTGCAGAACAGCACACCAAGTCTGGAAGAATTTCTAGGGCTTTCTTGGAAGCCTTTTCATATCCTTCAATCACCTGTGCAGCAAATAATAAACATTCACTACATCACTTCACTATGCATTCACACTGCTTATATCTCCTTTTCCAAGGGCCATAAAACATTAACGGATGCAAAAGCTTACAAGGGAAGCAAGCAATCATGAGCAGCAAAAGATATACTGTTCTTCTTCATATATCTGTATCTAAAAAATTAGTTCAGAAGGAAGCAGATGAATCACAATATTATGAGCCAAGAATACTAACCAACAGCAATCTGAATTCAAGCTATGGGCATTTTAATAACAATATAACTTGCCTCTGAGACTGATAAACCCATCCTCAGAAGGTCTTCTGCTAACTCCAGAAGAACTCCAGCAAAAACAAGGACAAAGTTTGTTCCATCTCCAACTTCTTGCTCTTGCATGTGGGAAGCCATCACAAGCATTTTTGCAGCAGGATGCTGAACCTTTACAAGAAGTTACACATCTTAGTTACTAACATCCCACTTAACAGTACAGCTCCAGGTTTTTCTGTGCATCCAGTATAAGCTCTCTTATTTCAAATTGTATCTGAAGATACTAGAATGCACAAAATTGGAAAAGAAAGCACCATAGATTACCTTAATTGACTAACTTCCCTAATAAGCTAAAGTACAAACATATATGAAAACAATATCAGAGAACTGAACATTCCCCCTATGACATGAATTAGACATCCTTGATATTGGTTCCGTGCTATTTTTACAGGATGCAGTGGCTTCACAATCAAGCTCTGCACCAGGAAAGCAGCCTGAAGTTTAGATCTTCAAGCTGAACTCATGTATGTAACAAGCAAAGTAGATGTATAAATTACAGGTTAATTCTAGTGTTTTTTCTGCTTGAAGACTGCACTGCTTTCCCTTTCTTTCCAAGAAATGCAATAAAAATGCTGTATTCTTGAATATAATTAGAACAGCTGTCATTTTATCCCAGAAAGTAACATGCAAGTCTCATTAGATTAAGTAACTAGTCTGCAGATTATTTTTTAAAAACAGAACTGAGACTTCCACAGTTATTCTACTTAAACTAACACAATGCTTTAAGTAAGGAGATAGTGTAAGTATTAACTATCTCTATCAGTAAGTATAGAATTCAGTAAAACACTATTTGTGTTGTGATACAAATTTGATATTAAAAGTTAGGACAGGTCAGTCTTTCCACACTTTTACTGTATTCACAGGAGAATGCTGCTCTATCCTCAGCTTCTTAAATTTAATTAACGTATTCTAAGCAGACAGGAGAACATGGCAACGACCAGCACTGGGAGATTACACAACAGCTATTTCATTCAGAATTTTCCAAACACTGTATTGTCTAGACATACCCTCTTCTAAATCTGCACTGGTTGTGGGGAAAAATATAGGCAATTCTTAAGCATCTCCTGCAACTACTAAATGCTGCTTTACAAAAGAGTTCTATTCCTCACTATGGATACAGCCCACTGACTTCATTCAAATCCAGTGAAAAATGTAAATGATTTACAAAATATGTAAATCACCTGGCAGGGTGACATGTATTTCCTTATTAACATTCAGAACCACAGCAGCCCACGAACAGAAACACTAGTTCACAACTGACATCTTCTGAAGCAAGAAAACTTACCTCCAGCTCTCTCAAGATAGTAGCAGCATCATTGGTAACAAAAAGCTTCTCCAGATGATTTATAACCATTTTGTTCATTCCTAATGGGGGGTGGGGGGGGATTTAAAAAAATCATTCATTAGGCAAACATCATTTTGTACACAGATGCCGCTTCATAACTTTCAGGTATATCTTACACGTTAAAATGTTAGCCCTATTTATAATTCAAGAACCTAAAAGATTTTTGCAAATAACACTTGGAAGTCTGTTACATTAAGAAAAAATCAGTAATTTCTGAATAAGCAGTTCTCTCTTCAGAAATATTAGTACATAGTTTACTTAATCGATACTGGAGAACACCTTTTGTCTTGGTATATCTGACTGGACACGGTATGGTTACGTTCATTATGACTATCTACCAAGTTACTGTCTTTCCTTTAATTTTTGTAGGTCTTCCATATAGCAGTAAGACAGCAAAGAGGACACAGTAACTAGCACAAAAACCTGGCAAAGGCAGGTACATTGTGCATAACTCAAAAGCTAACCAAAGTCTGACCTGTATAGCCACAAAGACTATATTTAGAGTTCTAGAACAAGTCCAATGTGTTTTCTCCAGAAACAGTTGCTTCTTTGTCAAGGTGGGTTTAGCCTTCAAATATAACGTGTTGCTCAAAAACACTACAATAATTTTAGTACTTATTTACCATTTGGTCCATAAGCTGTACGGGTGGTTTGAGCAAGTTCTTTGCATGCCTGGATGTTCCTATAGACAGCTTCTTCTAGTCCTGAATAATGCTAAAAAGAAAAACGTGGGCTTTTTAACAAAAAAAAGAGAGGGAGGAAGTAGTCATTTCTCATCAAAGCACAATAATCTACTGAGTCCATGAAAGTGTTTGATTAATTTAGATTTGGTGTTTCACTTAAAGTTTTAACAGAAACTAAACCTTACCCAAATACAGTGAGAAAAGAACTAGTGCATACTCTTTCTCAACTAGGCATCTCAGCGGGCACAGTAAGTTTCTGAACAGAAAATTGAACAGCGATTCAACTTCCAATACAGTTTGCATCTCTTAAGTCTTTCAAAAAAGTTTCCAAAGGGAAACAGAAAATAGCTGATACCAGATTGGAGAGGAGTATGGGTTTTGTAAGCATGTGGTTTTGTACATGCCTCTTTACTCATAACTCTGTATTCCACAAAAATCATTTAACTCAGTTCTACATTCAAACATGTATAGTTTGAAATTCAGAAGCAGAATGATTCACAAAATATTTGTGTTTGAGAAGCCGATCAGCCTGGCTTCAGTTTGGAAGCCTTGAGAAAAGAAGGGATCCCCAGAAAGGGCCTTAGGAAAGAGCAGGGCACAGCGCGGCCTGTAAGAGCATAGAGAAAGGTTCTCTCTAATAACATTTACTCGCTACGCACAAAAGAGACATCTCGGAATGCAGCTGCCTCCTCGCTTTGTAAGAGACAGGCCCTGTAGAAGGCAGCGGCCCCGGGCCGGGGGGAGGCAGGTGCTACACCGGCTCCGGCAGAGCCTTCTCGAAGGCCGCGTGCGCCAGGCGCCGCCCTCCTCCCGCCGGCGGCGCAGGCCGGGGGCGGCCAGATCCCGATCCCGCCCCACCTCAGCCTGCCCGCCACGGCCGCCGAGGGGACCGCAGCCCGGGAGCGGAGAGCGCGAACCCCCTCCCCCGGCCGCCACCCTGCCCCACGGGGCGCGTGGAGCCGCCGGGCGCCGCGGCCTTCCAGAACCTTCCCCGCGCCGCCACGCTGAGACCTCCCCCCCTCCAATCCTCCTGAAAGGGGACTTCTCCCCCCGCCCCGCTCTCACCTTCGCCCCCTCCTTGAGCATCTGGGCGAAGCCCGGGGCCTTGGGGACGTGCAGCGCCATCTCCGCTCCGCTCCTCACCGGGCAGACACCGCGCCGCGCCCGGGACGACGGGAGCGAGGGTGCGCGCAGGCGCGATAGGGCCGCGGGAGCTGCCGGCAGGCAGGAGGAGTTGCGCGCAGGGACGGTCGATGGCGGGGCGGGGCGGGGCGCCGGGAGCCGTCAGGCGCGGCGGGGCCGGGGCGGGGGCGCGTCTCCTGCTTCCCCTCAGAACCAGCGGCGGGTGGCGCTCGGGCGGTGGCGGCGGCCCGCACCGGCTGTCCTCTGCGGCGGACCCCTCGCTCCTCAGGCCGGGGGGTTTCTTGAAAGCTGGGCCCCCTAAAACACCACCCCGCCTGACACCTTTTTCTCCTGGCAGCCGCGGCGGAGCCGGCCCGGCGGTAGCCTGACCGCCCGGTAAAGGCCCCTCGGCTTCTAAAAGAGAACGAGGATGGATTTAGAGCTGCTAACCTGAGGGGTGGCAGGCTTGTTCCGTGGCTGTGCCTTTTGCTTTAGGTAGATGAAGTCTACAAAAGTCGATGGTTCATCTCACTTTTTCAGTATTTACATAACATTTATGTCATTTATCTAAAAGGAAAAGAGCCCAGACCATGTTTTTTCTGAAATAGGTAAGATAAAGTTGCTTCAATCATTGTACCATGTGCAACTCAGTACCTCTTTTTGCCAGGGGTGCTGAGTGGTGGTGTGCTTTCCTAGGAAATGTCGTCCATGCAGTAAAGATGGGCAGTAACGTGGCGGTGGCTGATGCTGGCTCCTTCAGTGTCTCTCTTTCACTGTTGGGTTCAGCATACTCTCTCCCGGGCATTTCTCTGAGTACATTTAGTGATACATGTCCCAGAAACAGTTAAGAGCCTTCATTGTCACTGATGGCAACAAATGGTCATAAAATGTTGCAGACTCCAGTTGAGTATTTGGCTCAGTACATACCTGACTTGCTCAAATGGAATCGAAATGTACTGATAGGAAGACTAAGTACAGTCAAGTCCTCACTACCCAGAGTAATCCCAAGTAATATGTGTGCCATAGGACATGCTGAAGAGTACTTTGGAGGCTCACCTTGACATCTCTACAAGTAGCTGAGGTCCAGCCAGGAGACAGTGGAGCTGCTTTAGGTTTATTAAGTTTTATTAACTCTGCTTCTGTGCCACACAAAATCCACGTGTGAGCTGACACAGGCAGGACACAGGAACAGCCACAAAACCACGGATAAAATGCAAAGAGCAAATTTATTCCCGTTACCTCCAAACCGGGGGATCTCTGAAGCAGCACCTGGGGCAAAGGCACGCAAGCGGGGACGCAGGCACCGCGGAGCTCGGTTCCTGCTAGAGAGAGAGAGAGAGATTCTGGGCCTGCTGCCTTCGCCTGTATATTAAGGGTTTCTAGCAGGCAGTAGTTTTCCACTGCACTTTGATCTTTCTCACAGCAGGGCAGGAATCTCAGGCATGAACAATTAGGTGCCCCTGAGTCTTATCACAGGCCTATGTTATCTGAATGCAGATGTTCTACTTGTCCAGCACACAAGACTAAACAACAGTTACTAGTATGATATATGTGTTTTTTGGCACCCCAGGTGCAAGTCACTTGAGCGTGTTTACAATCCTCCTCGCCAATCTTCCGTTATATTACCACAATGCAACATACTGTTTCAAGACAAGAAATTTAAGGCCTTAGAAATAATACTGCTGCCTTTAGGCCATGCAGTGTCTAAGCCTGTAACCTAACAGAGACTGAGTTTCTCACCTCTGCAGCAGAGACAGGCCACCTGCAAGGTTAATTAAATCACTTGATATGTGTTCCTTAAGCAACCTCAAGAGGACAGACTTGGGTTAGTTTTACCATCCTATAATTCTAAAAAAGTCAATCAGTTTTAACCTGTAACACATCATGTCAGTGTAAAAAAGAGTGGTGATAGAAAGCAAAACTACATAAAGCACCCCATGAATGAACTTCAAAAAATCTGTATGCAGTTTTTCTAGAAGTACTTAGAGGCAGATGCCACTTGAAGCAGAAGAGGGTACTTATTCAGTCCTGACTATCATGACCAAGGAGTGTGGGCGCTTCCAAAAGGAAGTGCTGGGGTTTGGCATAGCGGGCATAACCCCATTTATCCCTCTCTTCTCTCTTCCAGTGTATCTGCACCATAGTGCAGCTAGGAAAGAAGGAAATGTCTGTCCTGTTCTACAGCCAACATACCAGAAACTATTTTATAAAGCAACTTCAGTAATATATTGTTAGCCACAGAGGTCAGAGGAGGCACATACTCCTAAGTCAATGCAGAAGACTTTTTATAGTCATTAGCATGAAGTCATCTGCATTGTATCAATAGTCGAATGCATTCTAGTCAGAGACATTCATTTTAGGGCAGAGAGGAAAGATGGTTCGAGTGGTTAGACTGCGGATCTGTAACTGCAGGATGTCTTTCAGTTCTCTGTGACTAATACCCTGCATGACCTCAGGCAAGTCTCTAGTGATTCATCAACACTTAAAAGTTTTGTCTTTTTTTTTTACTGTATATTTTACATTCTCAATGCCATCATCTGGATGTAGCTACCTCATTGTTGCAGGACTTAACATGAGTACATTTTTTTCCAGATAGGAAATAGAATGGTTAAATGATGAAATGTCTTCCCGGAAATTTTGCAGTCTTCAGCCAGGAAGTCCATGGCTCTTTTCCTGTAGGATCCTATCACGTGGCTAGGTGGATTGCTAACCTGGGCTTAAATTATGATGCTCCAAACAGCATTGATTTGTATTAAAAAGAGTTTCTGAGCTCATTGGTATACATTGGTATTATTATCCTTCCTTGATTTTCACCAAGACAAATAACAGAGGAATCAAGGCAACAGTGTGTAGGATGTTAAAGAAATGGGATTTTACTATTAAAAACACTTCTCAAGTTTACATTCATTATAACCTTTCTGTAACAAGAAAGGCTGAATATTTATCTTTTTGTAACTTCTGAACTCTGTTCTCTGATTTTTCAGGTATGGCCTCTCTAAAGCACTCTCTTCGTCAGAACCTCAGTAAATGTTAGCTCAGAAATTAAATCAAGGGTTATTATTGCCTGGATATGTGGCGGGTTAACCTTGTGAGCATTCATCCTACTAAGAAGGTGACATTCCCTTTCTGAGTCTTCAATAATTAAAATGCTGTTATTTAATTAGTCTCTCAAGTGATTATATACTGGAAGTGTAGCTTGCATAACGTTGGAACTACAGCAAAAAGCAAAGTTGGCTCACGCAGGCCAATTGTAACCATCGCAGCACTGCATGGCACTTCTTGTTAGGTCAACTCTGCTTGAGTAAAATAAGCAACTTGGGGGTGAAAGACAACTCTTCTTATTCAGCACTTCACCTGTCCAGTTCACTCCAGTTTAGGCTTCTTCCTAGTGTTGCTTTTGCTTGGAGAAGTAAATTTACCCTTGTTTGTTTCTACTCATAATATTGCAGAGTCATAAAGTCAGTGTTGTTCAGCAATTCTACATTCCAGGTCCAGTATTTTAAGGAAGGACAGTGGCCACGAAGGCAGTCCCATCTCTGGCTGCTTGTTTCACCTCTGCATTCTCATTCCCCTTCTCCCAAATCTTCTCTTGCCAAACATTTGTGCACCCTGTGATGAACCACATCAGGGAACTGATCTGCGTTAAGACTAACCTAAAAGAAGCCTGGCCAGCTTTCAGCTTTCCTGCTCATTACGCAGCCATGCAAAGCCTTGGACTGGCATAAGGAGAGATGAAGGGAGACAGGGCAGCAGTCTCTCTGTGGCAGTGCTGCCTTATGCTATCTTCAAATATTTCTAGAACTGCCCTGATGGTACAGTGCCTTTATTGAAGCTTATGCTAGCTCTATTTTTAAAGCCAGAATACCACTAAAGCTAAAATATACATCTATGTTTGTGATTATGAATATATACATATATATAAATCTGTATTAAACTATCATTAAAATATCTCTTTCTGTTGTAATCAGGAGTTATTTGGGACTCGCTGTCTAATCACGACTTTGACTTGGCCTTGATCTTTTTTTAGCTACTCATCTACACCATTTATATTCTGCACAGACATTGCCATGCTAAAAGACCATCCAAAGGTCAGAGGGTTGGCTATTGGCAGTTGGCTGCCCTTTCACCAGCCGAAATCTATTACTGTACACATGGAAATCCCCAGGTTATCTGTAGGCACATGTTTGTCAAATTCTAGGATGGTAAAATTTTAACAAGATCTTGTGAAGTTCATAAAAAGGACAGAATGTTAATTTCTGTTTGGTTATTCAGCAATAACCTGAATTGGTGGGAACCTGAGCAACTGGAATACAAGGGATAGAAAAGTATGTGCTGAAGTTGTGAGTATAACATCTGACTGTGTTTGTCCAACAACACTGACGTGTGGCCAATGAAAAAATGTGAGTGGCATGTTGAAGGAAGCCTGAGGACCACACCTAGTTTTCAGAGAATCATGCTTATACCTGAAACAGAGAATTGTGAACCATATAGAGCTGAACATTCAGGACCAACATAATTCTCTCAGTAACAACAGCAGCAGTTACCTCAGCTTTTCCCAGATTATGCTTATCTCACTTGTGACATAATGAGAAGGAGCACTCTAATCAACTAGAGTACTTCTAATCAACTAAGTACTTCTTAGATCATTTGGTCCACAGCTCCTGGGTTAAATGCTACCCTTATCCTGGGCTTATCTTGCTTGCTGGTGCAGAGGATTGCAAGCTAGACAGGATAGCAAGATTTCCTTATCGTTTGTGTGTTCTTACCTCAGTATATGTGCTTTCTGCTACAGATAATCCTATTACCTCGAGTCACTGGAAAGCATTTCTGGGGATTTTAGAGAAGTATTGCCTTTGCTTGGGATCAGTAGATTAAATTGTTTGAAAATGTTGACATTACAATAGTGATGACAGTTCCCAGATGAGTTAAGGATCCAGTATGTTTGATTCTACCTGCACAAGTGACAAGAATTCAGAGGTTCCTCTAAACAAACAACATTGGAAAGGATAATAGTCTCAGAAAGGAACCAGTGATGTTCATATTGATTTTGTATTGCAGGTACAATCAAGGTATAAAATCATGCTGTGACACTGGTACAGTACACACCAAAATACAATTCAAGACCGTCATCTACTTCACGAGAGAAAGCAAAATTATTGAGGTCTTTCTGGTTTTGATGTTGTAGGAAAGAAAGCATAATTGGGCAAAAATGACATGTTTTCTAGGTGGTGAGTTCTGTTTTGCATGAGGAAGTCAAATTCAGGATCAGATAAGGACTAGAGAAACATTTCCCTTCAGTTTTCAAAGTGGTTGTATGGGAACTTTTTTCCAGTGGAGTACACAGGAGCCTGGAAATACCTGGAAATAAAAGCCAACTGCTGTTGAAAGTTTGGCTGTTCCTATTGGGGTGGGAAGGATTTATTGGTACCTATGGGATGTGGAAACTTGGAGAACATCAAACTGAGGAGTGAGGGAAATAGTAATTTTAGGCTGTAATTAGAAAAGATAGGAAATAATGGAAGAGGGTGGCAGGCTTGGAATTGAATAGCTGAAGACTTCTGTAGAAATAACACCCAAATGAAGTAATGAAGAGCAAAATAAATAACAACTGTCTCCAGACTTCTGGAAACAAGCTGCTATCACCCCTGATTTTCATTTCTTTCAGCTCTGCAGGCACTAAGCAGAAAAAAATGTAGCTAAAAGGCAGAATTCTGAGATAAAGACCACAACTTACGCTGGTTGGCGCCTGGGCCACTGAGATCTGTGGTCTTCTTTTTTCACTGTTTCATGCCTGGACTTGGATGCCCAATCTGGAATTTTCCAAGGGTGGTCTAAAGCAGTAATAGATCTTCAGGACAAAGACAGGTTTTGCCAATTTTTAATACTTTATTTCTCTATGCAAATAATTTTAAAGACCTTGTCTGAGTAACTACAAATTTTGTTTCTCATATTGCCCGATTCTTTTTTGGGGATTAACTTTAGGGTTCTTAATTGTGTGTCATATGAATATGCCTGTTGAGAAATCCATTGATTGTCCAGAACTCAGGTCTGTAGGAGTCTCCTGGCCTACCTGTCTCTGAATTGTCTGCAGAACACTCTCCTTCTTGCTGCCAGCACAGAGCGTGACCCACCAGCATGACCTGGGGAACCTCTGTGTGTCCCATTATCTCCTGGCTACTCTGTCAGCCCCATGTATCTGCCAGCAACTAGGAAATTGGCCTGAATCCATGCTTGGTTGTGAATCAAAAGAATTCCAAAGGCACCTTTGCAGCCCTCCTTTCTGCACTGCATAACCTTCCTAGCTGTAACTAAGAATCATAGATCACACAGTAATGCATAGTCTTTCCTACATGATTCTTGAAGTGTTTAAATAAATGTTAATGAATAAATGCTGTGCACTTCTGCAAAGCAGGAGATACTATACCACGTTGTACAAATAAGGGAAACATGCCATCGTGCAGTAAGGGCCAAAGGCCACGGAATGGATTCATGCCAAAAGTTGGGACTATCACATGGGACTTGTTCCCAGTATTGCATGCTAAATCCCAAAAGTGTGATCTCGTGTCTGAAGAGTAGACTCATCACTCACTGCCTAAAAACCTGTTAAGTTGAAGACTATACCGTTGCTATTTAAGTTCCACAACAGAGAAAAATAAAGTATCATATCTATATGAATAAAATAATTATGGACAGGTACCAAAGTATCATTTAAGCAGTGCAACACAGTTTACATATAAAGAATAAGCAGAGAACTTTTTTTAATAAACAACTTCAAAACAGGTAATTGTGAATGTACCAGTGTTGTAATGTGTACAACAAAAGAGAAGTTAATGTTCTGGAGGTTTATTTAATAAGAAAATAACCCTAGTGTATATCTAATCAGCAGGAACTAATGTTTCCACTGTGCTATGACCATATGTAGAGCTACCAAAATCCTGCATTACTTTGTTCACTCAGATTCACATGTGTTTGCTAAGTATTTGATCTCCGGACACTTTGCGAACTACACAATGAATGGGTGAAATGAGAATGAGAGAACTAGGCTGAGGAAAGCAAAAGGATGTTACCAGTCATCAAAGTTCCAAGGTGAAGGTGGCAACACCACATCCCTGACTCAGAAGTATGCAACAGTTTTCCTTGTTGGCTATCAGCCAGATTTAATTCTGAACCCTATATTGGGGTTAAGATTCTTTCAACAGTAAACAAGCTGTAAAGAAATCTCTGCCTTTTTTGCTTTTGAAGGAGAATTGTCCCAACTATTTTTCATTGTCAGTATTGCTTACCTTACCAATTCTGCAGGCTAGGTGTTCATTGCTTAGCAAAGAATGAGTTTTATCTGTGATGCATTTGAGCTTCTTCATTTTTTTAACATAGTACAGTTAAGTGAATGTCTAAATGTTTGTTATGCATCTTTATGGTCCAGGTTCTGAGTTCTATTGACTAAAATACGGGCATCAGTAAGCCATGTGTGAGATTCATGACAGATTCTCTGGTAACCATTCTCTTGCATGAAAATGGTCCAAAACATGTAGTACAGCATCACATCAGTTATTCTGATCCACTAACAGATGTTCTTGTTGTCAGCCAGCTGGCAAAAAGATGGCAGAAGACATTAAACTGGTGTTTGAAGTGGGACAATATGTGGCAGCAAGCCATATCACCGCTCTCTTTCCGTGAGCATCAGCATGTTGTGGATTTAGGAGGGAGTCATCTATGTTCCCAACACCTGCAGAAACTCTGAGAGAGCAATTGTCTCGTTTGATCACTTACAAAGGCTTTGGATAGGTTGGCCCAGAAGACACCACCTTCACAGAAAGGAGTGGTGGAAGGCAGAGTGTACATGACTCCAAACCATACTGCTATGTTTTTGCTTCATTTGAACTTGATTTGCTGTATTAATAAAAGAAGACATTTGACAATTAGACTTCCTTTGTGCATGAACTCAGAAAAATACAGTGGAATAGGGTTCAGAAAGATATCTTTGGGAAAGGCAGGAAACACAAAGCAAACATTCAGCAGTGTGTGATTCCATTCATGATGCTGTTGAAAACACAAGTGTAACTCCCTTTGCTCTCATCAGCAGTTTGATGCCTGCCTTTCAAGCCTTCAGAGTCCCTGAAATTTGAACTCACATCTAGTGGGGTACTTCATTGTGTCTCCATGCGTCCAATCCTCTATGATACAGTCTAACCAGCAATTTTTCTTCAACCTTGAATTTCTGTTACCACTGGCATGTACAGGAGAACTGCAAAAGAAAATGTTAATTCTGATGAGACTTATAAATGATTATAAATTTCGGAGCTAATAATTGATTTTACATACTGGAATTACAGTCCAAGCTGAAACAGTGAAACACAGAGTGTATGTTTTTAAGGGTGCCATGTACAGTATTTTTACTGGAAAAAAAAAAAAAGCAACAAAAAAATTTCTTAGGATTTTACCCACTGATGATGTACATTAAGTTACTAGTAACGGTGTGGTTTATTCAGTTAATCTGTGGTCAGACGTAGTAGTTAAAATAAATCATCCCAAGACCATCAACAGGGTGAAAACAAGGCAACTCTTAGAAGAAGTGGGATTATAGGTTTTTTACTCTTGTATGATAACTGGTTCCAAAAGCTTCCGAATGCCCCAATGGCCCTCCTGAAGACTTCTCAGCAGCTATAAAGAAATGATTGTTTTCACTTGTGCATCTATCTCTAGTTGCCTGTGTTAAAGGATTCCAGATATGTGTTTTCGCTATTCCTCCCATAAATCTCGGAGAAAAGAATGAATCCTTGGCATAACATCTTACACTCTCATAGAAACCTACTGCTTTAACTTTTTGTGTCTATTTCTTAGGAGGCTTAAGTGAGGTTATGGTGAAAACTGTGAGTGGTAGCATGAAGATGAATAACAAAAACCTAGTAATGTTTGGATATTCAGAACTTTAAAAAAAAGGGGGTTTCATCAGCAAGTGATATTTGACAATGTTTCTCAATTCCACTCTTTTGTAATCATTATGGCAAATTATGGTTTGTAAAATATAGTTTTAAGAAAACAAATATTTGAAACAGCTTTCTTTTTCTCACTTTTTTGCATTTTTAAAATTCAAAAGCAGTCTGTCATGTCTATATGCCATGGTTTTTGTAACTTTTGAAACCCATGCTTTAAAAGTGAAATGTCGTCAGCCACTAATCTGTGGTAGTACAAGCTATCCAGTTCTAGTAAACAGCACTCTATTACTAGATTTAATATTTCAAGAATTGTGGACTTTATTGATAGCTGGTTTTGTTCATTTTAAACCAATGTTATTTTATTTATGGCTTTAAAACTGTAGGAACTAAGTGAATGGAATGGGAGTAATTTTCATTTTAGGTATTTCAATAGTAATTTTCTAATTTTGCACTGTGTTTGGAGATTTGTAATAAGTGGCAGACAAGTTGATGATCTGAACTGTAACTTGGAACGTACATTTTTCCCCAAAAGTGTATGTGCTACCCCACATATCTTACAGCTTTTCTTATTATGCCATTGACAGCTACTTGAGACTGCAGTCTTGTGTTTCATCTGAAGTGGATAGTAACCAGATGTTACGATCTAACTGCTCATTTAAAGGCATTCAAGGTATGATGAAGCTTCACACATAGAGATGTTGTATTTTGCAAGATGAGAATCTTAAATGTTTTTAAGGAGCCCATAATTCAGATAATTTAGAGATGGGTATTTCTTGCTGTCTCCCTGTGAAGGTGGCATTCCTATCACTCTCACACAAGAATCAGGGTTTAGAGAGCTCAAGCAGGAGCTATGGCAGCCTGCATGCAGTTCATGGTGTTAAAACTATTAACTGGTACTGCCAACAGAGCTTAAAAAAAAAAAAAAAAAGGAAAAAAAAGAATCAGTGCAGCTTTAGTTTGGAGGTTTCATTATGTTCTTGGATTATTGTGGATGACCACATGAAAAAAATCATAAAATCAAAACCGTGATATCATTAGGGGCTTGCATGAAGGTGGTTTGGGGAAACAAACTTGTTTTTCTGACAAAAATTTCTGTAGCAAACGTAATTTCTTAAAGTGATTGGGGAGTTTTACGTTAATATGCCATACTGGTGAGCAGTCAGTATGAAAATAGTCAATAGGTTTCAAGTGGTGCAACTTTACACTGTCCTGATCCCGTTCTCCTTGTATTGTCTTCAAAGGCTTTCACATGAGAAGGATGAATTTCCTGAACGTGTCCTCTAAGGGGCAGCATTGAAGAGCAGGTCTCTGTAAACGGCTGCTTCTATTCGTAATATGGAGGGACTAACAAGTTAGTGCTTATTCTCTGCTGTCTGGAATTACGGGTTTTTAAAGGTAACCAATGTGTCTGGGAGTCATTACTACTAATTTGTCAAAAATCCTGTAGCAGACATGTTTCAGTTTAAGTGATAAAACCATTGTAATTCTCCCCTGTGGAGTACTCTAAATCGTACAAAAAGGTTGGGTATTTTGTTAGGTTTTTTTTTAGTAAGGAACTGATGGCAGAGCCTATTAGCATTTCTTTCTTGTGAGAAATATCAATATTATGCCGTTTCTAGAAGCAATATGTCACCTTGACTAATGCTAATTGGATAGTGTCAAGTCTTTCTTGGCAGTAGTGCACTTAAGGAGGAGTATTGTGTGAGTTAATTAATATGGGAATATTCTGGACTATTAATATCACTGGCTTAGTCCTGTACATTAGATCACAAGAATATCTGTTTCTTCCTTATTAAAGTCCTGTGAAAAGAGGAAGAGTGTGGCATTAATAATGACAAAATGGTAGTGCTTGGTCCTTCACTTGCAGTCAGCCTCAGGGGCATGGCTAATCATTTGGGAAGAACAAAGTTCAAGTGCTCCTTTCCCATCTAAAAAAGAAGCAGTTTACTGCCATTACACTACTTTGTCTTGTCCATGTCCCAGTAGAAAATTGGTAGACTCTTATTTTCTGGACAGGAACTGTCCCTGGGTAAGCTGGGCTTTGAAATTGTCTTGCATAATTTTATCTGCCTGAGTAAAGTTTTTTTTTCCTCGTGTGCCTTTATAAAAAGATAATATCTTTGGATTTATAAAAATGTAATATATTTCATTGGAACAAGCAATTTTGGCTAACTGAGTTCTTGTGGGGAAGTGGCATGAGCATCCATCATTAAAGACCGTATCAGTAATGCACAAGGGTTGCAAACGAACTGTAAATAGGGAGGCAGGTCATAAGTCTGACAGTGTTTGACTTTGTAACCATAATGTTTTATTGTTTAGTGCGGTTCATTCTACAGGACAAGATAAATTCATGCACACACATCCTGTCATTGTGTGATAGTCATGTGCCTGATACGTCTACCGCACTGCTGAACGGTCTGCTCTGCTCTTGCTGGTTATAATATCGTATGTTTTCTCTTCAGGAAGGGAAGGAGGATAAATACATAGAGAAGGTGTGAGGACTTCCTGGACTATTATAGGACGCATTTAGTAACAAAAAATTTTTGCTAATAAGTATCCTATTGTTTCTCAACTTCTTCTCTATGTTTGCAGCAGGCACTGTTAACTAAGGCAGTTTCGGTGCTGAATCAGCAGTGAGGTTTCAAGTATGGGCAGAATACCAGCTGCTGCTGGGGATTTCACCACACTTTTCTGGATGCTGATTTCTTCCTTATAGCGGCAAAACTTCATGAAAAAGTGTGTTGACTTAAAAGTCTTTTGCTTGTATCCATGAGAGCATGATGACCTCAGCCATCATCAGCAAGGGAGGCTTTAATACCTTGTAGTGTCCTCTTCAGGTATGTTCTTAAGCAAGGTAAGCTAAGCATTCCCTAAAGGATGGCAAGTACAATTGAAATGAAGTGATTACTCCACTTTTACACAGATATGAGAGAATTATCTTTTTATCCTAGGACAGTTGGATGTGGTTTAGTAGCACAACGGGTGAGAAAAATTGATGCATTTGTGTTTAAGTGCTTGCAAGAAAGTGCCAGTGTTTCCAGCTAGTCAGTGCTAGCCAATGCTAGCTTTGAACATTTGGCTGCTAATCTGCCAGTGAATTGCTGCACACTGTCAATCCATATCCTCCTTCATCATTCCCTGTTGAGATGACATGCCACCATTCTTCCCATAATTAGTTTCTAAAGGTTATTTCCATCTCTTTGGTGATGTGAGTGAAGCATGTAAGTTTGTACCTGCTGATCTCTGACAACAGTGAGGCTTTTCCTGTAATATTTCTAACTTCAGCTTTCATCTTATTTTTCATGCAAGAGATATGCATGGATCTTTGGCAGCATCGTATCTCAAAGGCTTCAGTTTTTCTTCCTCTCAGCAGCATTATCTTCCCACAATTTCTGTCGAGAGGTTGCTGTGGAAGCAATGGAGTTTTCCACCAGTCAGGCTTTCAAATGATTCAAGATGCAGTTATTTCCAGATGGAACCTGTGTAAGCTATTGCATTTCAATTTGCCATTAATTATAAAGTTTCTTATGTGCTATTTTTTAAGTCAGTGCTCAATGTATGTTTCACACTGTTTTGAATGACTTAATGTCCTCTGATAGGGTTCAGCCATCTATGAGTGTAGAGCTTGGAGGAAAGTATATTATTTTACCTGTGTTAGAATACTACCTAGGCAAGGAGACTGGAGGTAGTGTCTAAGAACAATAATGAAGTGCTCTGTTGGCTGCTCCAGTTGTGAGGACTTTGGATGTCAGGTTGTGAGTGAGGTGCAACAAGACTAGATAATGTATATTTGATCTATATCTTTCCATTATCCAAAAGACAAGAAAGAAGTATTCTTCTCTGGTTCTGGATTTCTGGCTGGGAACATTGTGATTTTATTACATCATATTGGATGTTCTGACCTCACCTAGCATAATTGCTGCTGTAGGAAAAAAACACTTCTCTACCCAGTTCCATGCAGACTTGAAATGGTTATCCTTATGGACTGCAAGAAGAGATAAGGTCAACAAAGAAATTCTATTTTTTGTGGCTGGTGTGAGGGCACTTATTCAATTACCATTGCAGACAAATGGAATATACCATCTCACTTTTCATATTTGGCAGATTCTGAGCCATGCAATCCAAGTGGTATTGGAAATGCTACTGGTAATGTGGAGTTAACAGATGAGACTCACCAATGTTTATGTTTTCAAAATCAATTCTCTATAGCATAGAGCAGCTTCACCCTGATCAGCCCCAATGTCAGTAAAGGGGATCAAATCCCTCCCACAGTGGGATTTTTAACAAATTTTGCTGCAGAAATAAGTTAATCAGAAATTGTCAAAAATGGTATTCTGTTTGTACTCAGAGGAATCCATAAAATGAAGATTTTGCTCTGTGTGTGGTTTTACACAAAGCATTTTTCTTTTTTTTAATTTTCTCCTTGGAACATCTTCCATATGCTAGAATATTTAAAGTGTATTTTTAAATAGTGATTGGCAATCTGTGAAACACCATTTTAGCATGAATGAGGTCATATGCTACTAAAATACCACTTATGCTAGGAAACTGAGATGAATTGAAAGTAGCACAGCTAAAAAAGGGAAGGCAACAGGTGTTTTATTAGATTGCAGATATTGGCTTTTTTTACATCTGTAGAATAACTCATACTTCATCCTAAGAATTGTTACAAATTTGCATGTTTCTACTACTGAATATCAGTAAGTCCCAGAGTTCCTAATTTAGAGTGTTTCTTTAAGGTGTTCTTGATGAATAAAACATGATATCCTTTTTTAGCATATCACCAGTTTCATAATGTGATACAGGATTGAAAGAATTTTGCTTGGGTACCAGGCATCTGATGACTAAGAGTATGCCAGAAACAAAACAGGGCAGCCTGTTCTCCTGCACAAAAAAAAAGGAAGTTATCAGCATTCTGTAATTTTCACAGATACGACTGTAAGGTGTATGTGCAGCCCGTTACAAAGAAGTATTTTTTTGTGTTGCAATAAATGGGAGAGTGAGTTTCTTAGATGCACAGATTTTAGTCACCTGCTTAGTGAATAAGAGAAGTGGGATTTATCTCTACCCAAAATGTACAATGCCTTTGACTGTTAATTGGAGCAAGTCACGAAAGTGAAGCACCCTGGACTTCAATTTCCCCGTTGTTTAAAATTGAGATCTCCCCTCATTTATTGTTATGAAGTAATTTAGAGAACCTTTTAAAATGTGCTGTTTAAATCCATATTGTTGGGGGGTTTAGCATCATAGCCCAAATAATAAACAGATGATAAAATGGTTACAGTCAAATCATTCATCCTGATGCTTCAAATTTAACGTACAGAATGCTAGAATTTTATCACATTTTGAAAATACGCTATCTTCCATAAAGTAGTAGTTTCAGGTGACTAATCATTGTGTAAAGCACAGAACTGATATTTATATGCAAATCAGGGGTCTTTTTGGTTTCTGCAGGTTGGTATCTTAGCACATGATTCATAGCTTTCGGAAGCAGCACATCCCTAGAAGCAGCACATCCCACTGTACATATTAAGTGAATACAGGTGATTCCCCCTTCTTTGGTAAAGCGTGTATAATAACACAGATTTAGCTAGAAACACTGACATTTAAAAAAACATGTATACAATGGATACAAAGCATAACTGAAGTGTCAGTCTGGAAATGTGGAGCGTCAGAGCCATCTGGAAAAACTATCCCTGGGCTATTCAGCCATCACTTCTGTTCAAGACCCTTGCTGTCATGGCTATTGAAGATTTTCCATGTCTTAAGATTTTATGTAAAGAGGCTTTTTTAGGCTTTACTGCAACGGCATGTAATGAAGGCACTCATACCATCTAAATACCATCTGTCCATACAAAGCAGAAGAGGATCTTATGATTTGGGGGAAAGTCTGGCTCTATGGAAACTGAAGCAGAATATTTTTAGTGACTTCACTGGAGCCAGGATTTTCTGTATCTTCAAACAAATACTATCACAGTAATTGGACCTGGAGCTGGAGACCAATATCAACTGCTGATGGTATGGAGCTGTAGAATGTTATTTGCAATAATGGTTACGATCAGAGACAAATCTTTCTCCCTCTCCTTCCAAAGGAGACATATTGGGAGGAAACGTCAATCTTTTCAGAAACAGATCAAGAGAAAATGGTCAGCAGGGTCAGAGGCACAGTCCCGCTTTTCACGAACTTTTCTGGAGAAAGCTCATAGTCTGCTCTGAAATCACACTGCAGTTAAAAAGAGCCTCACAAGATACCTACCTAATGGTGTAGCTGTCTGATACCCTCCCGGGTCATTGCTGGAGAAAGGCAGTGTGGGTAGAATATCTTTGCAGTTTAATCATTTCAAAGTATGGAAAAGGTCCTTTGAGGCCACAAGGGTAACTGTTGGCTTCCTGAGATATTCACTGATTAGATCAATCCTGGTCTCGGGCCAGAAGGTGGGAGGGTGAGGAAGGATGAAAATTTGACTTCGGACCTTCACATCTCTATTTGTCCTGCAACCTCTCTATATCTCAGCTGAGCCAAGAGAATCTAGCAATGTGCCTATATGGGAGATCTGGGTTAAATAAACCTTTTCTATTTGGAATTTAAAAATATAAAATATATCTTCAAAATATATTTTGAAATATAAAAGGAGGAGAACCCCCTTTTCAAGCACAGAACAATAAATATAAAGATATTCTGTATAATCAGTCCGTAATTGTTCTCCATTTTTCTCCATTTGTTCTAAAGACTGTGATAGCAGTCAATCAAAGAAGTTATGTAGGCAGTACACGTGCGTGACACAGCTACAGAAAATAAAAGTTTAAGCTGAAGAAATTAATCTCTCTTGTGATACTTCAAGATTTATCTATTAATTGTGTGCCTGTGGTTTCAAAACTGACAAAAGCTATCCAAAATCGCACTAGGAAATTCTCTGAGTTCAGTCTAATCTCTGATTTAGTCAGCTCTAGCTATCACTGCCATCACCAGCTCGTCTATAAATACATCTGCTTTCACAGTGTATGCATTCTGAAATTTGCCCGTTGCCTCCTCAGAAGTGCAGGGCTATCGTCTGCTATTAGACAAGCCCAGCTTGGCCAACGCCAACATGAACCTAGCCTAACACGCCAAGCCCATCCCTTGTTGTTAGGTTTGATAGTCACTGCTATCATTTGATAGTTTGCTTGTAGCCAGTCCAAGTTGGCAGTGTCAGCCCAAGCTGATTGGAGCTGCAGACATTTTTGCTGACTGGAGTCATGCTATCTTTGCCAGTTTGCTGGAATAGACACAGACACTGATTGGGTCATGCTGAAAACATTCCTGTCCTATGAAGCAAGTCTGTTTGTATTTTAGGTTTGCCAGGACTAATGAATTAAAAATCTTGGGCTCGCCACAGTTTGCTGCTTAATAATGCCTGTGACAGAAGGATTTTTTCCTCCGTGAAGCATGACAGCATCATAATCCCTCGTCATTGGCAAGGAGAGGAAGGAAAAGCGGAATTGTGGAGAAAAGCGGAAAAGGGTGATCTTTTGGGACAGCAAAGCCTATGGGAAGTGCAGGTAGCAGCATGTTGCCCTGACAGCTGTCTCAGCTTCTCAGACCTTGTCAGTTTGTTGCTATGCAGCAGGTGCAGCCTTTTCTTTTATTGAAGCTTTACTCCATAAAGGCAACGACAAGCCAAGGCAGTGGCTGGCCCTGGATTATACAAGTGCAGACGCTCCACTAAGTGAGGTAAGGCAACAGGTGTGAAAACTGAACTAAATTGATAGAGCTGTAACAGCACTTAATCGCAGTTCTGCTGCAGATTTTTTATGGAGAAACAGCAGCCAGTTCTGTAGGCAATTGTCGTGAAGAAGGGAGCTGCTCATTAAATCTCATTAAATTCCACGTTGCCTGCTCACCCTCATCTCTGTCTACAGAGATATTGTTCTTCATGCATGGAGAAAGCAGCTGGGGCATTGGGGGCAGTCGGTCTGTGTGTTTCCTGTATCACCTCATTTGCACACACACTGCTTCCATCCTTCTCTCTTCCCTTTGATTGCTTTTTGTGATGAAGAGTTTGAGGATTCTGCACAAAAAGGAGTGAAGGGATGTATGTTACTACAAAAAAAATGGATAGCAGGGTAATTGCTGTGTATAAAGATGAGATTTCTTTTTGTGGATTGGAATAAAACGAGAACACTCTTGTGTTATGATAGAATTCACCATTGCTTATTGAAGGGGTATTGATTTTCACCCTCACATAGTAGGTGATTAAAAGAGGTAATTTAAAGACATCACAGACCACAGAGTATGTGACTGGGATAAGACAACAGATTTACTCCTGGCAATATTGTTATGGCAACTTTAAAACCTCTAGCAGAATGCAGCATTTTGATTTCTTAGGCTATGATACGAAATGTTAAGTATACTCTTATGTGGAAGACTACTTGAGACAGTAAGCAGATGTCAGAGGAATGTGTACCACCAACACAGAATGATGAACAGCCTTGTTTCAAGGATGTGCTTGTCATTTAAATTCTCTTTTTTTTTTGCTTTACCTTGTATTGGGAGGTATGGAAGGGAAATATTATAAAGAATTTTGGATTAGTAGTTCTGTTGCTTTTTTTAAAACAATGAGATGTCTCAGTGTTTCTTATAAAATGAGGGTCTGGGGGAAAAAGAGATCAATAATGCTCAGAAGGTAAAAGTTGTTTAGTCTAATGCAATGCACTTCAAAATAGAATATTTCAGTCGACTCCAGGGATCTATTCCTGAGTCCAAAAACATACACTGCAGCAGTTTAGTTGATTTTTCTTTGTCTCTGCCTAATAGATATCAGTTCAATTTTTGTGTGTCTTGATTATTAGTAATGGGGAATAAAGAATGATCCCTGATATCCTTCATGTATTACTAGAAAGAGACACTCTCAGCTCCAAATACAATTTATTCGATGTAATGATTTTAGAATATTTGTTGTTATTTTAAGAAAAGATTATGCACTTCAAATAATTTCTTGTGTAGCATTCCTACAGAGTAACCTTATCACTCTGCTAGCTAAATATTAAGACAAACAAAACAAATAAAAATGAAATGCTGAAATTAATGGGCCAAATGCAAACTTGATACTCTTCCACTGATTGCAAGGCAGGGATGCCAGGGAACAGTTTGATTCACTTCCTTCATCAAGGAAGATTATAATCCTGAAATATTGTTTTGTTCTATTGACTTTCTGAGACTACCAAGTAATTAAGTGTAAATTAGAATGAGTTGTTGCGATTTCCATGCAATACAATAGCTACTTTGCTGAAAAACTGCAAGATTATTGGCTTAGGAAACTGGCTTTTGTTTTCACTAGTTAAATAGCGTGTTGTCTACTGACGTGTGATACAACTTTTAGTAAATTCATTGTATTTTCATGAAGAATTTGGTTTCTAATTGACTGAGGAGTTTTTATGGTAATTTAAAAGCTACTCTCATAATTATCCGCATAGTTGGTATGGGTACAATGCACTCTGGATAGCATAATCTTCAGTCCTAAAATAATTTCTTCATGGGCATATCTTCTGCATGCATGAAGTCCCACTGACTTCATGTTCTTCACACGTGGAGCTAATCAGAAGATTAATATCTGTGAATTTTAGCAGCTTTGTGCTAGCTATACAAGGAGATTAAGTTTGCGTTCAGCTATTTAATAGTTTAACCAAAACTGTTCATTCAAAAGGTTAAATATACATAGTAGAGCTCTGAGTACAACTTCTGAGTGTTCAGAGATGCTTTAATTATACCATTACAGATCAGTAGTAGCTAATTCTTTTTTTGCTCAACAATTCTTTAGTGACCTGCTTGAAATGAACTAGCAGTTTTCTTAATGGACAGGGTTTCATCTCAGTAAAACCACTTTTTGGAGTTGGTGGTCTCAGAAGAAAGACCGAGGACTGAATAAGGTCCCAATCCAGGAGTCAAACCCATGCAGACAGACCCCTACATCTGCACAGAGTTCCACTGAAGAATCACCACCAAGGTTTGGAGACCCAGTAACTTTATGACCATTAAGTGTGTGACTCTCAGGCACAGTTTGACTAGGGGAGTATGGGTGGAAGGTAGGAGGATGGGTGCCTCCTCATTGACACCATGTGGAGTGGTGTGCACGTTTCCAATCACATGGCAGGCTTGGGGTCATGTTACTCTCAACTCCCCACCCCTTCTTCCTTCTTCACCTTCAGAACCAGGCAGCATTGCCACGAGTCAAGGCTTGCTGAAGGGGCAATGGCGGGGAGCAAGCAGGTGAGGAGATGGGAAGCTTCCTTTGCCATCGTTCTTTCTAATCTGTAAATAGCAAAAGAAAGGCAGTCTCTGCACTGAATTTCACTTAAATCCTTTTTAAATGGAAAACTGAGATGGCAATCCCTTGACTTTGATTCTAAACGTTGCTTAGCTAGAATGGGAAAGGTAGCTATGAATGCATGAAAAGCATTAAAACTCATTTGTTGAATGGTGTCACATGCTCTGTAATAAATATATTGTTTGTATTATTGCAGCTGGAACAAACAAGTAAAAGCATTGACTCAAGTGCCCACATGATCACCACCGCCAGGGTACCTGCTGATAAGCCAGTACGAATTGCCTTCAGCCTGAATGACTCTGCAGGTACAGTTTAATTTATGGAACAAACAACAATGAAATAATTGCTTTTAAATTTTACATGTTCTTACCAGCGTTTACAATATCAAATGAAGTCTAGTGTTATGGGTGGATTTTTTTCCTGAGTGATAGTATGTGATCAGTTTTCCTGTCTGATAACTTTTAATGTTTCCATTAACAATTTCATTAGACTAAAACCACTAGACTGACAATTTAGATCTTAGCTTGCTTTCAGTGGCTTGTGGAATATAATTAGGACTGTAATTAACTATCGAATTTACTTGCATATGTAGTATGTCCCATTCTAAGGAATTTTAAAACAAGAAAAGTAAGAGGACATTTTGTATTGAGGATGGGGCTAGAGCAGGAAGAGACTTTCCCTTCAGCAGGAAGGTTGGAAAGTGCCGCACGTGCCCAGCTTGGTGAAAGGTTTCAGGAAACGAATGCCCCACATGGCATGTTCCCCAAGAAAGCAGCAGAAATTTCACTGATGATTATCCTGTCAGCTAGTGCTGATTAAGCATGAATTTCCCCAAACACACCCTGTACATACATGGACACTTTGGCCTTTGGAAAAGATGAATATTATTAGTTTGTAACTTAAATATTGTTAAGGTCTAGAGAGCTGTTGCCAAACAGTAAAAGTCAGAATGAAACAAAGTAAATCAAAAGCTGGGAAGCATCCCAAAAAAAGTTGGCTGTGCTGTTGCTAAAGGTGAGTGCGTGGAGTCAGGGTTGAGATGTGTTTATGGCATGGAATATAAGGATCTCTGATAACAATAACTGAAACCCACTGGTGATGAGTGCTTTATGGGACGGTATGCGTTGTAGGATAATGTGTGAGGCCACTTCCTGAGCTTTGTGTGAATGGAGTCTCAGCTTGAAAATGATTTTCTCATTTTAAAAGTATTTTAGAATATGCATTATCTTTCCTAGCTAATTGTTGTGTAATATTAATTTGCAGCTACAAGCCTGAAATAGAATCTCATCCCCTATGCAAGAATTTAAAACCAAACATTTTAATATATTATTGCACATAACTTTCAGCTCCTAAAGATGAGTGACGCAGAATACTACAAGGAATATAAAGAAGCACATGTGGCTGTCTATGTGCTCCTTTTTCATAAATTAAAATAATATGGTAATTACATTTTTATTACAGAAAGTAATAATGAATCTTTCTCATCTCTCAAGATATAGTAACATGGTAAATTTCTTACAGCAGTTATGGCAAAGATAGGTCTTGAAGAGAGATGTAAAAGAAAGGGGCATGCTCTTACAAATTATGGAAAAAGAATGCTTATGTGACACACTGAAAACAAGTCAGGGAAAGCTGAGACCATGGGAAAATCAAAGGGGGTAGAGTGGTTTGTGACAAGAGATGGCAGTAGGAAATGACAAGGTTGTGAATAGCTTGGAAGAAGAGGACATGAAAGGCAGGAAGCCTAGCTTCCTTAACATTGCATCATATTTTATTTTTTACTTTTCTATCCGGCTAATAATTCCAGCCTCTCTCTTAACATTTCGTGAAAGAAACCTAATTACAGAAAGGTAATCTTTTTCTGCTACATTTTGTTAAACTTTTCCATAATTTTGAGTCCTTCATTGTATATATACAAGTGTTCCTGCAGAATGAAATCCAGAATCTCTGTGAGTACTGATAAAACTAAATAGCAACCAGTAAAATGAGTGCCATGTTCTCCTCTGCATCACATCCCCTTGGGGGCTACCAAGAGGTCTAAATCAGCATACTGTTTTACCACATCACAAGAATTCCACTCTTGCTCTTAGTGGTAAACCTGAACATGGTTATTGTACTTGATATATTTAAAGAAGGCAAAGGAAATAAACTTTTATCAGGTTTGAAAATTTCCAGCAACCCATAGTTGAATCAAGAGGGCACCAATAACGGTACTTTTAAGATGAGCTGCAAAAATATTTAACAGATAGACCTTTAGGTATTCCATACTTGGCTTTTATTTTCTCCTTATTTTTTTATATTTCTTTAATCTTTTTTCCTTCTTGACAAGGATATTTGTTTTCAGTTCAAACAGGAGTTACCTGGTGTAGGTGTGATAGTAAAGCATCAAATGAGGCTTGTGTACTGCTAGGGTGTATACAAAAAGTCCTTCACCAGGGCTAAGTGGTGAGGGAATCTGTTGGACTTAAGCTTTTCCTTAAATTTACCTCACTTGAAAGGCACAGTGACAGATTTCACCAAGTAAGGCTGCATTCTCCTTCCGGGGGCTGTACAACTGCTTACTAGGAGGAATGGGCAGCCTAACTAGATATAAAAAGGGGAAATGGAATGTTTCTTCTGGGTGGTGATTATCTCACTGGCTAGGATTGTAACCAAGCACTGGGTGTGAGAAGCAACGAAAGGAGAAACTGCTCTCAACTCATGAGAAGAGATTACTTTGTGTTAACTGACCTACAAGAGTGGAACTGGCTTATCCTGAGTGTACAAGAAATAATTTAATTGTGTTATATTATTTGGCAGTCAACACATGATGACTGAAATCCTGGCCAGCTTTGTGCAGTATTTTTAATGTGAAAGTAGGCTAGCCAGTTCCTTAAAATTCTCAGGAGCAGCCCATCAGCAGGTGCTATATAAGAAGACAGTTTTATAGTGTATCTCTTATTCCTGTATATATAGATATCTATGTTTGGCTCTTTTACTCAAGTTCACTTAGCTGGCATCAAACATAGGTTTCCCAGGGTGTGTCTGCACACCGTGTTGCACCAGTTTGACTTAAGGTACCATTTTAAATTCATGAATTTGAAACATATTATTTCTGCCTATCTTATATCACTTGGAAACTAATGCAAGTTAAACTGAATATGGTGTTCCAAAATTTAAATAAGTATTCCCAAATAGAAAGTTTGTTGTAGTTTAGCAACATCAATTTAATTAAAGCAATGAAATTCAATATGTCCTAATTTATATCACTAACTCTTATTTACTGGACATGTCAAGATAGAATGATTATAACAGGAACTTTATAGGAACAGAAACAGGCAAGTGGATTTGTTTTGTGTAATATTTCTAAGGGAGAGTTTATAGGTAAACATCTCTTCACTCTCTTCCCTCCCAGAATAAAAGCTTGAATCTAGCTGAAAAGTTCACATGTGGTGATAAATGACTGGTTTTGAAATTACTAGTCATTTCTTTTGTTTGAAATTAGTCTACCTCTGATAGCACTCTCCAAAAAACTCACTGATAACAAAGGCAAAATATATCTCTTCTAATGAAACTGACAGACAGTGGAACAGTGCAATATTTTTGCAAGCAAAGCAAATTACTTATTTTACTCCTCTTTATGCCTTTATTATCCTAGTGATCATGAAGAATTTTTTGCTTTTATAGTTGATCATGCAAGACTGTTTTTCTATGGTTGCTTCTTCAACAGCAACCTTCAAATCCCTACTCCATCCTCATTTTGGTTGTAATGGCAACAGAAGCTTTCCAGCAGATGATGTATTGGTTGAAAACCAGTGGGGATTGATAAAATATATGACTAAAATTTATAAAGCTAGTCCCTAAAAATACACACAACCTACAAGTAAGTGGCTTGATCTTTGGGAAGTTAGACATGGACTTAGGTGAGATACCCTCAAAGAGACAGTGGCTGTGCGTTCATCAGAGGATGCTTTAGGCTTAGGTGAAGGTATATGGAGTAGGAAGGTTTTGCTCTTCTCTCTTCTGTTATGGACCGTTTCTATTTTTGAGAGGTCCACAACTCTTATTATTGAGCAAGACTTCATAGCCTATTCCTGGGTCAGGCAGTGACCGTTCCCCACTATTTTACGAGTGAGGTAACTGCGAGGTTGTGTAAGGTCACATCAGGCAGGGCTGTGAATAGAAGCCCAGGAGCTTCACACATCAGTGCCAAGTCGCAGTCACTTAGCCACACAGCCTTCCAGGATGAATTCAATGAGTCGATGCTTGTCTGTCAGTAACCAGGGCTGGAGCTGCTGGATCTCACCACCCTCCCAGGGCCAAGACTGGTCCCTGATACACAGTTTGCCAGTGTTGTCCCACAGCGAGTTGCAGTGCTTGCAGTTCAGTTTGAGCACTTTTCCTGTGTAAGGGCTGATCCACTTACAGGATAACAGCCTACTTATGTTACCAATTTAATTCTTTAATTTAGGGGGAAGAGATCTGAATACACTTGCCCACGCATGTAAGAGAGAAAAATAGTACCTGATTGTATAATTAAAGACTGGATCATAACTCAGTTACTCAAGGAAGCAGAGCTGTGATTGGCATTTCCTAAATTTCAAGTGCTTGATTTAGCAGCCTTAATGTGCTTTCAACACATTTAAATTTTTATGTTCTATTTCTGTCTATCTTTGTGAAGATCCTAGAGAAACTGTAATTTGCGAGTTTATACCTCAAGTAAATCAGATGTTGTTCTTAAAGTATTTATTCATTAACTATTGCCTGTAGCCCACAGTTCAGCTAAATGGAGCAGACATGTAGGAAGAGGCTGGGGTGTTACGTGTCATTGTACCAGACATTGTGTCAGTTAGACAGTGAAGTATGAGAGATTTTGCTCGTTTGTCTACATTATGGAGGTCTGGGCTATTGGAATCTCCAGAAGGCCAGAACATGATTAAATAAGTGAAGCTTTCCAGAAAGCATGATTAATTCTCAAATGTGCAACTTTAGCATATATCAGGGGACTGAATGCATCAGGACATCACTGATAAGTAGTAAGCCTTTTGTACGAAGACAATCAGTCTTAATACAGTTCAGTGTTCTAAATCAGATGGCTTGTGTGGATCTCCGTACCACACATTAGAAGCCCATCTCACGTTTGTATTAATAGGTGCTATCAGCAGAGAGACAAGAGCTCACCTGGACAGAAGGTGGAGGAGCTTAGCCTTGTTGTCCTTACACAAAGCTGCCCATCACACCATTTCAGCAGGAAGGTGCATTGGCTGGGCAGCATGCTTAGGGAGCTTGTTCTTTTGTTATGTTGTTAGTTTTGCTGTAGGAATGGTCAGAGGGCTGGCTCTGACATAGAAGGGTACTTTGTCTCAGCCTGACTGAACTGAAAGCAAAAGGAGGAAGTGATTTCCCCGGAGACCCTCCCTCAGATGCTCTCTGTTATAATGACAGTTTTCAGCAACAAGCACAGATAATGTATGAACCTAATGAAACAAACACGAAAGTCAGACTATTCCATGCACATGAACCAAGTCTTTGGTTAAAAAACCATCAACTGTATGTGCAGAGTTCATCTTATAATCACACTACAGGTCTTTACCTTTAGTGCACTTTTAAATGTAGACCTTCAAAATTAGTTTCGGGATCTATGGGAAATCAGGAAGTGCTACTCATTTAGAAATTGTGCAACAGATGACACTTTAATTTAGGTGGCTGTGATGAAGCCCCTGATCTGACTCTTTCACATCACAGGTTAGTGCTGTTGAGTTTGCTGGGACGGCCATAACATTCATGTGTATGTTCTTGTTTTCTTTTGACCAGAATCTGGACCGTTTTTCAGTTGCAGCAAGTTGCAGTCTCTGATTTTTTTATATATTTTTATTTTTAAACAAAGTATGTTTTCAACAACCAGCTTGAATTATAAATCCTTTTTCTTTACAAGTGACAGGGAAGGGAGCAGTAAAATAGTGACCACAGGGGTGAGATGCTGTTTGTATCTGGTGAAGAATCAGCCTAGTTATTGTCAGGGTTTTGTGGTACAGAAAAGCCGCTAACTTTATGATAAAGGGGGTCTTTGATTATATCCGTGATTCCTTATAACAATCTAGGCACTCATTAAATATTGATAATAAAGTGAGAAAAGGAGAAAAAGAGATATTTCTATTGTCTAGTTAAGGAGATGTGGAGTAGAAAAGAACAAATACAGACAGATAAGGGGATAGTTATGAGAGTGTTTTGATAGTTATGAGAGTGTTTTGATAGTTATGAGAGTGTTTTGATCTTCACAATATTTTCTTTGTCATTTCAGGCATTTTCAGTGTTTCTGATTTTCTGAGTCGTAGGTTTTTAAGGCTAGAAGCCAATGTGATTTTTTCTGATCTCCTGCGTACCACCCAGTATTCAAGCTTGTAAGGGCAATAGTGATTCTTTTGGAAGAAAATGCAAGAGTTTGTATCTTTCCTCTTGACTTTCTGAAAACATCCTGAAAAAAGTTTTAGGAGGTGAATGACTGCTGCCATTTGCTTTCCCCTTGTGTGAAATTCTAAACATGTTTAGTTTTTACCAAGTGATTTTTGTTATTGTTGTGGTTGTTACTTTGACAACAGTGAAATACAGACTAACCATATGCAGTAATTTATTTCACTGGAAGCTCTGGGGACAGTTTTTTGTTGTTCTTTTTGTGGAAAACAAGATTGCAGTTAGCTGTGAGGATTTATGTTAATTTTTGTAAACTAAATACTTCAGCTGAAAATTTCAGAGGAGCCTAAGAGAATTAGGAACTCAGAAAAATTTCAGGCCACTGAAGTCCCCAGCTTTTCTCAATGATGTTCTGCACATCAGATGATGATTTAAACAAGTCTTAAACTAGCATAACTAAAAAAAACCCTAGCAGCTGTTCAATAGATGCTAGGGCAGGCCCATTATAAAATGTACTATGGTATGCCATAATCGTTAGGATACCAATATGTCCTATTTTTAGTACCATTGACTCAGTCACTTGAGTTCAAAAAATAAGCAGGGAACATCTGTTTATTGAAAGGATTTCCTCTATAGTAATTTCTCTCTCTAGTCCATCCTTTTAAAAGTATTTCCAAACTTTTTTTACTGGTTCTTTTCTGAAGATAACCCAATGTATTTTCTAATATTCTGACACTGCATTAATTTTGTTTTCTTATTAATATCCGATGCAGTGAAGAAATAATTGTTGGCTGATGTTTCTTTAAAATTCTTGGGGTTGTTTTTGCTTTGTTTTTCTTAAGTTAAAATTGTTCGAGGTCCCTCCTTAAAGCTGCTGTACCAAAGATTGTACTGCTGGAATTGTCAAAACAAATAGCAGCTTAACTGCTGTCCACGACTGTGGTCCAATATCTCTGTCAGAATATTTAACAGCTATTCAGCCAAATATTTGTAGAGCAGCTGTACCCCTAGTCAGACTGAGTCCTATTCCGTCCTTCCTTTTAGCCTTGCTGCATGATTCATCTTTCTTCTTTTAGAATATTAGTCTATTTTTAAATATTGAACAAGAAAGCAACAGCAAATTAAAGGTAAACACTTGCATATCAGCAGGATACAATTCTATACAATTAAAGCAATTTAAGTATTTTCCAGAATGGACACATTTGGGACATGGTGTGAAAAATAAAGTATTGTAGGGGGGGCTGGTATGACTTATTCATAATACTAGTAAGACCCCTACACCCGGAAAATATAGAACTTCACTTTGTTTCCTGAGGAAGGTCAAAAGCTCTTGCTTTTGCCCTCTGTATCACTGTATTTTTTTTTTTCTTCTATGGGCATCCCTTCCTAGAGGTGCCCAGCTAGTTAGTTAAAGTAAGGCTCTGACCATATGTTAGCCAGTATGTTTAATCTTCATAGAATAAGGTGGCTTATTTTACTTGTTCCCCCTAACCTGCTTTGCTGTATGACCACTGAGGGCAAGATAAAGAGATAATAAATATTTGATAAATAATTTAAATCCTAGACTTTACTCTTGAAGAATATTCAGAATCCTGCTTTGATATGTGGTCCTTTTAATCTTGTTCGGGTTTTGTTGTAGTGTACAAGTCTGCCAGCACAGAGCAGTGTGCAGGTTCTGACCCATGTTAGCAATTTTCTCCTATGAGAGCCATCCTTGTTTAATTTTGACACATTACAAATAACTTACTCTGTAAGCTAGCTAATAGTAACCTTCTCTTCACCTCTCATAACCTGTAGTAAGATACATAAACAGTCATCACAATCCAATGCAAAACTGATAGTGTGAAAGTCACTGAGAAAGAAATATTGCAGTGGCTTGCTGTGACGCTACCAAGTATGATTCGTATTTCTGATCTCAGTCCAGCTACTAGTGGGCAGGTGTCCACACCACAACACTGACGTAACTGGCACAGTCTGTCCCACCTTTGCTGGAAGCCTGTACTAAAAATAAAGAAATAAACAAAAACACAGTTTGGCTTGTTGCCATGAATGAACTAACTCTAGCCCATAAGGATTGGTATCTACAGGTTAAAGACATTTCTTTGCAGAATGGAGAAATGGAGAGATTTGTGGTGCCTTCCCCAGTCTCACCACGTCTGTGTAGGTAACAGTCTTCTAGTTACAGTGTTGCCAGGCTGGTTTGTGTGTTCTTGTGGTTGCCTTTGGGTGGTGTGAGAAAGGTTTCTGTTATTGTTGGTTTAGCCCTGGTAAGTCGTTGTATTGTGATGGGGAAGGTATCTTTCCCTTCATTCAGGTAATGAACTCTTTGGTAGTAAGGATGCTGTCCTTGGAAGGTTCTTTACTTTGCAGCATAATGGAGAGCTCAGGAATAAAGACTTTTTGGATTTATTCTTTTTATTAAATTCTCACATGTTCTACTGCTCTAACTGACTTTGTTTTTTTTCTTAATCACTGCAATACAAAGTAGGCTTTCTGTCTTTCCAGCACCTAAACATTTTCTTATTGCCAACCCACTAGTATTTTCAAGGAGTCTATTAAGGTATCTCAAGTGTAGAAAGATAAGCAGATGTGGAGGTGTTTGCAGAATCCTGATATTATTGTGAATATATGCGATGTAGAACTACATTAAACAGATCATTTGAAATGCCCTTTTTGGTAAACATTGACTTTTAACATCGTGTTTACCTTTTAGATGATGCTTCCTCTGAAAACTCCTTCCCTTTGGCATTTCCAGAACTAGATCAGCAGCTGCAGGTAAACGTTTTTGGTTTGTTTGTTTGTTTGTTTTTAAACTACAATTCTACTTCCAATTCACTAGATTTGTTATGATAAAAAAACTCTGGTTCTTACACTAAGGTGAAAGGTTTCAGTGGTGCTTCTCTAATCTATTAATATTTAATAAGACTATATTTCCATAGAAGAAAACATTGTCTTTTCAAGATCTGCAGAAAAATTGATTTGACATTTTTAATCCAATCACAGGGAAATTACTATTTTAACAATCTCACCTGCTTTTAAAATTTTTTTCACAATTTCTGTGCAAAACACAGCACGTACTGCTGCACTGCAATGAAGAGAGTTCTTGTGGTTTTGATGGGAGAAGGAATGAGCCAGGTATTATATTCTCATGCTTACAGGCTGTGCTAAGACCAGTATGATCAGCTTTCTCTGACGCATTCCAAGAGAATGCAAAGGTATATTTTGTAGTGCCATTTTATCTCTAACCTTGGGTAACTAAAGCCAGTCATCAGGACTGATGAGAGCCTCCTCAAAGTAACTCTAGTTCATGCTGCATAGCCAGCAACCCTAAGAGTTGCCCTAGCAGGTGTCTGCAGACAGCACAGGATAAAAGTGGTGAATCCTTTCGTGACCGGTCCGCTTTGTCAGCGTAGCACAATGGAGCCCCGACATACTGGACAATCAGATGGCAGTTGATGGCAGCTCCATGGCTCACCAGGCACAGAGCCAGTTCTGTATCCAGGGATTATTTCCCTTTCCTCTGTAGCGGTTCAGGAGTGTTTGTTGGCTTTTGTAAACTACTTCAGATCATCTGTTTCCCATTTAGACTTCCTCTGATATTTCAATATGAAGGCAGTTGTTTCCTGAGTGTAAATTGAGAAAGGCATTAGCAGACCTTGTTGTCCAATGATGTCATCCTTCCTGTCCCCATAAACTAGTGAGACAACACTGGAGGGCTGCTGACTTAAAGGACTGACATTTCTCTCCTGCTGCTGTCATCAAAAGGATGACTGAGGAAGGAATGGAGGATGACAAAGACTCTTCTTGCTCTATGCCTCTAATCCCGAGAATAGGGGTAGGTTCCTTAGGCATAACTAGGAAAGATTAAAGGAACAAATAGCAATTTAAGATTTGGGCTGAAAGGAACAGGGTAGTATGCTGGCCTCCTTATTCCACTGATCTTCCAGTACAGCAAAGACAATTGATTTTTTTTTCCCTCAGAAGAATTCAGTTTGAGAAAAGCAATATTGTTTTGTTTCTGAAGCACTGAATTGAAAGTAAAGAACCTGCATTCTGTTTCCAACTCTGTCAGTGACACATTGTGTGATCCTGGAGGAGCTGCATCATCCCTCTGCTCATCTCTGAAATGAGGTTAATAATTTTTACCTTCTTTGTTAAAAAGCATTGAGCTCGGTGGGTGAAGACTGCTCTAAAAGAGCAAAGCATGATTATCATTACTGCTGTTGGTACATAAAAACAAAATTACTAGTGTTAGATGTAGGTACTTTACAGACCAAGTGATGATTTTTTTATTAGGACTTTTATGACCCATTTCTGGAACATATAATGTACTCTAAATGTGTAATTTCATGATAGACTGAAATTGCTCCTCGGGAAGCATTCAAGTCTGCTGGATAAATAACAGCCGTTCAGTAAAAGTTTTTTAAGTACACACTAGAGCAATTCCACTAACTACACCCTCTTGGTCTGTTAAGTACCTGACATTTTTTTCAAGAGAACCTTCCTTTACTCTCATGATCTCAATATGATAACAAATTCAAAGAAACAATCAAAGGCTTTGATTCAGAAACTTTTTCTGGTAATATTGAGGTAGTTGAAAGGGTAACTTATGAAGACTATCTGGCTGACTCAACCACTCAAAGCAAGTCAAAAGTATAAAATTAGTGGTAGTGCTGCATCCTTCAGCTTTTCAAGCTTATGTGCATATTTATATTTAGATGCCTTTATATTCAAACAGAGGCAGTTAAGTCAGTACGGGGTTCTGAGCTGATGCAAAGGTAACAGTGCACTTAGCTTTAGCAATGAAAATGAAAAAAGCAATGAAAACTTGAACTTCCTTGCTTTTGTCAATCAGGATCACAGCTTAAATTTTTAACTATTTAATGTAATTACATTATGTTTATATTGCTTTAAGATTTCAAACAAGCAATAACTGTAATAAAGTTATAATTTACCTGGTTACATTTTCTTATTAATTACTTTTTAAAATTGCTATAATCCAAACTGCTAAGGGTGTGTCAGCCCTGTATAGCATGTGGTTGCTGTTTATGTTAACGTAACTATACCAGCTTTGAAACAGGTAGCTCCTATATTACAGAAGCAAACTACAATAACATGATCTTTAGCAGAAGTACTGAATGGTGGTGTCCCTTGGCATTCCATCCATGCTTTTTTCTATCACAAAGTTAGCTAGCAGAAAGCAGCACACATGAAGTGTCATGTAAACGAGCCCTTTAATCAACTGTAGCATAGCAGCCTGAAATGCTTGAATTTCTAAGAATGCTGGTACATATTTTCATAATAAAAATATCACATCTAGAGCCACAAGATTTTCATCACCATGCCATTAATACAGTCAAAAGCATTTGTATTTTATTTAAAGAAGCAAACTATAAATGCAGGGTAGGTGGCTATATAATAATAGGCACTTTAAAAAAAAAAAGTATTAACTTTCCAGGTTTTAAACATACAAAGGAAAACTTCAAAACCTGTTTTAAAAACAAAACCAAAACCAAAAAAAAGCCAAATTAGCTGATCTTCAGGTTGGATTTTGAAGGCAGCTTGAAAGCTATGTAAGTTCACCGAGTGACTTGGAAAGTCAGAGCCTTAGAATTTTATGCATGCAGGCAGCAGACCACAGCCTGAGTACCAAGCAATTTACACCTCTGTTTTAGGCTTCAAGCCCTTGTCCTTCTATGTTAGGCCCTGGCAGACAACTTGGCTGTTTGAGCAGAATTACCTAGTGTTCCCACTTTTCCTACCACGATCCTACCATACCTACTCCCTGGGCACTGGTATCCGATGGCAGGGCAAAGTTCAGTGCAGCCTCCCCCTGACAGGGTAACAAACCCTGCTGTCCAGGCACCGGTGCCAGCTTTACAGAGGTAGAGGTAGGATTGGCTGGAGAAAAGATATTTCTAGGAGACTAACTGCAAATACCTAATTCTCTATAAGGACTCTTACAAGAGGACAATCCTAGTTGAAAGTTACGGCTTCTTTCTGAAGAATAAAAATGATCAGTCTAGTGTTCTGATCTACTAGCTAGGTTCAGACCAAAAATGTTATCTTTTCCAATTACCTTTTTGAATGTTACATTTTTCTACTACTCTGAGAGGAAGAAACTCCAAGAAGCAATTTCTAAGAAAATAATATCAATTCTCTAACTCTAACGTTTTGCTTTTGTTTTCTTTTTTTAACTTAAAAAGAAAATTAATGTATGGCCAACCAGAAAGAAAAGCCCTACATATAAGAACAGAGCAGTTTAAGCTATATACAGGAAAAGCCTCGTCTCTTTTGCAGCTTTATTATCAAAAAAAACTACGAAGAAGTTCCTGATACGTTATCAGTGACACAAAGCTCATATTAATATATTTGTTGCTTTCAATTCCTTTTCTTTGCAGTATTGGAAATTATTCTCTTCCCACTGATGAGCAACACTTCGAATGAGGCTCAAGCACTTGCCTGTTTGGGCTTCAGTGTCATTTCCCCCCTGCCCTTGTGTGAGCAATGTGGTGGGCAGTGCAGCGAGAATAGGCTTGCTACATTCAACAGTTATTGGGAAACGTTAATCTTTGCCCCGTGTAAAAGTTGGACTGGGCCTTGGAAGGCACTTCCTTGATTAGCTGCATAGTGGGTGGTGGACCCTCTGACAGACGCTCTACTACGGGTTATCTTCTATATTTAGACACCTACATCATCCAAGGCCTTGTTGTTCAGGTCACTGAATATAGAGGAAGGTATCTGGTGTTAAGTACCCGCATTACTATGCCCTGTGTGCTGTCTGTCCTTTTCCAGCATTTCCTGTGACTTGCTCAGTTCATCTCCCTCCTCTCTGTCAAAGTCTCTATTCCAGCTGGGAGTTTGATCCCGAAGAGGGAAGAACACAAGTCACATAGGGATGCACAGGGTGTTCTGTAATTCTTTATCATCTCTTCTCTTGAAACTGTGAGCTTGAGAGAGGCATTTATGTCATATTTTATATTACGCATCTGTTGAGATCAGTGAAGTTAGATGACCGTAAAATTGCTGCAACAGAGAAAAGGCTCCAACCATTTATAATATCAGTTTGTTAAGTCAAGGGGTAGTTTTTCATGCTTTAGTGGGAAATGTCTGTACAAAAGAAGCAATGAAAATATTATGAAAGGGACAGTTTGTTGTGTGCGGTACAAGCATTTAGCAGAAACCTTCTTTACTCTGGAACTTTAATAATGGAACTATTGCTTCTACTGACTGCCAAGACTCTCGTCAGACACATACAAATGATTTTAGAAAGTTTAAAAGTATACTGTGTTTTTAAAGGGTTTGCTGTATTTTTTCAATATGTATTAAATTCCAAGAGAATTCCTAGAGTACCGTGGTACTCTATAATTAGACTTGATTGCCTATGAACTTGATAAGTCTCCTGTAATGCTGCTGTGATAACTATGATATTTTATTACATTATGTAAGACATGGATGTTTACAAAGTCAGAGCATCATATTAAGGTATGGAAAGAATAGAAAAACTCTCAGGGAAGGAGAGCAAAACTCTCAGTGGCTCCCTTCCAGTTGACTCGAATTGTTTGGAGAAAAGAGAACTGCTTACTTTCATAGTAAAACTAGACTAGACTAGATATATCCTAGACTAGATATTTGAAACTGGTTGAAGAGTTCCCATTGCACAACAAAAAGTAGCTGCAATGTGCAGCTATCACTTTTGTTCCGAATAATGTGGTTTCTTCCACCATGGAAGACTACACAAGGCCATATAATGAACATGGGCCCTATGCAAAATATTGGCACTGAACTTCCTGGTTTTCCAGAATAGTATAGCTGAAAATTACCAAATTTACAAAAAAGTGAGACACCACTTTTTAATTAGACCAGTGCTAAAGGCTGCCTTCTAGACAAGTTCACATGCTCAGCTGGCAAAACTGCATGATACAATTTTTTCTTTAAACTTCAACCTTTTCAGGAGAAAGTTTTAATTTTTTTTCTCAGTAGAACCAAAAAAGTAAATGCAAACAAATGAAGGTGAATAAAAAAATAAACTGTTTTAAAGTTTTTGAACACTTGGGTGACACTATCAACTATACAATTTTTGTGGATGTGGAATGCTGATATTCATATGGCAAGGCAAAACACTTTGTCATGTGAATGAAGCAAAAAAAATTACTGAGAACTGTCCTTTTGTGTCCCCCAGCAAAGATTTCAATTAGAACATCTCCTTCAGCCTGTCTTTCAAAACAGGGAGAATTGCTCAAGTTCTTTCTGTTTCTTCATGAACTGCCTTTGCATATCTTCTTCGAACATCTTTCATATCTGGATTCCAAACAAAAATCTAACTAAGTAGTGCATATGTCTTGTAAAGATGTACATACGTATGTGCAGTTACAGAATAACCTGTAGCAGGATCTCTTTGTGTTTACTTGCTGGATTCTGTAGAAAGTTTGTCAACATCACAGTGAGTTATTCAACAAAATACAATGAAAAATCAGACCTTGTTGAAAATTTGGCATAGTAGGATAGACCACTAGTATCACTAAAAACTGTAGCTTTTGTACTAGCTTTGTGAACAAAATCAGAGATTCTGTGTGTGCATATTTTGCCAGCACAGGAAAATGAGGATTGATCACACTGAAGCCTGAAATAAGCAGGATTAAAAGTAGCAACTGTTGCCATTAAATATAACTTTCTTTGGCAGCAGTGTTTTTTGCTTAGGTAGCAGGTATGCTTTTATATATATTAATTTACGGATGGGCAAGGTACTTCATGATGTAACAAGCTCAAGGTGCCCTAAGGAGAAATTAAAGTATTGCTGTTGGCTTCTGAATGAAAAAAATATAACTGCAAATTGAACTTTATTAGCTCAAAGTCCGTTGTAATTAGTTGCCTGGGTAAACTAGCAAACTCTTAGTAAAAAAACAGTGTACAGACTTCATGGATGAAAAGTGCTTTCTACTGGGAATTCCAGTTCTTTTTGTCTGCCGCGGGAATGCCATCAGGGTAGCATCTGCAACACTTCCCATGGCCTGGCCACAGGCATTCAAAAAAGTCATTCCAGGTGGAATGGGCAGCAGAGAAAGACTGCTTGGATAAGCTAGGGAAAATGGAAATGTCATCTAGGATGGATTAGAGGAATGCAGCTTTAGCGAGACATAGGTCTTCAAAAGTACATGAGAGCTCTCTGTAAGTACAGCTCAGGGGTAAAACAGGCAGGAGAAAGAACCACCATTTGAATGAAAGACAGTACTGGCACAATAAAAGACTATACAAACTTGTCTTCAGCAAAACCGAAGTGGAAATGACAAAAATGTTTCTAATCCTTGGTGAGGCTGTGGGCCAATTTTACAACTGAGGCAGGGGACTTCAGTTTTTCTAAGACAGAACTGGGCAAGCCTGTGAACTGCAGGGTTTGCTTCTGATAACAGGAGACTCAACTCGCTGATTTTGCGGGTTCCTCCCATTCCCATTTAGATGAGTATGGGCTAGTCCAGTAACTGTTACTATTTTCTTTTCTGTGGAAATACGTTAATACTCTAAATGTCTGCTGGCTAGTTGGAGTTACCCCTTTGGAACAGGCAAGTTTTGCCTCTGTTTCTGCATTTGTTTTTCAGGAGTTTGCCCTGCCATCTTCTGAAAACGCTTCTCTTGGTGGGAACAGATGTATCATTAATTCTTTGCACTCTTGTTTATGTCAAAAAAGTAGTCTGTTAGACATGGGTAAAATAATTTCTCTGTGTTTTTGTGTTGGCTTGCATTTTCTGGTAGCCAGCAAAGAACTGACTAGACTTGTATCTCTCCATTTTTTCTTGTGATTGCAGTAGAGATGTTTATTAAATAATGAATGTATAAGCCTGTTTCATGTCCTACTGGCCAGAAATTACTCATGGATGCTGTAGGTACTATCTCCAAAAACTTTCTTAGAAATTTCAAAATTACAAAGGAGCAAACCAAATTGTCCAGTCATCTAGTCGTATAAAAACATTATCAAATTTACATTTTAAAGTAAAAATACACTCAAAGTTAAAAAAAGTCCTTGATATAGTGCTTAATAGCATCAGACAAGATTGAAAAGAATTGTATGAACAGAATATTAGTAAACTGATTGTATCTTTTGTTGTCAGTTTATTTTGAGTGATATAATATCAATGTAAGAAAAAAAGACACTGAAGAGGAAACAATGATAGGAAGGGGTTTGAAAGTCAGCAACTGGTTCTAAGTGGGAATTAGATACTAAGTCTCAGCATGACTAGATAATTTTTAGCTCTCTATATATATCTTTTGAGTGGGAAGCTGGAATATAGAAACTGAATGCTGCTTTAATTTTTAAACTGGTTTAAACCAGCTGGATTTGCAGAAACTAAGTTGGAACCAAAAGCAATTTTTTTTTTTTCTTTTGAAGTATCACTGTTTGGGGACTTTCCCCCTGGGTACTGTTCGAAATTGTTTTATTGTGACGCATTTGTTGTTTGCTGATCTCTGGTAGATACCAGAGATGCTACTTTGGCTCACCCTTGCATTCTTGGATTAGAGCACTGAGACTTCTATATTCTGTCTTGTTAAATTTATGCTTATTATTTGGGTGGCTATATGAATGGTGCTATTGCTCACCCACATTGAAATGGAATTAAAAGCCCTTTCCTAGGGACTTGATTCATCAAGTAATGGATTGCCCTTTCCCTGGGGTCCCAAATTCTCCGAGCTCAGAGGATAAAACAGTGTGCTGTGAAACAATTCTGCCCCAGCATTTTTACATTTAGAACATGGAAAATGAGTAGCTGTTTTAAAATTTTAGTAAAGAATCACGTACCATCTACTAGTACTTGCAAGGTCCGTACACTAGTTATATCTCTGTGTTGGGGTATATCTGAAACCAACTTCCCCTGCCTCCTTGATAAAAATATTTTTAATCTTTGTCTCTGAATATGTTTAGTAAAATTTAAATTTCCAGTTTAGCTTAAAAAAAGGTTCACAAGGTCATAAATAGGAAAAGTCTGAAGACTTGTGCTTTTCTTTTCCTAATAATGTCATTGAAGGAATATTATACTACAGAGAAGAGTCAAAGTAGGACAACAAGAAATAAAAAATAAACTACGTATGTTGTGAAAGGCAATTAGCTGTTCTTTGACTGGACAGTAAAGGAACTATTTTAAGTGTTTCCTTTTACTTCAAACAGGTGGCTCAAGCGTGCTATTTGGAGTTCATTTACAGTCAATTGATTCATGGCTAATAACTTAAAAATACTACACTTCCTGAAAGTATTACAGCCAAAATATGACAGTCAAGCCTGAAGCCTGAATTAAGTTGCATTCTTTTTAAGGAACAAAAAGCACCGACATTTAACCAAACTGTATTTTCAAGATCTTGGTTGAAATTCATATGAGGAGTGCCTGGACAGAGTGGTTTTAATTGCCATATTTATTACCTCCAGTATGCATGGAAAAAAAATTAAAATCTTACTGCAATAGTGTTGGTATTTAGGTTAGGAGGCACAGTGCTTTTGCTTTCACTGTGTCTTTTTTATCTGATTTTTTTTTTTAATTGCTGTCATCCTCCTACTCTCAATCTCACCTGCACCTCTCATGGAAATTTAAAACACTTTGCAAATATAGCTGATATAACTCTTATAACATTTCTGCTAACTAAGTATATCCCCTTCTACAGGAAATAGAGATGCAGACAAACTGAATATGATCTTGAGCAAACTACTTAACAGCTTGAGGCATTGCTGGAATAGAACCCATTGTGAAATCTTGGCTGCACTAGAGTCAGCAGTAAAACTCCTGTTGAGTCCAGCAGAATCAGCCCCAGTGTCCCAGTTCACAGTCCTGTCCCACTTAGTAATAAGCTGGAAGAAGCACTGCATCTATGAAAAAAAAAAAGAGTGTTTAGTCAGTAGTTTTCCATGTCCTTTCTTTCTATCTTGCAGAATTGGAGAATAAGAGCTTTTTTGCACTCAAATTACCCATCTGCTCAGTGCTGCATTTTCTGCAGTGAAAACACACTCGTGTGTGTTTTTATGGGTCTGACCAATGCATCAACTTTAGCATTCTTATATCACTGTAGCTGAAAAAGAGGGAGGTAAGGGAGAAATCTTTCTGTGAACAATCTTTAGGGATACATTGCAAAGTTGACAAGGAAAGTTCTGAAAATCCTTACAAGGTTTGAAGGTTTATGCATATTCTTATGCAAGGAAGTGGGTTTTTCCCTTCTGTGAAAGGCCATCACTAGGAATATTTGGCTGTATCCTGCAGTTAGGGTAAAAAAAAATTCTTTAAGTATTCTCACAGGAATTAAGATAAACACTATCTTTCAAAATACGTGCTTTTCCCTAATATTTCATTCAAAACAGTATATATATTTTTTTTCTTCTTTTCTTAAAGCCGCTGCCTCCTTGTCATGACTCTAAGGAATCGATGCAGGTGTACAAACAGCACTGCAAAATAGCAGAAGAGTATCATGAGGTCAAGAAAGAAATTGCTCTGCTGGAAGAAAGAAAGTGAGTAACTTTCCCGAAGTATTTACTGTTGTATATTCTCTTTGTAAAATCCTGTTTTAAACATGAAGGTTTCACATCATGTTTTCTGACCTTGTACCTCTCCCTGATGATCACAGTACAGCACAGCACAACACAACAGTTAGGCCATTGGTCCATAGGATCAACTGGGACCGATAAGGACACAGAGTTGTCCTAGCTCTGGGCCCTCAGTTATACAGATGTCACTCAAAATCCTCATTGACAGCTTCCAGGTCACATAACAATCTAGTTCAGCTGATGCAAGTCCCCTTTTTAGTTTTGGAGATTTTTTTTCAATTTAACTTTACACATTTTAATGAAGAGCATAATGGATCCTCAGTTAGGTTTAGAGTACTTGACAATATGAGTAAATATTTTTCTGTGAGGTGCATTGTCTCTAGGTACATTGACATTTTAGGTGTTCATATCCAAAGTGCACAAGCTGGAGACTTTTTTCTTGTCTATGGACTACACTCATACCCCTGTCATCTTTGCATGACTATTAAATGACAAAGTGCACTCTGTGACTCTCGGTCCCTTTCCGCAAGAAACTTGAAAAAGAAATTCAGAGAGAGGAAAGAGGGTGAGTAGTGAAAGTTTTTAACAGATAACCAACCCTAAGGAATTAACAGTTACTGCTAAGTAAACTTTCTCTTTCAAACGCTTTTTTTATCTTTACATTCACACTGAAGGTGACTTCAAGCAGTTGCCTTCCTCAGGGAAAGTAACCTCAGTGCTGATCGCTGAGACTTCTTGTGAAAATGAAGACCACACCATCGTTCTTCCAAATGCTGCTTGAACAGAAACATTTGTAACATAGCAACAGGGGTCGAAAGAGCTCTGTTGAAGAGTGGACTTTGAGTAGAAGGTGGACCACTGTATCTGTTTCATAGCAATCTTCACACAGCTGACCATGCAGTTCAGCCAAGTTTGTTTCCAGGGGAGTCCAGCTGCAGAAGCAAGCTGATGGGACAGAAACTGGTGAAATCCTGTAGCCTTACAAGTAAGATAGCCAAAGATTTCCTTGAATCCAGACTATGCAGGGTAAGAAAGTGAGATTTGTCCTTATTGGGGTTGATGGCTACAGGCACAATATAGTTAGTTGTTGCCTAAAGTGTCGGAACTAGTTGAGGTTTCCCACTACAAATCCCCTTCCACTGTAGGACCTGCATGGCACTTAGTTGCCGAGAGATTGGCACAAAAGTGAAAAAAGAAGAAGATATTAACACTACCTTGTCCCAGTGTTTGCATTTGATTCACCATTAATTAAACTTGGCCAGTCAGAAGTAGTTTTTAAACGGCAAGATAACTGTAGTTATCTTTTCTACATCTTTTTAAAAATGTAGAGAAGATAACTAATTCAAATAATTTTGCAATGATTTGTCAAATTTGGTTGTCTAATGTAAGCTGTTTACATGTGTATTTAGCAACCAAGTGAATTCAGTGAAAACCACGTGTGTTTGTCTTCTCTGAAAATCCAAACTGAATATAAAATATTAAATGGTTATTTAAGTGCTTTATATACTTTAGACATATAAACTCAAAAGGTAGCCTTAGATCCTTTGGTTTTTAAAGTCTGCTAATATAACTGCATTATTATTACTGACACATCACTGAATCAGTTATGCACATTTGTGAAGTCAGCTTGGAGCCCTTGAAAACTAGACTGACAAATATATTTTTGCATTTACTAGAATGAAAAAAAATGCTGTTTGAATGCATTTTCATTTATCTATGGAGTCTGTGGTACTAGCTGAATTAGAAATATTTTGCTCCTTGGGAATGGCAGATAGATACATGCACAAAATTGCTTAGCTCAGCTCAAGACTATCCTAATCAACCTCTGAGCCTAGAAGTCAGCCTCTCAGCAGTGGTTATTCTGGATGAATTAAGGGGCTTCAGACTGGCGTTTTCCTTCATTCCACCAGTGCATGTCAACAGTGGAACAACACGAGGAAGCTTCCATCACTGCTACCTTTGCTGAACCTGTTCTGTGAATAGAAGATTTCATGCCCCAGTAAACATATGTTAAAACAAAAGTAGCTGAATAAGGCAGCAAATAGAATTATATTATTGTGATTCTTATGTGCCTTCTAATTACATATTTGTGGCCTAGATATTCATAAGCTACATAGCTGTGAAATGCCTAAAGATCACAAATACCAGTGCAGCACCTTTCACCACCTTCCAAATCTCTTAATCTGAAGAAGTGGTCCTACAAACACTGGGATTGAAGATGCTTAATTTCCTGCAGGTTGGTGCACTGTGGTTATTGGATTTTGAGGTTTAAAAAGCTGCAAGTGCCAACTGAAGCTTTTTTCCTCCACTATTTATGACGCCTCCCTCCAGGTAGATTCTCCATTCTGTAGTATTTTGGAGAGGGTCTCATGATACTGCCTTTCCCCTTTGGGGTGTCTTTCCTTTTTGTAGCAGTCTGTTTCTATAAAACCTTCCAGAAACTAATTGGGACCTCTTCACCGCATGAAGTTTGGTTGAAATTGGAAGGTGGATTAGAAAGTTGTTAGGACACATACACCTTTACACACATGTAAGCATACACAACCTGAACACATTGAACTTGATTTTTGTATAAAACTAGATAGAAAGGGTGTATAAGTGTGGAGGTGAAGGAGTAAGCCAGAAGTAAAAGAGAATTTTGGTCTAGTGATCACTGATTGATATCTAAAAACGTTCTCAACAATTACGGTTTGAAAGTTAAAGGAAGTTTATGGGTAGCATGTGCTGAATGAAGAGTGGATTACAATGGCTGGGGTGGTACACGTATTGAACATTCCATTCTCAGAAGGGAAGGATGCTTTGACTTTTCTAAAAAGTCTGATGAGGTGCACAGCTTTTAGCCCCTAAAGCAATTATAATCAAATGGAAAAGATGGAGCTGTTTGCAGCTTTCTGAAATTTGCCCTCGTTGTAGGTGTCTTTGTCTTCTTCTGCATTTGAATTTGAATGTATGGAAATAAAAAAGAGCCACAATTGCCTAATACACCTGCTACCTATTGTCCATTTCATTTAAATATTATTTTGATAAAATAGACAGAGATACAGTTTCATCCCTTGTAAAGGGAACAAACAATTTGTGCAGTCTTCTTCAGTGTACATTTTTACCAAAGGCAACCCGAAGTGCTGTTGCATGGTGCCTCTGCCAGTGCTCCCAGCTTCCTCTCCACAGATCAACTCAGCTGTGGAATTAAAATGTCAAGTCCCACCTGGTGGTGTCTGCACCTGTGGTGCCAACTGATAGTACACTGTCCACACAGAATACTGAAGACAATGACTGTCAGGAAAACAGTAGAAAGTGGATTGAGCAAATTTTTTTGATTTGTTGGCTAGGAGGAAGAAATAATGTTAAGTTAACCTGACATAAGTGTCCGTACAGGTATTGGAGCTTTTTAGTAAAACAAAAAATGGAATAGTATTCATTCTACTTTAAACAATTTTTGTTCCAACCTCCAAAGTTCAATGTAACCTTTTACATACGAAATAATACATGCAGGTATATTTCTAAAGGAGGGATCTTTAAGAAACAGAAAGTTTAATAACATTGTTTTAAAATAGTCAAAAACATTTACTCTTTTGCAACTTTTCCAAGGCTTTTAATTCTGCTTAGCTTGTTGTGTCTCTCACTGTAGTGTGAGGATTAAGTATGGCCAAAGTATAGAAAGGCAGTGGTGTGAAATGACAAGGGTTGCTTTTCATCAAGGCAAGAACAGAGCTTATTTGCCAATTTCTCTTGTATGCAATGTAGATGGCAAGAGAATGTACTAGGCTGGGAAGGGGAGAGAAGACAAGTATTTCATTGGGAAATGATAGAGAAAGGGAGGTTGCAGGTTCAAAAAAGGGAAAATCAAAGGACAAAGCAAATAAGAAGGGGAAAAGAAATAACTCAGGAAAAAGACAAAAGGAAGCAAGAAATTGAAAGAATTTAAAAGAACATTGTGTAGATTTTTTTGCTAATATAAATCGTCATAGCTTTGTTTGCTGTCTTCGCTCAAACTCTTCCCATTTATGCCAGCAATAGGTAGTACAAGGAACAAAATCACTCTGGAATGGGAGACATGATTAAAAAGAAAGAAAAGGGTGTGGAAGCGAGAACACACCACATTTAGGTCACAGAATGTAATTTAATTTATGTTCCAGAAACACACATGTATTTCCATAACAGATGTTTTTGGGTATCTAAGTTTGGGTGAAAGGGATGGGATGGCTGGTTATTTTGAGCACTTGTTATATTGCTATTACTAGATAATGACCCAGGATTATGTAGTTAAATATTAGAGTTGCCATGGTTGCTAGCTATATCTTATATTCTTAGCACTGGCTGGTTTTCTCTTTTTCCTCCCACAGACAATTCTAATATAACTCTCCAGAAAATATCATTTGATCACCACCTGGTTTAGGATCACTCCTTTTCTTTGCCATGGATATGATTTCTTTTCCTTCTTTACACATATTACAGTAGACATGCAGTGGAGATGTCTGCTTAATTTTGTGGGATCCTCCCATATGCTTTAGTATGCTCTCATTCATGACCATAGGACTGTTTCTAAGGTCTCAAGTTTAGATGGTTCTCCAGGTACACTATTTCTGGAGTGTCTTTCCCAACACTGTTAAGACAAGTAGTCTTCAGACTTTCAGGTACTGCAGAAAAAGATTGATGTAAACCACAAAGGCAACCATTTATCCTAATAGTTTTCCTGTTCTAGACCTGATTTTTCATCTCACATGTATCCAAAATATGTGTTACTTGCCAAATAGTGGAAATTACAGCTTTTCTAACACCAAGAGAAACCTCAACTTGTGCTATTGCAGTGATGAATACTTATGGACCTTTTATGTGCTGGCATCTGAGACATATTTTCACTTACATTAAAACAAGCTGTCTCATTGTTTTAAAAATTAATTAGTAGACTTTGAACATGCAAGGGAAGTCTTCTCAGACAGCAATTATCTTACAGGGTCTCATGATTCTTTCTGACGCGCAAGTCATGTCAAATACGGGAAGAGTAAATGACCTTATGGCCACCAGAACACACAGACACATGTTAGGTGGGAAGAAATGTGTAGTACCACAGATGCATGATCCTGAATATGTCGTTCACAGCAGGAGAAAGACAAGTCTGCCTCTTTGCACTGTTGAAGTAATTTTCCTTGAGTTCACTCTATCTCCAAATACACTTATCTCCAGATAGATTTATCTGCTTTGTCTGTCACTTTTCTTGGTATTTATTCATTGTTAATATTACTGTAAAGAAACTCTGTTCTGTGCATGGTCAGTCATTAAGGCCAGGACAGGAGAAATAATTTCCCTAAAACTATGCTGGGTTTTTCTCCTGCTCTGGTATGGCTTGTGTTTTATTGGTTTATGATGCAAATCACACTCATCTTCTCTTCCCACCCAAACCCCTCTCCAAAAAAGAACACTTTAAGTGTTCATTACAGATTGTCTCAAATCTTCAAGTACCTCAGAACCATTTTAGAAAATACCTTATCAATGCTGTTAATATTTAAACTCAGGGTAACCATTAACAGAAAATACAGATTACACAGTGCTAGATCTATTTATTAAGCATCCATAACAAAGGCTAGATGGTGCAAGAGCTTAGTATGGTGTTCTTTAACCTCTGGAAGCTAAGTTCAAATTCTGGATTAGATCAGAAGCAAATGTTAGTTACTGTCCTCATCCTTTTGTGAGCTTCATAAACCACACCATTCATAACATTTAGCAATTCCCTGGTACTCTAATTTTAGATCTCTGTGGCAGGCTGGCAGTATTTGCCTGAAACATCACCCTACCCTGTAAACAGGTGTTGATCCTGATGGGAAGGGAACAAGTAGGTTCTGCTGACTCAGAAGTGGGCAATTTTACTACCTCAGTGCAAGGAAACTGCTTTCTGCGAGGGAGGTCCTAGAGTGTAGAGTACAGCAATGAGTATATTTTTATCTTAATGCATTTATATTTTGTTTAATAGCAAAGCTAAATCCCAGGGGAAAAAAAATGTTATCTGTGCTGCTTGAGTGTTACTGGAGGGCAGCACAAAAGCCATGCCTGTACACAGCCTCATCTTATCAAATCAGGATTGGCATTCATTAACAGAGTTGTCTGAGTTTGCACACTGTCTGTCTGTGCCACGCCTGGCTCAAGTCCAAATAGAGTAGTTAGTACCTTTCTTTTACATGTACTATAGAAGTCCCCATGGAAAAGGTTTAGCTGCTTTTAAGATGATTACTTATTCACTGTTCACTGCATCTCCCTTTAAGAACCTCGTAAGTGTAAGAAAAGCAAGGAAGAATGATTCTGAATTAATTTGTTACGAACACTTCTGAGTCAACAGTCTATAATTTGAAAGAGCTTAATTTAATCCTTCAGTCCAGCATTGCACTAGTAGAATAATTGCAAAGAAATATTGCTAAAGCTCTCTTTTGGTCCTAAGAGACAAAAATCTTCAAGAGGAAGCCCTAAGAGACTGAAGTGATTAAAGCTGCTGGACTTGTAAAACCTCATTGTCCATAAATGCATTTCTCACTCTCCAAAGCATACATGCAATTACTCCTTTGTGGCCTATAGTCCCATTAATAGGAGCTGGAATATTGAACTGTCTAGCAAGATCAGTTCATCTGGGCCAATTTGAAAACTGGTTGATCTAGCATGGCCCAAGCAAAGAGAAATGAATTTCTTAATGGCTTGCTGCTTTTAAAATTTTTACAACTATGTTCTGCCAAATGTTAATAGAATTCTGCTGAACAAAAATATGCTCTTGATATTTTCTCTTGAAGACCTGATTGAATATACTTTTCATCTGGTGAAAGGAAAGAGAAGAGGCTTTGCTGCAGCATAGCTGCTATGCATTACCTCAGTGGTATAAAACAAAGTGAACATATTTAGCTACAGGAGGGTCTCTATATACTGCAGCTTTTGGATGATTTAAAATTGCTGTAATGGCTGCTAACTCTTCCCTTCTCTTTTTTTTTTTTTGTATGTGAAACACAGTTGGGAGAAATGAGTGTGCCAGAGGTTTCTTCTACTTGTGACTCTTTGAACTGCAGTAATTGTGACTGTAAACAGTCAGCTAAACCATGGGCAAACTGGGCTACTACTGAAAGCTGTAGTCAAGACAGAGGGAGTTCAAACCGATCCTAAAAGAAGGCCAGATAGAAATGTTTTGCAAAACCTAGCTGCTTACAGTTTTGCTGCTGTAAGTGGTAGTTTTGCAGCTATAAGTAATGATGTAAGTGATCAGCAAATACTGAAATGTTATCATTTCCTGAGTACTCTGACCTGTGGCCATAGAATTACTGATCTCTAGGAATTTCCTGTCTGAAAGCACTGGTCTAGCTTGACAACAGGGCTCCTTTAAAGACTGCAGCTAAAGCTATCTGCTTTGAAAGCATTACATCTTCCCACTGATGATCTACAAGCATTGCTTTGACATGACTGAGAAATAAAGTCACAGGGCTATGAACAGTTAAAGATTAACTAATCTCTGAGATAGAATGATTAAAAGAACTAAAAAGCTTTTAGAAGAGACTTCCTGTAGCAGGGGTGGATAAATGATTTGACTTAAAGGGGAAAAAAGCAGAGGCCAGGCTAGCCTGCTGGGTAACTAAGTGGAGAGCGATTAGATACCCTGTGAGTTACTCATGCCTTCAGCGTGTTTTGTTTTAAGACCTCTTTTATCTTAAGTTGTGCTGAGGTAATTTCAGTTGATACTATACAGGAGACTCCAGCTCCTGGCCAGCTCTGGGAATACAGAGCACTGTGTGACTCCATCCAGAAAGAAGAGAAACAACTTGAATCCTACTGTGTCTGCCCTCAAAAAGACCAGGAGGGGTCAGGTTTGCAGCTCTGTCACTCTTCCTCAGCAGTAGGGCTAAGGTCTGAGGATAAACACATTATAAAAACAATATATGTAGTTCAGACTCATGTGCCTAGTATTCACTAAAATAATTTTTCTTTGTAGCAGAGAAACAGAAAACAGGTGTATTTCACAGTATTTACTGTGAAAGCTAACGAACCAAACAAAAAAAATCCTCACTCTCTTTCAAATATGTTTGGTATTGAGAGAAAAATAAATTGTTATTCTTCAGGCAAAATATTAGCATGTGGTCTCCAGGAACTTGATTCTCCCCTGTGAACTGCATGTTCAACTCTCAAGTTAGAGATACTTGAAGGTCCTCAGGATTTTGCAGGCTTGGCTGCTAACAGCAAACCTATCACAGATTTTGGCAGCTTCATCTTCTAAAAGGAAAAGGATTCTAATGGATTAATTTTCTAGGCCTCTATTTCACAACAGCTCAGGTAATACCATGTTAACAACCTATAGTCCAGCTTTAACCTAACACATGACAACAAATTTTTGCATCCTGCCACTTTTAATCTTTGTTTTTTTTGTTGATTTTTTTTTTCATAATCGTCAGAAAGGAGCTGATTGCCAGGCTGGAACAAGTGGAAAAAGAAAGCATGGATGCTGCTCAGCTGGCTAAGGAGTACGCGGAACTGACAGAGGAGAACCGAACACTGAAGCTGGCCCAGACACAGTGTGTAGAGCAACTGGAAAAGCTCAGAATACAGTACCAAAAAAGACAGGGGTCCTCATAACTCTCAACTAGCTTATGTGAGGCAGTTAATACAGGATTGGTCCTGTGCTGGAAAGAGATTTTAAAATAAAGGTCTGTTTAATATGTTATAATACTTTACTACAGATACAGAGTATGTAGAAGTCTATATTTGATTTAATGCTTGCCAGCCAGTAGCTTAATATAATGGATATTTCATCCATTATATAATGGATATTTTATTTCAAGTAACATAATTGAAGTTAACCTATCCCCATTATATGTTCTAGTAGATCAGGTTTCTTTTCTAAACATATTTCTTCCCATTTAAGAAGATATGGACACACTAGAAAATGATATAAATAGTCTCTGTGTTGGAAATTTGGACCATACTAAGGCATACAGCAGGGACAATGTTAATATATGGAATACATGTATGTTAATTTTAGTTTGGTGAAGATTTTTTAAATTATTTTCCTCATGCCTAAAGTGTTTGGAAGTTATCTTAAAACGGATGTCCTCATGGGTAAAAACTATACTTTATTATCCCATGTCAACTTTACATTGTTGTATAAAATCTGAGAAATTGCACATTAAAAATTGAAGTAACATAATTATTTTTTATCAAGCAAGTGAACTGCCAGTCATAATTTGCAAGTTATGAAATTAAAAGGAAACAGATGAGATCAATCTTTCCTTCCTCAAGTGTAAAGATAGCTTGAGAGTCTTTTTATTATACTTTTTGGCATGCAAGAAATGAAAAATTAATATATGAATACTACCATCATAGTTTCAACCGAGAATATGTCAGTAAAAGTACTGTGAGGATATTTTGTTCTTATTTTCCAGTCCGTTTTGAAACTTAAGTGGCTGTATGTAGGGACAGGAGTTCCGTGATATACAAATAACCTGGAAGTAAAATGTTAGTTTTACTTGCTCTATTTATCCCTGTATTTTCCTAGGTCAACTGAAAATTCTTTGTTATACTTCCATTTCTATTCATACAGTATTTTTTTCATTAAAAGTGGATATAGAAAAGCCATTTTATGTGCTGAATGTTCTTAAATGACCCTGTATTTTTAACTCTGCTTGACAGATGCAGCTTGTTACATCTTCATGAGGTTGGAATTCAACTTGATGTGTCACTAGTACTGAAATGTGTCTTAGTAATTGAAAACAATGAACTTAAGATTTTCACCAGAACTTTAGCTTTGACTGTTATCACTGATCTATTTTTGAAATGGGATTTTATGTTAATCAGAACAATTCCTGGGGAAGTCTTTTGGCACCAAAAGGTTCCCTAGTAATTCCAGCAGCAAAGGGGATAAAAAAATACAAGCTGCCCCTTAATTTCTCTGTGCTAACTACCTACAGTATTCTGTGCAGCACAGGTGTGAAAACAGGCTCCGCGTTACTGCAAGCACCTGACGTTGCAGTAGGAGAGTATGAGGAGGTAGCGGGAGAGGACAGCCTTGTCCCCACTTCTCCTCCTGAGCTGCCAGGGCAGGGGCAGCGTACGTGCCCGGCACTGCTTACTCCCTTACCCTGGCCAGTGCAGAGACGTGAGGGAAAATCACCACTGAGGCATGTGCTTTCTGTGGGGATGCTCCATGGGCAGCATAACACTATCTGTTCCTCTTTCAGAGCACATATTGTTATCTGAGGGTCCAGTTTTCACTATATCTTGTGAAAGTTGGAGAAAAAGAAAATGAATAAAAAACACTTGGGAAGTCAAGCCTGGGAGTGCTGGAAAAGCCTTGTCTGAGTTGTGTGCTGATGGCAACTATAACCTGTACAGACTTCAGGGTTTTGCTTTGAGCACAGGGTGCTGCATAATCTGGGATATATTATTTTTATCTGTATTTATGTGTTTTGAACAACAGGGTTGTAATTTTCAAAATTAATTTGTTTATTTAGTCACAGATTTTTCTATCTAGCTTTGAAAACATCAGCCAGTCTGGTGATTTCAGTAAATTCATTGGAAACTGCATAAAGTACATAAAATTATTTAGTTAGCAGTCTGGCTTTGGGTGCAGATGGATCAGACAGCAGAACTTGACTTACAGATAACTTTGTTCATCTTGAAATTTTCTATTTAAGTGCAGCCATTATGTTTCAGCTGTCAGAATAATATCAGATCATACTCTCTGAGAAAAACCTGAGGGAGAGCCAAAGTCAGGTAGAGAAGGGAAGCAAGGCATCATTTGTGACACAGAGCAATTTGAGAGTAGCCAGGGAATACGGCTTTTTTAACCTATAGAGACTGACCAGTATGGAAGTCTTCTGGAAACATTTTTTACAGGTGTACAGACACCAAATCTGTGGTGCGGTCCAGCTACCAGCCTGGCTAAATATGGAACTCTTAAAACATCCCAAACTAATTGAAGTCAGAGATCTGTATTTAATCTGGACTGGGGCTACTTGCAATCAAATTTTCCTCCTACTTTTAGTTACAATGAAATTAAAAAATAACTGCTCTGTATCAATATATTTGCCTGCCAGCACGGATGCTCATGTGCCTGAGAATAGTGACTCAGAGAAATTGCATCACGATCCAAATGAGTAAAACTGACATAGAAGTACCAAGGAAGAAAAATTAAAGTATCATCTCAGGAAAACAAATGTTAAAAGAAAAAATAGCAGCAAGATGGGATTCAAAGACAGAAGGGCAGATAAATGGAATTTTCCAAAAATATTCATAGGCAAGTGAAATTAAAATGCAGAAAAGTCAACATAAGCCACAAAATCATTCAAATGTTGCAAAGAGTAAAAATGGCTAGAACAGCCTTCTGACAGGTAACTGCTGTATCTATCATCCATCTCTTGATTTTTTTATCAAGAGCATAATAATGATAAACATTTTCATATTCAATAAATCTCCAATTTTGACATGCTGAATTTTTCTCTAGATATTACTTTGAACTGTGTTGCTCTGCTGACTCAATAGATGAAATTAATTTTTTAAAGAAAATATTTGTCATATTTATGCTGTATTTTCCAAATAGAAAATATGATTTGTGTCCTTCTGCTATTTAAGGAGAGACCTTAAATTGTTCTGACAGCTAGGTCCATTGTAAGTATAGCACTGTAAAAAAGCGTTTTGTACAATAATTTCAAAGATGTTTTTACATCGTATTTCACCCAAGAACTTAGAAGTCAGTTTCAGCTTTTGAGTTCAACTGCCAAGGAAATCTTCAACTTCACAACTTCTGAGTTGAGTACAGCCTGTGACAGCTGCAGTTGTATTCTACAAAACAACAGTGCAGTCGGAGGCTCTTGCTCACAACTCACCAGTGGTCAGAAGGCAAGGCAAGGCATGGGAAAGACTCGGATGACAACAGAAGTCACTAAATGCATAGAGGTACGTACATACAGTCTGTTACACAGATTAAGTGTGTTTCTTGCTGTTATCCAGGTTATTCAGGTTAGAAAAAAGTAAGCATGCCACTGCAATGACAAATGCATTTGCTTCAGACCACTTAAGAAACCAGTTAGTGAAGTACATGGGTTCAAAAAAACAAGACCTGTGCCTTCCATTTCCTATTATTACTAACTAACTTACTTCCATCGTAACAAATGCTGAACAAGCTCAATTTAAGCATTCCAGTTAGCAAGGATATGACTCATACAGTCTTGAAACAGACAGAGGCCAGGGCGATTTTACACTTGAAAAGTCTGGAAGATAAGAACGTGCAGGTTTGGGTTTGGGGTTTTTTTAATGTTTCCCTTTCCAGGATTATCTTTATTCTGTCTGGGTTTGTGAATTCGTGATCTTTGGAAGTGTGTCACCTCCCTCCAGAGGTTTATTGCCATCTAGGCCTTTGTGAGCATTACACACTGTCCATAGCAGGTACAAATATGCAAGGGTATGACACAGAGGTGTCCTCAGCCTTCCTTTGGGCTGTGTAGTTGGGGAGCTCTGGCACGTGTCCATTTGCTGCTCGAACTCCAGTCACAGACCAACTTGCAGAAACGAGCGAGTCTGATGCAGTCTTAGTCATGGGGTCACCTGGTGTTTTTTCCTACACAAAATTCTTTGCTTGTTCAACACACAGGAAAGAAGTGTCTAGAGGAGCAGAGGAGACTATTGTCTGGAGGAACCTTGCCTCTCTTCTCATGGAGGGTGCAAGATGTGCAGTGATCGAAGAAGAGGATCGCAGGGAAAGGAAGTTTGGTCCAGGCAGTGATGTAGCAGGGGGAGCACTGGCCCTGGCCAGCAGGATTATGGGAGCTGACAAAACCTGTGTGCTGGCATGACTTTTCTCTCTCATGAACATACTTCCACAGACATACATCCACACCCACAGCCCTGAGGGTCTTCTCCCTCCTGTTAGTGTGTCCTGGCATGTATATGCATGGATAATATGGTGATGAACATCCTTGAAAAAGCCATGATGAAACTGTTAACTGTCTTCATGACAGGCCTGGAAGGTGTGCGGCAATGAAGGCCCAGGACTATTACTGAACAAGTACTGAAAAGCTGGCCCCCATTGTGTATCCTGCTGGGCTTCTCTGGGACAAGGACAGACATTGTGACTGCATGACTGTACCACAGTGCACATTGAGAAAGGAGGGAAGCAAGGCGGAGTTGGCTGGGCAGCATCAATCTTACCCTTTCCTCCACCGAGTCCCGTGTTTTTGCAGTGCTAAACCGGAGTTATTGAGATGGTCCTTCAGGTGCACAGCAAAACTGTGCAGCTGACATTTTAAATTCAAAGAAGTTGATTATTTTGTAAGAATGAAAAAAATCTACCTTGCTTTGGACTGTGCCAGTCACCTCTAGGTTCTTCAGTGCTCCTTACAAGGAATGTCATGCGTTACTCATACCCGTACGAATGAAAGATGACGGTCATTCACAAATTACTGTTAACCTCGACCCAGGCTTTCTAGACTGCACGAGCCAGTGGCTTACACTGTAGAAAGCACAGGATTTAGTGTATGAGTCACTCAGCTTTTCTACATGCCAATCATCAGTTCCCCCTTCTAAACCTCAGTTCCTTTAACCCCCCACCCCGACCACAACCCATGCATCTGTAGCCCCTACTGAGTAAGCAGCATCACTCTAGAGCTCAGATCCAGTTGACTGGTGATCTCATGATGTGGTCTGATGATCTCCATGTGCTTGAGATGGTTTCCAAACGTTACAGTCGTACGATGTTTTGTGATTCAGTGCTGGTATATGGCAGCAAGGCACTCGGCCAACGTGCAGGTGCTGCCCGTGACATAAGCTGTCTTTCTTTGAACTGTTTAGGAAAATATGAGAGCAGGTGGTCTGTGGATTTAGTTATTTTTCTGAATTTTTTATTAAATTTTAATACAGAAATTAGGGAAATGAAAGGAGGATGTGAGTGCTGATGTGACAAATGTGCGGCCAGATGCCAGACTGTGCCTTGGGTGCTCAGAATAAGTAAAGTGATATGAGAACTGTAAGTGACGGAAAGGAAGTAGTTACAGCTAGGAAGAGGAACTGGTGAGTGAGCTGTGTGCTTTAACTGCTTGCTTTCTCGCTTCTTATGGCTTGCAACAGTGGGATGCATAGGCTGTTTTCCTTATCTCAAAATTAAGAAGCTTTTGTTTGGATGTTTCCCAAGGCTTTTCCAAGCCTATTCTACACAAACATTTTATACCGGAACATTTACTTCATCTAAGGTTATATTTTTGTCTAATATGCCTAGCATCAACAGAGCTATACTGTGATAAAGATGCTCACAGCGCTGCAGATGGTTCTTCTATAGAAAGAGGAATAACTAGTATCAGTGTATGACTCTATTCTGCTAATCATGGAATCATAGAATATCTCGAGTTGGAAGGGACCCATAAGGACCATCAAGCCCAATACCATGTCAGCTGTTGTTATTTGCATTAAAGATAAATAAATTACAGCCTTGATAAATAGCTTATGTATAGTAAACACTACACTGAAGCGAGAGCACGTTTGTACTGAAATAGATGCATCCCCACTAATGGGTTTTTGCTGCTTTCATTGCACAAGTAGAGTTTGGTGCTTTTATTAACTAGATCCCCAGTTACCCACATGAAGGGATAGTGATGTGATGTGATGTGATCAAAAACCTTCCATCTCTGTCTTGTGACTTTCCTACAGGCATATGACACATCTCAGTGCACAGCCCAGATTTGCTTTTGCCTACAGCCTTTCTCCACAGCCATTTCATTGCCGTGCTCTCCCCAGCTTGTTCCTTTGACTCTTGCCTGTCACATTTCTCTGCTGTGTTTGGATAGCTGAAATAAGTCAACCACTCTGAATTTTTAAGAGTAGAATGAAGAAAAAGTGTAATTTAAAAACATTACCTGCTAAAAACCATGACTGTCTTGTGGTCAGACCCTTTTGTATTCATGTTCTGCAAGTACGTCAGTATATACGTTTACTGATTAGATGTCAGTACAAAAAAAAAAAACAAGGCAAATGTTAATATTCATGGAAGACAGAGGCACCTTTAAAAATACTCATATAAATACTGTTCTAAATGTTAGGCTTATTCGGGGAGCTCACTCCCTGGTTGTGTGTCTAATCAGAAAAATAGCCCACTACTCACATATGAAATGGTACCTGCTTATGAAGTTATCTGCACCAAGAAGAATGTGAACATTTATTTTCGACATAATTTCAAAAAAAGGAGTATTCTTGCAAGGAAAAAACCCACATAACAGTTCCCAGCTAATGTAAATTACATCCAGTTATGCACTAACGGCTAAAAATGTGCTTAAATCTATTCATAACCCTTTAAATAGCTCTCATTAGTTTACGTCCGTAAAAGATAGCCTTATATGTGACTGTATGAGCTCCCTCTGGTGGGTAATGTGACATCTACTACTATTATTACAAAGCAAACAGAGATACCTCAGCAAATGTTTTGGGTATACGATTGTTTATCCCAGTGGAATTTTGTTTATTTAAGTGTTTATAGCTACTAATTCTTTATATTATCTAGGTATAGGACAGCATACTAATTTCTCACCACCTGATCACATCTGAAGCTACCAGAAGAGTGATATCCAATATTTTTAAGATACTAGAGATACTTGCACAAAGGTGTAGTTTTCAACAACACATTGGACAACAGCTAACATGAGCACCCCAGTTAAATGAGTCCTGGCATCGTAGAGAAGCTCAAAGAGTTCATAAGACTTACAAATTATATAGTAATATCTTTATTTGTCCGAATTACTTCTGTTGAGTTCAATTGGATTTATGTGCCTGGAAATCTGTCCTATATGACTTTACTTTTTCAAAGTACTAGACAGTACTAACTGCAGACACTTTATGTAAAAAGTATTTATTTAATGGTACAAAACCTGATAATCAAATATGCTTTAAATAACACAGTACAGAACAGCTGACTAATGTCTCTCTTTTGCTGGCAAATTTTAATATCCCTTAAATCTCATACAGCGTGGTATTCATGAGGTACACTTTTATAAAAGAAAACAGAAGTGTTATCTTCTTATTTTTCTCTTTGTATTTAAGTTAAATAATCTGAACACAGGAAGTGTTAGACTTCGGAAGAGTGCCCTAATGCATGGGCAATGGTCCAGCCACAGTTCTGGGTTTCAATGACCCAAAGTGGTTGCGCTGGAATATTAGGATTGTTTTACCAGCAATGAAGTTGTCGGCCCTAGCACACCCCACAGGTTATTTAAACAACCATGTTTTTGGAAAATTTGAGATCCTAGAGTGCTTTGGAAGAAAAAAGAGCAGAAAAAGCATGCTAATAAGATTGCTTTTCTGCCTTAGCTGTTTCAGAATTCCCCTTTAATTAACAAAACGAGGTTTATGTTTTGTCATTTGGCTGAAACCTGGCAAGAGACAAAATTCTAGTTACATGGTATGTAAAGGTGAGGCATGAAAAAGAAAGCAAGCATAAGCAGGATTTTACCAAAGGCAGTGGACAACATTTTTACCAGCAGTTTGTAATATCTCCTGAGTATGACTCTACACGCAGTGTTTTCAGATGTTTATGATATTCCCCTAATCCTGTAATTTCTATTCAAGAGACTGTTAATTCACAGTTTGACTGCCAGAGTGCTCTGGTGTAAACCTACCACTATATTACTGTCCAAAAGGGAATTGTCACTGAATTTTTATCATGAGAAAGCGGCATTTTCAAGTGCTTAACATATTGCTTCTGAAATGAGGGTGTCCACATCTAAGTGAGCAAGGCTGCCTGGTAGGTAATCAGCAACACCAAGGCGGCACCACATGGTAAACTGGATTTAGGCTCTGGTTCAACAGAGCACTTAACTGTGGGGCACTATGGCCACATCAAACAAATCTCTTGAACACATACCTAATTTTAAGCGATGAGTAGTTCCCACTGATTTGCCAATAGGACTATTCACAGTGGTACAGTTTTATTCATGCACTGAAGTGTTTTGCTGGATGAAGGCCAGAGAGAGTAGTACCTCAGCTTGAAACTCTACTGTTGAAAGTTCATTGGAATTTAATTACGTGCTCGAAGCGTTTAAACACCGCGCTGCATCAGGGCCTTTCTGTTGAGCTCTCTGTCAATGAGCTGAGCAGGTCCTCACAGCACCTAATAGTGGGGAGGACCTTCACCCTGTGAGGTGCATACAAAACTTGGGCATCTTGCTCCGGCGCCTTGAGCTGGGTCTAGGTCCAGTTGCAGCTGCCGAACAAGCCAGAGGCTGGCATAAAATGTCAAAAGTCATGAAGAAAACATTCCCTTTTGTCACTCCTGGCAAGCACATTTGTTCCCACTCGCACAGCTCCGCCATGCCAACCCCTATGAAGTGGCTCTGCAGGGTCATTATATAAAACTATATGAGTTTAAAAAAAAAGCAAGCAAACACAGAAGAAATGTCAAATATTTACAAAGCACTATAAATCACATCTAGAAATGGCTCTTAACTACAAGAGTAACAGCATAATACTGTTAAAGAATTTTAGAAATACTCTTCTTGCTTTTCTTTCCTTTGGAAAAATTTATCAGAAATAGTGGACTAGGACAAAAATGCCATGGGTGTCTCTCTCAGATAGGTCCCATTCCTCCTTTCCTCTCTCTTCACATACCCCTCCCTCTCCTTCCAGTGAGATCTCAGTGCTTCAAAAATGAGATAGAGAAATAAAATGTTTCTGAGAGTTGTGGTTGCGGCACCCTTTTGCCAGAGAAGCCCTGCCTCCCCTCTGCTTTTGGTGTAGGAATCGGGAGGAGGAATGCTTGGGTTAAAGGTGTGTTCTCTGCCCTCCACGTGAATGCCTGCTCAGATTTGGTTGTGTAATAAGCAAATGAGATGTTCAGTTTGCATGTGGTAATTAGAGCTAAAATATTTCCCAGCTGAACTTACTCTGTAACCCAAGAGCATCGATGCAGTTGTGACTGTTCAGCACACAGATTGCTCTCCCCTGCAGATGCATACTTCAGACGGGCATATATGACCACAGACAATTTTGCTTGTGATTTCATCTCGCAATTTGCTTCTCCCATGCTGTCAATACCCTTCCTTTGGTCATTGTAAACTGTGAAGGAGGAAGATGTCATGTTGAAATACAAAATGATTGCACACCTGGACCCAGGAAGGAAGAAGACTCTGCCTTTAAGTTTGGCTAAAACCCATTGCTACTTTTCTGATTTGATTTATTGTCACTAATCACTACTAATCAAAACCAAAGTTTTTCCTTCCTTGTCTTTCTTTCTCCTTTCCCTTCCCTTCCCTTCCCCTTTTTTCCTTTCTTTTTTTCTTTTCTTCTTTTTTTATCTAGTCAGAGGTATTAAAACATATGGTTACAAAAGATAAGCAACTTAAAGTAGAGTGCCTTTATAAGATAGATAGACAGGCAGTGAGCTCAGACCTATCATGATATGTACAGCTGAACAAACAAAATGACTATTTCAGTATGATCTTAAGCATTTGGAGCTTTTTGTCTGATGACGCACTTTCCTATTTCAAGAGTAAGAATTATTTAGTATCTGTCTGAAGCAAGCATAGGATTTATGAAACACATCAGCTTCAGCTAGTCTCAACCTTACTGAAGCATTATTGAGGATTTTTATTTAAAAATATATGAATGAAAACTTGCATACCCATTTAATTATTTATTAAACACATTTATAAATACCATTTTAGTTACAAGAGTCCATGCCAGCTAAAGGATGAGGTTAGAAGAAGAGGAGTAGTCCACAGTGGGCTTAGATTGCTCACTAAACAATTTAAGTCAAGTTTTCAGACCTAAGTAGTGTTTGGGTAAGCAGCATGCCGTAGTCTTTCAGGGCTTCATTCTCAGGGACTGGGTAATAGGGTTTTCTGACTATCTTATTTTTGAAATAAACCAAAATTGACACATCACAGCAAGCCAGACTTCACCTTTGAAAATTTAGGGTGTATGAAGATCTCTTCTGGTATCTGACAAGGACTTGGACAACACAGAAAGTGCCCCAGTTCAAAAAAGGTGTGAGCAATTCAGATTGCATGTTATCTGGGGCTGATCCTATTCCAGGAACAGAGGCAATAGCAGGGAGTAGGCATTTATTCAGACTGTAAGTGCCTCCTACAGAGGTCTTTTACATTTCGACTGACTGTATAGGGACCTTGGGGTCCAGTCACTCACCAGCTGGGTCTCCCTGGGCCTCTTACTTACCGCATCTTGCATCTGTATAAGAGAGCCATTCATTCACTTAAATCTTGGCTCTCCCCACTTAAGTATTAGTCTTCTGGGAATGCTGTTAAGACTGAGACTCCTGGTACTCTGAGTCATGCTATGTGGACACAAAAAGTACCTAAAACTCTGATTCTGAGTAGCATCAGCACCAAATTGTTCTGTCTTTGCTTGAAAAAACCCTCTCAGAAACCAAATACATATAAACAGACTGTTCTGCCAACCACACAAAGGTGGGTATGGCATGGGTACAAACTGAGCACCCATGAAAGGGAACTTGAAATCCTTATGGTATGTCTGTGCAGCTACAGTCATTGCTCTCTTGAATTTAGGGGTCTGACGTAAAGCCCCACTGCGTGCCACATACAGTGCAGCAGGTTTGTGTGACTTCCCTTCTTTATGGAGCCACCTCCAACTTTCACAGGGGAAAGTGGAGCAAAAGGGGCTGCTCCACACCTTGCCTGGCTGTTTCTGCCTGTTACTTTTCATGTGACTGGCAAAGGCAGAGAGGTCTTCAGAGGACAGAAAATGTGGCCATTTGTCACCTCCAGAGGCACCATCACGTGGCCAAGAAGAAGTCAAAAACTCTTCAAATCTGAAGACCAAATGCTCCTGAAGGTCCGTAGAGGTTCTAGCACACTTGACAGTAGAGGACAAAAAGCAAATGAGAGAATGGAAACATTCCTGTTAAAAAACAGTTTTAAAAAATATTACTGTGGTGCTGCAATGAAGATGTATGAGATACAAATGGACAGTTGTCTGTACTATATGGACAACTATATTCAAGAAGAACTTGAGCTTTTTCAGGGTTCAGCCTGAAGCTTCTTCAAAGTGGAACAAGATCATTTGGTACTTATGTAGTCTGTGAAAGAAAAACAAACAAAAAAAAACCCCAAAGAAATGCTGTCTCTGTACTGCTTCTGGTCTGAAGCCTGGTAAACTGAAATCCTGGAGACAGCTGACAGGTAGTAGCACATTGCTTTTTTAACATGCTGAAAGAATAAATTATTTGGTGTTTTGAGCCAAGAAATACGGGAAATACATCCTACAAACAAGTTTGCTCAACTGCACTCTTTGACCTTCAGAGGGTTTTGATGATGTCTCAGTTTAAGAACAGACTTTTTAATCTATCTTAGTAGAGTAATAAAGATCTGGAAAGAAGATCGATATATACTGTAAACCGTGCGACAATGTATGTGGGTCTTTTAGGGCTTTCTTGGAAAACTGATTTGGACTGTTTCCTTCATGTGCAGAGAAAAGTATGCAGTGATTTCTCACCATCCTCCTCCCCAGAGTGGATCTGTAGGACCTAAAAAACCAGGACACATCTGCTGACTCACCTCTGCTGCTGCAGGAACTCCTGGGGACTCCAAGCAGGAGCATAGCCATAAGGGAGGGAGGGAGAGAGGCATCACGCCTGGGCTCCCCTGCATCCTTTGTCATGCCCCCGCCTGCAGCCCACTTTGTCCGTTCACTCTGAACAGCTGACAAGCTGATCTGGATTGCTATTTTTTTCAGTTGCTATTCCAGGTGATTCCTTCCTGGATCTTGTTACCAATTTTCTTTAAAGCTGGGCTACGCATTCTGTGAAGTCAGCTCCAATTTCATCCCTCCTGCCTAATTATTTCTGGAAAATCTGTGTGCAATTTATCCATGCATCAGTATCTATTTTAATAAGGCAGAAATGTTTAATTTTAATGCTGTTTATAAGCAGTCTCAGGACTGAACTTTTTTGTTACCTGTTCTTTCTGCTAGAACTTTTGTTCCTTATTTCCTTCTGTGAATTGAACCATTTCATTGTGTTTTTCATTAGAACTGCTCTAACCTGCTGTCAGATGGCTGTTCTACAAGATTTTATCCCTCTCTGTAGAAAAAATAATTTAATTCCCACACCAAAACTTTATTAAAAAATGGAATTTATTGGTAACAACATAATAACCATCTTAATTCATTAACAGTCAATTAACTTTCTTCATGGGCAGCTTTTCCCTAATTATAAGAGTCTCTAGAAATAAAGTACTTGTTTTATAATTATTCTGCTTTCCAATCTCTTACTGACCAGTTGAGTTATTTTTCTTCAATGCCCTTTTGAGCCCCTTCTTTACTCCTCTTTTTTTTTTTTTTTTTTTTTTTTTTTTTTTTTTTTTTTAACCAACAGCAACAACTTTTCTCCCTGGTATAAGCTTATTTCTCTTTCACCACCTGTAGGGTAGGGAGAGGACTCTATCTCTAGTATGTCTGCTTTGGCACTGATAGCCTGGAGGCACCTTTCCTACCTGGAACCCATTTTCCTAGAAGATTGTTTCCTGCCTTTATCGCATAATGCAAACACATTTTGTACTTTAGCAGTATCTATAAGCAGAATGACTTTAAATTCAAAAGACAACAATACAACTTTTCTCAGCACTTCTAATTTGTTTTCCAGAGGAGTTTTTGTTAACTAATTCCACTTCATTCCATCAGTGGTTAAATTTTATCCTTTCACTGTAAGGATTTTCCAAGCCACTATCTATCTACCTAACTAAATACCATTTTTCTTCTTTGGATGAAGCTTCATTTTTAATGTATGTATCCCATAATACTTGCTTAACTATGGTGACCATCTAGCCAGTGAATCAAGGATATCTTGGATCTGGAAGTTAGCTAGCGCAGTTGGCAATATGTTGTATTTTGCTGTTTGAAACCTTGACAGCATCTGAACAAGCTCAGTTTAATCCAAGCTAATTTTCACATTTTTAATGGCCTCCTGCCTATTTTTATAACCCATCAATTACAAACTTAAAATAATGCATGTGGATTAAAATAAAATCCTTGTGATGAGTTCAGGAGAGTAGCTGTTTGATCAACAGACACAGGCTAATGTCTTCAGAACTAATGAACAGAAGGAGATGAGACGAAGTAATGAAAACTGGTGATGGCAGTTTCGTTATCTGGGACTTTTTAGTAATTTCTACCAAAATCATTCTAAAAGTTCTCAGAGGAAAAAACTGGAAAGCCTTGTCAGCTTCGAAGACAGAGTCCCCATCACCAGAATGTAGGTTAAATAGGTCAAAGCACACATGCAGAGGATGAACACTGATCCTCTCATGTTGCAAGTGGGTCCTTGTGCAGCAAACTTTGCAAAATCTGTGAGTGGGGGGAGAGCAAACAAGAAACAGGGCCCTAACATTTGGGTACTGGGGCTCCTCACCCAAAGTTTATGCTTATATTTTTTGATATAATTCACAGCCTTGAGATAAGGGGCTGAGTACTTGATGTTTCCAGCTAGGTGCCCCAGGCAGAAGGCAACGTGCTGCGTTGTGTGGGAGGCCGAGCCTCGCCTGTGCCCATCGGATGTGCTGTGCTTGCAGACTGGGGACACTGGAAATGCTGCTCGGCACTCCCGCACCCTGGAATTCAACCAGAGCATTCAAGTGAGGATGAGGCACCAATCTTTTCAGGCCATGGCTCACCTACTGAGAAGCACAACCGGAGGCACCGAGAGGATGCTCAGGTCAAAGACAGAAGGATGGAGTAAACTGAGCCACGTTCAGTGGGAGAGCAAGGAACATATTCTTGGTAGAACATTTTGGATGTAAGTGGACCTCAGTTTTAGATAACCAGGTATATTTGTATACCTAGATATACCTACGTATATTTCCAAACTCCTCCCACAGTCCAGTATTTGCAATTGTGCTACTCTATCACCAGCTCACGACTGCTGTTTTAACTGCCATAACAAATGCAGCATGTTTAAAACACACTATTTGATTTGTGAAGTTGCCTCCCTCCCTTTTTTTCCTCTGGTTAATATTTTACATCTTCTAGCTCCTCAGAGGAAACGCTGAAGAACAATGCGCAATGCTTGCAAATAAATGGTGGTTCTCTAATTTTTCAGCACAAGCTTTTTTTGAAGTCTTTACTCATTCTTTAGGCATAAGCTAGATGTCCTACCTAAACTTGAGTAGAAGTGCAGAGGGGTGAAGAGACCCCAGCTAATACAGTGTCCCTTTTGAGGACAGACACTGAGCACAGTGATTCCCTCAAGGCTGGCTTGTGTGAACTGCTAGAAAGTTCCCGCGGTGTGAGTCTGCTCGGTTCTCTGTGGAGGCACTTGGTTTCAGAATATGACTAAGGGCCTGTAGGGTTGTGCTTGCTTGTCAGGGAGCCCCATCACAGGCCTCATCTGGTGAAAATGCTAGCTTTCTTGAGTGAGAGACTCATCATCTTTATTATCGTTCATAGTGATTTATAGTACCGGTGGAGTTGTATCACCTTGCACCAGTGCACGTTAACTCACATCCTTCTGGTCGTTTCCCTGTTCTGGTAAAGCATCACTATCTGCAGCAGCGGGTGGCTCCTCTACATCACACAATATTATTCTTTACATAACTGCTACGATACTGTGTCATTTAAGAAATGTCACGACAAAAAAGATGAGACATTTAATTTTAACATAATTTTAAATTTAGTATTGAAAATAACAAGATGTGACTTAAGAAGTCGCTTCTAAGGTAGATTTCTCTATTCTTACCAGCATCAGCAGCGTAAAAGCTTGGCAGAAGTTGAATTCAAACAATTGCACCACTTGTGATAATCTATAGTGTTATTTCAAAAACAGAAAGTACCTAGAAAATACAACTGACTCTTCAGTCAGCAGTTTTTTTGTGCTGCATCATTTCCACTGCAATTGGCAAATAACGAAAAAAAAAGCAAGTTGTTCATGTCCTGACAGAAATGAGGCTTCCTTGGCACTGTACAACTGAGAAATTTTAAAACCAAATCTATATTGCAACGTGCATTTGGGAAGTTTCCACCAATTTTTAAGTGGTTATCTAAAGTATTTCTCCCTTTTTGCAACAGCAAGTATTGATATCAGTGACAGCCAACTTTGTATTAATAGAAACATGTGAAGCTTAGTCATCACACCCTTACAAATACAACTGCCAACAACATAAAAGCAGTTATAAGTTTCTTGTTGGTAGAAGAACAGCCACTAATCCGAATACACGATTGTGCTGACACACGACCTCTCTCAGTCAAAGTGACAAGATTTGCACGATGAGACACAGAACTTGTAGAACCTCAAACTGTGTTTTGTTTATATATCAGTTTACATTTTAGGTGATCTGAATGAACTTCGATAGATGGGCTTAGAAGCCTCGTAGAAGGACCAGTTGGGAAAAAAGTAATTTTCCAAAGACAGTAAAATTGATTATTATTGATTATTACACAACAGCATTTTCTCAAAACTGTTCTTATATAAAATATCTGCTATTTCTTGTTTTGTAAGATTGGTGTTTGGAAGTTTCCCTCCCATTCTGCTGCATCATTTCAGTCTTCTAAATCATATTGTGCCACCAGTGAAACTGTCAAGCAGTATTAAAATAACACAAATCAAAATGATGGAGAAAAATATCTCTGATATTTCCTGATATGCGACACAACAAGGTATGTTTTGAATAGACTTTTAAAGGCTTGCTCATTCAGATCTTAGTGGGACTACTCCTCTGCTTATTGACATGCACTCTGTTAAATGTCTTAGCAGGTGAGGGACTCAGTGTATACTATATTCCATTTTACTCTCTCTTTGGAGTATTTAGCACACAACCCTAGAATTGTGTAATTTTGCATAAACACTACTTACGTAGGCTATAAATGCCAGTGCCAAAGCCTACATTCCCAGATGGAGTGGCAGCTCATTTGTGTTCCTGAATGCTTCTGTTTCATTTATCGCTTTGGGCCAGAAACATTGTTAAAAACGCCCCTGCAGTGTCCATTCTTACCTACGCCTTACAATCTATTAATAAGGCAATAGTCACTCCTGTGTTATCTACATGCAATTTCTGCATGTATTTATGAAGTTCATAGAGAAACATATCATCTAAGTTGTGTTCTACTCTCTGCACACAAAAAGAAAATTGCATGTTTTTGTTACTTCAACTATCATTTTAAGATTTCTTCTCCTAGCGCTGTGTCAGCTGTGCAGTTTCTGCTACGTTTCTCTGCCTGAAAGGAATGTGTAGTATAATATATCTCATGGTGTCATATAATAACCACTCTACAACAGTCACTAGCTGCCCCAGTTCAGTACGTTCTCCCCATTTTCCACGCCCGTACGTGAAATGTGACAGGTGGTGTCATTTTTTACTGAGTAGCGATTTATAAGCATTTAACTAGAACACTGGTATTTTGTTCTTTCTTAGAGGGACTTCATGTGAGATGATTACCACAATTTCTGATTTACAGCATTTGTCATAAAGTACAGGGCATTTGCCTTTTCTTAGGCAGTAACTTGCTTTCACATGTCGGGAAGGCATGCAAATGAGCACTCAGAGCACAAGGTCTATATCTTATCAGGACCAAACATGACTGTGCTCTGCCATGGCTGCACATAGAGATGTAAACAGGTTGACCATGACTTGCAAAACTCCACCTGAACCCCAGAATCCCAGATTTTCCAACTTGTTCTTAGGTGGAGGGATGGGAGGAGAAGTAGGTAACATGTACAGGTACAACACACCCCAGAGAACATTGCTCCTGTGAGCAACTCACAAACCCTAAACTGACCCTGGGTGTTTCCAGAGGTTAGTCAACAGGAGACTGCTCTGCTGACTGCTCCCACTTGAAGCCTCACTAGTAGCAGCATGCTTGGCAAAAGCAGGTAGAGAAGGTATTGCTCTGGAGATCCTATAGTCACATTCCTTAGAAAGGCTGTAGGGTCATGACCTCCTATGTAGTACACCATACCACAGACAACAGCCTTGCACAAAGTCCCAGAACAATCTGCTATGTACTCAGGCAGTCTTTGCGTCAATATAGCCAGAATTTGCTAGACATACAAAAAGATGAGGATTTTGTACAGGAGAAAAGACATCATAGGGGTATATGAAATAGTACGAGAAAATGAAACTCCTAAGTTAAAAAACAGTCTGAAAACACCTTACAGGGAATTCAAGGTTATGTTTGCGATTCTCCTTATCAGGAAATAAGTGTGTGTACAAAGAAGTACCCACAGGAATTTGATTCTCTCCCACCCTTCTGGTAGAGCGGCAGCCCTTCCGTCCCTCCATCTTCCCTCCTCTTCCTCACCCCTCCGAATGCTTGTTGAGAGGTAAAGCAGTCAACATGTAACCCAGTTGGTCTCTTCTGGGGACTGAAGACCCTATGTGAGCTCTGCAAACAAGACATAGGGGCTCATTTCAAGAAAGATACAAAATACACAATAGGAACCATCACCAACATACTCACAGGCTGCTTTTCACAACTACAGTTAAGCCTAAGACACGTTTGTCCACTTTGGATATTGAATCTGGCACAAAGCATAAGGTAACAGTAAGCTGCTGCATGGTCCAGCTTTTCCAAATTAGTCTTCAATGAATTTTTCAGGTGTTTATAGTGTCTTGAAAAGCTTCCAGGCTAGGTAAGCTCTGGCTGGAACAGCATCCAGGCTCCAACGAGCATGCAAGACCTGCACTATCATTAAGTGCAACATTTACACGTTTGCCTGAGAAAAAGCAAGTCTCAAAAAGTGTTGTAATCATGCGACAGTAGAAGGAACAGCACCAGAGGTTTTTGCTGAGTGGATATGTCAGCTTAGTCCCTGACTAGGCAGCTTGGCTTATTTCAGCCCTCCTTTAGCACTTCATCCCCATTACGGGAAGGCTGAGGGGGGAATCTCATCAATAGGTACAAATATTTGAAGGGAGGGTATAAAGATGATGGAGACAGGTTCTTTTCAGTGGCATCCAGTGACAGGCAATGGGCACAAACTGGAACACAGGAAGCTCCATCTGAACATCAGGAAAAACTTTTTCTCTGTGAGGGTGACTGAGTACTGGCACAGGTTGCCCAGGAAGGTTGTGGAGCCTCTATCCTTGGAGATATTAAAAAGCCATCTGGGCATGGTCCTGGGCAACTGGCTCTAGGGCGCCCTGCTTGAGCAAGAGGGTTTGGACCAGATGACCTCCAGAGGTCCCTTCCAACCTCAACCAGTCTGTGATTCTGTGAAGGGAAAGGGGAAAAGAAACAGTTTGTTCCTGAGATAAACTTTGAAAGTGGTTTCAAGAAGCTCCTACCTTGCACCATGAGAAACCCAACTTCAAAAGGTTTCTAAAAAAGGTTGTGAATGTCCTCCAGTGCTGGCAGAACCAGTCTCCACCGGTGCGGATCATCAGCTATCCAAAGAAGGGAGAGAAAAAGCAGGAACAGTAGGAAAATGTCCAACTATTGCATCCTAGGCAACACCTCATAAGACAAAAAATTAACAAAGAACCAAGTTACCAGGAAATGACACTATATAACCATTTCCATAATTTCTATAACAAGTTCCAGATTTGCAAGTACACTTTCCAATCGTCAACTTGCTGTTTTCAGCAACTTTCATCCTCTGACAAGAGATGACCACTAGTTTGTGCATCATCTAATGCTCTGGTTTTGAGAAGAGACTCCATCACAGTCAGACCCCGTACAGAGAATTGCAGGTATATTTCTCTCTTTTTTTGCATGTTGATGGTGGTACCTCCTTCTGTGTCTTATTTGTACTGGGTTACCTTTTGCTGTCTGTAGCAGTTTTGGGCTCTTTGTGACTTTCACAGAACTAAGCTAGAGATAAAATCAAAAGTAGAGTTAAAATTGGCCTAATTTTCCTTTCGGTATGAGTTGTGCACTTAAACCATGACTCATCATGGCTTGCAGTCACACCCAAGCGCACGATGAGCTGACTGGCCAGTCGCTTGAGAACAGGAGGAAATCCAGATAGACACAGCAGATGGGTGAAGATTGGCTCCCTCCCCTTGCTGGATCATCGAAGTGACAAACAAACTAGTAATCACTCCGGTTTCTCAATTGAGACTCCAACTTGGTAATGAGTCCCAGAAACTGAACAGCTTCTGTTGTGGAGCATTTAACATGCAGCTCTAAACAGAAGCAGGCACTGATTCAATTTTTCCTCTGTTTTGACAAATGGGAAAACGTACAACCTCAGAAAAATAAATCCCCTTTTCAGAAAGCTGTAACAGTAGAGTCAATATGTCGACAGTCAAACTGTCTTCCTGGCAAGTTTCTGTGTGATCAATACAGAAGTAGTAGGTTACAACGAGAACCTTATGCTGTGAAATTAAAACCTAGCCAAGTATTTGAATGTATGGTATTCTTTCCTGATTTTGGTATGCTTTCCAGTCTTAGCCAGTACTTCAAATACATAATTCACTTTTGCAATCATCCTGTGTAGCAAAAGCAAGACGGGTGATCATTTAAGCAAAAAGAGTAGCTTAATTAGGTACTTTTAAATCAAAATATTTATGCCACTGTCAGACATCTCCAAAAGCAAATGCAACTTTATTGTTTACCGTTCTGGTATATTTACAATAGCCTTCCGACAGCCTAAGAGTAAGTCCTTCAGAACCTTTCTACCAAAACATTTTAAAACTAATCCTTCTTCAGGCATTAGACTCAAAAGGCAAATATGCTTAGATATACTGCAATGACAATTCATTTTCATGTTTTCTTTCATAGCGCTTGAAATGTTTCTGTCTAATGCCTGAAAACCTAGCCTTTTGAATCATTTAACCAGTGTTTTTGTTATTCATCTGTCTGTCTTGGTTGCGTCTGACCTCTGGGATGATTGTAATAGAAAAAACATTCAGCTTTTCTTTCCTTTCTTCATTATGACTCAACATCCTTCTCCTCTCAGGGGTATGACTACAGTTCTTAGGGAATCGGTCCAAAGTTTCAATGTTTCAAGTATTGCAGAGATTTATGAATCTGCATGTGTGTGAGAGAGAAGCCACTTCTTTCCTACTTTCAAGGGTCTCACCCACAAATACTTTCATCATTTAAGAAAACTCAGGGTACCTCCTTCCATGGATATAATGAACATTCCCTGGGTTTTCATCTGGGGGAGGGGAGGGTTTGCAGTTTACTAGCAGAGCAACAAACTAATAATCCAGATAGCCCTGATAATGTAGCACTAAGGAGCAGAATCCTCAGTTAAAGCAGTTTAGAGTGAAAGCAAGAGAAGAGCCCAGAACCAGACACACACAGGAATAACACACTACCAGCTCTTAGTCCTCCTAAACTAAGGGTGTGCAGAGGGGCCATCCCAAGTTGCTAATTCAGGAGACTGTCAATAGACTATATTATAAATTAAAGAAAACAGATGGGCTCTTCTTTCCCTAGCACTGCAAAGGCTGTTTTCTGAAGAGATGAGTTTCTTCCCCAGCATGACCCTTTCACAGGGGAAGGGGACAGAGAAACAGTGGGGTCTGCTATGCATTTTAGTTTGTGGTCCTGTGAATGCACATCCTCAGCCCCCCAAGCATGAGGTGTTTCACCAGGTCTCCCTCCCTCTTCCCAAAACCTCATTGATTCCATGAATCTGCTTGCAGATCTGCATCTGGCTGAAACCTAACCTCCTGCTGGTTTCAGGCTTAGTGGTTTTCTGCAGCAGGGAGCTAATTCATCTAAAGCCCACACAGCTGTGATCCCACAGCATTACTTGAGACTGCAAACACTCATCACGCCCCGGATGACATACGTTGGTTTTCCCACATACACCGAGGTTTCATCCCAGGCTTCAAAAGAGCCCCTGTGTGATAATGCCCAGTCTGGACATTCATTCGCCTCCTGAACATTTCTGGTCTTTTCCCAGATCCCTCAGGTCAGGCATTGCTGTCTGCCAGTTCTACTCCAGGTTTCCAGGAAAGCAAATCCACTTTTCATGAATAAATGGTTTCCCTCTTTCAAGCTAAGTACCCAGATGGGGCTTTTTTATCTGTCCTGCTGCAATTCTGATTCTTTGGTCTTTTCATATATCTCCCTCAGCTTATGTAAGCAGACCTCTTATTTTCCACAGATAGACACTTTTAAATGTTTCCCACCTTTTTGCCATTGTTTACACATTGTTTATAACCCTTCTCACAGAATCAAAAAAAGTTCTCATTCTTTCCAAGAAAAAAAAAATCCTTTTTTTCCCTTTAAATATGACTGTTTAATTTAAGGTTGCTGTTTTTTAAAATAATATCTGAAAAAAAATCAGTATTAACTGAGTGGCCAGTTTTCATTTTAAGAAGCTTTGATGAGAATTTGGATCAAATTAGCTTTAGATTTAAGATAATCACTTTTATAATTGCATTTTAAAAGACAGTTTACTAGAGTAGGATTTACTTCTACATGAAAAGCATTTTTTCTCTTTTTTTTTATAAAGAGGGAATTTAAAAGCATTTTCCTGTGAGAAACAGTACGGTTTCTCAGAATGAACAAAAGACTTTTGTAAACAAGAAATCATGAAAAATAAGCATGTATATTCCTAAGAATTAGAACAGTCCCACACACACATACAGCAAAAGATAGTATGGAAATGAATTCTAAAAGAACGTATTTAAAGACTTTAAAAATAATTTTAAAATAAGTCAGATTTCCAGCTTGTACATATTGACATAGCCCAGAGGTTTCAGTCACTGAAATACATCACATACCATAGTAGCTCCTTGATAGCTCGATTTACAGTAAGAAAATGTTATCTAATTGTGGATTAAAAAAACAGCTTTTGTGTTTGCAAGTTCACAGGAGGGAGTGGTTCGGTTTTCATTTACCAGAGTGTAAATGGACTAGTCTTCTATATGACGCCCACAGAAGTCATATTTGACGTGCATATGTGTACAACGGGGTCTTCAGCCTCTGCCCCGTGAAGCCAGGGTGGCAGTTCCCACCAGGTGACTCCTGACACAGCTCGTGGTGCTGCCGAGGCAGAGGTACACCAGAGGCAGGCCACGAGCTCAATGAGTTGTTCCAGAGAGAACAGACCAGTCCCAGTTGGGATCTTTTCCCACTCCATCCGCCATCACCGCACGCATGTCTTGCAGATGTGCAACGCAGCTGCTGTACGTACGCATGGAAAACCTGCTGCTTCGGGGAAATACTGGAATTGCTGCACACACACACGGATGTAATTTACTGCTTATGACACTATGGCCAGTGCTTCCACGAAAGCATTGGACAGACTCAATACATGCAGTGCATTCAATCTACGCGTGTAAAACTGGTCTAGGACAACAGCATGCCTGTTACACTTGATTTACTGTCGTGATCTGTACGCTCATTTGGCTTACAACCAGAAATGCTGGATTCGTTACATATGTCTAATCAGTCTGGTACAGTGTAGGTAAGGGACCAAGGACAGAAATCCTCATCTGACACTGAAGTAAGTGTCCTGCTTAGCCAGAAAAAAATTCGACATTTCATGATGAAAGGAAGATGGGCCTTTAGCATCTATTTTTCTCAATGACTCCACAACACTTTTGCTCTAGAGGATTCTGATCCCAGCATCCTACAGAAGTAAGTATGGAGGCACATTCAATTAATGCATAGTCCTCTGAGAGTTATGCCTTGCGCCTAGCCCAGTTACCCACATTCCTGCCACAGACAAAGGCGTGAGACAGGCATCTCCAAAAGGAGTTTCATCACACCTGTCTCAGACACCTACCAGAGGAAGGGAAAAATTACCCTGTGGAGATGCCTATCTAGTTCCATTGACTGCACAGGAGCCTAGATAAGTAGCTTAGACTAGACAGCTAAAATTTAGATGGATAAAGATAGGTGAGATGAATCTTTAGCATTGGGATATGTTGCAATTTATCTCTGGAGAATTTATTGGCCAAGTTTTTATGGTATGAAACCAGCTTCAGCATAGGAAGAGAGGGCAAGGGCAGAAAAGATCGCACACAATATTAAAGATGCCTAAATGTTCCTTATTTTAGGCTGTGCCCTGTAGTCAACAAAACCAACCTCCAGAGATTAGACTGCTTTCATCTGTCTGGGCCAGTAGCCATCCATAGACCAGCCAGAGCTCAGTGAAATCAAGGCACAGGCTAGTGGTAGCTGAGGCTGGTGCATCTGGTGTGCCAGGAGCAGTAAACACCACTAGCAAAGAGACAGCTGTAGCCAGACTTCTTAGGGAAATAACAGCATTTGATACAATGGGACTTAAAATCCCATTAAAGTTGTCAATGTATCAGAAAAAAAAATCTGTTGAAAAAAAGGGACATTTTTATTTGTTTTCTTCTAATTATATTCTTATTATTTGTTATCATGCTTACTAATTCTGTGAGCATTTATCATCTCAGTGTTTATATTGTTTTATCTTTAAAACATTCATTATTCATCTGCAGGAGGACGTACTTCTTTGTTTTTCAGCTTAGCTCCCAGATCTCCTTTTTGCTGGTTTTACTTCTCCTTTTTAGGAAAAAATGGACTAACCTTTATTTTTCCTCTCTCCAGTTGTGCCTAATTTCAATGAGGAAAGTACTTATTTGGTTCTTCAGTCTGACTATGAGTGAGAAGCAACCTATTACGCCATAATTTCATTCTCTGTTGTGTGGGAAGTCAGCATTGCATCATCCCTAGGATGGAGAACAAGAGACGAAGATCCTTTCTTGGTGGGTGCGGTCCAAGATTTGGTAGCCAATCTTCAAGACAAACCAAGAGCTCCTTTCATTCTGATTTATTTCTGTTTTATTTCTTCTCTCTTCTGTTCCCCTCTTCCCCACAAAAAGCTTAAGTGTAAGACCAGAAAGAAAAAACAAACCCTCTTCATCTAGTGGTAGGTATTTTAAGTTTTCTGCTTATGCTTAACCATTGAGAACATCCTGTATCTCTGCAACTCAGTTTTTACCATCTAAAAGTTGTCTTAAAGCTGCTTTCTTCACATCTGAGTACTAGTGGATCGGGAATTACCAACATGTGTAAGAGCATTAGAACTACAAGTCATAGAAAACATACAGAGCAACTGTAGAAACTTAGATTCAGAATACATTAAAAACGGGTAGTACCCAAATCGCAAGCAAAAAGGTACTATTTGGATATCATTATCAAATAGCTGTCCTCAAATTTATTTGCCAAAAATTGCTTATGTTATTTTGTAACGAAACCCTGGTTGTACTGGGGAATATATTGACCAACTAATAACTAAAAATAATTAAATGCTGCCCTCTTAATGAGGTGAAAGGCTGTTATCGAACAGTCGTTGAAGGAAAATCTGTATTGGACTCTGTCAAAACTGAAAGCCTCAGAATTTTGTTCAATACACTCATCATGTGAATGTCAGAGAGAACCGCACCCTCCCTTCACTATGCGTGATTTTGCTGAATCCTGTGTGAGATTAAAATCATTTCAGATGCTCATTTTATAATATAGCTGTACTTAGCAAATTGGGACCACCAATAACTTCCTGCTTAATCAAAATACAGGAGTTGTATAAACAGAGGAATATCAGTTGTGTTACATATGAAGAGGACTGTCAGAGCAGTTATTTTGATTTACGAAGTACTGGATGTAACTTGTTCCTTTGGCAGAAATACAGGTGAACAGATCCATCAGAGAATTCCCAAGAAGGGGGGAATGGAGAGGCAATCCTTCCTCCTAATGGGGGATTCTTCTCACCTCAAAGGCAGCACACCTCCTTCAGAGAATGCTCACAAGATCAGTGTGTACAATGAACAAGTGAAGACCACAAGCGTATGTATTTTTAAATTAGTAACTAAATATCCAGGTTTGCTCTTAATTCAGCATGTATTTTTGCATCTTCCATTCCTTTCCTGGTCCCATTCTTTACACTGCCGCTGTTCTTCATACTCTTTCAGCACCTCTTTTGAGTTGATACCCTCTTTGCCTCATTAGCTCCAGCATGGTATAGGTGCAACATTTTGAACCAGCTGTTTGTGTGGATGATCATATGGGTACATAATCCTGTTTGCTGCAGGCCTTTCAAAGAAAGCATTGCTTGACTAATCTCATGTACAGCCAGCACAGTAGATTGTTTACTTTACTGATGTTGCTTTTATTTGTTTTGTATGATTGTCACTTACAAAAGCCAACTGTTACTCAGCTGTACTAGCCCACAATAAAGACTCTAAGAATCCAGGCACATGTAAAAGTAAAATGAAAGGTGTGTCGCTTTGGAAGGCGGCTACAGTTTATGTGCCAGGCCTACAGCAGGTGCAACAACAAGACAAACTGACTTTCACTTGGCGCAAATCTATACAAGGTGTTAACATCTATCTTGAATGTCGTCAATGGAGACAACTTTTATTTCTCAGACTTTTCCATCTGCATGCACAATTTTCAGAGTAAGTACTATGAATTCTCAGAGCCTGGAGCAGCTGGGAACCCTTGAGTAAGTAATCTGGAACTGCTACTTGGGGTATGGTTGTACATCTGCTTTTACAGTATTTCGGGTTGTCAGTTTTATTTTGGGTGCTAATGAAGATGCCTGATTAAAGAAATGGAGACAAATAAATACTAACAAAATGCACCTTACAAAACTGAGACTAAAGGACTTATAAATTATCCAAGGAAAAGTGAAGCCTATCTGTGAAATGCAGGCACTGCCCACTTAAAAAAAAAATCCTGTTCTGAACCCTCGTTTAAGCTAGCAAACAAATTAATAAAGCAGCAGGGATTTCCTGTCTGTTATGAGTTTTAATCTGGTATAATGACTTTTGAAGAAAGCTATTGAAAAGTTCCTTTCTAGTTTGCTGTGAAAACGAAACTGTTCGGTTCACTGGGCGGGGGTGGAATCAGTTCTAGATCCCTCAGACCTCCTACCTGTGTAATTTGTAACTGGCTTGCCACTGAAAGTAAATAACAGAAGAATTTCATTAGCATTACCATTGTAATGGTAAGTAACTCTGTAGAGAAGAGTAATAATACATGCAGGAGTAAAGTAATGTATAAAAATATGTTTTTAAGAATGACACTCCATGCTTTTCAAACATAAGCATTTTTCCCCATGGTTTCATCTGTTTCTGAATTATGCAAGGTCAGTCATTACACCCAAACATGAGGGGAACTCCCTCCTCTTTTATACACACCTATCATTACTAAATATTACCAGTAACATCTTTGCTCATACCTTCCCCAAAAATTCTCAGGAAGGCTAAAATGAAGTTTAGAATGTCTACTGTAAAAACAGCTTGAGAAAGTTACGTGACACTTAAATACAGTGTAAAACACTGTGTATTTATCTGCTTTAATTTATTTTATGAGACAAATGTAATCTTGTAATTCAAATGTAAACAAAATTGTTAAACTTTGTTAAAACGTCATAACAATGAAACTCCCGTTAGTATTCTTGGCAGTGCGTCTTTTGCCATCATTAATGTTTCATTCAGGATATGCAGCTTCTGGAACGAGGTTGCCTTCAGCGGTGTCCTTGAATAAAGAGCTACATGGAGTTTACCCCTCTCTGATCTGGCCAACAGAGAACTTTGTCCCTTTTAATATACAGAAGAGGAGAGGTTTTTCCCGTCTTTCAATCAGTTTCCCTTTGCATTGCCTTCAAGATGATACTGGAGAGAACAAGCTCCCCTCTGGCTACTTTTAGCAGATGGAAAGACCTTACTGCTACTCTAAGTTGCTTTGGAGAAGAGTATCTACCGAAGCCTAAAGGTACCGAAAATTCTCTGATCCTGGACAGAGTAACACACAGTAGCAGTTTCTAAGACATCCTCTTAGCTACCCGAGACTGAATTCGTACATGTAGATGGCATCACAGAAAAATACTTGTAAGGACCTGAGAACAGTATGCAAGCTACACACACAGAGCACTGGACATCCTAGCCTGCCTTTCAACCGGGATACTAGCTCAACAGTAACACCACACCATTTTCAGCTCTAGCACTGGTGCGTCTGTTGCTAGCTGAACGCTATCTCCTGACCACAACCTGCTCCACAGTATTTTTTTTGCCTTACTTGACATCTTATCTCCTCTTACATAGCATAGCACAAAGCTCGATAGCTGGTTGACAAATCATACCCACAACGAGGACAAGGTCTGTCAGCAGGACACTTCCAGCAAATCACCCTCCCATCAGCGCAGCTTGAGCTTCCAGAACGCATTTTAGACCACACAAGAGAAGCTCAGCAAGTCAGTAAATTATACCAGGATGGTACCTTTACAAAATGTTAGTTTAACATTTCCTGGCACTGATCACGTTACGGGGCAAGCCTGTTAATTGGTGGCACTTCCCACCATAGGCCTCGCACTGCATTTCTAAAAGAAGAAAGAGTTTTACCCCAGTAAAATACAAGAAGCCCGTCCCGCCCTGTCACGTCCCCGCCTCAGATGACACAGGAGGCAACGACTACCCGGCCGCGGGGCCGGCACAGCAACCAGCACCTTCCCGTCAGCAACGGCTGCCCTGTCGGGGCACCTACAGCTTCCCGCCCGCGGAGCCCCTTCCCCTCAGAGAGACAGCAGAGAGCCCCCTCAGCGCCCAGACCAGCTCCCGCGGACACCACGGCTTTTCAAGCCATCCCAGCGGGCGGGGAGGCTCCCGGCAATGCCAGAGGCGGGCAGCAGGGCCCGGCGCTGCCCCGTGGGTCGTCTACCGGCGCGGTGCCGGCGGCGGCGCGCATGCGCGCTGCGCAGCTGTGTGGGCGGCTGCGCGTCGGCGGGGAGCGCCGCGTCCAATCAGCGGGCGGGGTGTGTGCGCGGGGGGGCGGCGGGCGGGTAATGTTGTTGGGAGTCACCTGACTGTTCGCGCCGCAGTCGGGCCGCAGCCTGTGCCGGGAACGGCTGAGCCCGGGGGAGTGGGAGGAGGAGGAGGAAGAAGAAGAAGGGGGCGAGGCAGTGACAGCGCTGCCCTCCGGCCGACCGGCCCGCGGGTGAGCGGCGGCAGGCACTGAGGTGAGCCGATCCGAACCGAACTGGCCGCCGTCGGGAGCGGGCGCGCGCGCCTGTCCCGTGCCTGTTGGGCTGAAGGGGACGAGGGCAGCACCATTCGGGCGTGGGGAGGGGGGGGGTGTGGAGGAGGCTGAGGCGGGTTCACAGAGGCGGTGTTAGTCAGCCGGTCCCCTCCTCCACCCCTCCCGCCCCTGCTGCCGGCGCGGTGGCCTGTCCCGCCGCGGCGGCGGCGGGCGCTGTCGGACCCCGGGCGAGGGCTGTGAGGGCGGCGGGGTCCCGCGGGGGGGGCTGCCGCGGTCGCGGGGGCGCCAGGCCGGCGCAGGGCGGTGGCGGAGGCGCCCTGTCAGCGCTGGGCACTGGGCGGCGGCCGGCTCACCGCCTCCTCGGTGCAGTGCTTCAGGTATCCTCCCACCCGCCCTTCCCCCGAGGCCTGTGCCCAGCGCCGCCGCGGGGCTGGGCCGTCAGTCGTTACCCAGCGTCTAGTCCCCGGCTCCCGCGGGTGCCCGTGTGCCCATGCGCTCCGGTGACACAGGCGTGACTCTCACGCCGCGGTCCCTGGCCCTGTGAGAAAGGATCACCTCAGCCCCGCTGGAAATCCGTCGGTAAACCCCGCTTTGCCGAGGCGAAATGTGCAGCTGGTGCGTTCAGTGTTTGTTACCCTCGGTGGGAGCTGGGCAAGATTTATTTTAGACCGTAAACAACGAGATCCAAGACCTGTTGTTCTGTACAGTGAGATACATGGCATGCTTTGGGGCACGCTGAAAATGTAGTAATTACAAAAGAATCGTCAACTGCTTTTCTGTCAAATTATATTTACATTCTCCATTTTAGTATGGCAATATAACAGTAATCCCATACAACTGGGCCCTCTAAACGTTTGTTGAATTAAAAAAAGGAAAAGCAAACGTTCTAGCAGTAAAGTTAAGATAACTATGTACAGTTTCATCATGCAGTAACTTTTGACAGACACATTAATTTGAGGCGCTTTGGGAAGGCACTTTCAGTGTGTGAAAAATTTTTGACTGTAGTAATGGAATAATTACAATCCAGAAACACTGTAAATTAAGATTACACAGCACTCTGAATAACTCTGGTAACAGTCAGTTCTTTAATCTCAAATATTATGCCACACTGAAGAGAAAAGGGAAGAGTATATTCCTGTCAAATGTGGTGAGTCCAAATTAAAGCAACTAAGACATTCCAGATTTTATTTCGTGGTTTATGAATTTAGCTTTAAAGGTGACTTAAACAGCATAATTACTCTTGGATGCCCTAACATGTGTGAGTAAGTCCGTGTGTATGTTAGCAAGTAGTGAGGTCCAAACATGGCAGACTTGCAGAGAACAGTTGTTGCTGAAAACACAATATCCACATTGTATGCTTTTCAGAATGGCTTCCTTCGAGCTAACTCTACTGAATCCCTTGGTATTTGGACTTCAGATGTACTTTCAGACTACATTTTCCAGTTTAATTTAGTCTAAAAAGAACCTACTCTTGTTGTTGAAGTCCATCTAGTGAATTGAATGTGAAAGCACAGTAAGTGGGATGTTTGGGAAGTTTGCTTCACTAGCACACTCCCAATTCTAACCAAAATGCTAAAATGGAGGTTTAATGTCCAGCTACTGTATTTGTGAGTGTTTTAGACTCAAAAATGTGCAAGATCTTGGTGTGCCAAATATTTATTTGCTTTTAATAGGTTCCAAAACCCGTATGCTAAGGATGTTTTGGACAGTAATAAATTTATGTTAATATAAGAATTGTCTGGTATTAAAAACCATATGCTTTACCTGATCATTTGGATTGATCATTGGGTGTAGAATAGACACATCTTTGCACATGGGTTGTGTGAGTCCCACGTAACTTTGCCATATGGTTTAGGGAAACACATCTCAACAAGTCTCCTCCTTGTCATTTCATATCCCTGCCCCTCTACCTTCCCAGTTTTATAAGATGAGAAGAGGTGTTCATATAGATTCTTCATAGATTTCCTTTTAATCATAGACCTGTCCTTCTCCCTGCACTGGGTGTGCTGGTGGGAGGAGTGGTAGGTCAGTCAAAGGGTTCATGTTGGTGTCTTGAGTGCTGGCATTTTAGTTGTCCCTTGGAATTTGACCGTTGAAAGTTTCATGGGGGAGGTTTTAGGGGTAGAAAAAACTCCTGTGGTATTTATAGCGTAAGTCCTGTTTATATGCAATCCTTAGTTAAACCATAGGTAACATGTTAGTTGATGCAAATGTGGGTAGGAGCAAAACCTTAAGTGAGTGAAAAATAACTGCTGAAACAGTGTGAATTCAGCCTAGTAGGACCACAGTGGGGATAATGTATGAGGACCCACCTGCAGCTTTCCCTGCCCCCCCCCCTCCAGTTCAGAGGTTAGCAGTGTGGAGAGGAAGCAAAAGTAATAGAAAGGCTCACTTTGCTGTAACTGATCATAGGCTGTATCACAAAAGTAACTCCATCTCTAGCAGTATGCTGTATTTTTCAGTTAAGGCCCTTTTCAGGGTGGAGGGAAGTTTTGTTCTTGTCAAGTAATATGAAGCGAAACCTTAGTATTTTGTGTAAATGTGAGTTAGCAGGTCAGAGTAAGGCGCAACTGACCGGTCAGCTAGTGAAGCTTTAAAAAGGAGGGGGAAGTGCGCTATGAAGGGGAAATTGACTTTAGAAGCATTGGTGAAATACAAATAAATTGAGTTTAATCATTAGACATACATTGGAGAGCGGAGGAGGTAGCCTAGGGTATCGGTCACTCAAAATGCCTTTAAATGAGAGCCTGCGTCTTAAAGCATATTCAGTTAATCTTCAGAATCACATTGACATAATTTGTTTGTGAATTACTTCATGTGAACTGTCAAGATAATGTTTGTAGGTGTTTGTTTGGATTCCAGTCTTGGCTCATTGATTAATACTTTGATAAGGAAATAGATGGTGTCTGCTATCCCTGTTTACACTTCTTTTAAGATCAGTATTTTATATGATATCATTGCAAAAATACTTATAGCTCATCTAGTAAGGCCATGTCTCTTAACATCGTATGTCAGATAGGAAATGGTCTACAGTTTCCTGATGGGAAAACTGGAACACAGCTTTACGTGATTTGGTGGAGGTCTTTACTAGAGTTATTATTTGAAGTCTGGTCTTCTGCATCTTTTTTTCTTTATTGTATAAATATTGCCAGTTCTGATGAACCTATGCTTTTCTGTTTTCATAGAAATGTTTCTGAAGTTCTTTCTGATTTATGTCTAAAAATATTTGTAGAGTTTTCTTTCAGTTTCATGTACTGTGAAGAACAGTTGTGGAAACAAATCAGAGTTAAAAAGCTAATACCAGAAAGAAGTTTGAGTATCATTTCCAAAAAGTATTTTCTCTGTCTTGCATATATATTTGCTTCTCAATTCTTTCAGGTTGTTTCTTGTGTCCTTCTAAGTTAGAGTAAGGTACATTAGAACCACAGATGGTTAATTTAGTATTCATTATAAATATTTTGGCATGCGTACTTGTGAATGGATTCTGACAGTCATTAAACTAATTCTTGTGGTTTGTTTTAACTGTGGCAAGGAGTGGAATATGTAGCTATGAATGCAAAGGTATTTGTCCTTTAAGTAAATGTAAGAGTTGACAGTAGATGTTAGTTGTGCATGCTTTATGTTATGCCAGTTTACCCCTTATCCTAAGTGACTATTTTATTGGCTAACCTAGCTCTTGTCTAGAAAAAAAATCAGTTTCTACTAGTATATTTTTGGGTGTTGTGTTTGTGGTATTTTTTTGTTGTTAGGTGTTTTGGTTTTTTTTTTTTTTTTAGGACATCTGTGCATTGTTGTTATCTTCCCGGTGTAACTCTTGTTTGAATACCAGCAGAACTGAAGGATTGTAAGTGATGGGATTTTTCTGCAAAGGAGTCTCTGAAATCCCTTCAGTCCTATTTCATTTTTTAGCAGTGAAACAAACCAAATCCCACAACATGATTTTTGTCCCTGATCCAAAAATTAAACAATTACTGTTGTGTAAAATAATGGTAAACTGCAAAATAGTAATATTTCTTTCTGGCTTTCATATGGACTACTTTATATCACCTTCTGAGAGAAACTATTCAAACCTCTGCTCTGTAGAAAATGTCTATGATTACACGGTATTAATCCTTTACTTTTTTTTTCTTTAAAATCCCAGCTTCTGGAGTCTTGTGACCTAGTAGGAATCTCAGGTTCCACACCTCCCCCCCCCCCCCCCACCCCCGTGCCCCAAGTTCTCATATAGCTTGCAAATACTAAAAAAGTGAATATTCAGGCTTAAAAACTGGAAAACAAATTAAGACTCTGAGCACAGACTTGAAACTTGCCAGACTTCCCGTGATTCTTTTTAATTCTCACTTGTGACTTGACAAGAGTCCAAATGCTGTGGTAAGAATTATGTTGCAGAAATACAACCTAATAATTTTTACAAAGCTCATTTATGTAATTATGCTGTAAACAATATCATCCAGGTGTTTAGACTAATAAAGAATACAATTTAGAATTTTAATTATGAGTGTGCTAATCATTTGAAGATGAGACCTACTTTTTTTCTAGAGGAGAAAGCATTGTTCTTAGGAAGCAAAGCTTTTTGCTTTTTTTAATCACTTTTTTTTTATTTTAAAGTCTTTTTGAAGTAAAGAAGGGGAGAAGCAGTAAACATGAACACTAAAATGCTTGTTCATTCCTTGTCAGCATAACGTGAATCGGCAGCTATTAACTGCTGTAGGCATTCATCTGTAACGTAACTTTACTTCCTTAAAAGGAGAGGTAGCTGGGGGCAAGGACATAGATGTAAAACTTCAGGAAAAAGCCTTTGCAGTGTGTTTTGAGTAAACTGTCTCTTGTCCAAGCTGTCTTGTTTTAACAGTAGTAAATGATAGTTGTCCCTTTGTACTTTACATCTGTGGATGACAGAATTTTTTTGTAGGATAAAGTAAATGTAAATGTCCACCCTAAGGGAACTGATGCAGGTAAGTGACCTGCTGGAAGTTACTCAATAGATCAGCAAAGGTGTCAGTAGCACCCCAGAGTTTGTTTTCTCCAAGCTGTTTTTTGGGGGTCTACAATGTGGTTTCTTTTTTCCAGCTGTTCAGGAATTTAAAGTGTTCTAAGAATACAGATATATTACAGGCATAGTGATATCTGAGCAGACCTTTATTGTCTGCTAGGTGCTAAATTAATCTTGCTAGTTTTATTGTGGTGGTGATCACGACTGAAATTTCATGTGGATGTCCAAGTTCAAGCAGCTCAGATAGCAGTGACAGCAAAGATGTCCCACCTGGGTTCTGCAGCTACTGAAAGGGAGCTTCACTCTGCACTTTCTCTTGTTTCGGGAACTTTACCCATGTACAAGTAAAAGCTACTGTGATTACTACAGAGGGTTGATACCCAGTATGATACTAGCGGATGGTTGTTTACTAAGTAAGTAATGACTAAGGAACAGGGTTTTGTTTACTTTTTTAGTAAGTTGGGTAACTTTTGGGCTGGATCATTTACAGGAAATTTATGGTAGCTGAAGGTGAGATGCGTGTAAACTGAGTTGATTGTGATGGTAAAGCACATAATTGATACCTGAGTTTAGGAATAAAAAATTAGGTCTTCTTTTCAGGAATATCTGAAATGGATTTATTGACTGATGAACAATAAGTCAGAGGCTGTTGCTCTTTAAAAGAGCACTGACTTGATAGGATGTAGCTCCTGTAGCTCGTGTATTTTTGCTTGGCTCTTGCTAGTACCATTGCTATCTTCGTAGAGCTTAAAACAGAAGAATCAGTTTGGTCTGGTTTATTCCCCACTTGCTATTAACTGTGTTACTGATGATGGTAGTGAAGTACAGTCCTGTGTTTTATTCGACAGTGAGTCTTTCACAGACAATCGTTAGGTTTGGATGCTAGACTCAACTGAATCCGAATGCATGTGGGTTCCCATTGTATCGTGGTGACCATTAGATACTGGATTTTCTTTTCCAGGTCCTTAGATTTACAGACAAGAGTTTAGATTGCAAGTTTGGCAAATCAGCTGTCTTTCCTGAAAGTGCAAGCCTTCTAAATAGTAAAGGCATGACCATTATTGATTTCCACGGATTTCTGTGCTCTGATTTAGTATTTTTAAGGACACTTGAAACATTCAAACTCAGAATGTTCAAAAAGTATTTTGGTAAATGTGTACACTAATCACAGGTGTATCATTATGTAAATAGAAGCAGAAATGAGTGATTTGCACTCTCAAACCTGTATGTCAGTTTTAAGAGCCATTTTAGTATTCTTTGGCTGTTCGCCTTAAAGAGTCTCAGAGCCTATGGAGCTCATCGCTGTGACTCATTCATTCTTTCTAGTTGTGAATTTTCTTCTAACGCCACTAGTGGATCTTTCCAGCGGCAGCTGGTCCAGTGTTGAAAACACTCTATTTAGCTGTAAAGCCATACCCCTTTGTATGTTGAAATCTCACCCTTCTCAGTTTTGTTGGTGCTTGAGTATAAACTAAAGGACACTGAATTTACCTCTGTGTTAGCTGTCTTATTGTTAAGTTATTCTCTGGTGAGGTTCCTGGCAGCTGTCATAAGCAGGCGGAGACACCTCCAGCTGTTACTTTTGCCTTCTTTGTCCAGAAAGAATGATACAAGTGTAGAATAAAGCGGCTATAAATATACGGAATTGGTGTTAGTTATTAACTGTACAGCATTTGGGGGGATTTTCTCACATTGATGCAAGATATGCTGTTTAAATCTTCATTTAAAGTCTAAAGAAGTTCTTCGTATTAATTCACTGCATTGGATAATAGTATGTTTTATTTATTTAGTCAGTTTGGTTGATTTTTATGATCCTATATGTTTGGCATTCAGTATTAATAAAATATTTTAGACGGAGCATTCGTGGTTTAGAAATTCTCTATAGAAAAGCTGGAATTCTTTGGTAGTAGTCTAGTGGGCATCTGGGTAAGTGGCAGTTATTTGGGATAATTGCTGCTGATGTTAATATTTGCAGTGAGCTGAGGGGTGGTACAGTTGCTTTATTGTTCTAAGGTTTTGAATGTTGTCTTAAAGTCTGCATCTTATTGCTGTTGCTTCTGGTTAGCCTTATAACTTTCCCCTTTGAATGGGATTTCTGTTTGTTATCAGCTTTTTGCAACCACAAAAGAATTAATCATTATAGCAAATTGTGAAGTTTGGGCTCAACAACACAAAAAAGGCTCGAATTGAGTGTTCTATGTATTTTGCTGCCCTTTGCATAATGGAGAAAATTACTCCTCAGCATTAAACACTTGAGGAAGTGGTACTGTTACAGAAGCTCGTGATAAATCGGGAAAGCCAATTTATATTAATCATAAGAAAGTTTATTAACATGAATTTAGCAAGTGATAAATGAGCAAAAACAGCGCTGGACGGCCGGGGAGTCACCGCTCCACCAACGGCGCGCACCGAATCACACGGAAGACACCAATTTATTGGATAAAACATACATATTCATTAAGATGAGTAAGGGTTGTTACAATTAGTTTCTGGGAATGGGTGTAATTATGTTAATTATTTCCAGGAACCCTCATTATTCGTAAATTTCCTCCTGTTTGTGTTCTGATAGTTCCTCTTGTCGGTGTTTGCCGTTAGTCGGTTGTGTTGATAATTCCTTATCTAGTTACAAGCTCAGCATATGTTATTTAAACCTACTATCTCTACCTAACAGGATGGTCATCTAGGACCACATTTTTCTTATTACACGAATCATCCCATTTACGCCCCCCCAGTCCTTTGTTCCTGCATACGTGGCCTCCAGAATCCTCTGTGTTGTTGTTAGGTGGTCGTTATCGGTCTCCTGGTCGTTATCGGTCTCCTGGTGGTCGTTGGAATGAAGGTCGAAGTCTTCCTCAGGTGTCCTGGAGTGGACCTGGTAATTCAGTTAGTTTGCGCAAACCAACCCCCTCCCTTGAGTTGCTTAGTCATAGGGATTCCAACAAGCATATGACAGTTTCCTTGATTAAACAGTTTTTAGGACTGCTTAGCAAGCGTATAGATAAGGCAGCAGTTGTTTCTGTATATGGCATTAGTCAGCAAGCAAGTGAGCAGATGTTTACTTATCAGGATGTTTGTGGAGCAGATGTTTACTTATCAGTATGTTTGTGGTTTCTCTTAGCTAAGTTACAGTGAAGCCCTCTACACCCACATAAGATTTTATGAACAAAGTTAACCCGTTTATTACAGTACTGTGTCAAATACTGACTTTTTTGGAGTGGTTTGCTAGGAAGACCTATTGTAAAAGGCATTTACTGGTTTTATTATTATTATTTTAATAAATATACACATATATAATACATAAAACATATGTATTATTTATATAATACATTATTTCTGTATTTACATGTATTATTCAAAAGTATATATCTTCTTTGTGAAATGCAATACAAAACTCTTTCCTGTTTGTGTAATTGTCTGAATTTTCAGAAACATACTTAAACATCAAGCAGTTCTTTTGCCCTGTCACAAATGTATGGAGGTAAGCTGGTGTCTGTGTGTGCTTTTGTCAGCTTCATTGACAATTTGATGCTTCAAAGCAACTTTTCTTGTTGACCACAGGATGTTGAGTGCAGACTTTTACATGTTGCGGTGGTGCTGCTAGGCATGAAAGTTTATCTGTCTTGTGCCAGATTTATATGTGTGTGGATGAGAAACACATCACACTATTATGAATTTTATCCTGGTAATGTTTCTAGTCTTGTGCTATCTGTTCCAGGGTAATATAATCTATTATTATTTTCCTTCTGTAACTTGGCAACAACAGTTCCTTATAGGTTTACCTGGTCTCAGCCATAATTATCATCATCTTTGGAGTATATAAATTTTTTTTTGAAGTATCACATGGGGAGACTTTATGGTTTAAAGATCTGCACCAAGTGACTCTTTAAAGTAGAGGTTGTGGGGGAAGTAGAGGATCATTTAACTGCTGACTTCTTTTATTGTGAAGTCAACTAGGAGTTAAAGAGCAGTAATTGCTACCAATTGTAAGCAATCAGATGAGCAAACCTGCAGTCTAATTTTAAAGTACCTCACACTTACTATACTTCACAATTACCCCCATGTTAATAATGTAAGCTAATGCAAAACTTTAAATGCATGACAAAAATGAGCCTTGGATGAGATCTGTATTTGCCAGTGAGTCTTGATAGGCATCTTGCTCTGATGTCTACACTGTGTGCTTAAACAAATGTATATTCCTTTTTTAAATGTTGTTGTAGTGCTAATTTTCGTTAAGATAATATGTATTTTATATGTTCTTTGAAAATAAATATTTATATATCTAGTCAGTTAAAAGTGGAGATGTCTAAATTTACTGCAGGTGTGGTAATTTTACAGGTAACTGTTAGGCATAGTTTTCCTATTGAATTGTATACTAGTAGGGAGGAAAAAAAATTGAGTTACTTCACTTTGATAATGCAGAATAAAGTTTTAGAGCCAGTAGTTAGGAGAATATATTTGCTCGTAGACAAAACATTTTTTATCTCAAAATCACTGTCCGATAAAGAATGGAAACTTCATGCTAGCATGCTTCGTTGTGTTTTCAAAGCAGAACTTGATTCATTCAGATGCAAGTGTTCTTTTATGTAGTTTTTATACTAACGTGTGTTTATATACGTTCTCTACTTTTTTTTTTCCCTCCTTTCTCAAGGCTATGAGGTTGTTAGGAGTGCAGAATTTCAGGTGAGAGGAGTTTGAGGAGTGCTCTTCTACTGACAGTACTAGTTTTCTTCCTCTATCTGAGGATGTGTAGTTAGTGAGCTTTCATGTTGTTTCTTCTTTAATCCTTTCAGCCTCCATTGTAAGGACTATTTTAAGTTTTGGAAGATCTTTTTGAACTCTCCTTGTTTTTGATGGTAACTGCTGTATCAAATATCTTAAAGAATATTCTTGCATGTTTTTGTTTCTTAGCATCTTTTGCATTCAGTGATGTGGTTTGTTGACACTGACTTAGTGAACAGTGATTTAAATATACAGTCATCTGCTGATCTTTGGAATACTTTTACAAGTTATCTGTGCCTGCTTTTAGTTTTCCTTACTTAAGTGTTAATTTTAAAATAAAAATAGTGTGATAGAATAGGGGTTTTAGTCTGGTTTCCAAGGAAATAATTTGTGTTATCACTGTCTGTAGTGTCAGTTTTCCTTCTTTGTTGTTTCTTGTTGCTGCTTTCATTTGAATTGTCTGCAGGGCAGGAGCGGGGAATCTGATAGAGAATATTTGTAGAAAATTATGTGAAATGAACACCTGCACTGGGAGGAAGAAAGCCTAGAAGGGCATGTCCTTGTAGGACAGTTGCAGCATGAGCTTGTAAGTTATAAAGCTGCTTTAAAAAGCACCATTGAATTGTTGTACTCCAGCGGAGGTCTGCGAAGATGATCAGAGGACTGGAGCATCTCTCTTATGAGGAGAGGCTGAGGGAGCTGGGTCTGTTTAGCCTGGAGAAGAGAAGACTGGGAGGGGATCTTATGAACACTTACAAATACCTTGAGGGTGGGTGTCAAGAGGACAGGGCCAGACTCTATTAGCGGTGCTCAGCGACAGGACAAGGGGCAATGGGCACAGACTGAAACATGGGACGTTCCAGCTAAATATGAGGAAAAATTTCTTTACTTTGAGGGTGGCAGAGCACTGGAACAGGCTGCCCAGAGAGGTTGTGGAGTCTCCTTCTCTGGAGATACTCAAAACCTGCCTGGACACGACCCTGTGCAACATGCTCTAGGGGAACCTGCTTTGGCCAGGGGTTGGACTAGATGATCTCCAGAGGTCTGTTCCAACCCCAGCCATTCTGTGATTCTTTTTTATCCACTTCACACCTTTTCCCCTCTTTGTCCATCTATAAATGCAATTAATTTTAAGAATTTCTGAGTGTTCCAGGAGAATAATTAAAGTAGGAGAAAAATTAAACTGTTTTTGGGAGAGATGTACTACTTCTCTTCAGTGAGTCTTGTTGTTGTTGTGGATATGTATATAACAAATCTATTTGTGGACAAGTGTATTTTGTACTCACATGCCACTGTGGAAAATCTAGTCGGCTGTCATGACAAATACTATCATAAAAGTGGTATCATGCCTTTATTGCACAACTGGAAAACAGAATTAAGACATTCACAAGTTTGACCTCTGTTAGTACTTCTCTAAAGTGTTACAGCTTTTTACAGTGGTTACATTTTCCCTTTCCTGTTTGATGCTTTTTGTTTTCACCAGCATTTTCAATCTTCTGGTTCTTTTCCTTTTGATTTCTCTCTTTATCATATATGACAGTAATCAGATTTTACAGAAAAGACTGATAGAAATTTAGTGTTTGAGCATGGTGTATGTGGATTTTTTTTGGTTGTTTTTTTTAAAGGTTCTTTTAAATTTTGAAACGCTTAATGAAATACTGCATTTTATATTTTGGGTACCTCAAAAAACTTGCATCTTTTTAAATATAGTGTGGCATAACTTGGCTGACGAAAACTTCACATTAGGAAGTACAACATTCTGTCAAAGTGTTAAATTGCGTTATGCTCAAATTAAATATTTATTTTCACTTCTCAAGAAACAGAAGGCAGTGTTTCAGTGTTGAAACCTAATTTTGTTTGGCAGCAACAACATTGGAAGCTCACTATCAGTGCTTGAAGTGGGCTGCACACTGTTTTGAAAGCATGTTGTGTGCCTTGTGGAGATCAGGTGAAAAGGAGGTTGACTGTCCTCTGTGTATATGTATCCATATATATATATATCTATAAATAAACTACTGTTCCTTTTAGTCTTCCATGCTGTGAAAGTCTAATGAGCTGAATTGGATATTGGAACTGATTATTTTATAAGGGAGAACTCAAGAGCAGTGTATATGATACATGGGTTGTCTATATGAGGGTTGGGAGAATTTGGGACTTCACACGAAGAAAGAAAAAAGAAGCTTTAGAGGCCTGTCTATATCTATAGTCTCCCAAATGAGTTGTTCACCCCAAAATACATCCTTATCTTTAATACTTCCCAGTGCTCCCCACGACCCTGGATTTAGTCTTCCATTTGAGGATGTTACCCGGTGGATAGATGATGGTAAAGCTGTGGATGTGGTCTATCTCGATTTCAGTAAAGCGTTTGACACGGTCTCCCACAGCATCCTCGCAGCTAAACTGGGGAAGTGTGGTCTGGATGATCGGGTAGTGAGGTGGATTGTGAACTGGCTGAAGGAAAGAAGCCAGAGAGTGGTGGTCAATGGGACAGAGTCCAGTTGGAGGCCTGTGTCTAGCGGAGTCCCGCAAGGGTCGGTTCTGGGACCAGTTCTATTCAATATATTCATTAATGACTTGGATGAGGGATTAGAGTGCACTGTCAGCAAGTTCGCTGATGACACCAAACTGGGAGGAGTGGCTGATGCGCCGGAAGGCTGCGCAGCCATTCAGAGAGACCTGGACAGGCTGGAGAGTTGGGCGGGGAGAAATTTAATGAAATATAACAAGGGCAAGTGTAGAGTCCTGCATCTGAGCAAGAACAACCCCATGTACCAGAATAAGCTGGGGACAGACCTGTTGGAGAGCAGCGTAGGGGAAAGGGACCTGGGGGTCCTAGTGGACAACAGGATGACCATGAGCCAGCAGTGTGCCCTTGTGGCCAAGAAGGCCAATGGCATCCTGGGGTGTATTAGAAGGGGTGTGGTCAGCAGGTCGAGAGAGGTTCTCCTCCCCCTCTACTCTGCCCTGGTGAGGCCGCATCTGGAGTATTGTGTCCAGTTCTGGGCCCCTCAGTTCAAGAAGGACAGGGAACTGCTAGAGAGAGTCCAGCGCAGAGCCACGAAGATGATTAAGGGATGGAACATCTCCCTTATGAGGAGAGGCTGAGGGAGCTGGGTCTCTTTAGTTTGGAGAAGAGGAGACTGAGGGGTGACTTCATTAATGTTTATAAATATGTAAAGGGCAAGTGTCATGAGGATGGAACCAGGCTCTTCTCAGTGACATCCCTTGACAGGACAAGGGGCAATGGGTGCAAGCTGGAACACAGGAGGTTCCACATAAATATGAGGAAAAACTTCTTTACGGTGAGGGTGACCGAACACTGGAACAGGCTGCCCAGAGAGGTTGTGGAGTCTCCTTCTCTGGAGACATTCAAAACCCACCTGGATGCGTTCCTGTGTGATATGGTCTAGGCAATCCTGCCCCGGCAGGGGGATTGGACTAGATGATCTTTCGAGGTCCCTTCCAATCCCTAACATTCTGTGATTCTGTGATTCTGTGATTCTGTGATTCTGTGATTCTGTGATTCTGTGATTTTGTCCTCTGTTCCTTGTTGATGATATTTTTTTTTTTTTTTTTTTTAGTCCTTCTGGTAAGGAATAGAGAGTCATACTTTGTTACACTGCTTGTGCTGTAATATTTGGGGAATATGATAAGCTAAGGATATAGAGCAAACAAATTAGGAATACATGATTTATATTGCGCTGCTTACTTCTCATAAGCTATTATAAGAATAGAATTTTGTGAATAACTGTTTCACAGGAAATTATTTCGTAATTCCTATTTAAACTGATTGGAAATTAAATATTTCCTAAGTAAACAAATCTCTGTAGTTTTGTCATTAGGTATATAAAAACGTTTAAACTGGTGTTTTGCTCCCCAAAATAAGCCCTTTAGGGTTAACAGAGCATGGTATAGCTACTGCTTAATGGGGAAAACTCTGATTTGCGTGACTTTTTTTTCCTCTCAGAACTTTTATTTTCACAAAACAAAATCTTGTATATTTAAGCAAATGCCCCAAAACAGACTGACTTTCTTTGTTTTGCCAGATTATGATCTGTACATTTCGTTGGTAAAGTTAACCATGAAGATGAGGTGCAGTGTTCCGTGAGGGAGTGGCAAGGGCAGATAATGCTGATGCTCTGCACTTTTACCAGAGTCCAGACTGGTACTGTGCTACTACTGCCACTGGAAATGTGGATCTTTTTTCTTCTCTCTGTTCAAAAGATCACTAAAAATGCCTGTATGCCATGAAAATAACTTGAGTAGTGAGTAACTAGGAGTATAGCTGGCAGGGTGGTTAGTTTTTTGCCCTCTGTGTTTAAAAATGGCCATGCCTTCCTCCCTCCCCGTGTTGTGAAAGTTTCCCATACTTGAAAAGTGAAGGTTTGCATTGGCTACAGTTTTATTGTTGTTGGGAGTTGGCATATCATAACAACCTCTGTTGAGCAATACAATGATTGGGTAGTCCTGCGTCAGCTGAAGCGAGTCTCAGTAACTATGTTCAGTTACAGTAACTCTTGGGTAGACTAGTCCAGGGTAATGCTTCCTTTGTTAAGGTAACACTTTTCATAGTAATATATTTTCCTTTCAGGACAGTTCCAAATCTGATTATGTGGTTTCTTGATTGAGCTCTAGATGGGAAGATGCCTCTCTCCTGCCTCTCTCCTGCCTCTCTCCTGCCTCTCTCCTGCCTCTCTCCTGCCTCTCTCCTGCCTCTCTCCTGCCTCTCTCCTGCCTCTCTCCTGCCTCTCTCCTGCCTCTCTCCTGCCTCTCTCCTGCCTCTCTCCTGCCTCTCTCCTGCCTCTCTCCTGCCTCTCTCCTGCCTCTCTCCTGCCTCTCTCCTGCCTCTCTCGAAAGGCTCAATCCAGAGAAGACAGGAATTTAGAATTACAGTGTACAGATCAGACTTGGAAATGCTGTTAAACTTCCACTTTCTAGGAGGGCTGACTTCTTCCTAGTTTTTTGTGTGGCTTTTTCTTTGTTTTTGTTTGTGGGTTTTTTTGGTGTTTTGTTTAGGTTGTTTTTTTTTTCAAGTACTAGGAGTTCAGGAATAGCTTCAGGACAGTTATATATGAGCTTGTTTCAAGGTTTTAAATATATAACTTTTACTGTTGTTTATTATCCAATAAATACTGTTATTTCAGAACTTTGTTCTGTCACAAAAGTGATTCCATTGCCAGGTGATCTGAATCATGGTGATCCATTAGGAAAGCAAGCTTCTAACAAGCATGACAAGTCAAATAGTGATGAGCAGGAGGGGGGAAAAAAGGCTGCATTAGAGAATTAAGGCAGGTGGAAAACAGGAGAACTAATCTGTTTTAGAAACAAAACAAAACATCAACGTACTAGAGAGAAAATGAGAGTATTTTACCAATGCCTGATTGGTTTAGCAGGCGAACTGCTTTTGAAAGAAGATAGAACACAAATATTTTAGTCTGCACTGTGTGAATCAGTAAACAGAAGTAGCTTACATAGTAATTTGGTGAGTTTTGGTTTAATGCATCTGTTTTTTATTTCTCTTTATGTTATCATAGTGTTGGAGTCAGGATACACTGATAACTAAAAATTAAAGCCTAAATAATTTTTAGGTGTTAAGGGAAAGTTATTACTCTTAATCACTTCCTGAGGAAAAATCTGTTCTTTATCACTGAAGTTGCATGAAAAATTGTTCCCTTTTTTAGTCTATGAGACTACTAAAACAATATGTTAAGATGTACATATTAAGGTTTAGGTACTTTAAATGCTTGTAAGCATGTATTTATGCATTAACATGTATGCAATGTTGAGTATTACAGAATCACAGAATCACAGAACGTTAGGGATTGGAAGGGACCTCGAAAAACAGGCAATGCATGTTTAACAGTTTGCTTATTATGTTTTGGTATCAGTAGATTCCTGTTGGATATGACTTTCACATGTACAACTTGTTTTTTTTTCATCCTCCAGATTTGAAGAACAGAAGCATGCTTTCCACTGAGACTTACACTACCGCTTGTGATACAGAATGTCTCTAAGTGAGAAGAATAGTGTGGTTTTTGCATATGAATCTTCAGTACACAGTACTAATGTACTTCTCAGTCTTGATGATCAGAGAAAGCAAGATATTCTTTGTGATATTACTATTTTAGTGGAAGATCAGCGATTTCGGGCTCACAAGGCTGTGCTTGCAGCTTGCAGCAGTTACTTCCTTTCAAGAATTGTGGGCCAGGTGGATGCTGATCTTATCATCACTTTACCGGAAGAGGTGAGTGTCACGCTCTCCTGTATTTTACCTGCCATTGCTTCTAATCTGTTTTGTTCAGTTCTGTTTTACGATAGGCTGGTGCTTAAGTTCAGGTAAGGGATTTAAGAACTGAAGGGAAGGAATTTCTAAGTTGTAAAGCTGCCATTGGTTGAGGTAAAGGCTAGACAGATCAGAGTGTGTATCACAGGCTGAAGATAGGTGGATGCTGTCTTGGGGAATGTATAGGGAAAATCTTTTCAATGAAGTATATATTACTTTTAAAATTGTGCACCTGTTTCAAAGCATGTAAGTTTGTCAAAAAACAGGCCTTAAATGGTAAAGAACTATTGCAGACCTAGTCCTCCTATATGAAAAGAGAATACTTTTTGAGTAATAAACAAATTAAAGCTTAAAATGGTAACACCTTTAAATCAGTATTGTTAAGATTTGGTTTCATATGTTTGAGTAATACAGCCATGCTTCCTGCTTACTGTTAAGAGTTTTCCGCTCACTTCCTCATCCTTTTTGCACACTGATCATTAGCATCTTGATTTTTTTTTTTCTACTGTGTTTTATTAAGACTCAGAAAATGTATTGCAATTACTTGCTTTTTTTACCCCTAAAATACATATTCTTAAATCAGATTGAATTTAAAGGCATTCAGTGGGAATGAGATGGAACCTGACATCCGTAGGAAAGAAAATTTATTATTACGTATCTGGAGCATCTTAACACATTTAAATATTCCATCTGGTATTTAGTTAAGTTGTAAGAGGCATGAGGCAAGCAAGTAACTGGATTTTTATATGAAATGCTGTGCTTGTAGGTGAAAAGTGAAGAGCCTCGAGGTGCTCTGATTGTGCCCAAGGGTAGCAGTAATCTGAAGAGTTGGTTGTTAAATAATCAATGGCTTTCTGGGAGGTAGTTCATGGTAATTAGCTTTAGGGGTAGGAAATAACATGCAAATTCTTGGCAACTCAAGTAGAATCATTAAAGTTGGAGGAAAGGTGTGCATCAATGAATATTTATAGTGACATTGGAGATTACATTATGGACTTCTTCGTGTACAAGACTGAGTTGAGTTCGCAGAGATGATGTATTCAGAAAGCCGGTACTTCAGTAAAGTAACTAGCTCACTGGCTTTCTAACATACTGAGATAAGCACAAGGATTCTCTGTTACCAGAATCTTTCTGATTTTATAGAAAACAAAAGACTAAAAGGGATCAAGTGGCCTCTTAAAAGAGTTTCAGTGGTCTTTGCTATTCTCTATTGATCAATTAATTTCTCACAAAATTACATCACAGCATAATACCACCACATCACTTTTACTCAGCCTTCTTACTGTGTCCATGTGCTCATTTCTTCTTACACTTTTTTTTCCTAGGAGCTTAATATGTTGATAGCCTGAACGTGTCTCAGATTAAAAGAAAAGTAATGATGGGAGCTGATGTGGAAGGGAAGTAGGATGCTGGGGGACACAAAACCATGATTTGGAGTAAGAGAAGGAAATCGGTGGTGCATAAAACTTCTGACGTCGAAGAGAATTTTGCTTTGGGATGATGGAAAAAATAGGATATTGGAGGAATAAGAAATGTAGCTCAAAGTTGGAGGGGGAAGAACAGTCTCCGGTGCAAAGCAACAGTGTTTCAATGAACCCATGAAATAAACCTGAATTAGAAGGGACCAGAGTTTGTAAAGAAAGTGGAGGAACATAATAATCCCGATGTTTACTACAATGTAGACTTAAGAGGACTCGTAATTTAGCATTACTGATGTAAGAACTGAATCTACTGAAGCAACAAGCAAAAATGCTAACAGCGAATGTCATCTTTTAATGATTTGATCTGATCGCTTACTTGGTAAAAGCATTTTAAGACTTGGCAACTTGAATTTCTGGGAACTGCTAAATATTTTGAAATGAGTGGGTTTATGAAGCTGCATGTTTTAGAGACAAGCAAACACTGATCACATGGTTTGACATGTGATTTCTTCTTTTTTTTTTTTTTGTTTTGTTTTTAACCTTTTTAATCATCCAAAGTATTTGAAGTTTAAAATGAAGGACACCAGTCCACAATCTGAGACACCAAAATATATTTGGAATTAAGGACTTCATATATATTATATTGCACAGACTAACTACTGCCATCTAGATATCAGTTCTGTGTTGTTTTTCTACCAATGTTTTTACTCCATGAGTTAGACTTTCAGCCCAAATACAAATTAAGTAAATGGCTACTGCAAGAGTTGATTTTCTAGCTTAGTCAGACCAAGAGTCTTTTCTGGAGTTCTGTGTTGTTCGAGGATAGCCAGCTAGAAATGTGTAAGAGAAAGTGAAAGGAGTACAGATGTTTTTTTTTGCTCTTGATCCTTCCAGTTTTTAGCAATAAGTGTTTCTACCTTACATAGAAAGAACATACAGTTTTGAAATATTGTATTAGTTTTGTTAAGTTTCATGCATGAATATCACTTGTTTGTAAATCCACTGTAGTGATTTATTGACTGTACTAAGTTTGAAGACTTCTTGCCAGTTTATGGATAAACTGTCTTTTACATTCCCTTTCCCCACATTATTAAGGATGAATTAATGTGGTGGTGTAATCAGTAGTCTTTATCTCCAGAGCATATTTCAAATGCTGTTTTAAGAATTATTTAGATAGGTCATAAGAGTTTCCAGAGTTTTGCTAAACTGTCTCTGTGCAGATCTCTTCAACTTCCTTTCATGTGTTTTTTGTGCTCTTTAAAAAAAAAACAAAACCCACCAACCAACCACTAAAAAAACCATACAAAACAAACCCTCAACTGATTCCTAAATTGAATTGCAAGTATAATTAATTTTGTTGCTGGCAGAAGAATTCAATATAGTTAATGCACTAATATAGCACTTTATTCAGCATAAAGTCCTGTTCATTTCAATAAAGGAGGGGAGCAGAATGTGGGCTTGAGTTTGAGTAGTAATGATGGACATACTGCTTTGTCCTTCACTTGCAGAGAAAGGCTAAAGGAAGCATCATGTAATTTGTAATATGGTAATCTTGTTTACAGCTTTCTACCTAATTCCTTAGTATTTTTTTCATGTGTAGAAGATGATCTTGTTCAGTTTGTGATGATACAGTTTTTTGTATATGTCTGGATTCACTGTTAGGCAACTGTTCTGCAGTAAAAACTGAGATGATAGTGATGGAAATGTTCAATTAAAACTACCTAATCCAAAGAGGCTTTAAACTGAGAATAATTGGTTTTGGTGTACAGTTTTTGAGTACAATTCTTTTCATCTGTGGGAGGAAGAAAGGAGTAGGTGGCTATAGTAATAAATAATCATGTGTGGTCAAATTCCATTTTTTTTCAAGCTTTTTTATATCAATGATGCATAAGACTGAGCAAATAACCCTAATTGCTCTTTAAAGGAATAGTTAAATACCAGCAGCATTTTGATCTTATTCTAGAGTAATTCATGTCCAACTTGGGTTTGAAAGGTGTCTTCATAAAATTGGAATCTAGTTGCTGGTTTTCAGTATACAGCAATACTTTTCACTTGTTACTACTGTATTGTCAGAACATTTTAAGAGATTGATCACTGTGAGGAAATAATTGCCATAAAATGTATAGGATAAAATTGTATCAGAAGGTTTGTTTCAGAACGAGTGTGGCCAGGTTTCTCTGTGGAACAAATCTGCTGCTTTTGTCCTGTACTCTGTCCTGCTGGCATGGTTTGCTCACAGGTAAATTGGGGTTCTCTGTGTTTCTCTATTTAAAACCATATTGACCATACTAATATTTTTTTCTTTTTATTTTTTTAATAGGTAACACTTAAAGGATTTAGTCCTTTGCTTCAGTTTGCATACACAGCTAAACTTATTTTAAATAAAGACAACGTGTCTGAAGTTTGCAAGTGTGCTGAATTTTTGGGTGTACACAACATTGAAGAGTCTTGCTTTCAGTTTCTCAAATTCAAATTTTTAGACTTTAAATCAGATCAGCAAGAATGTCCTAGGAAGAAGTGTTGTACACAGAGCTGTCAGAAAACAAACCCTAAAATTGGCAATGTGGATGATGGAGACCTAGAAATAGATGATGAAGCAGAAGAACTTTTAGAAAAGGAATATATTCAAACTCCTGACACAAAGCTCTGTAAAGATGAAGAAAATGCTAAGTCATCACCTGCTCTCCAAGATAATGCCAATCAAGCATGTGATCCTGTACATTTAGAAAGGGGTGGTGTTTCCAGCTTATCTTCGCAATGCCCAAAGTATAGGAAATTCCAGAAAGCTTTTGGAAATGACAAAGTTCATACTTCAGAGTCCAATTCCAGTATTAAAGACATTCAGGTGCCACCAATTGCAACTTTTCTTGGGAAGGAAATACCTGATAATGATGGCATACAGAAAGCTCAGGAGTGTGTACCTATGCAGCTGGTCTCAAGATGTGAAGAGACTCAGGTAAAAATGGAAGAAGGGGAGGAAGGCACTGAGAAAAAGGAAGAGTCAAAGAGAGATTCTGTGACTCAGAATGTGTCGTGTACTGTGGAGAAAATGGATCTTGCTGCTTTCCCCCAAAACTCTGCTGCACCTCATGGACTCAGTTCTGTGTCTTTTTTACATACTTGTGAGCAATATGGTAACTTGAATTTCCGTAGTATGCAAAACAACACAGTCTTAGCTGAAAAAACTGTATCAGGTACTGGAGTTGTGAATGACAAAATTGAAAGTCAAGATGACACACCTTCAAAAGCTGATTTGTGCACCAGGGAAGCCACTAACATTACATCAGCTGGTGATCGAAGCAGTGTGGAGAGAGAGGTAGCAGAACATCTAGCACAAGGGTTCTGGAGTGATATTTACAGCACAGAAGCCTGTCAAGTACATTTACCGCCTGCAGTTCCAAAAGAGCGGTTGGAGCCAGTATATTCGGGGAAAAAATCGGAGTGTCCATGGCTAGGTATCAGGATCAGTGAAAGCCCTGAACCTTGCTCTCAACGAACTTTTACGACATTGAATTCTGTCAACTGCCCCTTTATAAGCAACCTTGGTACTGAAGGATGCTCCAACAGCTCTGAAATAAGCAGTGGAGATTATGTTCAGGGACAGCAACAAGAACAGTGTCCCTATAATTATGTGATCAGTTTGGGAGAGGATTCAGAAACTGACACTGAGGGAGACAGTGAATCCTGTTCAGCAAGAGAACAAGAATGTGAGGTAAGAACATCCTGGTGTGTATCCTTTTGCTTTCCTGTCTCTTAAGGCCACATTCAAAAACCTAATTCTGAGTCTCGGGGGTTTTTTTGTGGTTGCTTGTTTTAAAAATCTGGGAAACAACACTTTAGATAACCATTCAAAGGTTTATATGGAAGATTACTGTTAAATCAGAGAGACTTTAAGTATTTTTTGGTAGGATACTGAAGTGGTAGGTGCTTAGATATTAGATCTCTTCAAATATTTTTCTGGAACAGCTGTATCAGAAAAGGTTGTGAGTCTTAAACGAAGGCATGGGGGTTCTTTTTTAGAATTTTTTTTTTTTTCTACTTCAGTTAAACTTAAGAAAACTCTAAACTTCTTGGAACCTTTGTTTTACAGAAATTTAATATTTTTATTGGTTTTATTCTGAGTTGTGGGGAAAAGGTGAGAGAGAAATGATACTTCAGGTTTACTCTGAAATTAAAATTAAGTTTTCAGGCTGGCTTCAGAAGCTGTGTGTTTAAGACTGCTTTAGTAGCCTTCTTTAAAACTGAGATTATATTTGTTCATCCAACTGCAGAAGTTATTTAGCACTTGTTTCCTTTATGTCATTGCTTTGGTAGTGTTTTAGGCAGATGCCATACATGAGTAATCTAATCCCAAAAGATTTTACTATTTGCCTAGAATGATTTCTGTCACAGTTCTTAGAGCTGTAGAATTGCAGTGTGACTCTGTGTATGATGGATCATTTAATGTCATGAAAATTCATTTGTTTTTAAAGCATTAGTTTTTTTTCTTTTCAAGACACTTTTACTGAGACTTAAAATAGGAAGCTACTGTCAATACAGAAAGCTGGCAGGCCAAACAAAAGGCCAGAACTGGTTAAATACGTTCCTCACCTGTACATTACAAAGAAATAGGTGGCATCGTTGCTGAGTGCAATGCTCTGTCCTTTTTTTTTTCCTTGTTTGTCGCCAGTGGTAGCCAAACACAGGAAGGGGTTTCTCTGCTTTTTAAACTGAATTCACATCTTTGAACACAGCAAGGTAACATATTCTGCTACTTAATATAGTCAAATGAGAGGATTAAAATGAAGTGTCTTTAGCTGGATACATCGTAAAATGTGGCAATTATTTTGTAAAGGTAAAGATGTTCTTCAGTATTAATCAGGACTTCATGATCTGTGTACCAGAAGCTCCTGCTTCTGTAGCTCAGGTGGACAGACAGTAGCAAGAACCTGCTTCTCTGTCTTCTCCAGCATTAAGAATTACAAGACAAATATTGTAATTTCTACATTTTAAGTAAATGCCTGTTTCAGATGAACTTTTCCTGCAGAGAACTATAGGTATAAAAATGTATGCAGGATACAGTCTTAACAGCAGCTGAGGGGAAACCTTAGACTGTATTAGTGATTCTTGACACCTGTTGTGTGCACCACCTAACCATAACTTACTTTCCTCCAGTGTGTTATCTAGTTATTTGCTGCACACATGGATAGATTTCATCCTACTCTGAATATGCTTTTGGGGTCTAACGTAGATGTGCAAAGTACTCCGTTATTTTGCCTGTGCTTGAACTCATCTAGTTGAAACCCCTGGGTTTTATCCACCTCACCTGATGGCTACATTAGCTCGCTCTTGTTGCTGAGATGTGGGAAGAAAGATGAGTTGTGTGGTAAAGAATGTTTAAAATGAGAACTTGAATTTGCCTGTTGGTGTTTGTGTGTATCAGTTTCACCTTTGATTTACAACTGTATCTTACATTCTAGGTAAAACTACCATTTAATGCACAAAGGATTATCTCACTTTCCAGAAACGACTTCCAGTCATTTCTGAAAATGCATAAATTAACTCCTGAACAATTGGACTGTATTCATGATATCCGAAGACGAAGTAAAAATAGAATTGCAGCACAGCGATGTCGTAAGAGAAAACTTGACTGCATACAAAATCTTGAATCTGAAATTGAAAAATTGGTATGTATAAATATTCATTACTGTTGACTTTCGAGTCTTTTTCTAAACATGTTGACTGGGCATCTGGCAGTAGTACAAGGGTGAGGGTGGGTCACTACTTTTTCCACTCAAGCTTAGAAAACTTTATCAGTCTTAGATGACTTCTTGATAGCAGTTCTGGATTTTTTTGTGCTTTACTCTAAAATACACACATTTTTTCATTCTGTGGACTTGTTTCCATTCAAGTAAAAGTGCATCACAGCATAATTTTTGGTGAATGGTGTTTCTGAAGCCCATCAGCATTGAGCTTAATTGTACAGAATGATTCCCAAACCATCATCCCACTCTACTTTTTTTTCTACCTCCTCCCCCTTTCTTGCTTCGTGCTTTTGTTCTTCAGCTTGTGGTGTTGGTCATGATCAAGTTTACAGTTACGCAATTGTTAGTTGTGTAAGTGTTGTTCTTGTAACACATCAACGTGGGCTGGTGAACTGTTTCCCGAGTCATGAATCTTAAAAATGAGACCCTTGCAGAAAGGCGGAAGATATAGCAGAACTCAGGAAGCTGTTTGCCTTTTTAGCAGTTGTATCAAGATTGTAGCTGAAGAATTAGTGCATCCAGATTTCTGTGCAGCTATCTGTTAATACAGTTTCTGCTTCCTAAAATGCAATAAAAAGATAAATATGTAACTTAGAGAAATATGGATGGCAAGTAAATAATTGTGAGTGGCTTTTTTTCTGGTCTTTGTTTCTAGCCCTCTTATCTCAGTTTCATATTTGATCATACCGTGTGCACTAAATAGTTCAGTTGTTTAGGGTTACTGTACTCTTAATTCTTGTTTACGGAGTGTTTTAGGCTTTATATATATGAATGTGATGTCTGCATTAGCTAGGAACATAAGCAGTCATGTTGCAGCTTTCTTCTCATGACTTCAGAGTGAAAAGGAAAATAACATTAGAGCAAAGTGCCATGGGCTAGAAACTTATTTTCCTGAAGTGGTCCATGATCTTTCACTATATGCACTTCTACTTCTGCAACAAAGGAGACAGATAGAATTTGAAGGAAGGCCTGTAGTGCCATATAGCCCTCATGAGCTGACAGAGCAAGTCATTCAGTGTGCTGAATGAAGAAGGTACTCTGGGAGGGAGGGAAATCAGATGATCGTGTTAATAACAGTTACATTATTCTGACTGAAGAGAGAAGCTGCATTTCTGATGGTTCAGAACTTTCTGCCTGTTTTTGTCATCGTATTGTCATTTCTGTTTGTAACTTTGTCAATATTGTGTAGCACTTGGCGGGGGGGAACATTAGAGATTCATCTGCAAGATTAGACCTGTAGTTGACTAAGTGACTGATAATCATAGTATAATATCCTTTTTTCTGTGGAGCTGTGCTAGAACTGACTGAATGTCTGCTGTTTGGCAGATATCACTGCAAAGTCTAGACAATGAATGCTGAGAATTGTGAGGTGAGGTCTGAGTTATGAATCGCGCTCTAGGCACAAACATGTTCAGTTGCTAATTTTCTCCAGCTGTGCAGGTAAGTGTCTTCAGAACTTCCTGAAAAGACCTTGTTTGGAGCTGTTGATCATGTCTGACAGCAACTGATGTTATGCACCATCAAACTTGTGTAAGCAGTGCGCAAATACAGTAAGATCTCTCTAGGCGTAATTTCCAGGTAGGTGGAAGAAAAGAGATGTCTGTGAAAGGCGTTGTGTGCTACATCTAGGTTGCTTCGTGCTCGATGACTCCTGCCTCATTCCTGCTTCTGTGGGTCAGTCACATGTCTCAGACCTATTAGTCTTTGATCTCCCCGCAGTATCCTCTGTTATGTAGCTTTGAGAGAGGATAATACAGTGTAGCTATAGTTTGAAAACTCTTTGACAAGTAGGTAATCCTCTGTACTATAGCCTGTTAGGAAATATTACTTGGTTAAATTCCTTATCCTGATTTCCAGTATGTGCAGCATGTTGTCTTGTATTAATTTCTATTATTTGTGATGTGTTTCTTGGGAAAGTCCTATATCTGGAACAGACTAACCCTGCACATGAGTAGGGGCTGTAGACCACCTGGCTGGGGAGTAGCTTTGCTGAAAAGGACCTTGAGGGTCTGGGCAGACAGCAAGCTGAGCATGGGTCAGCAGTGTGTCCAGGCTGAAAAAAAAGGCCATCAGTGTCCTGGGCTGTATTAACAGGAGCACAGCCGGTGGTTTGAGGGCAGTGGTTGTCCTCCTATACTTAGCACATGTAAGACTGAATCTTTTTGCCCAGTTTTAACCCCTCCCAGTGCCAGAAATACATTGACAAATTGGAACAAGGTTAGGAGAAGGCCACTGGGGTGGTCAGGCCCGCAGTACTTCTCCTATGGTGAGAGGCAGAGGAAACAGGACTTCTGCTTGGAGAAGAGATGGCTGTAGGGAGACCCAATAGCCACTTGCCCATATCTGTGGGGAAGTAGCCATGTAGCCATGGGGAGTGGAAGATCTTTGGCTTCCCAGGGGGTAGTATTTTGCAGCAGGAGAAACAAGAGACATTGTCATAAATTAAAATGGGAAGTTTCAACTGGATGTAAGGAAACACTTTTTTTCCAATGGGGACAGGCAGGCAATGGAGTGGGTTACCCAGAGAGGTTGTACATGCTCTGTCCTTGGAGGGTTTTGTGACATAACCAAGCAAAGCCCTGAGCAGCCTGATCTTACCCAGAGCTGACTTTGTTTGGAGCAGGAGGTTGGACTACAGACCTCCTGAGGTACCTCCCCACCCAAGTGATTCTATAAAATTGAAAGTTTTATGTTAAGCTCTACTTATACTGAAGAAAAATGCTGTTTGGTACTGAATCTGTTATCTGGGAGACTTAAGTTCGGTCATTTCTCTTGATCTTCTCTACTGATAATGTCATTTTTGACCCCCATATAGTTTTTGCTTATTGATCTTTCAGGTGAACCTGAAAGATTCTTGTTGTTCACTAATGTTCCATATCTGAGAATGCCTGTGGGCCACTCAAGGAGATGTCAGCTTGTTAGAAACAGCTCTTTCATAGCACCTGTGAATGTTCACATTCCTTGTACTTTCTCACTTCAAAGCTTTAAAATGAGGGTACTTGTGAGGGGGAGCAAAGGACAACTGGCCTCAAGAAGCACTGCTTCGCTGAAGATTCTGTAGCTCAGGAGGAGGATGTGTCAGTGAGTGACATACTATAAGCTGTGATCCAAGAAATGTAATTGAGATCTTGTGGTATATACTATAGCAGGGAGAGGAAGAGTGTGAACTAAATAGATTCTTCACCAGAAGAATTAAAAGAGCGCTCAGTTTAATGATTGTTATGAGCTCAAAACTAGCTGGTATTACTTAGTGGTATTAGCATAATGCTGCTAAACTACAACAGTAATATTTAAATGTATTAATCTGTCAACAACTTCAGATGGGGGTGGGGAACTTACACTGGAATAACTATTTCTGAATGTTGAAGTTTGTGTTAAGCAGCAGTCCAGATAATTTCATCAGTCCATAAGACACAGCTGAGTGCCTCTACATACCCAAAATGTACATAAAGTGATTCCTGATTAGGAGATCTGGCAACAGCTGCTCCCAGTGTGCTGACAAGTACAAGTTTATTAGCAAAGCACTCTTTCTAATAATTTTAGGCAAAAAGGACTGGCGACAACTGCTTCTCTTGCAAACTGCCACTTAAAGTTAGTCGGTTCTTTCAGAAAGAAGTTGTAGAGGTCGCAGAATGAGTCTCTCCTGCAAAAGGGGATATGAGGAGGACTGAAAATAATTAAACTTTTTAAGAGTGAATTGACACAGCAATAGTGATAACATACAGTCTCTATGATTAAAATTTATTTCTTAAAAACTATTTAAAGCTTTTTATGTCTTCAAAATTCTGCCTCTTTAGTTAATTATAGAACTCAAAAAAGTGTGGCATATTTGGTTTTAGGTTTTTTTTTGTCCTTCACCTGCTTCATTATGGTCTTGCTTGTTTCCTGTCCTTCTTTGCCATTTCCTCAGTTTTCTTTATTCCAGACGTTGCTTGTTTCCATCAGTAGACCTCTCGGTTATCAATGTCCTTTCATCTTCAGCCAGTTGTATCAGAAATCTCAGAAAAAGTCATGACACTGAAGTAAAAGCCAAAAAAAAAAAAGCTAATTTTTAATGAATGGTACTTTTTCTCCTTGATATTCATTAGTGAATTGCCATCCCTTTCGCTGCCCTGTGTTTGGAAAATCCTTTTGCATTATGTAGCTAGATAGTAAGCTTTTCAGAGCAAAGACAGTCTTATTTCATGTCTGAGAGGTGTCTGCCACTCTTTAAGCATGTTAGCTGTGTAATTAAAAATCAAGCATTCAGCAGGTATTCTCCTGTTCCAATAGTAGGTTGCCTACCTAGTGGCACCTGTGTTCTCATCTTGTCAATTCACTAATCTGTCACTACTTTGTCACTCTGCTTTAAATTCTTTAACTTCCAGTGTTCTAGTCAGTGCCTTGAAACAAATTGGATTGCTGCATTTCCAGAGAAAATATTTTGTTTACAATTTTAGCATGTTTTATTTCTTTAACTTTCCTATATTTTCTGTTTACTTTAGAAACTCTTCTTAACTCCATTGTTTGTTCTACAGTGGACTTGGCACTTCTTAAGAATTTAATTTATTTTCATCTACCAGAGAAGTATCAATAGTGAAAATGTGGTGTCTGGTAGTTGTTTAAATGTGTTACCCTGTAGAATTAGTGTTTCAGGAACATTTATAGAAGTGAAGCTAGGTTTCATTTATTTAATAACTACAAATTACTGTTTTGGCTGCCAGCGTGAGTTTTGAAAAAGTTGTATGTCTGAAAAAATCACTTAAAATAGCTGAATTAATGAAACTTCAGGAGAGGTTAGGGTTGTCCTTTTGATACGCATTTGATTGTGGTGCTGTTTACCTCCTTATTGCCAGGTTACTTCTGTTTCAGCAGACCAGATTATTTGCAGTCTTGTTTTAGCTTTGATAAGAACATAAACCATAGTTTTTGTGTTAAAATGCAGACTAAAAGGCTATTTTTCTTTTTGCAGCAAAATGAGAAGGAGAACTTGCTGAAGGAAAGAAACCACATTTTGTCAACTCTGGGTGAGACAAAGCAGAATCTGACTGGACTTTGCCAGCAGGTGTGTAAGGAAGCAGCCTTGAGTCAAGAGCAAATACAAATACTTGCCAAATACTCTTCCTCAGATTGTCCACTTTCATTTTTATTCCCGGAGAGAGAACGAACAGCTCCATCTGATAGTGAGCGTGCGATACCAGCGTGTGTAGGATTAGCAGATGGTCTTTCAGGTGTTACATCTACAAATGAGCAGAGTTCTTGTTATCAGTGTGTGAAAAGTGTGTGTGATGCAACATATGATCAAGTACAAGAACTGCATCCAGTTTCTGTAAGAACATTGGAGAAAACTTCGCTTGTGGAACAGTGTGGACAGAGCAGTGGTATCACAGACTTCTGTCAGCAAATGACTGACAAATGCACTACAGATGAGTGAATCTATTATTTTCCTATTGCCAGACTCTCAACATTGCAACTCAAAGTGAGATTGAGCATTATTGTAAAGCAAGTTACTAAGTGAAAGAAAAGATGAAGCTTTATCTTTTGAGACTACATTGACAATTACATGGTCATTCTATTACCTGGCAGGCTTTGGGTTTGCTCTGTGTAGTTCTAGAGTGTAATTTGTATGTGTCAGCCTTGGAGATTTTTCTGTATGATGATGCCAAGGAGAGTTCAGGAAAGTTGTTAGGAAGTATAAACTCTGTGCACAGATGTTTATTTGTGAGGAAGCTTTCATTCAGGTATAGAGCAGCCTTCACTCTGATTTATGCCACAGTACCTAATGCCACTCTGCATCTCAAGAAAAGCCTCCTAACAGGTGTTTATGCACAATGACTTCTATACCTGGAATTCTTATATCTTTAAGATTTCTTTTTTCCTGGTAGACAAACCTTGAGAAGCGTATATAGCTCTGTAAGTGTTTATTTTGTAGATGGGTTAGGATAACATGATCGTATGAGGAGATTCTGGCAAGTGCAGTCTGGAACAGCTCGTTGCTTCCTGCTGTTCCTATCCCTGTACCAGAGCCAGCTTTTATTGAATATATGCCTTTGTCTTAGCTCTCACAGTACGTAGTTAAGACAACTGGAACAGCGGAGGTGCTGCAGCATAGGGCTCTCTTCTCTAAATTTTTTGGGAGGAATAACAACATACTGGGAAAGGCAGAAGTTTGAAACTGATGCAATTCTTTGATTAGTGTGCATTGGATCCTCTGGCATCTGGGTCCCATACGCTTGTTAAAATTCCTTGCTATATTGTGACTTACTGTCCTAGCACCTTCAAGCTAGCTGCTGTTTCTGATAAGCTGGAATCGAAGTATTGTGAAAGTTTAAGGACAGATTTTTTTTTTTTTAAGGTATTCAGGCACAAAATTCTTGGACTTCAGTGCCTAATTGCCTAAAGTAATCTACAAATGTATTTGTTCTCTGTTCACTGGGACCAGTAAAGCTCTATTTCAGAATTTTAGTCTTCAGGATACTTTTATGGCTAAACCTGTAGTACATTTTCAATGGCTTATGCTATAAGTATAAACATATAGAAAGTATAATAAGGAAGTGAGCTGGAGGGATTTCCTTTATTTACTTTGCGAAGGAGAAATTCAGCCACTAAAAATAATCGCTGTTTTTTAGATTTTTACATGGCAGTAGATGCATATTGTATACCAATGATGCTTTGTTATTTAGATGTTATTCTCACACCGGAACTAAGTATTGAACCTCACCACAGAAAACTTTGGTTTTGCTGGTTTACAAAACATGAAGAATCTTGTACAACCCAGTGGAATTCTTCATTTCCTACCTCAGAATGTATATTAGCTTTTTGTGTCTTTTGTGTGCATGTATAGTAGGCAGCAACTAAGCAGAGGACTGTTGTAAATACTGCTTCGCAGTTTTATCTTGCAGTGAGACAAAACTTGTTCTTGGCAAGGCTCTTCCCCCCTCCCCACCTTATAGGTAACATAGCATTAATAAATATATTAAGACTATTAAGCCACTTATTTAAAACAAAAATTAAAAATTTGACAGATTTCAACAGTGCTTCTCATAACCAGCACATAATACAAGTGACTACACTACCTCACCTATGGGATTGAAAGTTGGTTTAAATCTCTAGTGATATCCTTGGATTTTCATCATATATCATTACTTTAAGGGCAAAATTTATGCTAATGGAGCATAGCTTGTATAAATCACAGTCCTTGCAGTAATTGAAATTCAGAAATAAATACTATATGGCAGGCATCAGGAGAGTTCTACTACTTTGGATATGTTTTCAGGTAATTGAATTGAAATCTTTTAAATGACTATCACTTATATATGTTGATCCTGTTATATGTATTACTCATGAAGCTCTCTGGGTTTTTTCTCCAGCATCTGTATATGCCTGGTTAATTTAATCCTGCTTCCCTCCCATGCTGCCACCCTGGGCAGTGTTTTCCTCCTAAGTCTCCATTTTATTTAAAAAGCAAACCAAGAAGAAACAAAAAAAGAACAGAAAGCCCCAAACCTCTCTACTCTCCATACATAATATAACTTTTAAAGCTGGTGATACTCTGAAATGACGTGGATAATGACATTAAAGCATTGTCCTAATAGTACACATACTCTGAAATGGAATTCCTTGGGTTAAATGTTTGTTATAAAGGGGTGGAGCATATATGTAGAGAATGACTGGCTGGGAACTTAAACATATCCAGTGGCCCAAACCCGTGACACACTTGGCTATGGATGTTGGAAAACAAGGTCAGTGATAACCAAGTTCAGAGGCCGGAATATCCACCAAAGAGTTGTGCTTCACTGCTGCAGCCTGGTCATCAGCCAGGGTCTGATCCCACCCAGCAAACAATGCAGGGCTTCCAGTGCAGAAATCATGGCTGTCATTGACATATGATAAAATTCATGTCATGTTTTTAAACCTGTGATGAACTTGATGAAGTTTGAGGGTAGGTTTTTGCCTAACCAGCTGCATCTAAATAATTTTTAAAATATTTATTTAATACAGTAGACCTACAAGTTGCATGTTGACATCTATAGCCTATATCATCAACTTGCAAAAGTTAAGAATGAATGACAATTTTATGATACAGAATTCTCAGGTACATGTTTTGGAGTTTGGTGGTTTTTTGGTTTTTTTTTTCAGTAAAGAAATACTCGATTTTGCAATTGTAAAATACTTTGTTAAAGCATGTTTTAAAATACTTTGGACAGACTTATCTTAAAGCCATAAGAGTATGATGGCATACAGATTGTAAAATAAACAGATAATTGCAACAGTTGATTTTGTATCTTTCATAATTCAATATTTTCTAAGACTACAATAAAAACCACTATCCTTTCTATGAAGGCTTTTCTTTTTTGTACAAATCTTTTGCAGTGAAAGTCTTTACTGGCGCATTATTCACTTATGTAGTACTACTAAGACATTTCTGAAAACAGTGGCAAAGTAGTTTAATAGAGTTATAAGTGTATATAGTTTATAAGTTCCTGATTAATACACAGAGTAGCAAATATTACTGAGTTGGAATAAATTTCCTGTAAGTTTATTTGACTTTTTTGTGTCCTGTTCTGTTTGGATTTTCTTTTCCAGGGAACTTTGTTGGTTTATTTTTTTAATTGTTATTTAAGTATTTTAAGAGACATAAGAGGTAAATGGCTGATTAATGGCATATTGTAGGTTTGTTTGGTCTAGAAAAAACTGGGAGGTGATGATTATGTGCATAGTATAGATCAGTACATAAGACTGAGGTTTATCATGGGGGAAGTTGTAACGATACGTATGTTTATTAAGCCTCTCAAGAAGTATCTTTGTAATTGTAGATCTGTTGGGTCCTGTTAAATCAGAACTATTGCAGAAAAATTATCCTTTGAGAAGCTGCATTTATCCTAATCTTCCTCTGTACCTCCTAAACAGTAAACTGTAATACTGGATTTAGCCTTTCAGTATTGCATCTTACCTTGCTCAGAAAGCTTTTAATTAGAAGTCTGTTTTTGTAACCTGCACATTTGACGCTTTCAAGTTTGAAATTACTCGATGCCAATTACTTGATCCCACCAGCATACCCTTCCTTAGAGGTTAAAACAGTCTTTTTTTGGGGAAAATGCTGGAAAGCAAGATGATTAACTATAAGGTTCAAATTGCTGTTTATAATTGATAAAGCAGTAAAAGCCATATCTCTTTCTCCAGGACAGTTTTGTCCTTGTAACTTGTCACTTGGATTTAGTTACTATGTTGTGCGTTTCTTGACTTTAAGAACATTAGCTTGCACAAGAATGCTAGTGTGGTTCCTCTTTCAGGAAACTTAAAATCTTGATGTAAGAGTCTGTGATATGTTTAAAATTCCTCTTAATATTCAGAAAGAAACGACGGCAATGAAAGCTAAAAGGTACATATGCCAGAGATCAGTACTGTACAATTAGTTCTGCCTCTGGGTCTTTTTTAGGAAGTAAGAAATGAGGAACTGCTGATAATTGGCACCCTTTATATGAGCTCTGGGTTTTCATCTGAGCATGACTGAACCAAATGAAATTTGTTTAAAGTGAAATAGTAAAATTTCTCCAAAAGCTGAAAAGCAGGTAAAAGTATCTATTTTAACTGAAGCAGTTTTTGAACGCATTTCTTTAATACTCTTGTGACAAATGCTTCAATGTAAACAAAATAGTTAATCTTTACAGAGCAGAGTGAATGTTGTCCCTTTTTGGCAATGAAATAGAAGCTGGACAAGCTGGACCCTTATGCCTGTTCGATATTCTGTTTTGCGTATTGATTTCTTCTTTGTTTTGTTTTGTTTTTCCTTCAAAAGAGTGACCCTCGGAGACAAAGAGCTTCAATCCACTAGTGTATATAAAGGAGAATTTTAATATTGATATGTTAAGACTTATTACCCATTGAATTTTTGTGGTCAGAACTAAAGGAAAAAAAGAAGGGAAAATGAGCTGTTTTAGCAGAGGTTTGAATAAGAGAAACTTCATAGAATTGTGTTGGTTGGAAAAGACCTTTAAGATCATCAAGTCCAACCATTAACCCAGCACTGCCAAGTCCACCACTAACCCATGTCCCTAAGCACCACATCTACTCGTCTTTTAAATACCTCCAAGGATGGTGACTTCACTGCTTCCCTGGGCAGCCTGTTCCAATGCTTGATAACCCTTTCAGTGAAGAAATTTTTCCTGATATCCAATCTAAACCTCCCCTGGTTCAACTTGAGGCCATTTCCTCTTGTCCTGTCGCTTGTTACCTGGGAGAAGAGACTACCACCCTGCTCCGTACAGCCTCCTTTCAGGTAATTGTAGACAGCGATAAGGTCTCCCCTGAGCTTCCTCTTCTCCAGGCTAAACAAGCCCAGTTCTATCAGCCACTCCTCATAAGACTTGTGCTCTAGACCCTTCACTAGCTTTGTTGCCCTCCTCTGGACCTGCTCCAGCACCTCCATGTGTCTTTCTTGTAGTGAGGGGACCAAAACTGAACATAGGATTCGAGGTACGGCCTCACCAGTGCTGAGTACAGGGGGACAATTGCTTCCCTAGTCCTGCTGACCACACTATTTCTGATACAAGCCAGGATGCTGTTGGCCTTCTTGGCCACCTGGGCACACTGCTGGCTCATATTCAGCCAGCTGTCAACCAACACCTCCATGTCCTTTTCCACCAGGCAGCTTTCCAGCCACTTTTCCCTAAGCCTGTAGCGTTGCATGGGGTTGTTGTGACCCAAGTGCAGGACCTCATACTGTTAGCCTTGGCCCGTCGATTCAGCCTGTCCACACCCTTCTGCAGAGCCTTCCTACCCTCCAGCAGATCAACACTCCCGCCCAACTTGGTGTCATCTGCAAACTTACTGAGGGTGCACTCGATCCCCTAATCCAGATCACTGATAAAGATTAAAGAGAACTGGCCCCAATACTGAGCCCTGGGGAACACCACTTGTGACCGGCCACCAACTGGATTTAATTCCATTCACCACAGCTCTTTGGGCCTGGCCATCCATACAGTGGTTTTTTTACCCAGCAAAGAGTACGCCCATCCAAGCCATAAGCAGACAGTTTCTCCAGGAGAATGCTGTGGGAAATGGTGTCAAAGATTTTACTAAAGTCTAGGTAGACAATATCCACAGCCTTTCCCTCATCCCCTGAGCGGGTCACCTTGTCATAGAAGGAGATCAGGTTAGTCAAGCAGGACTTGCCTTTCATAAACCCATGCTGACTGGGCCTGATTGCCTGATTGTCCTGTATGTGCCACATGATGGCACTCGGGATGATCTGCTCCATAACCTTCCCTGGCACCGAGGTCAGACTGACAGGCCTCTAGCTCCCCGGATCCTCCTTTTGGCCTTTCTTGTAGATGGGTGTCACATTTGCTAACTTACAGTCAGCTGGGGCCTCCCCAGTTAGCCAGGACTGCTGATAAATGATGGGAAGTGGCTTGGTGAGCACTTCCGCCAGCTCCCTCAGCACCCTTGGGTGGATCCCATCTGGCCCCATAGACTTGTCTGTGTCTAAGTGATGCAGCAAGTTGCTAATCATTTCCCCTTGGATTATGGGGGCTTTACTCTTCTCCCTGTCTTCCAGCTCAGCAGGCTGGATGCCCGGAGAACAACTGGTCTCGCTACTAAAGACTGAGGCAAAGAAGGCATTGAGTACCTCAGTGTTTTCCTCATCCTTTGTCACTATGTTTCCCCCTGCATCCAAGAGAGGATGGAGGTTCTCCTTGGCCCTCCTCTTGTTACTTATGTATTTATAGAAACATTTTTTATTGTCTTTTTTGGCAGTGGCCAGATTAAGTTCTAGTTGGGCTTTGGCCCTTCCAGTTTTCTCCCTACTTAACTTCGCTGCATCTCTGTAGTCTTCCTGAGTGGCCTGCGCCTACTTCCCAAGGTCGTAAACTCTCCCTTTTTCCTGAGTTCCAGCCAAAGTTCTCTGTTCAGCCAGGCCCGTCTTTTTTCCCACTGGCTCATCTTTCGGCACATGGGGACAGCCTGCTCCTGCGCCTTAAGATTTCCCTGAAGGGTGTCCACCCTTCCTGGACCCCTCTGCCCTTCAGGACTGCCTCCCAAGGGACTCTGTCAACCAGGCTCCTAAACAGGCCGAAGGCTACCCTCCGGAAGTCCAAGGTGGCAGTTCTGCTGACCCCTCTCCTTACATCTTCAAGAATCGAAAACTCTTATCATTTCATGATCGCTGTGTCCAAGACGGCCTCCAACCATCCCATCAATCACCCACAAGTCCTCTTAATGAATATGAATATTGTAAAAGCCTATTTAAGCATGTATTATGCTTTCCAGGCCTCTTAAATTTACCTACACTGCACTTAAGCTTTTTTTATTAATATTTTTAATCTTTTTGAATTGCAAATATTAATCTGACAGATTGTGGACACAAGCAATCATTTTTTTCCCACCTTTAGATAACTGGAATGGGGCAGGGAAAGCAGTGTTCACCTCAGAGAGTGAAGCTTTAAAAATGAACAGGATGTTCAGGAACGTTTCTGTTGAGACCAAGGTGGTGTATGAAGGTCCAGGTAATGGCATTTGTTGCTGGGAAGTGTTTTGCCATGTCGTAGGTTTAAAAATAAAGAATGAAAAGTGCTTATTTTCTTGTTGAGCCAGGAAAGATTCAGGGTAGAACTTGTCAGGAGCATATGCTAGAACTGAATTTTTTTCTAGTTTAGAGAAGGTATTTTTTTTCTTTTCTATCACTTCTCCACTGTTTTGAAGAAAAGTGGAAGAAATAATATTTATAATAATTCTCATTCAGAATACAGTGCAGCTTTCTAAGGATACTATTAAAAAAAATAGCCTTCATATATTCTAGGTATTGTATGCACACATACAAATAGTCCCTATTCCAAAGAGATTTTGATTAAGGGATGTGAGAGAACCCAGTAACAGGATTTGCAAACTACAAGATAAACTATAATCTCATTTTAATTTTAGGACAGTGTTTTGACTGGCTACCTACAAAACACTTCATTAGATAGATAGGCATTCTGGGCTATGAGCAGGGATAGCATGACTGCGGGAGGGTAAAAACAGCTTTAGACTGTGACTAAACATAAATCTGTTTGGTGGTAGATTACAGTCTTGAACTGCAGTTATCAGAAAAGTGTTGTGTACATGTAGTGGTTTCTTTCCCGTGTCAGCTGGTGAAAAGCTTTTTCTGAGTGCTATAGCCAATAAAGAGCTTCCAGCTTTCTATATATCTATAGATGCATAAAAAAAGGGGATACAGATGAAAACTATTAATAAGTTTTTGTAGGTTCTAGTAGTGATTTAGGACTTCTTGCAATTTGCTCTTTTTTTGCTGCTGAAAAACTGACTTAATCAGTGATTTCATAATGTTCCAAAATTAGAAGGTCAAAATGAACATGTTTGTAATGCCTATAGAGGACATCAGAAAAGTGTCATCTGATTTTCGGATTTCAGTTGGAACCAAATTAAACAAGGAATTTCTTTCTTTGTTCTCTCAGTTTTATTAATAAACCCCAAACAAACCACCACCAAAGGAAACAAAACCAGGAAGCGTCAGATTCTGGAAGACAGAAATCAGTAATTTACAGGATCTCCTCATCAAAAAAAGACTTCCATTATTTTCTTAACAGGAAAACAGGTTTCTAGTTTTGTTTTCATGGAAATTTATCACAATTTTCACTTTTTAAAAACTCAGATTTCTGCAAAAGTATATAATTTTATGAAGAGCCCCTTTGAGAACAGAAGAACCTCAATGCCTGAATAATTTGGGATGTAAAGATTTTGTTTCTATAACTTTTTTCTTCCAAGCTGCTTATACCTGCCTGGAAATTAAGGGCTGGTGAGGGTCTTAATGTGTGTAATATAGATTCCCAAATCTCTATTTCATACAGTTGAATAAAAACTCTATTTTCAAGAGTGCTGATGTACCATTGCTTTTTCTTTTATATTTGCCCATGATGTGAACAGATGCTTTTTCATCAAAAAGCTCTATTGATTTGGGATGGGGGTGGTGGGAAGAAGGACAGCCGACTATGACTTAGTCCAACCTAGGACTCCTTACAGAGGTCCTGCTGATGCTTTAAATAAGGCCCCGAGCCTCCCTCACTGTGCTAGAATGCAAATGTTTCCGTGCATCTCTCTCCATCACTCGTCGTTTGAGAAGCCTGGATCATTTTCGTTCTACAAATACTACCTACCCCGTGGCTTCTTTTGTAATTTGAACTGTGCAGTCTGCTTTCTTCTTTAAACTACAGATGGCAGCATGATACCGCGTGCTGCCTGCATTAGTCCTGCTCAAAGGGAGAAGGAACAACTACATCAATATTTGTTGGTTTAAAAAAAAACAAAACTAGTGAAAAAGTGAATTTAAATTATTTTTTAAAAAATAATTTGGAAGATAAATTTCAATATCTAGCTTTTCAACCTGCCAATTATGTTTAACACTCACCTTATTAATTTCAACAGATTAGCGATGCAAATGCAGCATACCGATTACCGACGTTGCTATATTGAATTCAGGTCTGAATTCCAAAAGCATACATTCTGCCCATAACTTTTCATTATTGAAGTATATCATGTCTTATGGAGTTGAATTCAAGAGAGGAATGAGAACAACAGTAAAAATAATTAACAAAATACTTCCTGAGGCTTTATGCATTGTGAGTGTACCAAAGTTGGAGAGTACATTGAAGTTTGCTTTGGGGCCTGGCCTAACAGCGTTTTAGCACCTTTTTAATATTAAATGTGCTATTAGTTCAAGGAGCTCACATTACTTATTTTCTAAAAGAGAAGAGGTTTTTAAATTCTGTGCCAGCATTGGGTCTTTTAAATATAAATAGGGACAGAAATAGATTACAGTTTAAAAATCAAGCTACTATTTTCTAAATCATACAACTTTGCTTTAAGAGACTCAATCTAATAGCATCCCTAGTTTGTGGTCAAGAAATTATGATCTTGCCAGTTTGTGCATACTGCGCAGCAAGGTATTGGGAGGTAATTTCCACAAATGAAGTTGATGATTCTGTTCCCTCTTCCCCCCTTTCTTGGTGGACTCTCTTCTTCCTGGGTGCTGCTCTGAAGAAGAAAAATGCTGTTTTCAAACAAGCCAGATGGTACCAAGTGATACCAAGTGTTTGGTATAAACAAACAGAACAAACCTAGCTTTGGAAGAAAATATTTGCTTTTACACATTTTACACGGCCATCAACTGCAGCTCTTAGTTGATGCCATGTAATGCTGCCCACAAAGAAAGGGGGAAGGAGAAAGAAACAATTGAGATAAAATAGATGTCTAAATTTAATTATTTTGCTGAGAAACTATGGTAGTATCATTCACATTGATGTCAGTACGCTAGATTAAGCTTAAGAGTGTTTATTAAAGAAGAATGAAAAAGTTACAAGCTAGTGTTTCAGTTGTAGGCTGAAGCTTTGGGTAGTTCTTGGTTGCTTGTATAGATAAAATACTTGAAAACTCAGTAACACACAGATGCTAACCGTAACTTCTCCCATAGTATTTTTCCCTCATCAGCTTAAGAAAACCCAAACTTGTTAGTTCATATGTATATGGCAAAATTTTCTGCCATAATACTACCAAAAATACAGTTATCTTTTTGTATAACTTTTCCTATAGACACAGTAATACAAGTGCTTTTAGGGATATTAATTTGCTTGAAAAATGACAAGCTGAACTGGAAAACAGCTTTTTGTTTGAAGAATATGTAGAAAAGTCTTTGTTATTGATACATTAAAATGCAAATATTAAAATCAAGGGTGTACAGATGTCATAAAAAGAAAATCCTTATTTCAAAGCTGATATATTCCCCTATTACTTTACGGTTATGAGAAATTTCCAAGTATTTCAAATGCTTTCTTTTAGTAATGGAAATTACCTGTGTATAATTCCCATCTCAAAAGTAGGTTAAAAAAATACTTTATTTGAGCTGTCAAAAATTATTTCTGCCCCATCTTAAAATCAAACAGTTATGCTTCAGCCCAGAGAGTATATTTAACACTGGACTATAAAACTCTGAAAATACAGCCTCAAACATTGATGAAACCAAGCAATAAAACAAGACAGCGCATTAATCCTTCTTTACTCTTTTCCTGTAGTGTTGATCTAAAGATCTGGTATCTGACCCCAAAAATACTCTTTGTTGACTGAATTACCCTGTGGAGCTCTTAAGGGGGAAAAAATAAATGGCGGGGGAGGAAGGCTCAATACTCCAACTGAGGCACTTGCCAGGCAGTTGTTCCAATACTTTCAGAGATGCTCTTATGGCTGAGATTCTGCTTGCAGGCTCACAAATTTAGGAAATCTATCAATCAAAAAAAATGTTGTGATGAGAACTCAGCTGCTGTGCATTGTTGGGAGTTTGGGTTTGTTTCCCAAAGGAGCTGTGATTTCAGGCTGAGGCTTAGAGATCCAACAGCTGGTGTTTGAGGCTGGCATTTTGGCGTTACAACTTTTTGATGTGCAAATTCTTCCAGGGAAAATACCTCAGGGAGAAACATGATCTCACATACCATTGCAGGAGGCATCGCATTGTCGAAATTGTTCATTCATAGCCATCTTCTACAGGTGGCCTATCACTTGAAAACAGTCGTGTTAGTGCTGAACGCATTGTAGCTATCTATGCTAAGTTCATGTCTTAAAACAATCATTGGATTTTGTTCTCCCATTAGAAAACAAGTTGCAGCAGCTGGAGACATAGTCACTCCAGCTTATGCCTTTATGAATGCTTGCAAAAACACTTAAAAAGTCAAATTATTCATAAGCAATGGCGGTTTTAATTTTCCCTTTAAATCTCAAGTCAGACTGAGCGATGCTGATGAATAAGTTTAATGTCTCTCGGCACCGCAGCATCCTTTATGTTCAGAATCACTGATGGGATACTGACAGAAGTCAGCTAGATCACAGAGCTTGCTTCAATGTTGTTAGCTAGCTAATGAAGGAAAAAACCACCTTTGCACAAGGTTCCTAGCTTTGTAATGTCCTTTTGGCCTTTCTCTTCCTCTCAATTAGTGACTTGTCATACCAAAGAAGAATCCTAACCGTGTGTGTGCTGCAGGGCCGTCATGCTGCAGCATCAACAGTCAAGCCTATGAATTAGTAGGATCCAGGACTGCACTCTTCTCCCTGTTCACTGGAATGTGATTTGTGATTTATGTTGTTTTTATATATCAGAAAAATATTGTGCAAGACTTAAGAGAAGTCTTGTGCTTTTGCTGATTTTCTTGTGCTATTTTTATCCCCTCTAAAATCTATTTTGTACTATTCAGAAGTAAAACACATGAAAAAGTGATGTAATACTAGTCATGACTCCTTCCGCACAGTTGTTAAAATGACAGCTTAATCATTTCAGGTTTTTGCAACTGTAACTCCAAACTGTAAATTAGATGAGGTATGGTACATTCTTATTTTGTACTAAACAGTGGTCATCAAAATAAGTGTGTTTGTGTTATGTTCCATTATTCCCACTGTCTTTGGTGTTAGTGCTGAGCAGGCAGGGATCTAAATGGATAAACTACTGTGGCAGGACAAATTACGTGCATGGCTCAAGAGCTACAGGTTCAGCATCCCCAGCCTTCACCTCCCTCACACATAATCTGAAGCAGGGAAGCCAGCAGTCGTCGCTGTGGCCAAAATTCACGGGCTACTTTGCAATCCCTCTGCTTGTCGAGGCCAGATCTGCTCTGTAATGGCACAGAGTTATTGTCACCTCTCATCTGGTCCCCTGGTGCACATGATGTGTGGGTTTCAGCTCTTTTCTGTAGGACGCTAGTCAGAAGGACGCTAGTCAGGTAGTTTCTTCAGCTCTGCTCTGAGGCTTGAACTGCCTCATGGGTAAGCAGTGTAACGTGGCTGCAATGTAGATTATAACAAGGCTTTACAACAAAATTGCAAAATGAGTATCATGACAAGTTGAAACGTCTTGCTCACTGGGAAGGATTCCTGTTGTTGAGATTTACTGAATGAACTAAGGCTCTCTTGAAAAGCTCAGTGGATGTGCTTTCAAATTCTGTGCTCTTCCAGAGATGAAGAAACTCAAGGAATGGGGCTCACTGTGGGAACAGTAATTGCAATAAGCAGTTTGATTGCTGCACAGAAATATCCCTACCTGACTAGATGCCTAGTAAATTCGAGGGTAAATTACCTGTGATTGTGATTAATTTTGCTACTCCCATCGGTGATGCTAGCAGAGAGATTTGGTTGCCTAAAGATAGGTGTTCAGTACCATTTTACCAGGTATGTGAATCTCCCATATGTTGTAGCTGTTAGGCTCATGTGATGTCGTATATAGCTGATGGCACTCACTACTTGAAGTGGAGGCATGATTAAAAGAAGGGTTGTTATAGCACTGAATATCAAAGCACCCTTTAGACATTGCAATGGAAAGCCACTAGTCAATCTAGCAAAATTGAAAATTGGGAAAGAGAACTTTAAATGATGGTACTGAAAGCTTTTGCAGCTCTCCAGCTTCACTTAGGGAAGGCTGAAAGTAGATGTCGGTCGTATAGTTTAAGGGCTTGGTGGTGGTTTTTCTCAGAAGACTTCTCATTCCAGGAATTAGATGAACTTGGGCAATGGGAACTTCAAATTAAAAGAAGTCATTTTAAAGCTCTGGACAGCAAAGCACCCTTTATGTATTAAAAGAAAGCTAGTAGCTAACCAAGAAATACTGGGAATTATCATACTGGTGAAACAAATAGGAAACAATATTGTAGTCAGTAAATAAGTCAGAAGAATCAAAACAAGTTTGTGAAGGGAAACAAGGATTCTTAATTGAGGAAAAATGAATCAGGAAATAAGGTTAAAATTAGAGGAACCTACAAATTGCTAAAAGGAAGTAGTTCTTCTTGTGTTGTATAAATTGACATGGACTATTTTGGTGTTGCATTTTAAAGGCTCTTGTAAGGCTAACTTTGAAACCAGACTTCTTGCCTGTCCAGATGGTGAGCTTGGAAGCAGGCTTCAGTAGCTGCTGGATGGTGCCTTCTGCAGGGCTTTCATCCAAGTGTACATCCACAGGTCTGATAAGTTAGTACACCCGTAGTTCAGCATCAGGCCAAGTGGAGTTGATGGGCACATCCAGACAGCCCATAGACATCAGTATTAGTTGGATGAGGTAAGTGGATCAGAAGACTGCTGAGGTTTTAGTCACCCTGCAACTGTTCATGAAGATCCTTCTTGGCATAGTTAGAAAGACCAAAAGAAAATCTGAAAAATCATAGGGAGATATTTTGTTTAGTTAAGGTTTTATTCATTATAGTAATTGTGGGCATCAAATATTTTGAGGGTGTTAGACAATGGGATAGGATAAAACCTAATGTGAAAAGCAGATTAAGTCTCCTGGTTTTATATTTCTCAGATATTCTTCAAATATATATACATTGAATTGAATGCTTAAAAAGTAGAGTTTTGTTCTAGTTGGGGATTTTGGATAGCAGGTTAGTGTTGCTGGTTGTATGTGTTTCAAATGTTAGCAAATGGATTTTAACAACAGTGTTGCAGAACCAGTAAATATTAGCTCCATTGTATGTATTAGTAAACTAAGCCTATAAACAGGCTGATTCAGTACTTGAGGCTCCCATAGTGTCCAGACAGTGCTTGTATGTCCAATATACCTTAAAGATTGTCGTCTGGGCCTAGAAGCTGTGCTGAAGCTCTGAGTTTGACCCTCACCATTCCTATCTACAAGGTACTTGGCTGAATTTGAGCATAGTGAGACTGCGGGGAGCAATCCCACAGTTCCGTTCTTGACTTCCTCCTTCCACTCTCTGTTGGCTGTGTGCAGCATCATGGCTAGAGGAAGAAACAAAAATACAAAAAAAAAGATTGTTATAGTTTGATCTGGTTTAATGTAAGCTTTCAGATAAGAAACAGGTAGAGAGAAGGAAAGTTCATGCAGTTGTTTGAAATAGGTGAGTCCAATCCTTTAGTCTTAACAGTAAATACCACTAAAAGCCTAATTCCAAGAGTTATTTGAAGTTAAAAGGGAATGGAACAAAGATATGTTTTCTCTTTCCTCCCTCCTCTTTGCAAAGAAACCTACTTAGTAAAATAAGATTCCCAAGAAAGAGAGCCAGTGGTAATATGGAAGTGTAGATGACAGCCACAGCCAGAAAGAATCACTGAGTATTGAATATGTTTGTAATAGTAGAACTTGCATTCAAGAAAATGTCTTGTTTCAGAAGTTGAAGGTGAAAGACCCCTGCCAATTCTGACAGGAGAGAGGAAGGAGGTGACTGGTGTTAGTCTGGTTTCTTGGTGGATTGGCACCTTTTCTTTCTCCATCAAGTTGCAGATGACTGGTCTGTTTTGCTCAAGCACACTGAAGAAATTGCACGTGTTTGCATTGATTTGCATATGTGCAGCCACAGATTTTTTTTAAATATTGTATTTTATGTGAGGATAATGAAGGAAGTTACTGAAACTTTGGCATGACAAGCTATATTTTTCATCTGAATTAAGAAAAAAAAAGCAGTAGAACAGTAACAGCGTCCAAACAGCTAATAAATAACAAACTTTTAATAGCAGCTGTTGTTTGGTCCTGTTTGGGACTGCCTGATCACATGATGATTTACTGACTTCACTGATAATGCTTCCAGAAATCATAAGAAGGATGTGGGAACACTTCTGAATATTTACAGAACATTTCAACTTCTTCATTTCTCACAAACAGCAATTATAACTTCCAAAAAGCTGAAAGACCAACTTCTGTTTTGCTGTATTCTTTTTCCATTCCAATATTAAACCTGAGGATTAAAGATCTTCCTTGCTATTCACACTAGTTTTTCTTGTTTCTTTCAAAGACCAAGAGTTGTGACAGGAGCAGCTGCAAGAAAAAAATATCTCATATAGTTTTGGTGACAGTAATAGACCTCTTGCTAAATATGAAGATTATTAAGTGGAGCTGTATATGCTTTCATTAGGGAAGGTGATGGAGAAAGATCTTACCTGTTTTGGTCAGGGTTGTTTCTAAAAAGTTTATTAATCCTGAGCTACTTTCCTCAAGGGAGGGAGGAAGATCTCATCTTAATCCTTGGATTATGTGAGTAACATTTATGCTTACAAATGCACAGCATAAAAATCATGATGTCACAAGCCATACAGGAAACATTCTTTATACTCACTGAGGAATTTTTCCCTGTGTTTATTTACTGGTCTCTATTGAAAATGTCTTTTTCCTTTTGACCTTTCCCCCCTCCTTTAAATAAAACCCCAAATAATTTTTGCTATTCTATCCAGCTGTATGTGCTCCGTAAGCAAACAATCCAGATTAAGAAAAGTTTAATTCTAGCCCTCCGCCATCAAACTGAGTTGGAAATAGTTCAAAACTGTTATTGAACTTCAGGAAATTACTTTTCCATAGACTTTTCTTCTCTTTAAGTAATTTGAATAATTCAGGAACAGATTAGCCAGGGTAACCATGACTAACAATGATGTAAAGGAAAATGTTTCCAGGACTATGATGGAAAGTGCAAGGAATTTAAAATGAATTGTGAAATCAAGATTGTTGTTCTCCTAATGCAGCTGATTAAGATTTTCATGACATTAAATGACTTCAGCTCAGCTATGTGCAGTGAAAATCAACAACTATTTTGCCAGGCAACTCAGATGGTGTGGAGATTTCTGTACAAGACAGGGAACTTGACATAGGGGGAACAAATGAAGTTCACAAAAGAAGAGAGGTGACTTTCCCTTTTATCCCAGATCTCTCTTGCAATTCACAATGCCCAGTGTGCGCTTGCTTCTGGACTAATTAAATCACCCATAACATAGTGATCCTTCCCCTCATGCCAAGTCTGAGACAAAACCCTGGAATGGGGCTGTCTTGCTGTGGCAAAGTGAGATGAATTACTAGGTTGGCCTCAGGGAAAAGCAGCCTGGTGGCCTGGGAAGCCTCTAGTCCAGTGCTCGAAGGACCTGGGTCCAGAGTCTTTGCTCTGACAATGGAGGTTGCACTGGTGCTCCAGATGGCTAGTACACCCTGGGATGAGGAAAGGAGAGGTTACAGTGTCTTGTGATACCTTGCATGTCTGTTAAAGTGCTCGTTCAAAGTCCTCTGTTAGCTTCCTTAAATCCCCACTGAGGTCCTTGCAGCTGGGGCCATATAAGGTGCCCTGACAATGACACCATGCTCTCTTTCAAATACTAAATAGGTTTAAAGGGGCTTCTTTGTATGCAAGAGCACCTAACCATCTTAAAGGAGCTGCTGTATGCATTTCTCATTTAAAAAAACCCTGTCCCTACCCCAAAGACTTTACAATAAAACCAGACGTCTTTGGTAGAATTATCCTCACAAATTTATTTTTTTAATCAGTAAAGACAATTCCTAGCTTTCTACAAAGCATGTTGTTGACTCACACTTGTGTGTTGTGTGTTATTAAACCTGAGTAAGCACTGAAGCCTGTAGATGTCTCAGGTGTTCCAGGGGGAAAGGAAATCTGAATATAGCACTCTCGCATCAATGAGAAATCTGACCAAAACAGAATTACTTTCCCATCACATTAACAATGTTTTAAACGAAACACACGCAGAGGTTCTGATGGATTTTACTTCTTCACTGAAGAGAGAGAAGAGTTCAGATTCTTCTCTGTCAGAGAATATTTATGTCCTTTCCCTTTTCTCCTAAGACCTTCCTACAGGTTTGAGATGGCTCTCAGTTGCTATTACTGGGAGAATGAGAAGGAAAAGGAGAAGCAAACAGCTGTCTACCAGAGGCAGGTCAGGGTCCTCTAATCTTCCATTTTATACATACAAGATTAAAGATCTGCTTTGAGTTTTGATTAAGAATGCAAAGTTAAAAGATTAAATACCAGCAAACCGAATTAAAGAGGTTTAAGTCAATCTCAGAACTCATCAAAGTACCAAATTTTTAAGCTGTCATTACAACACAGGATTAGTGCAAATCTTCCCTGAACCCTGATTTGATGTCCTTCAGTCAACAATGTTATTCTCCCTGCAGTTTTGTGCTTCTGGCATAAAACCAGCTATTGTCTTGTATTTAGAGCTCACCTCACCTAGATCCTTCTTTGACTTTTTTTTATGGCTGTGTCCCAGTTAATCTAGGAACGCTACATTTTTTTGTGACCCACAGCAACAATATACTGCTCTGTATTATGCACTGTCAAGAAATCTATTAAAGCTTAGTAAATGTGGCTGGTTTAGAAAAAAGGTCTTAGTCACTCGGATAATTATAGACTGTTCCTATGAGTCTCAAGAAGTAAATACTTCCCACTTCCTTTGTACATTTCAACCAATTGATTCCAAGGATCCAGGAAGAAGGAAAATGTAATAAGTAACTAGAATGAGGTGAGGCTAATATGGTCGTCGCCATCAGGTACCTGAAAATGAGTTTTAAAAGTGTGTAATTGATGTTCACATCTTTTTGGAACCACAAATCATTTCAGCTGAAGTTAGTGAAAACCTGGGGCGGGGAGGGCGGAAGTCTGGAGGGTGATTACATCCAGGAATCTGCTAATGCAAATAACTACTTTGGTAATAAATTTTAAAAACTGTCATAAATGTTATTTAAAGCTCATGCTCTAATGCATTAAAGTAAAAGTTCCCTTGGTTTTCAATATAATAAATTGAGACCTTTCCATTTTTTATTTATAGAATTTGGGATGTCTCAGCTACATTAAGATTATGCTTTCCAAGGCTGTAACCACAAAGATAACTTACTAACTCTACTAAATGCAGTACTAATTAAAGCTTTAATTTGAAGTTATTCCCCCTTGTAAGATAGTGTGCCAAGTGATCTGTTTTGAAATTTTCATCTTAAGACTTACAATTTTTTGTAAGAGTTAAGAACAACAATGCAGCTTTTTGAACCCAGATTTTAACATTCGTATATACCTGTGCAGAATGTCTCATCCAAAACCATCAAACTTATATGCTAAATTACATATTTTTTGAAAAAGGCAAATTAAAATGTATTCTTTATTGAAATATAGTATCTCCAGCTGTATATTAATGACTCTTCCCTGTTTGCTCTGACTCTTGTGATCATTTCTGAGACTGTTGCCTTTATTAAGGGACATTGAAAAATATTGCTATACAGGTTATGTGAACATACTATACTGTTGCCAGTACTTAGTATCTTTCAGAAATACTCTCCATGATGACAGAATACAAGGGATAAATTCCTAGCCTTTAAAAAAAGTTGCATTTTTTTCCCTGTAATAGTTTTTCACCATCTTTTTGAAAACAACTTACTGATCTCATTTGTTTTGGACATACTATATACATCCTGAAAATACTTTCAGTCAGCAAATAAAATTCATATTAGCTAAGTTTCCTGAAAGAACTTAATATGTGCCTTTTGAGTAAAGATGGGAAAAATTGAGTGCAGAAGAAAGAGGAGAATCATGAAGGAGGAAAAACAGTTTTTGCTTACAAATTTCTTGGTGTCCTACTCCTAGCAGACTTACTGGTATTCAAGTTGCAGACAGAAATGGAAATGGGAAAGTGTGATTTGCAGCCCTCAACAATCATGGCAGGTAAGCTAGTCACAATAAACTTCATCTCCTGAAAACAATAAAGCAAATTCATCTCAGGGGTAAGCAGACACAGACTGGGCAGGGTTTGGGTAAATTTGATCATGCATTGGTAAAGCTGGGGTGCAGCTGACTCCTACCATTTTGTGTGAAGCTGTTCCTGTGGTTTGGTGGACTTTTGCTTTTTCAAAATGTAGAGTGTAGGAACAGTGATACTGACTGTACACGGGCCCATCTGGCTGTGTGTGCACTTTCTGACAGTGGCTACATCACTTTAGACACACTGTCATCCTTCCTCTGGTATTTCCTCCTGGCGATCTGCAGGTTATGGGCTTCCTGAGCCCAAGATTGTATTTGGATTTTTCTCTTAAATGGTTTAGTGTTCTTTTTTTTTTTTTAGACAAAGTGTACACTTAACACACTAGGGAGTGCCACTGATTAAGTATGCAAAAATATATATCATTCCTCTTATTTTGCTTTTACATCTTCTGCCTGACCAATTCTTCTGATACACTTAAGTGTTTGTAGTATGAAAAAGGGTAAATAACAGGTTTCTTATTCACAGTTGCCGTTTTGTCTCTTCACTTTACCTCCTAAGTTCTGCTGTATATCCATTTTCAGATACGGTAATCAGAACTGCACGCCTTGTTTAAGACATGTATTTATATATTGGTAAAGGATGCTTTCTGTTTTATTCTCTATTCCTAACCTTTTCTAAGCTTCTGCTCATTCTTTTGACCACCACTGAGCACAGAGTTGTTTCCAAAACCTGTTCACTGTGGGTCTGGTTTTTTTTTCATTAGTGATACACAGCTAGTTTAGAGCTCGTTAGTGTGTATGGTTAATTAAGGTTTTTTTCCCTATATGCATCACTGTGCTTTAACAACATTGAATTTAATATGCCTCTTTTACCATCCAGCTGCTCAGTCTCCTTCTGCAATTCTTCATAGTCCCATTTTATCTTTTTACTGTGCTGAATTATTATCATCAGCAATCCTTATCCTATAGTTCACTTTCTTTTCCAGATAATTTATGAGCGTGTTGAACAGAGAGACCATTACTGGATCCATGCAGCAACTTCCTTTATGGTGAAGGCTAATAATTTATTTCTGCTTTTTATTTCCCATCTTTTAACCTGTTATTAATCCATAAGAGGACTTGTTTCTTATGAAGAGCTCTGTTCAGGTAGTGTTACACAAACCCATTTTGAAAACCCAGACATGGTTCACTCACAGCCACATGCTTGGTGACCCCTTTGAGGAACTCTAACAGGTTTGTAACTTCCTTCCTCTGGTCACACTGGCCCTTCTCATCATATCACTTATGTGTCTTGTAATTCTTCCCCCGTTATAATCCCGATCAATCTAATCTCTACAGGCAGCAGAATTACTAAACTGCAGCTCCCTATATCTTCCCATAGCTCTTTTCAAAGGTTATCATCATTTGCCTTTTCCCTAATGCTTGTGTGGTAGGAGACATACCACACTTAACTACTTCGAGAATTTATATTTGAGATCCTTAAGACCTGAACAAAAACTGTCTTGTCCTCATCGAGTCTTACTATTTGTTTTATCTATTTATTCTACAACTCTGCAAATGCCGCTATTTAGTAACTTCTCAAGCTGACTGTATGGCTAGAAGCCGAAGCAGGCAACTCCACTCTTTCCCCTGGTGAAAGTAGGTATAAAGAACTGATCTAGCATTTCTGCTCTGGCTTTAACTTTCTTGTGTACTTCTTTTACATCTATTTCATTTCCAAGTTCTACAGACTGGCTGATTTTCCACATCTGAAAAGTCTGAAAAAAATGTTAAAAATTTTTTTCTTCAGTGTTTTTCTTATTGTGATTTTATATTTAACTAGCTAGAGTTAATGCTCCTCTCTATTTTCTTTGGTTTGACATGGCTTCCACTTCTGGAAGGATGCCTTTGTACTATTAATAGCTTTCTTTACTCTGCTGCTTGACCATGCCAGCATTTTCAGCAATTACTCAGGAGTCATTTTTGATACGTGCTGTGCTTATGTTCCAAGCCTCTCATATACTGTCTTCATATACTTTTAAAACACCTACAAGCATTTTGGCCCCTTAGGTGCTTTTAGTTTCATATCTGTGTGACATGTCATTTCAAATACATTCTTTTTTTTTTATCAGGCCTGTATGGTTGCAGCAAGAACAGATAAAAAATTTACATAGCAACTGAAACAAGCAGATGAGCAAATGTCAGAAAATCAGTCTGGGTGAGGTTAAACTCTGAACTTTTGGCAAGATCCAGATCACACTGTTATTTGGATTGGGTCCTGTCTGTAACCAGCAAAACATGTTCAATACACTCCGACACGGCTATCATGGGGAGTGCTGAAGAAACGCCTGTGTGCCTCACTCACAGAGCAACAGCCAGACTCCTGGCGCATTGGCCTGCTGAAAGGAAAGTTGCCATCTATAAAGGGTGTTCATGGACTTCCCCCCCTGCTAATTTTCTGCTTATGCTTCAGCTGGACCCTGGAAGGCACCACGGAGGTTGCAGGATTTATATCGTGGTATCTGTTGGCTTCCCTGGGTGTAGCCAGCATGGAGTGACATGGTGATGCAGATGGGGTTGGGATGCTCTGCCCTGTTTTGCTGCGGGTGCTGACCACCATCCTGCGGGTCCTGCCGCCAGCCCACCACACTGAGGGGAGGAGAGCAAGGGAAGGCACTGGCAGACACCGGGGAGAATGGGCTGAGGCTGAAGCCTGACAGTGCCCTGTGGTTTTCTGGAAACAGACAGGGAGCTGCTGGGTCCCAGTGAGGGACGTTTGTAGAGACGATCTTGTCTGTCCAGAGTCAGGGCAAAGAAATGGTGCTGCTAAGAGCAGTGGGTTGGAAAGAGCCTGTCAAAGTAGCCAAGAGGTGGGTCTTCACTTAATGGATGGCTTCGTCTTCTTGCCCAAATGATACGTATAGATGTTAAAAAGTTACACAGACTGAAAGAGAGCACGGACAAGTGCTTCGAGAACTCTCAGTGGAAGTCAACTGTACAACCACATCTAGATTAGGAAGTTTCCTAATTTCAAGTAATGGGAGGGAGTTTATTGAGAGAGTATTAGGAGAAGAACCATGTATGTTTGTGCACTCTTCTCCCCCTGGCATCTGCTGTAGCTGCTGTTGGACACAGTGTATTATATGGGCTCTTGGTCTGACCCTGTGTAGCTGCTTTTATGTTCTTACTGTTTCTGTTGTAGACATGCCACGTTGTGTGTAGGAACTTTATCATGCTTTCTTACAATTAATGATGATGCTTTGTCTGAGTATTTCAAAATCATGAGAGGAGATGTTGCTATGACTAAGGCTAAGGCATAACCGTGAGTGATGCCATAAGGCTACTTCTCTGAAGTCTGTGTCAGCTGATGCTCAGTGCTGAGGGGCAGCTGGAGGCTCAGTTTCATCCTGAGTATTCCTAAGGCAGAAAAAGCACAGTGTGGTCCGTGGGCTCCTGTATGTTTGAACACAAGAACAAAGTTAATTAATTAAGTTGAATTAAAATAAAAGTAGAATTATGGTTGTTGTGTCTATTCAGCAGTTACTATAATTTATATAGCTCTCTTCATTCATACATCTTGATGCTCCTGATAGTAATTGGCATGCTGTTTTGAAATCCTTATGTGTGAGCATTATGTGCTACATCGGGTTCTCACAAAGCTTCATCTACAATATGGAATATGAAGACACAAAAATTACAGCTTACATTTCTGCAGAATAAACTTGGCCAGTGGATGTCAGAGTCCAATACTCTCTGCCCAGTTTCTTTTAGGTATTCCACACGAAGAGGGTTTAATATCAAATCTACTTATCACATTTTATTTGTTACCCAAATTACTTAATGTCAAGTTACTTATTTGACTTCTTTGGTGTTGTATGAGATTTTAGTTTAGCAGAGTGATACAACAATGTACTGAAATCACAACACAAACATAATAAAGCAATTGCAATATACACAATACAAACCTGATTCCTGTTGCCAGTTTCTATATGCTCACCATCACCACACTAGGCATCCCCAGTCGCTGGGAAGGAATGAATACATGGGTTGAAGCCATCTCAAATAATTGTTCTCTTCAAATTTTGCATTATTAGTTATCCAGTTTTTATACTTTATGTTGAGCCATGCACGCACTCCCTGCCCCACTCTGCACTGGCTGGCTGAGGAAGTCATTGCTCTTTGTTAATTGTCTTGGGGAACCTGATGCCTCAGTGGTGCAGTTGTCTTACCTAAAACTGAGGTTGCCCTCCAGACCCCCTGGTGTTGAGATAAGTTTAGCCTTCTTTATGATACATTACTCCCTGAGCTCATTGTTGGGTTTTGGGGCAGTTTTTTGTTTGTTTGGTTGTTTTTTTTCCTTCTCCTCTGAGCTCTCCTCCACTGTGGGGTTGGTCACAGTGGTCCAGTTCAGTGATGAAAGAAAAGACCTTGAGTTCCTTTTTCAAAGAGAAGTTTACAAGTGTAGTCCTTATTAGTATATTTTGAATGTCAGAAAAACATATTAGAATTAAGCTTTTAGTTATATTGAATTATTTAAATAACTGCACGATATGTACAATTCCGCTGTTGCATTGTGCTAGCTCTTTCCAGTGCATTAGAGCCCTCAATCTTATTGGGCACTAGAGGTCTCTTATTCATTCTTTTTCAAAAGACTACCAGTTCATTTGTATTCTGAATACAGTGCCTACCACGTTGCACTTGCTTGCTACTTTATTATTAGAGGTACATCATGCGCCATAGACCAAAAAATATTAGCACAAATTAAAAGCTCTAGTTATCGAGTATTGCTCTTTCCTATACGAGCAGCGGTACAGCTTCACTAGCTGGAACAAAGCATAAAAAGCTTTTATTTTTCTTAAGAAAAAAGATATAGGACAAAGCAGCTTTTTGTTATTTATTATGCCTTTGGGAAAAGGAGTCTAAAGTTCTCTTCCTTAACTGGCAGCACAGTGCTGAGCATTTGAGCCTGGATAGACTCTTTTAGGTAATTGAGTATGTAACTATTCTTTCTGGTACATTGATAGCAAAAGAATAATTGAAGAAGTTATACTTAAAAGCATATATTTTATCTTATACATATGACTCAATTTAATTTTGGTTTATGAAAGATCTAGGGAGTTCAAAATGTGGCAATACAAAGGAGAAACACACTTGCAATAAATCCTCCAGCGTTTTGAGGTATACATTTGCTATGACTTTTATGATGTGCTTGACATTTTCCTTCTGCCCAGCAACAGTTTGTTACAGCCTTTACCACAAGAAAGACTGTCAGTGGGAGGTTATCAGATGCTAGAAGTGCTACTGCTGGAAGATGTCATCTGCAGATATTGCTTACATTTCTTCCCTTTATCTGTGTTTTCCTCTTCTGTTCACCCTGGGGGAAGATAGAAAATGGATTAAAATTGATTGAGTTAATGAGTTTTGGAAAAAGTGCTGAAATACACATTTTCCATAAAACCACAAATGAAATGCATGCTGGCTACAGTCTAACAGGAGACTCTGAAGATAGAATTGCTCAGATGCAATATGTTTCCTTGATTATCACAGGAGAAAAATCTTGCATCTCATCTGTGGCACCTTCCATTGTGAAATCTAAGAACTTCTTACAAACATTAATGACTGAAGCAGCAAAGTTTAAACGGTCACTTCAGAGTGACTTTTTGTCTTTTTAGAGGGAGCATCTGAGGTTCCCAAAACCCATAACTCTTGCTCCCACACAGGGAGCATTTGGCAAAGGTAGGGTTACTATCTAGGTCCCTTGTCACTCAGAGCTACCATCTCTGTTTCCCAGTTAATGTTTTTAATTTCTAAAGCTTGGACTGATTCACTGGTCATCTGTGCTGAAAATCTCTTTAAGTTCAGTGCCCAGCAGTGGCCCAGTCCAACCCCAGAGTGCAGCCTCCGTCCTTGGGGGGTTTCCAAGACCCAACTGAGCAAAACCATGATCAGCTTGGTCTGACCCCAGAGTTGACCCTACTTTGAGCAGGGGGTAGGTCCAGAGAACTCCCGGGTTTCCCTGCCACCCGAATCATCCATGATGCTCTGAGTGCTTTGCTGAGCTCCAGAGATGGCCATGGGAAGGCCATCCCCGTGCCTACTGGTGGTGGGTGCAGAGCTGGCTGGGTGCCATGGGCACATGGTGTCAGCACTGCTGCTCTTCTCTCTGGCTGCCTGATTTGGAGGCAAGGCCAAAAAAAAAGAGATTAGGTGAGTACTAAAGCATCCTGTCTCAGGTACAGTTGTCCTATAACAGATAGGCATAGTCCAGGGCAGGGCAACCTGGGCTGATTTTTCAGCATTGCACTATATTTACCCTCTGTTCTTATTTATGTGTCTATAAAGGGCTAATAAATTATATTTGCTTATTTTAGGAATGAAGAGTTAGTATTAAATTGCTATATAATGTATCTTTAATATGTTATTTAAAAAGAAGGGCGGAAATGAGCTCAGAATAAATGCAGGCTAGGAGTGTTTTTTCCATCCCACAAATATTTGTGTTTCTGGCTGTTTTGCCCTTCTACATCAGAGCAGGCTGAAGTTGAAAAAATGAGAGATACCAGCTTCAGCATCCCCCGAGCCCCGGGTTTGCCAAGCAGTCTGGTGGTGCCATCTCAAATCCTGCCGGGAAGGGACCCCGGCAGGAATCCCAGCGCCGAAGGCACCCAGCTGATTGCATGTGGACCGTGGGTTTATGCCACCCGTGTACCCCATCAGTGCAGGGGCTCCAGACCACAGCCCATCCATGGATGGGCACTGAGCCCCCACAGAAATGAGACCTTGCTGACTGTGTGGCAGGACAGCTGGAAGTTGAGCAGGAGGCCCCGGCAGCAGCCATATCCCTGCCAGTACCTGGGAATGAGTTTGAACATGAACTTAAAACACACATCCCTGGGCGATGCTGAACGCTCCCCTCTCAGGCTAATGGCAGTAGGGCTGCATCTCCTTCTTTGTGTGCAGAAATGGCACGATGGGCAAGGAAGCCCAACCTGGAAGAATAAGTAAGTGGGAGAGCTTCAGTGGAAGGACCAATGTTGATTAGATATATTCATTTTATCTTCTCTTAAAATTACAGATGCTACAAATCTCTGTCTGGTACCACTGACAAAAGATGACTGATCAATTAGCTGAGACCGTGCCCTGGGATGCTGATGTTGTTTGCTATTTGTAGCACTTAGAGCACTAACTTTAGAGGTTTGTATTTTTGACTCACTGAATTAGTAGCTGCATTACAAGTCTCTTCACGTTTTTCCAGTTAAACTAAATAACTGTTATTTCCTTCTCCTCCTCCCTCCCCCACCCAACTGTTGTTGTTTAATTAACCATAACGTGCTGCTCTTCAGTGGGTGTTTGTTTATAGCTAGATAAATGTCAGTAATATGCTGTAGTGTAAAGTCGTTTAACTGGGAATAGTCAGGTTCTTTTAACTACTACTACGGTTGTAAATAAGAAAAGCTGCCTTAAAATCTATTTTTTCTGATTATTTTTCTGATTATTTTAATTATTATTTTAAAAGAAATGTTGCAGTTCAAATTGGAAGTGAAACATTAATCCCAAACTGAAACCATATGTGATGAGAAAAGAAGATCATGTGAATTTCTTATGATATTTTATCAAGAGGTTTAGTTCCCTAGAAATTCAGATCACATCTGCGTTTCTCAGCTTTTTATTTTCTGTCTTTTCCCTTCTTCTTAAGTCTCTGAGAAAACATAAGTGAAATAAGTTCATGACCAGCAAAATACAAGGAACACAGATGTAGAGGGATCACTTTTTGATTTCTGATGCCTGTGTTCGGTTCCTCCAAGGTATGTGTAATATCTTGAATAACAAAGAACGTACTTTGCCAAAAGTACCATTGGAGCACTTTTAAAGCTGGTCCCTAAATGTTTTGTAATCGTTTCTCCAAAATCATCTTGATTTTAATATCATTTCATATAAGAAATGCCTGATTTCACTTTGCATGTGTGGAATAAAGTGGATAGTTAATAGATATTTGGGGTACAAGATATCCTAATATCTGCCCTTTCTTGTTCAGGAGGAGTACAATGGGCTAAGTTTGCAGTTTCCTCCCCTCCCTAAATTGTACAGACCTGGGACACAAATCTTGGGTGTACAGCTTAGTCCAACGCCTAGAATAAAGGTACTTCTGCTTAAAGGAAAAAAAAATAAGAAAAGGAAAAAAAAAAAAAGATGAGACACAGAGAGGAAGGTTGAAAACCTTGGCAAAGACAGAATGGGGCTGTAACGGTCTAGGACACTGCATGATGTTTTACCCTACAGTAAATCAATAGACTTTCCTTCTCAGGCTGCCCAAAGAGCTGCTGGCAGTCTTATCCGATCACATACACTAATCCTGCCTCCTGTGGGCTCCAAAGACTGTTTATGGCCAGGCTGAAAGCCAGGCTGAAAGTACAGGCCTAGCCTGAAGAGCACCTCCAGATACAGTGCATTTGTCAGTGTAAACCCAAAGCTACATCAGCTTACACACGGTAATGGCAGCGTGTTTCTGTCCCGCTCGGCAGTTAGGATCAGCCCCGGTGGGAGCACTGGTGGATGGGAGCTGGTTTCGAGGGGACGTGGTGCTGGGCTGGGGAGGTCTCTGCCCGAGCCTGGCAGTGGAGCTGTCCTCCATGACGGCTGTGCACCTGAGAGCACTGCCAGGACAGGGCTGGAGCTGGAAACATCTCACCGGGAAGCGTTTAGATCCTGTGCTGTACTGGTGGGCTTCGTAGCTAGGACAGGTCATGGATGAAGCACTTCCAAGTACAGGGCTTTGCAATGCTACTTTTGTTTTGTTAACTTCTTAAAAAAAAAGAATTTTCAAGGCTGAGTTTGTTCCTCTTTAGGAATGAAGGCAATTGCTATGTCTGCTTCTAAGCTGGCAGTCTGTTTCACTGTTGTTTTTTTTCTGTCTGACTTGGCAGGACCAAAGAGCTGAGGAATATGGGCACCAAAATCAATTTGTCTGAACAAGACATCTCTAATTGTGCTGTAATGCTTATCCAGACTCGTCCCCTGTCATGAAAACATGCTGAGGGCATTTCTACCTTGCTGAATGGCCACAGTGCAGCAGTCCGTAGCTGGCACAGTACTGCATGGTGCTATGGGGCCAGGCTGCCTCAGAGCTGGCTCAGGGACCCCCTGTGGTGTACTGAATTACTGAGTCTAGAACAGCTTCTGTCTTCCTAAATGACTGCTATGTTTTATGGATATTTTGTATTTTACTTAAACATAGCACGGTTCTACTAGCTGTAGATGAAATCTGGAAGAGTTATTGCCTGCACTGTCGTACCTGGGACGCTACGCTGAGATTGGATATCTATGTCTTTTTTGGGCAGAAGGCTCCCAGTCCCCATTTTATCACCAGAAGCCATAGACACTCACCATGAGGGAGAAATTCCTTTTCTTAAAAACATGAAATTTAAATGGGGGGAAAGCACAGAGAATACCAAAACCAGATGATCACTGCCATCAGATGTCACAGGAAGAAGTCATGACTTGCCCACTGTCACTCAGAAACCATGTGGTAGAGCTTGCTGCTGAAGCCAAACCTATCATGTGCTTTTCACAATATCCTTTTTATATTCTTCTTTTTTTTTTTTTGTTTTGTTTTGTTTTGTTTACATGGTTGCAGTCTGCATGTTTTGAACCTGGAGAGGAAAAGTGTATTTGTGATTTATCTTGTAACAGTACAGAGCCTGTACAAGCTATTACCTGTACACACATTTATTTTTATTGGTTGTGAAAAGTTTAGCATGTCTCACATTACAGTTGTAATAGCTGCTGAGAAGGATCATGGACCTAAAACCCTGTGAAAGGTAGAAGGGCAAGGCATGTGCACACACTGGCATATAATACACGAGGATTTCCACTGGGAGATAAGCTTTGCTTTCTACCACTTATTTCTATTGAAGCAAACTGTCGCAGGACAGAAAGAGTTGTTTTTCCTGCACCATCATTTTCTTATTGCATGAAAAAGCTCTTTTAAGAGAAACAGTTTCATCTCTAGTCATTAAGATTTTTGTACCATGAATGTGCATACGCATAGGCATGTTCATGGCCAGTGTACGTGTGTGCATGATGTGTCTTATTCAAGAACTCCCTTTCCAGAATCAGGCTATGGTTTTTCATTAAGCATATATGCAAACCCCACCAAACAACATGGGGCACAATCCAGCTGTGCAGCAATGCTGGCCCTTCCTAGGCACACCGGACTGATGATGTTCCCATCACCCTGGACATGCACACACATTTCAGGAGTGGGAAATCCTGATGTGCATCTCCAGGGGTGTCCTGGGACTACCCCTGCACCCACCCTGGAGTGAGGGTGTGTGGGAGGTGTGTAAGCAGCTGCCCAGTGCCAGCAGAGCCCTCCATCTCCTGCTGCTGCCCCAGGGCTCAGGAGCTTCAGGCATTGCTGGAAGCCTTGTGAGCATCACCTCTGGGTGCATTTCTTAATGACAGTATAGTAGGGCAACGCGTAGTAATTCCCACAAGTAGCATACGTTGGTATGACATTTAATTTGGCAGATATGTATGTGACTTTCACAAGCTCTCCTACTCCCTTGTCTCCACGGCAGTTTTTGATGCATTTTTCTTCAAGACACAGCTTCTTAAGATTTGTGGTCAGATACCAAAACTTAGTGAGCATGTTAAAACTTATTTTTCCCCAGGATTTTGTAATGGCTTCTCCCAAGGTCAGATCCTGAACTCCCTACCAGTTTTGTTATTTTTAGGAAGATTATTCTTTTGCTAGCTACCAGCAGAGCAGAGGCTGATGAATCTTTAGACTGTCTCATATGCCATATGTGAAATTTTCTAGGAAAAAGAACTCTCTGCATTTTATGAGATGAAATACTATTCCTACCCATACTATTGTTCACAGACAGAAAGCCACAAGGAAGATGGGGAAGAGGGGGGATGCTGAAAACATGGAGCAAAACCAGATCAAAGAAAGTAGGCACCTTTCTGTAGTCCTGAGATCCCCACAAACATATCAAATAAAATGTTAAGATTGTCAGTTGGGATCTTCTTGTTTTTAAAAACATGGTTGGTTAGAGCTTGCCCAGGTGTGGATCCACATAGTGTGAACCTGGGCTCTGTCACCCACAGGCAGCAGCACAAAAGCCACTGCTCTGCACGTCGCAGCTGAGGGGTGAGCAGAACTGAAGGGGAGCTTTTCTGGGAAGAAGTGTGCTTTGCAAAGTAAGCTAAAGTGGCAGGCAGCAGCCTCTCTTCAACACCTCTGGGCTGTTCTGTAGACTTCGGTAGACAGAATTTGTGCTCAAGCCAGAGCCAGGAACATTGAACTTTTCCACCGGAAAAATGTCCTCTTCGCTGGGTGGCAAAATCCCTTTTTTTTGCATGGGCTTTGAGGCCGGGCAAAAGCATTTTACATCACCTTTGCCATGTAAAATTTTACGTTGCCTTTGCCTTTTCGTATGTACAAAGCAAAATATGTGGTGCCTCTCTACAAAAGTCAATGCAGTTGCCTTTCTTAAATCACCTTAAAAACAAAGCAAAAAATAATTTGGAAGGTGTCTAAATGTCTTTACTTTTTGAAATTCTCTTCCTTATCTTTACTAAAGTTAGAGAAAAATTTATTTGAACCCAGAGTGCATTTTTGGTGACCAAACTCCAAGCAGAAAAGCGGGAAGTGATCCATTAAAGGGAGTCAGATGATAGGGTGAGGAGTGTCATATGAATAATGTTGACAGATGAGTCTTTCTTTGAGAGACATGACCTTCTAATATTTGAAGCAGAGCTTCAGTCACTGAGTAACATGATTGAATCTGTCTTTTCCCAGCATCTCTGTACCCATAAACAGGAGACATCCCCTAAATAGTGAAGTGTTCTCTCAAGTGCTGCTCGATTTTAACATAAAGGACTTCCTGTTAATTATTTTGGGAGAAAAGGAGGAGAGTTAGTGTTGTTCTGGCTATCATGGGCTAAGAACATTAGCCAGGTGGGGCTTGGGAACAGAAATAAAGTCTTGTATTAGACAAACTGTTACAGCTGGGAAATGTAAAAATGTTTTCTGACACACACACTATTCTTTGCTGAAATGAAAACAGCCAGTTTCCAAGTGAAATACAAACTGGAAACAATTGCTCTGAGCTTAACTCACTGTGTTAACGGTCAGGCTGTTTGAGAGAGAAGGTAAGAAGTAAGGAGTAAGGGAGTATTTTAGTACCAGGAAAGGTGGCTAAGGAAAGAGGAGGAGGAGGAAGGAGTTATCACTTGCAGAGCACGGAGGGGCTAAGGAATGACTGTGCTGAGCTGTGATGTCCTCTGAAATCACAGGGGTAGAGCTGCCTCTAAAGGAACCAAATTATTTTATCTTACAAGAAAGTATAGTTTCATAGTTATTTAGGTTTTTTTTAAAAAAAAACAGGCTTGGATTTCTTTTTCTTCTATTTTTTGTCTTCTCTCATCTTTCCCTTCACCTCTGTCATACCTTTCAACTACAGCAAGATGAACGATGCCTACACATTCTCCCCAGTTTTTAGAAAAGTTCTCTTCCCCTCCCACCTCTTTCCTGCCTGCATCTCTTAAAAAATTCTCCATCCTCAGAAAGGGTGTTGGCACAAGGGAGAAGCTTGGAAGAAGAAAGAAAGAAAGAAAGAAAGAAAGAAAGAAAGAAAGAAAGAAAATTTGAAAATGAAATTTCTTTGAATTTTTTTTTTTAAGAGCTGGAAAAATGTTTACTCGAAAAAGCTCGTTTTAAGAGCTAAGATAGTGCTGTTACAATTGTAGGAGTAGGGGATGAAAGGGAAGCACATGCATGTTTAGATCCACGTGTGTGCATAATGTCCACGTGTCTCACAGCTGACTCATTGCCATGTTCCATCATAGATCAAGCACATTTGGGGGTAGTATCTTAACTCACTCTTCTTCTGAGGGCTGTTCTTTTCTTAGTAGGTGAAATAATAATTATATTACATAAAGCACACATGAAATTTCTCCCTCAAACTCACTAGTCTGTTCAAATGTCAGTAGTCCCCTCTAGTCCCTCACTGCTACAGAGCTGACCCGGGCAGGTGGGGACCTCAGGCTGCCCCTCCCACAGAGCAAAGCCCTATGCGAGTGCAACCTTGAATTTGCATCTTGAATACTGTGTTCAGTTTTGGGCCCCTCACTACAAGAAAGACATTGAGATGCTGGAGCGAGTCCAAAGAAGGGCAACGAAGCTGGTGAAGGGTCTGGAGCACAAGTCTCATGAGGAGCAGCTGAGGGAACTGGGGTTGTTTAGTCCAGAGAAAAGGGTCTCAGGGGAGACCTTATCACTGTCTACAACTGCCTGAAAGGAGGTTGTAGCGAGGTGGGTGTCGGTCTCTTCTCCCAGGTTTCAAGTGATAGGACAAGAGGAAACGGACTCAAGTTGTGCCAGGGGAGGTTTAGATTGGATATCAGGAAAAAATTTCTTCACCGAAAGGGTTGTCAAACGTTGGAACAGGCTGCCCAGGGAAGTGGTGGAGTCACCATTCCTGGAGGTGTTTAAAAGACATGTAGATGTGGTGCTTAGAGACATGGTTTAGTGGTGGAGTTCATAGTGTTAGGTTAACAGTTGGACTCTATGATCTTAAAGTCCTTTCCAACCAAAACGATTCTATGATTCTATGATGATTCTATGACTGCAGCATCAGGGGGGGCACGTCTTCATGCTGCGTGCACACATGCACGCATGTGTGCATGCATGCTGCCGTCGCTCATTTTCCTTCTTGGCAGGGGAAGTGGATTGACGCATCAGGCACATCACGCTGTGAGCATTCTCTCTTTGGTCTTGTTGAATGGGTACTTCATAATTTTAAGTAAGGAGGTCTGCTAACTGGTACAATGCTCTTTAGGAGGGATTCATGTACCCCATCACCCTTGAAGAAGAGAGTACTGCTTAGTGTCAAGAAGAGTGACAATATATTTTTTTTTCAGACTTGTGCTGCTCATCTAATTGTTTAAAGAAGCACTAATCTAAACCGATGGAGCCAGCATACCCATGTGTGCCTCTATGACGTAAAGCCTACATGATACAGACTGTAGCATGTATCTGTTATCTTTGGGCATGTTAGTTATGCTTTTGTCCCTATTATTTAAGGATTTAAATTAGGAGAAGACAAATGAGTTTGGAAATTCCTATGAGACGTTGCTATTCTTAAACTTGGTTCTTGGCTCTGCCACAGATGTCTTATGTGACCTTGATCAAATTTCTCAGTACCTCTGAAATGGGTTACTCTGTGTAAATTAGTGGTAAAAGAGTTCTCGCTGCTTTCACTTGCAGTTTATATTTTAATTGGATGGGAAGTGTCATCTTCTTACTTTGGTTCTGTATTTTACTCATGAGCAGTCCTTAGCATAATGTCACCTGACTTCAGCTGAAGCCTTTGGTAGTCTTATACTACTTTTACGACTGGGGACTGGGCAGTTCAGTTTAAATGATGTAGTAAATGACAAGTGCTTGAAAACCTGGTATGAGTGACAATCACATTTTAATCCTCTTTGGAAAAGTTTTTTTTAAATGCATACTTATCTTAATAAAAAGTTGTAAATCCAAGCTTTTACCTAAGCTGGAGCAGTCTGCAGGTTCAAAGTGCCAGATTTCTAAGAGGCTGTTATCAATCAAAGTCTTTCTGATCTAGCCAAAATAAGACAGAAAATCTCAGGAGGAATCTCTCTTCCATGAAATTCATAGACCAGTTTTTCAGCCTCTGAGAGTTTATGGGAAATCACTCGCCTATCAATAATTATTACCTTTGACTTCTATGTAACTGTAGAAATCCACAGTGCCATGCTGGCTATTTTAGCGTCTTTCTTGGGTCATTTGTTGAGTTGTGAAATCAAGTTTTGTCTCACCTGTTTACATATTATCAGAAAAAACTTCTTCGAAATCTCCACTTTTGTTTCTGCACGATAGCATTGCAAACCTGTTTGATTCCTCAGTTGCTCAATAGTGAAGATCTCAAAGATCAACTTGGTACATGGAGCTAGATATGGAAAGGGCAGCATTTGAGTAAAGGTGAAGAATTCTTGGCTTGTAACAGTTCAAAAACTTACTGCATGCATCCGGCCTTGCAGCTGCAATATTTTTTGCAATCAAAATTAAGGCTGAAATGCCTTCTTTGGGAAAATGGAGATAGTTGTCTCCATGTACTGCTTTTCATAAGCAGATGGAGGTAGAGGTTATCTTCCTCTGTGACCATGCACCTTTCTTAGTTTAGGGGATTAGATTTCTGGTCCAGGCACCCTATCTCTTTTCCTTCATCTGCTATTGATCTAATCAACAACAACAAAAAAGTCACAATTTTTTCTTGTTTTTGTATCCTAAGGAAAACTCTTAGGAAACCACTAATGTTCCTTCTTCTCCCCCAGAAGGAGATGACCCTGAGACATTTAGGATTCTCTTTGACTGGAGGAATGAAAGATCAACATCTGTCAGGAACACATGGATATCTGCAGCTATGCTTTGTTGCAGAGGAACAAAGTGACCTCTCAAGACTCCTTCCAGTTCAATTTTCTGGTCTCCCTATATAGCATTGCAATATGTCTAGAAAGAGCAGAAAAGATCCTGCATATATATATATATCTCCCATTATTGTGCTCTTTTCAATAACACCGGAAAGGTCAGATTTGAAGAGAAAATCCCCATGCAACCTTTAACTACCATGTCGCTGTTGATACATTAATCTTCCATATTTTTTTTAAAGATCACAACAAAGCAAAAAGCAGCAGAATAAATGCAGGTGTACGACAGTTGCATGAGGAAACTTGGACAGATGGTTCACAAGAACAGAAACTTGAGCTCTTGCATAGTAGAGAGAGAAACAGAGTCTTACCATGCAGAAATGCTTCATAGATAGGAAATGTGTATTTCTGCTTGGGATGACCTGGAAGTACATGGAACCACTGAAGTAGAGATAACAGGCTTGGGTCAATATCATAAAGCCAAACATGTAGAAGAACAAATGCATACAAATTCTTGTATGCATACAAAGCAAAAGCTCCTCTCCTTCCCACAGGTGCTGTATCTTATAATATTTCTTCAGTATAGCTGGGAGTCAGTCTGGCAGGCGCTTCAGAATAGATTGTCCCTCATCTGCTTTTTCACCTCAGGGGCTAAACCTAACATCAGAAACCCTCACATTTCTTTATCTAGTTTCAAATGAAAGATAATATTTGACATTAACTATCATGGTAAGTTGCTACCTACAGAGGCAATGGATTTCTTAAATAAATGTAGAAGTTCAGTCATTTATTAAAAAAAAACCCACTCTGGCTAAATTGAATAAACATTGATCATCAATATTAAGAATGACATGTCTTGCTGCTGCTTTGGCTCTGGATCAGCATCATTGTTTATTCTTTCGAGGTCCCTTCCAATCCCTAACATTCTGTGATTCTGTGATTCTGTGATTGTTTATTAACATTTTGAAGCAGCACTGCAGAATGGAGGATCCTCAAATTTGTAGCTGAAAAATCCACCAAAATCTTCCTGCAGAGAACCTCAGAGGTAAGGAAAGCAGAAACAGAAAGGATGCATAGCTATCACACAAGACTTATGCAGTAAGTTCAACACCCACTTTATATGCATTTTGTATAAATCAAAGGTCACATTTTAAGTCTACGTTAAATCATCAAATAGCTCTTTTCAAAATGTCATCAATTCATTGAACAAATAGTCTGCCAAATAATAGTTAATCAGTTGTAAATGGCATGCAGATTCTCATGTAAACTTTGGGGAAATTGTTAACCTCAGCTAAATGTAGATAATAGTTTTCAAGGAAAGTCACTTCATACACTTGCCTTGGCTGATTTAAACTGGGAAAATCTCTGATATAAATAATTTCAGAAATGTGGGTTATACTGAAGAGACATAGTTGATCTTATTTGTACTCTTCATTGCTCTACCCAATAGTTACTTGCTGCATAAAATCAGCCTCTTTCCTGATCCATGTCACTGGTTTAGGGAATACATTGGGTCAAACATTGAAAAATAAGATATTTCTGTAATTACCATAAGCCTGTTTTTTTTACGCATTTTTTTGTAGGATAGAGAATGGCATGTAAGGAGTTGTGTGGGTTCTCTGGTTATGTCAAAATATAGCCTTGAGCTCAGCAAGACCAGCTCTCCTCTCATTTGCACTGAGATTAGGAGTTTTGTAAACTGCCCCCCTTTCCTTCTTCCCTTTCTTGTTCCTGCATGTCAGCTCCCTTCTCCTTTGTTTTCCCACCACATCAGCTTTGTCTAGGCTGCTTCCTTTTCACTCAGAAATTTTCTTCATCGCCCGTTCCCCTCACATGCAGGCGTAGGATTTTCTCTTCCCACACAGCACCTTCTCTCCTTTATTTTCTACCCTATTATTTCTTCTGTTGAAGTTGCGTCTCACTCACCCTCCCTTTAAATGTCTTTGCCTTTTCCTGCAGAGCCTCATTCAGGACTGCAGCTTCTTCGTTGGTAATTTTGCTCTTTCCCTGCATCTTTTAGGCAGCCTAGGTCACCGCTCCAGGGCTCTGCCACCTGCATGGCACTTTTGCATGGCTCCAGGACCAGCCCCACTGGTGGGGGCTTCATGGGAGGCTCCAGAGCGCCTGCCCCAGTCACACCATCCTGCAGGCACTCTCCCAGGGGGGCCAAAGCAGCAAACCCACCCTGGGAATCAGAGAGCGAGCGGGTTCAGTCCAAGGCTGGGGAGACATGTAAAGGGAAACTCGGCCACTGGCCACCATGGGGAGCAGGATGAAGGTTGGGTGAGACGTACAGTGTTAAGACATATTTATCCAAGGACCTCATCCCATTTATTTTCCCAGTACTGGAATTTTCTGCAGGAAAAAGCAGACTTCGGAGTATGCTTGTAGCTCACTTATAATTGGGAAGACACGTTACTTTCTGGTGCAATGGCAGTGCAGCGTGGCATCCCCTTGACATGCTTGTTCCCTCTTGTCTGACATTTTCTGGTCAGCCATGCTGACTATACTCATGTTTTCCTTCCCTTTGCATCTCCACTTCTCAATGTCAAGCTTATTTCTGATGATATTGAGGAAAACTTTCTTGCCCTCCGGTGGGTGTTGGAGTCATAATATATTTCCAGTTCACTTTTCCTGCCACCCCTGAGCCCCATTGCTGCACTCTGCACCTCTGCTGTGCTTTAGACTTGCCACTTCTTACCTCTAATTTATGGTCATTAGTTAGTCATCAGCAGGAGCCACTTTTACTTCAGCCCATTACACCATGATATAGTAATCAGGATCAAAGTATTTGCTGATGTATGTTATCTATGCTTTCTAGCACTTGAGATACTGATCATCTCTTCCTTTTGATTATGGGAATTTACAGTATGCTGCAAGAATGGCACTACTGCGTACAACTAAATAAATAGAGTATGTTCTGGCTCAGCTCTGGCTGGTTGTGTTACGTACCCCTTCCCTCTTCTTGGTTTGCTCTGCCCTTGGATTGGGCCCCGTTCCCCTCTGTAGAGCCCTGGGGAGGGACACACAGTGGGGCTGGGGCTGGTGGTCCCAATACGAGACCTTCTCTCAGGCCCTCTGGGTGCTGGGAGGCACGGTGCCCAGCTGGGGATATTCAGGTGACTGTGTTTGGGATACATGCCTTGCAGAGGGGATCACTTCACTTCTATAATGGCATTTTGGAGTGGCAGACATTAGCAAAAGCAGAAGCACGGGAGGTTGCTGGGTGCAGCGATGCTCCAGCGGGGCTGCATGCCATCCGTTCCAGGCCACCATGTGACGGGCAGAAATCTTGTCTTAATTGTATGCCAGGCAGTGCTGCCAACTCAGAAAACCTTTATTATGAGAATGGTGTGCTTGATCATTTGTCTTCCCCAAGGTGGTTTCCCACTGACTAAGGCAATCCTAAGAGAGGTCTGGCTTGTTCAGAATCACACAATCACAGAATGGTTGGGGGTGGAAGGGACCTCTGGAGATCATCTAGTCCAACCCCCTGCCAAAGCAGGTTCCCCTAGAGCAGGTTGCACAGGGTCGCGTCCAGGCAGGTTTTGAGTATCTCCAGAGAAGGAGACTCCACAACCTCCCTGGGCAGCCTGTTCCAGTGCTCTGTCACCCTCAAAGTAAAGAAGTTTTTCCTCATATTGGACGGATATTCAGCTTCAGGTCTTTCACATCCTCTCCAGGCAACCTGCTCCAGTGCCTCTGTGTCAGTAATACCTTTCTTGCTAAAGTCTGAATCTGTTCCTTCTTGCCCCTGTGCTGCAGCAGGGAATAGTATTTCTTCTCTGGAGGAACCTTTAGTATATTTGAAAATCATCATGTTTCCCCTCAGCCATTGCTGGACTAAACAACCTCAGTTCTTTCATCTGCCCACGCAAGTGATGCTTCTGGACCTCTGACTGTTGTCACTGCTCTCCTCTAACTTCTACATCCTTTAATCTCAAAGTAAGTACAGCACCGAGACCTAGGCACGATACTCCAGCTGGACTCTTGCCAAAGCAGAACACACACTAGTTAGAGAGGTGTCAGCGTGTTCCTTGCACGTGCACTGCCACATATCCAGCCTGGCATGCTTGCTTTCTCACATATCAGTATGAACAGTCATTTATAATCCCTTGATCCTCTTCTGAAGGACTGCTGCACACTCATTTGCTGTCTTGTGCGTGGGCAGCTGGCTATTCATATGTTACGGTGGTGCTTTACAGTTTTGCTTCCTAAATTGCATCCTACCTGTGTCAGAGGAGCTTTCCACTCTGGCAAGATCACTTTGCGTGATCCTGACTTCCAGAGTGTTTGCGGATACTCTAAAGTTGGAATACTCTGCAAATAAGTTTATTGTCTTCCATCATTCAAAGTTATTTATGAAAACAGTGAGTTGATACTAAAGTCCTGAATGTCTGTTTTGACATTTTTTTCAGTGTGATACATTTCCAATGAACTAGTTCCTTGTGATTGTAAAGGTGATGCAAACAGTATTGTATTAGATGTATAAAACATTATGTGTATGACTGAGTTGATTCTTCAATAACTAAAAATAATGTGTCCATAAGCTTTTTGCCTGCTGTGCCACTGTGGCATAAAAAAGCGGTTCAGTAATGCCTGTCATCTCGCTAGGATAGTGCTGAAGAACTTAAAAATCAATTTCTTGATGTAAGCTTACCATCTTTCTTACAGTCACTGCTTGTCACTATACAAAATTTTGAATCTGTTATCAGCTTCTTCATCTTCAAGCTTTTTCACAGAAGAGCTGAATATGTCCCAGACAGTCTGCACAACATAGAATCAATTTATATTTCACTTAGCAGACTTAACTGTCCACCTGCCTGAAATCTACTACATTTAAATCCTAAGGATGAATTTCAAGTAACTAAAGTTGCTTAAGCCTTGACAGAATTTAGTACTGGGCGTGTGTCTATCCAGCAAAACAGAGTCAAATGCAGAAACAAACAAGTTAAGCTGGTGCCTCTGCATAATGCAGCACAGTTTACATAGATCAAGAATTGCCTCCAGTTGTTGTGCTAGTATGTCCTCCACTGGCATGGGCATCCCTGTCCAGTGTCCCTGTTGAACACTGTAAGCTTGCCTTAGTGGATCCATACCTCCACAGGAAAGCCCAAGAGCAAAAGCCCCTCCAACCTCACTACTTTCTACTCTGTGGTAGGGAAGTACCCTAAACTGCTGTTGTGAATATTTGCTTTCACTATTGCATTTGCTACAGAGGTAGACCACTGTGGGCATGTTTTGCCAGCTTTTAATTTTTTAAAAAAGTCATGCATGTTAGGCAGATATATTGGTGATGTGCTGGTAACTAACTGATAAAGCTGAAAGCAATATAAATAATCAATGTTTTCCTCCTGTTGAATGTGCCTTACTTAGCATTAGGTCTCATTAAAATAAATAGAAGGAATGCAGGACAAAAGGACTTACATTTACCAAATCTATTCCTTAGAAAATTGTCAAATAGGTTATGCTAGTTAGGAACTGATTTAAAACAATTTTATTTTGATAATGCCAGCTGTCACTAAGTGCCACTGTCACAGATTGTCCTCCAGTTCACTTTTCTTTATAGGTGAGCAAGTCTTGACCCTTAAAATACCAATGTGCTAACTCTGGGGTGTACAGCCAAGCTTTGTGCAGTTCCATGGAGATGTGAGTATTTTGCATGTTAAGAACAGAAACTGGAAAAGATAATTTAGCCATGAATAGCTGGACAAGTTTGCTGTCTTTAAACAGTCAGATAAATCTTCATATCTGACTTCGTATCATCACACTACCTGAGGGCCTTCTAAATGGATTGCAGTTATTGAGCTCGAGATATACACTGAAATGCATAGATAACTTAGATGTCCAGTGGACAGCAAAGATTATGTTCAATCTCTGTCTGGAATAACATTTTTTATATGAAGAAAGGTAGGTAATAGTTTGGGAAACACAGGGACAGTGACAGCATGCTGGAAAAGCTTTCCTCAAGCCTCAGAGCATCCCCTAGGGATGCTCAGATGGATTTAATCATCACAGAAAGATTATTTAATCTATCATGAACCTGGGTTTTAATTTTTTAAAGATAAGTCATTTTCTCTTTATTTTGAAAGGGAAGCCAGGGAAGCAGAAAACAAGTGTGTCTGTAAAGAAAGCTGTCATTTCTGGGGACTTAATGTGATGACATCTTTTTGACAAGAGAAGCATCTGTTGAACACATATGACACTTGATCCTTGTGCTCTTTCCTCTCAAAAGAAGCAGAACCACTTAGTTTTGTTGTTGCTCAGGTGGAGATGCAGATTCATGGGTGTGCACAGTGTTTGTTAAAAATCAATGGCAGCCTACTCAACACCTCCGAGTGTGAAATCCTCTGGAAGGATTTGCGGGATGCAGATGTTCTCCCCACCCCTCTGCCCTGGTCTGCAGGGGACTGATACCCAGCCTCTGCCTTCTGAGCAGGCCATTAATCTGACATGCAATCTGATTGAATGAAATGGGGTAAATCCCTGTTGGATAAAAAAATACTAGATTAGCAGTTAGGAAACCTTGTGATTAGAGAGATTAACTACTAAAGACATAATTCTTTCAGATGTAAAGCCTCTATTTTCATTTAGAGCTGGTAGTCTGTGAAAAACTACTGCACTAGCAATTAGGAAACTCTAAATGCGCTGACCTGCAGAAGGGTGATTGAAGCTAAGATAACCAGTAGCAGTATTTCTTGCTGTTTGCTAGTTAGGCAACCCATTTTTCTTTCTCTGGACATTTAAGACTTTTCCTTCTCAAAAGATAGTGTTTTCTCTGAAGAAAAGCAGATTCGGTGCTTGCCTGCCACAAGGAGCAAAAGTCCCTCTCTGATTTTATCTTGTCATTAGGTATGGGACAATAGCTTTTAAGGAAGGATACAGTTGCAAAGATCAAAGGGTTCCTCACAATTTTCTGAGCTGTCTGCTGGAAATCTGCCACTGGATGTTAGAGGTTACAGTAGTCTCCTCTAGTGGCACTTGCAAAAGCTATAATTTAAAAAATAATTGTTGAAATATAGTACATTCCTCTATAGACACAGTTAAATTAGCTGGCTAGTTTAATTCAGTATAGACATGATATTTAGTTTTTACTTTGAGATGGCAAGCAGGAGCTTTAGAAAACACATTACAAATATTTTTGCAGGCATTTATGCATCTCTTTCCAAGTGCCAGGTGAGAGTTCAGCACTCTACTGATCTAAGCATATGTGCATAAAATGTGAAAATGTGGTAACTACTAAGTGAAAGGGAAATACTAATATTCTGTAGAAATGTGAACTGAAAGCTTTTGAGGGATACCTGCATTTATACCAAGTTCCTTTTTTTTACAGAATAAAGATGATTAAAAAATGAAAACAAGGAATGCAGAACAGGGAAAAAAACTTCATAGAGGATGTATTAGGGATATATTTAACAGGCAGCATTAAATGTGATTTCTTACATTTCTCCCTTTCCAGAGATGTGATAGGTACGTAATTAGAATTCAGTTAAATCACACTCAGAGGTGTCATTTTGGGGTAAAAAAAACCCCACAACCACCTTGACTTAAGCAACTGCTTTTGAATATTCTACTAGGACCTAACTGTATCTTTGGGCTTCTAAATTCTTTAAACAACACAGCTCATACTTGATTTAACAAACAAAGACTTTTGCTAGATAGGCTTCCATGGCTCACTGCCACTGAAACCAAGACATCTTTTCCCCTACACAGACAGGAGAAGTTAAGGGTTCATGTGGCATGACTAAAGCTCTCTGGACATCACTCAGAGCAGTTTCTCTAGTCAGTATTTTCAGCTGCATCGTGCTGTGTGCGTGAGTAAAAGCCTGTGGGGAGAAGTTTCAACTCCATCTGTGGATAATTCATTAAAAATTTTCCACTGTCACTGCTTGGGAGCTAAGGAGCTCACGATCAGTTTGCCAGACCAAAGCTTTACAAGTCTTTATCATCTTCATTGCCATCCTGCAACAAACAGGAACAAACCTCCCAGTACATGGCTTTTCTCCCTCTGGTTGTGCTAGTTTGCTACACCCCTTCACATGGTTAAAACATCATCCACAGTGCTCTCATCTGGTCCTGCCTCACTGGTTTTTGAGATCAGAATGTTTCCTTAGTGGTGTTGTTTCCAGGAAGAGATGGTAGGCAGCTCTAAGATGGAAATCTATACTTGTTCTTAGGATATCCTTAGAAATCACTTGAAAACCTCTTAACAATTTTGCATCACGGTTGGTTTTTCTCACAATTTTCAGAAACCGTGGAATACTTTCGCTGCAGGAAAGTGCTTTTCAGCAGAAAACTAAGCTCCGAAACCACAAAAAAAAAACCAGACGTGGCAGCTTTGCATGCTATTGCTTTGTAGAAAACACAATGCTGAGGGAGGGGAAAAAAAAAAAATCTAGGCCTCTTAGAATGTCTCCTTTACTAGGTATGTTTTAACCAGCAGACTCTGATGTCAGCTGTGAGCAGAACCCAAAGGAGATAAAATGGGTCAAGTGATGAGTAATTGGGTTATTTGAACCAATTATTACTCTGAATGATGACTCACCAGGCTGGAGCTCTTTTAGAAGCTGTGGAGAGCGTGGACCCAGTAACCTTGTAAATGTTCCTTACCCTATCGCCCTGCAAAGCTGAGTAGCATGCCAGCTTTTAGCACTTTGCCCATCCCTGTAACTCTCCTTGCAGTTTTCAAGGTGAAGAGTCCTCCCTGCTGTAAGTGTTCTGGGGCTGTTAATAACAAGATCCCCATTTCTATAACAGATGCTCAAGTGCACTTGTGGGTGGAGGTGCCACAGATGCAGGACTGTCACAGCAGCCTTCCCCCACATGTTTGGCTGCCCAGGTGTTATGTGCCTGCAGTTCCTGGCACAGCATCACTATAAAATAGGGGAAACTGCCACAATCAGACATACCCTTGTCCCTCTCTGTTGAATTTTGCCCCCCACCCATCAGTCCAGGTTGTGCCCCGAGGACAGACAAGCCTGCATGAAGAGAGGTGCAGCTACTCCGGTCTGGCAGAGAGGTGGCACAAGAAGCGAGACCTGTCCAGAGTCCTGGAGATGCTTCCCCCATGCCCGCAGGCTCAGCCCTTCTCCAGAGCCCCTGGGACAGCTAGCCCTCAGAACTTCCCCAAGAGTGACACCTACTTCTTGATGGTCTACTCGGTAGGGCACCCAAGGGAGTACTACTCGCACCTCTGGCAATGCAAAGCCCTGTAAGATCTGCCTTTTGGTGGTGGTGGGAGGAGACGTGCCATGCACTGAAGCAGGATGGTTGCAGACTCACAAGTTCCCCTCTGGAGCAGTCCTTGTGGGCAAGGCCAGACCTGTCCTCCCTCCTAGGAAGGAAGGAGTTGGAGGATTGCTTGGGTAAGGAAAAGTGAATTGCAGACATATGGTTTTCCCCAAATCCCAACAGCACAGCAATCCAGGGAGGGGAGGTTGGCAGCTGGCCATGCTTGCCTGGGAGTGAATGTGTTGCCCCCTCAGGGGGCTCAGGATGGGGGAAACCAGAAAGGACACCAACAGTCACTTAGTTTCTAGCTGCCATTTGTATAAAGACGGTTTGCTGATTGCTTTTTCCCAAAGTAGGTAAATTTTCTGGACACCTTCCCCTTAGAGGGCCTCTGTCCTGAGCAGCACTGAGGGAGGGAGAGCTTCAGTCTTCATGGGAGTCCAGCTCCCGGAAAATGTACCCAAGCTCCCCTTTGCCTTTGAAAGCCTTAGCTAAAGATGTGTATCACACTATGCAAGGTGGGTCTGTCCAAAGCAGAAAACATAGCAGCTTCTAAACAGCACCTTATCTGAAACCACTGGGAAGTTGACAAGTGTTATGGGCTGCTGCACACCTTTATGCATTTCAGAGAGGAGGAGCACAGCGTTATCTGGTTCAGGTGATTCTGTAATTGTGATTCATTAGGATAACCACAGTGCTGAGTGGCTAGCACCTGTGTGCTCCTGCTGGGCTGATGTCAGTGCTCTCAGCTGTGATGGGAAACATACGGCTGTACTGGCTGGTTCAAGATTTTTCCTCCTTTTGCAGTCTCTTTGCAATGTATTTGTTGGCCTTTGCAGCACTGAGGGTGTGGTTGCAAACAGCCTTTAAATGACCTGGGAGCATGATCAGTGTGATGAGTTTTACCTGTCCTCCTCGAGCAGGATTGCCCACATGCTTCCAGTGGTGCATGGCTGGCACAGGGATCCACGCAGCCACGGGCTGTGCTGACAGAGCCTCTCTTACCCAGGGAACCATTTCTCCTCCACTGAGAGGCAAGGGGAGGATATTTAGTCCTTACTGGGGATATCTGTGGTTTTCATATTATTCAGAGTCAGACTGGAAATCCAGCTTCCCCCTAGACCTCGGTTTGTGGGGGGCTGCTCCATGCCACCGGCTCTGAGCCTACACATGAGTCGGCCATACATACGCACCATAAATGGGTTGCTCGAGCGTGGATCTCATCTCCTGGGCTGTGCGACTGCTATCAAAATCTAGAAATGCAAGGGAGAGCTTCGCATTTTAACACTGATAACTGTATAATGTTTGTACTGACGATAACAGAGTTTGGATTTGGGGCAGGTGACGAGAGGTGAACAGGAGCGTGACTTGAGTCAGAATTCATCAGCAGGCAAAAACATATGCATCTTCATCAATCAATGAGGCTTAAATAAAATCACAGTCATTTGACAGCTGTAAGCGATGTCCCTCTAAATAGTGGCTGTTCTGATCACTGAGAAATCCTGACTCCTGCAAGCTTGGCAGAGAGTAATTAAGGGACAAGCTCAGCAGTCAATAAATGCCCCGCAGGATTACAGGTTCACAGCAGACCCATGAGATGCAGTCCTCTGACAAAAGCCCCAGAAGGAAGCCGATCCTTGTTCGTTCTGTAGCAGCTTATTAATCATGCTCTTGGGCTGGGCCCTGAGCACACAGCTTAAACAGTTGCTTAAATATATATTTCCAATATTCCTTCTTTTCCATGGAGTCTGTCTTCCCGTTTTCTCAAGAAATTTAAGGGATGTTAAATAACCCTTACAAGGCCCACAGACTGGCGGTGAGTAGCTGTACAGGAAAGATCACCTGGCACTAAACCAAGGCCATTTCTGGAATGAAACACAGTAAAGCCATCCAACAGTATCTGCCAATAGTGTATTTCTCTTTTATAAACAATGAGGATGCATGCTTGCTGCTGCAAAGATAGAGATCTAATGAGGACATTGGCTTTCCTAATGGGTAATTTCTAATCAGACTTTTCTGCTACCGCATGCTGCCATGCAGGAAAAAAGGCAGGAAAATAATATTTGTTGGGATACAGTGAAAAGGTCACAGTAATCATATCTGCTGCTACGTCGACATGTAAGATTGCCCTGTGCTTGTCCCTCCTCCCTCAAGACAAAGTAGCTTTCTCAGTCATGGAGTGAATTTACAAGCAGCACCTGAAGCTAAGGAAAGCATTTCTAGTGACACAGCTTGGTTTGCAGGAAGGAAGGTGCTTTAGAAAAAGATTTGGTTTTGCTTTAAACATGGCTACTTACAGAAAATATGAAGAGTAGCATGGCTGTGAATATAGCAGGCACAGTGGACTGTACGTGCATGGATGTGTGGAGCTGGGACCTGTCCGAGCGGCGTACGAGCAGCCTTGCCAGTGACCTAAACATGTTTGGAGGAGGGTAGAAAAGGTCACAGCTCTGAATGAGGACAGCACTTAGCTGAATTTTTAAATACCAGTGGGATTTAAATGCATCCCTAAGCGTTTTCCTTAGCTACAATTTTAGCTGGCTGAAATATAAAATATTCTGTTGAATCAAGGTGGGAGACATAGTGGTCTTAAGCTCCCCACAGGTCTCTAGGTGCTCCGAGCTGTGCCCATGGCCGGCACCAGAGGGGCATGGGGACACCCCAGGGGCCCGGCAAATGGCCCCTGCGGGGCAGTGGGTCCCCACTGACCTGAGGTGGGAGCAAGCGCTGGGAGCAAGTGTCCTTTGAACTCCATCCTAGTCTCATATTAATCCTTTCTGTACTTTTTTAAAAAGAGGCCAATTAGCGTGAGAGTCACAGGCCACCAGAGTGGTGCCATACTGCTGATTTTATACATATATATATAGTGGCTGAAAAAGAAAATCTTTCCTGGAACGCAGAGGTCAGACTTATAGGGTAGCCCATCTCTGGATCACTAAAAATGTCAAGGGAGACATTGCAGAGCAATGGGTTAGGCTAGTGGTCTGTGGCTGCTTGGAAGTTTTAGGGAACCCGTGTTTCATGGAGTAGTTCACACCTCGAATCCACCTAGTCTTCAGGGAAAATTTATACTGGGGAGGTATATTGGGGGGATTTTATAACCAATTACCAAGGTACATTCTTGGAGCTGGCAGGGAAGGGCAAAGCCACACATCATGATGTGTTGCTTCATGAAACCATAGTGGGTTAGTTAGCTCCTTTGCAGCCGGTATAGTTTGTTAAGCTGCCATCTGAGTTTAACACAGAAACTTTCTGATACGCTGTGACTCTTTCAAGATACTAAAAAGGGAAAAAGGAAATCAAAGAAGAACCAAATATGCTTTATTTATTGTTTTCCCACTGTCACATATTTCTTCCCAGACAGCAAAAAGAGCTTCATTTTTTCCCCAGCACCTTTTAATAAGTGGCACACCACTAACACTGATGGGAAAGCTGAAATGTAAAAAAGAAACCAAAGTACTGTCTCTTAGTTTCAGGAGCACGTTAGTAGATTTTTTAAAAAATTCCACTTGGAATTCTTTAACCTCAAGATCTAAGCCACAGAAGAGCGTTCCTTTTTTTTTTAAAAAAAAGGCCTGATCATAAATCTTTTATCACTTTGAACTTATTTAAAAATATCTTAGCTGAAGGCTGTGGATGGCAGAGCAATAGAGTTACACAGACTGAAAAATAATAACTTGCTTTTCAATCATGATATTAGAATGTTGCTGGTGGTCTGAATGGTCTGTTTGTAACCTGATGATGACATAAATAAATAAAACTACCTTTGGAAGTACAAAAGCACCTTATTATAAGATCCTCTATGAGCTCTCAGGGCCAGGGGCTGTTTTTCTTAATTATTGCTTATGAGCCCAACGTGTCCCTGCAGTATGTAGGAGATCAAACTTCCCAAAAGCAAGCACTGTTGTTAGAGCTTCTTACTGTAGTCACTTTAAAAAAGACCTTTCTCCTTCCTTTCCCAGAGGATGACTGCTCTGAATCTCCTGAGAGAAACTCATGGAGGGTAGATACAGCACAGAAGAAATGCTAGAAAGCAGCAACAATAATTCCTATCTTCAAAGGAAGGAAAAGAAGAATCTAGGGAGTTTTGGGCCAGTCAGCTTAACTTCAGTGGCCCAGCAGACACTTGCATGAAAAAACTGTTCTGCAAGTAATTGGTTGGAAATGAACAAAAGTTAATACGAATCTGTCAAAACCAGGTCTTGTTAATCTGATTAATTTCCTTCTTTAACAGCTTAACAGGCCCCACGGGTGAGGGAAAGGGTCCTTAATAAGCCTTTGATCCTGTCCTGCATGACATTTGCATAAACAAGTAGGGCAATAGGCCAGATGACATATACTGTAGTGTAGCTGAAAGTGCTATTAACTGCCCTATTAATTCTCAGAGCTTCACTGTCAAACTTGGAGGGGACTTACAGGGATCTTTCCATCAGCTGGGTGTCCTTTATGGATGGTTTTTAGTGAGTACGTATGCTAAATTTGCAGGTACTGCCAAGCTGGTTCAGGGAACACGCACAGCTGGGGACAAACCGATCTTGACAAACTGCAGAAACAGCCCGGTAAAAAAAAATCACAAAAATGTTCAATTCCATATGGCCACGGCCCTAAATTCAGGCTGGAATGATCATTGCCTGTATCAGGAGGGGCCAGGCACCTTACCAACTTCAGGTAAGGAGACCTCATCACAAGGTGTACGAGCAGCAGTATGGCCTTCAGGACACAAGAAGCCATTTTTCTGCCCAGTTCAACACACCTGTAAAAGCAGATCTAATTTTGGGCATTGTGTTTTGAGAAGGATGTGGTGTAATTACAGAGAGCTTTGGCGAAAGCAGTGGTAAGGGCGAGAAGTTTAGGAAACTTGACCCCTGTGGAAAGGCTAAATGAACATATGTGTCTTCTAGTCTATAATAATATCAAAATATATCACTTCTGAAGCTGGGCTTTTGTAAGCAATACCGTTCACTTCAGATTGACCTTGCCATGCAGCACAGCATAAAAGCTCACAGTGGGCTGCAGGGAGTGGTGATGTGAGGTGAAGGTGGAGGAGAGATTTCTCCACTCAAAGGTTTTTATATTACTTTCTCCTTTTGCAGAGGAAATGGCCATAGATACAAGGCAAAGGTCATCAATGGTAAGTAGTAATATAACAAAGACAATAAACCTTAACACTCTGCTAAAGCAGCTGGGTAACAAACATCGCCAGAAGCTGAAGCAAATACTGTTGATATGACTCCAGCTTGCCTGGCTCCGTGTGCTGCACAGAAAAGCAATTGGTGGCTCCAGTCCTCTGATTCCCTTTTTTCCAGCCTTGTCTTAGGATTAGAGGCAGTCATAGTGGTGGGATAGCCCTGGATACACCAGGCTTTATATGTATATATATAAAACCTGGCATGCAGGAAGGCAGGGGTACAGCTCCCAGCTGCTGGGCGCAAGGGGCACCCATCTCCTGTGCCCACCCTCATCTCTTGAAGCGTGGATGTGCCTGCATTTCATTCCTTTCCTTTTGCAGGTATCCTCAGAGCTAACCAGCCGGCACTGATAAAAGCCCCGGGAACAACAGAATTAATCACAGAGACAATATAGCAACAAATATAAATGTGCTTCATCCCACTGCAATATAAAGGAACAATTTGCGGGGGTGAGGGGCAGAATCTGCTGCTATAATGCATCACTGTTCTTCAGACAGGTTTCTTCACAAAAAAGACTTAATTCCTCCTTCACTGTTAAAAAGTTTTGCTGGTGCCCTCAGCTGTTGCAAGAAAAATTTTTAATTCCAGAGCATTGACTGTATTCATGTCAGATGCTGTTATCTTTGTGGTCAATATTTGTTATAAATTGAATATTCTTGGCTCTAAATTCTAAGGGATTTTCATTTTGAAGTCAAGAATTGTTTTATTGGTACCAGGAGCTGGAGGATACAGCAGTGTGACTATGTCGGTGTTCACTGATCATTACTTTTGTGATTTTGGGTTTTCTTTTTGAATATCTAGCACCTGGAGCCATGGCATTACCTAATAAATGTGTTTTAAAAGAAATGAAAAAGAGAAAAGATAAGGAAAAACAAGTTTCTCACAGAAAAAAACCTGAAGAGTGTTCCTTACAATATCAGAGGAAGTAAAAATAGCTCATTGGTGGATATCTTTGTATTTAAGCCATTTTTGTACTGTCTATGAGTTAATTGTCATTATTTATGAGTTAATTATATGAATTTTTACTTCGGTTGTCTGGGTCCTGATTTCTAAACAACTGTGCTCAACAGAACTGCAATCTTTTCTTCAAAAGGAAAAAAAAAAGTTCCACTCCCAGATTATTGGAAAAAAGAACCCTGTCTCTTGTTTATTTATTTAGAAAGCACATACAGCGATGCATGGGGAGGGGAAGAGAGATGCAAAACAGGTGAGCATACAAATCCATCTCAAAAGAAATAGTGAGACACTTCCCACATGATTAGTAGTACATCAGTCTATGTGAGCATTTAAACTGTTGTACCTCTAGATTAAAAAAAGAAACCACAGAGAATTTCTGAAGAACAAGGTAAATGTCTATGTTTCAGAAATCCCACCACAATCGACTTGTAGGCAGCAATGTTTTTGTTTTGTTTTTTTTTTGTTCCTGATGTTTCCTCAAAGGGGTCTCCCTTGCTCACGCTATGGTTTCTTTCCTCAGTGTCCGCCTCTGGTGACAAGTAAGGATACTTGTGAATGAAGATTTCCCCTTCGTTCGTGACCTTTTCTTTAACTTCTTCTGATGCTTGAGCGAAATTCCAAGCTCCTCCATTATCGCATTGAAAGAAAGACACTGGTGGAAGATGGAAATGGCATTAAACGCTTCTCATCGAAGGCAGAGTTTGACCATACCCTTTGCACAAATGGTGGCTTTTAGAAGCAAGGACCCAAGCTCTTACTGGCGGGCTTGGAAAGCTTCTAAGATGAGTTGTGCCAGCTTTGAATAAGCCCCTAAGGTACAATAGATGAGTCTAATAAGTCATGGTTTTTGACTAACTTGCCTTCCACTGAATTTAATTTAACTGTGGCTTAACTAAAGCTGATTATGAATGTTTCTGAAATTCTACACAGACGCATTTGTGATGTTTTGATGGCTTCATATCATAAAACTTACCCTTTTTCAGTAGGTAGATTTCCTCCTGACCTTAAAAGAAAAAAAGATCTTCTTTTCTAAACCACATGTACCTCAGCGGAAAAAAAATGGGGAATACTAGAGAAAACAAATACCATCATTTTTTAAGGTTTCTTTGTGGTTTAGTTATTTTCCCCTCATGAAATTAACAGATATTTCTAAAATATAGCACAGTCCTCAAGCCTCTTCTTTCTTTGGACAGAATCTTTTTCAAATATTGTGTGTTGAAGAAAGGAGAAAAGTACCACAAGAATAAGGTAGCTGAATAGTTTAGAAAGAAAGCAGAAATCTTTTTTCTCCCCACCATTACCACATTGACAAAGACATTTTGGGTAAGTGGAAGCATCCTTTAAAATCTACAGCTGGAATAATTACATGTAACAAAAAACCACAAAGACGCTTTAAGTGGAAGTATCTGGCAATGCAAAAAATTTGTTCCATGCAAATATATATAAATAGATTACATATAAAATGAAGTGATGGTAGCAGTGTGAAACAAAGCTTTAACGACCTTACCTTCATCAAGTTGAATAAATCCTTCCTAGCAAACCCTTTCGAGAACTGCAGAACTGACCAGCTTTAAAACTAGTTAAAACTACAGTTCTTGTAAAACTGCAGCAATAGCACACAGACATGGTTCTCTGTATCAAACACAAATTCCCTTCTAGAGTGGCACCAATGCAAGGTAAGCAGTGTTCACTTCTTAACCAGTAATAATCCAATAGTGACCTCAGTTATACAGGGCTAAAAAAAGTAAAACCAGATATATTATTGGAAAAGGAGGCAACCCAAGCTTTCCTAGTAGCCAGCTATTCTAGAGGAATATTTTCAAATGCAAAAGAGAGTATGAGAGTAACCTAGATCAAGGTTAAATCATTTAAGGTTGCAAAGGAATCCCAGAGAAGTGAATCCCATGCACCATGCTTCTTTCTCTCCAGTATAAACCCTCCCTATAATGTGTGTAGCCCTGGTTCTGCAAATGCGCCCAAGACAGCAGTGCCTCAGAGTTTGTGTGTATTTTAGATGTGTGTGATCTTGCATATGTCATCATGTCCATTTGTGGGAAGGGCTACACATAGACTAAGATCCCATAGTATATTAAATCTATAGTTTGATATGCTCTTTCTTCGAGATGTTTAATTTTTGTTCATCTGAAATTCTTAAGTATACATAAATTAAACTACTTTTAATTCATGCCAGCCCCAAAATGTAACAGACATAGGCCAGGGCAGTGTACTGCTTTTTTTTTCAAATTACTGTCTGGTAATAGCCAGGAATTTGCTGGTGCAATTATCATGTAAATATCCGCTTTGACAATGTAATATAGGAATTCCAGAGTTACTGGGGTTAGAGTCAAAGGTGTCTGCTGCAGCCTCATGCCCTCTGGAAGCAGTGGCTGAAGCAGGTATCATCCTAACACAGACACTATTTCTATATTGCTTCAGGTTTTTTAGATAGTAGCACCACTTGTTTCCAAACTAATAAAACTGTATGCTCTAAGTGACTGATTTAGCATGGATGATTTCTCTCTACTATCTAAGTTTTAATTGAGCTTTCAAAATCTAGATTACAAACTGATTCCAGAACTCCATGGCAAATAAGGAAAGGATCATATTAACCATTTGTAGGATTGATCAGTTTTATTTTTATTTTCTTTCCCTGTTGTTCTTACTAACCTATATGTTGTGTGTATATTTATTAATAGCCATCAGTCTCTGCGATGTGCATACAGGGATGATTTCTGCAGGTGAAATAGTACATTTTACTGCCTTCTTAATAGGCTTGTATTTTAGTTTTCCAAACTGATTCATATTATTCAGACTATGCAATTATCATAATGCCTTTCAATTTCGTATCAACAAAATAGTCCCATGAAGATCATTTTACATCTGCAGACAGATATTTAAAACATATTGCTGACATTAAGTACGTGAGGTTTTTAATATCTGACTACGTGATTTGTAAAGTGCCCAACTGGTTCCACTTCCAACTCTGTTTTGAATTTCAAAATAAATATTATCAGAAAGACTATTCTTATGAATGTCTTTGATGTTTAGGTTTTGTCTAAGAATTAAACTTTTGTTCATCAATAGAAGTTACATCTAAAACTGAATATAAAAACATTACTGTTCTTGTTGATGGTATTTTCTGTAAACTGATGATGTTTATCCACCCAACAAAGTACGGAAGTAGGCCATTCAAAATCTGAAAGGGCTCTGACTTATCGAGACTCTCCTATCCCATCTGGCAGTGCAGGGCCCCAGTGCGTTGGTTATCCACGAAAGAGATAGAAACACACACACTCAACACACATGGGAATGGGCTCAGCCATCCTACAGAGACAGTGGGTTGGGAGAGGGACAGCAGGAGGGTTTACAGGGATAGATTCCTGGCTCCTACACCTTGCAGCTCCTGCTCCTGGCTTTGTAAAAGCACAAAAGCAGTTTTACAGTTATATTACAATTAGTTCCAAAGGACTCAAAACACCATTTGCATGAGTTTTGTCAACCTGAAGCAATGAATTAAATGTAGATTTAAGACTCTGGACTGATTCTTCAAAGATATTTCCATGGTTATGGACATAACTATGACTCTGACCAATTTTGTGCATATTCCTGTGTCTGAGATCCTACTGCCTTCGAGAAAACCAGCTGGAGGTGGCAAAGAGCATTAAAAACCTGGGAGACACAGGACTTTCTTTGCTCTCTCTGCCCCTCTGCCAGAGAGCTTCAGATGGTCTAAAACAGCAATCTGAGATGATACTTTGAACTTTCAGGGATTTGATTACGCATTCAGGACAGTTACACGTGAACTTTCTTCTGAGGCCCAGGAAGCATAGCTCAAAATCCTATTTATCTCTAAGGTGCAATTAGGAAACTGAACAGATGTCTGAAAACTGCAATTGCCCTGAACTTTTCAAGCAGTAGAAAACTGTGGTACAGAGCAAGTACAAACTCAGCTAGAACACTGTAGGATTTACAGGAAAATCACAGACAAGGAACACATTCAATGGGGACTCCGAAGATGGCCCTCTGAACAGCACCATATCTGCAGAATAATTACAGTAGCCTTTAAAAAGGGGATGGTGGCATTAAAATTCCATTTAAAAGGGTAATATACTGTTCTTTTAGTCTCATATTCGGACAGCCAGACTGACAGGGTTTCTTTAAAAAGCTATTTTTTTTACATGCTGTTAAGTCCACTTTGAGGTCTTGCCCAGAATGAGAGCAGAGTAGGCACAGAGCAATATATTTAACAACAGAGTAATAAGTTTAACATTTTGCTTTTAGTCAGCTTGACTTTCTCATTCTAGCAGTGTCAAAATGCTGCAGGACATGGCATACAAGGCTAAAAGGAAATGTCATCCTTTAAAAACAGAACAGATTTCATTCTTCTTGTGATGTGAGACTCTTCCTCTTTGCCCTTTGGTCATTTCAGCAGGCTACAAAAGCTTGGTCATAAAGCTCCCAGTCCTTCCTTACAATCCCATGCAGAACACTGTGTTAAGCTTTAGGATAATTATAGATTCAGATTTTTAAAATCACATAAAATAAAGTAGAAACAAGACTCAAAAAAAAGAATCTGTAGTCAGGTTTTATCGATCTGCTGCATATGCTGTTGGTATACCACTGGGGACAAGACTTTTCCATTGTGTTTTATTAACACCTTGCAAAAATGAAACAAATAACGAAAAAAAAAACCCACAACACCAAACAACCCAGTGCACTGTGTTGGAGAACTGAGAACTACGAAAATAGTTCTCAGTTCTACGACGGGGTTACAGCGCTGGTTGATAGGGGAAAAGCAACTGATATCATCTACCTGGACTTGTGTAAAGCATTTGACACTGTTCCGCATGACATCCTTGTCTCTAAATTGGAGAGACATGGACTTGACAGATGGACCACTCAGTGGATAAGGAATTGGCTGGATGGTCGCACTCAAAGAGTTACACTCAATGGCTCGACGTCCAAGTGGAGACCAGTGATGAGTGGCGTTCCTCAGGGGTTGGTATTGGGACCGGTCCTGTTTATCATCTTTGTCGGTGACATGGACAGTGGGATTGAGTGCGCCCTCAGCAAGTTTGCCGATGACACCAAGCCGTGCGGTGCAGTCAATGCGCCGGAGGGAAGGGATGCCATCCAGAGGGACCTTGACAGGTTTGAGAAGTGGGCCTGTGTGAACTGCATGAAGTTCAACGAGGCCAAGTGCAAGGTCCTGCACATGGGTCAGGGCAATCCCAAGCACAAATACAGGCTGGGCAGAGACTGGATTGAGAGCAGCCCTGAGGAGAAGGACTTGGGGGTGATGGCTGACGAGAAGCTCAATGTGAGCCGGCAGTGTGCACTTGCAGCCCAGAAGGCCAACTGCATCCTGGGCTGCATTAAAAGCATCGTGGCCACCAGGTCAAGGGAGGTAATTCTGCCCCTCTACTCCACTCTTGTGAGACCCCACCTGGAGTCCTGCATCCAGCTCTGGGGTCCCCAACATAAGAAGGACATGGAGCTGTTGGAGCGAGTCCAGAAGAGGGCCATGAAGATGATCAGAGGGTTGGAGCACCTCTCCTATGAAGAAAGGCTGAGAGAGTTGGGGCTGTTCAGCCTGGAGAAGAGAAGGCTCCAGGGAAACCTTGTAGCAGCCTTCCAGTACCTGAAGGGGGCCTACAGAAAAGCAGGAGAGGGACTATTTACAAGGGCATTTAGTGATAGGACAAGGGGTAATGGTTTTAAACTGAAAGAGGGTAGAATTAGATTAGATATTAGGAAGAAATTCTTCCCTGTGAGGGTAGTGAGACACTGGAACAGGTTGCCCAGAGAAGCTGTGGCTGCCCCCTCCCTGGCAGTGTTTAAGGCCAGATTGGATGAGGCTTTGAGCAACCTGGTCTAGTGGAAAGGTGTCTCTGCCTGCAGCAGGGGGGCTGGAACTAGATGATCTTTAAGGTTCCTTCCAACTGAAACCATTCTATGATTCTATGGTTCTATGAAATTGAAGGATGTGGGCCAGATTTTATTCTGGAAAAACACCTGACGAGCTCAGGCACAGAAGAGAAAGTGCAGAAATCAGAACTTTTCTTCTTCAGTGCCCTCATCACTGTGAAGGATCCATAGCTGGGTCACTGACATATATCTTCTGCTGAAAGGAAAGTGATTTGATTGTGCCTAGTGCACCAAAGAAAAATTACCCAAAATAGTTTCTCCTAGTTGCAGCACATTAAGAATCTATTTGAGTATTCTGTCACTGATGGCTAATTGCATGAGCAGATCACTAAATTAAGTCATCTTTTAAACTGTCAGTCTATTGAACAGTGATTGTCAAAACAGTATGACAATAATCCATGGATTATTTTAACTCGTCCTCAGTTATAGAACCTGTTCCTCAGTTTCCTGTTTACAAGAAAAAAAAAAATCAGTAAAGCTACTTGCTGGTCTCCCAAACCATCTAAACACAAATGGCACTGCTCAGTGAAGGCACAGATGGCCGTACTCACGTTTGGAGGTAGGGGTATGGCCTGAAAATGGAGGGGCTCAAGCTGATGTTCACTGAAGAAGGGAAACTGCAGATGTGACAAGTTCACAAAAAATTCTATTTTGCAAGAACCTCACTGAGATAGGGGATTTCTTCCTACTTCCCCTTCTCCTCCTCCTTTGTTTCCAAAGAGCTAAAGACGTGAAGCTTCAAGGCTTTGATCTGAGAGAGGCGGCACAAACACAGATACCATGGCAGTACTTTGAGGAAATATCAGTCTAGATGGGGAAAGCGTTATTGCCGTGCTTGGTCTAGTTCTGCAATGCAGGCCCGTGTTGTTAATCCACCCTCATCCTGGCTCTCTGAAATGGTGATCATATTGCCTTTGTCCCCTTCTTTCTTCTCTTGTTTTGTCCTTTCTCCCTCCTTCCCCCTGTACCTTTGCCTAAATTGGACTGCAGACTGTTTGATGAGGGCAGGAACTGCCACTAAATAAAGGTAGGCACACTGACCCCAGCCAAACCAACCTGGCAATGGCTTGGGACTAGCTTATTTACAGCCCCTTGGCTTTCAATGGTCAGTGGCTTCTGTGTGTCAAATCACATGCCATTTTTTGCAAACACTTATTAATTTGAATATTTTGGGAGTTCTGAGTAAAATACAGCAACAGCAAAACAAAAATTAATATAAAGTGACATAAGGGTATGCTTACAGCTATTTTTCTCCCCAAATAGCTCTGGCTATGCTTTACTGGTACCACAGTGCCAGAACTAATGGAGTCTGCTGTGGCTCATCCATCACAGGCAGAGTTGTTGGCTCTGTGCTGATTGCACAGCAAGGTCCCTGCGCTGACATGCACCTGAGAAAGGATCTAGTTTGATTATTGGGTCCTGGATGCTGTCGCAAGGCTGCAAGTTAGGAAGATGCAGTGGTGACCATCTGTATTTTTTTGTGGCCAAATTTCCAAGTATAGCTGTCATAGAAGCTTAGAGTTCTTATAAGCAGAAAATCTCTGAAAGCTTCAACACTTCTTCTTAAAGCTTGTTATGTCTATGCAGGAGTCCTCTCAGGTGCCATGCACTTCATGGGAGATGCTATGGGCTGTGCCTTCCTCGAGCCTCACTGTTAACTTGAAGGCACCTGCTTTTTCCTGGAGCCATGGCAAACCTTGCAAAAACTGTCTTTACAAGCATAGATTTATTAGCACTCGGGTGGAACGCTGGCTCTTTACTGCCTCAGCTGCTGGCGTAGCTGCTGAGGAGCAAGTAAGGCTTTTTAATAACTCTTTTGTAGCTAGATATGAAGTTCTGTTAGGGAAAGGAGGAGCTGCTTTGTAATTCCCACAGGCAAGCCAAAGTCTGTGAGGTTGTCTGTGGGGACAACTAGGCATGGGGAAGTGATGACTGTTATTAACAGTGTGTCTATTTCCTTGACAGACAGGAAAATGTTTACCCCAAAAGTGACAGAAAATTTCTCGATTCTGCGTTCATCTAAAAAGCGATTAGAAAACTGGTCGAGGCTGCAACCCGGAAGATTTCTTGCATAGAGCAATGATGGAGATAAACACAGGAATTTTCCTTCTCCTCTGAGAGCTGAGAGAAGCTGAGTTTAATTAGTTTTAAATATCTTCTACTGGGAAACTGCAAACAAAAGTGCTTTCTTAAATCAGGGATACAGAAGATCTAATTCAAGTCTTTGCTGGTAAAAAGACTCATTTTGTGAAGACCCAAAGCTTTCAAGGTGCTATTCAAACAAGTTAAAATGCAATTTTGAGCAAGACAATTTCTTACAGCATCTGGAGTGGAGCATAAACACTTATGTACACGGATGAGCACTGGCAAAGAATTGGTATAGCCTAACTACGAGCAGTACATCTTTGTCACAAAAAATACTTAAGCCTACTGCCAGTATAAATAGTTCTGGCCAAAAACTGTAACATGAATAGAAGGAAAACACGGGTCACTGTATGCACTGGCTTTTCTCAGGAGCCAGGTATGAGAGAAACAATTCAAGAGGAGAGCAGAGCACTCGGCGCAGCACTTCAGTGACTGAGTGTGGAGGCACCCCACTTGAACAAGTTTTCTAAATGCAGTAGAGTCCAGAAATCGTCCCTCAGTAAAGCAGATCATTAACTTGTTTGATCAGGAGGAACTACAGCAGGCAAGAAAACATAAAGTAGGTGTGAGGGGCAGGAAATGAATTGGTGAAACTGGATGTAAACTGGGATATAATGAAATACAGATTAAATGTAATCAGGTTTTGAAAACATGGTGGTTTGCCACAGTTCATGACGTCCTATGAGCTGGCATTTCTGTACATTATGTGTACCTCAAATTGTTGTCATATGTTTTTCAGTGGCAACAACAGATCCAGTCCATTGTCTCCTGCCCTGGCAGTCCCCAGACTGGCTGAGGATTAGAGGAAATCAAACTGGTACCCTTCCAGGATATAAAAAAAACATCCAGTACCAACTTCCTACACAAAAGTTTCCTTGTGAATTTAAATATGCGAAGCAATGCCAAGGCTTTGCTGTTTGATCTAAATTGATATACTGATTTTGCCATAAAGGAGTTTTCTATCTTACAAAGCCTTATAATAGTGAATATCATTAATTGCTCAAACCAAGTCAACAGAGTTATTCTATGAAAGGTATATACTGGGAGTGCCTGAGGGTGCTTTTGTTGAACATGTTCTTAAATGTTAATGGTTACATGGCATAAAATTTAACTGACAGATATGATTTTGTGCTATGATAGTTACTTGGAGGCTTTGGCTAATGAATTTTAAATGGATGAATTAAAATTCATTAAATATTGACACTGGGAATAAGATATGCCAGCTAAAAATCTCTGGCTGCTTATAACAGGGGTTCAGAAAGTTAATGGAGCCCTGCAGGTTATTTTCTGAGGTTTATAAAGAACTGCCTGGCCCACTTGCTGAATGCTTCAGCAGAGATCAAGCAAAATATTTCTCCACGCTTTTAGTAATGAGACTGCCATTGGTTTGCTCAGGTTTGGTAGAAGATGAAAAGGAGGCAAATAATTTTTCTTACCTGAAAAAGGTGAATTACCCCATGAAATGACAAGATGACAATTGTACATAGAGACTGTGATAATTCTTAAAGTCTACTACAGTCTATTGCACTCACTCTTCACTGTAGGTGTAATTATTTTCTGTGATATGCATTTAAACTGCCCAAATTTCCAGGACTTTGACAATTTGCGTTAGATAAGCTTATCTCCTGCTGAAGCAAGAGGCACTTTGAGATCATTAACTATGTGTTGGTGAGTACAACCTTTGCCGTTATGTGCACTGTTTAAGTTTAATGCTTTCCATCGGACACACCTTTTTTCTTTCCTGACTATACAGTGTGAATTGAGGGCTGTGTTCGAATCCCTCGCTCCTCTCGGATTAACTTGCCACAGTCTAACTCCGTAGATAAGGTGGTGCCAGAGGTGGAGTTGGACGGATGGGTTTGCTTACACTGTAGTCCGTAAAAGAAACAAAAGGCCTTGCATGCAAGAAAAGAAAAATGGAGAAAATAAATAAATGAAAGAAGTAAAATTAAAAACAAACATGAGAATGAGATTCAAAAGCTATTTAAATCAAAAGAGATTCTATTTATGGAAACAGAAAAGTCACAGATTGTATTCAACTCATGCTTTGGATTAGCTTAGTGATAATATACACTGTATGGCATTTTCCATCTAAGCTTCTTATTTCACCAAATTAAAAATAAGACAAACTGAGAGAAATCAGAAAGTAACACTGGAATCACTGGTATTCTACTTTGTGTAAAATTACTCCTGGAAAGGAAGTATGATGTTGCCACATTAACTCACTTAAGGTTTTCATTATCAAGAGACTGCCTATAATACACAACACATTGCAGTGGAAGAGTAGTACAGTTTCAGAAAAGGTATATATATATGTATGTATATATGTGTCCCTGAATACTACATTATTCACCCAACATGTTGCTTAGTAAATTAACACTCCCTCATGATGTAAAGCTTTAGGTCTACTTTAATTATGACTTCAGGAATACATTGTCTTTCCCAGACTCCTGAAGTGTTTCCAGGATGTTCTGCACCATATTAGCATTTATACTAAACATTTTAATTAGCTGCAACTGTTCTCCAAAACATATTTGAATGAAACATCTGAGACATGAATGATACAAAGATATCAATACATTCTTTATGCATTTTGTGCTAAAACTGTTTCATGGGGTTAACATACTAATCAGAAAGCTGCAATATGTGCAAAATACATCTGTCTTTTATCTCTGACTTATTCCAAAACAGGGATACCTTAATTAATATGGCCTGCAAAATTGCTCCACATGAGCTGCATCTGTTGTTCGTAGACAGTGCCATTGCCTTTAATGAGGGCTTGCTCAGGCACACATGGAGATGTCTGCACAGTCAGGAGCTGTACTCTGCTGCAGGATACTGTGAGGACCAGGTCCACTGACATTGACATTAGGTGTCATGGACCCAAAATAATATCCAAGTAGGATTCAGTTCACTTCATTTCACCTGTCTGAACAGCAGTTGTCGTAGCCGTAGCTTACGATGATCCCTTACCGGCAGCAAGGAGATACAGGTGATTTACCCTATGCAAAATCAGACCTTGCCCCCTGATGCCCTCAGCCCTGGCTGCTTGTTTTTACTCAGGTGTCAATCCCTCTCACGTGGCAGCACCACTGCTGTATGCAGTGTAAACTGCACCTCTGAGACCAAGTTCAAAATGTTCTCCTTCTCCTCCCACTCATCCCTGCCACCTTCATTAAGGTTATTTTTCTCGACAGTAATTTCTGGCATTTATGTCATCAGCCTTGCAGGATTACATCTCGGATAAAGAGGATGAATTGCCCATGGAAAAGCTCCTGCCTTTCCCTTCTAAAAGTGCAAAGTGAGCTTAAACAACTTGCTTATAAGTAGATGCCTCACGTCTAGAAACCTGAAGTTAGGTGATATGATCCCACCTCTTAGTGATTGCCTTAGGGGCCACTGATGCTGCAGTGCAATGTGACCCTTGTCCCTACGGTAAGTCCTGTTGAAGCGAACAGGATGAGAGCAGATACAGCAGCTGAGCCAACGAGGGCCACGTCAGGGTCTAGGACACAGCCAGAACCAAACCGGCATCAGGGAAGGCAGCCAGAGTAAAAGGCCTGGCAGACAACTTCACGAGCAGACTCTGAGTTGCTGCTCATGCCTTGTTTCTTTTACAGCAGCTAGTGGTTTGGTAAACGGATGTTTACACTCTATTTTAATGACTGATTCTATTTGACAAACTGCTGTTATACTCAAGGAATTATTTGTGCACAGCATTTCTTTTGTTTTCACTCTGCCCTTTTAAATTGCTCATTACGCTTCAGTGGAGCTATAACCAGAATTTCTTTGGCTCTGTAATCTTACTTTACTGTGGCATCCATCACCTTTCAGTAGGTCTCCCTGCTTTGAAGTGCATGCTTCAGCACAGTGCATAAACCCCTGGCTGTGAAAAAAAAGTTTTCTAGAGGAAGAGAAAAATTATACTCGGGGATTTGGAAGTATATCCCTTTTGTTACTCAAAGGGCTGATGCTAATGTCATATTAAAAAAATCCAGTTATGTCTTATTCCTTTCAATGTAATTTATACTTGAAGTCTTAAAGATGAACCAGAAACTGTTTGAGAAATTAATTGCTCTTGTTCTGCACTGCCATACTAAACAGCACTAATTGGACTGTGGGTGAGGTACTTCCCTGTGCTTATTAATAAATTATTTGTCTTTAGTGCCAGAAACGCACGGTGAGACTTCAGCAATAAAAAATCTGCAATCCAGCAGGGTCTTATAATGCAGTTACCTCCACATCCACAAACCTCAGCCTCCCAGAAACATAAGCAAGCTGGAAATGAATGACTCACCTGCTCAATATCGCTGTTTTTCCTTGATTTATATATAAATTCACCAATGGCTACAAACACCGAAAGAACAAGCCCTGCAGCGAGCACTATGAAGATGCCCCCAATATTTTCCACCCCAAGAGCACTGGCTTCTTTGCTGTCCTCCTCGGGGCAGCCGTTGCCTCGCCACCACTTTTCCTTCATCATGTGCAGCTTTCCTTCCTCCTGGAGCTGGAGGATGGCAATGGTGATCTTGTCTCTGTAAGGAGACCCTGAAAGGTGAGAGCAAGAGCCGTCAGTGCTGGATGCAGCAAAGTGAAGGCAGGGAGGGAGCAAGCTGTTGCTATCTGAAGCAACAGTGCTCCCTTATCACAAGATTCATTCCAGCTAGGAAGCCCTGGTTTCTCTTTGGCTCGAAGCGGGAAGAGGACTATCTGTTGGTGTCTGCCCTGGGGACTGGAAAGCAGAAGGCTCTTTTGGTGCGGTTATTTGTTTGAGAATTCATTATAATTTCTAGGGTCTCCTACTGAGGTTTATTTAAGCCTTGGCAGTGGGTTTTCTTGCTAAGTAATTCCTCCATATCACGTTTGAATATTGCTTCGAGCATCCTTTGAGACTTTCCGCTTTGCATCTCTTCTATTTACTTCAACATCTGTTTATTTTTCCTACTGCATGTAAAATGAGTAGCTGTCTAAGAAAAGCCCACGGTCAATCAGATACATTCTCTCCTCATTTATACCTGCATAAGCCCACAACTCCACTTCAGCTGCCTTACAGCTTATAAGAAGGCGGCCCAGTCTTTTTTTCCGTGACTTGCAACAATATTGGCACTGCAAGCTGAAAATAGCAACTATTTTCATGCTTTTTATTTTCAGGCCAACAGCTTGCTAAATGATGTGTCTTCAGGCTCAGCAGCCTTAATGGGCCTGTACAGTATCTGGCAAATAGCGGGGTCACGTTGGGCGGTTCAATCTGTTTAGGTTTGCCTCTCACGCACTCTGCTCTGGCTCTCCATCTTCCAAAATCTCTGCCGCCTCTAAGTCCCTTCAGCCAACTTGTGCTCTTGCAGAAGCACAAGCCTGTAGCCCTAAAGGGGAACAAGGGGGAGGCTTGACCCTCACCCCGCTTCTGGAACAGTGCCTAGTTGAAGGCAATTGCTACCAATCAGCTTTTCCCATGTTGCCACAAGCTGAAGTTATCAACAATAACAGCAGCAATCCTGTTATTAACTGTAATAGACAAGTGGAAGTTGGTTTTGGCATTGAGAGAGACTTTTCTTTATGGGGCAGGGATTTTATGAGAGGGTTACAAGAAAGGCTGTTTGGCTCTAAAGGTATATATGTAACCCCGAACCCTGCCATGCTGGGCTTCCTACAGTTGGAAGCGTTTAGTGTCTGGGCTGAAATACAGTCAGTGTTGCCAGTCCTTTGTCCTTGTATCTAACTGCCATCCATCCTTTCCTCTCTTTTAGCCCATTAATAAGACTATTTTCTTAACCTGTAATTTCACCAAAAGTCACATTTTGCTGCAAATTAAAGCAGTTGCAATTCTCAATCCAATCAAGGTAAACAAACTTTAAGGCAGAACAGGTACCAGAATTTCCGTGATAGCGTTGCACGTAGATGCAGATACTTGAGAAGATCTCCCTAGGCATCACTTTTCTTTCTTTATGCATATAAATAGCCTTGGAAATTTGGCCTCACAGCTTCAGTTTTCTTTCTTATATTGTCATGCAGGACACTATTAAAAATAATTGTACCATGAATACAAGTCCCCCTCTCTGCTTTCCATTTCCTTTAGCACACAGCATTGTCTGAGGAGAATCAGTGTGAAAAACATTGCAGTTCTTCATTTGTTGCGCCAACACTCAGCTGTTTTTCAGTGTACCTTACTGCCAGCACTAGGACATGCTGTGACCACAGATGCCAAGAGACATGTGTCAGGTTATACAAAGTCTATCTGGGAAGCCAGCAATCAGCAGCCACTGCTTGAGGTAGCCAGCTTTGAAAGGAAAATACGCCTGCTGTAAGAATAGATGATTTGTATGCATGCTATTAAAGAACCAAAAAGCAGCACAACAGAAAATAAAACCAAAACACCTCCAAAACTGTCTTTACACAGAGAACTGAATTATTACCACTGAAAACAGCAATGCCTCTTAGAAGAAAGAGCAGAATTGTTTCTACCTTAGGAGAGGTTTGTCACCCTGGTAGCTGGAGTCTCTTAGATTGTAGGACTCATCTATTTTCCCTTGTCTGAAAGGACACAGCTGTTAGGTAAAGTGAAGCAGCCTGAGTCACAACGCAGGATTTGTGGGGGTGTTCATTCTTTCTTGAGATGTTTATGTTGCCAGTAGGACTATCACAATTCACCTTGAGGGTAACAGGTGCATCTATATTTCTATGCTTGCTTTTAAAGTCTGTCAAGTGTGCCTGAAGTGTTGGATTGGTGATGTTTTATTGGTGAGCACTAAGACCGCACACAAATCCATCCCAACACCTCTTTGAATATTTAGCATATCATTTATGGCCTCTGAGCTATTAACAACCTACCTCTCAGGCCAAGAAATGCATCTATCTACCTTCTTAGCAGTCTCCCAAGTAACTGGTAATAGCTTTAGTGTTAGAATTACTAGCATCAGCACTGGCAGTGATACTGGAACCTGTCCTGACACTTATAATAATGTTGCTTTCTTAAACTGGATTCCTCCCAGGGTGACATTTTGCACAGGTTTTGCTTAAAGGTGCTTTTCCTACAGCAGCACCTCCAGAGTTCATTAAGTTCACCACCAGCCATCACTGCAGATTTTTCATTAGTAATGGTCTTTGCCAAGAATCTGATGAAAACCCTCTTTGTGACCCACTGGCTCCCTAATAAGCATAAACGGAGATGTTTGCTGTTACGCCTAAATGTCCTTTAACCTAATTCAGCACAAAGAAGTAGGAAGACAGCCTATCTCTGCAGTTTTTCACTTGCAGAAATTGCTCTGATAAATAAAACAGTACATTGCCTGGATTCACAGAAGAACTTTCAAAAATTCACCTTCCTGTTTCTTTGGGAGCCAAATGATGATGGTATTCAGCACTTTCACTGGATATTTTGGAGTGTGAGGCATATTTTTGCTGCTGCAAACCCTAGCCATGTGGTTGTGCATTCTCCTGAAGGAATGAATGCAGAACAGTTAAGACCTTCTGAAACTCTGGTGTTAAGGGTCGCAGACAAGTCATCTATTTTTTTTTTTCCATACAGCTTCTGCAATTAATAGTCTCAAATGCTATGAGAAAAATAACAGAGCCTTTGGGGTCCATCTGAATAGTGGAAGGATCTCCACAGCTTATCTTGTTTATGAAATAAATCTTATAAAAATTTAAGATGCCTGATCACACTGAATTATTCCACAGTGCTTGGAGACATCTATTCCCCTGAGTCTTTCTGGTTTTCCTTAAGAAAAAAATTAAAGCACATTTATCATACAAAAATATCTTACAAATATATTTCACAGCTGTATTTCCAATGGATGCACTCTCTCTGAAGATTACCATCTGTTCCAATCATTCCTTCATTGTTCTTGGTTTAAACTATGGCAGCTTTATAACTGCAATGAAACTCTTGCCATACATTTGTCTTTATTTGGGATTTTAGCTTTTGTATCATTCTCCTCAGGGTAAGATGGCTGTTCTCACACAGCCAGTTGAAAAATATACTTAAAATGTTATCTATATGACAATCTGTCTGAGGTACTCAGTAGCATAGATAATCACAGTTCAAAGTGCAGTGGTGTTTCTTCCTTATTTATATCTGGTCTACCAAGCAACTGATGGACCAAATACTTCACCTGTTATATCTGTGTAAACTGATATTGCCTTGAATAATTCCCCTGAAGACAATAAAATTGAATAGCTATTAACTGAGCATGGCATGGTAAATGCATATGTGAGCAGTACAGGAAGTATACTGTGCAGGAAAAAGATCTGGCTGCCCAGTGCCGATTATTCACAAGAGCCCAGCACAAAAAACTGACACTCTTTCTAATTCTCTGCAATTATGAAAATCTTGAAAAGGACACTGGATATACTAAAAAAGGTCTACTGGAAAGAGTTCACAGAGACTGGGGGTCTTAAGACTCTGCCTAGCTCTAAACACGGAAATCCCTGATGCAGTTGAAGAACCTTGCAATTGCTTCTCACTGTTCTTATGTGTTCCTCTGAGGTCATGACTGTTTTGATGAGACACGTTTCTAAAAGACTAGGACATGATTCAAATGGCCTTCTAAATTTCTGAAGAGGTCATTGCTGGGTGTGTTCCACAACACCTGTGCTGGAAAGCATCTTACCAATAGGGGTTCCCACGCCGTAGCCTTTTGAATCAATGAGCCCCCCGATCTGGGTGAGATTGCAGTTTCTCTGAGTCACGTACTCTATGCTGGTCGACTCCATTAGCAGTGCATAGTCCGTTGTGAGCACGCGCTGGATTCCCTCATCGTTGTTCTTCATCAGTGCTGTCTGCTGCCTGCTGCTCATGAACGCCCACATCTTCTCATATGTTGATATTTTGGATTTCTAAGGAGGGAAAACAAGGGCACAGAATCACACCAGCACCCAAATTACACTTGTAAAATACTCCTCAGCCTTTCGTTGTGAACGATGCCAATAGCACATCTTGAATGAAAGAGAATTGGTACCAGGGTTTTCCTTCCTGTAGCCTCTCTCTCCTGCTGTGCTTTATGCTGAGGAATGTCTTTTTTCACTCCCTTTGCAGTGCCAAGGACTTCATTACTGGCATGACTGTGAAGTGCTTTGAACTTTTTTGTGCTGGTATATGGATTATAGCACATAACCCAGCTAAATTAGTGCAGGTGGATATTGTGCACTCAGAAGCAGTGCTTCTGCCTGTCAGGGCAAATGTGCTACTCCAAAAGCCTGATAAATACAGTACTGGCTCTTCTGTAGTGATATCACTTGCCTAGAAGTCATGTATGTCAAGGATAAAACTTGAGAAACAAATGCAAAGCGGCTTCTAAACAAATTTCTGCTTTCTGCTTTCCATTGCAATCAGTCCTAAGGACTTCATCCTCCTCCCACTGAAGTTAAGGGGAGTTTGCTATGAGGAACGTGTACGTGTCCTGTGTCAACGCCCAGCTGCACAGGTTAAGAGGGATGCCAGAAGCCCCAGCCACCTCCATACGGTGTTGAACATCCCTTCCTCCCTGCTCCTTTCCCTGTGCTGTGAGAGCCCCTGAGGGACCAACACACCCTGCAGGGAAAGGCAATGCCAGTGCCCGCTTTTTCACACTTCTGCCTTTGTTGGAGGATATGAGAAGAAAAACTGAACCTGCTCAGGGACAGGCCGGAGCCCTGCTCCTGCTACCCTCCAGATGGGCTACCTACAAACCAAAAAACCTTCAAGAGCTCACACACTACTAACATGATTAAACCTCTCTCTTCCTTGTATGCTCTCAAACAACTTTGAGCGCACAATGTCACTTTTGGATTAAATATCAAGGTAGACCTACAGACAGCTGGGCCACTAGAAACTGCCAGTAGATACAATTTTATCTCAGGATGGCAAAGCCAACCATTGCTGTTGGTGCAGCCTAGCATGAGCCAGACACACAAAAACTGACTTTTTAATGTGAATATTGAAGGTTGTTGAAAGTTACAACACTTAGGTTTTGCCCGTTCTGGGGCATTATATCCTCCCTTCATGGGCCCTTTCTTTCATTTGTGGCCATCACAGCTGATTTTAGGCTCACTGTGTGGAGAATATGTGTCCTTATTAAACACTGGTGTTTGGGGAATTCCTGTGAGAAGTTGATTTTCTGGTTCTTTGAGCTTTAACTGTTAATATGCTTCACCTGTAAATTCAATATCTGTGAATATCACCTAAATTCCACCTAAGCTTGGTAAGCCACAGGATACCACTAAACTTTGAAGATGGTTAAGTGGCTCTTTACTAGTAGAAACCATTTTTACTTCTCAGTTGGGAATATTTTTTAAAATTGATGATAAGTTTATGCAGTAGATTGAGTCTGATATTAAATTTACTGGAAGGATGTATTCCTTATTCAGATGAGTTTGAAAGAAAGATCTTAGCTTCCCAACTTGCCAACTCCCATTGTTTTCAGGATAGGTGACATGCCAAATTCTCTCCTTTGAATTCCCATTGATTTCAGTGGAAATATGTCTGCACATCAGAAGGCAGGAGCTGGCAAGAGCTGCAACATGAGATTAAGATCCATTATCACGGAGGGGCAAGAAAGCAATGTAAGATTTATGGACGTGTTGGAAACAGAGCAGGACAGCAGTCTGGAGAAATAGGTATGTGTGTCACGATTTGTGGATGTGAAACATCTTGCCTTTGAGCTGGACTTTTCCCAAATTTTGACATGCACACAGACAGTGAACGCTGTCTGAGATCCTGCTGGCTCACCTGCCTAGAACCCCATCCCCTTGCTGGAGTGCTCCTTAACTGTCTGGGCCCTGTTTTCTGGGTATTTTAATCTGGTATGGCCAGATCTGGGATCTGTGTACAGGGAGGAGGCTGACTCTGAGGTTCCTTCAAAGTCAGAACTCCATTTTTTCCCCACAAATAATTTCAATTGCTTTTGTTTTCATTCCCCCCATTACCTAGCTAGAAGGCATAGTCACTGCAGAAACTTTCTTGAAAATATTGCCTCTTTAGCAATAGTTTTTCTGGGGACACTGTTGCAACAGGGATTCTAGTGTAAGGCATTCAAAATTAGTGGAAAAAACACAACTGTTAGTATATGCATTATAAACAAGACTAAATAAAAAGTGATGTAAGTTTGAATAAATGCAAACAGAGTTCTCAGAAAAGCAGTGGAAGTACCTTGCTTTTCTCATATGGTTCCCAACCTCCACCCTATTCAGTAGGTACATTGTGTGATATCATCTTTCAGGGGCTTCTCACTGCCTACTTTTAAGCACAAACTCCTAAACTAAAGCTCTTCAGAGATTTTTCTGTGCCAGAATATTTTTCTGCGCTTTATGTCTTCAGAAATACTTTTGCCTTGTTTGTCTCTTATAGTTCTGAAAATTAGACTCAGCTGGTCTTTGCATCTCATGTCCTACATGACAGGCACTCTCTTGTTCCTCTCTCCTCCATAGAGGAACAACTGGAGTGTCATGGTTTTGCCTTAAAAAGATGCTTGTCTGAAAGGGTCTGCTGTTTCTCTTGGCATTTCTTGGTTTAAGCACTGGGCGTAGCCCTTACATAAATCAAATCTTGCAAGACAGGAAGCACTTGAATTAATGACCCTTCCTTAGTGCAACCCAGCCCTGCGCTACATTCCTGCAGGACATTTTTACTGCTGTTGCACCCAGTCGTGCTGATTCCTCCTTTCCCTTTCCCTGTCCCTATCACATCAGCACTCCCAGGTGGTAGGACTGTCCCTGCAGCACAGGCTGCCCACCGTGAAAAGCACCTTTCACCCCAGCTCAGCCCCTCCAGCCCTCGAATCTCAGAGGCATGGCTGTCGGAGAGTGCCCCAGGGAACTGGGGTGCTCCCAGAGTCTGTCGCAGCATGGGACAGCCCAAGGGAAACTGTGCACACCAGATCAGGACTTCACAGCTCCTCAAAAAGAAGCAGAGTTATTTCAGGTGTTTTCTCTAGAACCGCTGTGGCAAAGGTGCTTTTTCTTAAACTATACTGTAATGCACGTGCAGCGCGGGAATGGGAGTAACTGCTGCCCACAGACCCTTACCTCTGCCTTCTAATTCCTAGGCCTCTCACTGGTCTGTGTGTGTGTGTGCTTACTTAGCTCAAGAAGTATATGCAGCGTTTTACAGTCCGAGGGAGTAAAAGTCATGTCCTCACAGAGCACACAGTCGTCCTTTTGCATACATAAGTATCAATTGTATTTATTGTACAGAGACTTACTCTGTGATTTTTTTTTTTAAGTTTTGGACAGCATAAAGAAATCCTAATCTTGTGAGGATCTTGAAGGGCTTCTGTAATAAAAATCATAACACCTTTTATATAACACTATGTGGCTCGCTGGTTTACAAGTGTGATAAATGGTATTTTTCATGCACCTTTCACTATGTCACTTTCACTCTGCCAGAGAATCTATCTCCATTCTGTACAAAAACTAGTGTCCTTTCACTTGTGTTTGTGTACATGTGTATTTCAGGCACAAGTAAGTTAGCACGTATAGCATATAAATATTTAATCACTTTGTCTGAAACTTTTTTTAAAGGCTTACATTCTTTTAAGCCTACAAATTTTAACCACAGGGATTAATGGTGCAGCAAAATCAGTGTAAAGCCAGAAACAGCTCTAGAAATTTCTTCTGAACTTTTCATGACAAAATTAAGAAACTATTTCCTCTGAAAAACCACAGGAGTAACAGGTTTTGAAGATTTCTTCCCGACACTGAATATGACTTCAGAATAGCAATGACAGTGACTGGGCAGCGAAGAGCTCTTAGACTAAGGGAGTTTCCCAGAGCCCTTCAGAAGGTGGCACAGGCTGCTTCCTACTGCCTTACGCTCCTGATGAGAGCCTGGTACTTGCCTTACGCAGTTTCCAGGAATATCTCCAGACAGGTTTCCCAGCATATCTTAATGGAAATGTCAGCTCATCATTTCAAGAACAGACTATAATGAGGCTCTGAAAAATGCTGTAGTTTGTGCATTTTCTTTCAGCACAGAAACATTTCTATTCAGTCACAGGAGAGCCATTACTAGGGCAGCTCACCCTTGACAGCTCCATCAGGGATAGCCTACTGTCAGATCTATTACATGACTGAAACATCCTTGATGAGCATTATTCGTTTTGAGAGATGACCCAAATACTTTAGCTGTGATCCTTTTTTGTCTGTGTGTGGAAGCACTTTGCCCCATGTGGAAGCAGAAGGGTTTGTGGTTAAAGCTCAGGCTGGAGCAGCAGGGGCTTGGGCTCTCAGCACCGGGGGGGCCGAAGCTACTCACTCCTGCACACACATGTGGCACAAGTATTATTTTGCCCCACATGCTGCTTCCCCATGGTGCCTCCCTCTTCAAAGGCATATTTGAATATCTATAAACACCATTCCTAGATGCCGATGAAAAGCATGATACGAGTTCATTCTGTGCTTAACTTCCCTGCTGAGGCTACTGCTGAAGCTGCTAATTAATTCTAATTGTCAGAGGATTTTTGTGCGTATGTCCTATATTTATATCTTATAGGCTTTTACGTTGACATTTTATGAGATTAACTGATTTTGTATGTAATTAATACTAATATTGAAGAACAAAAGAATGCAGTTATCTACAAAGCAATTAGCCACAGAAAATGATCTTTTACTTACAGATGTGTTCATGCATGTATGTGGCCCGTATATTAATAGTCTGTGTAATATTGACCATGGACCACTTTAAAAATGGGACAAACAACCTCACATTTTGACTGCCTGCAGTATTTTTCTGGTGCAAATGTGACATTCAGAAGTGATCTCAGCCAAGTGGCTGTAAGAAGCCAAGATCCCCTCCTGGAGTAGAATGTCCCCACATCCATGCCCTGGTTCCCTTCAGATTCTCCCATCAAATGCATGGGTTTGCCCCTCACAGAAGTACAGCATCAGGTTGTTTCTCCATATGTCTTGGGGGGAAAATCTCCCACCTTTTACATTAATATTGTTGAAGAATCCTCTATGCATTTAGGCAAATGATGTACTTACCTGTTACGGTAATCCTTCCAAGTGTTGTGATTCCACCTCACCATTTATCACCAGAGGGCCATGAGTCAGTCCGACCACACAGAGCTGGCTGATGCCATCTTACCTTGAAGAAGGTCATTGTGGATCCATCTCTCACAGCCCCGTACTCTATCTTGGTTTGCTTTGCCAAATCATCTGCTGAATCAATGGGGGATTCCATCCTCTCCACAGTCAGGAAGGCAGCCAGGTTGGCAGTATAGGATGAGATTATGATTAAGGTGAAAAACCACCATATTCCTCCAACTATTCTGGTAGAAAGAGCTTTGGGCATCAGCTCTGATCCTGTTACAATATCATCAAAATAATCATATCAAAATGATGCTGAAAGATGCCTTTCCTGATACCACAGACTGGTTTTAGGCACAGAATGCTTTTATGAGCTGTAGTATGATAAAATGATTTAAACAATAATCTCACAGATGCACAGCTAACATTTATAATGGTAACACACTGTGAAGGGGATGTATGCCATGATACATGACAAATGGAATTATCCTTGGGTCTGAGCCCCATTACATCTCTGAGCTAAGGCTCGTTGTGATATTAACCTCATAACCCCAGCAAGCTATACTAGTATTTTTGTCCATTTCCTAAATCCCTTTTTGCCAGTACACTGCAATAAATTTTTTAATCTGAGATCTTTAGCAGATTGCTATTCTGCTTATAACCTATCTGGCAGAAACACCTTAAGAGAGAAATCTGCCCTGTGCATCCTATTGACATACCTAGGCAGAAACAGCGTGATCAATACGGTTCCAGTGAACTCATTGGCTTGTGTGCACCTGAGCTCAAAACTCAGAACACATCTTACTACAAACGGGTGGTTTACATTTGAAAATTCAGAGGGTGAATGGATGTATCCTTTGGATCTACAGGGCAATGCAAAGTTTTGGACAGTGCATTAAACACTTATTATTGCTGAAAAGGTTTTGGCAGACCTGCCTGCATGTTATGACGACAAATATCAAGGTGATCTGCCATTGTCATAAAACCCCACAGAACAGCACGGGTGAGTGTTAAGTGCACTGAAATGGCTTCTAAACAGCTCAGAGAAACTGTATTTAAGCCACACAGGTACATATTTCTAAGCATTCTGGTGCAAGTTTTGTGCTGTTTTTTTCTAGATCCGTCCTCACTGATCTTAGCTCATTATGTGGGATTCAGAGATCTGGTTCAGCAAAGCACTTAGACAGCCACTTGAATACTTTTGACTTGAAAGTTAAGCCTTTGCATAATTTTGTTGATGAAGGACGGACTTAAGAAAAGTACTTAAGTGCCTGTGAATAGAGATCTCAGCATATAACGCTTTTGATGTGACAAACATATTTCTATTACTGGAAAAATGTGTTAACATATTATCTCTCCCAAGCTATTTAACAATTTCTGTAAGAAATTTAAACATGTTACAGAGAATATTTTCAGACTTTGCAAAAACTCTGAAAGTGATTTTTGGGGCAAAGACCAAAAGGGTAAAAACTTTCCAAACAACCAGCAAACAGATTTAACTTAGCTTTGTAAACATACAGACACATCTCTTAAAGGTCAAAGCTAAGCATAGCCCAAGGGTTTGAGTAGGTTGACAGAATTGCCAAACTGCGAGAGCAGATGCTCTGCCTGTGCAGCCCTGTGCAGACCTGGTGCTGCACGGATTTCAAATTAAGCCAGTAGTCTAAAAGCAAAAACTCTCACTTGAAATTTCCAAGTCCAAATGTACCCATTTCAAAAGCTGTAGCTCCACCTGGGTTTATGTTTGTGGTCTGTTGTACTTTCTTGCTTTTCCGATTAGATTTTTTTTTTCAATACAATGAAATCTTCTCCTTTTTTGTATTGTTGCTCTCAGGAAAAGTGTGTGTTTATTTCTAAGCTGGGGTTGACCTGCAAAAGCTGGCTTCTAGGTGTGTTGATTCAGGTTGTCCTGAAGGTATTATATTTTTAAGCTTAGACAGCTATACAAATATAATTTCCACACTTGGATCCTGATGTAATATCTAGCTCTGACATATACATCCCAGTGATGCACAATAGCCAGATACCTTGCAGGTATCTTAACAAGCAACCATGAAATCTGCCAGCGCAGCCTTATGGCGGCACAAGAGAGTAGGCAGAGAAGCCCCGTGTGCTGAATTTGCGGGGTGAGATGCCAAACCTCCTGTGATTTCCTCTAGCAAAAAGTTGTTTGTGAGGAAGCAGCAGAATACATTCAGTTCAATTAAGCTCAAGATGCCAGAGCCTATTAATTATGCAGTGAGCTGCAGTTTTGCTTTTGTGAGGTGCTGAGCACACTCTCCTCCCAGCTGAACCAAGCAGGCCCAGCATCTCTTTTGATCACATCCATGAGTCACCCAATGTTCACCTTTTTGAGGGCCTTGATTCCAGTGAAAAGCATTCCTATACGCTCCATGCTCACTGACTTCGCCTTAAGCGCTCTCCTTAATGGGATAATCCTGGTCTGATCCATCGCCTGGCTGAACTGGGGCTCTGACTGATAGCTTGCCTTTCTGAAAGTGATAGTTTCTCTGAATGAACTGGATGAAATGTGCCCCGTTTGGATGCTTTCAGAGTATGCATAACACATCTGAGACTTTCAGGGGAAAAACAGGGGAAGTAACGTCTAAATAAAAATGTTGCTAGCAGGACTCAGGGTCAGAGACAATACTTGCTGAAGTCTCTCTAGTGCCTTTTTTATGGCAGACATGACAGCCAATCCTGATCCAGACTTTGCTCACGCTCTGTAGAAAAGAGAAAGTCTGATCATCACATTTTAAAATTTAATAACAAGTGGCTTCCAATCAAGCGTAACAAGCAGCTGCTGCCAACAAGAAAGAGCGTAACGCTAGATGCAGAGTTTCACAACCATTCACATCATGTTCAAACTCTTCACAATAACAATGATGCACTTACAATCACACGCACCACAAGTCTGTACACGGAAACATTTGTGTTGTCTTACAAATGTTTTTTCTTTCTTTCTTTCTTTGTTTCTTTCTTTCTTTTGTTTTGTTTTTAATCTTCTTGAAAGACAAGCAGAGTCTGGTTGGGGCTGACTGTCATGTACCCAAGGTAGTGGTAACGAGCAGACACTGCATCCCACAGTTTGCTGTGGATGATGGTAAACTCCAAAAAAGGCAGTACATCGAAACACAAAATCCTGGGGCACTTTCACACACAGGGCAATCACAGTTATATACACACACCTGCCTGATACTGTAAAACCTCAGCCTGTGTTTTACTGATAAATCGGAATGAAAACAAAACAAAAAAAGCAAACCATAACGGCTCTTCCTTCATCCAACCTCCTTCAAAGTAATTTCTATGAGGAAGCTCTATATCCTGCCAATACATTAGTGCACCAATGAAAGCAAGTGCATCTTAGGTACAATACAAACTTTATTCTGAACCATATCTAGGAAAAAATCCTCCTCATGTTTTTTTTACTGCTACTCATGTCCATTAAAGAGGGAAGAATAAACTGTACCTGGATGAATGCAGAGATGATTTTTTATTCCTTACTTAAATGTTTAGGAATTTAATACCAAGGTACTGCTGGGCTTTCCTCTGGACTGCCTTTTTGGTTGTTGTCGTAGGGTGGGGTTTTTTGTTCAGCTTTGATTCAACTTTAAATGTTTTTCAGAAAATATTTTCGTTCTTTTCAGTGGACCCCAGTTTTGGTGAATAGTGATTTAATTGGGAACCTTAGAACATACACGCCATAAACAAATGTGTTTAGTACACATATCTGTTTGACTTCCCACATGGAGTAAGCTTCACTGCCCTTCCTTGTCAACTCAGTAAAATGTCAGCTGTTTCCAAAATCACCAGCAACAGGGACTTGTGACTGGGTTAAGTTAATGCTTCTAGGGTTGGATTCATTTACAGAAGGATGGGACTCATACCTGCAGAAAAGCCATAAAAAAAAAGGTTTGGTTTTGGTTTTAAACAAAGCATTTGACAAGTGCCAACAAACTTAACAACTCTTCTGAAGAAAGAGCATCTTTTTTTTGTTTGGCAGTTAAAACAGTTTTTCTAGGGTAGCTAAGGCTGTTACTGTTTCCGTTGGGATGGAGCCCAGCATTTTTCTGTTGCCAAACCTCTTATACCAATAAACTCAACTTCAGCACGAAGCACTTCATATCCCTCTTGCGATTATTTTACATTTCAGCTCCAGAAACTCCTGTGTGGCCCTGCCCACTTCCCTTTCTCTCAGATGCTCCCCCTCCTTCCTCCGGCTGCAGCCCTATTCTAGGTTTCACAGGTTCCCCTCCTCTGTCTGCTCCCAGTTGCAGTGGCACATCGTTTTCTTCCTTTCTTCTACTGCTTAGTTTCTGAGATCAGGTTTTACAGTATATGCTGTATTTACAGAGGGTGGAGTTTACCAGCACAGAAGCCCTTGAGCAGACTGTGGGACGTGTGCGATAATGAAGTGTAACCGGTGTACCTTGCTGCATGAGAGCTCCAACTCCAAACCAGAAACTATTTAGTAAAGTAAAATTGTTTTCCACCACATCTGAGTCTGGGTTGCACGGGTGGGGGTTATACCATTCATATGGTGTAAACCTGTGGCAGTTAACAGAAACAGTCTGTAAACATCAAATATAGTACGCACAGTGGCAGCAAACCTACTGAACAACACACAAAGCGAGGAGGTTAATGAAGGAAACACGAAAAAGGAAACCTCAGCTGAAAGGCTGTCCGCGGGACGTCTCGCAGCTGCCTTGTGCAAGCTGTGGAGCAGCGCTGCAATGCAGGGAGCCATTTTCACAGTCCTGAATCTAGCACAGGGCTACTCCCTTACTCCTCCTGCTCTCCGGTTAGTACAGCAAGAGCCTTTCTGCACAACATCCCTACCGGTGCCTCAGTGATAACTATAAACTTCAAGCGTTATCAGTCCTAGAAGTGGACACTGTCTGCAAAACATGCAGTTAGTTTCAGAAAGTGCAGTTACTTAGAAGAGACTTAGCTGAAAGTAAAAATCACTGAAAGGAAAATTGTTCTGTTTTAGGCCAAACCAGGACAAGCCCTCAAGGGTGAGGCCACTGCAACGCCCCACAGCTTCCCTGCCTGCGCTGCTGACAGACAGACATTTGCAGGGGCGGGGGGACAACTGGAAGCCATGTAGCTGCTCCTTGGTAAAGCGTTTAGAAAATAATGAAGGAGTAGCAGCCCTCTAAAGGCAACCGTCTTTAGCTGCCTGCAGTCGAGATGCTCAGTGCTTGAACATGCTCTCCCTGCATGAGGCAGGCAGTGTAAAAAAAAAAGCTGCCGATCATTTGAAGGCGTTTGGGAGCAATTGCAGTGCCTGAAAGGGCCACGTTGTCGGCATTGCGGGGAGAGAATTACACAGAGGATTGCCTCTAACGGAAGAACTCTGCTCTATTCCCCACGCACCATCCTGCAACTGCAAACCGTGCCCCTGCTGCTCTGCACAACGCTTGGCAGGGTTACTTTAAAGACCATTTCTCCCCAAGGTACCTTGCCTGCTGTTGCTTCCCACTGCTGTGTGGCTTCTTGCATACTTTCTCATGAAGTTTATGAATATAGCTTTAATTGACAATGTCACGCCAATACATTTTAATTACTGTTTCAACAATATAATTAAGCATTGAATTTATGCACAGTTGCAAGCAGAGTGCCTTGCTTAGCTGAAGTAATGAACTCTGATAGTAATGAACCCACTAATTGAAACAGTATGTAGCTTAGGATGCCATTAGCTGCACAATATTACTATTAATAGTACGATAGTATTAAAAATCATAACAAAAGACGCAGTTTTCAGGCTCAAGACACAACAGTTCTGCATATACCAGTTAAAAGAAGAGCATCACCAAGTGAGATGTTTCAAATGTGTGCTAGAATAATGGAAGCAACAGTTGTGTAGTAACAATATTGTTCCCAACGCAGTTTGTGCACACATGGGCAAACACATCCTTAACAAGAGAGACAGAATTAGGACCTGTAGGTTGCCTGAGCTGCAAACTACCATAAAGGTGAGGAGGTCCCGTGCTGAGTGTTCACCTACAGGGTACTAGAGCATTGATAGAGGACAGTAAGAAGATGTACAAATAAGTCTGCCTGACCCGGGTGGGAAGCCCAAGATTGAGATCTTGCATCATTTCAGACAACCACCATGTTCAGTAGATTTGGACACAAACATCTCCATCACCGAAAGAGCAAAAAGGCAGGTGCTACAAAGTGGCAATGAAATTCTGGCAGCAAAACTCTTTCTGCCAGACTGAAAAGATTTTTATAGCACCAAGCACATATTTTAGTGTGTTACTAGGGTATCTATTTCTTTTTCACCTTGAAACAAAAGCTGATTTTCTTGTGTTTCTATTGCTGTGCTGAGCTCTAAGAAGAGGCTGGCTTACAGTTCTGCTCTATTTCACTGCTCAGGCTTTCTGTTTTCCTGGCCATTTTCCCCTGTTTTTCTCCCTCTTCGGACCTTCAGCAGTTGCTATGCTGAGGTTTCTGACATAAGTGAAATGCTCAAGGTCACCTAAACACCTTTTTATACAGACTGACTGTGACATTATTCACCACTGGTGGTTACTTCAGCTACCTAGCTCTACCATCAACATCAATAGCACAGCCGATATGGCATTAGCAGTAAAGGCAAATTTTGGCAGAAAATGCCTTGCTCATTCACTGCCAGTGTACTCAAGAAAAGAGCTTTGTCAGTCTGTAACCCTTCGCAGAGATAAAAACTTCAGTGTTTGAGTTTGAAAATTAATATAACAATGACAGGGCTACATATAAGGCTCAAAGACAAATGAGAAATTATTCAGCTGCTGAAAAGTTTGAAGAAATAACAAGAAGATTATCCCAGACTATGAAAATAATTCCAAAATATTTGTCTTCCATGAACTGATGTCAAAATACTGTTAACCATTCAATTTACTATGGCAGTGTTAAAAAGTGGATGCTTCCTGAGGTTCTTAAAACCAATCTAACCCATGTTTGATGAAATACTTTGCAAGTATTACAGAAATCTTGATGTATTTGGAGACAGGAACAGGTCTAGATATAGATTGTAAGAATGGCTTAGCTTGTAGTAAATTAAAATTTATAAAGTCTAAAGTAAGTTAAGATGACATGAACACAGTATTGTGTACTTCACCCTATATAATTGCAATCTAATTAGGCACTGGTTTCAGGCATCAGTTCAAAAAAAGCATTTATGTTAGAAAAAAATTAAAAATTCAGAAAATTACATTAACTATTTTGCTGAACTAGTGGATTCTTTTCCTCTTTTTCTAAAATAGGTGGGCTATGAGAATGACATGCAAACTTGATATATTTAAGTTGTTACAAGTTGGGTTTTGTGCTGTGTATTATGAATGTGTGTGGGTCTATACCTTCAATGACATGTAAGCCTTCTAGATAATTTTAGCCACATTTGACAAATAGGTAGAGGCCTTAGAGGTTATTATGCTCCTGCAAGTGTTGTAAAACATTGCAGTAGTAGCCCCACTAAGAGAGAAGCTGCAGGACGAGCTCACAACTCCTTATGTATGAGTTAATCCACATGGGAAAGATTGCCTGTAAATCCTTCAGCTGCAGGGAAAGCAAACACACAGACAAACAAACTTCAATTGGCGATCAGAGTCCACCACGAGACACAAACCTGTAGGGAAATCAGGCTTCATTAGTTATGCTGCTCCTGGAACTACTGCTTTTTAGAAGGATTTAAGAAACCAAACATAACACAGTTACACAGGGTGAACCTATGGATTTACCCAAAGGCTACACTGTGATTTGGAGCAATATTAAACAGCCAAGAGAGAAAAGCAAACAGGTTTCACAGCTGATGATTTGTGACCACTGTGCATTTCCCTTTGGTTTGCTCCTGGCCATGCGTCTGCGTGTAGGCAGCTCCACGAGCAGCGGACCCTGATGCTTATTTATTCTTGCAAACTTGATGCTGTTATTTTAAAAAATAGAAGTGCCGAGGATAACTCGGGCTTTGTTTTCCCTTCTGCCTGTTCTGAGGTGGAGAGGACTGTGGGATGTTTTTAGTCTTGGCGTACAACTGCAGAAAAGTCAATCTGTCACAGTCGAGCAGATTTAATATTAGTCATGAATGAGATCATGATTTGTGTACAGTAAGAGTTATTATTTATGGTACAGTGAGCCACTGCAAGAGCTTGTGGGAAGTCATGACTAATTGCATACAGTCCCATAGCTGCCAGGAATTGATGAATTCTTTCTTTTACCTAGGGCCAACGCTAATAAGTTAACCCAGACCTCTCCTCCTCTAATTCCCTCCTCCTTCTTCATATTCTCGGCAATTTAAAGGAAAAAGCAAATCCCACAAATTTCTGTACTTTGGTACCGGTACAGAAACATGCAAACAAGCAAAGCATTCACAGAGGTTGTCCACCTGGAACAAGGGTTGTTCAGTAGACCACAGCAAAATGTATCTCTGAGGCCAGTCCCTCTCAGCAGAACTGCTTGTGTGAATAAAGGTTTTGTAGGGCTGTGTCTTTTGATTACAGAGAAAACAGTGAATTGGAGGAAAAGCAGCAACAGCTTCATTTGCCCTGGCTCACACAGAAGTGGAAGTCAGGTAGGATGTGTTATATGATCAGAATTAGTGATTCAGATTACAATTATTTTATTACATTTGAATGAGGTATGTGTATGTATGCGTTGGAATATACACATTATTGCTGACTTCTTGAAGTTGAATGCCATTATTTGCAATAAACCCCACAGCATTTCTATATTACCTTTGCTGTGATGTGAATGTGTGGGATTTCCAATGATACATTACTTCACTTCTTATATTTCACACTATAAATGTTTTCTCGGCCTGTTTTCCCATGTACTTCTTAAACGTGGAATATGTTGTTGCTGTATATGTAAAACAATCCATAACAGAAGTGGGGAAAGGCTTAATTAGGGATCCTCAGCAAAAAGAACCAAAACATGAATCTCTGTGAAGCACTAGTAAAAATATTTATGTTTGAAATTACGAAAAGGAAAAATTAAGGATAGGATGAGATCAAATAAACAGAGTTGGAAATGAAATTCCAAGGCCACTATTTGAAGAAAAGGACAATAACTATTCCAGTTCGGAGTCCAGGTTTATTGAGGAGTATATAAAAAAGAATGCTTCAAATGACCAGTTTCCTCTGACAAGGTTCTAAGTTGATTTTCTTTCATGCTTGGTTTGCTCTTGTTCAAAGCCCTAGAACAACTGACTCCCAAACTGTGGTCCATGGTCTCTGAGGCCATGATAAGTAGCTTGTACCCAGTTTGTGAAACCATATCAGCTGTCCAGAGTTTTTAAGGTAAAGTTCAGTGATAAGGGTATAGAGTGCTCTGCTGGCCCTCTGGAGATGTGACTGTGGTCCACTGGTCCAGAAACTTTCTGGCACACCTGTCTTTGAGAACATTATGAGCTTTGGCCTCATTTGGCAAAGAGGTGTGTACCTGCTTATTTGCTGCTGGTTTTGAATAGGGACTTCAGCGGCAGCCTGCCACTGACAGGCAGGGTGCACCTCAGGACAGCACTGGGAGAGAGCCTTGGGTATACATCACCTTGCAAATTGTCCTCTCAGGTTCTCAGGCACGTCATCTTGTATTTTCAAGGGGAAATGAAAGGAGCTCATTAACATGCTTCAGCAAAAAGATGTTCACATCCTCTTTCTCACCTTTTAACTGTATGTACTATTAGTGGAACAGAGAAGTGCTTACATGCAAGTAATAAAAACTGCTTTTCAACATGCAGTCTGCTGAGGTGTTGTGTACTGACAAAAAAAGGCTGACACATTTCATCGGATATTTCTTTCCGTTCAGCCCTTAAGGAAAGTAAAATCTCATCACATTGCAATATAAAAAAGTGGTAACAGTGTTGATGTGAAAATACCAAGAGACCTTTTAGAATGTTATGTTTTAGGACTGGATAAAACCCTTAGGACAGTACTATACTATATCTATTTTGCAAAGGCCATGCAACACCTATGGGAGGAGAGTTAATTAATGTGGATGCATCTAAAACTATGTCTTCAACTTACCTTGCAATGACAAAGAGGACACAACTGACTCCAAGGCAGGCTAGGAGAACATACATCCAAATATCAGGAGAAAGAGGGTTTAAAAAGGAGAAAACACCAGGGTTTGTCCCATTGGGCTTCCGGTACAAGATACTGATTCCCAACGTCATGAAGGGCTTGGAAAAATCAATTACTTTCTCTCTTACATAGGTAATAGTGAGAGGAGCAACTGCCAGATCAGCTTTCTGAAAACACAAATGGGAAAATACTCATTCTTTTTCATGTTCAGCAAATGCACTACTGTTCCTTCCATTTTTTCCCCGCAAGTGTTAAAAACTAAACCGAATTTGACCATAAATCTGAAGTGTGTGATAAAATATAACATTGCTAGGGTATTATTTGGTACGTGACATTCTGTCTCCTCTTTTTGTGGGTAGAGGGATATCTGTGACTGTCATGGGAGTAGAAGAGGTATGATCAGGGACATGGGGCTCAGTCCTGTGCAACAGCGCAGATTGCGAGCAAGGACTGCCAGAGTGTCTGGGAAGGGACTAGGTCCACAGCTCAGAGGCTGCCGCAGGGCAGAGGTGAGTTGGAAGCTCAGCCTTTGCCAATGGCGTTTGTAGCCAAGGGGTGGGCAGGACCTGTTGCCTCACCGCAGATGGAGGTTTACCCCGACACTCACAAACTGTTGGTTCAGACATACTGACATGACTTCCTACTCTGACAAATGGCAATGAAAACAGACCAGTGGCTCTAAAAAAAGAAAACTAAAGCAAACATTTAATTTGGGCTGGCTTCATATAAAATACCACAGGTGAAAGGAGAATAAAGAGCGAAGGATTCAATCTTACATGATCTATGAGTTCTTTGACCATCCCATTCCACTCTCCTTTGTCATTCTGGGCTCCGTATTTACCATCAGAAACTAGTTTGACCTCATAGATGAAGCCTAAAATATTTGACAGCTCCTTTAGTAAGTCCAGGCAATAACCTTCGAATCTGTCATTTCCATATAAGGGCTTGTCAGACTTCTTGTACATAACATAGGGATCTTCCTATAGAAAAAGACAGTAGACATGTAGCAATAGAAATGAAGTTTGTTTCAGCTTATATCAGTTTCTCTAAATTATGTCAATATTTTATAAATGGATTGTAATTAAATGGAAACCAGTAATTTACCATGTCCATTAAAAGCTGTTTTCTGTGTGTTAACAAATTCACTGAATCAATTAGTGATAAGCATAAGGGCCCTAATTTTCAGTGGAACAGACCATTCATAGCTCCCAGGAGCTTTAATTAAAGTAGTGCTTAGCAGATGCAATATCAGATCCAAGATCTGTACTCTACATTGTCCCACCCTAAGGGACAGGAAGGGACGTTGAAGGAGAGAGAAGCCTAAATAACAGAAAAAAGAGAACCTAAAACTGGATATTCTGTGAGAAACAAATCTTTATTGAAAAAAATCTTCAAATGTATAAAATAGCTGTGAGTTGAGCAGGTATTCACATGAGAGAATGGAGAATAGCACAGGTAGATTGCAAAATACCGTGTTGCTTTTCTTTTTAAAGGATTTTGGATAGAAGATGAGGGCAAGCAGGTTTCTGCAGTTTAACATGGTAAAAGAAGTCTGGCAATAGAAGAGGAGTGTAGAGGGAGCCTTTGAGCTCTTTCCCTCCTCTTGAGGAATTAGGCAGAATAATTGAAAAAAGTGGCATTACTGGCCAGGGAGAAAGCATGAGGCTGAACAACTTGTGAATACCCAGTTGCATATTTTCCATTTATCATAGTAGGGGCATACCTCAATCTGTCTATCCACTGTTTGCTACTTTCTTTCATTCCTCTTCATGTCATTTTCAGTAAGAAGGAAGGATGTATAAGCACTGACTACAAAGCTGAGTATATGTGTGTGCTAATTCTTCTGGGGAAAAAAGTGTACAGGGTTTGTCTCTGAAATATTAAAGTAAGCTAAGAGTCTTTCATTGGCAGTGGGGTATTTTTGAATCAGTTTTGTTGGTAGATGAATGTGTATGTTGATTCTGAGTCTAAATCAAAAAATTTGCTTGAAAACAGGCTAGTTTAACAAAACATTGTTTAGTGTGATGCAAAACAGCCATGGAGTGCAGGGCAAAGGTGGCAAAGGCGGCTGCAGAGAGCCCCGTAACCCACCGTCAGCAATGCCTGCATCCTACAGTGCGGCAGTGTCACGGTTTAAAGCTGGGCCGGCTAATAAACCTGTGGCAGATGCTCTCTGTTAACCCTCCCCCCGCCCCCCACCCGAAGGGAAAGGGAAAAGGGAGAGAGACTTATGGGTTGGAAAGTTAAAACAGTTTTAATAAACTATAATAATGAAAAAGAGTATAATAATAGAAATAATCAAATATATACAAAACCAAGATCGAGAGCTTGGAAATCCTCCTCAGGCAGAGTTGCTCCCCCAGCACGGGCAGAGGGGAAAATGCAGTAGCTCCCCTGCCATCACACCTGCAGTCTTTTAACTGGAGAACTGGCAAAGCTGGTACCAATCAGTGGGAGACAGGAGGGCCCGTCCCTCCTGGGCCCCACCTCCAGGAGGGTTAGTGATAAATAGGAAAGTGAGAATGACGTGTATGGGATGGAATATCTTGTTGGTCAATCTTTGGCCACCTGCCCTGTCTGCTCCTCCCTGCAGGTGCGACCCCCCTTCGGCTCTTCACTCATAAGCAGTGAGGAATTTAGCAGTGACCTTGGTTTCTCTAAGACTAATTGGCCTGGTTTGGGCCAAACCAGGACAGGCGGGTGGTGTCACCTCCGCCCAGCGAGACTTACCAAAATGGTGGTGACAATAAGCGTCCGGTTAGCCAAGGAATCGGTGATGTTGGTCGATCGGTCCTTGTTGCTGTCTGTCATGTTAAGGCCACTGTATGAGTTCCAAACCCCAATCTGCACAGAAGAGAGTGAGTGAGCAGCTGCCTGGCTGCAGCGAGCTGAAACATGTCCCTTAATGCTCACCACCTAGGAAGAGTGCACTGGCTCTAGTCACCACAGAAAGAGACACCAGCACTATGAAACACTAGAGAAGAGAAACGGCTGTAGATCTGAATAAGGCAGCAACATCAAATGGCTGATTTAGAAAACACAGGGAACATACTGCCCTTTCAAAAGCAGGTGGAAATGAATAAGCTGTAAGAGTATACGGCATTTCAATACAGTGGTATATGAGCCAATTTGCTACAAAAGTGGAATATGTTGACTTCGTTTCCTGCTAAAAAATGTCAAATGTCTATTTTTATGATTGTTTTTTAAATTTTTGTAAATGGTAGAGTTGAAACATATGGCAAGACCTCTCTCTTCCAATACAAAAGATTAAAAGCTTGAATAAATATGTTGAAGCAGATTGATGGATGCACTGGTCTTTTGCTTCCACTGTGCCTTCAGCAGGTTTAGCAAAGATTATTCTGTCATTTCTTGACTACTATACATGACAGAGCTAGCAAGACGATACCATTTCACCCACTGATCAGTATTTGCTCAGTAAATATAAGTGGCCAAAGACAAATTCCTTTCTAGCCCCAGAGGCAGTGAAGAATTCCAGTACTTAATACCCCATCCAAAGCCTCAAGGGAAAGATTTTCATTATTTCAGTGGATTTGGATCTATACCTTGTGAGGGCAGAAATTATAACCATGTTGATTTATTCAGGTAAATATTTACTTAACATAAATGCAGTCTGAAAGCATCTTCAGGGGTTTTTTTTTGCCTTTGGATTTACATACACAGTGTGGCTGAGGGCTGATGTAAGAAAACTCCAGGCAAGGGGCTGGCTCAGTGAGTTAGGTTTGTATTGGACGTTTGTGGAGAGCACCAGATGGATGGCTTGGGGGACTGACATCGGCCATCCACAGAGCCATTCGCATCGCTGCACCGCTCTGCCGGCATGTTTCAGCTCTACCCTGGAGGGATCCGCTCTCAGATCCTCCCTGCCGGGATGGCCAGTGAAGCTGCCAAGTAAGTCTAAGGCAAAACCCAATGACTTCTCCTGTGTCCTGAAGGTCTCTATCTGCCGTCAGATGCTCAGTCATTTCAGACCCAGACTGGACACTTTTTCTTTGGCTGTTAACTGAGGCAGACATGGTGTCGCCTTTGTACCAAACCCAGCACATTAGTTTGTGTCTGCTGAGTGTGGATTTGAGGTAATAACTGTATAATTTCAAACAAACTTTGGGTTTGTGTCTCTGGGTGATGTTGCTTTTGCCTTCCATAAACTTTTTTTCCAAGGTATGCTTAATAGGAATAGTCATGCCATTTTTTTAAAACTATTTTTCCAAGTATTTATCTGTCATTCCCTTTGTTTCCAAAACTAGATCAGGTTGGGAAACTGATCTGGAAAGTACACACGAAATAAAATGTTGGATACTACGATAGCCTGTGCCAAGAATATAGTAAATAACCTGTGTCCTTGAATTTGCACCAAGGTGGCTGAGTTAATCAAAAAGCCATTCTGCTCATTGTTACTGACTTGATATGCTTTTATTGGCTGGCAGCAGGGAAGAGGAGAAACAACCATGAGGAACATGGAGCAACACAGTCACAGTGCATACAAGATACACCAGGGGACCACTCTACGTCTGGATAAAAGAATGACACTGCAGGTCAACCTTGATTAGAGCGATGGAGGAGGTCGGAGGGGCACTGGAAGAATGAGGCCAAGGTAATACATTACTGTGGTGAATCCGGGGGATTTATTGCAGTTTAGTGACAAGTTTGAGAGGTGTCATATGCCCTTCTCAGCAAGCCTGTGCTCTGAACCAATTGTAATGTGGTTTAAATCAATTCAGCGTAGCACGAAATGCCTAGAGTCAAAAGCGAGTTTCATTCAATAGCATTCTGCATGTCAGGTAGGATGATCTATTCACCAGTAATGAGGGGAAATGGAGGCCTTTGTGCCTTAGCCTGACTCACTGAAGATTAAAACAAGGTTATTCAGTATGTCCTTTATAAGAACATGAAAAGGGTGCTATAGGATGTTTTGCAGTGGTCTACCCTGTAGCGTTAAAATCCCTCCCAAATCAACACAATAACAAAGCCTTTTTTAACTGTGTATGTGGGAGGGATGGGAAATAATAAGATCTGTGTGAAATACACACATAATATAATTCTAAGTTTTCTAAGAAATTTTTATGTTGTGACTCCAAAACACTAAATGGGGTGAATGCAGAATGTTATCTTCTCCTTACAGAATGGCAACTGTGGGTTGTACCTCCAGTGGGGAGCAGCGCATAGAGCTGGTCCCTGACTCCCACTTCAGTGCCTTTTCCACCAGACAGAGGCACCTCATGTTAAAAGAGGGCTGAGATTCCTGGGGTAATTTAGATCTTTTATAAACAAGCATAGTTCCAGTTTCCATACGTTAGTGAATGACAGTACCCACTCAATCATCTATATTATTTTCTGTAAGGAGCTAATAACACACTTGTCAAAATTTTTAGTCAACAATGCTCAAACATTGCCTGCACAGTACGCATTTTGTGAGAGGCAAAAAAAGCCCCAACCCTGCACATTAAAGCAGTCCTTGCTGCTCATGTCAATACACATTTGAAATGGTGTAAATTTACCACTGATGGTGAATCTTAGGTGAATCAGGAAGGATAACAGCTGAGAAAAGGACTGCTTTTGCTTGCAGCCAGGAGCTTCTACTCAAAGAGGGGAAAGGCACAGCTCCCAAGAAATAAAATAATAACTAAAAAAAAGATTTTGGTGAAAAACCTGAATCCTGCCAAGACCTTTTTACTATTTGGAATTAACTGTGTCTCAAGTTGGGATGAAACTTATTCTACCAGAAAAATTCATACTCTCAGATAGACTGTTGTCTCTAAACTGCAATATGAGCGTCACTGGCAAAACCCAAAGGATGAGTCTGAAGACCCAGCCCAAAGGTTTTTTGCATCACCTGTCTGTGTACAAACCTTCTTCCACACTTTATATAAATGACTAGAAACCTCGCCAGCAGCCTTGGTACAGAGAAAAATAAACACAGTGCTTCATTAAAAATGAAAAGAGAACCCGTCTGAAGAGCTGTGTGGGAGAAATTACATTTAAAGTCTTAATTAACCCATCAGCAATTATCATTCTGAGTCAAGCCAGTGTATGCAGAGCAAGGGACAATGCTGTCTGCAACTGACATGACCTGTGTTAGGGATTTTTGGGCAGCCACAGCAGCCATCTCCTAGGCAGTGGTGGAGGGAGCCTGTGGTGCCTGTCAGGAACCCATGTTTGCTGCTGAGGGCAAGGGCAAGGCCATCCTGCCTCCCTCCTGGACCCCCCAAGTCCCCCTTGGTCTCCAGCATGGGCCCTGGCTGGCGGTGGTGGGATTTGGACGCCAGCATCAGCACCGTCCAGCTAGCATGAAACAAGACCAAAAGCATCCATGGCTTTGGGCTCCTTCGTATTGTCTCTGCAAGTCAAGGAGCTATCCTGCCTTACACCTCTGCATCTTCAGGAGAATTTATAAGTGGTAAAGAAAACAAGATCTTTTGACATGGATTTTTTTCAGAGATGTGCTTCCCTGAGCGTCCTGAAGGAACGTGAACTTTATTTGTCTATTGTTTGAACGCAGAACCAGTTTCTGAAATTGTATCATGCAGAACTTTCTGCTTTCAAACAAAGATGCTAGAACTCACTCACCTATAGTATCACCATTTCAGCATAATTTATGATAAGCCGTTAGGGATGTGAGGGAAAAAGAACTTATCTAATCTCAAAAACATGAAGACTTTTTAATATCTCCAACTCTTGTTGAGGTTATTACTCAAGCATCTTCTTTCCTCTCTCCCTCATGTCACATTTATTAAAAGCAGTACACGTAAGATAAGTCTAGGTTTTACCTATATATATGAATTTACCACACCAAGTGGTAAGAACCAGGAGCTGAAGATAATGTGCACTTAAAATAATTATTTCCATTCAGATAATTATTGCCAGTCCCAAATTCCTATCCCATACCTCGAAATGCAAGGTACGCATTGTAAAATAATAAAACTATCTTAGTAGCTCTGTTTTGACTTTGACTTAAATAATCTTGAGAATAGTGGATTTTACCCCAAGCGCAGGAGGTTCAAGCTGAGGAGAATGAACTTCCCTGTGCCCCTGTCAAATTAGCCTTTTGTCACTGTTTTACAAAAGATCTGGTTACCTTTTCTGTTCCTTCCTCCTTGAGGCTAATAATGTCCAAATCAAAATCCTTCCGTAAGCCGTCGGTTTTGTTGAAGGTTATGCGCCCTGTCAGGCCATCCCACCGTGCCTGTGTGAACACAAAAACACTCTTCCCTGTAACAATTAGTAGGAACAAATATTGCATTTTAAATTAACTGTATAATTGAATCACTTCCAAATAGTTTTTAAACATATGTGGCTTTGTTACGTGGATAAAAACCAGTTTCTTCAACTTTGTTGTTATCTAGTTTCTCTTCAATATGTTTTGTATTTTACAGTCAGGAACAAGTTTGTGACAGTTTGTATGTATTGATTTACATATGTCTAGTACTGTATACACTGAAGAGAAAGAAAGAGTAAAATATGTATTACACGTGCCCAAATACAGGACAGTTTTGCATTGCATGAGAATTCACTAAGAAATGAAACGAGGAGTCTGCTTTGTCCAAGCTTTGGGTCTGAACCTCAGAGTACAACGGTCTAAATCCACTAGCCTCGCTGGAATGATCCTCTTTGCCCCAGCCCAGGACCTTTTAAGTACTCCATGATGAATGGGTAACAAATGGCAATCAGTGCTGAATGGAAGTCCCCAGAAGGTCCTTAATGAGCAAAGGTAGCTAACCATCCCAAATCAGCAAAGCTTTCTCAACACTTCAGTTGTGCATTTCCTAGTCTCGTGTGATAGATACTCCCTCTGCTACTCAGGGTGCCCAAATTCAGATTTTTCCAGGAAGAGGTAAATGAACAAAGGTCTTCCGTCATTCTTGCTTGATTTCTTGGACAGGTTGTGGTTAAATGTCCCCCACCAGCATTGGACTCCTAATGCCTAGGGACACAGTTTAGTGGTGGACTTGGCAGTGCTAGGTTAACGGTTGGAAATGATGATCTTAAAGGTCTTTTCCAATCAAAATGATTCTATGATTCTATGACTTTGCTGAATTGTTTCACTAATCCTTACTCAGTTTGCATCCCCAAGGAAAAAGACACAAGTTCCCAAGTAAGCAGAGGAGGTGTATCATTCCTAATAGGAGCGCTGCCACTGCCTATGCTCACAGGTGTTGATGATGATGGCTCTAAAAGCAGGCTTTCAGTAAAAATTCGCCCAGTCACAAAGACCTAATAAAAGCTTTGCCATGTAAGGTACACACAAGTCTTACATACGTGTTTGAAGTACAGCATACAAGTCACATATGATCAATTTTGGGCCAGGCAGCATTTTACTGTACTGTCATAATTAAGTGAAATCACATGTTCCTTATTTTAAACATTAGCATCAGGAGTAAGTTAAACTGGTGGACTTTGTACATCAGTCTGTACAGCCATAATGATTCCCTGTGCTGTGGAATGCTTCTTCAGTGCAGCAGGATCAATTTCCAGAACCAACTTTCTCCGCAAGTTAAGTTTTCTGTATCTTGTAAGCCTCTCAGCAAACTCACTTTCTTTTAAATGAGATCTGTCTCTCATATAGCCCCCATTTTGTCCCCAAAGCTGAAGCTTGTCTACAAAAGAAAGTATTTGATGGATTTCAAACTGCAGATGATTTTTATAATCTATTTTTGGGAACTCCCACATTAGATTAAATTCTTCCAAGATACAGGAAAGACTGATGATAAATGATGGCATAGTTTCTTCATGTGTGTCAGGCATATAATTCTTAAATTACGAGCTTTTCTACTGTGCACTTTTATTTGCTTCATTTAATTTGTTGTAGACGGATGATGTAAGGAATGCTGCATCAAAAATCAGCAGGCATACAGAATGGTGTCACTCCTCCCTGTTAAATCTCAATTCTAGCTCTGAATCTGCAGGGTTTATCTCAGATGCTGGGGTGTTATCAACATATGTCTTAGACAAATCTGGTGCATCTAGAATTTTGTGGAAACACACCTGCATTTTGAAGCATGCTTAAGTAAAATAAGAATGGAAAAGCACAAATGCAACAAATTTGCTATGAGACTTTCCACCTTAATGAGGCGGGAACATACGAAATTCTCAGCTGTAAACAGTGAAACACTTGTGGGTTTGTATGCTGATATAATTAAGATAGCAGGAGGGGACATATATGAATGCATTTCATTATATAATATCTCTTTTCCAGTCTGTCTTTTTATTACTCTTACATGACCCCCATTTCTTATTCGTAAAGATGGAACATTTTTAAAAACATGATCTTTAGAGATCAATTCCTCCTGAGAGGGCAATGTGCTTATGTGAAATGCTCACATTTATTGATTATATATCAGATGCTCAGCTTCTCTGCTAACGTGATATGATCTTGAATAAAGGAACGAATACGTTATTTTTGGAAATGGTATCAGGAGCCTACATCTCCATTCTTGTAAAAAAAGATTTATATGGTGAAATGCTAGCTCACTTTTGAAAATAGGCATTGGTGCTGCTCCCTCCACACTAAAAAAAAGGGAAGGAAAAGATGTTACAAGCTGCATAGGTGCATGCTTAAATTTCGAGGTAGCAGAGAAGTGCATATAGCCTTTGTCTAACAAGTCCCTTAAGACCATCAAATAATGACCCAAATGTGACTTAAATTATAAACAGGAGTCAGGGAGTGTTTCTTAGAAGAGTTTAACTTAAATGTTGAAGGGGTTTTTCAGACCCTAATTGTGAAGCACACACTTCAAATACCATTTGAATTCTAAATTTAATTTCTGATTTTTATTTTATTTATTTTATTTATTCTAGATGAAAATAAAACATTTGTGTTTGAGTCCAGTGAGCTTAATTTTATTTCTGACTTCAAGACAGTTGTGGCATCTGTGTGTGCAGCGTGTCTAGACAGACAGGTGATGTTTCTTTTGTGATCAGAAACAAAAGTCTTCCTTAAGAAACAAAGGGGATGAGCTAGAAACCTATGATCCATCTCAGGCTTTCTGAAGTGTATGGTAAAACTTCCACGCTTTTAATACGATTTGAGTCCTAATGCACAACTGCCTTCTGCATGCAAAGACAGTGAAATGTATCATTGCTCCGAAATCATAGCTGTACACCACTGACTCTAGATGCCTGTCAGGTAAATCAAGGATGCAAGCACCTACTAGGCGCCGTGTTCAGGCAAACAGAATAGGCAGCAGTTGCACAGTTCTTCAATGCAATTAACGAACAGAAATGAAGCAGAACTTTCTCAATAGTCAGAAATCGCACGACTGTTTAACACAGCAATGAGATTTCATGCTTTTATATGCAAGATTTATAGCAATTTTAATGTTTCTAGTGACACTCTGTGTTAAATGTTACAGGATATAATAAAAGTTGAATCAGAACCTAACCATGTAATTCATCAAAAGAAATTGCTTTTTTGCACCGTGTCCTTGCTTTAATATTAGAGGAACTAAGGGCACAATTTGAAACTCTTAGGGACAGAATATATTTTCAGTATTGTTTGTGTATTTTTGAGTAGAGCTTGCAGCTTAATTAAAAGATGTGATTTTCAGTGGCTTCTGCTTGTAACGTCCTTTGCTTGTCTTAGATCTCATTTATGCAAGGTTGCAGGCTGCCTCTGTCAACGGAACTGTGAGGAAATGCTGTTCTTTCGGGAGTTTGGTTTGCATCAGTAGGGCAATGCAGTGCTCATCTGAGGTTCAAATTAAGGTCTCAGATTCGCCAATACTGTGTGTTTTATCAGATAATTATTATTCCTATTTCTAAGTTGCAAACATTTGAAAACTTCCTCCTGTTTATTAAACAAAATGGGGAATTAACTCAATATGTTGGTTTCAACTGGTAGCTGAGAACCAAACAGGACAGGACTAGCAGCTACTCAGATCCTTTCTTACTAAGCATTGGAAATGTAGTAGATAGAACAGATTACAGATAAGTCTTCAGTCATCTCTGAAGGCTGTCAGGTACCCAACATGGCAAAAATATCCAAAGCAACCTAATTAAAACTGTGAAACTTTCTATTTTTACTACTTTAAAAAACGAAGATTGTGGGTGAACTGCAATCTAAATCTGAGGTTAAATATTCAAATTGCAATATTAGTTTCCATATAAATATATTGATGGAAAATTGTAACAACTGGAAAATGAAGCTGACTCAGCTTCTAAGAGCACACACTCCAGAATTTTGCTATCAATTCACACAACCATCTTTATATCTGTTTCCACTTCATCATCTTGAATCAATTACTATAGCAGCCTTAGTTTCAGTCAAAGCCAATCAACAGTTCAATCCCAGAATCAATTAGTTCAGTTGCTACCAGACTTACTAAGGTAAAACAAAAGGTACATTTCATATTCTGTTTCTCTTGCCTCTACCAGACCTCACTTATATTTCCAGATTTGTATTAGCAAGATACAACTGGATCGAGAAATCATAATGCACAGTGTGTATAACACATTGACTGAGTAAATATTCAGCTTTATGGTATAGCCTCAATAGGATATAGCCAACTTTGTAGATACTGTATTGCACTACTACACACAAAAGTCAATCTTTCTCAGACAAATTGACTGGATTTTCATTATGTATTGTTTTTTTCTTACTCAATATAAGTTTATCCAAAAATTTTATTTAACCGTTTATCTGCCTATGGTGTATTTTCTCTTTCCGAGTCCATTGTTGGAGTGACAGATAGTGGATAGTTGTGTTTCAGGTTAGAAAACTTTAAGTTTTTCAAGGTCCTTTTTAAAGTGTCCAAAGTGCCCTGGCAATTAAAAAATGCATAAGCATAATCTTATTTTAACTTTTTAAACTATTATGTTTAATAATGTTTCATAATGTGCAGACATTTCCACTCTTCTATTGGTATTCCACTCATTCTAATAACCTGTGAAATAAAACAGTTTTTCTGAACCTGTTCTTTAGACCTCTTCTTGTAATTAATCAAGCAACCTCTTTAGAGTTTCAAAGTCAAGCTTTAACCTTTTCTTGTTTCCACTATTCAAAAAATAAGACCCCCCTTTTTGAATGTATGTATGTCCGGAGCTAATGTTAGAAGAAAACACCTGAGACACAAATATGCACCCCCAAATGCAAATAAAACTTGACTATATCACTTACAAAATATGTGTACATATTGAATCTACTTTAAATGGTATAAGGAAAAGTTGTCATAACTCTTAACAAATTTTTAAAATATATAGACAAAAGGAGGTGATAAAACTTCTGAGTGAAAAGCCAGGAAGAAAAGCTATTTTAGCACAGTATTGTGGCAGAAAATGAACTGTTCTGTTCAGCTCCAAAACCCTGCACAATACCAGGTTCAAGCCTGACTTTGTGCAAGATATTCAGACACTTTTCATCTGCCACTGAAGCTTGAATTATTGTTTAATATGAAAGTATCATAAATTGATTATAAAGAACATCTTATGTTAAGACTGTTCTTGGATATAAGTGCAATGCTAAATGACAGTCTTCATTCAAAAGCCTTACAAATACATCTGGGCACACAAAAAGGCCCTACTGCAATGGACTTGAGAAATTCCCAAAGTAGGCAACGGGCCATATTTAGTTATGTATTTTGTAAAATAGTCTCTGTGGTTTTTTTTTTTATTTCTCTCTCTCTTTTTTCTTTTTTTCTTTCTCTTGCTTTTTATGTGTTATTTGAACATTTTGAAACTATCCTAAAGACATGCAATCAGCAGAGTTTTTCTACAGATTTAATGGGAGCTTGGAACAGAAATTGGTTAGCTGGACTCTTCAATATAGGAGAAGTACATTCAGAAGCTAGACTGAAGTCTAATCGAAGATAAGGATATTTTCCTGTCTACTCAGTTTTGTCAATGAGATTATCCTGACCTTTGGTAGACTGCTTTCCCAAGCATGTTAAAAGTAACCTACAAAGGGAAGTAATTGGACTGATCTCTTTTTTTTTTTTTTTTTAAATGATGGCTATATAGGCCAAGTATATTTGTATTTTTAATTCTTGGTGTTATAAACGGCTTATTTACTATCAGAAGTTACTAGGTAAAACCGAACATCAGTTATTGATTTAATGTATGTTTCTAATTAACCAGAGTTGTGAATTAAAAGGTATTAACTTACACCACCGTCATGTCATTGCTTTTCTTTCTCTTTTTAATGATGAATGAAACAATAGAAAAAAATTATTGGCAATCATCTGACCTGGAGTTAGTATTCAACTCCCCAAATTATTTTTGCTCATTTACCATTGCACAGTGGCAGAGATATGTTAACATCATAGTCTTTTTGGACCTATATATCCTCTGAAATGAATGCATTATGTGTTTGGACTGAGATTAGGAAATTCATTCTGCTTCTGTTCCAATGAGCAACTTGAAAGGAAACCAAAGTCTCTCTTCATCCGGAAGAGAGACTTTACATCATAATTTCCTGTAGTCACCATCTCACTAGAATGTTTTACTTCAGCTAAGTAAACCTAGAAATTAACCTAAATTAGCAACCCAGAGTGAATGACAGCTAAGCAACTTCCGCAAGTGCTAGTGTCTCCATGGCACTTCAGGTATGGCATCCTTCAGCTTTTAAGAAAAGGTGGCAGATGAGTACATATGGGAATCTCAAATGGCATATCAGTTGTACCAGAGTGACAGACTTATTCTGTTTAGTCAGCGTTACCTGCTTATAAAGAAGGTGAACACCTACTTTAGTTTTGAACTAATAATCCAAAATTTCTGATGAGGGCTGTGGTGCTGACATCCAAATGTAGAGGTGGGTGATGATGTCTCCTCCGTTGGGTCTCAGACTTATTAACAGAGCAGAACTCTGATGTTTACATAATTATTGACAATTATTAATGAACATATACAGAGGATATCGATTGTGTTGGTTGATGGCAAGGGACGAGACAGCGAGTGAGCTATTTTTCTCATTTTTTTCCCCCCACTCCAAACTTTCGCTTCTTAGCTACAAAATCAGATATCTGAAAAATTTATAAAACATAGGCATACCTAAACCTACTATGGCCACATGCTCAGAATACCACAGATCACTTTTCTGCAACAAAATATTCCAACACCGTAAATAACAATACCACTATATACTAACCAAAATGGTAATGATCAAGGAAAAGTTCACTTTAATTTTCCTTTGGTTTTCTTTCCTTTTGGAAGAGAAAGCTCCTGCTTTATTAGAATTGCAAAGACAGTTGATAGACTTAAGTGATAGTGATATTGCTTCTAGTTACAGAGGAAATCATAATGTGCTCTGAGCCATACATCAATTTATCAGCTCTTACAATTAATCCTCTTATTAAAAGAGATCCTTAAGGATTATGGAATACAGTGAGTTAGTGTATGACTTTTCCATTATCCTAGTCCAAATCTAGCATAACAGATGTAAAAAAAAGAATTTCAGCATTCACCATTACAGGGTTTTACCTACCCTACTGAAAATCATGATGCTTCATAGTCTTTTTACTCAGAAGAGGTCCAGGACTGGAACAGTCACAGGCTTTTACTAAGCAGCAATGGAAAGGAAAAGAGGAGGTGAGGGGGAGGCTTGTTCTTAAGAAAGGGTTTAGGCAGCTGTTATAAGATTGAGCACACCCGTGCCTTGAAACAAGAGAGACACATGGTGGGTAAATAGAGAAGGAGGATGTCTTGGGAAAAGTCACAAGCTGTTCCGTGAACTGCTCAAGAGCGCTCATTTCCAGAGCAGTGGTTGAGCTTAATGACATTCAGGGGTAGTCATATGAAAGGTTTGTGGTGTGACAAATTTGACAAATGAACCCTGGCTGCTTGAGGATGATGGCTTAGGTGGACTCATTACAGAGTATATGTTTGAAAAGCCTTAGAGTACCTTTAAAGCTTACACCTATCAGATTGCTTTATATCAATACCAGAGATGAGGGAGTGGGTGTGAAGAATCGGAAGGGAAGGTCAAACTTTGCCAGTTATTCTTCCTAGTTAGAGCAGAGTCTGTCTTACCATGCATGAACATGACTGTCACTGAAGTGTCTGGGTGGGATTACTGTTGACTATGAACTTGGAAACCGTAACTTTACACTACTGTGCTAATGGGGATCGGGATCCCATTGTAACAGACACCGCTTGTACAGGGGAGACAGTACGTAGAGAAATCCTGTTCTGCACACCTAACAGACTAAATACGCTAACTAGACAAAAGCTATCATCCGTCTTTTACAGAGGGGAATCACAGCATTTCCAGTTACAGGACTTCTTCACCTAGATTTTTAGGTCCTGCTGCTTTTGTTTTGGAGTGATGTGATAGCTACAAGCATGGACAGTGAACAGCCTGATCATGTCAGCATGTTGGAAGCACCTACCTAGCAATGACCAGTTTTGCCTTATCAGGTAATCACGGCACAGGTTTTGGATCTGTCCTGAAGTGATTTGCTCATGGTTGCACAGAGTCTATGGCACAGACAGGAACCAGAGCCAAATCTCTGGCATTCCCACCCATCATCTTGAGTAGGAAATGTTCTCCTAACTGAGCTGTTATCTTATTACAGTGGCACTGACCCATTGAAAAACAGGGATGACATGGAAGCTGGAGGGGGCTTTGTGTGGTGCAAAGCACTGTGTCATTTCCACCTAAGATAACGGGACCCAAGTGCTGGCAAATCTGTGAATGAGTGAGTAGGAGGTTGTGTGGTTGAAGAACAGATTGTTTCAATGAGAGTAAACTGCTCCAAAACCTAAATCATCTGCCTTTAACAGTTATCTCGTAAGCTCTTTGGAGCAAAGACTGTGCACAATGAATGGCTCAATGGTGATATGATCAGGGCTCCTGGAAGCTTTTCCAGTACAAATAAGTATCATACAGTTTAGGCCATGCACTAACACTTAAATCGAAATATTAGTGTGGAGTAAATGATGAGAACTCTTAGTAGGCCAGGACATACAAAATATGTTCTGAAAAAAGGTTTCATGTAGCGAATATCAAAATATCCTCTACAGATTCAGACAAAATAATTTTATAGCAATTCTTGCTCATTTTTTATAAAAAATCTGCTTTCCGGGTAATATTTTAAAAAATAAAAACGTAATGGAAGAAAATATATGTAATCTTTTTGTAAGATTTCTTGTTTTGATTTTAGATTTCAAAGTATCAGAACCTTGCAGATGATAATTTTTTATCAATTCAATGTGTATTTATTCCTAGTATGCAAGTTTTAGACCATTATTTTGCAATATCGAGTTATCTGGTGAGAGAAGTCCTACCAAAGTAAATAACTGATTTTCTTTGAATTAACTAAATATTGCAGCATCAGAGCCCAGAGAATAACTGCAGCCAGTATCTCTAGATGCTGTAACTGACTCAACACTAAAACACAATGACAAAGACGCAGCAGAAGAGATGCTATTTTACGTTTTGGAGCTGAAATATTGTCATCTTTCCCCAGCCACGTGTATAGAGGTTTCTGTGTAGCAGAAAGACTGGGTGACTGACACACAGATCCTTCCTCAGACAGCAGGGGAGATGGTGAGTTCTTTAGTCTTCCGACATCCACAGTCTTGTACTGCTCACTTCTTTTGTTGTCCCACTCTGTAGATTTTTAGTCCCATGAAAATACTCTTACATACTGACTTCGGTAGTAATAAAAGACCATGAAACAAATGAAATGTTCTGTTCTCTTACAAGATTTTTTGTGCTCCTTTGTTTGGAAATGCTGTCAATTTTAACCAAAAAAAAAAAGATGTATACCTCCCCAGATGGACTGCTTTCTCTTCTGTCTTATTTTAAATTCATACTTTTCCTGTAAAGAAAAATCTTCAGTTCCTTCTTCTTCCAATGATGTTCTATGTTTGTTTTAGATTTAGTTAGTTATTATCAAGAATTCCCTGAAAATTACATCCTCTGATTTGATACCAGTTAATCAAGACTTTGGATCAGAATGCGAAAGTAGGAACTTGCCATCCATCTACAGTGCTGGGCAAATGTCAAACCGTTCAGAGATTTAAAGGATATAAACTTTTAAACATTTATGTGTTGAAAAAAGCCAATATGAGAGCTGAAAAATGGCACTAAAAATGTGAGAAAACAGAGAAATCTACTGCTTTCTTATTGCAGAACAACCAGGTCTAGAAGAAGTGTGTATATAGCAGATACCTCAGGACAGACAGGAGTTTCTAAATCATTCATACACTCAGCACATGTGAGACAGACATGCATCTGGTTTTGGAGGCAAGTATGGGCTAGCAAGTGACTAATGCACTGAATCAAATTCACTCAGAAGAATTATTACAAATAATTTGAGCCAGAGGCTTGAAAGATATACAGTTGTGGTAGTCCTGGTATGACCAATTCCACCTATCTTGTTGCTTTCAATGGTCATTAGTCTACACGAAGAATTGGTTCAGCTCAGAGGATTCTCAAGTCTTTTTCCCTGTGGTGCAGGTCTTCCCAGCTCTTTTTGTGGTGACTGGAAATTATAAGGCCTCCCTATTTCCCAGTCTTCCTAATTATGCTGATGGAAAGGCTTCTTTCTCTACAGAGCAAGGCTATCATTTGCTTGAGTTTGGAAGAAAAGATTCCAGGAATGACACTCTGAATCACCATCATGATTTCAAAAAGCAGGCAAAATAACAACCTAAGATAATAAAGATGTCCTTGTTGAATAATTTCATTTCTTGATGCTGAGTTGGTTTCTGTCCTCTTGTACAGGGAAGGACTGGATACATCTTTATTTTTATTAATTTTACTCTCGAAGCAGAGTGTCATCCACAGACCATCCGCACAATGCTAGATGCTTTAAAAACTGTAGAATGTGTTCAACATGTACAGTACTCTTCCTGTGTACAAATAAGCTAAATTAAGGTCTCATTTTAAGTCTTTAACAATAAAAAATGGTGTGATAATTCAAGCTGGCTTCTTCAGGGACTTAATTTTAGTAATCTTTTCTTTGTTGCAGGCTAAAGACATTCTATGAGACATACTATTTATTACTTGTAGAAAAGAGAATCAGGTAGCAGAGGGCTAAAAAACCCTTTATAAATTTTAAGGAAAGAGTTTCTTGAGCTTGGAGGCATTTGAGTGAGGCTGGCTTTCCAGTCGAACTGGGACTTCTTCACTCAGAAGAATTATTATTGAGACAGAGGCTTGAAAGTTTTACAGTCATGGTAGTGCCTGTATGACCAAATCCATTTATCTTGTTGCTTTCTGTGGCCATTACATTAGCCTACACAAAGAATTGGTTCAGCTCAGAGGATTCTCGAGAGCTTTTAATGGCACACCACCAAAGGAAGGCTGTATTCAATTACTCAATGCAGAATCTAGATGGACAGCTCTCACACCTGGTCTCTACTAACTAGGCGTGCTTGAAACGTATCTTGTCAAAAACACAACATAAACTGCAATGTAGAAGTAAAGGTTTCAGATTTCTTTTGATCTTTGAGATTTGTGTGTGTGATTCTGTTTGAGGAGATTTAATAAAGTCACTAAAGATAAAGTCTGCACCACTATCTTCTGCAATACTTCTCTGCACTGTAGTTCTTTTAATTGTAACTGGATTTGAGTGAGGGGAGCTCACATTGGGTTAGGTGATAATTGAATAACAAACAATCATTTTTTTTACAGCTTATCTCATGCTTTAAGGGGGACATGACCTGGGAACTTGATCATGCAATTATAAACACCTGTTTCATGTTTACACACAATTTTCTTCTAGGAAAAGTGTAATCATGCTTTCTCTCCTTATTCCCTCTCTGAAGAGACAGAATGACCTCCTTCTTCTTTCTAGGCACGGGTAAGATGTACTCCCTGCAAATGCTTCCATAAGGGCTAGAAGATTAAAATATCATTTAGATATCAATGACATTATGTCACTGAGAAAGACAAGCTTCTGAGAAGGATTTACTTTTCATTAAAAAGAACTTCATGAGCTATTGCAGAAATGCCTTGATCCCAGACAGTGTATTTTATGTAATATCCTCCTTCATGGGAACTAGCTGATGACCTCTCTGAGCTCCAAGCTGACACAGAATCACACAATCACAGAATGGTTAGGGTTGGAAGGGACCTCTGGAGATCATCTAGTCCAACCCCCTGCCAAAGCAGGTTCCCCTAGAGCATGTTGCACAGGGTTGCGTCCAGGCAGGTTTTGAATACCTCCAGAGAAGGAGACTCCACAGCCTCCCTGGGCAGCCTGTTCCAGTGCTCTGTCACCCTCAAAGTAAAGAAGTTTTTCCTCATACTCAGATAGAACTTCCCATGTTTTAGTTTGTGTCCATTGCTCCTTGTCCTGTTACTGGGCACCACTGAGAATAGTTTGACCCCATCCTCTTGACATCTGTCCTTAAGGTATTTGTAAGTGTTGATAAGATTCCCCCTCAGTCTTTTCTTCTCCAGGCTAAACAGACTCAGCTCCCTCAGCCTCTCCTCATAAGAGAGATGCTCCAGTCTTCTGATCATCTTGGTAGCCCTCCGCTGGGCTCTCTTCACTAGTTCCTTGTCTTTCTTGAACTGGGTGGCCCAGACCTGCACACAGTACTCCAGGTGTGGCCTCACAGGGCAGTGTAGAGGAGGAGGATAACCTCCCTCGACCTGCTGCCCACACTCTTCCTAATGCACCCCAGGATACCATTGACCTTCTTGGCCACAAGGGCACATTGCTGGCTCATGGTGAACTTGTTGTCCTCCAGGACTCCCAGGTCTTTCTCCACAGAGCTGCCTTCCAGCAGTCAACCCCCAGCCTGTACTGGTGCATGGAGTTATTGCTCCCTAGGCGCAGGACCCTACACTTGCCTGTGTTGAACTTCATGAGGTTCCTCTCTGCGCAACTCCCTAACCTGTCCAGGTCTTGCTGAATGGCAGCACAGACCTCTAGTGTATCAGCCACACCTCCCAGTTTTGTATCATCAGCAAACTTGCTGAGTGTACACTCAGTCCCTTCATCCAGGTCACTGATGAATAAGTTAAACAGGACTGGACCCAGTACTGACCCCTGGGGAACACCGCCAGCTACAGGCCTCCAACTAGACTCTGTGCCACTGATCACAACCCTCTAAGCTCTGCCATTCAGCCAGTTCTCAATCCACTTCACTGTCCACTCATCTAACCCACACTTCCTGAGCTTCCCTATGAGGATGTTGTGGGAGACAGTGTCAAAAGCCTTGCTGAAGTCAAGGTAAACAACATCCACTGCTCTCCCCTCATCTACCCAGCTGGTCATGTCCTCATAAAAGGCCATCGGATTAGTCAAGCATGATTGTCCTGGTTTGGCCTAAACCAGGCCAATTTTCCTTTCAGTGATTTTTACTTTCAGCTAAGTCTCTTCTAAGTAACTGCACTTTCTGAAACTAACTGCATGTTTTGCAGACAGTGTCTGCTTCCAGGACTGATAACGCTCAAAGTTTATAGTTATCTCTGAGGCACCGGTAGGGATGTTGTGCAGAAAGGCTCTTGCTGTACTTATTCTCAGAGAAACCAAGGTCACTGCTAAATTCGTCACTGCTTACAAGTGAAGAGCCGAAGGGGGGGTCGCACCTGCAGGGAGGAGTGAACAGGGCAGGTGACCCAAAATTGACCAACGAAGGTATTGCATCCCATACACATCATTCTCAGTATAAAGCGGGGGGATCACGAGGGTCTCGCTCTCTTTCTGCTATGGCCGGTGTCCAAAGAGGACTCTCTCCATTTTCCTGCTGCCCCCGATCCCGATCCGTGCATTCCTGAATCCAGCTCTCAACCATCGCTGGGCCCAGCCTGGGCCTTCCCGAAGCCTGTCCTGCAGTGCCAGTGGTGACGTGGCCGACATTGGGGGAGCTCGATTTTGGTTTTCTATATATTTGTATATATTTGTATATATTTGTGTATATTTGGTTATTCCAATATTATTATTATACTTTTTTTCATTATTATAGTTTATTAAAACTGTTTTAACTTTCCAAGCCGTAAGTCTCTCTCACTTTCCCTTTCCCTTAGGGGTGGGGGGGAGGGTTAGCAGAGAGCATCTGCCACAGGTTTAAGAGCCAGCCCAGCTGGGGCAGGTGCGACCCCCCTTTGGCTCTTCACTTGTAAGCAGTGACAAATTTAGCAGTGACCTTTGTTTCTCTGAGAATAAGTACAGCAAGAGCCTTTCTGCACAACATCCCTACCGGTGCCTCAGTGATAACTATAAACTTTGAGCGTTACCAGTCCTAGAAGCAGACACTGTCTGCAAAACATGCAGTTAGTTTCAGAAAGTGCAGTTACTTAGAAGAGACTTAGCTGAAAGTAAAAATCACTGAAAGGGAAATTGGCCTAGTTTAGGCCAAACCAGGACAATGATTTCCCCTTGGGGTCCCCAGGACTAGGGGGGTTTGGTCAGTCTTGCTTTTCTCTGCAAATTTCCAAATGCTTCCCACAATCAGCATTAGCTCCTGAGATCTTTAGAGCATAGAATATTACTCTTTTTGTTGCTGTAATTGATTATTCTGTAGCCTCAAATATTTTTGATAGTGCTTTTCTTTTATAATCTGTTAGCATTTCAAGTCTTGGTCATTAAGAAAAATAGGCAGTGGATCTGCTACTGCCGTTACCTGGTACACTTACCTGAAGTCCTAAGACTGAGGGAGGAGTCACATTAAAATAGCCATCTTTTTGTTTTCACATACCCTGAAAATTCAGAAACCAACTCCAACGTGCATGTATTCACAAAATCACAGAATCAATCAGGTTGGAAGAGGCCTCTGGGATCATCAAGTCCAACCATTGCCCTAACACCACCATGACAACTAGACCATGGCACTAAGTGCCATGTCCAGTCTTTTCTTAAACACATCCAGGGATGGTGACTCCACCACCTCCCCGGGCAGCCCATTCCAATGTCTAATGACCGTTTCTGAGAAGAAATTCTTCCTAATGTCCAACCTGAACCTCCCCTGGTCAAATCAGCATAAATCAAAAGGCAGTATTTTGCCCTACGATCTCCACTTTCCAGTTGCTTTCAGGAAGAAGCTAACTTGTGTGTACCTGAGGACCAGATATGACCTGAACCTTGACTTCCCAACAGGCAGTGACAGGCTGAAAAAAATTAATTTGCCATCTGCAGAGTGAAGAGAGAAGCAGCCTGTCAGCTGCTATACAAGTCCAAGGCTTTCCACCTTAACCACTGCTCATGTTCAGGCGGGTTCTGAGGTCCTTTCTATTACCATCAGCCTGGCATTTCATAGCATTGGCCCACAAAGCAAATGAGATGACTGCAGTTCTTATCACCACTAAAATAAAACACAAAAACCCACCACAGAGCCATTGAAGTACTTGCTAAGCTCTAGCACCTGCAGGACTCATTTCAGGCAACCTCTTCATCTGCAAGTTGTTTATTTAGACAACAGTACAGAATATTTGTCTTCAAACCAGTCTGTAAAATGCCTTCACAGACTGCCAGTACCATGTGACAAAATAGTAAAATTAAATTTTATTTTTGTGGACCCAAATATCATTCTGCCTGCTTGACTTTTTTTCTCCATACCTATTAACTTGATTCCTAATTTATACAGTTCATCTCTCCTTGTTGAGCAAACCAGATCCTAACATGAACTGGGGAGGTCCAAATGTATTTGCTGTTTATTTTCCAATACCAGTTATAGCCTCTATGGGAAATGTAATACTGTCTTATTAAACCTTATCCTGTACTTTTAACAACCATCTTTTTTTTGGCTAGAACAGAAATAGGAAGATAAGACTCTTGGAGTATCTAAATCAATGTTTTACTGACCATGAAAGACACTATCTGCAAAGCAATCAGTAATTAGTTCACATATCTCACTCCAAGCAAGGGAAGCTAGCTGTACATGATAAATGTGAACTGTATAACTTTTTAAGCTTTGAACTGGATCTGCTGAGATACATCTGGTGCTCTTGGTCACAGTACTTCTGGCTTAAGATTCAGGACCCTTATGCTATACACTTAGCACCAACCAAAATAAGTAGATCACCACTGTAGAATTATGCAGGTGCATTCACTGATACAAAGTCTTTTGCTAACTTCCAATTTCATTATAATTATTCTCAAAATGCACCAGAAATTGTATGAGTAGCAATGCCACCTCATTTAGTTTGAGGTTGACAAGTATAAGAACAAAGGTTCTCACTTAGATCAAATCAGAAGGGAGGGAGAAGTTCATCTTTATCACAGCCACTTGTGAAACAATATTCTCCTCTCTTTTCCTGTTCCTGCTACAGTCTTTCCACCTCCTCCCCCGTGGGGGAGCTGGATGCAACATGGCTGATGTCGGTGTGAGAGAAATAATCTTTACCAATGCTGCTTCCCTGTCTCCTCTGGGTGTTCCCATGATTGTGTCACAGGGAGGAAAGTATCTCAAAGCTTCCTTAATTCTTAAGTCAGGTCCCTGAGTACTGGAGTAACTCTTGTCTTTTCTTTATAGTTTGAGAAAGAGAAGCTTACAAGGAAACTTTAAAATTCATAAAACACCCTGTGTGGAGAGTACTGTTTCAGTAACTTTCAATGCTTTCTGTGTAGGTGAATCATCATGTCATATATTGCCTATGGCAATTCTAAAAATTGACTTAGAAAGGTTTGGAGAAGGTGATGACAGCTCTTCTACATGTTCTGTAATCACCATGTGTCCCATCTTTCAGTTTGCTCCTAACATATTCCTGGATTCAGGTGTATGCCCCGATACGCTGCCACCACTTACCTTGCACCTCAGCCTCCAGGTCCTATTCTACCTACACAAGTGCTAATGAATGTGGCTTTGATAGGAATCACACTGTCATGGACAAGTACTGGGGGAAAAGATGAAATATATAGAGGAAACTCCACATCATTTCTAAATTTGATTTCCACATGCTTCCCTAAAGGAAAAGTTTCAATTTGAAATTCACAACAAAGACTGAATTTTTGGAAGAGTGAAGGCATTTCAGCTAAAATGTGTATGTTTTAGAACATCTGTGGATCAAGATAGCTCAGTGATGCATTCTTATGAGATCGTGCATGACTTCATGAAGCAATTTACTTCTTCAGAAATACTGGCTGCAATATTTTCTAGATATTGATTACTGATCAAATAATCTGCATAACAATTGGAATTAAGTGGTAAAACAAGGACAGAGCTAACGACTCACTTTTCTTCCAATTTCTAGAATGGCTGTTGTTAGTTATCTCATATTTTTAGAAATTATAAACATCCATAATAAACCTTAACCGGGCAAAAAACTTGGAAAGTCTTATGGTGTGTTAGTCTGAGATTTTATCACACCTAGGGTTCAGTAGTTTCTTTTTTTTGAAAGACCAGATAAAAGTCTCTACCTGAATGCAAGCCACAGTCTTGTGTCTGCAAATCAATGTTTCTCTGCTAGGGAGGTGAGGAAGAACTGGATATCCAAGTGCCAGAAACCAGAGCATAGCATATGACAAAGAGCAGGGAGCAACAACACAAGCCAATGAGGTAAAGAAGAAAGGAAGGATTATGATGACCATAAGCAGATGGTCTACACTTGCCTCTTTTATCAGATTCATAAATCTGGGTCCAAAACGCCACGGCTTGTGTCTGTGGCACTGCAGGGAGCTGACAGTCATTTGGGAGGCACGCTGGGAGGCCACTGCTACCATGTAGACAGCATCGTACATCAGAGCTGCTTCAGTCTGCATGAAAAAACAGAAAGGCTTTCTTTAATGTGCACCTTTGTGCCTGGTCCCTGCTTTTCTCTGCTGAGAACCATTTCCCTGGGCTGCTGTTATTGAAAAGGTCACTACTGGGGTCTCCATGGAAATCTGAGGTGTAACAAAATCCATTTTTTTGTAGTTTGTATTAATTTCAGAGTATTTTCAAGTGAGCATTGGGAAGAAAACTACATTGGGTAGCTACATGAAGAGAGAGTCTGGTAGGCTTAATGCAGGAAGAAGTGCATGGGTAGCTCTGTGGCATGGAGAGCAGTTTTAAGAAGCCTCATGTGATACAGCAGCCCAGGTTCCATCCTCCAGGCCTGTCTTAGGGCCAAGCGCTTTGCAGTACTCAGTCTTCTATGGTTTCCTCATGGGATTTGCCAAAGACTCTCGGCACCTCGAGGTGTATCATTTGAAAGCACCGTGCAGGTGCTCAAATCAGTCTCTTCCCAGCCTGCAGGCTGACATGTCATGATGGCATGGGGGCATGTGGGAGGGCTGCCCACGTGAAGCCCATCCTAGGTCCCCATTGTTGCCCTTCTCATGGCATTTGTGGGATTGCTTTCTTCCCCAAGGGGTTGGCAGGCCCTGCTCTCCAGGGAAATCAATCCCACCAAGCACCTGGTTGGTATCCCACCAGACAGGCATCTACTGTCTCTAAGTGTCTACTGCTCTCAAGGATCTTGGCTTTTGGCACAAATGTGTGAAATGGCCCCACTGAGATTCAGCCAGGACTGTTCCTCTGCCATACCTCCCATGCCATCTTAGAAAGAGGTGAACTGTCCTTTTGAGGTGCCTTTTTTGGTGTTTAAGTTGCACTTACACATCTAACTTCTAGTTGTCTAAGACAGGGTGGATGAATACAGCCCTTAGATATCTAAATATTACTAAAATTACTGGATGCTGGTTGTGCATCTGTGTTTCTTTTGAGAATGGGTTTATTGGTTTAAAAGCATGCCCAGTAAGCCTCAAACTGAGATTGCACACTCTGTCATCCTTTATCGCTGGGAAGTTTCAGAAAAATCTCACCTTCACCTGCACCGTGCTTCAGTGCTCTCACATGTAAGGTAGGAATAGACATATTTCACTTAATGCACAGGGATGCTGTAAAAATGAAGTGCTTACTTTTCTTGTGAAGCTACTGAAAATTTAAGTAGAGCCTTAAAAAAAAGTACCAGCTCTGCAGATGAGAAACTGGACTCATTTATATGAACTACAAAGCTAATCCATGTTTCATTCCTTTCCCATGCAATTCCTTTGGGAAATTAATAGATTTGATTATTTGTCTGTTTCATTTACCTAAATAAATTACAACAGCATCAGTCTTATCAGCATTGGAGGTTTTTGCTGGCAATCAAATGGGATCTGAATTTATCAACTAATCTTAATATACTGCAGATGAGGACTCGCTTTTGACACAATAGTCAGGATCTGCCCAAAACAATGCTCCAACAATCAGAGCAAATTGAAAACATTATAAATGATGAGGCAAGCAGGAGGAGACAGTAACAGCTGTTCTCAGTGTCAAGTGTCTTAAAACAGATAGTTGTTCCAAGAGGACCCAGAGACTAAAGGACTGATCCAAAATCCCTCAAAATCAGTGGAAAGATTCCCATCAATGTCAATGGACTTCAGATCGGTTTTTATATTAGACTGGGGAGATGTCCATTCAGGATTTAATTTTACTTGATCACTGGAGTCCCAGTCTGCCTGTGTCCCAGGCCTAGAGCCTCTGGAGATATGTGGTGAAAATGCTTCAGTTCACCTCACTTTGCACTCCTGTCTGGAACCACCGATGCTTTTACTTGGTAACATGGTGCACCCTGCAGTGTTTGTACGTTGGCAGCGTTGCCAGACTTGGCTGTTTGAATCTCGTGCTTGTGTAACTTGTTACTCATCCATCCTGCCATGCAGCAGCTGGGAGGTTATATCACATCCCTTAGCCTTTTATTTCTCTATAACTGTTGTTCTGTTTTAGGGCTTGGGGTTGCATGGAGGAACAAAAGGTCACCTCGTTTTCTGAAGCAAACCACTTTATATTGATGTCTGTACTTCTACATAAGAAGAAAGGGACAAAGAGTTAGTCCTAGGACTCGTTTTTCTGATTTTCGTATTCTATTAAAATTATTGCAAAGAAACCCAAAGATGTCATTAGAACAACTATGCCCCTGTGTGTAATTTGGGCATAAAATGGGATGTGAACTCAAAACTGTCTTGGTCATGCTCTGCTGACTTCCTACAAGCTGACGTCAGGGCAAACAATATAGCATGAACCAGAAGGGAGAAATCCTGAGTTAACAGTAGGACACATAATCCTTATCTCCTTATACTGTGCAGCTTGTCATAGCCTTATTGTCTAATGAAATATAGCAGTATTGCAGCTCTCCATCAAACTGAATAAGCAGAACTTGCTATGAATATTTAAATGATCACAGCCAACTAGGAAGATGCTTTCCCTGGTGCTCATGCTGTTTCAGAGCATCAAGGACACTAAGAGTTTATAGAGATACAAAGGAGAGGATAAGAGTCAGAGATACAAAGGGGAGCATAAGAGTCTAGTAAGAACTTTTTTTTCCTAGTTTTACAGTTGGGTGAATGCAGGTGAATAGCTATGTGTGAATAGCTACCCTTGCAGGTCTTGTGTATTCACATCAGAACTTTCCAGGGACAGCTTTGTCCCCTGCTTTGCGTATGAGTGAGCACAATGGCGCTGCCCAAACAAGCAACATATTTTTGAAATGCTAGAGACAGCACATATAATGCATTTCTCTTCAGGATGTTTCAAGTTTTTCCCTGCAATCATCTGCAATAAAGTCTATTTCATATCACTTCGAACTCCACTCACTACATAAGATATATTATCTAATATTGCAAAAAGATGGTAACCCTTCACCCTGCAAAACTGAATGGAGTCACACTGTCCATGTGATTGTTCCCATTCTTTCCTTTACTTCTTGGGGGAGTGGTAGGGAGGAAATCCTAATTTCCTGGCTTGATGATACCTTTCATTTATCTTTAAATTATACCTTAAAAGCCAGAGTTGCTGTAGATGATGGAAATGAAGAGAAAGGTCACTTTTCCAATTTAAAAATGCTATTACCTGTCCACACGTACAATATCTTTCCCTGCAGGTTATAAATCGTATACCTGCTCGGCAAGTTTTTATTTCCTGTTATGTTCTTCACTCCATGCAGAACATTATTAGAGAAATGAGGCAGCAGTATACACATGTGACAACAATAAGATGAATTATGTTAGCTGGATGGCACCATGATGGAGAATTGTCACTCATCATTAGAGCTGCCTGCGAGTGGTTTGTCACAGATGTGTACAACATTGGTTCATGGGGCAAATGCACTTCTGTGTAGAAGCGGGTAAAAGGAAGTCTCTTTTGGAGATGCTGCTTCAGCATTTGCATTGTGAAATAAAGAAGTAATGGGATCGTTTCACATCTGCTAGAACAGCATTGCGAAGGGTGCTGTAGATGCCCCTGCATCATTTTAGTTGTTCACTTACCGTCATCATGCCATCAAGGAGGCCAGTCTCTGGTTTCGGTGGTGCCTGCAGACGCTCCATTGACCATTTCTCAATGACTGACGAAACTTGCGGGTTCTCGATATTGAGCAGGCGAAACCCTGTCATATTTACTCCGCTGTATCTGTAGGGTTCCAGGTCTAATGCAAATAGATCCTAAATCACCATTAAGAAAACAAACAAAACGAGATGTAGGATTTTTAAAGCAAAATGTTTGGAAGGTACAATTAGGCCAAAATTGTATTTGATTTTCAATCCAAAGCCCAAGTGCTGTTTTTTTTTTCCCTGTGAACGCTCTGCTTGCCCTCAAAGCCTAGTCATGACCACTTCAGTTATAAATCTGAATAAACCAAAGCTGTGTGAAATTTATGACAAACCACATATCTGCTTTTTGGAGTAAAAGTCAGTTCACCACAACAACATTATTGGGCAACCAACCTGCACAGCAGTATGTAATTTTAATTTATATCAGTCCTCTAACAGTGTTACAACTCTGACAAACCTACATGAGGAATTAGCTGGCCAATGTCAAGCTTATTTCACAAGTTAGGGCAGGAAATTCCAAGAGATGTCAAGAGCGATACACTTTTACTACTTATGAATCCCATTTTTCTCCTGCCTTGCCTCCTTCAGGTGACTTGCTGCCAACATGTCTAATGGACGTGTCAGGCCAGTGCACTGTAAGTCCATGCGCTTCAGTGCTCAGCATTTACAGGGCAGGAAAATAACAGGTATTCTAAGTGATATAATTGTGTGGCACGCTCCACAGCTGTATTTATCAGGCAGTGGAAATATGATAACTGCTTCTCAAAGCCCGAGGGCTGTTTTTTCAAAACAACTTTTTGCTGATCCCAGCAGGCCAGTAAAATGACAAATGTATTGGTCATGGTTTAATACCACAGTAACCATCAAAATGTCAATATTTACAATACCACAATGCCGAGATACCACCAGCACTGCCTACCGCTTGTTCTAATATGTGCTCTATACTATCTCATGCATATTGGTGGTAGTGCTGACCATTTTATGTTAGATTGTTTATTGTACTGTTTGTTGTATAAAACTGTAAGTTCCACAGCAAATCATAAATTTTCATGTTTTTCTTGATGTTAAAATGGCTTCAAAGGGAACTATTTCAAGCTACTGGTTCAAGTTCCAAACAGCTATAGAGTCTTTTCTGACTAATGAATTGACTATTGGATTCAAAATGATTCTTCACTTCCACATAAAATTTTATACGGAAAGGAAATAAAGAATAAGTTGATGCACATGACATAATCTAGCCCTTGAGGACTGTTCTAGCAATATTGGTTCTTTGCTGTCTTTCCAGTCTACAATGCAAATGGACCTTAAGCATGGATTGAGTTATATTTATCTATAGCATATAAGTTAAAATACAGAAAACATGTGCTGAAATAAGTATTTCTAGATTTGCACCATAAAAGAAAATTTAGGGGGTTTCTTTTACTATAAAATTTCCCAAGTGATTTTATACATGTGTGATTTTGTGTTTTTATAAGTAAATTAAATGTTTTAGCTATGAACCACACCGCCCGCGTGCTTGACCTTGGCTCCATTGACAAGATGTTCATTCATTATTTTGTTTCACTCTGATCCACTTGTGCCAATGGCTCCTCCTTAAACACAATACTGCAATTAATTTTCATTGTATTAAAGTGTTAGCCAGCCCCACAGATATTGCAAAACAGCTTCCTCACAAAATTGTGAGTCTCGATATTACTAAGGAGTGTTAGTACTCATTCTCCAGGTGTTTCCTTGAATGAGGGCAACAAAGATCTAAAAAAGTGAAAATTTTTAATTGTCTTTTCTGCAACAGAGAAAATTCACCCCCAGATCTCTAGTGTTCCTTACCAGTGTTGTAAAAAAGTAGTGGTAGTATTCCGTCATCATTCCCATGGAGAGAATCTGTTGAAAGAGATGATTGAAAGGTGAATGTACTTTACTCTGGATGCTTCAGTGTACTGCACTGTCTTTGGAAAAGCATGGGTTAATCTGGAACAATACATTACAGGTCATGAAAACCTGATTACAATAAAACCTCCATTTTTCTTCAGGAGAAAAAAAATATCCTATTGTATTTAAATTATGTTTTCATCATCTCTGCTCAGGAAAGAGATTAAAGGTTGCAAAACTTCTAGGACAAGAAAAATTACTAGTGATAACAAGAAGCAGTTTTTTTAAAAGTGAAATTCTTTAGTCTGCTGTTTAGAAGTGTTAAAAAGGAATTTACTAGCAGACAACAGAATTTCTAGGGAAAAGTGCTTAGGTACAGGGTTTTTTTATTCTGCATTACCGTGTGAGAACAAGACTCTCAGTGAGTGCTCACTGAAGTAAACAAGAAAAGCAAAAAGAAGAAAGCTTCTATAAATGCCTTTTGTTCCACCTGGGAAATGCAGGTCCGCAGGAGGTTGTCAAAACAATCAATATGAAAGGATTTCTGGTCTGGATTAATTTTCCAGAGGCAGACCTTTTGAAGGTCTGCAAGGCAAGAATGGCATTTAAATGCATAGTGACTGGCCACTCCAGGTGGAAGAGGATGAAGTTTTTCTTCTCAGCCTCAACATTGCAGGAAACTTAGAGAGGGATGTGTTTTGCTCTCTCAGCCCCTCTTCAAAAATCACTGGGAATGCTTACGTAAAACATCCCTGATGGTGTATAACAGAATGCTCTACAGTTTCAGCCCAGCATCACCTATGCTTGTCACTGCGTCCATGCACGTTATTACCATTTTGCCCTCTCTGGGATCTTGTGAAGAGGAGGAGGAATTATGAGCTAGGAAACTACTGAAGAGTTCATTATCATGACAGTAACAGACAAAGGTTAAATGTTATTCAGTCTTGATCACAGTAACGTAAGCATCTGCTATTAATAGTATTTTAGGACACTTTTAGCAGTGCCTGAATAGCTGTTTGAAAGACAGGGGAAAATAGTGTGTTTTGGCTTGCCAAAATTCTCTTTCATGGCAAAAGCCTCTGAAAATCAGTTGTGAGATTGTGTATGGCAGTTCCTCACATAAAAAAAAGGAAAGAACCTGAACTTTCCAAGCTGCAGTAGATAATAAAAACAGCTCAGTGTTAATCACAAACAACCAATCCATTTCCAGCCACCAAAAATCAAGCCAGAAGGCAAGTATTTTATTGAAATGCTCCACTGAATTTACATGCCAAAACTGCCTTTTTTATTTCTTATTTTATTAATCCTCTTCTATTCCATTTCTTAGAATTCTCTTATGCCTGTAGAAATGAGCAATCTAGCAATCCTGGAGACTGAGGTTCATTCCCTATTTACGCACAGAAAATGATATATGGTAGCATCAATGGAAACTTCCGCATGCTCTATTTCCCAGCTGTCCTGGCTGGATTCAGTTCTGCTCCCTGGAGCTGTTGGATTTCTGTGTCTAATGTCGCTGCTATGGGAAGGAGGTGCCAGTCAGGATTTTTATGATGCAGGTCTCTTTTGAGCTGAAACTATTGAAACGGCCCAATTATTTCATATGGGGCACAGACCAGCTGCTAGGTTATACAAACGCAGTTTGAGCTCAGGTAAACCTCTGTATGCCTAAATTTATTTGGTCCTCTACAGGAAGTTCAGAGTTGGTCCATGGTGTTACCTTACTATGAACACCAGATCACACTAATGAATGTAAATACAGGGATACAAATACCCAGATTTAACTTATTGATTCATTACAGTTTTAATTCTAGCTTGAGATAGAAAAGCTGACATCAAGTCATTGCACTTCTGTTATCAGAAGATATAAACTGCAATCTGCCTGTGTAGAAATAGTAAGACAATGGAGAACCAGGACGATGCTAAGCCATATAATGCTTTAAAATACAACTTTACATTAACAACAGATACATTAAGTAGAATGATCACAAAGTGTGCAGCCTCGACGTTTGGGAAGCATTACCTAGCTGTGCTGCTGCAGCTACACTGCTACTGGGTATCCAGCTAGTTAATCCAAGGTAGCCCTGTTATTGCTTTCCTCACAGATCCAAGGGCAGTAGCCTGAGATGAGTGTTTGCCTCTTGAACACATTTTTGATTAAAACTTTTTATGAGAATATTGATTCCCAAGTAATGTGCTATAAACAGAGCTGGCAGGACACACACATACCTATGAATAATAATGATTTCAAAAGTCATGCTACAGGATTGTCTTTGAAAACAAAACAGAACCAGAACTCCTGAAAACCAAAGGTAGTTGCCTGTAAAAAGCAAGGTTCAGCCAGCAATGTTATCTGCCATAACCAAGACACAGGTTCACGATGGCAATTGCTGGAGGGGTGCCATGGATTTGCCAAGGACTCTACACCTGAGGGCTCTGTGAGTGATGCTTGCTGAAATTCTTCCAAAGAAATTATTGCAGCAGCCCAGGAAAGCTTAATCAACATGTTGCTTTTGTATTTTCTCTATTAATGATGACTCAATTAAGATATGAAGCTATCAACATCTGGAAGAGAGCTTGTACGTGTCACGCATACATTGCTAATGTCCTTGTCTGGTTAAGGAATAAGAGTTGATGCTGGATCTGCCCCAGGCTGGGCCCTGATCTGCCACTGAGCTCTGCCCTCTCCCTTAGCATTGGTCACAAGACCAGCCTTAACTGGTTGTCCTCCCCTCTAACAATCATTAAGGCAATTAGTTAACAGTTATACAGCACTTAGCCATTGCTGTGACATGTTAGATCTGTAGATCGACCTAAATAGGGTGCTTTATATTCATGGATTGTAAAGTCTTTGTAATAATAACTTATTTATGTTTTAGGGTAACATGGTTACTAAGCAAAATTCCCAGTGAAGAAAGATTTGATGACAGTACCAAATGCCCTCCCTGGAGGATGGTATTAGGAAAACAGGAGATGAAGATAAGTTAGAGCAAAAGCAAAAGGAATGCTGAGTATCACAATAGAGACATCAAAGCATTAATGACTCAGATGCTTCTATTAGTATAAAGGGAGAGTTGCATTTGGACTCATCTTCTGCTGTGTGTTTGCAACACAGCAGGTACAGGGAAAGCAGCTTCTAGGAAGTATCAGGAGGGAGACAATAATAAAAGCATGTTAGGAGTGAAGATCACTTTCAGGTTGGGACACCTCTGAAGTACCTGGCAAAGCAGCTGCACAGGCTCTTCCCACAGAGCAAGTGTCCTCCTCAATGGAGAAAATGAACAGAGCAGCCCAGAAGAGGAAAGGGGAGGCAAGAAGATTGGTTTATGTGTATATAGCTCATAAGAAACTAGAATGAGATTTCATTACACATTCTTATTTAAATAATTTTGCATGTAATTATTTATATAATTATGCATCTGATATAAATGTCCTATTTAAATAATAACAGCTTTTACTTACTGTGGAACTTAGACGAATGCTAGTGAAACCAGGCTAAAATATTCTGCATTCTTGCAGATCTCCTACCCTTCCTGGCCTGTATAAAATCTGTTCTTCAGCCAAACTCAGATATAGGTTGATTATGGATTATCCTAGCAAATATGATAAAGAGACTTCCATCTCTATCCATTTCAGATCAGATGTTTGGGCCTTGTCTTTCACAGACCTGTACTTTTAGCTGTGGGTCATGAACTGCAATGTGAACCTCAACAAGTATCAGTGGTCAAAATATATACGGCAAGTGGATACAGACTGGATAAAAATATTCTCTCTTGTCTGTAAATCTCTGGGTGCCCTGGTTCCTGGCTTGCATCACATCCCAGCTCCAACCTACATTCGTTCGTCTTGTAAAAAAATCACCACCTCATTTAGAGCTAGTGTTAGTGGTCTTTCAAGGCAGGCTGAAACCAGAATGATGGTGAAGCATATTAGCAGGAACTGCATCAAATACTTTGCTTGCTTTCACTTTGCATCTTCCTCACTCATGCTGTTATTTAATTTCATGACCATTAAATTAATATATTTCATTATCCAATTAATTAGTACCACCACTGTTTTCTAAAATCAACAAGATACAATAATGAATAAAAGCCTCTCTGCCTCCTTGCCTCTCAAGTGTTTGATAGAAAAGCTTTACATTGTGTTTACAGTGCTTCCCTGGACTCTGTGTAGACAGCTTTATTGGACATGACTTAAATCACTGGAAATCTGCATCCCACTCAGTCACAGCAGCGGTCCAGCTGGAGTGGTATAGAGTTCCTCCAACATGGACATGAGCCATATCAAGAAACAAGATATATTCTGTAAATACTTCACTAGTACTGGAGTCCAGCTGGAAACACGGGCCATAGCCATAGGGTAGGACGAATGTGTTGGCCCACAGCCCCAGCCAGCTGTAGTTGTCTCCTTCCAGGAGATCCCAGGGAGGTAGGGCAGCAGCATCACCTTTCAAACTCCAGTGTGGACATCATCTCAGAGTACAAAGACTGAAAGCACTCTTTCAGTTTGAAAGTCTGCTTCCATTTGCATCACCCAGTGAATCTTCCAAGGCAGGAAAGAACAACTACATATGCAAGTTTACCTAACTAGCTTAGCTTTCATCTAGATAGCAGAGCTAGTGAGAACAGAGAAGCAGAGGTCTCAGCTTAGCACAGCTATGACGTTACACAGCCAGGACCCCAAAAGACTGTACTCTGACTAATAGACTGTGCTGCTGTATCTTCCTAGCTCAGAATAAAGTTTCTGAGGCAATGGCCACATTTATTCTGTGGCAATCTACAGTTAGATTTGGGAATCAAAGTGCACTGCCAAATTTCAGGGTGAATTACCCCTGCCACACAATTTCTGTGCTCATGGTCTTCACTGATGTCTTAACCTATGGCTCTCACCATCTGATGCCATTCAGCAGGAACCAGGTGGCCAGAAGAGGACATCTCCCCAGCAAAACTCCTTTATAAAATGAGTAAGAGAGAGGAGAACCAGTGAGCTGAGTATGTATCTGCTCCTCAACCTGGGCTGTGGGGGATCTGGGAGGATCTGACACTGGTATTTCTCCAGCAGCAGTGAGAACAGAGATAATCCTGCCTTTTCTTAGCAGAGAGTGGGCTCCAGCCTACCTGTCAAGTTACTAGAAGCAGCATACTCAAGAAATGAAGTTTTATATTCTCACATTTATTATTGTACCTGGAATGTACACTATGATGACACTTAGTTTTCACACTTTTGTAGTAACTAAATTAATTATTTTGCTCTGTCATGTAGTGAAAGTGAACATAGAAGTCTTTATAAACTGTTTTATGAGTGTCCTAAACCTGACTAAATATATAGTACACTTAATAAAGTTTATTTTAAAGGTGTGTAGATAATTTAAGGCTAGTAGCAACACAATTTATGAGAGATGAGTTTGCCTAACAGTAAAATCTATATCAACTATTGGAGTGTTAGAAGAATAAATTGAAGGTTAACCATAACAACCAAACCTCTTGAACTAAGTTTCTCATACAAAAAAGGTAATATCAGATTAAATACAGTATGTGCAGCATGTATTGGAAGAATTGTGCATAAAACAGATGGCAATTTGCAATAGCTAGATTTAACTGACTTTTGGGACTGCTTACCTAGTCTAGACAGACCACCAAATCTCTGTCCACAAAATATTTCAAGTGAATGTTGTAACCACCAGGTTTTTCCTTAAGACAGTGTTTCCAGCTTCCTTGCGTAAGGGACTTAGTCCTGCTGGTTTTTGACAAGTTTGGAGGGTGCCTTGTTTTCTCGCAGTCTTTCAGGGATGTCTGTTTTTAGGCTTGGAAAAGAAAGAGATGCTAGGCACCCTTGGAGCAGAGCAGGACAGCACTGCTGAAGTCAAACAGGGAGGCTCCTACAGAGCTTAAGCAGATCCTGAGCGGGACTTTGGAGATCACAATTTTACCCTAAGAAGCCACAACTGCACTTAGCTCCTGCTTTGGCATCTAATTCTCTACTAGATCTCTCTCCTTGTCAGATATTTGTCCAGTCTTCATGAGTTTTAAAGCTCCAGCAGCCAAGATTTTCAAGTAGACTATGGAAGTGTCGGACCAGCTGCAACTTTTTCTATCAATCAGCTCTGCCGGTGCAGTACACCTCATTTGAAAACCCTGCTGGCATAAACTCCCAGTTCATGTAATTTCAGAATATACTGATCCCTGTGGAGCAGGCTACTTTGGTCAGCAGAGCTGCTAGTTTGTGTGGTTACCTGGTACAGGCAACAGAGCTGGAAAACTCCCTTAGCCGCCATGCACCAGTTGCATGAGGTTACTAACCCTCGTGAGGGAATATGGAGAGAAAATTCAAAGTGACTATTGGAAAAGGCAGCAATTAATAATCACAATTTCCTCTTGCTCTTTTCAGATCTGGGTGATGAGAGGGCCAGGCCTCATTAAGCTGGCTGGGGACTGTGAAAGCCTGTGCTATCTGCAGCACTTCAGAGAAAAGGGGAAATGTGTGAATTTACGGAATAGGTTATTCAGCTGTGTGCACACTTTGTATTTTATTTAAATTAGGTTATTGATTCGCCTGTTCTTGTTGTGCACAAGGAAGAAGCGTGGCTCAATGGTATTTTAGTTGAAGTCATAAATAAGCAAAAGAGGCTCATTTAAGAGAAGAAATGTGTCTTTTGTGCTGTTTTTTAAACAACAGGTTGAAGGAGGCAAGTGAAGAGGTCACCTCCCCCAGCCCCACAGCCCATTAATGCAACTCGGTCAGGTAGAATCATAGAATGGTTTGGGTTGGAAGGGACCTTAAAGATCATCTAGTTCCAACCCCCCTGCTGCAGGCAGGGACACCTTCCACTAGACCAGGTTGCTCAAAGCCTCATCCAACCTGGCCTTAAACACAATCAGGGAGGGGGGATCCACAACTTCTCTGGGCAACCTGTGCCAGTGTCTCACCACCCTCACAGTAAAGAATTTCTTCCTAATATCTCATCTAAATCTACCCTCTTTCAGTTTAAAACCATTACCCCTTGTCCTATCACTAAATGCCCTTGTAAATAGTCCCTCTCCAGCTTTCCTGTAGGCCCCTTTCAGGTACTGGAAGGCTGCTACAAGGTCTCCCCGGAGCCTTCTCTTCTCCAGGCTGAACAGCCCCAACTCTCTCAGCCTGTCTTCATAGGAGAGGTGCTCCAGCCCTCTCATCATCTTCGTGGTCCTCCTCTGGACTCGTTCCAACAGCTCCATGTCCTTCTTATGTTGGGGACCCCAGAGCTGGATGCAGTACTCCAGGTGGGTTCTCATGAGAGTGGAGTAGAGGGGCAGAATTACCTCCCTCGACCTGCTGGCCACGCTTCTTTTGATGCAGCCCAGGATGTGGTTGGCCTTCTGGGCTGCAAGTGCACACTGCCGGCTCACATTGAGCTTCTCGTCAGCCATCACCCCCAAGTCCTTCTCAGGGCTGCTCTCAATCCATTCTCTGCCCAGCCTGTATTTGTGCTTGGTATTGCCCCGACCCACATGCAGGACCTTACACTTGGCCTCGTTGAACTTCATGCAGTTCACACAGGCCCAGCTCTCAAGCCTGTCAAGGTCCCTCTGGATGCCATCCCTTCCCTCCAGCGTGTTGACCACACTGCACAGCTTGGTGTCGTCGGCAAACCTTGCTGAGTGCGCACATCAATCCCACTGTCCATGCCACCGACAAAGATGTTAAACAGGACCGGTCCCAATACCAACACCCGAGGAACGCCACTCGTCACTGATGTCCGCTTGGACATTGAGATGTTGGCCATAACTCTTTGAGTGTGACTATCCAGCCAATTCTTTATCCACCGAGTGGTCCATCCGTCAAGTCCATGTCTCTCCAATTTAGAGACAAGGATGTCGTGCAGGACAGTGTCAAATGCTTTGCACAAGCCTGGATAGATGACATCAGTTGCTCTTCCCCTATCCACCAGCAGTGTAACCCCGTCATAGAAGGCCACCAAATTTGTCAGGCATGATTTGCCCTTAGTGAAGCCATGTTGGCTGTCACCAGTCACCTCCTTGATTTCCATGTGCCTCAGTATAGTTTCCAGGAGGATCTGCTCCATGATCTTGCCAGGCACAGAGGTGAGACTGACTGGCCTGTAGTTCCCCAGGTCTTCCTTTTTTTCCTTCTTGAAGATGGGGGTTATGTTTCCCCTTTTCCAGTCAGTGGGAACTTCACCAGACTGCCACGACTTCTCAAAAATGATGGATAGAGGCTTCGCAACTTCATCCGCCAGTTCCCTCAGGACCCGTGGATGCACCTCATCAGGTCCCATGGAGTTGTACACCTTCAGGTTCCTTAGATGGTCTCGAACCTGATCTTCTCCTACAGTGGGCAGTTCTTCATCCTTCTAGTCCCTGCCTCTGCCTTCTGTGTCTTGGGTGGTGAGGCTAGAGCACTTGCCGGTGAAGACTGAGGCAAAAAAGTCATTGAGTACCTCAGCCTTCTCCATATCCCAGGTAACCAGGTCTCCCGTTTCCTTCCAGAGAGGGCCCACATTTTCCCTAGTCTTCCTTTTATCACTGACGTACCTATAGAAGCTTTTCTTGTTGCCCTTGATGTCTCTGGCCAGATTTAATTCTATCAGTCAGGGCTTTAGCTTTCCTAACCTGGACCCTGGCTGCTCAGACAATTTCCCTGTATTCCTCCCAGGCTACCTGCCCTTGCTTCCACCCTCTGTAGGCTTCCTTCTTGTGCCTGAGTTTATCCAGGAGCTCCTTGTTCATCCACGCAGGCCTCCTGGCGTTTTTGCCTGCCTTCCTCTTTGTCAGGATGCATTGCTCCACATCCCCAAAACCTCTCCATATGCTGACTCTTTCAGGACATAATTTCAGATGTGCTAATCCTTTTGATCCCAGAAAAAAGCTTTTAGGCATCCCTTGCCCTTCCTTCCTCAGAAAAAAAGCCATGCCAAAGCCGGTGCCCCCTGAGTACTGGTGCAAGTAGCCCCTGTGTGCAGAGCCGTTGCTGCCGTTGCCAACCCCAGCACCATGGGCACTGCTGGAAGAAGGGCAGCAGCCTTTCTGCTCTGTCTGTGCCTTGAGCTCGGAGGCAGGCTGGTGGCTGGCAGCAGAAATGCTACTGGTGGTATGCCTTGCTGCCCTGCAGCAGGGAAACGTGGCCGGAGTAGGTGAGAGATGGCCTCTGGCCTCTTTCCCAGAGGCTTGGAGGAGGTGAGGGATTCTACCCACCTTGGCTGGGGATTGTCCAAAGGAGATGGAGCAGATCCTGGTGCAGAGGGGGTACCCTTGGGCTTGGAAGGTGGGGAATGCAGACCCTTGTGTAAAGCTTTTGTTGGGGGGGCAGAACCTGTGCAGGCTCAGAGGGTGAGGAGGACACACGGACCAAGCATAAGCAATGGTGGGTATGTGCCTGTGTGACCCTACTGCAGTTTTAATCTGTAAAATACCCTCCACCACGCAACCCACTACAAACCTCCACTTCCTTTATTTATCTTCTTCTGCATGGCCTACTGAATATCTGCTACATTATTGTAAACACAGTAGGTAGACAAGAAATTATTGCTTTGGGGACAAGTTTAGGTGACTGTTGGCTCTGATTCCTACTTCTATGAGAAATCTTATGTAAATTAACAATGATAGGTATTTTTCCCATAATATTTATTGGATCATTCACAAAGTCAAAAATACTGCAGAGTTTTCTTAAGATAATTTCTATAGTATTCTCTTTAATGTATTGTTTTCATTCAATGTAAAATTATATAGGGGTTTCTGTGTGCAGTGATGAGAATGTGAACCACGGTACTTCATGTAGCTAACCTACAATCAGATGAGTCACACGTGAATTCAGACCTCTCCACACCTTCCTATTTCACAGCTACCTTTGACAATGAAGAACTTCAACACCTGAGTTACTGCTGCCAGCATCTAGATTCAGCCATAGAACTATCTCATATAAAAGTCATTTTCCCTTTCTTTCTAGCCTGTATTTATGTTGCTTCCTTTCCTGCAGCTCTGACCCACAGGTGTGCCTCTCTTAATTTTCCTGTTTTCTCCCACACTGCTATTCATCATCCTTCTCTGAGTTAAGGCATTGGAGAGCATTATCTGTATCTGCAGCCTGTCATTTGTCTCCCTGATCCTTTTCCCACACAAACAGTTCTGCCACTTTGCCCTGTCTTAGTGCATCTTTTAGCACTTCCTCTTCTTCTTTTGACACTAAGGTTATTTTCCTTTTTTTTTTTCCATACACAGTCTGGTATTTTTGAAGCTTTGTGCCTCCTGCATTGTGCCAGACATCTGCACTTTCTTCTTGTAGATCCTTGAAAATTTGCTTTGTCAGTTTAACTCTTACCCCACAAATCTCATTTTGGAGCAGCTTGTTATTGCTGTTGTGTTTTAATGCTTTTGGACAGCCCTACAGGGAGCAGAGTGAGGGGACAGCAGCTCTCCTGTCCACTCCCCTTCCCAATTACTGTTTGCTACAGTGCTCTCCCCATCACGTGAGAGAATGGCTGCATGATTCTGCACCTTCCCCTTGCTCTTCCCTCACATTCCCAACATCATGCCTGCATCTAGCCCTGCTGTAGCCTAAATATATAACTTGCACCAAGTAAACCCTGAAATTTAGTCCAGGCCAACTTCCCCAACAGCAATAAATCTAACTCTACCAGCTCATGAGAACTTGTGCGTTGTTCTCAGCTGTGTTGTATCTGATTTAGGACACCATCCTGCACATCTGTATTCACAGGACCAAGATTCTCCAGTCTGGAGAGGATGGTTTCAGGCTCCACAGACTAATGCAACCAGTAAGTTGTCTTACTTACTTTGATACAGAGTGCTACTCTGCATAACTTAAATATTTCAGCAAAACATTCTGGGATGGAAGTATAGGTTTTAACCTGTATGGGACAGCCCATATCTGTACATTTAGATCAGTGGAACCTCTCTGATGGTCTTCTGGGATCAGTGCTTTCTATTAGACTGACTGACAGGAAAACTAGAAACCCCTCATACCTACAATTGCAGAAAAAATGGAAATGCCGTTCACAATGTACTACTTGCTTAGTATTATTGTGTATAGGTCAATGAATTGCAGGAACCAGTGCTTTAGACTTTGATTGTCCAGAAATATATAATAAGTGACAAGAGTAAATTCTAATTTACGCCAGTCTTTGTGTGCCCCTGGTAATGTCCCAGCCCATTAACATCAGGCTTTGTGATGTTTGTCCTTGCCTTGTGTGACTGTCCAACTCTCATGCTTAGGTCAGGGCTATGTCAACCCTTGCACAATAGCCTCTCTTCCTGTTTTAAAGTATATGTTTTTCTTCTGATGCTTTCTCCGTTCCACCTTTTTGCTGTACCAGAGTTTAAAATGTAATGAGGTAGTGCCAGCAGACCAAATCTTGCTTTGTTACAGGTATGTGAATGCAGAGTCATTATGCCCTGTTGTTACTGTAGTCAGTTATGTGCAGCCTCTGTGGAGGCAATAGCTCAATGTGAGCCACTCCCTAAGCACTCTAAAAGGGGGTTTTCCTTTTTTTTATGGGGGGGAGGGGAAGACATAAAAACTGTATTGATTAAACCAGGACAAGCTAAAATAAATGCAGCAATCTTCCTAGTCAAGCAGAACCTAAAGTATCAAAAAGAAATGCATATTTCCTTCTGGGGGATATCTACAGGCTTCTCAGCTCTGTGAAGCCCTGAAGTCCTGCTGAGTGTTCAGATGCTGATGCACGTTCTGTAACAACTTCTGTCCCTGGCATTAATAAGTCTATGGCCTAAACTGGTAAACCACAGAGGCTGACAACTTTTAGGATATAAAATGAATGTCATGCTTTTTCGACCCCTTCCCCTTACCTGCTTGAGAATTCCTGCTGCCGTTTCATGTGAGCAATCAAATATCACGTAGAACTCCTTGCCCTTCTTCATCTCCTTGAGTAAAGGCCTGGCATCTTTATTCCCAGAGGGCAGCTGGCGGATTTTGATTTTAATGTTGTATCTAGAAGGGGCTTTGATGAGTTCTTGCAGGCGAATTAGACCTGAAAAATGATATGCAATTATAAAACTAACCATTCTGTGCAATGAGTATTTATTGTCACTTAAACAGGGTCTCTTATCAGTTCCAACATATTTCATATACCCAAAGGGTAGTTGTGAGCTTCATATTTGCCAGTCTCCTAACTAATATTGTTATAGCTTTTCCTTTTCATAGTTACACTTGGCTTCAACATATAAATATTGTGAAACTTTTTTTTAATTGGTTGACTATAGGGTATGTTTGTATTGATGTTACATTGCTACAGTTTATTGCAAAAAGGATATAAAACTTCTTCCCTGGCAGCTACTTATTATTTCAACATTAAACAGCAAGAACATAGAATTGAAGAAACCTCCTTACTAACTTTCCTACCTAATGTAAAGCATGAGCAGATGAGGGGAGATAGTGGGAGAAAAATGTTCAATGGCCAGCACTTCCACTGTGGCTCACTTAGAAGCCAGTGGTTAATCTGAATGACACTTACCAATAATTATTCTTAATAGGCATACATATGGCTCTTACTGTCCTCATTCCAGCAAATGTTGCCACACACCAGAGGAGGAGCCTTAAATTTTTCTTATCATCAGTTTAGAGACAAAAAGCTTGAAGGCATAGTGAAATTAAATGACTTGTGTAAGGTCACTCAGCAAGTCTGAGATTTTATAAAGAACTGAAATATTTTGAGATCCAGCTCTATGTCTGTAAACACAAGGACATAATTTCTAAGACTGTATCTTCAGCTGGTACAAATCTACATGGCTTATTTGAAGTCAGTGGAGCTCAACTAGTTGAAGATTTGTCCAAGTATTTAAACACAGTGCAATTTTACTAGCTAATTCAGCACTCCTATGTAATTTGTACTGCCTCCAAAAACTAAGTAAGATAGTTAAGAGTTCTTTGAGGTGTGTGATTACAGTCTCTTTCTCATTATCCATGAATGTAATTTACCCACAAAAAACTTGTGATCTCCTGCTGAGTGAAAGTAAAAGGCTGCCTTAAAAATATGCATGAAGAGAGAGAGAATACAGGCAAGAAGCACTTCTTAAACAAAAATCAAACAAATTATTAATATGAAAAAACTCATCGCTCTCCTGCTGGGAGTGTGTATATATCCGTCTTGTGCATCAATGTCTTTGGTTGAATGGTCCAATGCTATATATAAGGCAAGATGAAGCAGCCTTATTTCTTCTGAGGTTAGCAAGTGATTGCTATGTTGAGGACTGTTGGCTTTCACTCAAGTACTGGTGATGTGTTTTGAAAAAATAATCTTTCCCTCCACCTGCAATGCTGGGTCTGTTCTTTGCAGGTTTTCAAGTATCAACAATCAATATAGAATATTAAGCATTATGAGATTCAAATGTAAATTACTGCACGCACTGTGAGATCGGAGCCTGGCTAGAAGCCAGCCTGTGTAAATATGAAACAATTTGAGCTCATTATTATGAGAATGGGGCACATGCTTCCAACACTAACAAGTAGGGGAGTTTATGTAATCTGGATGCAAAGCTGTAGCTTGTTTGTACCATGCACTCAAGTGTTCAGCCCTTGACTGCAGTGCCTCGGCCACTATAACGAACGGCAGCTCTAAGAGGGAAAACTGACATCTGGGAGGAAGAGTCCATCATGAGGGGAATCTTGCATATTATCCACAGCCTCAGACTGACTATTGTTGTTTCTCTTTCCAGCAACAAAAAGTACTTAAGTGCAAGTATGGTGAACTGCAGGAGCAAAAGAAAATGATTTGCACATACACCGCCATCTCCTTTTTGGGGGAAGGAAAATGCTGTATGGCATAAAATACCTACTTTAGTCACATGAGACTTGGACTTTGCACTTCCCATCACTTCCTACTGCCACATGAAGTGAAGGCAAAGCCTGGCTATAGTGTATTGAAGAAATCAAAGAAGCATTTAGGCATCAAAAGAGCTGCAGTTTTTTTTTGGAGGACCAGGCAAAAGCCTGAATCATTTGACTGCCAGCATAATTAACAGCACAGGGGAATAACCATCAGTGCTCTCCTTCCTCTTCCTCCTGCTCAGCAAATCCAAACCCTTGGACGTGATACCACCAAGTCTTGATTTGGAATAAATGTTAAATGTGAAGTGCTTAGTCTTATTCCTGGGTGCATGGGGAAGGCCTGGGCAAGTGCAGTGCTTACAGTGGTCACTTTTCTTTCACTTGGTGAGACCATCTGGAGCTCAGCCTGCAACAGGCAGAAGGCATCACTGACTGCCCATGAGGTCAAGGAGAAAGTAATCATCCAAGCTGGAAAGGGCTCAGAAGTGACATATACTGGGCATTGGCTCCCTCTCTGCAAAGTGGGTGATGTGGAGCAGCGACTTGTAGAGTCCAGCCAGGTGGAAGTTGCAGTGGCTGAGCCTGAACTGTAAAGGGTCTCAAGAGGGTATTTGCCAGTCCTACTGAGAGGAGAGGCTCAATTTAGGGCTTTGAAACAAAATCTGTAAGGATGGAAACTAGACTTGCATCACTTACTTCCTTGGCCTACTGTCTATATTCTGCTGCCTTTTACCCGACACCTGAACATTTCCCAGTTTTCCTTCAGAAACAGTGTTGGGAATTTTCTATATTGTTGAGAAAGTATCTTGTGGTCTCTAATCTTGATGGATTCAGTAAGCTTTGGAGTTGGATCTCTAACCACTAGTAGTGATTTGATCAAGAGACATGGTTTGCTCCAACACTTGAGTGAAAACATAGAATCGTTTTGGTTGGAAAGGACCTTTAAGAACACCAAGTCCAACCGTTAACCTAGCACTGCGAAGTCCACCACTAAACCATGTGCCTAAGCACCATATCTACATGTCTTTTAAATACCTCCAGGGATGGTGACTCCACCACTTCCCTGGGCAGCCTGTTCCAATGTTTGATAAACCTTTCAGTGAAGAAATTTTTCCTAATATCCAATCTAAAATCTAATATCCCCTGGCCCAACTTGAGGCCATTTCCTCTTGTCCTGTTTAAATACACAGAATCACAGAATCACAGACTTTCAAATGTGTGAAAGACTTTTAATATTTCATATAACTTCAAGATGTCTGGAACTACTGCAAATTCTGTGTGACCTATTCAGGAGTTCAAACATGCCTAACACAAACACAATGTTACAACAGGCAAATAATCATACACATTGGCAGTAAGCGTGGTAGTATGCGTCGGTAGAAAGTGTTCACCTCCACATTTCCTCTTTTTTTTTTAATTTTGATTTTAAAAATGTATTGTTAATTCATTCAGACTTAAAATTGAAGAAATGTTTTTACTGCTTTGGGAGAAAATACTGCTTTTTATTAGAAAACTGTGTTAGGGTTAGCTAAGTTAGATGTCTCTTGTTACTGCAAGTTCAAAGAAAGCAAATTCAGTAAGAACTCAAATTCTGCCCTGTACAAACTAATTGAACTGATATGAGGAAAAGATTTGGTTCCCCTGAGTCTTAAACAAATGCTGAGAGGGCTGGCTAACAAGTGGGGAAAGTCAGAGATTCTCACAGAAGATGAGGAATTTGACGTAGTTGCCCTTCTCAGAACCTGGTAGGTTAAAATTATTGAATTCAGGGATGATGGAGTAGATGTAAAGTGGAGTCAAACCTGCACTGAAGGCCGTGCTATTGTTTTTGTTTGAGTTGTTGATAACTGAGACGTTGATAATTGAGACAATGTCATGTGTCTGTTACAGATCAATGTGCCAAATGACAAAGTGCAAAAGTGGGATATTGGAAGGGATCTATTACAAATCACTAAATTAAATCAAAGAATAGTATGCCTACTCAGTTCTAGCATGTGGAAAGATAAACCATAATTTATGGTACCTAAGTTTGGGAAATACATGCTCGAGGTATCATGCAGTCTTTTGCAAGGCTTTGTTAGATCATCTTTAAACTTCAGGAGACAATTTTTTGCCTTACACAAAGGCATTGCACTGGATATAAACTAACTCTTTTTAGCACCTTGATGAAAAATAAAGAGGGAATAATAATCAGAATGAAGGCTGATTATGGCATGGGAACTCTGAACGTAATGTGGATTATGCTTAATATGGGAAAAAAGAGCACAGTCTCAACTTGAAAAATAAATACATTTGCTTAGGAGTCTTATTTTCCCTAGCATTGGAAAGCTATAGGCATTAATGAGTGGGCTGAAAATTTCAGAAAGAGAAAACTATGAGATGTTTAAATAAATATTTACTTTATAGCAAGAAGCTATTCATTTATTATCAAGAAAGATGACTTTGGTTGAAAGTCCATCTTTCAATGGCACAGTAAGGACAGCAATTAGAAATAAAAAAACAGCTGTAGTGTGCTTTATTATTCTTATTTATATTGAAGTCTAAAAATCTGATCAGTTCAACTCAGGAAACATGAAGGAATTTCACAAACGTATTTTAGGAACAAAATACAAGTTTTATAACTGCTGTAGATCCTTTGGATGAGACAGTGAAATTGTTTAACATGGTGCATTTGGTACCATTTATCATGATATTTGATAAGAAGCAGGATGAGTAAGTACTTCCTATTCCAAATGTAATTTTTAGCACTATATTGTTGCAGGTTTCCTAGACCTGCTTATATAAAGATTTGCTTATCATTGACAGTCCTATAGAGTTCATTCAGTAGATTACTAACACTCAGCAACTAATGTGATAAATATTGGAACCTTGAATGAATTCTAGAAGATTGGAAAAAAGTGCCAATGTTTTCTCAATATCAGAAAGGGTATGTGACATGACATGGAACAGTTTACCCCAGTGTAAGCACTGGAAGAGCTGAAAGTAAAGCTGATATGGTGTTAAAATGCTGAAGAATGCAAACTTGGAAATATAATTAACAGAGATGTTAAGCTGTCAAGGGAAGATAGCTCTGTATCACACTAAGTGCCTTTGGTGCTACAAGTTCTGTTGATGCAGGTAGCTTCCTAGAAGTACTTGCCCCCGGGAGGTGTCCTTCTTCATATATCATACAACCTGCTCATGAAGAATATGGGACTATAAAATAGATATTTGCCAGATCTCAAAAAGCAGATGTCAATGAGAAAACCTTATTAAACAGCAGAGGTCTGTGAAGGCTGGTGCCAAGCCATTCAGACATTTGTAGTGCTCTTGTCTCTATATGCACTCCAAAATCACTGACTGGAAAAAAAAGTTATGGCTGAAAAACATTTGGATGACAAAAACTGGCAGCATGGTAAATAGTGTTTGAGATGAGGAGGGTAGGCACAAGTGATCTGGATAATTTGGAAACATGAGCTCACTCAGATGAACTGATTTTTTTAACATTGCTCAGTCCGGACTCGTAACTGCATTTCTGTTGATGGATGTGTCCATGCAACAGTGAAAACCATAACTACAGGAGGTGGGGGGAAAGCTCAGCTTGGCAAACAGGCACAGTATGTGGCCTCTGTGCTGGAGCTGGCCATGAGGACACATGAACTTGGAGCAGGGCTGTAGTGTGAAGGATGAAAGCAGGATTTTCCACACTTAATCTTGAAAGTAGACTCTTAACATGGGGCAGGGCTAATCTCAACCTGAATAATCCGGGCATGGATCATTGGAAGATCACTGTTCAGCCATGAGTTCATTCTTTGTTTAGAAATGAAGCTGCTCTTCACATATAATTAATCTCTAAGAAAAAAATAAGTTAATATGTTTTTTTCTTCTTGTAGTGTAACAATGTCAAACATGAGAGATGAGAAATAGAAAGAGCTTGAGCTAAATGGTGACACTCTAACCCAAAATCCAAAGACTATTTATATTGATCAAAGTTGACCTGTTTACTTTCCTGACTTCAAGTTAATAAGATGATTGATGATCGATTTACTTTGTAAACATCTCTGCAACTGAAGTCTCTTTAATATCAGTCATTTTTGTAACTGAACATGTACACAGCACTTAGTGTTTTGGAATGCTAATTCGATCATGGGGTAGGCTGAAAAAGACCTCTACTTCTTTACCTATGAGTATATTTTGGCATACAGTGCTAGGCACCCAGCAGAAATCCTGCTGAGCTAGAGCGTCATAATGGAAATGCAAGAAGACCACTGCAACAGCCCAGCCTGACTTGTTCTTTCTCTTCTACATACAGCCCTCTGGCGAACTCTCTGAGTCCAAGATGAGCAGAATATTGGCACTGACACCTACCTCTTGGATCCAGGAGGAAACACGTGCTTCTTTTGCGCTGTAAACATGGCAGAAATAAATGCAACTTTTTTAGCCTTAAAACTGAGGTTTGAGGCCTTTTTTTAGCAGAGATTCTTTCAGAACAGTTTCCACAAAATTATTTTAATAGACATGCTTTTTTTTTTTTGCATATTCCCTTTAACAGCTTAAGCAGATGCCTGAGCTCATGGCTCTTCCAGGTTTGTTTCACGCCATTATCAAAGAATCAATTTAAATGTTACTTGCACATCTGTAGAGCTCTAGACGGTGCTATACTTCTGTGGGCAATGCAAGTGTCAGAGTGGGGTTGACAGTGAAGTGCTTAATTTGCATCAATGACTACTAATGCACAACAGGATGCATATGGTTCAGTTACACCTTTACCATAAAAAGATAGTGTTGAAGGATGGTGGTGAGAGTTTACAGTGGAATAACTGTCAGTGTTAGTCTTATTTAGTTGGCTCTATTTTCTTCATCTCTACAGATATGACATCCCTTACACGTAACTTTGTGCCCTGTAAAAACCAATCAGTTGGCAGGCCTTGCTTAGTGCTTCCTATGTCTTGACAGGAGAGCTATAGATCTCTCTGAGCTTTTAATGGTTTGTTTACACACAAACCTTTTCCTGTGAAGCCAAATTATGAACCCTTAATCTATGACTGAGTCTACACTGTAGGAGAGATTATGTTCTCTGCAGTCGAGTTTAGCATAAATTTTGGTGTGCAATCCTGCTGGACAGGACTCCTTCTGAGAGCAGTTTAGGTATGCAGTTCGCTCAATGATCAGAGCAGCTAATACACTTCTCAGAAACAATATCTTCCCACTCCAGTGAGGGAAATGACATTGCCTGGAGTATTTTGGCTGTTAGTACAGTATATGGTATTGGCCTCAGGGGTAGTAAAGCCTAGATATGTAATGTAACAGTGGCTTGGACTTCCTTATAACATCAACACCCTTCCACAGTCTCTGTGTATTAAAAAAAAAACAGCCCTAGTCTCTGACAAGCTTTTAAATCACTTGTTCCCAGGAATGAGTTTATTATTCTCTTTGTTGTTGTTGTTGTTCTGTGAATAAAAAGGGATATGTTGCAGATATTGATTGTCCATGGTAATCGCTGGACAGCTATCACTACTATGTGCCTCGGGAAGGTTCTTCTCAGAAGGAATGAATGATCTCTGAGTTAAGAGTCCCAGGCTGGAAACATTTACACTAATTGCAACTTTCAGATTCAGTCTTTGGCATCCAGCTGACAAATGGGTTGACTGTTTCTGAGACAGTTTCAAGGAACAAAGTAGTCTCTGTATTAAAAATGCTGCAGCTTGAACTTTTGGGTTGTAGAGGAGTTTCCTTTTAAGATCAACCCCTCATTGACAGAGCGAATCCCTAATCAGCCCTACACTAGAATATTTATCAGTTTGAAGCTGTGGTATTGGTTCCATAAATAGGAAGAAAAACATGATTTAGTATTCAGGATCTGGGAGCTACCTCCTGATGACTTCTTAAGGTCTGATGAAATAAACAGCTTTCCAAAAGCCCTAGCAGCAGAAGGATAGCTAAGCCTTAAGAGACCTTTTTCTTCCATATTTTGGGGAAAACTGCTGTAAGTATGCCAAACTGAACTATCACAGGCACTCTCTCTCACAGAATTTATTCATTTATGTACATCAATAGACGTACGTGAACTGCAGTGCACAAGTGCCACTTACCTGTGCTATCTTCATATACTACTGTTACTATTTTCCAATTGTAGTATAGGACAAGATCCAAAACTGCTCTGCTGATGGCTGCATAGTCTGGATAGAGGTTGATATAAAACGCATCTTTGTTATCCACTGTAGGGTGCTTCCATCGGGTCTGAATATGTGGGACTTCAAGTGCATTGCAAATGGATTGCACTGCACTGACGGAGGAGCTGTGGGAAGGTCCAAACAGAGCAGCTACACCAAGAGCGAGCTGGTCGCATGCTGGTGGGGAGAGGCAGGGAGAGGAAGAAGATGTTAGTTGGCAAAAGCAAGTAAGTTGTGTGATGTTTACTGAGATAGTTTATTCTCCATCCATCCCCATAATTTCAAAGTGAGAATGGGTAACCATGTTGCTCCCAACGCCATTAAGAGATTTGCAAACGATTCCTGAAAATGGCTTTACTGATTAGCATTATATCCTAGAACCTGCTTGCTACAAATAAAAAAACAAAACAACTGCTCTGTTCATTGCCTTCAGATCACGTTGATTCCTAAACTGCCTTTCTCAGAATGGCATTATCCTGGAGAAACCAGGAGCTTTTTGGCTACAGGCTTGCCAAAGGGAGGTCACATGAATTAAGTTTCATGTCAGCGTGTCAGGAAATATGTTCATGGAGTCACTATACGATTCCCTCTGTGACTGGCAAGCTTCTACCAATGTGAGTTGCCTTAATTTCAGTCTACTGAGGTAATATAAACAGTAAAAGGCACTATGATTCATGGTGCTCCATAATCTGTGTTTACAAAACAGGCAGTAAAGCCTAAAGCCTTCAGTAATGACACAGGGAAATAAAGAACCAACATACACTGACATTTTAATACCTTTCTAAATCAGTCAAATGCTAGTATCAACAAAGGTTTCTTTCTCCTTGTGCCTATATCTCAGCCAAAAGAATACCACCTGTAGGTATCTTTTCATTTTTCTTTCCCTCCCACATCTTCTCAGACTAACAGATGGAAGATGAAGTAATATGAATTAGTTTTGTCCATTAGTAAAATTTACTGCAAATGTTTCTAATGAGGTCTTTATCAACTAGGATAAAGCCCTGCACTGAGTTGCAATGCTGTAGTCTTTGTAAGGTCGTTCTTTGTGGGAAATATAGAAATTACTGTGATTGGATGAAATACTAAGTACACAAACATCCACAATGAGCTGAGATTTTTTAAATTAATATTTAGCTCTTTGATAGTAATAGAATATGACAGAAAAATAATGTTTTCATTCTACAAATGAGTGTTTTACAGACAGCACAAAATGCAAAGGCTTTCAAGGTTTAATTCAGAAGTCTTCTTAAAGAATCACAGGTTTTAATGTGCAAATTGCATAAATAATATCAATAATTCATTATAAGAGAGATTACTACTGTCTGCATGGATTCCTTCCATGTAGATTTATAAAAATATTTATAATGAGCTCCTTCCTGGAGATTCAATGGAGAAGGTACTTTCACAATAGTCACAGAAGAGATTCTCACTCTACAGGGAATCTAAAATCCTGTCTCAGTCTGGATTATATGGATTATAAACCCAGCATACTTGATTTTGATGGCATATAGTTCCAACATGTTTTTGATACTGGAAAAAGAATGCAATAAAGAGAATTTAAAGCTCTTCTCAATGTTCTTTGAAAGCGTTCTCCTTTTTTTCCAGTCTTTAGTAAGAAACTAGAGCACCATGAGGAGAATTTAGTAACTTAGACGTTTGGAAGGCAACAGTTCACCAGCATTCTAGTACAATGTTTGTTTTCCACCTGTCATTTACCTTATAGCAGAAAGATCTTTTGCCTTATAGCAAGCATATTTTGTACCATATACAGTGACAGATGTTATAGTGAACCGCAAAGCACATCTGCAAAGTCTTAGCGACTTATGGGTCTTTCTCCAAACGTGTTTGCATGAGACTGTGTGCACATCATGTAATTCCAGGAACTAGATTGCTGTATATAAAATTTTAGCAAACTTGAAGATTGCCTCCTAGAGGTGAAGAAATACACCGTGCTTAAGGAGAGTTGTGACTTTTTTCCCCTTTCTGTTTTAGTCTGCAAGTAAATTAGATGCAAGTAAATTGGACCATAATTTTCCCTCTGAGAAAAACAAAAGAATAGGCAAAAAAATTCCAAACTTGTCCACTCCAATTCTTATAGTTGTTTGTAACAGAAAAATTTACTTCTGCCTCTAAACCTCTGAAGCATAAATATTTCAGGACAGGGAGACTACTGGCCTCTGTTCTTTAAAGCAGAATAGAAATACTTTGTTGTGAAAAATGGATATCTGTGTGTGTGTGCTAATTATGGTTTGTGACATCCCACTGTGCTCCCTGTTAGTCTGTGACCATATTCTGCAGAATTCCAGGTGGCAAATCTATTTTTTGGAAAGAAAAATGGGTTGGACTTGCCACCTTCCATCTGGGGCTCTTAGCACGCAGACAGTATGTAGGTGTTCTATCAGAAACTAGATGACAACTCCAAGTTCAGCTTCATTCTTAGTTCAAATTGAAAGATTAACTTTATGTTACCATTCATATACATGTTACAATCAGAGCAAAAAAAGAAGACCAGGCTGGGGAAAGGTAGTATAGAACATGTATGTTACTGATACAGTAATTGAGATAATTACCTCTTCTTGAGGCTTCAAAACTATCAAAAAGGTTAATTCTCTGGATGTCATAGGTTAATGTGGTATTAGGCATCAGTGTTCTGTTTCTATTAATGTTGGTGACTGCAAACTTGAAAGCCAATTCTTCAATATTAACAGGTTCATTTTCCACAGTTTCGAATATCCCTCCTGTTGAAACAGAGATAAATGAGAAGTATTATTCACCTCTTCATCACTGTACATAAAAATAGAAAAATAAATTATAAGCAATAATAATCTGAGTGTTCATAACGGAAAATAGTTAAAATTACTGTTAAATGCACTATAGCAAAAGTATATTGGATCATTAGTTTTTATCTACCATGTCACTGTAGGTTAATTCAATATTAGGAAGGTTGCTTAGACAAACATCTGTGAAAGATGATGCATGTTTATTATTCAGGCTTTTCAAAACAAAATTTTTAAGTACTTGTGAAAACTTCTGTTGAGTTCCCAACTAATGAAAGTAGTGATATTCATAGGTCTTGTTCCCTCTGCTCCAATCTAACCTATGTTTAGAGATGAAACTTGGATGTGTTGGAGATGTTTTCTGTAGTGTTTCTGCAAAACTTCACAGTAGAAGATCCACATTCAGAAGTGACTTAGGAGTTTGAGTAGAAATGGACTGAAAGTTTCTACTCAAGGTCAGTGTCTTAGTAGGGCTTTGTTTTTTTATAAACCCTAGGCAATGTTGTTGGCCATTTCTCAGTTTGCTCAGGGAGAGATGAGTATTTTTACTTTTTCAAAGCTCATTGCTGAATGAACTGAACTTGTTGACAGAGAACATAACTGAGCCACATGCTGCTCCCACAGAAGATTTCACCTCTGTGCCAAAGTGCTGAGTCATGTCTCCAGTGGTGTAGTGTCTACCAGTACCATCACAGCACTGGTTTAAAAGTCTCCTTGCAAGGACAGTGCTGGATCTAGCACAATTGCTCTCAACTTCCTATCACTCTTCTAGACTCTTCTTCCGACATCTGTTTTGAGCTATTTGAACAAAGAGGTGTCACAACCCATTCTGTGCAATCCCAGCTGGGCAACTGCTCTTTGAGTGCTGCTTAATTTGTCAGAACTTATTTTATACCCTTCAAACTGTAATTGTATACACTTCTTGCTCCTTTCTAAAACAAATGAAGTGAATCTGAGCTTTTCTTTAATCTGGAAGCAAGTTTTCCAGAAAAGGGCCTATGAAGAACTAGTCTGAATTTTGGAAGCATCCTGAACTGCTTTGGCATAATTTGAGATGGGGAAGGTGGTTGTGTTTCAAGTCAACAGGCTGTCCCACTTGTACTGGGATATCTACTCCCTCTAGCCTCTAGAGACTTTATTATGCCAACAACACAGTCAGGCTGTCTAGGAGCACTGGGATTTGATGAATGCATAACAAACACAGCTAATTTGAAAAAAAAAGCTCCTTTAAACAGCAATCTCCAGCTTCAGTACTTGATTTTGCAAGTATAATTTACTCATTTAGTGTAAGTCACTAGAGAATACTTTGGATTTCTCAGTTACATATTTTCACATTTCCCCATGTGAAATTTGAGCCCTAGATATTGCTTTATATTTTCTGAGCATGAGAATATATTCAGCTAATGCACTGAAATCTCTTGCAATTTTGATGTCACCAGTGTAGGAATAGTGCAGTCATTAGCTGACAGTCAGGAAATGGGAACACAGTGGAATTAAAACCTGCTTCGAATTTTAACTCAGCAATGAAAACACTGGAGGCTGTCAAACCCAAGCTGGCAATGTAATCTCTAGCTACTCTTGAATATGCGTCATTATTATCTCTCAAATCCATATATAATAATACCTTAATGTGACTTAAACAATTTTGCTAACTTAAGCAATTTTATTCACTGTATGTATTTCTCATTTACTATATGCATGTGTTAGAACCTTGAAGACTTTCTGATATTTTTTCCCCTCCATCATAAAACATACGAGTGATTACAGGAGACTGTGACACACAGAAGTAGCTGGAAAAAAGTTTAAATGCTGTTTTCGGAATGAAATGTAAAACCTCACGTGGAATGCTGCGAGTCAGCAGGATTTTCCAGATTTGCGAACTATAGGATTACCAGAAGGACAAAAACCCCTAATCTCTGTTCTTTCAGATCTTATAACTCCTCATCCCAATGATGATACAACAAATTTACTGCTTTCCAGGTTAAACAAAATTTGCTTTCCCTCCTTTCACCTGAGGAAGACAAGTATTTTCAGTTAGCTATAATGCCAGCTTGGGCTTGGGCCAGCAAGATGCAACTGTTGTGTTTTGCTTGGACCCCTACTAGAATTAGCAGAATATTGTTTCATAAGGCATGGTGGATATCACTAAGTATAATGGATAGCCTCAGATAACTTTCTAATAAGACAGGGTGACCCCCACCTCTCCCCACTTCCAGCAGGATGGGTCTCACCATTCTATCTCAGCAGGAAATCTTCTCCATCTTGGAAACTATTATTATGCTGTGCTTGGATTGCTTTCTCTTTTTTTTTTCTCTTTTTTTTTTAATTAAAACAACTCTTTCAACCACCCTCGAGGTAACCTTCATATCTATACATACACAAGCACTTTGTCATTTTAGGACTACAACTTTTTCCAGCCTCTAATCAGTTCCCTGTTAAATGGAAATTAATTTTAATTGATGTATAGCCATGAACTATTTATACTTCATTAGCAGAATTTTGCAGAATTTTTTCTTGGTACCCTTTAAAAAAGAGTAGAAGCTCACTGGGCAGAGGGAAGGAGTGAAGGGAAATGAGCAGTGATGGAAAGACTGACAGTTTTGCATGGATGCATTTGCTAAGCAAACTAATCAAAACTGCATACGCACTGTCAATCACATACACTTCAAATGTACTCAGGTCTCTCTGAAAGTCAGCTGTATAATCAATACGTTGGTACCCCTTCAACATATTTTTCAGGTTTCTTTTATACACGTTAACATAGCAGTAAAGCACTTACAGAGAATTTTGGTTACATGCTTTAATTTGCTGGTAAGATACTCTGGATAGGTCTGGTGTAAGAACAGGACAGATGATAGTCAAGAGGTTCATAATTTCACACATGAAATTTAGTTCAGCTGAACTGGGGATGCTGAATAGGGTGTCATTTAGGCTCTGAAAGCTAGTTCTCCCCGCCCCACCCCCTCCGCCCCCCGCCACCCCCCACTAGGATGGGGAAGTTTTCAGACCACAACAGTCATTCTTCCAAGTCAGTAAATGTTTACTTGAATGAATGTTCTCTTGATTAAACCCTAAGGTAAGCACAAAGAGTGGTGCACTGCTGCCCATGAACAAAGCCCATGAGAGAGTTTATGGAGGAAATTGTTGCTTACTGTGAGTGAAGTGTGGGATAGTTGCATTGTGAAAAGCTTGAACTGCTACCTATTTGAGCTTGATTTTTCTGTTGAGAGCTATGTGTGTAAAAAAGAGTTAAATCAGTCTATAAATTTGCATCACAAACAAGCCAGCAGATAAAATCTGGCTGTTCTGTGCTATTGTGTTTTCATCCATGTATCCTTAATGAAATCTAGCAATTTAGTAAATAGCTTCTCTTCTCCGTGTTCTGCTGATGACTTACAGTCAAGCTTAGAATTTATTGCAAGGTCCAGGTTAAAAGAGAAATAGCAGAGTAAGTGACAAGTTTGATGAAGAACTGGTTTGTCAGATGATTCATTTAAATAAAGTAATTACTCTACAACATTTTAAAAACAAATTAACCACAGGTTTCTACAAAGGAAGAAAAAAAAAAAAACCAAACAATGTTAACTCAAGATATAAATGATGCTCCAGAAATGAGGCTATTATTGCTAAGCACAAAACCAAGCACTGGCTTTCAAGGTAGCATGCTGGTAGCACATACACAGGACAAAGCTTAAATTTTTGAGTCCTCCCTTTCACCTCCCTCCTTATCCCCAATTACTCAGCCAGATAGCGAAACCGCTGCAGCAGCTTCAGCCAACCAAAGGCTGCTTAGTCCTGGTCAGCAGCAGATCTGACCTTTCTTCTGCACAAGCACTGTCTGCCCCTATGATGAGTGGGATTGTCCACCTGAGTCAGCAGGAAGCTCCCTACCGGGAACCAGGTGAGTGCCAGAGCTATAGAGGTTGCTCTGCTTCACGTGGATGTCAACACTTCCCAGAGGCTGCCTCACCAGATGCAGCTGAGGAGCAATGCCAGACATAGGTTCCCTGATCCTACTGCACGCAGGGAGTAACTCTCCACCAGCCACATGTGAGCACATCAGTGGGAGAACCAGCATTCATGTTCACGTAACCAATAATCCTGCTTCAGCGCACGTGTGTGAGGAAACCATTCACTTTCAGCATTTCCTTTATAAAGTGATGTCTGTGAGGATGAAGGAAATAAGCTATATCTGCCCCTACTTTGAATTTAGCTGTTGAAAGTAAGAGGAAAATGACTACTTGGCTAATGTTGCTCTGACAGAAATGAGGGCTGAGCCACACGAGTGACTGCTCTGCAGAGAGGAGCAAGGGATGCGAGTCAAACTGACAACTATGACAAAGCATCAGCCCCATTCATCCTCTGAAGATAAAAGAATTCTACAGCAAGTAAAAGGTCAAAAATATAAAAGCACACCTCAGTAGGCACACCTGAAAAAGCAGCTCCAGTCCTTCTGAGCAAGAAAATGTTTCCATTTAAAGGGGTCATCATGGACTGAGAGTGTTTTAGAAAAGGTCACAGTTGAATCAATTTCCATACCTCTCAATGGGTTTCAATGTTTCACTTCAAGACAAGGCACAGCTCAAAGGCTTGTTATTGGAAAAATTCTCTGTCCCTGTTTTAAAACCAGTCGTAAACAGCAACCGCCAAAAATTGTTGACCTTTCTGATGGCAGTCATCGACCCGTCTCCCTGGGCTTCTTTGGCCAGGTTTCCTCAATGCAAAATATCTCACTAACATATTTCAGTCCCAATACAGTGGATGTAGTGCATTTTTTTAGCCACTTATAAGTAGACTTGCCCGAGTAGCCTTGAAGGGATTTCTGTGATTTCAGTTAGTAGTATCACTTTGATGCTTTCAAAGTAAAATGCTATCTTTTAAAAATATTTCTAAAAGCTATATCCCACTTGCATATTTTCCTTACCTACTCCATAGCCAACATAAGAATAGCATCTTACTGCATTGGGGGTTTTTTTTGTTATTTGCTTCTTCCTATTAAAATACTACAGAAAGACAGATGAAATGGAGGTAGGCTTACAGAGAAAAACGGTACTGATTGATAGCCTGTAAAACAGAGGTGTGAAAATGCCATGCTTTTTGAGGGTCGTCTGTATTTCCTTGTGTCACCTAAAGGAGACCAAAAGAGAAAAAACATGTTCTACTCTTAAGCCAGCCTGAGACCCCATGGTCACCATAGACATGCCAAAAAAAGAAGTTATTTTTCAGCTGTAGATCTTGCTCTGGGACATTCTCATGTTCATTATCTTTGTGGATAAATTTCGTATTTCCCAATTAAATTTGTTAAAAGTCTCTCCAGCTCACTGGTGGCTGTGTGAGGCAGCTCTATGGCAGGTCCATGTCCATCCTTACACACTGGACCAGCAGTCAGCCTCCATTTCACACCAGGAGTCACCGTGTATGGGCTATTGAACTGTCCTCCAGACTTTTTAAAATAATATTCTTTATCACTAACATCATTCTCTCTACTTACTGACCAGTGGAAAATGCTGGCAGTGTAGGGAAGTAATTTGCTTGTACTGTTAAAATAGAGAAAAGTGTTGCTGAATGCTACATATAGTATTCAAGGACCATAAGTCACGCCACCAGCTACAATGAGATTTAAAAGATATATTGCTCAGATTTTTATTTGCTGCTAGATTTTCATCCCCCAGCATACCATCTCTTTTCTATAGCAGCAGTCCCCGCAATTTAAAGACAATAGCTCAACTATTCACATATGCATATGACTTCAGGAGTAGCCATATTAATACTAACACCAAGTATTTTGATATTTTGACAGAAAATAAAGTGAGAAACAGAAGGCATTAAAAAACCTGAAAGCTATATGCTGTTTATGTTCTTATTCAGGTTTTACACTTCAGAGGAATGCTGTTTGAAAACAAATATGCTGACCATTCAGTAAAAAACATTTGAAATATTAAAACTTACAAAGAAGAATGGTAATGGAAAAATAGTTAAGATTAACAACTAAGATTTTCCTCATAAAGACACAGGTATTTTCCCCTCTACTAGAGAAAAAGGGGACTTTCTATGGTTTACAGCTCTTTCCCATTAAGGATGAAACTTCACTTCTACAAGGCTGATGTCCAGGTTTCCTTTTCTTGCTCAAAGGATATCCTAGTTTCATAGTCTCATCCAGCTGGGGAGGTGTTTGTTGCACAGGATGACACACTGAATAAGCATTGTGGAAGCACAGGGCTCACTGGAGGTCATTACTCCATCCCTGAAGCTTTGAGCCACTGACAGCTTTCAAAGGCAATCCAGTGCCGTGATGGGCAGGTGATTCGCTAGCAGGATTTTCAGAAACATCTGAACATCTGTCTCCTGGAGGGGTTTATGCTTTGAGAAGCCTTTCCTCCTTTCCACAGCACCATCTGAACACCAGGAGGTCCATGAGACCTCATTAAAACCCACCTGCCAGTCACTGAAGAGAAATGAGAGTTAAAATCCTAATGACTGTGCAGCTATGTACCACTGGTTTCCCAAAAGAGAAGCTGTTGCTGATGCCGAGTTAGGGCAGGAGTTTCATAAAGCCAAATTAGCATGCAGTTTGCCCTTGCTCTCTGTCATTATAGAATGGACTCACACTACTCTGCTGCCAGGATGGCTATGGACTCACCTGCCCCTCTGAAGCTCAGGGGGGCTGGCAGAGTGGTAGGGGTAGACCTGCTGGCTCAAAAAGGAACAGGGCAGAGCAAAACAGTGCTTATGAAGATTTTTTTCTGCAGATAATGTCCACTTACAGAGTTCAAGAGCATGCCACTTGGAATGAAAGCACTTGCTACTGGAAACACCCTCCAAGCATTTTTTTCCATCCTTGCCTCTTACCAGAGGACATATTCTCCCGTGCCATGAGGCGTCCGACTGAAAGCCAGTGCAAGTGCACTCATTACAGAGCTAAGTCTGGGCATTCGTCTTACCGGAAAAGAATAATTAAATGAGTTATTACTTAGAAGGTTGCCTTTAGCAGACAGTCTAACAGTATCTGTCTTTCTAAAGTTAGCTCACTGACTGTGTAAGATTAGTCCAGAAATTTACTATTACCTCTAATTTATACATAACCTATAAACTACTCTGTTATGTGTGTGTGTATTAAAAAGAAAAAAGGTTCTCAGGAAGAATCATTAACGAACACAATCCTATAACGAACAGTAATTGCATTTTACAAATCCAGACTGAAGTGGGTTTACTCCCCTTGGTTCTCGTGGAATTAGGTGCATGGGTTTTGCATTTGGCTCACAGAACGCAAACTGAACACATTAGCATTCTTTGCATGCGTGAATTTAGCTTTGCAACAGGGACCTCTGAGTTAGGCAGCTATTATCATCCTCATTTTACAGACAGTGAAACTGAGAGCTTGAGTGACTTTCCTACCATCACTCTCTCTTCAATCTGTTCAAAAGCTGGTTTGGAAACCTTCCATACATTGTGCTCTGTTTCAGCCTATTCCCACTCTTTTTCAAGCCCCTATCCTTGCCTCAGCATTCACTATCTTTGCATTCACCCAGCCTGGTTCTTGTCCAGCGTGCTTTCAATTGTATTCCTCATTGCTATACCCTGCCAAATGTCACTGCCATTGCATTGCCTATGCCAGATCCTGGGTTTGAATTTTTTTCCCTCTGTAACTCACCATCCATCTGTGGGCTCCTCCTTTTAGGATCCTCTTCAAACAGAACTCGAAGCCCCTACCCTTGCCCATTCTACACTCTACCCTCATTGTTTTCAGCCATCTGATTTTAAAACAAAAGAAGAGACGGTGGGCACAGAAAGGCAAACATTTTGCTCTGGTGCTCACCTGGATTCCCTGCCTCCCTTATCCCTATCTCTGCATTTATTTGCTCTGCTGTCTCTGTAGATTGCAAGCTTCTCCAGCCTACAAGAAATCTGCAACCAAATAGAAAAATTTGGAGCAGGTCTGGCTTTGGGAGGTTGGGGTGATGGTTACATTTTCCTTTCCATGACTGCATGGTTGAACTGGGAAGCTGGAACTTGGGACAGGTTCATGACCTGAAACCTGACAAAGAAAGACAGAAGAGAGTGCAACTCAAGTGTCAAATTCAGCAAACGTGAGGATTGTTTTTTTAAGAAGATTAGATTTGCTTTTAGAAAAGTCACTGAATATTTGAGAAATTGAGTATCTCCTAGGTTCAAAACTGCACATCTGAAATCCACCTCTGGGCATGTGTTTAGGATGTGATTGTAATCCCAGTTGCTTCTGAGAAGATTTTGCTCTCAGCTTTAACAAGAGGTGAGGTACTGCTTTGCAGTCTGATTCAAAATTTGCTTGATTTAGACTGAACTCTCACAGGGACTCAGCCTTTCTGTTATTTTCATGCAACATGGTTAGTGCTTAATTGCACAGCGATGAAACTGGTAGAAATCACATTTTGGTTTCAGCCCTCGTGCAGACAGGTGCGAGTTCTGCGACTGCCTGAGAGCTGCAGCCCCTCATACCAGGTCTGAACACATAACTCACAGCAAACAAGGCCTAGTTAAAGATTGAGGTGAAGAGTACAAAAGAGGGAAAGGAACTCAAATAAAAAATGTTAAAGCACTTCTCTATCCAAAATTTTCTCTATGAGAGCCAGGGCTCGGGTTTTATAATTATCTGCACTCTAGCATGGTACTGCATTCAGCGATGCTTTTATCCCATGGAAAGCAGAGGGATAAAAATATATATGTGTGTATGTACATATATAAAAAGTTGAGCTTACTGACATACAAAGATCTGCCTTTTCCAATGGGATTTATTTGAGTTCAGTTTGTGAGCTTGGAGATATTTCCCAAAGGCTTGATTGGCATGATTCATGTTCTAGAATTTCTAAGTAATGAACTTTTTCTTTTTTTGAACAGGGAAAAAAATGCTTGACCTGATTTATGTGTCTCTTGCAATACAGTGGCAGTACTAGCTGGAAACTAAAGGATCATTTTAGAGATGAAAACTCTCTGTTTGATAGAAATTTTAAAAACTGTTGTCTCACTGCCTGTATTTTATTGTTTTCACTTGATGCAGAGTCTAGTCAGGAGGTACTAAAAATACAGGATAATACATATGTTAGTTATATTGTTTGCTATTCTTCCCCCCACATCACCATACACCTACTTGGACAAACTAGCTATCCATGCATTGCAGCATTAATTTCAAACAAGAGAAAAACAGGAGAGGGAGAAAATTGGTTCTAATTACCCAGTTACATACACAACATTGGGTATCATCTGATGCTATTTTTGGCCGTGCAGCAAGGAGAAGGGAATAAGAATTGATTCCCTTCTCTTCTTGGAGATAGAATTAGGCAGATGAGCCTTGCAGAAACCAGGTTCAGATTTTGTGTGAGATGTTTTCCACAGGAGCAGGGCACTGGCTAAAGCAGCATACACAGAGTTTCGGAACCCCACTTGTCCTCTACCTTGCGAAAGTATGCGGCAGATCGAGCCTCCACCTTCAACAGAATGATGTTTTAATCGGGGTGTGTGGGATGGATGGAGCTGCTCCCTTCAGAGCTCCCCAGTAACCCAGTGCTGCCATGAGATGCACTCCCTGCAGCACAGCAAGGAAGCCCTCGCCCGACACAGCTCCTGGGCTAAGTGCTTCAGGTGAGCGCCTGGGCTCAGTGTGAGCACTGCCAAAATGCTCGTAAGGATAGGTAGGAGTATAAAGAAATAAAGCCAATCCTTTAGTTAATGAGATGTTCTTGGTGAAAGTGTTTGTCAGCCATGCACTGGCTGCAGCTATGCGGCTGGATCCATGCACCGCTCTGTGCCTTTTGCTGTAAATCCTCCTGCTGCGTAACGTGTGTGGCAAAAACGCTCCAGGACTCTGCAGAAACAGTGGTTTCATTCCCTTTTTTTAAGGCTCCCAGCAACAAAGTAACAGGCTTTTAAACTTCCCCCCCACGATTTTGTTCAGGAGAAATAAGACCTTACTAAAGGAAGTAAACGTTTCTACTGATTTCAATAGGTTTTGATCAAATTCTCTCATGGCTGAGAAATGTGTGTTATCAAGTAAACAGCATTTTTATGGATAAACATCAGGGTTATATCTTTAAAAATTATATACTCTTTCTTTTTGTGAGTGCCCATTAAGCACTATTATCTGTAAGATGCTTAGGAACATAAGGTCTTTATTAAAGCTGAAGAAATCTGAGCTTATCCTGAAAAAGCATGGATAAACTCAGATCACAGACTATCCAGAAGTACATCCTTCTGGAAAGAATGTGGTGGTAGAGGGAGGTTAAAGTTGGTAGGGGGAACATTTTACATTCAACTTTACTCAATCACTCTTCTTTCTAAAATCCAGCTTTTAAAATTTCCCTAAAGGCAGGTCTACCTGTCCATCCAGAAATGACTGACATAGGGGATGCCAAGAAGCCCACAGCTAGCAAGCTGCAGCAGAGATCTCCTTTTGCAGATTATGATGGACATTCTGCATTTTTGAGCATGCAAAAAATAGTATCCTAATCAAGAGTTTAAACATTAAGGATACAAAGATTACATTAGCTTTTGCTGTCACACACTGTGCATGAAGTAATAGTGAATTTTGACTTTGCTTTACTTCTAATATGCAAGAACTGTTTATGGTAGACTCTTCTAAGTCTGAAGTTGGTCCTCTCACTCTGGTGGAAAGGCTTAAAATCATTCAGCTAAAATGCAGACTGCTTTACCTGTGGCAGTCACCACCCTTTCCTTCTCCCATGGTGGCTGGAGCTCCCCCGGGGCTCTTCACTAACCCTGATGAAGTCTTGATTCACGGCTGGAGCTTACTGGCCCTACTGGTACAGGCAGTAAATGCAGCCAGTGGCCTAGGACTAGCCAGAAAACAAGAAACCTGCTTCAGTTCTGGTGTCCTTATCCTTCTCATCAGAGGGGAAAATGAGACCTCTCATACCATTTTTTTTTGTTTATTATGGCAATATGAGAGACTTGTGTAGTACAGGGCAGCCAATAAACCAGGGTCTAGGACAGTGGCCTGAGATATGTGCCCCCTCTCTCCAGCCTCACCGGGAAATGCCAGTCTGTATCCCAAAAACTTTCATCAACAAAATGGTGACAGTATGGAACTGTTTCTGTGAAAAGCATAATAAAAATTTTCATGACAAAGTATAGAGCCTAGGACCTGTATGGTCTTCCAATGCCTCTCTCCTGCATGAGGTAACGTGTCCTGGACTCTTAACACCAAGCAATTGAATCAGAAATCTTCCTGATTCAGCTTCAAAAGTACACCAGAGACAACACTTGGGAACTTCCTGGTACCTTCCTCTGCTGTCCACACCTCTTAACGCTGGGGACGCAGGCCACAGCAGAGTATGGAGGAAGTGGATCATAGAATCACAGAATGGTTTGGGTTGGAAGGGACGTTAAAGATCATCTAGTTCCAACACCCCTGCCACAGGCAGGGACACCTTTCCACTAGACCACGTTGCTCAAAGCCCCATCCAATCTGGCCTTGAACACTTCCAGGGAGGGGGCAGCCACAACTTCTCTGGGTAACCTGTGCCAGTGTCTCACCACCCTCACAGGAAATAATTTCTTCCTAATATTTAATCTAAATCTACTCTGTTTAAAGCTGTTACCCCTCGTCCTGTCACTACATGCCCTTGTAAAAAGTCCCTCTCCAGCTTTCCTGTAGGCCCACTTCAGGTACTGGAAGGCTGCTATAAGGTCTCCCAGGAGCCTTCTCTTCTCCAGGCTGAACAACCCCAACTCTCTCAGCCTGTCTTCATAGGAGAGGTGCTCCAGCCCTCTCATCATCTTCGTGGCCCTCCTCTGGACTCGCTCCAACAGCTCCATGTCCTTCTTATGTTGGGGCCCCAGAGCTGGACGCGGTACTCCAGGTTGGGGGATCAGTGTCGGGAAGCTGTTATTCCCCAATCCTCCTCTCCCAGCACCATCTCTCACTTTCACCTTCTCAATGTGCTGCCCCATCCTTGCTGTCTTTTTTCTCCTCAGGTCTGCTTGGCTTCATTTAGATGCAAACTGGGTTTGGCCCAACAGCCATTTAAATACGGCTGTTGCTGAAATAGACCATTGAGCCAAGCGTGCTTCAGTCCTTATCAGACTGAAATGATGGCATTTCTTGTAACATCTCAGCAAAGGCAAGTGTCGTCAGCTCTGTTTTATAGCTATTAAAGGTGGATGCTCAGAACCCAGAAGACGTGCATTAATAAAACATAGCCAGCTTGACATATTGCTTGCTGAGCTTCTCTTGACTTACAGGGGAACTGTGTAACATGTCTATTAAGAAAAGATTATTCTATGGAAGAATCCTTTGAGCTCCTCTGACAAAAAAAAATGGCTAAAGACCAGTACCCCACATATAGCTCCTTTGTAAATAGAGTATGTTCATGCTGCAGCTAACCTAGTGGAAGATTTTCCCAAGCCTCTTTTACTGATCTGGTGTACAGCTGAGCCTGTTGCAATGTGACAGAAAGACTTTCAGACTTCTAGAAAGAGTGACAAAATGCAGGTAAGAATGCCAGAAGCCACTCAGATCATGTCAGGTATGTAATTAAGGAAGTATAAACCTGAAGTTTAAAAACAGAAACTTAAAAAAGACATAAGTGATTTAATTGATTTTCATTAAAATAAATAAGTCCCTTCTCTCCCCGCTTAATCTTTTATTGGTATATAGGAAGGATATAAAACCAAATGTTACCAGGTTTCCCACTGGATCAATTGTTTTGATTCTCCTGAAACTCCAAGCACACCATTGGGATGGGGTACTTCACCGACGGGCCCCTACGGTTTGTGAGATGCAAGGAAATTGGCAGGTTTTGCTCAGGATTTACCGATTATTCTTTAAACTTTATAGAAATATATTTTCTTCCATCCTGCTGGATTATTCTGTCCCTCTCTTACTAGCATTAACATAGTTTCATCCTTAAACCCTCAAGTATCAAAAAGGAACACAGAAAATGAGCTGACATTTTTCTTAACAAGGTATTATTTATATTGCAGCCTCAGCATAGCAGGTGCTTTAAAGAAAAATACCAGGATACATTTTCAGTCTTGGAGAGTATAATGTCTAAGTAGGCTCATCTAGATTATGCTTTTAAGCTGGGGGTTGCAGATTTTGCAACCATTCCACTCTGACAAGTAATGTTTAATCAGCACCTGCACTTTGAATTGCCATATTTCTTTATAGTAATGATTGTTGGCTCTTGAAAAGACGCTTAGTCGAGGTGCCTGCAATTTAAAGCTTTCTTGGTAATTATCAATGTGCAACATTTCTATTCCTCAATCTACTGAGGGCCATTTGTGTCTGAAAAATATCTTATTCATATCTACATTTGCAAATGTTAAAGTAACAAGTGTAAACAGAATGCATCTGCACCTAATCACAACCTTACATGAAGTGTTAAATCATGCAACTTCAATAGAAATTTGGAATGTGAACCCAAACAACTATAGGAACATTGTTTTCTTGTAATGCTTTTTTTTCCCCAAAAAAAGGAACATATATTCTTCAAAAACCCATATTCTAGCAAGACTGATTTGAAAATACTTAGAATGTGTAGAGGAAACCAAGACTTCCCTGCAGTGTTAAACCATCTGATGGAGAAGCATACGGTGTTGAAATTCCTGTGCATAATGGCGTCTAAATTAAAGGCGATATAAGACCCTTAACTCCAGAAATTCTTGCTTTGGGGGAACTTTCCAGGTTCCATCATCACTTTTCTTAATGCTGAATATCCCTAGAGGTTCTTTGGAACCAAACTTTTCATTTGTACGTGAATCTGGGGACTTCAGACGCTCCTACTCAAGTCACTCAGGAAACCTGTAAAAGTGGTATCTTTTGGGTAAGCCACCTTCATGCTATGTAGGTAAATTTCAGAATACCTGAGCCAGCAATGTTATAACCAGATAAAAGCTGAACATGAAATGTGTAACATTCATACCTGGTGCATACATAGAAATGTCTTTCACCAGCAAGCATGCTCAGATTCAGGCATTTCAGTGCTGAGACTTACTACCCGATTCTCAGGGATGAATTCAGTATAAAACTGAGTAGAAAAGCCTATAGTAACTACACCTATTTTTCTTCTTTGTTTCTTCTCCAGTGTTTTTGCAGATAGCGCTTTTTTATGTATTCCAACAGCTACATGCAACAGATGTTATTTGTCTAAATGGGGTCTGTGAAAGACTCCTAAAATTCTTAAAAACAAACAAAACCCCTCAAATGTGCATACACCCCTGCTTATCAGCAAGTGTTAAGTGAAAACTCAGAATGTATTCTAGTTTATATTTACTTGCAAATGAAATTACGGTGGCATGACTGTGCATGATGATCCCTGGATTTTTAACACAAAGTCTGCTCTTGCATTAGAAAAGATTTCAGTAGCAGTGATTTGGCCGAAACAGCATGAGGATGTGCAAAGTGCACTGGCCGGTATTCGTTTCCTGTACAAAGATGTCATATGTATGCAAATTTTACATTCTTGAAAAGATTTGCTCGTTACGTGTAATGGATATGTTAGCAGTTGTGCACACTCAGGGCTTGGTATTGGGACCGGTGGAATTTAACATCTTTGTCGACGACATGGACAGTGGGATTGAGTGCGCCCTCAGCAAGTTTGCCGACACCAAGCTGTGCGGTGTGGTCGACACGCTGGAGGGAAGGGATGGCATCCAGAGGGACCTTGACAGGCTTGAGAGCTGGGCCCGTACGAACTGCATGAAGTTCAACGAGGCCAAGTGCAAGGTCCGGCATGTGGGTCGGGGCAATACCAAGCACAAATACAGGCTGGGTGGAGAATGGATTGAGAGCAGCCCTGAGAAGGACTTGGGGGTGATGGTTGATGAGAAGCTCAACATGAGCCGGCAGTGTGCACTTGCAGCCCAGAAGGCCAACCGTATCCTGGGCTGCATCAAAAGAAGCGTGGCCAGCAGGTCGAGGGAGGTAATTCTGCCCTTCTGCTCTGCTCTCATGAGACCCCACCTGGAGTACTGCATCCAGCTCTGGGGCTCCCAACATAAGAAGGTCATGGAGCTGTTGGAGCGAGTCCAGAGGAGGGCCACGAAGATGATGAGAGGACTGGAGCACCTCTCCTATGAACACAGGCTGAGAGAGTTGGGGTTGTTCAGCCTGGAGAAGAGAAGGCTCTGGGGAGACCTTCTAGCAGCCTTCCAGTATCTGAAGTGGGCCTACAGGAAAGCTGGAGAGGGACTTTTTATGAGGGTATGTAGTGATAGGACAAGGGTAACAGCTTTAAACAGGGTAGATTTAAATTAGATATTAGGAAGAAATTATTTCCTGTGAGGGTGGTGAGACACTGGCACAGGTTGCCCAGAGAAGCTGTGGATGCCCCCTCCCTGGAAGTGTTTAAGGTCGGGTTGGATGGGGCCTTGAGCAACGTGGTCTAGTGGAAAGGTGTCCCTGCCTGTGGCAGGGGTGTTGGAACTAGATGATCTTTAACGTCCCTTCCAACCCAAACCATTCTATGATTCTATGAATGCACACTTAAAATTGCGCTGCACTGAAAATATACTTCTAGATCTCTTTGGTTGTTTCATCCAACATTCTATCTCTGCAGGACTATTTTCTTCCTTTTAATTTTTTTTCCTGATCTAGCCTTACCTGTCATAGGCAATCAATGTGATTGAAGCCAAAATCTTTCCACTGACTTCTCTGAACCATGGATCAAGCCCAAATTTTGCAAGAAAAATACTTATAGGATGTGCTAGGGCATTAGGTACTCCATCTCCTCATGACTAAACACTCAAACAGCTTCAGTGGGAACAGCTTCATCAGGAATTATTAACGCTAGTTAGAGATGTTAATTTTTATAGATGTTACATTTACTTATTATATTATAGTTATACTTAATTGTAATAATCATAGGTATCAATAGGAAAGTTAGATATTTACTTTTTTAAAAAAGAGGTCAGGAAATTTTGATTGTGGAAAATTTTACAAATGTGTTAAAACTGTGGCATATTAAATGAATAAGAAAAAAAATTAAAGAAAGAAAAAGACAGTTCTCTTAAAAACTGGACACAACATCTCTGGGCGCCAGGAAGTGAATATCTGAGTTACTAAATCATTCCTCAGATTTTTAAAATATAAAAGCTGATGCTACTAGGTATAGTTATTATGTGGGGGTTTTTAGCCTCATACCTTCATTGTCAGAAATTTCAATCAAAAGTCCATAAAATAACCTTGCCATGAAGAGGAAACTGTAATTACTTTTAATTAGTACAATGTGTAAAGTATGGCTTGAAACATTACACATAGCCATAATTTCAATGTGTTACCATCAATCAGGAGATAAAAACTTGTTTCAATATAAAATTAAAACTTCAGCTCAGGAGAGACTAGATTTATTTTCCTCGCTCAGTGACTCACTTTTCCTTTCTGCGTGTAAAATTTCCTATACATTGTGTTACTTCTTTGAATTTTCTTGACATTTTCTGCATTTGAACAGGCTTACATGTTTTGGAAGCTATACATTAAGTCTGTTTCAAAGTGACACCAAAGCTAGTCTTCCCCTGAAAATCAAACAGAGCTTGAACTGAGCTACACACATCAACACATTTGAAAACCTCAGGGTGAATTACCATAACAGGAGGATGGAGATTGTTTCAGGTTGCTAAAGCTGTTGCATTTTGCGGCTGTGGAAACTGGAGAAACAGAACTGCCTGAGCGACTTCACCAGTTCGTTTTAAGCATGAACTGCAGCTCGAAAAGAGATACTGGACTAAGGTCTTCAGATGCCCAATGTCACTTAAGAAGGAAAGCAGGGTGTGAAATAGGGAATGACTAAAGGGTCTTCTGAAGAGGGGCATCCCCGTCCTGCAGATTATAGTATGAACTCTTCAGATTCAGGGAGGCACTTATAGGAAGAAACAGACTATTTCTCTCAGGGTATGTGATTCTTGTCCCCATGATGTGAACGCAACTTTTTCCCCTTTATTCAACAAAACTAGTATTTAACCCCATATGCACATTCTGTAGTATTATCATATTGGTTTCAGTAACTCAAGAAATAAGCTATTACAGCGAAACCCTGCTATTTAAACACCTGCTGAGTGGTGCAGATGTGGCAAAGTGGCTGTTCACGTTTACTGTGTTGACACATCCTTTCTCTCCTTTATGTTTTGCTTAGTTATTTTGTGCCTACAAAGTGATGGTGCCTGCTGAGCATGACCCTGATCTCAGTACCACTGAAGTTTCTCAGATTACATTTAGTTACCGTCCCAGATGACTTACTTCCAACATACACTAGAGATAACAAGTGAGCCAGGCTTGTTGATTATTGTATTAAAAGATGCACTTGGTGCAGGAAGCGTAGTGAACATAAAGATGTCTCTAGTTATTATTTTCCCTATCACACAAACCTGGAACGTCACCAATGCACATGCCAACTGGGGTTGGGCAAGCCTCCAAAGACCTGGGTGCCCATAGACTGGTGAAAGTTTCATATGACGTGAGTTACATAGAGAGAGAGGGTTTTTTCCCCAAGGGTGTGACACTTGACAGATAGCTGTATGATTTTAAAAAACAGAGACAGTTTTAAAGAACATAAGCCAGAACGCTACTCCTTGACAGGTTGTCATTTATTCAAATCAACCCTGAATGCCTTTCTGAAAGATGTGTCACAGTCACATAGAAGATATTGGTCCCAGTTTTGAGGTAAAGGGATGAAATTTTGCTGCTTGCTTATGAAGGAAGATAGGTGTGGAACCTCTAATGATCCTGCCTGGCCCAAAACTTTATGAAATTCTAAAAGCAATAATAAATCATACTGGAGATCTTGAACAAGAGGGAGGATGCTCCTATGTGGCAGGAAAGTTTTCTTTCACAGTTATATATGTCACAACAAACTGGGTAACAGAATTACATGCACATGTGGTTTTTGCTTGGTGACAAAACAAGCACTGCTTCTAACTATGTCTGTTTTCTGTGAGATACTGAACATTGAAAAATGGTCAAATTAACAACTGCAATACATTTTCTATGTAAATTAAATGCTGTGTAGATGACACTTCTAGTGATTATAGCCCTCTATGTGACATATGTTTAATGATTTAGATTGGCTCCTGTTGAGAGGGATTTAATTTAAGGCACTTATGGCATTGGGCTCAAATTATTTGCAAAAGTTGATTGAAGCTTATGTTTTACCCTGCAGCTTGTGTTCAGCTAAGGATCATCCACTGAGTACATTTCATTGATCTCTTGCAGGATCTAAACTGTGGGCTTTTGCCACAGTTTTCTCTCTCCATACATATTGTCTAACCAGCTTCCAGCACAATCAGCCATTGTTGTAAAATCAGGTGTGAGAACAAAATTGCTGAATTCTTGTTTCTGAATTTTAATTTATTTAAGTGTTAGGCCTGCAATTTTTAAGGCCTCCCCATCTATTTCCCTTGGCAACAGGTTTTGGATGTCTGGTTCCAATTAAAATTAGCAAGAACTGGTCATCCAGCCTCATAAGAAACTTTTAAAGTCTCCACTTTCCTGTCTATCTGTATCACTGATCATCAATGATCTGCTGATTGTAGGAACCTGTGGATTTAGAAGTGTCACCATCAAATTTGGTAGTAACTTAAACTTTAATCTGAGGCATGCAGTTACCACTAACCTTCCCGGGGCATTGTGATATTATCTCCCCACGGTGATAAACTCCACTAAGTAGTGTTTTGCAGCCATTCACTCTCCATAAAACATCTGCAGATGTACATCTCCTGTTGGAATGACATGAGAGGTGAGTCCACAGCTCTCACTGAAGTTGTTTGAATGTGAAAGTGTGATTTTGATCCAAAATGTAAAAGTCTTCCATTAACTCTTCTGGCCTTTGGATTGGCCCCTCAGCACTCACTGGTCTGGCCCTTATTAACAGTAATGATTGTTAAATCCAGGCAGAGGGTGGGGAATACAGAGTGCAGATGACAGTAAATAATAAAAATGGATGTGTAATTTCCCTGTAGCACAATGCCAGCTGGCTTTGAAAAGACTGAGGGCAACTGAAGCAATGGGTATTTCATTGCTGTTTGAAAACAGGATGGCTGATGGTACTCTTCAGATTTGTCAGGTAGTTGGCTATTCTGTTCTGGTTTCTAGGAGCTCTGTGAAGGAGGGGGTTAGTCTTCCAGGAATCTATTAATGCAGGCTCTCCAAACATCCAAAGGGGAGTGTGGGTGCTTGTGCATGTTAATTGGTCCCTTAACGCATGGGGAGAAAAAAATCCAGCTGTTGGCTGCTTGTATTCAAAGAACCTGGTAGCAGTTGTGGTAGGGTGATGGCATTGGGGAAGAATGCAACACAGAAACTCAAACTGCTGCAGTGTGTAGTCTTGACCAAATAATGACCAGGAAGCTTGGAGAACATTGCATCTAAATCACATTGTTTGTGCCAATGACCATTTTTCTTATAAAACCCAGCCTGTACAGAGAAGATTTGTACTCCTTTCTAGCCTAGAAACATTCTGAAAACACTCTTTTTTCCTCAGGGGGAAGCGACCTAGCTTAAGCCCTGTGCATCGTATAAACCCTCTATAGGTAGTGTGCAGGACTGGCACTAGCCCATTGCAGAGAACTGCAATTCCCCTTGCAAGAGCCATTGCTGCAGTCTCAGTCCATGTACCGATAAATGGTCTGAGATTCGACAGTCGGTACTAGGAAGTTCCCTCTGCTGACTTGACACTAATTATACATGTCTTCTGGGTATACTACATTACTTGCAGGTGGTGCAGGTATGTCCAGCTAAAGCAGATGTAAAATATAGGTTGAATGCTCAGTGAAACACTACAAGAAAGCCTGTAATTTAAAAGAGTATTAAATAGAAATTAGCTAAATGAGTTTGAGAGGAGAGCAAACACTAGGCATTTTTAAGGAAAAGAGTTAGAATAGTTTACACATGTTGCATGTGAAATTTCGTGCTTTTCAGTGTGTGGATATCTTATAAACCTTTATTTTGATTTTTCTTTGCTCCCTAATGATTATTACATATCCCTTTCACAAAATATGGAGTATTTCCTGGGTCACACCTTTGACATATATTCACTGTATCAAATACAATCTTTGAAATACTATGTTTCAGACAGTTAAACTATAGCCTATAGTTTTATGGTCTTAACTATGAATTAAAAAGAAATGCAAGTTGTTATATTACAGCACCTTCTGGACAGTGATTGGTAGAAGTGTTCCTTCTGGGGACTTTGGAGGCACCTCTTTAGGTGATGCTCTGCTCAGTCCTAGTCCTGGAAAAGTAATTCTAGGGATAGCACTGACTTTCAAGGTACATGAAGAAAACATGAGTCTCGGGAAATAATACTGAGAACTGGCATAACTGAAGTGTCAATAGTGAGTGTATAATAAATTGTTCCATTAAAATCTTTCTCAGATAATTTTGCTACATACACAAACCATAATCATACTAGCCTCCAGAATATCATTAAAAATTAATGCTAATCAGTATTGCTGGATCCAAAATCCAGCTCCCTAAAATCCACCAAACCCCAACTATACACAAGAGGTTTGTGGTGGGATGTGAATATGACAACCTGAATCTTACTGTTCCCATTCATATAGGTGTTCTGAGTTTTGACTTGCCTAGCAGTAGAGTTCAGCTACAAACTGGGATCTGAGCATAGATGTGGAATAAAAAAAAGAAGATGCAAAGCCATGGTTATAATTCAGCTTTTAAAAAAATTAATTTTTTTTAATTATTTCTCCTCCTCAGAATGCTTGCTATATGAAGGATGCAAAGCACAAAATTGCCATGTCAGGAATACAGTTGCGTTGCTAGTTCTTTCAGTTAGCATATGCATTTTGCATAATCATGGGATATTCTACTTTTTAGTCTCTGCCTTCATATGGTTAATCCTGCCAAAGATAATACCAGTTGATCTTGACAGGATTTCAACATGTGGTCTTAGCGTGCCGAGAAATTATTTCTTAGATTTGTCCTTCATGAACTTTGGCAGGTAGTTTTTCTCTATTGTGGCTAAATTTTTGTCATATACATTATTTTGTGAGAGGAGGTAGACTGAAGGTTTGAATTCTAGTAAAGGCAGTAAAAATGTATTATTAGGCATTTAGAATTCATTTTTATTCAATAAAGCTTCAGCAGTAGGCTGAATAAGCTTATTAATATAAGAAATTGCTGTTGGTCCTTGCTACATTTCATTCAATATGTGAGGATTTGCAAAAATGAAAAGCAGGAGAAAATAGAAGAAAATTAAAAAGATAATAAAAAAAATTCTGACTAAGAAATTCCTGTTTCCTTAATATTTTTTTTTTTTTAAAAAGTGTTATCTGGTTAGCTTTTTAGAGCGTAATTTGGATCTTTTCAAAGCTGTGTATATCTTTAAAATTTTCTTCTGTGGCAACTAGACACTTTTTAAATAGCAAATGAGCCCAGATGGCATGTATTCAAGAAGTCTGGGGGGAAAAAATAGCAGAAAAGCGAAGTAGCTGAGCTGCTAACAAAATATGCAGTTTCTCATTAGTGTAGGAATCATTACCAGAGGACTCAAGAGGTAGCAAACTTTGTTGTACTCGTTTTTAGAAAAAGGTACTTGGGACAGATGCTGAGAAGATCGATTGAAAGGGTAAATTACAATACGGAATTTATAAAATGTCTGATGAAAATAACCTGAGTTATACATATTTAATTATTAATTTTAAAATTAAACTAATTACATTAACCCTTGCTATTCAGAAAGGGTACTTCAAAGCTACTGTGAATACTTTCTTGAAGATATTGGTGTAGCATGCAGCAAAAGTCAGAAAGACAAATATCAAATAAGAGTTTTAGAGAAGCAATACAGACCAGAACAGACAACACCCTTAGAGCAGGACACAAATTCACTTCATGGCCCCTGTCTTTTTAGATCATGAAAAACAATGACAGATCCCTCTAAATGTATCTAAATCCCAACTTTGCGTGTCATTACCAGAGAGCAACCCCGTTTTGGCTTGGAGCAGCAGATGCCAGCCCTGCATCCTGCTTGGCACCACATGCCGCCCTTCAGCAGGACGCCCACTCCAGCCGCCCAGGGCAGATGCAGAATGAGAGCAGCAGCACTTCTGCTCGCTAGTGGGGACACTCGCTTCCCTTAGCAGGGAGTTTCACAGCCTCGTATTTCAGGACAGCAGCTCCAACCTAACAGCTTTCCCATCGTCCATATGCAGAAAGCATACAAAGCACCTGGTGCCACTGTACTTGCTTGTGCACATACCTTGCCATGGCCAGAGGTACACCTCACACTCGGTCACCATGCTGCAAGCCCTGCTCTTAACAGCAAGAAATCATAGAATCATAGAATGGTTTCAGTTGGAAGAGACCTTAAAGATCATCTAGTTCCAAGCCCCTGCCATGGGCAGGGACACCTTTCCAGTAGACCAGGTTGCTCAGAGCCCCATCCAACCTGGCCTTGAACACTGCCAGGGAGGGGCCATCCACAACTTCTCTGGGCAACCTGTGCCAGTGTCTCCTCTCCCTCACAGTAAAGAATTTCTTCCTAATATCTAATCTAAATCTACCCTCTTTCAGTTTAAAACCGTTACCCCTTGTCCTATCACTACACTCCCTGACAAAGAGTCCCTCCCCATCTTTCCTGTAGGCCCCCTTTAAGCACTGAAAGGCCACAATAAGGTTTCCCCAGAGCCTTCTCTTCTCCAGGCTGAACGACCCCAACTCTCTCATACGGGATCTGCTCCAGCCCTCTGATCATCTTTGTGGTCCTCCTCTGGACCCACTTGAGCAGGTCCATGTCTTATGTTGGGGCCTCCAGAGCTGGATGCAGTACTCCAGGGGGGGTCTCACAAGAGCAGAGTAGAGGGGCAGAATCACCTCCCCCGACATGCTGGCCACGCTGCTTTTGATGCAGCCCAGGATACAATTGGCTTTCTGGGCTGCAAGTGTACATTGCCGGCTCATGTCCAGCTTTTCATCCACCAATTCCCCCAAATGAAAGTTTCTCTTTATTTGGCAGAGAGTCCCTCCACACGCTTGTCAAACAGACCTGGAAATTGATAACAAACCCTCACTTGGCTTTGAAAATCAGGGTCTTGCTATGTTGGAGGTTGCTTTTATTCTGCCCCATATCCCTGCCACTGGAGGAAGATGCAGGCAGGGGGAACCAAGGAAGCACACGTGGCTGTGCCTGGCGTGACACTGGCTCCAGCTCTGCATCATGTGCTAGCCTTGGAGGGCTGTGGTAATTTCTGCCAGCTGGTGATACGCACTGCAGCCTCACCTCCTACCACTACGCTTTCTGCCAAAGGCAGTGGGAAAGGGAAAAAAGGGAAAAAAGGGGAAAAAGGAAAAAAAGGAAGAGGAAGAGGAAGAGGAGGAGGAAGAGGAGGAGGCGGGGAGGAGGTGGAGGAGGAGGAGGAGGAGGAAGAGGGGAAAACAAAACGAAAAGGGGAAAAGGGTGGTGAAAGGGTTTACGATGAAGGTGGTGGAACACTGGAACAGGTTGCCCAGAGAGGTGATAGATGCCCCATTCCTGGAAACATTCAAGGTCAGGTTGGACCGGGCTCTGAGTAACCCGATCTAGTTGAAGATGTCCCTGCTCACTGCAGGGGGGTTGGACTAAATGACCTTTAAAGGTCCCTTCCAACCCAAACTATTCTATGATTCTATGATTCTAGGAAAAGGAAAAGGAAAAAAGGTAAAAAGAAAAAAGAATAAAAAAGGAAAAGAGAAAAAAAGGAAAAAAGAAAAAAGCAAAGGGAAAAAGGGAAAAGGAGCAGCATTGCAACTCTCTGCAATAGGTATAGGCCAGCTGGGCTCCCTAGCTGAAGCACTTGGATGGGTTTCCCTCTAGAGCAATGAGCAAGGAGGCAGCATGTCAGGGGACAAGGTGTCCTCAGGAGTCTTCTCCTGAGGAGGACAAAACTGGATGATCCCTCTTTCTCATTTCTGGGTGTAAATGGATCACAGTTGCACAGTTGTGCTGCTTAAGAGTTCTTATTACTGCAAATGCCTCCTTTTGAAAGCTGCATGTGGAGTCTGCACGTTTAATCATGTCCGTGTTATCAGGATGTAAGAAAAGCTATGTCTCCTTGCCTAATGTTGCAAATGCTTTATTTCAGCAGTGATCTCTTTAATTCTTCTGTGCATATCCTATGAATGAACAGCTTCCTTGTTTAAGGCATTTTCTGGCAATTTAAAAAAAATAATAATCTGCTTCTCTGAAAGCCCTATTCAGTGTTCATAAATGTTTCAGTGTGGAGGTTCTGCATTTTTTACAGAAACCTGTAAAAATTAATTTCATCATGTTTTTGTCTTGGAAGGAATCTTGCCATATGCCCTACATAAAGCCAAATGAGTTTAGGAAATGGTGGCATGAATTTTACCTAAATTTCTCTATGACATTCATCAAATTCAAAATTAAAAATCATGTTTTTCCACAAAAGCAATGCCAACACAAGTTAATTCTTTTTTTTCTCTTTTTTTTTCACTGAAAATGGAGAGAGGTGAGAACTAACAGAAAAAATGGTGGGATACTCTTCATGTTATCAGATTTAATTCTTAGTAGGACAAGACAGCTAACATATTTATAAATTACTCACAGAATAAGCCTGAATCACACATTACACAGTAGTCATGGTTGAAGTCCTGGCTCATGGATGTTTTATTATTGACATCCAAATGAGTAAAAATTTCATACACGGTTTCTGAAGAAATGTTTTCTTTGTCTCTTGTTAGGCTAAGACTTGTATGTCTAAACTTATGCATGATTGCTTCTACTGAGTTCAATGGGACTAAAGTTAAAACTAAGCCAGTGCACACTTTGTTGCATGGTAGGTGTTACTGAGCTAAAATATTCTCATCTTGGTAGAAGAGATTTCATGCAGATGGATGAACAGTGAGACTCTCCAAACCTCAGAAGTTATATGTGTGTGTGTCCTGGTTTCATTGGGATTTTGTTTCAGTTTGTGGCCAGTCATGGTGATCAGGGCCATCAGCAGCTAAATCCAGGGCAGCTGACCCAGGCTGGCCCACAGGTGTATTCTATATCATTAACATGAAGCTCACTATAAAAGGGAGGGCTTGGAGGGGAGAAGTGGGGCTGTTTTTGCTCTCCTCTTTTCTGGTCCCTTCACTTCCTGCTGATGACTGGTATTCCTGGACAACCTGCTGCAGCTAAGTACACTTATGGTTTTGTGTTAGCATTTATATTGGTTTCTTTATTTTATTAAATCTATTTAATTTTAACCCATGACTCTCCCTCTTTTTCCCAATTTCCTTCCGCAGTTGGGGAAGGGACATGGGGTGAGAGAAGAACTGCTGTTGTTTAGCCCTGGGTGTGGGCTAAATGAAGACAGTGTGTAAAATAAGCTACTTTTTTTCTAGATAGAAGGAGGACATTTTTCTCACTTTTCAATGGAAATAACAATCTAGCTCAAAAAATGAGCATTCAGAAAGTTAGATTGAACTACAGTCTCACTGCAGGAGATGATACTTTGCAGAGCACTGACTATAGATGAGATTAGGAAGGAGATTGATAAAGAATCAATTACTTCATTTGAAATAAAAAAGAGAACCAGAAAGTGACATGAAGAGGTTTGGAGTTACTGTACTATGGGTATTTCAAATAAAGATGATAAATGGGCAACAAGGGTTGCGAATACATCTCAAAAAAAATGGTGATAGGTTTGATTGGAGACAGTCCTCTTGGATGTGCATGTGAAATTCAATTTACTCTCTACACTTTGCCCAGAGTCTCAGTTTTGTGTCACTGCTGTCCGGAAGAAAATGCACAGATGATGGACATTTGCTTGGTTGTTTTTTCTGTTTATAAATTATAGCAAAGCTTTTAGCATTACAAGCAAATTTTTTTTATTTTTGACTTTACATGTTCTCTTGATGCCCAAAGGATCAAAGGGTGCTCCTACAAAATAGGAACTCATTTCACTAAAGGTGGCAGCTGCTTTGACAGAAATTTACAGTCACCATTAAGATCTTTAAAAAGCAAACCCAAGCAGAGCATTAAGGGAGTAGGTTTACACTGAGGTAAACCACAGGGGGCTTTTAAGGGGTATGGCACCTTTCTGTGGATTCGCTGCATTTCTTTCTATGACTGCAGGGTGACACTGCTGGGAATGCAAGCAGGGGCTCAAGCTCCTTGAGGGTCTCATTTTTTCTATATGCATAACTTAATATTACAGCAGCATTACGGTTATTTGCCAAAAAAGGGTTTTCCAGGTTTCCCACACTTTGAATATTGCTGATGCAGGTTCACAGCAAAGAGGAAAAACGACATGGAGAAACTACTGTTTTGTCTTTTTATTTAAAACACAACATGGCCTGGGTTTGCTTTGATGTCCTATTAGTGAGACTATTTTCTCCCCTTAGCACATGAAATTATATTATCAGTGCTAGAAAAAAACAAAACCACAACAAAACAAAGAGAGAAAGTGCAGATAGGTCTGGATGAACTCTGTTTTATGGAGGTATGAAACTGAGAAACACAAAAGCCTGCTTCCTTGGCTCTGTTAGATTTTTGCTCTGTCTGCTGCTCTGCAGAGGTGGCTGCAGGGCAGTGTACCAGCTCTGGCTCCCGGCCGCAGCGCACGCACACCATCATGCACACTGGCTGGGCAGCACCCCACCGACACGGCTTGGCTGCACCCCATCCCAGAGCCCGGCTTTATGGCATTAGCACAGGCTTTGCATGCTGCGCTGCACTGCACCGTGGGGCACAAATATGACTTTGTGTGATGATCCAGTCATGCAGGCAGATTTCCCTGACCCCTTGTTTTGAGTTTTTAATTAAAATTCCTTTCCAACCTTACTTTTCTCACCCTTTGTGCTTCCCTCTCACAGTGAATGCACATCTTCTTGGCTCAGAAGGCGGCTAGTGCATCCCACACAGCATGCTTTTCCTAAGCAGAGCACGCTCCTGTTCAGGCTTCCTACCCAAATAGCAAAGGAAGGTCACTCAATGGCCTGGAAAAGTAACTTCATGGCATTTCTGACAGCAGCCTTCCTCTGTGCCTGATTTCCTACTCCTCAAATAGTCTTAAGAGCTAGAGAGGTCATTGCAGTGGGAAATGCCCCTGGGAGCTTCCCCTGCAACTACTACATGGTAGGAGTGAGCAAAACACAGGAAGGCTCTGCCAGCTCACAATGGGGGCGATGGCCACCATGCACCCCAGGGGCTTTTCAAAATCCACAAACCTTCAAAGCCAGAGCCCTCTTTGTAGGATGCAAACCTGCAGCTGGGGAAGCAAGTGGCAGGGCACTGCCTGCTCCTGCTGCACCCAGGGACTCTCTCCTTTCCAGAGTGACTTGTAAAGCTTCCCATATGCTGGCAGCGTAAGGGTCTGAAAAGCTCCTCGGCCGGTGTGAAAAGGGGCTGTGTCCTGACGGGCAGGGGAGTGCTAGCACAGTTGGAGTTTAAAAGGATACACAAAAACTTGTGCAAACTGAGATGCAACTCTATCCAATTTACGATAATTTAAAATAAACAAAAAAAAACAAATAAATAAACCTTAATGTCTTGGTGATGGGGCATCTGCAGAGTGCTCACAGATGTAAAAAAGGGAGAAACCAGTCTGTGGGGCTGACCGCCAAGCCATCTTGCTGATAGATCATGCTGCATCCATTTTTCCTGCCCCTTCATCTGGTTTTCCTGCTGCTGGTGTCGCATGAAAGCTTTCAGAAATGCGCAGGACACAGAATACTGCAAGCGTTAGCACCAGATGGAGGATGAAGAAGCGCAGTCTTCCTCGATCCTAATCCGGGGAGGGCTCTGCTGGTGCCGCTTTAACCCCCCATCTGCTCAGCACTTAATGCGATACAGACCTGAATGCTGTACAAGGTACACTAAATAGGCGTGAGCAATATGCCCTGCTGGTATAAATTCACACAGCTGTGCCGGCTCCACCAGCACAACATTTGTTGTTCTATCCCTCGCATGCGCCACATGAAACCAAGACTTTATAGCATATCTCCGAAGACAAGACTCAAACAAGCCCTCTGTCCATCTGTCAGTCATTTCCATCTGTCTTCGCAAATAAACAGCAGCTTTCTCAAAGATAATTCCTCTCCTGTGAACTTTGTCAGGGGCAGCCAGTGGGAAGAGAAGAGTGGCAGGGCAGGCAGACCTGAGCCTCAGGAGCGCGGGCAAGCAGAACTGGCAGGCCAGCTCTGCCTGCCCTGGCTGGCAATGGCCGCCCATCTCCTGTCCTGGCCCAGCCCAGCCGGCCAGGGAGCCCTGCCAGAGCGGAGGTTATTGAAGTGGGGGGTGAGGAAAAGGAGGGCTTTAAGAGAAATCTGCTGCGTGTCTGCAGATAACCAGGTTTCAGAAACCTGCAGGAACCTACAGGTAGACAGGTTTCCGCTCACAGGACAATGCCTGGGAGGACATCTACGAAAAGTACATAGTGGTTCACCACTGTGCCTGGGCAATGCTTTTTGCTCCTGTGGGCTGGTGGCAAAGCTCAGCTAGCGGCCGTGTGGCTCCATCCAAACTGATAAACACATTTTTGGTGTTGTCTTTTTTTCTTTTAAGGACCATTTTCTGCTGTTTTTTCTTAATAACTCTTTGACGTCACTGTTTTAATAAAATTATCTCACGTTCTGAAATGTTTGGTTAATGAACTAATAGAGCTGTCAGCTCTCTGCTCCACAGCTGACCAGCTGTCACACCAAAGACTCTCTTTTGCAATTGGTAGACGTTGGGTTTGATGTTTAATTCCCTTACTTCATTAAAAGACTTTCTTTTAAAAGAGTATTTGAATCATGCATGTGTTGGAGACGGTTTCTTGTATCTAGATCATCTGCTAGAAACAACTAGGGTTTCTTGATTAAAGACTTTTTTTAGAAAAAGAAAGCAAGTTTTTCTTCTTTTGGGGATTTTTGTTATGAAAGTGATTCCTTTGCATTATTCAGACCTAGTGATAATTAATTGCAAAATTTCCATGTCTAGAATAGTGCACCTTGTGCAAAATTTCCCTTGTACTGAAATGGCTTAAAAACACAGTGTACCACAAGCCGAGGTCCCCTTGCCCCTTCCTGCGAGGATTTATGGGTGGGCTCAGGGCAGCAGGAGGCCTTTCATGTTTTGCAGATTTTAATAGGCAGTAGCACCCGATTGCCACTGATGTCCTATGATAACTGTCTTAGAGTATTTATTCCACAAAAGGGCTAAAATAATTCAAAGTTTATAGATGAGAGGTGGGAGGACTTTTTTAAAAGTCACAGAAAAAGACAGTACTGTATTAAGTATGGTGGGAGAAGTTGACAGCATGCAGGAATATGGCAAGTCTTCAACAGGCTTTGCTAAGGTAGACGCAAAGTTTGATACTTCTACTTTCTTCTTATTTTAAAACATTAAAAGTCACTCTTGAGCTCCATTAAGTACGGGGACATGCAGAAGGACAAGCTCTGCTCTATGGGAGGACGTTTACAGCAGCAAATAGAACAGTAGGTATGATTATGAGGATTATATTGAAGTTAAAACTTGCTGCAAAGCAGCATTCAGAAATTCTCCTAAGAAGATTGTTTTTGCATTCTCCTCCAGCAAACTGGGCAGAAAAGGAGAGAAAAATCAGCCTCACTTATGAGGAGCAGACCTACATTTCAGACTGTGCTATAAATATAAAACCGTGTAGTCTTAAGTGTTCCAGGATTTGCTAGTTGCTTATTCAACATCTTCTCTTTGAGAGAAGCTTTTGAAACAAAGAGGAAATCAGTCGGTCAAGGCTTTGCATTCTTTCTACCTGGGATGATGCAATCCAAACTGAATAACCCTCATGCAAAAAGATGGCGAGTCCTGCCACAGTCCTGCTGGGACCATGCATCAGTTCCTCAACCCGTGTGTCAGAGGGATGAGGTTCCACAAGTTTTGGGGCAGGTGGATGAAGACCCAGCTTGTATCAGGGGGACCTAAGTGGCCCAGTGCCTAGCTGTCCTGTGGTGGCCGTGGGGACACAACAGCCACAGCTACCACTCTTGCCTGTGGGTTAGTACTGTGTATCCAGGAGAGAGGCATCCCACCTCCATCCTTGGAGGTTTTCAAGACCTGCCTGGAGACCAGCCCTGAGCAGCCTGGTCTGATCCCAGAGCTGGCCCTGCTTGGGGCAGGAGGTTGGACTGGAGACCTCCTGAGGTCCCTTCCAGCCTGAATTATCCTATTGTCCTATGAACAGCTGGATAGCTTTTCTGGGACAGAAGCTAGCCAGCACAGTTTGGAAAAGTGGCCTTTAGCTGAAATAATGCAGATGATGTTCCCTTCCACAGTATTGCATAAGCTCTTCTCCCATTTTTGCATGCATACACATCCTTCTGCACTCCTTTGGTGGTACAAAGAAAACACAGTGCTGGTTTGATTGATCTCTTAATATGAGAACATTTATACCAAACTTTGGCTGGTCTCTGCTGTGAATCTGGCTCTGCAATTCCCTGCAGTACCCAGCACCTCCTCCCTATGCCTGGTAGCAAGGAGTAAACAGAAAGAGCAGGATAGTTTTTGCAGATTAGTTACTTGCAAATGTATTCTTTGAGGATCTATCTCAATGCACAGTTCAGTTCTGAAAAGGGAATATGTATTTTGCATATTTTATTTATTCCATCTTTTGCTTTTGCATTGTGGCTAGTTTTTTGATTCTCAACACGGCTGGTATTCCCATTTATAATATCAGGAAGGAAGTAGAAAAGTGGGCAAAACTGCAGTGACTCATTTCCATTTACAGATTCAAGTATTGATCTCCATATTTGTCTGTTCCAGCCATTTGCATTGCACTTTTGCAGAAAAGTTGTGAGCTTTGCACTTAAGTGGATGTTATCACCTTCAAGGCTTAAGGAAGAAAACAACATTGGATTTCCTAACTTCTCCCTACGACAGGTAACTACAGAGGGCAGAAGTACCTGGCAGGTAATTCACTATAACACCTCCTGGAAGAGTGGGTGAAATTTGCCTCCAGCATGTTATCTTTTATCAGGAGACACTTTTTTTGTTGTTCTGCACAGTCATACAGTTACAGAAAATCATGTCAAATAGCATAACATACAAGACTTAAACAGTTACTTCTGTATCAGGACAGCTAACAACAAAAATGTAGCAAAACAAGATGAACAGTGCTGCCTTGTAGTGCCAGGCCCTTTAAACACTGCACCGTAAAGTTCTTAACTGCAAGTAATTCATGGCCTAGGCGTGGTTATTCTCACTATTCGACTGAATGCTTCTTTTCAGCTTGTGACGGGTGGTCAGGAGCCATATCAGTCCTTGCCCTAGGTGTTCAGAAGTGCCTCAGTGATCTCTGCTTTGATGCTGGTTTAAGCATCAGCACAGTGATGCCTCCCTGCCCTCCTCCCTGAGCATGGGCAGGAGGGCAGGGAGGCATCAGCTTCCTGGGAGTGGGGAAAGTAACCTGCTAGATGAGACAACAATTAAGAAAGTTATGAGTATTTGGGGTAAGTTGTAGGCACTGGACTTGGAGGAGAACAAGCAAGCAGCTCTGTATGTGGAATTACAGTCGCTGGGTTTTGTTTCTGTAAGGATGAGGGTCATTCCTGCTGAGATACAGATCGACTGCACGTGCAACTGCATGCGCAGAGGCAGGCTTGCCTTGCTGTGCCATGCAATGGTGAGATAAAAATCATGCTGTTGCTAAACTAAGCTTTTATAGCAACAAACTGCCCCAGATCAGCTCTGATGGTGCATCAGTATAATGCAGACAGCCTGCCCTGGTTCAGACTCATTGTACGTGTTCAAGAAGCCTTCCAAGGTCTTATCCTTCTATCCTACGTAAAACTATTCACAGTTCATTCATGTCTATTCATGGCTAATTCCCAAACACATATTTAAAGCATTGCCAATGCACACCAGTTTGTGTTCCACTGAAGGGCCTACAGTTGCACGTGAATATTGACGACTAATTATAATTAAACTCCTTAAAATTACTGCATAACTGTCTGTCCTGGTAGCATGTGCATATGTACTGAATCTTCTCTGTTATTCATAAGCCACTGTGTCTGAAATCCCACCATGTACGGCTGACTGACAAGAGTAATGGTGAAACTGAGGCTGTATGTGCTCTCAAGGGAATCGTTTTGGGCACAAAGCAGGAACTAACCTTCAATAATGTTTATGCATGTCTTCCATTATTACAATAGTTAAATGCTACGGATACCCAGTGCCAGAGAAAAGCAGGCTTAGGGGACTTGGTGTGGCTTTGACACAAATAGGAAAAAGTCCCTTTGCCTCTTTAGTGTTGAAATTGCTTTTACACCCTGACTAAGTTGGCCCATATTAACCAATATGCCAGATGGATACAGGAAATGCCTTAGATTTTATGATGCTTTACAACTTGCAAATTACTCAGACCCATTTGCTACAAATTATTCAAGATATTAAGGCCCCAGTTTTCAGAATTAGCCTCGAATTCTGTTCCTGCAAATAATTAAAAGTACAATTTATAGCAAATAGATGCAAGGACATTTTTTGATGTGTAGACCTCTGCCTACCTGATTATCCTACAAAAAGATGGCTATGTGCTATAAAATGTTCCCAGAGTAATCTGTCTCTGGCAAATTGCTTCCATGAAATTGGAGCCCTCGTTGAAGTCCTCTCAAAAAACCCAAAGTTAAAAAGTAATTATATGATTGCTGCCTATCTTTGTGGAACACAGCTTTAAAAATCTTTAAAATCTTTCTTTAAATATGTGCTTTATTGTTATCATCGTTTCACTGGGGTCTGCTGCACTGGTAAACTTATGGTCCATCACCTAAAAATGTCAGTGTGATGCCTTTGGTACACATAAGAAAGACAGATCTTCCTTAATGTTGTTATAAAAACTATTTTCATGTTCCAGCTTTTGGATTTATGAAGCATAGTGTATATGTATTATATATATTTTTTTAAAGTAGTAGACTTATAAAAAGTAAATAGGGCTACCATTAAGTAAAAAAAAAAAAAAAAAGGAATGATATTAAAGGAGGCAAAGCATCAGGGATTTTATAAGGCTTAATTTCCACTCTTCCCATGGGCTTGAGACAGCTTACATCTAAATATTGTGAGTATTAGGGTGAAGAGGTTATTCAGATTAATTCCAAATTTCTGCTCACAGTGAGCCATTGCTAAAGCAGTGTGCCCTCTGGAAGTAGTGGGTATGCGGGTGTGAGCAGCTGAGCTGAGATGTTGCAGTCTGACTTTGGTATGTTGTGGAACAGTTGATGAACTAATAAAGCTGAGAGTTTTATATACAAAAATCTGCAAGCATTTTTTACTATCTACTCCTGTCTTAGTGTGTTACCCTCCCTTCAGCTGCTTTTAAAAAGTGTGTGGCTTCTTGATCTTCGTTACAGAAGCCCATGGCTGCAATTGTGAATTCTGCTCAGATTTCTAATGATTTTGGTGAGGAAATTTTTTGATCTAGAACTGGAAGTTAAATATCTGCAAAAGTGTATTGAGTCTGGCTGAGATGGAGTTAATTTTCCCCATACCAGCCCTCATAGCGCTGCGCTTTGTATTGGTAGCTAGAAAGGTGTTGATAACACACCAGTGTTTTGGCTACTGCTGAGCAGCCCTACTTCCTGGGAAGTGGCTGGACATTGCCTCCTGAAGGGAAGTAAAGAATAAATCTTTTCCTTTGCTTTCCTGTGCAGCCTTTGCTTTTGCTTTATTAAACTGCCTTTATCTTGACCCATGAGGTTTTTTCCATCTTATTTTCTCCCCGTGCTGTCCTGCTGAGGAGGGGAGTGATAGAGCAGCTTGGTGGGCACCTGGCATCCAGCCAAGGTCAATTCACCACAATCCTTTTTGGTGCCTAACATGGGGCCTGTGAACCCATGGAGAGAGAAGCCCACTCTGGAGCAGGTTTGCTGGCAGGACTTGTGACCCCATGGGGCACCCACGCTGGAGCAGTCTGTTCCTGAAGGACTGCAGCCCGTGGGAAGAACTCATGTTGGAGAAGTTCATGGAGGACTCTCTCCCGTGGGAGGGACCCTACGTTGGAGCAGGTAGTGAGGAGTCCTCCTCCTAAGGAGGAAGGAGCGGCAGAGACACCGTGGGATGAACTCACCACAATCCCCATTCCTCTTCCCCCTGCACTGCTGGTGGGGAGGAGGTGAAGAAACCAGGAGTAAAGTTAAGCCCGGGAAGAAGAGAGGGGTGGGGGAAAGGTGTTTTAAGATTTAAGTTCTGTTTCTCATTACCCTACTTTGATTTGATTGGTAATAAATTAAATTAATTTCTCCGAGTTGAGTCTGTTTTGCCCATGACAGTAATTGGTGAGTGATTTCTCCTTGCCCTTCCCCTCCTAGTAAATGCTCCTACTGATGCCAATTTTGTCATAAAGTTTCACAAGCAGAAGTTTTGTCAAGAAGTTCTGAAACAGAACATTTGTCACTGCCCCCAAATTATGACCAGCTAGCAATTCAAGAAATGACAAGGTTCAGATTTCTTGGTCATGACTCACTGGACCAGGGCTATTCCCAGTTCTTCCACTCATTGATATGTCCTTTGTGTTAGGTTGGTTTTGGCAGTAGGTAAAGGATATTTCACAGCAGGCTGTATTTGTAACCTTAGATGGTTGCAGGTAAGTGGTTAGGGCAACCTGACTTCCCACCTTATCTTATGGGCCAACCAGGTTTAGCGTCTGCAGCTGTGACCATGTTGCTCACTTGGAAATGCACGTGTCTTCTTTCTGCATAGGAGGACGGACAGTCTGCATCTCCTTCAAAGCTGCAGTGTTTAATACGCAAAGGAGACAGGTAACTGAAATATGGAGCTAATGTTTTTTTTCCCTGCACTCTGGAGCCACCATGTAGCTGGAAAAACTTGGCAGGGCTGTTAATTCTCTTGGAGAAAAATAAAAGGTGATTTTTTAAAATGTAAATTATTACATTCTTAATCATTCAGGTGAGTAAGCATGCAGAAAGTGAGTTATTACAGTAGCAAGAGCATGCTCCCTAAGAAACACTGAAGAGCGGAGATATTCCCTACACTAAGTGATGCAGCATTCATTCAGATGCAGGAAAAGGTTCTCTGGTCAAAACCACCTTGTATTTTCTGACAGATCCCCTTTACTGATGTCTGCAAACTACTCATAATGACCAGGGCCCAGCTTTATGGATTACTTAACTTATGAAAATAAGAATTTTATTTCCTACTGAGCTTCCATTCTGAAGCTTGGCCCTGTCTTTGCTTTCAAATTGCGTGACACTTTATTTTTCCAGAGAAAGTTGTAGCTACCATGAAATTTAATGCAAATATCATGGTACTGATAAAGAGATTGTAATATGCATATACACAAGCTTGCATAATGACACAAACCATAAATATATCATGCATTTTCTAGGACAAGTTATCATAGGGCAGGATTTAGTGGATGGATTCTAACTGTAATCTCTCTGAAATATTTCGAGTGGGACTTTGCTAACATTTTTCACCATGTCTTCCATTTGGTACTTCTAGAGAATGTCAGACAGGAGAAATTTCTGGGAAACAGTTCTGAAATCAAGAAAAAATGTGTGAAATAAGTAGGAATTCCATCCAGAAAGGAGAGGGAATTAATGTTTTATTCAAACTTTAAAAAAAAATATTTTAAACCACAGGCTAAACTTTCTTCAAAGTTAAGGTTCCAGAAAGCTCATAGTGACATGAACACAAAGGGAAAGGATGTATGGAAATATGCAAATATGGTGAAGGTTACAGTTCCTTCTGCAATGTTGCCTACTCTGGTGAGTAAGATAATAATGTGCCACTGTGGTGCAGAAGCGCTGTTGCCATCTCTCAAAAAGATGAAGAAAATCTGACTTCAGTAGGAGGTGATTGACAGATAATGTCTTTAGGTTTTTTGATGGCTATGAACTCTGTCTCTCTGTCACTAATGAAGGTAAAAACTGACAGCCCCACAGAGGTGATATGGTCATACAAGCTTCTGTCATGGGGGAACTCAGCTCTCATCCCATAGTGTCCTGAAGTCAGCTTGTTAAATACAAATTAATTCTCTTCTTTTACCTGTTCTGAATTTAGGCTGGACAGAAGATGAGAAAAAGAAAAGAGTACTGCTAGGCATATGTGAACCCTTGCTTTGAAATTAAGTTTTTCACAAATTCATGTTGGATCTAATTTTGTACACTTTCACCCAAACCTTCCCCAAAGGCAGGCTGAGTTCTGAGCACCCGAAGAAAGCAGGATCTGCCTCTTGGTACTGTAATGAGATGAAGCACCATAACAAGCAGTGTGTCTTGAAACCTGACAGTTATTGACAACAAAAGCTATAAAGCACTTTAAAAGAGCAATACTGAGATAACGCAGCATGCAGCACGTGGCAATCTCACAGAGGCAACTCATGAACTGTTGCACTTAGTTACGTCCCATTGGCCCGCATAGTGGCAGGATGCTCCATTCTATTTCTAAAGGTGATGAGAGTAAATTTGCATGAGGCTGCCTTTGGGGGTGGTGGGAGGAAAGGGAATAGGACATACTCCCTAATTCCCCCAGAAGCAAGTGTGATTATAGCTTCAGAAGACAAGACGAAGCCAAGGCAATAATCTGCCACATACCCCTTGCTATCTCATCTCCCAGTTTCCTCAGCCTACACAGAGTATGTGGGAATGTAGCATTACCTTTTGCAAGGGCCCATAAGCCCAGATGGGCAGTGTTTGAGGGTGTTAAGCAAGCTGAGCGATGCTATTGCAAGGCCTCTTTCTGTCATCCTTAACAGGTTGTGGTGACGGGGACAGTTTCTGGTGGATGAGAAGGCAGCAAATGTCACACCCATCTCCGAGAAGGGCAAGAAAGAGGATCTGGGTGACTACAAGCTGGTCAGCCCCACCTTAGTCCCTGAGAAGGTTATGGAACACATGTGTTTGGAAGCCATTGCCATCTATGTAAGGGACAAGAAAGTGGTTGGGAACAGCCATACATAAATGCCATCCTCTCTCCCCTCAGCACTGTCCCTGATGGAGTCATTACAAGGCAAAACAGCTGGCTAGAAGTATCTGGGGAAGGAGATCCTTCAGGTTCCTAGGTGAAGGCTTCCACATTTTTACTCTGTCAGATTGTGTCTACAGCCAGAATATCCTTGTGGCAGACATATGTCTTTCTGCAGTGAGGCTGCTGCTATATTTTCTGCACAGCTTTAGCATGCTGAGTGGAGGTGCTAGCTTTCTGCTGTGAGGTAGGGAAGGGGTAAGGCTTTTAACAGCAGGTTTTATGCTTGTGACTTCAGCCTTTCCCTGCAAAGGTTATAAAAGGACCTATAAAATATTTTATTTTTGAAAATACCCTAAAGCTGTCACATAATCATTGCCTGCTTTTCACTCCCTGACAGGGCAGCTGTCATAGTTATGGAAAAGTACACGAAGAAAACTGTGGGATATTAACAAACAGTAAAATTCTAGTAACAATAATTGAAGGAAATTCGAGCATTTTTTTTTTGTTCTAGCCGTAGTGCAGAATCTGTGTTACATAATTACAGTGAAACTGAGTAATACTGTTTTACATCAATGTCTAAATGCCTGATAGTAATGACATTCTGCTGAGCACTTTCCACTACAACTGGTTATGCTAGTTATTTTCTCATAAACATTGCTCTTAGTCCCTTTTATCAGAGAGAGGTTCCTATGCTAAAACCAAGCAAACTCACAGTGTCATGGTTACTTTTTTTAGTCTGATACCCTCTTCCATTTTCCAGACTTTCCTCAAACACACAGACATCCCTGTCCCAAGGAGGCAGCAATCCAGTAAACAACACTTACACCACCAGACTGTCAGTAGAGTACCAGTATAAATGACAAAATGATAAATAAAATCTCTCCCCTAAATCAGTTTAACCCTTGAGTAATATTTACTGAAACATATCAACCGTGACAAGTGCAATGTGCAACAGGGAGCAAGCTTTGTGTGAAGGGGTCTCCACACCTGAACATGGACATGTCCTAAAATCGTGGAAAGATCATTTCAGGCAGAGCTGGGAGGACAGCTGAAATATAAAAGGGTAAAGTCTCATCTTACAGTATGTAAGGCCAACGCCAAGTTTGTGTGAGCCACCTGAACAGAATGAAAGTCTGTGTCACTCCAGGGACTATGCCACACAGGAAAACATACGACTGCTCACACTAACATCTCCTCATCCTGATCATAAGTGATAGAGGCTCATGCTTTTATAGAGAGGGATCAAATGAGTGCTAGTGTATTTGACTGTGTATTCTGCAGTTACTGGTCCATGTCCTGCTTTCATAGACAGAAGGAGAAAGTAAGAAAGATGTTGTCCTGTAGCCTATGGACAAATGTTGGAACAAACGTGCTCCATCTACCTATACTGGGTAGTGCTCGTAATGGATCAAAGCACATTTTCTTCAGCTTACGCATGTAATTTCCGTGGAAGAAAGTTTGCCTCTTGAGTCTGAGAGAGATTCACACATTAAAGTTTCATATATGACTTACAGTGTTATGAAGAGAAAGAAAAGACAAAAGTTCAGTGCTGCAATCTTGGAAGAGTTTGTGGATGCCACATCTCAAAAAACACTAGTGCAAACTTGTGCATGGACCAAAATGCGCTGTGCTAGTTGTATTTAATCAGAGTTGTCTCTTCAAGATGTGGCAGATCAGGATTTTCTCTGTGTGTCTGCTTCCAGGCAGTAGATAATCTTGTCTGTGTAAGCCTCAAGGAGGTTAGAAGGTGATTTAACAGCCTTATCTTTCTGGAAAAGAAACCTTATTCTCAAAGGTATAATATAAGCACTCATGTAGGTAATGAGCTATCGAACCTTTCCCGAGAAATCACGAGTGTGATCCTGCCTCACCTTGCAAGAGCTGAAAACAGTTTCCAGCTACTGGGAGTTTGGCAGCCATAAACTCAGTTGGGTCCTAGCTGCAGCTTCTGCATGATATATCATGAGATATTACTTCCCATTAGGTAGTGAGCTTTTATGGGTCTCAGGCTGTCTCCTGGGTTTGTTTGAGCAGTGACAATGTTCCTCTGGCACGCTGTGTGTTCCCTGAGGTAGCTGTTTTCCTTCTCTGGGTCTCCTTGCATGGCCCTCCTCTTCCCAGTTAAGTATCTTCAGAATGAAGTACTCCTCAAGAAGGAGGCAGGAGGAAGGAGGAAGCCAAGTGCTTGCAGGAATTCAGTAACTGTCTTTAAGCAACACCACAGGCACCTCTCCCCTGCCCTTCCCATCATCATCCTGGTGAAGCGGAATGTAGGTTCCTCTCAGACGTCTCCTCTTCTGATCTGCTTCTCGCTCTCCTTTGGTCTTCCTTCCATTCCATCACTTCTTTTTCAGTATCTACCAAAATAATATCTGAATCTGTGGTCATTAGCTTTGTTTCCTTTCACTTGGTGCTCTCATTCCTTTCTGCCAGTGTTGTGATCCCTGTTTTCAAGATAAGCCATTTTGCTCCCTTCTGTGCAACAGTTTGTTTCTCATCCTTACTTTTATTCATTCTCCATGAGGAGTATTCTCACTTCCGTTCTTTTACACTGAGCCAGTATTCACTTTCCTTGGCAACATTTTCCTTCCTAAATCACTTTTTTCAGCCCACCTCAACTAATATTAATCAGCACTTAGAGTCTTACATTTTATTTTTTATTCTTATAAACCCATAAGACTGGGTTTTCTCTACTAAAAAGCCCATTTTCCCCAAAGGTGGTAATAACTGCCATGATCTTTCCTCTCAAACTCTTATTCAGCTACTTTGTTCCTCATCTTGGTTTCTAACTCATGTCATCCTTCTGCTATCATCCTTTCCCTCTTGCTTTGCATTTCACTTCCACCTCCTCCCCTTCACTTTTCCCCATGAGCTACTTTTTGCCTTAAGTTTCTATTACTCAGCTATGCAATGATCCTTCTATTTTCTAACTAACTTAGTCCCTGTTGCAGTCCCACCTCTCTCCCATTCCTTTTTCATGAGAACCCATTAATTTGTCATCCTGTGCTGGCTCTTTCTTTCCTGGTACAGTTAGGTTTTGACATTTACACTCAGCAAGTTCACTGATGACACACAACTGGGAGGAGTGGCTGATACACCAGAAGGCTGCGCTGCCATTCAGCAAGACCTGGACAGGCTGGAGAGCTGGGCGGAGAGGAGCCTAACGAAGTTCAACACAGGCAAGTGTACAGTCCTGTGCCTAGGGAGCAATAACTCCATGCACAAGTATAGGCTGGGGGTTGACCTGCTGGAAGGCAGCTCTGCGGAGAAAGACCTGGGACTCCTGGTAGACAACAAGTTCACCATGAGCCAGCAATGTGCCCTTGTGGCCAAGAAGGTCAATGGTACCCTGGGGTGCATTAGGAAGAGTGTGGGCAGCAGGTCGAGGGAGGTTATCCTCCCCGTCTACACTGCCCTAGTGAGGCCACACCTGGACTACTGTGTTCAATTCTGGGCTGCCCAGTTCAAGAAAGACAAGGAACTAGTGAAGAGAGCCCAGCAGAGGGCTACCAAGATGATCAGAGGACTGGAGCATCTCTCTTATGAGGAGAGGCTGAGGGAGCTGGGTCTGTTTAGCCTGGAGAAGACTGAGGGGGGATCTTATCAATACTTACAAATACCTTAGGGGTGAGTGTCAAGAGGATGGGGCCAGACTCTTCTCAGTGGTGCCCAGTGACAGAACAAGGGGCAACGGGCACAAACTGAAACATGGGAAGTTCCATCTGAGTATGAGGAAAAACTTTACTTTGATCGTGACAGAGCACTGGAACAGGCTGCCCAGGGAGGTTGTGGAGTCTCCTTCTCTGGAGATACTCAAAACCCACCTGGATGCGACCCTGTGCAACATGCTCTAGGGGAACCTGCATTGGCAGGGGGTTGGACTAGATGATCTCCAGAGGTCTGTTCCAACCATTAACCATTCCGTGATTCTGTGACATGGGTGAAGAGATCCCTATCACAGTACCCAAAAGCAGTAGATGTTCGAGACTGGATGACAGTATAGAGATATGAGACTTGATCTATGAGACCTTTCCTCCTGTACCTTTTATGACCTCCCCCCTAGCTGGCCTCTGCACAGGCAGCTGAAAATTGACTGTTTCCAATTAAGACAAACATGTATTTCTGGAAATTCTGAATTCTCTGGGAAATACTTGTTCAGAACAGGGAAGTTATTTGTCCAAGACACTGCATCCACCCCCCTCACCATGCAATTTTCAGTGCATAAGCAAGCCTGGCCCTTGCTGGCTCCACTTGCAGACTGCCCTGTGCCCAGCACAGCTGGGTGTGCAGCCACGTGATGAGTCAGATAAGGGATCAGATCCAGCTGAAAAACTACTTCTTCAAACCAAGATCCTTTTGACAAATCAGTTCCCCATCTGGTTCAGCATGGAGCCACACAAACAACTGTGCTGGAACAACGAAGGGCTAGCCTGGGGGCAGGAGTAGGGTCTGAGGGTGAAGGGAGCACTCTGTGGTTCAAATTGGCTTCAGCAAAACCTGCCAGCACGTGTGAAACCACCGCCCAACATAGAAAACAAAACTGCAATAATCAGTTGTTTTGTTCCCTGCATCAATCAGTAATTGTCTCTCACTTACCGAGAAGCTTGTTTGATTTTGCTAGGTGACAAGGAGGCAAATGCATTGATTTGGTCTCAGATTGAAACTAATGACTGCTGACCAATAAAGAAATCTCTTAGGTCAACTAGAAGGTGCCTGGGATGGGAACATGCAGCATGGAGAGCATTGCAGATAATTATCTGCTCCCATCACAGTATTCCTTTGGATGCTGGACAAACATAGTTTAATATGAGCTAGTCATCAGAAGCTAAATGGCTGCCTCTCTATTAGACTGCATCTAATATAGGTTTCTTTGCTATCACCAATACCTTGATTTTTTTTTAGAAATGTTTATTAACAGTAACTTTAAAATTACTGCAGCACCCCTATTCCCATGCTATACTTGCAGATATGTCAGTAGTTTTAGAACTTGTTTCTAGGGTCTTGCATTAGATCTTGAAAATATAACCACAACTGGAGTCAGATGGCATTCTTATTTGATATTATTTAAAAAAAAATCTACAGATATATATTCTAGCCTAAAATTAGATTTATAAACTTTAAGGAGAGCAAAGACAGTCTATGACAATCTAGTCTGGAACTGTGAATTAAACAAATTGTCACATTTAAAGGGGCATAATTTCAGCTGTTGATGTAGACTGCTAGCTTCTAATTTAGCTGTAACTTAGTCAATATCAGACATAATTCCCTTGCTTAAGAAGTTATTAAAATTTTAATAAAAGCAAGGAGATGCTAGGACAAAAGTATATTAAGATGGCATAAAAGTTGTGCATATATATAATTAAAGACAGATTAGATGTTAATTAGAATTACTTAATTGAACATTTCCAAATATGAACATTTTTAGATTCATTGGGAATGCACTTTCAAATCTGAATACAGTAGGTTTCAACTGCTTAGCATCAATGGAAGTCTGAACCCCTGTAAAGTTGTTCTTATATGTTACTGACATATAAATATTAGGGGTACATATACATGAGTTGATCTTATATGTTACATAATACTTGTTTTTGTATGTTACTGGTACTGATACATGAGTTCTGCATCAGATCTCAGCTCTGTGTAGCTTTCTTTGGTGAGTGTGTGCAGTGTAACCTAAACATTTTCAGTAACTGATGCAGAGTGAGCTCAAGGAGACAAGCTTATGTAGAAGCCAAGTCTTTAAGTTACTTATCAAAATTAAGCTCAAAGAAAATTTTCAGTCTTGCTGAGTTTGGGTTTAGGGGTTTGGGGTTTGGTTTTTGGTGGGGGGGTTGGGGTTTGTGGAGTTTTTTGCTTTCTTTCTCCATCTATCTAAGCAGGTAACTATTACGAGTTATAGTTCCTATCTGCTTCCTATCTAAATACAAGCTACCCCTTTAGAGTCTGCAAGCAGTCATTTATAGCTATGAGGTACACATGAGTAATTGCAACCTGGTTTCTTTCGTTTCCAAGTGGATTTAGCCTTTAACAAAATATCCTAGAATGTATTCAGCTCATTTTCTAAAAATTTGTTAGAGAATGCACTCCTCTTCTATGAACAATCAAACTAAGGTTTTCCCCTAAGCCCTTGAGTGCCTATGTGTATATCGCTATTTTATCCAGTCAGTTTGCCAGTGTAGTATTCAATATGCTCCTGGATTGCTTGAAAGTGTGCAGAGTATTTCCACACTGTGCCTAATATATACAAACAAGAATCTGTTCTGGTCTACCAGCACTGGGGTGTCCCATAAGCAGATATTATTCAGCGTAACTGTAGTTTGATAAGGCTTTTTGGTTAAACACTACATCATATAGATATGTTTTCATAAATGTCTTTGGGGTTTTTTTGCTTGTCAATTCTTGTATAGCTCGAAAATAACATTAAGTTTTTCCAAGCAAAATAACCACTTTAAAAATGTAAGCAGTGGTGAAATACCTCTTATTCACTCAGACCTACAGAAGGAAAAGAAATATGTCAGGAAAGGTACAGTAAAGTCATTCCATGTTTGGATCTGTTGAAATTCAGACCACATTATTAGAGGCTCTGTCATCAGTAGCTTTTCACAGGTTTACACAAAGTGTGCTGGTGGGACACAGATAGGCTGTGTACTACAGAACTACCTGCAGTTGACACCTTCCTTTGCCAAGATGAGTAGAAGCATCAAGGGCTGCACAAGCAGCGATGCTGAACTGAACTGTTCTCCTGCTGCAGAGAGTCTTCGCAAAGTAAAATCCATGTATGCTGGCAAGACTGTTTTCGAAAGTTTTCTCCTATAAAATCAGTGGTAACCTAAATGTTTTCTGTTCACGTGTGCAGGTTCAGTGTAGAATGGACGCACAAATGTAAGTATAAGCAGTTTTGGAGAGAGAAGGACTAATTTCATTAGTAACAATGTGTTTCACAAAAGATGAGCAGTTAGAGTTCACTGAAAGCCTTTTCAAACACAAGCCAACGTCATATGCTTCAGAGGGAAGTAGGGGAGTTTTAAAATGCAGTTGACTATGAAAAACGTGGCTTCTGTACAACAGTACGATGATGTATTATCCTACATAATGCTCCAGTATAGCTGGAAATCATAGAACAACTAATGCAAGGGAGAGAATCTAGCCCTAAGAAAGCTACTGATGAAATACAGCGTGTTTCTGACCCTCCTCCCTCATGGTGTTGATTACACGTACACCAGACTGGCAGGCCCTGCAGCATCTTTATTGTGTGACTTGACATTGGGATTTGGTTAATGGCATGAGAGATTAAATGGAATTTTATGCAAAAGGATGAATGGTGTCTCTGGACTGGCCTTCCTCCTATTAATTATTTTAGACACCTTCTTTCCCTGCCTGATCTCTCTTTGTTATTGGGTAAGTTGCTGCAAGTATCTTTAGGCCTCATTCACCTGATGCTCAGTGCATCATCCGATGCGGAGTAACTCTCTCCCGGAGGGTGTAGGCAGCCCTACCACCACTGAGGTTATCCTCAGTTTCATCAAAAGGAGGACAGTTTTATTGCCAATAATGACACCATTGCTCCCCTCCAAGGAGACATGCTTCTTATTTGGCCTTTTCCCTTCACAGCCTGCCTCTCCTTTCTCCAGGTCCATGCTGGTTGTCTCTGGATGCCTCCATGGGGGCTGACAGCAGCCCACCCAAGGGCCCTCCAGCTCTCCTCTCCTGTGGCTGGAGTGCACCTGAAAGGGACCTGTCCAGCTCAGGGGTGAGATCTGGTTTTACTGCAGTCAGTTATGCTGATAACCTATGGATACTCTCCTGGTGGCTGGTCAATTGCTAAAGAGAGCAATCTAGAGAAGAGAAACATTGGGCAGCTGTGCTGGCTCAGACCAAAGGGCAGGCTCTCCTGCTCTCTTGTCTCCAACAGTGGCAAACCACGGATGTTTAGGAAACAGCATGAGTATCAGGGAGGTTTATAGTACAATAGTTTTTTTCCCTGAGTACTCGGTATCTGGGTGTCTGTAGCTCACTCAGCTCCAGAGCCAGAGGTGATGGCTGGACATTTAGTAGGCTTCACTGGATTATTTTACCAGGGATTTTCCAATGCCTTTTTGAACCTACCAAAGGCTGTCAGCTTCCTCGGTGCCCTGTGGCAAGGAGTTTCACAGTTTAACTGCAAGTTGTGTTAGGAATCACTTTACGTCGTTGTTGCAAATTTGACCTTTGTTAGTTCCATTTCATGCCCCTTAGTGCTTGTATTCAGAAAGGCAAGGAAAGCTCGTTCCCGATTCACCTTCTCCACCACCTTGGTGATTTCACTGCCCTCTGTCTCAGTGTTACCATCTTTGCATGCCGGCTCTATACACTTCCCTGTCATGCTTCAAGCTATTTTCATTGCCCTCGTCTGAACCTCCCCTATTCCTGAAAACACAAGCAATGCTCTTGCAAATAACAGGCTGTCAGATTTTCGGATATGCCTCTCAATTAGTATGTGCATACATTCTCCACATGCTGGGATCAAATCACCTTTGTAAATATGGCTTGCCAATACAGTTGCTTGCACATTTCCAACACCGCTCTCTGAACATGATTTGGCTTTTCAATCCTGCTCTCAGGGGTTACCCATTTGGTGAGCTTCAGTCAAATAAATACTCAGCTGAGTCTGATCTCAGTGTGGCAAACAGGCAGAATACAAACAAGCCAAAACCAAACACCAGCAGCAATACAAACTTTTGAACTCCTACTTTTATATGTACTGTATACATATATCTATATATAGTTCATGCTTTGTGTTTTCTTGAACATATTTTCCTTCAATGAAGACAGTGGCTACTGTCAAAAATAGAAGGACTATTCTCCATAAATTGCTTCTGCAGTTATCAAATGTCTTTGGATTCATTTCAGCATTTAATCACCCTCAAAAGCTGTTTCTTGCCTCATATGTTTCTGCATCCTTTAATCATGGAGGAATTAACTGCCAAATCCTGTTTTGTTTTTTGTTTGTTTGTTTGTTTTTTATTTTAGAGTACATTCATCTCATGTACTGAGATGAGGAATGATAGGGGTTTTTTTCTTTTTTGATGAAGCTACCCATAATTCCTCACCCTAAACGAAACTTAATTCTCATTCAGATGGGATAAAGAGGATTGTTACCCTCATCCCCTCATCCTCACATATCCTGTCTTCCCACATTCTGTACCTCTTTTCAAAGAACTGCCACTAAAGGAAACTTTTGCCTCCTTCCAGCCCCCTCCATACTCACTTTTTAAAGAAGTAAGATTGCTGCTGGGGCTTTGTATACAGATAGATAGACATACACAAAGAAACCTGCAGGTTTTTCAGGGACAGATTCAGTAGCGCTTTCATCTGAAATTATCTTCTGCTACGGATTACCAGATAATGCACCTGGAACCACATTAGTTTGTTCAGGCTCATGGTTTATCTGAAAATCATTTTCCAGTAATCTTATGTACACCATCTGGCTAAACATCCTGTTAGGAGCCAGCCGCTGCAAGGAGGAGGAAGTACTCTCTTCCCCCAAACCGTTGCTAAGCAGCTCAAGTAGTAACAACCACATCATTTATTCAGTCTGTGTGAACCTGGGTCCAGCGAGATCCCCCGGCCCGCTCTGGGGTGTGGACGTATAGCCGGGGCTGTCAAATAAGCAACAAGAAATGTTCATTCCCCTCCCCTCCAATTGTCAAGCCAACCTATTTCCTTTTCTTTTTCCCCTATAGCAATTAGTATTAGTTTGTGTTCATGAGACCGGCTATCACAAAAGGGACCCTGTGCCTGCGACAGCATCAGTTTCGTGCTGCTTGACACCATCTCTCCCCAAGAGCAAGGAGTTGTAAGCCGCGCAGATGAACAGAGCCGGTCATCAGACAGATGCGGCGGTGAAGCAAGGAGACCATCTGGGATCCTAAAAACTGCTCCCCACCTAGCCTCATCCAAACTCTGAGCTCACACAGCTCAGATGTATTGAGCCCCAGTGTCACCTCCTGAGCTGCGTGGCTGGTGGCAAGAAAACCCAGCCTGCCCTCAGCATCGCAAGGAGGAAGGGAGGCAAAAATGGGGGCAGGAAAATGCACCCCCCGCTTTCTTCTATGGGGGAGAAGAAATCCTTCCAAACAGCATCCTTTAAAATGCACTCATAATATAACAAGGAAAATGAGTCCTGCCTTAAGATGTATCAGCTAGCTCAGCTTGGCTGCTTGGGCTTCAAACAGGAGCTTCCTGCTGACGGGGCAGGGTACGTTGTCTCTAAAAACAGCAAGTCTCGTGTTCCTCCTAAAATTAGATATGGCCCCTGGGGCCAAATTTAAGGCTTCTTCCTTACAGTTGGGGTGTCTGCCTCTAAACAGATCGTTCCCACACATTCATGGGACCTCACCACCTGCTTCAGGGCAGGCAAGTGTACCGGTGAACACGTGTAGGCAGCATCCTACTTAAATTAATTCTGCCGAGATCTTACTCATTAATCTCTGGGATGCTGCAGGTGCATTTATTAACACGAGAGCCCCACGTTAAAATCCTGTGATCCTTTCTGACATATTAAGCAATTTTTAATTTGCTGTCATCATCTCCAACCTCTCTAGTAGACATTAGATAACTCTGGGGTCCTAAATAAGCTACAGTGACTTAGGTAGAAAGCGAGTGACTTATTAATCTTATGCAAATGCCTGTTTAATTTTCAGAGATCTTGTCACCATTGTAAGTGCTGGAAGTCATGGACGATAAAGAAAAAAGGTAATTTCCTGTTTGTTTAATTGATCTTCTGTAACTTTTCTCTTGGCTGGTAAAGCTAGGTAATGGAACTTGCAATGTAAAATCATTATTAGAAGTGCCAGTATGACATTTGATTAATCCAGTCTATTTAGGCTTAATAATACACACTTGACTTATGTTCTGGAAGCAAAACTGCCTGCTATTTCCCCTCCTGCTTTTTAAATATATTTCTAAATATCTCTAGCATTATGATACACGAACCCATTTCTTCATGCATTGTTATTAGGAAGTAGTAATTCCCCCAAATGTATGCTTCATCAGCAATAGTATGTTTTCTGTAAGATTTCTATCCACAGGAAACTTTTGGTCTACCAATGCCCAAAAATTCCTTTTAAAGGCCTTTCTCACTTCCCTAGAGGTCGAGACGGGTTGGTTCTGGCCACCTCCTGAGTGACAGATTTCCAGGGTAAACCCAGAAGGTGGTGATGACTCAGGAGCTGACATTGTTCTCACTCAGCACTGCATCAATCTTCTGTAGTGCTAGTTCTTAGATAAAATAGAAAATAACAGTACTTCTGACTGTTCAAGGAAAATAAAGGCCATTTGTCACTTCTCTTCAATGAAAGAGTATTACACCCAAAGTTGTGGCCAGCTGCAACTCATGGCAGAGGTTTTGTCTCCACACACATCTTCCTGTGTTATTTCTATTAGAAACAGCATCTTTTCTCTCTCCCTGGCCCAAGCCACTGTTAAAAATTCTTGTGTATTATGACAGGTATTGCTTTAACTCAGCAATGAACAAAGACATTTCTTCTTACAAAGAGCTTTTTTAACATTTTTAAAGTAAGGTACACCCATTGCAAGCAATGAACAAGTACTGTGTAAGATCTGGGTTACTCTATGGAAACCTTTTTTGTACTTGTGCTAAAGAAATTATTCTATTCTTGGTTTCATTTCATTTTACCATAATTGCTCTAACTTCTATTTCCATCACAGTAATATTTAGTGCAATCCTATCCATTTAATTTGATCATTTATGTTCCACTGCAGTGATCAAAACAGGCAGTCTACTACTTCATGTTACCATTCGTTACACCTTACTAAACCAGGCATCCAAATAAAAGCAATTATTGTAAACACATGTGAAATGGTACATTTTACACTGCAAAGTGTTAAGAAAATGCTTTTAAACCACACTATTTTCAAGTTTAGAAATATTCCTTATGTTTTGTTTGTACTTGTTCTGTGCTTCATAGCCTGGCTTTGGTTTGTAAGTCAAAACTGTAAGGAATACACAGTATTAGTAAGCTTTAAAAAAAAACCTAACAGGTTTCCATAACCTGTTTGCTAACCTGTTTCCATAACAGGTTTCAAAAGGAAGTTTTTTTATATAGGTCGTATTTAAATGATTCTCACTCTATGTGTCTTTTGGGACTAGGACTGCCTGCAAAGAACACCAAAACAAAACAAATACTGGCAGGGCAGATTTGAAATGAAACACCCCTTAAACAAACAAACAAAAATAGTCTGCAACATTTTCAAGCACTTTTTAAATAAAAGCAAAGTATCTTCGTAAACCTGGGATCTGACTGATAGACCAGAAGTGTCTGTTTATTTGCTTTTTAACAGGGGGTGTACAAGAATCAAGTGCAACTGCTGAGAAATCTCCTGAGCGCAGAGATGCTGCGGTGGGATGGGGGAGAGGCAAGCCTGGACCCTGCCCTCAGGAGCAGAGCTGGGACCTGGCCCAGCACCCTGCCCTATGTGCAAGCCGCAGAGAGCCTGGGAAGAGTACTTGCCTTCCTCTGCTGTCAGCGGTGTCATAATTTATGAATTTACCCAAATTTCAAAAATACTAAAATGAACAGTCTCCAAAAGCATAGACCTGAATGTACTAACAATTCTGGCTTTTCTGAAACCTTTCAATGAATAAGTGAGTCATCCTCCCTTCCATTCCTCCTGACAAGCTTGTCTTTTGTCTGTAGCTCTTACTAAATGAACCTCTGATTCTGTTTTATGCAATCAGTAGCCAGATGGTGACTGGACAAAAAGCAGCCTGATTTACCTCAGAGTGATACTGAACTTCCACAGCTGCTACTGAAAGGGAGTGTTCCCTTTTGAATGAAGAGCAGTTTCTGGGGCTCACAATAAAGTGGCAAAATTGCAGTAGACTGGTCTTTATGTAGAAATTTGTTTTCTTAAATGACTGTGCTCCTATGAACAAGGAAAATGAAATCTTTGGATGCATCTGTTAAGCTCAGTCCCCTAGAGAGAGTAAAATACTGGTGGGATCGCACTAGGTATCGGTGAGAGCTCACCAGGAGGACAGCACACAGTTCTCGTCACCTATATTCCAAAAAGGGATGCAGAGGTGGCCTGCCAGGATGCTCAGGAGATGGAAAATCCATCTTCTGAGTGGGGAACAGACGAGAAAGGCTTGATCACAGAGCAAAATAAAGGCTGCAAGAGATCAAGGTTTCTCTTTCTAAAACCAATTTTTGGTGCCATGGAGGGGTCTGATATATAGGGAGGGAAAGGTTGAAGGACACAACCAGCACATGGAGACATGCATATGAAGTCGTCATGTATAAATCAAAGAGGGTAATGAAAACGAGATTCTCGAGCCACCTTCTATGCTGATAGGCTCTCTCTTGCTCACAAATTAAAAGATATAAAAAGTTAAGATTAAAAGAAATCTACTCTGCCAGTACTGTCTAACCCCGGTGCCAGGGAAAATTAGGGAGCAGATCATCCTGAGTGCCGTCACACAGCATGTACAGGATAACCAGGTGATTAGGCCCAGTCAGCATGGGTTTATGAAAGGCAGGTCCTGCTTGACTAACCTGATGTCCTTCTATGACAAGGTGACCCACTTACTGGATGAGGGAAAGGCTGTGGATGTTGTCTACCTAGACTTTAGTAAAGCCTTTGACACCGTTTCCCACAGCATTCTCCTGGAGAAACTGGCTGCTTATGGCTTGGATGGGTGTACGCTTCACTGGGTAAAAAACTGGCTGGATGGCCGAACCCAGAGAGTTGTGGTGAATGGAGTTAAGACCAGTTATGGCCAGTCACAAGTGGTGTTCCCCAGGCCTCAGTACTGGGACCAGTTCTCTTTAATATCTTTATCAACCATCTGGATGAGGGGATCGAGTGCACCCTCAGTAAGCTTGCAGATGACACCAAGTTGGGCAGGAGTGTTGATCTGCTGGAGGGTAGGAAGGCTCTACAGAGGGATCTGGACAGGTTGGATCAACAGGACAAGGCCAATTGTATGAGGTTCAACAAGGCTAAGTGTCTGGTCCTGCACTTGGGTCACAACAACCCCATGCACAGCTACAGGTTTGGGGAAGAGTGGCTGGAAAGCTGCCTGGTGGAAAAGGACCTGGGGGTGTTGATCAATGGCCAGCTGAATATGAGCCAGCAGTGTGCCCAGGTAGCCAAGAAGGCCAACAGCATCCTGGCTTGTATCAGAAATAGCGTGGCCAGCAGGACTAGTGAAGTGATCGTCCCCCTGTACTCAGCACTGCTGAGGCCGCACCTCGAATAATGTGTTCAGTTTTGGGCCCCTCACTACAAGAAAGACATTGAGGTGCTGGAGTCCAAAGAAGGGCAACAAAGCTGGTGAAGGGTCTAGAGCACAAGTTTTACCAGGAGCAGCTGAGGGAACTGGGGTTGTTTAGTCTGTGAAAAGAGGTGGCTGAGGGAAGACATTATCACTCTCTACAAGTACCTGAAAGGAGGTTGTAGTGAGGTCGGTGCCGGTCAGTTCTCTCTGGTAACAAGTGATAGGATGAGAGGAAATGGCCTCAAGCTGAGCCAGGGGAGGTTTAGATTGGATATTAGGAAAAATTTCTTCTCCAAAAGGGTTGTCAAACATTGGAACAGGCTGCTCAGAGAAGTGGTGGAGTCACCATCCCTGGAGGTATTATTTAAAAGATGTGTAGATGTGGTGCTTAGGGACATGGTTTAGTGGTGGACTTCGCAGTGCCAGGTTCGTGGTTGGACTTGATGATCTTAGAGGTCTTTTCCAACCAAAATGATTCTATGATTCTATAAGTTCTTAGAGGGAAGTGTGAAAAAAAAACCCTCTCTTCCTCCCTGCCTCCTCCCCTTCCTAAAAAAATGGTGCTGGTTAAGATAGAGGTGAGGGAGAGAGGGAGCAGAAAGGAGTGACTGCTCAGGATTCCCAGCCACTCTTCAGGGGAAGAGAAGCTGCATTTATATGGTCTCATCATTCAGCTGGAAATGACAGGCAATGATTTCCAGGATCTTGCTTCTCCTTTTGGTGACTGTTTAAAAACTGTTTGTGTTGGTTTGGGGGTATTTTATTATACAGAGAATAGGTATATATGACAAGCCTTAAATATGAATTGCTGCTGTGCTGCATGAAATATCTGATAGCTGATACATTTTTAAAGTGTTTTGCTGTGATGCCTCCGCTTGTTTCTGCTAAGAAGTTTTCTGCTTTCTAGTTTGTTTATCATTATTATATCTTGTCTTGCCTGATGCATTCCACGGTTTGTAAATGCAGATTTCATTCTACAGTTAACAGTGTTGAGGATTTTAATAAATTGCCCTCCAGCCATGCTGCATTTTCTTTCTGCAGTGTCTCCTCTTTGCACACAGAAATCGTTATTACCCATTCTGTTTTGCAGTGAAAACCTACAGAAAGTGAACCTTAAAGCATCTCGTTAACGAGCTTAGACCTGTGTTACATTGTGTGCTGCACAAACAGACAACAATAAAGTAATTTTCTTTTTCTACATCCTAAATTCTGTATAATAGTGCCGCCAAAGTATTACAGTTTTACCAGTTTAATAGTCCTCCTTATGTAAATGCTGTACTCAATCACTGAATGCATTTTGATTCTCTAAAATGGTTGTTGGTATCCCTGCACTGCATTGCTTCAATTGAAATTGGGATGCTAGACTTTTTAAAGATTTTTCTTGGAAACTGAGGTATTTAATCTTGTTCTAATAGAGCAAATATTGGTTAATTGAAGCTTAAGCTTGCAAAAAGATTATAGATATTTAATTAGTCAAAATTATATATCATGCTGTAATATCATAAATTAGATTAGACAGGTTTTACACTTCAAAATTAAATTAATGACTGCATACATTTTCTTAATAATATAATCTTTAATCTTAGATCTCTGAAGATACTAATAATTCTCTAGCCCACCACTGACTTTAACATCATTCTTTAAAATTATAACCACTTCTAAAATTTTAAATTTAGCTTTAAGTTACAGGAAATAGCTATACACCAGAAAAAGACAAAATACAGATCATTCAGAATATGAGATTTCACTTAAACTTTTGTATTAATAGATGCCTATGTTGCATTCGTGGTTAACTGGGACCAGCTGCTGTGGTTTCTTTCTCTGATTTAGCTTAAAAGAGGCTACTTTGTTCAAATTTAGCTTATTCTCCTCTGGAGATGGGCTTGGCAGACTCAGGTAGTGGTTAGTGCCATGTGATCATTTCACATTCGCAGAAAACCCTGCCTTGAAAGAAGCTTGCAGTGGTAATAAACAAACAAAGTAGGTGGAATAAGACTTCAGGCAGAAACTTTGTTCAAGTGCTTGTGATCAGCATGTGGCTATCATTTTGAGGGTGGGATTTCTTCGTTCATGCCCAGAAAGGGTAGGGCTGAAATAGCACAAGGAGTATGGGATGGTGCGTATGGGAGTACCAGTTATTAGCTGTTTCTCACAGACTGAGACTAGCAAGGCCTGAGTAAGTCAGAGATCTTCACCTTTGGTCTTCACTTCATGGTCAGGTTTTGGAGAGACGTGTCCATATTCCCATTTCCCTCAACCACTTGCTTTCACAGGAACACATTCGAACTTCCTTCCACCTTTGATAAACAAGTGCCTTTTGGAAGAAGATCTTATTTTCAGAGTTTCGTTCCAGATCTCACTGTATCTTAGCAGAGGAGCACTGCAGTAACAGAGGATCAGTAGCTTGTTCTGGCTCATCTGCACCCATGGGCTTAGCTTTATATATTTAATAGATTATTAAATCTATTGTATCAAACACACGTGCGAGTCTCCAGAAGGCTACTGCTGCAGAGGAGCTAAATAGCCTGGGGTATTTGATTTGGATCGAGACCCTTTGGTTCAGTGGTTAAAGCCCAGCCCACGTTGCGCAGGCTTAAAGGCTGTGACTAACAAGTGACGCTGACTATCCTCACTCACCTTTGAAAGCTAGATTCAAAGCTCTGACACTGACTGCCCTAATCTTAATCATGAAGTGCAAGGCGGCCTGGAGGCATGCTGGGGAGCTTGCATTGTTATGGTGGGCTAGGACTGCTCTGAAGAGTTGTGTCTCCAAGGCTAAAATACCGTATCTCTAACTGCCACTAGGCTCCTCCTGAAAGCAATACCTTTAGCTTTGCCTTAAAATATTATCTCACTTTAGAGGTTCAATTTGAAAGGAATTTTTTTTCCCCAAGTGCTTTACCTCATTTTTACTTTTAATCCATTTTGCTTAGGCACAATGTATAAGAAGAGAGACCCTGACACTGCGCACACAGCTTGGTCAGGGAACTGGAAAGGAGGATGTGGGACTGGGAAAATTCAGGAGAGGTAGGGGATGCTGTGTGTTTGAGGGACATTTTGGTACAAGAAGAATGGGAAGAAGAAGGGGAGAAAACTATTTTTCTAAGAGCAAAACCAAAGCATGAGAAGAATCAAAATAAAAAGCAAAACAAAGTTGTAAATGCTTCAGCCATTCTGGTTTGTACATTTTCATCCCTCACATGCAATTTTGTCACTCTGCTGTGGAAGTGGAACCACAGAAAAGTTTTAATTCTCATAATTATCTGCTGAAAAAAAAAGAAGACTGGGCAAGGTCCAGAAAAGGAACTCTGTAATCTTCCTCCTAAGAAAGGATGTGCAGCTTCAAAAAGATATCACACAGCAATGGACAACAGAAAACATCCTATTCAAGGCACATTATGTAACAGACCTCCTTAATTCTGTTCAACACAAAAACATTTAGTGCTCAGTTGCTTTGCAATATCTCCCCAAGTTACTTAAGGGAATTATGTCTTTATACTGTTTATTGCTGTCTTTACATGTCACTTTAATGCTAAACTTCTCAGTCATAATCAGACTTAGCCCTGTCCTTTAATAATTTAATTCAGGATGTTGATCCCTCAATATGCCTGACTGCATGTTAAAATTAAACAGAAAACGCATTTGTAGGAGACAAAATCAGAACTTCTCTGTCTCACAGAACTCACAGAGGACAGTCAGGAAGTAATTTGGAAGTGAAAATGTTCATACTTACAGATTTTTTTCTCTTTCAGGGACATTGTCTTAATTATACTAATTTGTCAAATGGATCTTCATTTTTACAAGAAGTTTCCTTTTCATATATTTGTTATATGGAAGATAATTGCAACTGGAAAGCAGCAAAATGAAAAGAACTTTAATTATGCATTATAATAACAAATGTGTTCTAGTTCAGGTGAACCAGACCAATTATATATGATTAGTGAATGGAAACAATTGATGTTTCTGTGTTTTCATTTGGGTCTGCTGACCTTTTATGGTGAATGTGCTATAATCTGTCTTCCCCTGGTGCTCAAGACAGAGCAAATATTTTAATTTATAGAGCCATTTGGAGAAATTATTTCAGTCTGATTAGAGACAAGTTTTACTGAACTTAATCAGTATTTACCCTCTTCTCACAGAAGAGAAGAATGATTCTCTGTAGCTCTTTTTAAATTGCACGTGGTCTGAATCTGAGACACAGCTATCAGGCTATTAGTGTCTTTTCTTCATGCCATATTTTGCATCTCTCCATTAAAAAATTGAAAAATAAATTGATACGTATATTTGAATGCTACTTAGAAATTAGATTAAGTTGAATAAATATGAGTGTTTACTAAAGTTTAAACCTGTTTAAGTGTTTACTAACATTTCAAATTTGCAAAACCATGGTCGAGTCCGAACTTTGCCAGTGTTTGTCTCCAAAGTGAAGACGACTATTACCTTACTGCTCTAGCCGAGCCTTGAGGCTCCCTGCACCAAGCACTGCACAATCCATATGAGAAGAACTAAAGAATTTATCATTTAGTCAGAGAAAAAGTAGAAAGTACGGCACAGAATGAAAATCCAAAGACCAAAGCCATGACCTGAATCAAATGGTGTTTCAGGCAGCTTGGCATGGATGTTATTCTCCTGAGACACTGACTGGTGCCCGGTTCCACTGGACCTCATGGCCACAAAGTTGTAGCTGGGCTCTTCAAATAAGATGCTCGAAATGATGTCATGTAATGTAATGGCAGCATTGCCACCATGAAGAACAACTGGCACGGCAGCACTGCCAGCTTGAAGAACTTACTGAGTATTTACCTTCCAGAAAATGTTTGAAAAGACAAAGCAAAAAGTTCACTTTTTAAAAGGACACATAAGGTGATGAGGCATTCGATTTCCTATGGTAATGTTGACATAACATAAGAAAAAGTAATTAGAACTCTTATTAAAAAGCTGCCTTTAATATATCCTTCATTTTCCTCTGACCATGACGTGATTTCTGATGTTTACTTTTGCTTAGTGCTTCTGAATAGCTCTTTAATCTGATGCCTGAATCAAAATGCTGTGCTTCAAAGCCTTCTTTAGTAGAGACATATAAAAGATGCACCATGCAAATGTAAATCACCAGAAGCTCTAGTAACTCAAATCCTTATTTTACTGAAACTTCAGCTTAATAGAAATGTTGGTAAAAAAACATGAATCAGCTTCAAATGGGCTGTAAAAACGGTCCAAAACCATGTAATTACTGTGTCTCACTTCATATGATATTTTTCTTCTAAATATTTTCTTCCCCCTTGAAAGTTCAACCAAGGCTTTGCCAGTATAGCTGGGCCCTTCCCAGCATCAGCAGAAAGATATTCTGCAGCTAACGTAATATTCTATAACTCCATTACTTTCAGACTGTGCCTTTGGAGAAACCTATGCAAACTCCCTCAAATGTAATGAGGCTGTACATCACTGGATTCACTTGAAGGTAATACGGCTGCACAAAGTGACCTGAGGGCATAATTTGGCTACTTATAGTGATGATGAGTGAGAGGAAAGAAACCCCCTTGAGTCTCAGAATCCACAGAGAATCTGGAGGTTAGGAAAGGAAAATGCTGTTTTATTCTGGGTAAATCTGATACAGAATCAAGGGGGGCACAATAAGTATGGATCCCTGCAGTGACTCTTCATCACATGTTCTTTGGGCGAAGCTTAATTTTGAATCTATTTACATTATCAGAGAATTAATGCAATTTTAATTCATAATCAAATTAACTGCAATAATCTTTATTAAGGAAAGAAACCCATTGGCAGGGTGCCTTATCGCTCAAACTTAGAAGAAGGATGTGTGTGGAGGCACAGCAGAGATGTTGACGCCATGAAATCACATGGAAGGGACTATGCATTTAAGAGCTTGACCATTTTTTTCCAGGACTATCAGCAGAGGTAATCAAAGACACCACCTCTCCACATCCTTTTGTGAGACCACATGAGCTGGAAAGAGCGGGGGATGAATAGAAGAAAAATCCTGTAGGTTTTCCTGGCCTTTTTCTCTTACATTCCTCAAGGGTGTTTGCACAGAAAAGTATCTTTTCATTCTAGACATCGTCAGTGTAATAACATTAAGCATTACTTTCCCAATTGCAACTGATAAAATGATTTCCCCCATAATCAGCAAGTGCTTCATTTTGTCGTATGCAATTGAGAAGATAATGATTAATATTTTCATACTAGGAACTTTGGGATTTAACAGAGATTAAAGGGTAACTGTCCCTCATGTATGTTTTGCATTCACTTGCAACTAGAATTAATCAAAGCTAAATTATCTTCACAATTTTGCAGTACAAAGTGAGGATTCATGTTAATTCTGCACACAGGAAAGCATGAAAAAAATCCAATGAGGATACAGAGCATATGGCAGATGAATAGTAAGGAAAGACAAACAGATTTGCATAAGTCATTTATTTATGGGCAGGGGTGTGGGGCTGGTTCTTTAAATGTTCCTTGACCATCTCTGCTGCCATTTTCCTTTCCTGTTTAATGCTCCTCTTTCTTCTTTTACTTTGCCTGATGCAAACTAGCAGCAGCCACCTCCCCAGACAGTGACAGTCCCAGAAAGGCTAGTAGAGCTGAGCTGCTCGCTATCTCCAGGTGCATGCTCCTCAGAAAGCATACTAGATGAGGACTATATACAACAGAGTACATTTTAACTCCCTTGAAAATAGTATTTTTCATTTTATGGGCACCTTATCAATACTGCTTGCCATCTAGACACTGACTCCCATCCAGGTGTCTAGACATCACTCTTACAGGGTTTCTCCTGCAAAACCTGCTCTCGCAGGTATGCAACACTGCTCCCCACCCTGCTCTCTCCGTTTTAACTTCGCCAGTATACATAGATGCCACTATCTGGTGATCTGCATCATTCTCTAGGAGACAGTTTGAGACGCTACAGAGCTTTAATCATGATTTAGCACCAGCTCATCAAAAACTAATTCTCTAGCTCAGAGGTCCTGCACCATGATCTGACATCCAAAGCACACTTACTCTCATTCAGTCTCTTTGTTACTAGTTTCCCATGAAAAGATTTTTTTCACTTAAACCAATCAAGCAGTGCGGGCGGTTCTGAAGGTCAGTCAAAGGTACAGGAAAAATTAGTATTTCCTTTATGTTGTTTAAGTGCACACAGAGAAACGGTTTCTGTCCCCAAAACTTGTAGCCTGACTAGACAAAGGTGAATAACAAAACTAAATGACCAGCCTCTGCAGAACATCTAAAACCTTTAGCAGTACAACACCTTCTCTGAAAAACCAGAGCAATCCTTCAATTTCTTTTTCACTTACTATGTACTTAATGCTATTCCCTGTATATTTGCTTGCTGAAATGGAAATCAGAGTCTAGTATTAAAAGCCTACTTTGTTGGCGCACTGGCTTATGAGGAACTGAGAGGCAGGTAGCCACCCAACCGAGGTTTTGCTTGCAGCTCACCTCCACGCAGAGGGCCAGCAAAGGGCATACACACACCTAAAATCCCATCAGAGTCCTGTTTTGAGGCTTCACGTGTTGTTGTGAATATGATTTCAAATAGCACAGGATGCCTGAATGTGCCAACTGCCTCCAAATCCAGGGCAGATAAAGCATCGTATCTTTAACGTGCCTCAGAACTGGTGAAATTTAAAGGGTGTGTGGAGTTTAATACAAAGTAGTTCAGCAAGCTTAACAGATGTTAAATAGCATGCCCTATCTCCCAGAATAGAAACAACTTTTTGTAAGACATAAATATTTGCTACAGTGACAGAAAATTAATATCACTACCTTTACCTAGGAATTTCTTCAAATAACTGGTACTTACCCATGCTCCTCGTGTTCATGAGAATTTTATTTCAGAGGGGGAAGGAATATGATGCACTATACCATGGGGGCTGAGATGGAGACTCAGATTTAAATCCTCTCACGAGTAGGAAGGATATTAAGGGTTTGAGGCTAGTCATCCCTCAAAACTGCACAGCTGACAGTTTCTGCTTACAAAAAATCCCAGAACAGCTGGGGTTCCTGCCCAAGAAGTATTGGGATCCCAGGTGGGGAATTTCCCTCAAGAGAGGCCACAGTAGATTAGATGTGGCAGCATCCACATCTACAAAAACTAGAGCAGGTCCACGCTTGGAGCACTGCACCTCTCTCTGCCACACCACTGTTCCTGTTCCTCCTTCCTACGATCTCAGGAGGAGACAAGCTTTAACTTAGGTGAAAAAAAGACGCTAGTGTACTTTTCTTGCTATGCCTTCAGATGATCCAGCTACCCACTGGTGTAACTCAAAACAAATTATGACTACCTCAACTCCCATGGCCAAAGTTGTAAACCTCACAAGAATTATATATTGAAAAATGTTAATGGCACATAGTCAGTAGTAGCAGTTTCATTTCAAATTATTCTACCTGATATATCATACAAGAAGTTAGCTATTACCTAGCTGTGCACCAATAGTGATTATTTATTCATTTGGAAATACATCTGTTACCAAACTGAGAAGTACTGCTTTCCTCTGAGCCTGAACCTGCACAAAGAATGCAATTTATGCGTTCCAGCAAAAGCCTATGCTGAATATCCCTACAATCTGCTTAAAATTCATCACCTAGCAGTGTGAGCCTTGTCTGCTTGTGAAGACAAAACTGAAAATCAGATGAGGAATACTGCAGCAAAAGTCTAGTGTGTGCTAGTGTTTCACTTGTAAATTGAGATATTTTTCAGTTTCACTCTCTCAGCTATTTCAGATTCCATTGTGCTGCAGTCTGATATGGTAGATAATTCATCAGCTTGTATGTCTTTTATTATTATTACTGTTAGAAAAAGTCTGGAGTTTAAGAGAAACAAAACAATAATTTTGCAATATTGTCACAACGCACTGGGTTAGAACATAATGAACCTTGCTATTATGGTCCTGGAATAGCAAGGGATCACTAAGCATGGTACACAAAAGCATTCATTCAGAAAAGTTAAGGTTTTAAAAAAACCCTCCATATATAAAATGAAATTTCAAACTCAAAGGGACTCAGAAAATGCACTCAGCTGCAAATGAATCTTTTGGGTCAAAATCAGGATCTGTTCCCACTGCCTGCTAGTGCAACACCAAGCTCTGGGTCCTTATCTCATACTAATATCTAACGACTGTTTGGGAGATCACCGCTGAGGTGTAAATTGGCACAGCTCCACCAGCTTTTGGTGCATGGTGTTGATTTAAATGTGCTGACAATCTGATGGTCCTAAGTTTTATAATATATAAACATGCTCAGGTGAACTGAGGAAAGAACTTCAGCCCATGAATTATCTGCTTTGCTGAAAGCTGCAGCCAGCCAACAGAACCAACTGCACATCATCACTGTGGTAGCCCCTTTGACCAGTAGGCCAAGGTGCTAGCACTTGCAGGATGGAGTTGCGAGGGTGTTTACTAGTTTGTAACAAGTTTTCAGACTTGACAATATAGTAAGGTTTCAGACTGGACATGAGGAAGTATTTGTTTACCAAGAGGGTGGTTAGACACTGGAACAGGCTTCCTAGAGAGGTGGTCAATGCCCCAAGCCTGTCTGTTTAAGAGGCATTTGGTCAACGACCTTAATAACATGTTTTAACTTTTGGTCAGCCCTGAAGTGGTCATGCAGTTGGACTAGGTGATCGTTGTAGGTCCCTTCCAACTGAAATATTCCATCCTGTAATTTGGTAACACTAAATTACTGTGTCAAACGGGTTTGGACCTTTGCTGGAGGTGGGGTTTTTTGAGCTAGAGGAAAAACACTCCACCAGATGAATTTTTCAGGCTAAAAGGTCTCAACAGGGTAGCACAGAACTAGGTTGCCCTTATTTTCCACTACGGCAGTGCCCCTGAATGGTGTTTCACTCATCCTAAATGATGAGCTTGCCACCCAAGAAGAAACACAATGAGCATCAGCAGCAGATGAATTTCCCGAGCACGTGAGGACCTCTCTGCCATGGAAGGCTGCCAGATAGAACTCCACAGAGTGCGCTGTCAGATATGAATTATGCATTGACACTTCACTCCCACATCATTATACCTTTCATTCTGCCGTGTCCGCACAGATAGGATTGATTCGCACATCATACGCTGTAACGTTCATAATGGGTGAAGGCTGGAAACATTTGCACAGTGAGAAAAAAGAACATGAATAAGTACACATTTGGTATAATCTTATTAGTGATTGGTCCTCAAGTTTCTAATGGGGCATGAAATGCCATCAGAAAGCTTTCTGCTTTTATCAAAATATTCCCTATTTAGGCAGTAATTCAGAAGTAGGCACCGGGGGCCTGATGCAAACTGTCTACTTGCATATGGTCTAGCAAGAGTGAAAAAAACCCCATGTTGTGAATTTCGAATATACTGCTTTCCAGAACAATGTTTTATAACAGCTCTGCCAAACATTCAGAACCATCGTTTAAGACATCTTGCAATACAGAATGATCTCATCCGTGCAGTAAATTAATCAGAACAGAAATGTTGCAATCAGCAGTGTCATTATGTGCCTGTAACACACTGCATTGTTCTTCAGAAAAGAACAGACAGTGAAAAATAATCTGCCCATTTTTTTTGCCTCAGGATGTTACATCTCTCAGCCTGTCTTCACTTCCACACTCAAGAGAGGATCCAAAATACGTATCAGGCATGCTGGCACAGACACCTGAATGAGATGTTAAGCCAGGATTAAAGATCAATTTTCTTCTATCAATACACCTAAAAGTGGAGCTGTCTGACAATCTGGATAAAGAAACACAAAGGTTTAAAAGAAAGGATAAAAAATCAGCCCTCCCTTCCTACACAGAGCGGGGAAAAAAGCAGCCTCTGTATTAGGATATCAATCCATCATTGTTTAAGGATACTATTAATTAGCTTGGCCTGGACTCTGACCTTTACCTCTCCTATTTATTCCAGGATTGTGAGGAAAAAACAAACCGAATCGGGAAACTGAATTTATATTCTGTATATACTCGATGTCCGCAGAGACTTTCGCAGGCACCAGGAAAGGATGCAGAGTGGTTACCAGCTCCTGTCCCTCAGAGAATTGTCCATGGTAACACAGTGATGATTCCACAGCAAGAGCTCAGATCCATACTCAAGTTCTTCTGAAGTACGCCACCTCACAAAGTCACACTTAGTTTCAGAACAAAAATCATTTTCATTTTTAAGTGTTCAAAAACTATATTGGAGTTATGAGGTGAAAAGATTTCTGTAGCCTTTTGGTTAGGCCTATAACACTTTAGGAAATGTTTCATCATTTCAGTGTTTGCATCTACTCAAAATTCCCCAAGTATTCAGCTTCCTAGAGTTCTGACTTTCACATTTCAATTCCATTCAGGTTGAAAGTGGCGCAGGATTAGCTCAGCTCATCAGGAACATCAGTTCAGGGTATTTCACACATAATTACATTTTAATTAATTCTGCTAATTCGGAAACTGTTTTTTTATGTTCTCTTATTATTAAGTATGATGTAAAGTCATGGATTTATTAACACAAAAAATGTCCTTATCTTGCCATGACAGCAAATAATGCATTTTTTAGGTTAAATTTGTATTTTTTGGGTCAACAGAATTTTTGAGTACAGACAGATCTGATACTTGTACTTTTCAATTTTCCACTTCTTATAGTAAACACAGGGTGAGAAAAAAACACACCACATCAAGATGTCTGTGATAAGAACATAAGGAAGAGATTGAATTTGTGGCTTATTCATTTTTTTCATGGTCCTTAGAGAAAGACATAAAACCAGATAACAAGTACGTGTGAGAAAAATAATCTTTTGTCACTATTTTCATTTTCCTTTAGAAAATTTACAGAGCAGGTTCCCTGTGGTTTTATATTGCTACCTGTAAACTCCACTAAACCAGATCAAAACAGCAAAGTGTCAGCGGAATTGGTAGATGCAGAAATAGGATCACATCAAGCAAGTGGAGAATTCACACCACTGCATTTTAGACATCTAATTAAGGTGTTTAAATTAGCAGCCTAAAAAGTCAATGGAAAGAGGTAGGTACTTAAGTGAGTAACAGGAAAATGCCTTATGGAGAAATGTCTCCATTGGCAATGTGTTCCTTAGATTCCTAATCTGGGCACCAGAGTTAGGTGCCCAAAGTTAACTAGTGTGAATATTCCAGCTCTCTGAGGCAGCTATCGTGGCAAAATACTACAGTATAATATGTTAAGGGAGAGTTATAACAATTTTCAATTTTATCAGTGTTTTCTGCAGCAGTCATCATTTAAAACAGAGGCAGTGCTGCTGTTGAATAAAAGAATGACATCTACCAAAAGGATTTAATTTTCAGTTCTGCCTTGCATGTAGAGCTGGTCAAAACTGCTCTATATTCAAAAGAATACTTTTCCAGTGAGATGCAGCAGTGTAATCAAATCCCAACTTGTCGCAGGAAGATGGTGAGTTTGCTCCAAAAAAGGCATGTTGGTACGCTGTGACCCTCATGTTTCCCGGAGAGATCCTGCCGGTGTTTTTGCTTTGCTGAGTCTGAGCCTGTGGGCAGCACGCGGTCCATCCACATTTCGGAGGGTGTCTCCCATGGATGCACAGCCAGACAGTCCCTTCAAATGCATTTGGTGGGCAACGCAGAGATACGCACCTTGCCTTGCCAATAACGGCGTAACTGTGGCCCGTTTGAGGGGAAGCCCTGAGCACTATTTATTTCCTGCACTTTTGCTCCTGCCAGGGCACAAGGCTCAAAGCAACGTGTGGCACACATGCGCGGGGTCACCCTCAGGGAGGGTGACTCCTTAGAGGATTAAGCACACTTCCCTGAATTTGGACCCAGAAGAAATTCAGGAACAGGCAGAAGAGCCCATTTTGAAAGAAGTTTGTACCATGTAGAAAGACAGAATGAACAGGGATCTTAGCTCTGCATAATTATTTCTTAGCTATGCTATTATTCCAATTTCACCTGAATTAATATTATTACATCTCTGAGAAGAACACTAAGAGACGTTTTATGCGTCTTCAGGTACTTTAATAGACTAATTTTCTCATTTTTGCAAGCACGCACACCGGTATTCAACAAAAGTCTGATTTCTCAGAAGGGCTCTTTTTTTTTTATGTTAGATATTAATCTATATAATTGTATTCTAGATTTAAGCTTTTTCCCAGTTGCTCACCAGCTCCATACTGATAACTAGTAAATGACAGAAAATATCTTTGGAAAAATGTTTTGCTCCATAATGAAAGGGTCTTCAGCCCGCTAAGTCTTGCCTTTATGCACCAGCAAAGGATGGGGGTGGCGCACCCGCCACCTCGCAGCTCCCTTCTCCTCCGTGTTGTACCTGAGAGGTTGTCTGCACAAAGGGCAGTCCAGATCTGAGCTCTGCAGAGGTGGCTGTGCAGGGCAGGAGGCCTGCAGCTGTAAGGCTTAGTGCGTCTTTTTCATCTCTACCACTCTGCTCTGCATGGACTGTTTCGGCAGGTAAAGGAAATTTATTACCTCAAGCACTAAGCGCCATGATCAGAACTTTATTAAATGGCACTTGGAAGCCAACTGACTGAACAGGGAGAAATGGATCTGTAGCAGGGAGAAGGGGAGAGCAGTATGATTGTCCCGGAGGGAGTAAAATTCAGCAAAAATCGGAAAACGATCAAACGGGTACAATAGTGAAGAAGAGCTGGTATAATGAAAGTGTCATGATAGACGAGATAGAAGAAACAAAAGCAAGGAAGAGGAAAATGCAGAAGTGAAGTTGGGAAAAGGATATTAAATTCTTTAAGCAGCACATCTAATTCTCATACAAAGGACAGTGATCAGAGAGCACCATCTAAAAGGCAAGTGGGTGTAATTAAATAACACTAAAAATCTAGTGACTATCCCAAAGGAAAATTAATTCCTAATATAGATTGCGCCTTTGAAAAGAACTCAACATACATCACAGGATATGTCAACAATGCCATTACCCCCACTGCTGGTTAAGCAAGCTGCCAGTTTTACAAAGGCTTTATGCCTGAGGAAAAGAAAAGACCAGGAAAATATGGCCAAACTTATAATACAGTTCTCTGAAACAAAACCGAAATGGTATATAAATTGAGGATAAGAATATATTAAATAACATTGTATATATAAAATACCCTAGTGCCTAGGAGTGCTGAGGCAAGGAAAAGGGGGAGCATATTACTGAGGTGGCTTTCACACAGCTAGGAAGTTATGCAACTTGCTGCTACCAAATTTTGCTAACAGTCTGGGCTCCTTGCATAGTCCTGCAGAATAGCTCTCCTACTGAAGACAACTGATATATTCATGCAGTGTTGATGACTTCTCTCATGTCCTATTTATACATAGATACAATTCTGCAGAATATTCTACTTGGGTTTGCTGCCTACAAAGGGAAGCCTGAACCTTTCATAATCTGAAATCTGAGGTTCATACAAAGGAAATCAAACAATTTGTGAGAATCTATCTATGGATTAGCTAGAGAGCTGCAAGCAGAAGCAGGATGCAACCCCATAACCCCAAGCAAAACCGTGCATCCCTTAGAAATCCCATCATGATGTCAAGACCATTTAAATCCCCAATCAGACAGAAATTTTCATCTCCCACAGCAGCACGTTTGACAGCTTCAAATGTAGCCACAAAATGCATTATTCGTGATTAACAAATAAATCCATTTCTTCATCCTACATTGCCATGTAGGTGAGCATGCCACAAACATTCAACAGCTATTATACATACATGTGTCTCAAGAGTGTTATGGCAGAAATCCACAAGATTACTCCATTGCTTTTGCTTAGACAACACTTCCAATGGACTCACTCTTCCCGCGTGTCAAACACATCCTCTCCAGAGACGGTGCAAGTGTGGCTGGCAGAGGAGACTCCAGGAACGGCCAACATCCCTGAAGGGCTCAGGACATTATGGCCAACTCATCTTATTTCAGATGAGATTTGGCTCATTCAAATGTGAACGCCTCTGTAAATCAAGAATGTTACCAGACTCCCTTTCCTATGACATTAAGCTCACCCAAAAAGAGAAGTAAAAAGATTCTTGTGCCAGAGGCTGGTTTTTTCCTCCTGCTGAGTCTACTCTTGAGGTCTGCAAAGTGTCTAATTTGCTGTGTATCTGAAAAGAAGTTGCATGCATTTTAAAAACGCTAGTTCTGTGTAACAGTGTATGTATCCAAAAGGCAACAACAAAAAATAATAAACACAGCTTCATTTTTGCTTGAACACCAGTCTGTTTAGAAAAATCTGGACTGGAATATAAGCACGAAATGCAATTTGAAGTCATTTTCCAGTTTGAGCTATTAAGTCAAATATTATAACAAAAACCTCTTCAGAGAATTAAGTTTTATCAACTACTTAAAATAACTCTCAGCCTGGACAGGTACTGGTGTCACTCTTCATATTTCTTATGAGAGCAGTAGAAAAAATTACTGCAATTCCTCATGGACAATATGCAGTTACTATTTTTTCATCAGGGTTACACACCAGTGATCTTGACAAATGAATCCTGTCAAATTGGCCTTTTTTCCCATAAACTTGCTTTGTTATCAGTTTAGCTCTTGAGGCTGATCCAGTCTCTAGGAAAATGCCTCATCGGATCATGGTTATCCCCATCAGACAAAACTGTAGTTTATCCTTCAATTTCCTTTGATTCAGGAATCAAAAATATGAGGTATCAGATCAAATGGAAACCAAACTATCAAATACACTATTTATTCCCATGTAAATAAAACATGTAACAAACTCTGCTTTTAGCAGATGAATACCCTCATGGCAGAATATTTGTATTTATGAAAAAAATTGTTTTAATGTGAGGACAATAGACTTATGTTTATCTCTAAGCACACACACAAGAAGGGAAAAAACCCACCTAGCAGGGCAAATTGTTGCAACCACACAGACTTTAGCACTGAGGCAGTTGGCACCATCTCAGTTATCGACCCACCTTGGTTGCCATTTTTCAGGAAAATCACCATGTCCCACTGTTCCTCCCACTGTTCCCTCTTATAAACCAGGCACAAATAGTCATTTATGGCTCCTAGAGGAACTTTTTAAAAATAGACAGCTGAGAGTGGGACATGGGCAGAGTTTGTTTTGGATCCACTTCTTCCTTACCCCAGTTCCATTAACAGGGACCATAGTCACCGAATTACCTGACTCACAAGCAGTGCTCGTGTAAGCTCATTCTCCTCTCTGCTCCACAGACCTGTTTTTTGAAAAATTATTAAACTTTAAAAAAAAAAAGTGACATTTCAGTACTTAAAAATATGTCAGGCCAGGTGGTGCTGAGCCATCCAGTGCAGGGTTCACGAGACGGATATTCTCTATAGGCTCACTAAGTATTTTATTTGACTGTTTAGGTTTTTTATTAATTTATTTACTCATTATTTTGTTGCTCTATATATAGACAGGTTTTGGGGGGTAATGTGTTTACACATTGCAAAAGCACTGGTAGCATGCTTCTGTCTGAAGTTCCTCATCTCATAGTTTCCCTACAATGGTCTCGTTTGTACATCAAACAACTCCTGCACATCTTCCCAAACCTGAATGACTGACACCTCATAAAAACTTTTGCACCTGCCATCACAGAATAGAATAAAAACAAAACTGATAAGAAAAAAAAAGCCAAAAAAGCTTTATAGCTCACAGGATTGAAATATATAAATAGGGGTTTAATCTTTCAGGCATGAATAAAACTACCAACTCGATCATTTCTTCAGCTTCTGTATGGCTAAACCAAAGCAACAGATAGGGAACAGCAAATGGCATGTCAGCAAATGGCACTTAAAGTAGGCTTCCTGGGGCAATTAAGATCACATCACCTGGGGAAAAACTGCCCCAGTATTAACATTTCACTAGATTTTCAGTATGTGAGAGTTCCCAGCTGTTTCTGAACTTATTTTAGGAAGGAAGCACAAAGTATTCAGAACAGCATCTCACACTGTGACAAGAAAAAAAAAAGGAGGATTTTTTTATAATACCCTAAACTTGAAAACCTACAGAAAGTCCCTAAGGCCAGTGGCGTGACTGAAGACAGACAGGCTGGTTCATATTTTCCTTTCTGTCGAATGTTCCCTGTAGGAACAGGTTGGGGGAGAAATTAAGTTGAAGTTGCATGGCGACATGGATGCTCTAATATAGAGCAATTGCCCTGACCTGTGGTTAACTCCCGACCAGCGTCTGAACCACAGGGCATGCCAGGCACCCACGTTCCTCCTGTTTGGCTGCAAATTCCCAAGAAATGTCCCTTTTCAGAGGGGCTGAGTGTGACAATTCCGCACATGCTGGGGAAGTCTGATGTTGCACTCACTTTAACAAGTGAGCTCAGAAGGCGAAACCACTGTTTCCAGCATCATCTTTAGGGATGTGCACTCTGCCCAGGAATTTCTTTTTTCTTTATGTTTCCTGTCCACAGCCAAACATATTATTGTTACTGCTAGAGCTTTTATTCAGAGTCTGATGATTAAGTAACCACTGCAAGAACCAGATTGGTTCTGAAGCTAAGTTACACATTTCTGTCTCTTTCAACTCATTTATGATAAATATCTTATATTTATTTTAAAGAAAGGAAAGCTATATTGAATTCAGAGCCTGGTCCCTGGCTCACTCGTGTTCTGCTACGTAGTATTATAATTAACTCAAGGAATCTAAAAAAAAAAAAAATTAAAAATGTGTCTTCTTTCTCCTTCATTTGCCTCCTCCTCACCTGGACAGAAACTTCTAAGAAATTACAGTTTATTGTTACTGGTTACCATTATAACAGACAAAGCTGAACTAAATTTAAATCCTGTTTACTAAATTAGCCCGCAGTCCCCCTGGGGATTCTTTTCCTGGCGCTCCAGCCCATTCCTGCTTTATGGCAGCTACTTTTTCACTGTGTACAACATGACTCTCCTAACAGTATATTTGCTTTTTCATTTGCTAGTTCCCTTACCTAACTTTATCACAGCCAGTGCGCAATTTTTCACACTTCCTTTGACTGCTCTTACTGTCACTTTTGTCAATGTCCCCAATTTGCAGTCACACATCCTCCTCAGCAGGACCAGCTTCTAGGATGATGCTGAAGATGTTTGCGCTCCTATAAAGATTTGCCCATGCTTTCATTAAAAGCTGCAGTTTGAAATGTCACAATTGACAGTGGTTTTGTTCTGTTATTAGCACAACTGGGGTTTGCTGGATTACCAAAGAATAATGTGTGCCCAATAAAATATTTGGCACACAAGCCTGTGAGTGACAGATGCAGTACAGGGCAAAAATCTGGAGCACACAAACCTATAGCATATCCTTTTTAAGATATAGGGCACACAGGGTGTATACATAGTTTGCTCAGAAGTGACAGCGTTGCTGTTGCTGTTAGGTGTTGAGTGAAAAGCTCCTTATAGAGCAGGTACGTGCAGCGTTTTAGCTCAGTCAAAGCTCAGAGTGTGATTTTGAAATTAATCTCCTGATTGCCCCCACTTATCAGACTTTTGCTTGCATCCCGGAGCAGTCTTGGGGCACACAAGCTACATTGCATCTGGATGAAGCTAAACGGGAAGATGTGCTCCAGAAGCGTAACCTAACACAAGCCCACCACCAGCGGGTGTCTCGTGAGATCACAGCAGAGCTCAGCCGCCATAAATGCCTGCAGCCACTCAAGTGGGGCTGTCAGCTGTTTTGGTGGATGGGTCTACAGCACCTTCTGGTGATGCAGGGAGAGCCTCATGCCCAGACATGTCGAAAGACACCGTAACTAACAAGGGGGTAGCCTCTCAGCACTAAAATATGTATGTTCTCAGGCCTGTATTATTTTCACCTGATTATGAGGACAAGATGCTCATCACAGAAACAGTATAAGGATGTGTTTTTTTCCATACAAAATTAACTGTTTGACCTAGGCGGTAAAAGGTTATTTCTATTTACTATAGGTATGAATTAAGCAACCTCACAATGCTCCCTTTATAACAAATTACTCTGTGGTAGCATGGGTCAAGGCCACTTAATAATAGCAAACCTCTCTACTTATACTGATTTGCAATTTTTTGACTATTAAGCGGATATAAACTTGATGCTGTAGGATTCCAGTCCTATTTCGAATTACATTTCACATTTGCTTCTTTGGGAAATGTGTGCTTGTATAGCACCTTGCGCAGTAGACATCCTGTTAGGGCATTTCTACACAGATATTAAGCATCTCTATCGGCATCCCAAGGTGGGTGAACAAAAGCAAAGGCTGGAGTCGAAACTGTGGAGCCACGCTAGTGCTCCCTTGACACAGCATGCTAGCCTGGGCTGTGTTCTGCAATGATTCATTGGTACCTCCCTTGGACTGAGCTGGCTGCGTCTGCCTGTACACATCTGAGCAGGTACGTCCTTAGAAGCCTCTGGGGACTTACACAAGTAAATACGGTACACTTTGTATTTCTGAGTTCTCAAAAACTAGATTTTCAGGGAAGTGAAAAGCAGGCAAAGTGAAGGTGATTTTAATTCAAGCAATCTTGGCTTATTTGAATGGGCATACAATAGCGAATTTCTCCAGTATGTTTGTATTCCTCTGGGTTGCTCCTTGGTGAAACGCGTAACTCTCACGCTGGGGAAAAAAGGCAATACCACTTACACAGCTCCTGGCACCTAACTATGACTAGTTCTTTTCCTTTTCCCTTTCGTTTTAAGAAAAGAAAGAAGGAGTACTGGCCAGCTCATTGTGGCTGTAAAGTGCATTTTAGAGAGACACTCCATCGCTGCAGGGGTGGCTCTCCTTTGGGAGTAGGCACGTAACCTATTGTCACGATCGCAAGAGCCCTTCAGTGTAAGTTCTTCCTTCCTGTTATTAACCCCCCAAAAATAAATCCAAGTAGCTCTTCCTGACATGGCTTTCAGTAGATTTATGTATTTAAAGAATTGCTCTTCTTTATTTTTATCAAAAATGGATTCTCAGCAATTCTGCAGTTGCCAGAATTCCTGCATGGGAAGGAAAAGCAATGGGCCTATTAAATATTAATATTGCTGTATACACTGTTAGGGCTAGACAACCAGGAAAGACCTCTGCCACACTTCCAAGCACCTATTTGGATATGCATAGTTATAGTTGGATACGGATCATTATAAGTATCTTTATTCTTTGCAGTAACACATAGCTGGAAAAACTCACTTAACCAGTATAGAGTCTTGGTTTGCATCTATTGTTGCACTGAGGACAGAAAACTAGCAGACAGAAATATCTAGAAGTGCTTGACATTGGCCTAACCCTACTCCAATGAAGTCTAAGGTTTTACTATCAAGAACATTTGGTGCAAGCAAGCCAAATTACAACACTTTTGTAAATCCTCCACTGAAAATACAAGTATTTGGTTACACTGTGCCCAGCAGAGTAGCTCCCTGGTTTATAATAAAACAAATAACATCTCTTTTAAAGAAAAAGCTGAAAACAGTTGCTGCTGCAAGCAGAAGCCCATTTCAATAGGGACGAGATACGTAGCACAAATGGGAACATAAGAGGGTGACAGTAATGTGGACTCAAATAACTAGACCCCTGGATTTTGTAGTACTAAAATTAGATGACAACTGTAAGATGCCAAGGGTATGCCCTTTGCTCGCTCCATTTCATATATAGCTTTCATCTTTTTGAATAAGACAACAGACTCAGCCCTTTGTGGTTGCTCGTGCCTGCCTCTGACTTGCACACACATACAATTTCTGAACTGAAAGAAAACCATAATTTTCATTCTTTGTGCGGTCAGCTATGTCTCTATTACAACCCCACAGGACCATTCAGATCACTGCATGTCTTACTTCCAGATGTGGACTCAGCACCAGGGAAACATCCTAGCCTTTCCAGACAAGATCAGCGAGCATGTCCCTGTGTCTTTTTTATATGGGTGCTTATCTCGCTGTTGCATGAAATACGTATTAGAGCATTATCTGTGGACAAATACAGCTAGCAAGATTCTAACTTTTCTTTCTCATAAAGTAACCAAAGCCTTCTACAGAATCGGCCAACTGAGAGAGCTCCAGAAAACAGGGTGTTGAATAAAAGGTGGGAGGTTGTTTTCAAAGGAAACCTTGCCTAGTGAAGGGGATCAGCCTACTTTCAGAGAAGTTAACTTTATGTAGGATGGAAGGCTGGATGTTATACCTGATGTTATAACTTACATATGGAAAATTACCCTTTCCTTTATATCAGTGCCTACACACAAGTCGATACCTATCTATAGCTGTATCTCTAGAGGCTAACATCATAGGCTTTCTATATGAGAGAAGTTAAGCTTTACTCTGTACAAGAAAGTGTCCTCCAGAGGCACAGGGAGAAGCGCTATAAAAAGCACGTTGGGTGACCTCAGAGTGTCGCGTCAAAAAAATACAATGCCACAGCAGGGTTTTACAGGAGAGAGCTCACCTCTGCAGGGCAGTTAGGGAAATGGGAGGGCTTTTTTTGGGAGATCAGAAGATGCTGCTCCTCTCAGGGCATCCTTTCCTCACAAAGGGAAGAGAGAGAGCAGAAGTGAAAGCACAGATGCATGCTCCAAGCTGTGAAATTTATGCTACTTCTGTTTAACTTTACGATTTTCCTCTCAGGACCAAAATTTCCCATTAGGATGCCTGCAGAGGGAAAAGTAATCGCTCTCCGTTCTCTTAGCTGGTTCTTTCCTTTCCCCTCAACAAAACAGCACTTTGTCTAACAATAACTAAAATTTGGATTTGTCTGTTAATACTAAGGGGAATGAAGACTAGCTCACAGCTCAGGCTCTGCCTTTGGGGATGGAGTGTCCAACAGATGGAACCAAGCAGAGAAAATTTGACGCAGACACAGAAAACAGCAAGAGGGATACAGGAGGAAGATTATCCTCTCCAGTTTATCTTTTTCATTTCTATGGATACATGCAGACACTCAGTGAAATAGGAAGGCACCAAATTTGAAACAGATAAAAGAAAATGCTGTTTGATACAAAGAATAATTAACTTGGGGAATGTGTTGCTACAAGGTGATGCTGAGAACTGAGAGTTCAGTGGGATTCAAGAAGAGATGAGACACAGGGAGAATGAGAACAGCTACGATTATGTCACAAAAGATTAAGCGCAGAATTCATGCATGATAGTAACAGGTGGAACAGGAGAGGGCAAGAAGCTGGGAATGAGCTTTCTTGAGGGGTATCTTTCCATAATTCTCCACTACAGTGTTTCTAATTTCTTCCTTTCAAACCTCTAACACTGGACACCGTCTGACATTGAAAACTGGAATGAAAAACCTCCGGAGGATGCTTATATTGTAATTCCTCTGATTTATGTACCATTTTCTGGGAAGTGCCTGTTCTATAAAAATAAACAGTCTGACTGTGGAGCTAAAACTGCATATCTGTATTTACCTAGGTAAAATTAACCTTCTGCTTCTAAGCAGCTGACAACGGTGAGTTTCATAGGTGAAGCGGGGACAGTATACAGCCCCATGTTCGTAATGTGCTACCTCACACTCCCAACAAAGACCTCAAAGAGGAACAGCACCCATTTAAACCTTGTATTCATTTACATTGACAAATAATTACAAAACACCTCTAGCTCACAGAGAGTAGGGAGAGCTCTCTAATAAATACACAAACTACCTTTAATTTAATGTCTGTGTCTCCAAATGGTATTCTAATATCAGGCTTGTGATCAGTGGACAGTAACCTCTAACTGCTCACTGGACTAGGCATGAAGTGCGTCTCACAGTTTCACCATTTGGTGGTTAAATACTTGTAGCTGGGCAAAAAATAACACAACAGATTCCAACTCCAAGGGGAAGCCCATTTGCTGTGATTTACACACTTACTGCAGCGGATAAACACTAATGCCATCATGATTGCCTGTTGTAAAGCTCCTGTCATCTGTAGCAACCTGTCTTTTCCATCGGGGCCAACTGTGCTATTTGATGATAAGCAATAAAGCTCTGGAAGGTGACTGTAAAAGTAACAGACTGTTGGTAGCAGTCAGAGTTGTCATTGTCTTGTCACCACCAGTTATTTGAATTTTTAAGACTTACACAGCCAGGAAACTTGCTGCCTTTCTTACAATTTGGTCTCTTTTTTTCTTATTCTGGTAGAAATACTGAACATCTTTAAGTCTTAACTTAATACAAAGGCATCCCTACTGAAAGAAAAATGAATAAATCCCTTATTCCCCATTAGGTGCAAATACATTCTTATACTTAGTAGTTTTATAAGCACATTCATGTGACTTGCTAGATGTCTGAGTTCACACTGCAGTGGTCTTTCAAGTTTGGGGCACAACGCAGTATGCCAGGAGAAAAGAAGTGGTTCTGAGAATTTCATGACAGTTCTTGCAATAAATCCCGCACTCCATAATCTCTTAAGCATGCTGCACGCTGGAAAGTACTTCAGTTTAACTAGAAAATGTGCATAAACACAGTTCCACATACTTAAGATCGTCATCAACTTGCCAATTCACTCTTATCTAAGATTTTTTCATTCCATTTCCTTTTCTTTATCCTCCTTGTGTACCGGTGCTTGAGCTCATGATGACAGGAGATAGCAAGACTGCAGTAAATAGCTATTGTGGCAGAACTCTAATCACTGAATCTCATAAAAATGATCACCTTTATACGGCAAGCCTGCAGGGTTCAGAAGCAGCCTCCAGCTGCAATTTTTAGGACTGTGAGGGCAGGGGAAAGGAGTACAGATTGAAAAATGGTGACAGGCAGGAATTTGGAGGACTATAATCTACCTTGATATGTTCAGAAAAAGACTACAGCCAAGCAGTACAGTACTGCTTCAGAGGGACTGCCATTCCTGTTACCATATGTGGTCCATACATATAAGCTGTATCACCATATGTAGGTATCACTGTACAAATGTATCATCTGCTTTCCTAATGTCTCCATGTCCTTTCTACATATGGCAGCAGTCTGAGTCACTGAGAAAATGACACTCAAGTCCCAGCTCCTCTTCCACCACTTTAGGTAGCAGAGAACATCATCTCCCTCAATCGCTCTCTGCTGTCTTTGCGAGGGCTTTTTTGCCTTCTAATTCAACCATAGATGTTTATGATAAATATTCTGCATTGTATAGGGCTTTTACAGCAAGATGAAAAATTCTCTCTTTGATTTTGTGCTTTACTTATCACCCACAATATAACAGAGCAGCGTAAATTTTGAGATGCATGGAGGATGTAGATCACACTTCCTGAATAACAAACATCAATGTACTTCTGAACTTCCTATGCTCCTTGATTTCTTGAAACCTGTTTCCCTGTAATGAAGAGAAAGCTGAGCTACACTGATGGGCCTGATGTTGCAGAAATTGCTATCAAAGCTTTTCACTTTGATGTCTGTCTACGTCTTGATTGCACTGTCTCCCAGGCTTGAGGGGAAGGAAAGATACTGTTGGAATAATGCTATATAGCTTCAATGGAACTACCATAACATTTTAATCCACTCTTGTCCCACAAAGAACACAAATCTCCCCAATCTAATCTTTTGCAAAAGCACAAGCTTCACGGCAAGGAAGCGACACTCTGAGTTTGGTTATACATCTTCACAGAGTGTAGAATGGGGGAAACCTGTGTTTTGGCTATCCCAGATATAATCTAGTTTGTGGGTAACAGACGCATCTGATTTCTTAAGCCAAAGACTTTAAGGTCCTTTTTCAGCCCGATTTTCTAATGAAACAAGGTTTGCAAAATCATTCTATCTGCTCATCTGTCTCAGTCCTATTAGCACCAATAATTAAACCACTGTCCACCTTTAGCCAAGTTTGACAAATGGTAGAGGTCTCAAAGTCATACAGTTCCTACAAATTTTGAGAAAACCAGTTTGAGGAATGTAGTAAATGGTCTCATCAAAGGAAAACTTCAAGTCACCTGCAGGTTTGGTCTGCTGGCTGTGTGTCTCTTGGAAACAACACTACTGCCTCTTGGCAGCTTGTCATTTCAGGATAGCCAGGAGGGCTTTGAAGAAAGAGGAGAACCAGAGGTGCTGCTACAGGGAAGGATGTCAAGGGGGAACAAGAGAGGCAGCTGAGGTTACAGTAACTGTAGGATGGGGAGAAGCAGAACAGAAGTCTGGGCTTCATTAGGTCAGCTCTTCAGCAACTACTTTGTTTCTTGGACCCTTCTATCTTCTTTCTTTATTTCCTTCTTTCTTTTCTTCTTTTCTTTACTTGCAATATAAGCATTAGTGTGTCTCAGAATAAATGCAGCATCATTATCCAGCAAAAGGGATCTAGCAGTAATGTTTTATTTTTTAGTATACAGTACAAACAAACTGAACAGACCCTGATCCTTGGATGATGTAAGTCTTTATGGCTTTTTGGAGGCCAGGGAGCTCTTCAGATTTATATCAGACCTCACTCAAAGTATTCCTGTGTATTTAGAGATCAGTAATGTGGGAAAAAAAATAAAATTAATAAATCATAACTAAGTCGTAATGCTGTGTTTTATATGTTCATAGCTATCTGTCCTTTGAGTAACACCCTCCAGAGTCCATTGAGTGTGTCATGAAGAATGGCAGAAGCTAGTCCACCCTAAAATACAGAATGCATTATTCCTACTAGCTGTAGGAGTGACAGAACGACCTCAAAATATTCAGGCAGAATCACAAGTCATGGGGTCCCAGAGACCCCTGTAACATCCTAAGTGTGAACACAAAGGAGATTTTTAACTTTACAGCACACCATTCAGGGTCTTTTTATATCACTTTTGCTCTCATCAGGTAGAAATGTGCCAGGCTGCCTGAGGTTCTCCAGTCAAGAGCTGGTTTCACAAACGGTGGGGACTGCCTGCTGCCCCGCTTCATACGGGGAGCTCGCTGCCAGCGACAGGGGCTGTGTCCCCTGTGGAGACTGATGTATTACCCCTTGGCTTACCGGTAAAGCTCACCAGTTTGGGTTCCTTCTCTCTCACTCTCATTTTTATAAGCAGCTTTGCCAGATTACATTTAAATATGATCCTTTTAATCAGGTTACTCAGTATAATACAAATTATAGCAAAATTATGATGAGATAGATGCTGTTATTGCATTACCTGTTTTTATCTCCATTGATTCTGCTGCATCTTTCATGAATCACCCTATTGAAAATGTGACAGGTTTATGTCAGTCACAACAGGACTGTAACAATATTAGCTCTACCATGAATTCAGTATGACACCAAAATTGTATCATACTTGACCTTATTTGATATATTCGTGTACTGAATCAGAAGCTCCATGCTAAGCTGCACAAAGCAAGGGAAGATTCTTTTCTAACAAGACATTCTTCTATATAAATAGAGATTTGTGCTTTTAGTATTTGCTGTGCTAGCTCCAACCACGTGATCATATGTAAATAATAATGCTATTTCTAGAAACTGTGGCTAGAAGACATTCCAGATCTCTTCTGATTCAAGCCAGTTTACAGCACCATCAGTAGCTGGAATAACTTACACCTGATAGCATCTGTTCTTACTATAAACTAGTGAATTTTGGCATTCTTTCCATGCCTCGGCTTTGGCGAGAACAAGCAGAGTAGAGAAGGAAACCTTCGCAAAAGTGGGAGACCTTGACAAAATCAGCAGCTGGAGAAAAAGGAAGTAGGAGGAGGCCTTTTACTGTTGATTTTCTCAAACTAATGGAATCCAGAATCTTCATTTGCAGTTTGGATGAGCCGCAGTAAATTGCCCAACTGCTCTCTTCTGTCAGAATAATACACTTGCCAGAACCTCATCACTCTGAAGTGCCACAGCTCCATTGACTCAGAGAGGCAGAGCTAAAGTAGCCTTTGGGTCATTTTTTTTTTTTCTGAGAAAAAGTGGTCTATCACTTAAAACAAAGGACAAAGAATCAGAAAAGATGATTTTGTACCCCATTTTCTCACTGATTTTCTGTAAGAATTCACAGAGGAGAGCGAGGGCTTGGTTTTCAAAGAAGTTTTGCAGTTAGGTCTGCTAAAGATAGGCAGTTTAAAGCTCACATCAATCAAACTTCCTGGAGAAGCTGTATGTGCAGTCATTGGGCTTTACCCGTTGCCAATAAAGTTTATAACAAATTGACTACTATGGAAGAAGGACTGAGTTTTGAATCTTTGAAAAAGTCTGTGCCCGGTTCCTTCAACCCTGTCAAAAGCAGGAAGTGATTTTAAACTGATGTATGCTGAAGGAGCTTATCAGCACTACTTTACTTAGTAGGAATCAACACTTTAATTATAAGCCTTGCTTTCAAGGGGTTAAATTGGAAGTATGGCTGACCATCACCTCTTTGTATCCCACCTGTCTCTGCTTTAGCTTAGAGGAGTAATGAAGGAACAGTCATGTGTATCAAAATTCTGAAATGTGCAACTAAATATGTTGAATGTTTGTTTTAAAATGCTTCTTTGATTCTTGTTAATTCTCCAATATGGATTAATTCAGCAGTGATAACAAGATATAAAAACTCACAGTTTGGCATGAGCAGTAACTACATTTCATTCAGATTTTTCCTGTGCATTCGGAATTCTGGATCAAATAATCAATTAAGAGACTTTACTAATATACATTTACATTCATATTACTTCATTATAAAATACCATGAATCATTGCATTATTCTAAGAATTGTAATAAAATATACTCTTGGTATTGCAAATAGCTGAGTTGCAAATACAAAAGCCAGGAATTCTAGCACTAATTAAAGCTCCCCAGCAAAGTTTGCTCTGCATCTTCTAAACTACCTTAGTTATTTAAATTATTTAAAAATCCCATTTCTTACTGTGCAAATGCATAGTCAGCTGGTATCACTGAGCAGCTCAGTCTCCCACCTAAGAAACTCCAGCCTTTACAACAGCAGTTAAAAGCCATTGGAGAGAAGTAGCTTCACACTATTCTTATTAGAAGTTGCTAAAAATGAGCAATTCCAATATAAATGCCATGTAAATAATACTTCTCAATTTTTCCACATCCTAGTTGTGGTGGGTTGACCTTGGCTGGCTGCCATATGCCCACCCAGACACTCTCTCATTCCCCCTCCTCAACAGGACAGAGGGAGGAAATTAAGATTAAAAAGTTCGTGGGTCAAGCTAAAGACAGGGAGATCGCTTAACAGTTACTGTCATGGGCAAAACAGACTCAGTGTGGGGAAAATTAATTTAATTTATTGCCAATGAAAATAGATTTGAATAGTGAGAAACAAAGACAAATTAAAACACCACCTTTCCCCTTTACCCAGGGCTCAACTTCATGCCTGCATTCCTGACTCCTCTATCTCCTTCCCCCGGAGCAGTACAGGGGTGATGGGGATTGGGGGGTTGTGGTCAGTCCATAGCAGCTCCTCTCTGCCCCTCCTTCCTCCTCACACTTTTGCCCTGCTCCAGAGTGGGTCCTCTCCATGGGCTTCAGTCTTCCAGGATAAACCTATTCCAGGATGGACTCTCCATGGACCACAGTTCCTTCAGGACATATCCACCTGCTCCAGCCTGGGGTCCTCCACAGCTGCAGTGTGGATACCTGCTCCATCATGGCTGCAGTAGGGATACCTGCTCAGGTGCCTGGAGCACCTCGTCCCCTCCTCCTCCCCTCACCTGGGTGCTGGCAGGGCTGTTTCTCACACTTTTCCCCTCACCCCTCACTGCCAGGCAGCGTTTTGTGTTTGTTTCTGGGAGCTGTTTCAGTAAGTCATAAGCATTGTTTCTAAAGTTTTCTTCTTGCACATGATACTTGTAAAACAATATGTAACCCAGAAAACAGACCAACACTGACTCTGATAAAGTTCCTCACAGGAAAGAGGGAAAGTGCTAAGGATAAGTACAGCTGCCCAGAAACAAGATCCACCTATTACTGACAATGCATAATAACAATTTAGCACTCACAGAAATACTCAGGACAAAGATTCATACAACAGCTTTCTGAAATTACCTTTGTGAGAAGGAAGAAAAGGTGGGATCTCATCACCCTTTCGCTTATGGACTTGTAGAAATAAATTATTGCACAAGTCATCTTAAACCAGTAGTTGTTATATTAATTATTCTGGATTTACAAAGAACTATTCTCTTTTCCCTCATCACCCTTTCTCATTATCTTGCTGTGCAAAGTATTTCAATACATTGTGGAAAACTGGACTAACTCTTGCCTACATAAAATAGGCTATGAAACACCCTGATTAACACAGAAATTATCTGCTTACACACAGGAACATTTAAAGCAAAGAACCAGAGGGCACAAAGCATATAGCCATCTAATTAGTAGAAAACATTTTCCTTTTCTTACTCTGATTTTGTGCTAACTCCAGTACTCCTGAAAAGGTTGAGACGTATGCTGCGTGCCTTGAGTTGATGGAGAATTTGACAAGGCAGATGTGGCCTCAACCCACTCACCCAGAAAAACGCTGCCTGCAGCAGTCTCAGACATGCTTGCCACCACTGCTTTCTCTTCAACAGAAAGGAGATGCTGTTGCAACCCCATGCACTGCTCCCGAAAGAAGGGGAGGGCATCTGCCATGGGGAGAAGAAACAAGGTGCCATGCTACTGTGACTCCCCCTCCACTCCCCCCCAGGAAGGTGATGAGGATGACATAGAGAAGAGGCCATGGAACCTCAACACTGGTGCTCTTCCCACATAACATACTATGGCCCCAGAGCCATCTGTACCACACAGCCGTGTTGCAATTTTGAGCAAGCAGTGAGCATTTGGGGCAGCTGCAACGCCTGGCTTGTGTGTGCATATGTGGGAGACAATTCATAAGAGGAAACAGGACAAAATTAATCCTCTTATACAGAGGCAATAGTTTGCAACACTCGATCCTATTGGTACTATGTTGCTTTAAAGGAGGCACCCACTCAGCTTCCTCCCAGGGACCTGTGTTAGGCACAGAAGGAAAGACGTACACATGAGATATCCCCACACTGTGAGAGCTAGGAAAAGAGGGCTGGAAGCCAGGAATTCAGCCTGATAGAAGCATGCGTCTAAGTAAAACAGCAGTGCATGAGTATTTCACTTGGAAGCTGCAAGCAATTGTTTTTTTAAAACACATCTGTATATCATACATACTTCAGGCATCTATAGGAGAAGGTCTATGCAGATGAGAAGATAAATGTTTCTTGCTGGTTTTCCTTCATGACAGTTCTGATTTCAAGATGACAGCATAAGGATTACAGTTTCCCAGACCACTTGCTGTTCAGGGCACATCCCACACTCACTCCACCTGCAGATGCTTTTTGATGCCAGTACATGGATCAACGACAGGCCACGGTCCCCAGCCTGGCACCCTAATAGAAAAAAGAAAGGCTTGGGCAGCAAACTATGCAGTGAGCCACACTGATGCAGGACAGGTTCTTCATTTCAAAGAGAAAAATCTGCATTCTTCAGAAAACAGTGTTCAAAAATTTAATCTTCATTCAGTTCAATGGAGCAGCTTTATAATTTACAGCACCAGAAGCAGCTAGAAGATGTAATGTGAAGTATCTGAAGCAGTTCTTCCCCTGTATTAAAATGCACCTTGGGCAATAGAGCCTTAACTTCTCTTAACGTATGTTTCTAGCAGATAAGTAAACAATTTGGACGTGAAATGAAAATTTTCAAGGTAGTTCCAGTCGGAAAAGCATCGGTTCATATTAGACTTCAGCTGATAAGTTTTTGGGGTGGTTTGGCACAGTTGAAAGGAAGCAGCTTGGGAACAATAAAAAGCTTTTTGTGTACAAGTTGTTGGATCAGAGATAGCAAGAAGAAAGACATCATTTTTACATCGAAATTCTGAAAGTGGCCTTGGTGACGGGATCAAATCATATGCCAGAGCACGTGGCTGGAGCGAGCTGAGCATCTCCATGCTCAGAGAGAGGGGAAGCAGAAACAGAGGGGGCAAGGCTATGAAGTTTAAAGGTTCCTGCGCAGAGAAGCAATGCACTCAATGCATTGAGCTGCATCGACATTCAGCTTCCTTACAACCGCAGACTCCTTTGGCTTTGCAGACAGAATCTTTCAAGTCACGTGCATGTTGAACTGTGCGTTCGACGGCATCCGCTCTACTCCGTGGGGCTTTGTGTGCAGCAGCGAGCTGCGGGTGAGCGCCGCAGTCACCCCAACACCACCACCGTGACAGCTCAGCGCTAGATCACAGACCGGCGAGTCACCCCCGGTGAAGCTCAGCACAGTCTCTTTTCAAAGTCCCCCCATGTGCTGGCTTATACACACTGAATACTAAGCCTTTCTCTGCAGTGAGCTCCCTCTGCCCAGATCCCTGCCACCAGGCTCAGGGAAAACACGTTACAGACAAGAGTGTCCTGTGTGTTCTTGGAGGGACCTTCGCTGAACTGTTTCCAAATGGAGAAGCAGGGAACCTTGTACTTCTCCTTTCTGGACTACTTGGCCATTAGCAGACAAACAAATGGAAACTTGCTCAAGCAAGAACAAATGCCCATCTTTAATGGGTTTACTTAAGCAGGCGGAGCTGCAGTGAAAGAAACAGCATGTCCCTGTGAAGATCACAGTAGTTCACTGTGTAACATGCCAGGAGAAGAACAGCCCGTGTCGGCTTGTCCTAGAAGGTCTGTTTCAGACAAGCCAGACTGCCCTGCCACAGCTGTCAGCACTGCCACAGGCCACCATCCTGTCATTGTACCTCAAGTTTCCATGGTCCTTCACCAGATAATGGACCTGAAACTTGGACCATCCAGATCAGACCTGCAAGGCTGGCAAGGTTCATGCTGGCTGATGACTTAGGCGCCAAAAGCGCTTCACCCCAGCAAAGACAAAAGAGCTTTCCCACAAGGGAGCTCCACCTCATCTTTTGTAAGCATTGTCAACAAGACGTTGCAGCAGCTGTCAATAAGAAACGACTCCAGACATTGTCCACTATGCAACTTTGTCTTTAGCTGCTTGTAACTCTGTCAAATGTAAGCCATCTAAAGCAACATTTCCCCCATCCTGCAGCTGTCTCAGACTGAATGCAGAAGGTTTTAGCTGTGCCTGAGAACAACAAATCAATTTTTTTGCCCAAACTACAAACATTCTGATAATCTTTTCATCAAGAATGCTTTCACCAAGAATATCTTCATGCAGGAACTTAAAATTTGATGGCCTGGTGCTGTGAACACAGCTAGTGACAGCTTTTTACCAATGGCCAGATACGTACCAACCGTACCTGTTTGCACAATGCACATGTTGCCCAGAGCTGCAGAAACAAACCTGTCCCTTGCCTGGTTTGGTGCCTGCAGCAGTATGGGCCCTGGCCTGTGCTGCCCCTTTGCTGTGCTGCTAACCAGCTTCCCATCACCAAACACCTCTGGAAAAACACCAGCAGAAGCATCTCGTCCTTTGACAGGGCCAGGTCCGCAGGGAGAACAGCCACATCTACTGGTGATGGGTGGTACAGATCTCCATCCTGCACTGCACTAGCGATCTTTGCTGTGCCAGTAGGGCAAGGGGAACATTCCTGCCATTTCTGATTGTTTTTTACACAGTGATAGAGAATTATACCAAAAGCTTTTTATATAAACATATAAGATTAAAAAGTGAAACCCCAGAAGACGGGAAATATCAAACTAATGTCGACTGAGCAACTTCAAAATCCCATCTTTTGTTACCTATGTTATTCTTCAGGATTTCTGCCTCATTTACTGCACTCTTTTGTCATAGTCTCTTGCATTTAATGTTTTTAAGTATGGGTGAATAAATTGGGGATATAGCATTCTATTAACAAAGCCATTTTGTTTAGTGTGAGCACAGTTTATCATACAAAATGCATTTGAACAATCATAAGGGGAAACAGCACAGCAGTGACTCTATGTCCTTCTTGCACCATGTACAAGATATTTACTCATTCATCACCCATTCCAACAGACTATCAAAGATATCTGTTCGATTTTTAAGTAACTTCCTATGCTCTTTCTGAATCCTAAGATGAATAAAAGTATTCAAAAACAAAACACGAAAATATTTTAATCAGAAATTGTAATTTTATTTGTCTCCAAATTGCAGGGAAGAGTTCTTAAGTAGCTTGCTACTAGTTTCTTCAACAGTTCTCAATAGCTTATTACTATACTATTTTCTGTGGACAGCTAACTTGCTATTCACATGAGATTGCTGAAGTTACTTATCATGCATTTTTACTCATTGGCCCATCTGACAGTGACTGACAGTCTCTGGAAAGCACAGTACAGCTAAAAAACCTGACCTAACTTTTAAACAGCTTTCCCTGTGATACTGACATAATCAAATAGAGTTTTACATATGTCATGCTGTTGCTGCAGCAACCTGGCCTCCTCTCCTCTGACTACTGATAGGGAGTCTCTAATCCTGATATGGACTCAGATGTCTTGAGATTAATCTCTTGGGACCATTCCAGAGAAATCAGGATTAATTTGCAGTTCCTCGAAAATGAAGTAACTATTTCACATAAACTACTTTTCACATTCCGTCAGGCCGGAGCTTCCTGTTCATAACCTTTATAGAAATGACTGGGTTGGCACAGGGCCCCCAAGACATTAAAGAGAAAGCCATTTGCACAGCAGGAAGGAGGATTAAAATGGCTTTGGTCTCTCTTATATTTTTCTTGAATGTAAGCAGAGACAAGGTTATTTTTGTGAAAGCAAAAGTCATATTTTCTGGGATTTTTTCCCTCTGGATGTTTACATCTCAGTGCATCTAATGTTCAGTTCTCCATATCTTCATCAGGGATGAGACCGAGACAGTGAAAGCAAAGGACTGTAAGCACTGAGATGGGTAGCTCCTGAAGCCAGAGTTAATTCCTAGCTAGCATGGCTGTAGAATTTTATAAGGACACCTAAATATTTGACAAAGACTTCAACAGTTTTGATGTTACAGTCTACATCACTGCACATGGCTTGAATGCTGTGAAAGCCTCTTTTTGATTGCTTAGACCCTTTCTTGGGGAAGAATGGGGAACCACAGTGCTGGAACAGACATTATGCAAGAGAAGTCAGGCCAATTCACACAGGTTTCTGTATTTGCCTAGGAGTTACAGCCTAGTAAAACACTTAACCACCCTGTCAATGTACATAATATCCTTCTAGAAAGGGCGTAAATAATGAAGTGTTTCTATATTCGAAACATATAATTACAAAGGGCATGTGTGCCACAGTGGAGTAGTCCATCGGAGTTCCAAAATGGATGGAAAAAAATTGAAATTCTTCTTTATCCTACAGGTGTCCATCCCTTGCTAAGACTTCCCATGTCTGATCTTCAGCAGAACATTACTCTGCTGAGCAGATGCGAAGCCAGAGGCTGGAGAGGACATGGCAAACGGTGCTGAAGATGCACAGAAGAAATCCGAGCAGTGAAAAGGCACTTCCAAGGGCCATGGATGTTGGTGGCCTCTGCGGGGGCTTCTGGCTAAGGTCAGATACAGCACCTAATATCTGCCAGCTACTCAAATTGGGAGAGGAAGGCACATGCTCTGCTTCTTCAGAGAATCCTCCAGGGTCAGGGAAAATCTTCAGCGTTGTCTGCTTTGCACTGCACATCCAGGGCTAAGCTCCAAGCGTGTGCAAACCATTCAGGCCATAAAACACCTACCTATAAATTGTTTAGTTAAACACAATTGGGCCTCTGTAGCAGCAACACTTAGCACTTCATATTACTAATTTCCAAAGGATCTATGCAAATCTTCACCTAATATGCAAAATATAAGGAAATGTCAAAGTTGTGATGCAGTGGGCAGGGGTCTGGGGTGGTGGCGCTCGAGAGACCTGGAGTTACTCCCAGCTTTGCCACAAACAATTCAGTTATCTGGCCTTGGCTTCCCCAATCATAAAACAAAACTAATTGTATGTGCTTTGTGAAGTAATCTGAGCTCTACTGCTTCAAAAGATCTCAGTGTTGCTGTTATTCATTACAACTCTTGTTGAAATATGACACAGTTCATACTACATGGAACAAAGCAGCAAGGAAACTAGTTCAATACAACCTTTCATTGCATGGTAAACCCCAAAAGCACCAATTTCCATGGATTTGCCTTCTAATTACATGATCCAAGAATTAAGGTACATACAGCTTTTCTTCTCAGTACTGTCTTCCAGAATCATGCTAAACCCAATTTATATAATCCAGCTTCTCCTAAAGATAGCACAATTCATAACAGTTGTTCATTGTTTAATTGTTCTACTGCATTACAATATACAGTAGTAGTGTTACCATAGCTAGGCAAAGTTACATTGAGGCAAGACTCATAAAGAGAAGTAGCATCCTTTGATTCACCTGTTTAGAGACATAGGTGTAAGCCCAGATGCGTGGGCTGCTCTTGCTATTCACTGTTGGAAAGCAAAGAGTTAGAAACCTGCTGGCTTCTGTGTGTGCTCTCATGGACCATGAAGGCCCAAGCTCTCAGGTAGGAAAAGACACTTAGCATTAACGGTTTTAAACTGAAAGAGGGTAGATTTAGATTAGATATTAGGAAGAAATTCTTTACCGTGAGGGTGGTGAGACACTGGAACAGGTTCCCCAGAGAAGCTGTGGATGTCCCCCTCCCTGGCAGTGTTTAAGGCCAGGTTGGATGAGGCTTTGAGCAACCTGGTCTAGGGGAAGGAGTCCCTGCCCATGGCAGGGGGGTTGGAACTAGATGATCTTTAAGGTCCCTTCCAACCCAAACCATTCTATGATTCTATGATTAAAGAAATAAGCAACTAAAGTAACACTTAGAATACATTAGGCTGACATACAGACTGCCATCAACTGCAGAAACAGCAGTGGCAGATTAGGCAAGCCTAATTACTCACCTGGGGATCTGGCTTGCATGCTGAGGATATTAATGACACATCTCTCCCTGGGAAGGGAAGGGCAGGTGATCTTTAGTAGAAGTGAGTGGCAGCAAGGGCCATATAAACATCCTGGCAGGACTCTGCTCCATCGCTTATCCCAAGGGAAGGGGAAAATAAACTTGTATCTTCAAACATTTTTTTCTTCTTTTCTTACAGCTACCTAATGTTCTTTTAAAATAGCTTTTTTTTTTTCCAAACCCTTTGATCCACAACATACTCTAGTGTCTTTTCCTGCTTATTCTGCCCATAACATTTACAACTGAAAAACCTGTATTACTTACAGTGTAGCAAATGGCTCTTACTGTATTTTAACATGCTTGATCTTATTAAAAAAAGTGCTGTGTTTTGGTTTGTTGGGTTTGGTTTTTCTTCTCTGTAGGACAGCATGCAAAATCACAGTGATTTTAAGGTCTCAGTGGTGTACCACTGAATTCAGGGAGGGCTGTTCCTTCTCTGTCTGAGAGCCAAAGCAAAGCCTCCGCATCTGTGACAATGCTTCTAGCAGAAGTGTCGCTTGGACATAACGGCTGTGGGAAGTTTTGCTTCTCCTTCATATGTAGGTAGAACAATGAGTTTCGCAGACTTGCTCACTCAAAACACGTCCTGCTCCGTATTTCTGGAAGTACTTCTGCACTCTGACTGTCACTTCCACCTACTCAGCATTGCACTGTTGCTCCATGTCATTTAGCAGTATGGAAGGATGGCTGGTCTTGAACCCCAGCCAGAATCAATGTGCTGTAAACACAATTTTCCTTGAAATAAACCAAGTTTGCATGTGCAGATCCAACAGCAGAATGTGGAAACAATTTCAATGCTAACAGAATTTATAACCCTTCTCTTTTAAACTTGTGGTGGTGCAGTGTGAAAGCGCAAAGGAAAAAACAGTTAGAAGGTGTAATTGTAAAGAGCTTGATGGACCCAAGAAAAGAAGCTCAAAACTGAGCCTTTGAGAACACTTCTAACTCTCTGCCCATACTGCTGGGCCATATAACTGATTCACATTTCCCAGTGTTTGTGCCAGCGTAATTTAGTGTCTCGGTACAGATGAAGCTGTAAAGATAATACAAGGAACCTTCTGCACTATCAGAGGAATCAAAAAAAAAAAAAAAGATACTTTAGCAGGCCTATCAGATACTCCTCTAGCTGAAATGAAAAAGATGCCTATTGGGAATACTGAAACAGTTTTAATTTTGAATTTTGAATTTGCTCAGTGAAAGCAAATTCATCATTTGAAAGCTAATCATTTTCTAGATAATACTGTATCACCTTCAGCACAAAGAGAAAGAAAGAGAGAGGGAAGGGTAATAACATTCTCACTGCAAAGCTTTCCCAAAATCATAAACTCATTACTGCAAACTAAAATCTGAAGTCAACCAAAAACTAGGACATACTGGGCTTGCGGGTTACAGATCCAAAGCTGTGGAGTAAAACTAATCAGTCTCGGATAGGATTTTTTTTCTTAACTGCAGTACAATCTATAGTCTATTTGGTCAAATCAAGCCTTTCCAAGAAAAGAAGATTAGAAGCAGTTGTTTAAAATATTGGGGGGTGGACGGGGACGGGGACATGACACACACAGGATTTAAGCTTTATTACTGACCAGGATACACAAAACAGGCTGTAATGAAAAAACAGTATTGAGATTGTACTTGTGGTCTGAATGGAAAATGGAAAAAAGACAGGGCCATATGGAGGATCTTATAGTTACAGCAAGAACTGATGCTGAGGCAAATGCCCTCTGAATGAGTGAAATTAGGTGTTATTGGAAAGTCGCAGGAATTTAAAAAAAAATTATTACACCTAACACTACAAATAGGCTATTAAGCAAGAAAGGAAATCCAAAGAAATTTAATTTTACGTTATCTATAAGGATTGTTCCTCCTGCAACGATCACGGTACTGTGCATGAATTGTTAACTGAAAAAGTGCCAGGTTAAGTATCAACCATTTTGCATAAACAAAATATTTGATGAAAAATTCTCATCCTTTGGCAAAATTTCATCAGTTTCATTGTTCTGAAGATTTCATCCTGTATTTTACCAAAAGCTTAACTGCCTGAACTGATGCTCATGTTGCTACATAAATGCATTTGAAGCCTTGGTGAATCACAGCAGGATGTCCTGTTTATCAGCCCACCTGGGGCTCACTGCAGCGCTATGGACCTCTTTTGCACAGGGGCACATTAGGATACACCTTGCATAAGTTAAGAGAAAATAACAAAATGCTACAGCACAGATATCAATGCCCTAGCTTGCTTTCCATTTCATTTTCCACGAATTAATGTCTTCCAAGATGTGAAATGCAGGACTAATATCTTTATGATATATTTTTAAAATTTTTGTCTCCCTCAGTATTGTCTAAACTGTCCTAGCTCTGGTCCAATCTAAGTAAATTCAGCTTTGCTTCCTGTATTTTTCATTTTCCAGTCTCAGGACCTTTCCTTTGGTGTTCTCCACCAACCTTTACTGACAAGTGGTCCAGGACAGAAGCAACTCAAGCTTGATGTTTTTGTTAATACAGCCCTGAGCAGCTGGCTTCCTCCTGCATAATCATCAAGCCACAGTATTATAGACTATTTGAAGACTAACATGTGCCTTTACAGCTCATCTATTTCATGCTAAAGAAGTTATTTAGGAGGTTGGCATATTCTGACAACAGAGACACAAACCACCAATTTTCTGGAAAGTAAAGGTCTCCTCTATAGTTTATTGAAATCCTGAGCAGTACTTCACGCTGCCCCAGCAATAAGGACGTTCTGGCCAGGGCACAGCCACCCAGCAAACACCCTTACTGAGGCATCAACAGCTGATGGTGTTAACGGGTCACCACGATGCTGGAGAGCTTCATGCGCTCAGTGACCACCATTGCTCGGCCTCGGGATGAGCTCCAGAAATGCTCTGTAGAGTGCACTGGCATAAAACAAGAGATAAGGATGTGCAGGACCTGATTTTGCCAGATCCTACCCATCATTAGGAAGGGTGGTAAGCAGGTAGATCAGTCAGGGGAATCACAAAAGTTTCATCATTCTCAATATATTAAGTATGTCCAGGCAGCTCTTCAGGCAATTAAAACCGGCACAGCCCCCTTGAGTTCAATAAAAGGATGTCCATTTACATCAGCTGAGCACCAGCTTCACGACTTTTTAATACTCCCCAATGAAGCAAGCCAGTATGGCAAACTCTTCCATGGTATAAAAGCCTTGAAATACCATGGTATGGAACCCAAAGTAATCCATCCCTCCGCATCGTCAGGCCTAAATGGCAGAACACAAAGAAATCACCGATGAGATTTGGATTTTAATAATTTTGGATGAAACGATGCAAATCGACAGGACAAGGGGCAATGGGTGCAAGCTGGAACACAGGAGGTTCCACATAAATATGAGGAAAAACTTCTTTACGGTGAGGGTGACCGAACACTGGAACAGGCTGCCCAGAGAGGTTGTGGAGTCTCCTTCTCTGGAGACATTCAAAACCCGCCTGGACACGTTCCTGTGTGATATGGTCTAGGCAATCCTGCTCCGGCAGGGGGATTGGACTAGATGATCTTTCGAGGTCCCTTCCAATCCCTAACATTCTGTGATTCTGTGATATCATTATACAGTCAAGTGTTTTCCCTGTATGCATTGAGGCCACTCAGCTCCACTGACCTTTCGTTGCACAAGTACAGACTTGCTGGAGTGCCCTGCTAAGGTGCTGGCAATACATTTTTCATCTGCCTTTTATACGGTATTTTTAACTTGATTAACCATATAGAGCACATGAGCCAAACACTGCACTATCTCACACTTGTACAGTGCTGCCAAATTAAACGAGGAGGGAGATGCATAAAAAACTGATGTTTGGACGTTTTGGTAGCAATCCTTTAGAAATATTTGTAGCAAAACAGTTTCCTGTTAAGTGTAGAATGAGGAAATTTAAGCAAATTGTATTACAGTGAAATGATAAACCGCTGAGCATTCAGGATCTGGTGAACAAAATGTAGTAATGCCTGACCATCTAATGACAGAAAACGCAGTCCCACTTCCCACAACATTACGGAATAGAATAACTCGTATGCACCTAGTAATAAATAGCTTTGAAAACTAACATTTTAAATGATGTTCAAATATGATAGAGACTTTCCAAATACAGTATTTGCCATGTAACACTGATGAAGCTCAAATGTGGATTAATATCATGCCCTTCACAAACAAAATCTTGAAAAGGGTTGACAAAAAGTAGCAGATTTGCAGTGAAATTAATTAGGTTTTTGTCTTTATCATTATCACAGTGTAGGAATGGTAATAACATGCAGGAAAAAACCTCACAGCTCTAGCCTTGCTAGGGGAAATATAGACATTTATTTTGAAATCTATATTTGAAATTTCAACTTATTAGAAAATAATATTTTGCAGATTAGGTTGACTTATGTGTGTTGGTTTTAAATGTATTTCTCAACATATTATGGGGCTAACCCTGCATCTTTGAAAACATAATTCACTAAATCTTGGGGAATTTTCCTTAAGTAAGGAATAAATCAGCGCAGAGTATGAACCTGTACTTAAATATTTCATTTAACTACAGAAACACACAAATTACTGAGAATTACTTCTGGTATGAACTGAAGGGTATCTATTTCATCACCTAAAGCAACTACTATGAAACCTAAACATTACTCATTTGCTCATCTTCAGGAGTTGTTAATTTTGGAGATTAATTCCAAGAGATTCACTGAAGTATAACTTCCTACAAGTATTTGTTGAAAACTGCCACATTCCCTTTTTAATTAACTCCAGTGATGTTAATAACTTGCATAGTTTCTCAGCTATTGGTTAGTTCTAATCCAGAGGGTAGCTTGAATGACTACCATTTATAAATTTTAATGTAATATCGCTGAAGTATATTCTTATAACCTAGTTAGAAGTTGTAATAGCCTTAAGGACGTACAGTAGGAAATGAGAAACCTCTGCGTCCAGTACTAACAAATAAATTTTGCTGCTGCTGAGCTTTTTGGAGGTCATTTCTGCAACTTAGTGCCTGATTGTCTTAATTTATATTCTTCCTTCTGTTATTCAAGTTCATTTATTTTATACAAGTGGTACAAGTGGGATAGATAAGAAGGTTTGGTTGATTCAGTGTAAAAACTAGAAATTCCTTGGTATTAAATCAAAAATATTAGGGTCATGAACTTCAAATATACCTTTATATAATATAGCCTAGTGGGTTATGTGTAGATAAAGATGGTATTTCCTTGGACAGCTCTATTAGTTCATATATCAAGGGAAAAGCTTTTTAACATGAACATGAAAGAAATACTCAGTAAGACACTAAAATTTAATTATTGTATTAACTGAGACTGAAAACTATACCTTATCTCAAAATCCATTATTTTTATCCTAATGAGTTTGTTTTACTGGTGATATTGCCATCCCTCATTTTCTTGTTTAGGGGGCTAGAAAAGTAATCATTAGCTAGATGCTGAGAAATAGCTAGGATTTCGATCGCTCTCATGTCCTTTCTCAACTAATTAAATACCAACAACAGAATCCATTCATTTGTATTATAAGTCAGAAAAACAAAAAAAAAAATCCAAAAGCTCCCTAGCAGTGGAAAATGCAATTAAACTACCCGTGTATTAATTCAGGTGCAAACTGCTGCACCATTGTATAGCAGTGCTTTCCTTTCCTTAATTAACTAAAACATGACGAAGAAAATCTGATGGCTTAATAGCATTTTCTTTGCTGTCAGAAATGCTTTGGGATGATTTTATTATGTTATCACAAAGAGTGTTGGAGGTATTACTGCCATTACTTCTGTTTGTCACCTCTAAGAGTGACAGATTCCACAGAGAAACTTGCTGCTGCTAACGGATGTGAAGGATTAATATTTTATAACATCATTACTTTATAGGCAGGATAACTATAGTAATAAGAATACATTTAATATTTTATGCATTCACAACCACGTAACACAGAAGGAGCATTTATTCTCCAGGAGAATCTCTTTGGATGCATGTTTGGTTGCTGTGATTGAAAGCTGAGCAGTTTGTCATACTTATCATTGGGTATATAGTGGTGGAAGTAGCAGAGTCTAGCCACCGTTAGGGTACCATCATTGCACGCATTGAAGGACTGAATCCGAACTAGAGACACACACAGATCTTGCAGCAGAGAGCCCACAAACCATGCAGAGCAATTTTAGAGAAAAGCAGCGTGGGCAATTGCCTGGGACCCTCGTTAGACCAAACAGAAGCAGCAAAGCAAGTTATGCAATGGGGAGGTTGGCAGAGGGAGGAGTGCACACCCGAAATCTCTGCCTGGGTCCCTGCAATGCTGATGCCAGCTGTGAAGCCGAGGTTTCATCCTGCGCAGAGCTAAGCATTTAGACTTCGTTCAAGCAAATATGTTTCCCTTTAAACTCTGGCATGCTCCTTTTTGCTTCAGAGGCTATTCCCATGAAAGCCAAGCAAGTTAAGGTTGCCTAGTAGCAGTGATGATGCGTGTGTATTTCCAAAGCATCCTGCTGGAGCATGTGGCTAAGTTATTTGAACATGGTTCACTTTCTTCCACAAGTTTCATTGGCCCTGAATTTACCGGTCTGTGAGAGCACAAAGCTTTGTGTTTCATGTGCTCTGTGTACGTGCACAGACATTCCTCTCAGCTCCAAACGGGGCACGGTTACACTGTAGTGTAAGCAGAGAAACAGCAAACTTCACCTGCATCCCGTGAGAAAAAAGTGAACACACACTGAATATGGACAGTTATGAACTTATTACAGATTTTCAGCTGCAAGGTGCTGAGTGCCTTCAGCTTTTTCTTCCCCATCCCTTGCCTTTGCTCAGCACTTTGACGGACTGCACCCCGTAATTTATTTAAATGTTTCAGTCATTGGGTCCTTTGCTCTCTAAGCCTATGAGGAGCCTTCCACTTGATGTTTAAAGGAGCACTGGTGAGGAAAGCTGAGTAGGGTTAACTCTTGCCAGGTCAAAAGGCATCAATCTTTTTACTTCGCACAGGAAAATGCCTTTAGGAATGCACCTCCCCGGGTGGCATAAACAGCTTCTTTTCTTTATTTTGCTTCATGTTCAGTGTTTGTCAAGCAAAAGAGGGATACGCATCAAAACAGGAGTGTGACAGATTCTGGCCGCATCTTTTCCACAGCCTTTCCTAACCCCTAACTCTTTTGATACTTTGTATTCACTGTCTCACTTGACCGGCACAAGAAACCCACTGTAGGGAGAGAGGCTTCCTGTGAACCGAGCCCCGTTTCCATGGTGCAGAGTTTTCCACTTAAAAATAAATTCCTGTTTTCTGGTGCTACACGTATGTACAGCACTCACGGAGCTCCCCCACCCCAGGGTGAGGGGCCGAGGGCAAAGGAGAGCAAAGACGCCCCCCATCCTCAAAGGTTACCCTTGGCATGGTACAGCTGCTTGCTCTCCGGTCCGACCCAGCAAACCTCACCACTTTTCGGCACGCATTTTAAGGTCACTGATCCATTTCTGTGGCCACCCCCGGCGTGGCGGGGAGCGCGGCGTTTGACCGGGTTTGGGCGCACTCTGCACCCGCTGCCGCGGAGCGCTGCAGCGGTGGGTGACACCCTCCTCGCCCGCCGCCAGCCGGGAGCGGCTCCCGGGATGTTCGCCCCGGTCCCGGCCCCAGCCCCGGCCCCGCTCCGCTCCAACAGATCCCCGCGTCCTGCCGCCACGCACCGGGGCAAACTTTCGGGAGCGGCACCCGCGGAGCCCCGCAGAGTCCGGCAGCGGAGCAAACGGGGCGGGCTGCGCCCCGCTGCCCGGGCAAACGCCCCGCCGACGAAAGCCACGGGCTGGGGGCAGCCCAGACGGTGCTGCCCGCAGCCCCAGCCCAGGCGCGGCGGCTCCCCGCGGGCTGCGCCGAGCCCCGCGCTCCGCGGGAGGTACGCGGGTCTCGCTGCCCCAGCACAAGCCAGCCCCCGCGCAGCGCCCGGGGCAGGAGGGAGGGGAAGAGCCCAGGAGCGAGAAGTCCCCCACGCCGCCCCGGCCCCCGGCGGCGGTCCCCGCGGAGCGGGGCGCGCAGGGCCCGCGGGCGGCACTCACCGATCCGCAGCACTTGCTGGCCGCTCCGGGGCAGGCCGGCCGAGGCGCAGAGCAGCACGAAGAGGAGCCCCCCGCCGCCGCCGCCGCCGCCGCCCGGGGCCGGGCGCCGGGGCCACCGCGGGCCGAGGGCACTCGCCATCCTCCGCGCCCGCCTCAGTTCATGCCGAGCTCCGCGGGTGCGGGGCGCGGGCGGCTACCCGCGGCGGGGCCGGCTGCGCGCCGCCGCTCCGCGCCGCCCGCCCATGGCGCGGGGGGCTCCGCGCCCGCCGCCCGCGCTCCCGCCGCTGCCGCGCTGCAACGCCGCCCGCGGCTCCCGCCGCCCCGCTGCCCTCGCCCCCCGCCGCCGCCGCCGCCGGGAGGAGAGGGAGGGGACGGGAGGGGGCGGCTCCTCCCGCGAGGCGGCTCCGGGCGGGGCGAGGCGGCTCCGGCGGCGCCTCGAGCTCCGGGGGCTGAGCGGGACGGGCGGTGTGGCGGGGCACGGCGCACACGGGGCACACCCGCACACACACCCGCACTCAAAACCGTCCTGCTGCTCCCCGGCACGGCCGGCCCCGCGCTGCCCGCGCTGGGCAGGAGCAGGGACAGGGCAGGGGTAGGGGCAGGCAGAGGGACAAGGGCAGGGCAGGAGCAGAGATGCTCCCTGCCGCCGGTCCCGCCGGCCCACTCGCCCCGCGTTGTGCTACGTGCTGTTCCGGCCCCCGGTTGTCTCTCCCCGCAAGGCTGGAGGCCCGTCCTTGGCCTGGGGGAAGCTTTTCTCCCTCCCGTGCCCCACGACTCCTGCTTTTTTACCTCCCGGTTGTATGGGGGTTTGAAATACGGACAAGAGGGGAAGCTGGGGCAGGACGCACCTGTGTGTGCACAGCTCCCTTCTCGGGGGCCGGGCATGGGGTAAGGTGATCGTGCACAATATCTGGAGGATGAGGGACACCCGTGGGGACAAGGTGGAGGGAAGGCAGCACTTCCTGCGGTGTGTTTGCTACCCTGGGCCTCCACAACCAAGTGAGGGATAGGAGGCGTCCCCACAGTGCATCTCCCCAGAAGGGGCAGGAGCCTCAGCGAGGGGACTGCAGGGCTGCTCACCTGTGGCCAGGAGTTCACAAAGTTCAAGTGATGAACACTCAAGGCCAGTTTTGAACAGTTGGGCACACGGACCATAACACTCCCCGTCCTTGACTTGGCCAGCAGATCACTTTTCCCCTGTGACTTGATGTTCTCAAATTATTCTTTAAATCTCAGTTTTAAAGGTTCAGTGAAATTCAAAATGCTACACTATAAAGTAAACACATGGGTCCTGCGCAGATCTGAAAAAAGAAATAAAACACAATAGGAGAATGACTCCCACCTAGCAACAGAACTAAAATTGCATAGCTGAGATCCAAAATGGAAATAATTTAAATGTGTTTATTTTGTATTCCTCTCCTGTCTAACTATTGTTCCAGAAATTAACTCCTCAGAGCAGTCACAGCACATGCTGAAGTGCAATGGAAATGCAAGCATCTAGGTTATATCTCCCAGTCAGTCTCAAATGTTTCCTAAAAAGCCTGCCTCTACTGTTTACAGAGCAATTTAGGCTATTCAGGAGTTCTCACTACTGAGATTCCCAGCCAGGATACTAGTTAGTACCCTACTTTACATTTTTACATGGCATGTTTTACATGCATCTTGGACAATTTTTGCCAGTGATGTTTATTTTTCGTTTGTTTACCTAAGAGACATCCTTTCCTTAGGAACAGAGCTAAATCCACCAGCACACACAAGATCCCTGCCAGCCCCCAGGGTGATGCAGTTACATTTCCCCTTAGCTTTAATGTCTCCTCACCTGCTGCCCTGCCACTGTGCCAGCGTGTAGCTCGGCCTGTGCCTCCTCCAGGGCCACCACCGCTCCGCAGCTCCGAGCGGTGGCTGTGGATGTCGGCATCACCACTCCAGCCCCGCACCTGCCTTCACAGCTCTGCGTGACCAGCTGCCCCATCTCTTGCTCCTGCGGGACGTGCCCTGACAGAAGGTGAGAGACAGGCTCAGCCTGCACCCTCACCTGTCTCACGCACGTCACGCTGGCTAAAGGTGACAATTATGTTAAATCACTCACGTGGTTAATAACTACAGCGTACGCTCTCGTGTAGGATGCAGAAAAGGAATCTGTCAGGCCACCCTGGACTGGACTGAATGGCTTGGTAACTTTGGCACAATTTTATAATCTGTCATTGCCTTTCAAATTGCTACACAAGAGAAGGCGTACACCTCCTAATCCGGGAAAATCTCAACCACTGAGCAATGGCTAATAACAGCTACCCTTCAGATACACGTTCACCCACTGTACAAAACCATGCAGTAGAATTAACTCTGGAGTGGCGAGTTTTATTTTCGTAGTCATGCTGGCATGGTAAATAACAGTGATAGAACTGAAAGTACCAGTTTCCAAAGGGAAGTCATATTAGTTCCACTTGACTGAGAAATGGTACTATTTTGAAGGAAAAAAAGGAAAATATTTCAGCTGGAAAATACACCTAGGGATATTTTCAGAACCACTTGTCCTCAAAGTAGATGGGTTCCTGCAAAAGCCAAAGACACCTCAACATTCGTTTCAGTGAGATAAGAAGTTGACCACAACTATATGCTTTTGAAAATACCACTGATTTTATTCTCCTGCTTCTTTGAAGCCCTTAAGAACATGGACTGAACAGAATGGAGAAACTAGGAGCTTAATAATGACCGCGAGAAGGTGGCAGAGGTCTGCGGACACTTGCTGCCGGTAGTAGAAACCTGAACAGCTCGAACTCTTCTAAACCCTCATGGCAGGAGTGTCTCATAGGGAACTTGAAAGAGGTACTAGCTTCTGCTCCAGGGTGTAGCTAAGTGTTACCTAAGTGTAACTAAGTGTAGCTAAGGTTGTGTTCCACAGCTTCATACATAAAGAGTGATGGCCTTTAAAAAACTGCAAATGGGTATGAAAAAATGCAAATTGGCTCTAATGCTGCAAAGACTGGCCAAATGTTACAATGAGAAATAGTCCATTTGCTATTGTAGAAGATCTTTTTTTGTTAGTTTTCCTGGTTTTATTTGTGTATATGACCCCTGTGTCCTGTACTGGTTGGAGCAGGCATGAAGTGGAAGGTTGTGTTTTCACAATTTTTCACAGGAAAACTGGTGGAGTGGGAAAGAGTCTTAAACCACCTACTCGAACATTTAAAACATTTCCTCTTCTCAAAATAGTTCTGAAAAAATATTTTAGAATTAGAAAGGGGCAATTTTGAAACACAGAAGAACAGAAAAAATTTTAAATTGAGTGAAATTTCCCTGGAAGTATCCTCCAGGTTTCTAATTTTACAGTAAGCTCTAATCCATACAGCTCTCTTGTTGCTTGCAACATAGTAAATCACCCAGTAAGCTATATCCCACAAAATCACGGCATGCTTTGCAGGGAGTATTGTTTTATTTCTGGCTGATATTTTAAAATGAGAAGTCTCCATACAGTTCATCTTGCTGGTCTCCAGTTATCGATATTCTCAAATCTTTAATCTCCTTTTGGACTTCGTTCAGAAAGAGCAGGGAAAAAGCCCAGGTCTCCTGCCAATCTTTTTTCTCCCAGTTAAGCAGGTCTGAATGCCCAGAGCCTTAACATGTGAGCTGTTGTTCAGCTCATACTGGCTGCCACGTTTGCTTACTCATTCATTGCATTGCCAATATTTAGATGAATTTATTAGTAAGATGCATTGAAATACCCTGAGAATGAAAGGTAATGTGTGTAAACAAAGTCTGTTCTTATCACATAGCACATTAATATTACAAATGGTAACACAGAGTCCTTTAAACAGGAATTTGAAGTCTTTATTCTTGTGTCACAGCATCAAATTCCAGTTAGATATAATGTGTAATTATCATGCAATTTGCAGTTTAAGTAACACTATTAGGCTAATAGCTAAAACTTTGTCTGATATCAAGGCCTTATGACTGAGGCTGGGGCTGCAAACCACCTCCCTCACATTTTGCATACATTTCAGAATTCTGGTTTTGAGTTTGGATGTGGTCAAAATATCAGAAGGACAAGTGTGTTTAAAATCTGGAAGTTCACAGAAAATCTGGAGTTTTTCTCAATTTCTTGGTCAAGTTCTGAGAAATTTTAGCTGCGTTGTGTTGTCCTCAGGACTTTTAACCAGATCTTATCCAATCTAAGCTACTTTCTTACTGAGTTGAGACCACAGGCTGCAGTCGGCATTCATTTGGGAAAGTTGTGTTTTCCACATTTGTCTCCCCATAGCCTTCTACCATCACGCAGTACAAGATTCAGCAATAGATTGTAGAATATCACAGTAATAAAAGCTCCAAACGGAAACATAATAAATCAGACTTCCCCAGGTCTTTCATAACCTATATGCAACACTTGATAACACAGAAATTTATAGCATCATAATAAATAACCACACCAAATCAGCATTCTGCTCTTCCAACGAATAGTTGTGATCTTCAAAAAAAACTTTCACTCCAAACATAGCTTAGAAAAAAGCTGAAAGAAACTGAAGAGTAAAAGAAGAGACAAAAACATCCCTTTCTTGTAATTTTCTCTTTCCACTTGCTCAAACATTTTCTTTCAAGATCATTTGCAAAATAAATATCACTCCAAAGGCAATAGGAACCAAAAGCCCAAATGATTTGTCACTTTCTTCATCTCCTGAGCCCCAGGATCCATTTCAGCTGCTTTGGTTGCAGGGCTGAAGGGCAGGGTGGGGCAGGGCAGGGCAGGGCAGGGAAGGAAAAGGGAAGGGAAAGGGAAAGGGAAAGGGAAAGGGAAAGGGAAAGGGAAAGGGAAAGGGAAAGGGAAAGGGAAAGGGAAAGGGAAAGGGAAAGGGAGGGGAGGGGAGGGGAGGGGAGGGGAGGGGAGGGGAGGGAAGCGAGGGGAGGGGAGGGAAAGGGAAAGGGAAAGGGAAAGGGAAAGGGAAAGGGAAAGGGAAAGGGAAAGGGAAAGGGAAAGGGAGGGAGGGGAGGGAAGGGAAGGGAAGGGAAGGGAAGGGAAGGGAAGGGAAGGGAAGGGAAGGGAAGGGAAGGGAAGGGAAGAAGAAGGGAAGGGGAAGGGGAGGGGAAGGGAAGGGAAGGGAGGGGAAGGGAAGGGAAGGGAAGGGAAGGGAAGGGAAGGGAAGGGAAGGGAAGGGAAGGGAAGGGAAGGGAAGGGAAGGGAAGGGAAGGGAAGGGAAGGGAAGGGAAGGGAAGGGAAGGGAAGGGAAGGGAAGGGAAGGGACTCCACTTAACTGACTGGGAACACACAAGGATCAAGCTCCAAGCATCCCTGGAGCCAGCGGGAAGACAACCTTTATGCCTCTGTGGGTGCCATTGCCTGTGAAGAACAGCTATCCTGGGAGAGCCGCTATGGAGATCTGTGGAAGGCAACATGATGAGACAAGAAATCTGGTCTGTAGAGCAGAGCTGATGGATGTGAGCGATGGAGCACCTTTCTGGCATTCCAGGGAAGAGGAGAGAGCTGTTTGAGTGGAATTATTCCAGATTGCCCTGACATGCCCTCAGTTTTGCTTCAGTTGAAGTCAAAGATTATTTTTATATTTTTTTCCCCGTCTCTTTAACATGTTACCAAAACACCACTGAATTTCACATGAGGAGGTTAAATTAATTTTTAAACTTAAAAATGTTAAAACACAAGTATTTTTAGTGAAGCATCACAATACATAGGAAAGTAAATATAGATTATTTTCCCAAAGAAAATAGCACCATGATTGCATCAAGTTTAAAGATCACATTTTAAAAAACTCTTTTTGGTTCAAGTGATCTCTTTATTATGTTCCCAAACCCATAAAAGCAGTTGTCCCCTTTCCAAACTCTTTTCACTAAAAATGCTACAGCAAATCTCTTAACAAACTAACATTGATCCACTCCATTGAACCAGTCTAACATTAATCTGCAAAACTGCTTTTTCCTGAGCAGTAGATACTTTTATCCACCATACTATTTAGCTAAAAGACATAAATAACCTGCAACTCAAATGCGACCCACTGAAAATCTTTCTCAGCTAAAGACCTATTATATTTTTTTCTCCAATATATGATACACTAGAGACTTTTTGAAAAAGAAAACTTCTACTGTTCGTACATAGAACATCCTGGCACATCTTCCATTGAAGAAGGGACTTTTATCAATTCCTGCTTAGTCACATTAATGGAAATCTAGAAAGTTCCACTAAAATGAGTGGAGTCAGTGTGAGCTTCCAACATTTGACCAAGAGCAATGCTTCTGCCCTGAGAAGCCCTTGTCCTGTTTCCTTTTTACAGAAAAAAAAAAAACCCTTTTATGGTTAATGCAGAGGGGAGAAGAATTAATACTATTTTTGTTAAACTGCACCCTTTCCCCAGTGTATATTTTTCTTTTCTGCCATTGACTTAATCTTAATTATGAGTAAGCTGGTGAGGTAAATTAATGACTGTTCCAAATCTCTACCCAGTATTATTTAAATGTGTCCTGACTCATTTTTCTCCTTCCACACTTATTTCAAAAGAGTGACTTAAATGTCAAAAAGAGAGCATTTCACTTTACTATTGTAGTACCCCAGCATTGACAAAATCGAGTGGGACCTGAGGGAGAAAGGATATTATGAACCTGCTATTTTCTGCCCTTTTCTTCTTGGATTGACAAGAGCAGGGGAATTAGTTCCCTTGATTCTCCAGAAATATATTTTTTTCCTGCTCTGATGCAGTCAGCAACACAAGAAGAAATGGGAGACCTTCTACTTGCCTTCTCAAGGACTCCATCAGACAGCTCACCTACTACCACCTAGAGCAGCTCTGGGGTGGTAGGTATCACCCTGCTTCAGCAGATCCTAGGGGTTAGTTCAAACTTTGGAGGTCCCTCAGAAGTGTCCTGCTCCTTTCCGCAACTCATCCTTTGTGTTGTGCAGCTCAGTCCATCCCAGACCAAAATGCCCCTACTCCCAGGGCAGCTGGACTAGTAGCAAGGAGTGCCAAGAGTTGTTCTGGCATTTGTAGGCCTTTTTCCACTCATCCACAGACATAAATCAGGATTTTGGAAAAAATCCTCCACTGCTTAAGAAAGACTATAAGTTTGCCCATAACAATGAATGTTTCATTTTAAACATGTATGATTTATATTTTGATAGCTCACATCATCATTTATGTAGCACCTGGCAAAATTAAATTCACAGAGAGCTGTAGTTTTTGGTTTTAAAACTCTGCATTCTAAGGATCACAGAAACTGTGTTTGGCCTGTGAATGTTTTGTCTTTCACTTGGCATTTGCATGATCTATTTTACATATCCACAAATAATGAAATATGACTTGCTATCTGTGATAAAAACAATATATGGGATTTTGACTATGTGTATAGATAAACAGGTTTAAATATATATACCTATCAACACATAATTTGAAAAGCTACTTAGAAGATTTTAATATCTGTATATTACATACTTTCATATATATAAAATATAATGTATGTATATATTATATATATGTGTATTTTTAATCACCTGAGTTACTGTGTCTTATTTATTTATATTTATCATTTCTTTTATGGCAATGCACAACACTTCCAGCCCAGACAGGGCTTCCATTGCCACAGGCACACATGCAGGCAGTGCTGGAAATGAAGCAGTGTGCATTGCTGTGCCATACCAGCCCTGCTCAGAACTCCACAATCATGTGTTAGCAGATTTCATCTCCTCTCTTTATGTGTGAGAGGAATTGGTCGAACGTGGGATTGCTTGTGCTTCTTCCCCTCTTCAGTCACTGTCCACAGGGAGATCTCCCATTGACGAAAAGCTTATATTAGAAAAAGTAGACGGATGAGCAGCAAAGCAGGTACCATACTTCACCTGCACAGTCAAGGAGGACACGGAGAAGCAGCTTGTACTTTCCATTTTTTTCTTGATGTTGATCATGCTTAATTTTATTATGAGCATAAGAGTTAGCACAAATACTAGAGGAGTAAATTAGGATACAAGTGTCAAGGAAAGGAAAGAAGTAGAAGGAAGCCTATTAAGAATGAAGGATGGAGGGGAGAAATGGGAGTCCTAGAAGAAAAGATGAAGAAAGAAGACAGACAAGTGGATCTGGAGTGGAGGCACTAAGAAGCAGACAGAAATTATTTGAAATTCATATATCTTGTAAACAGTATGCTCTTGTGGCTGCAGCCCAATAGTCCCCGAATTAGGCGCAGAGAGTCTGGCATGTGGCAGACAGGAAGGGGAAGGATGTTGTTGCTTGAGGGATGAAGAAGGAGCTTTCATTAGCAATCCCATTTGTACTTTCCACAGTTTCACTTGTTGTGAAACATGAGGACCCACTTGGGCCTCTCCCTGTGCTGCAGCTCTTGACAACTTTATTAGTATTGGTAAATAACCCATGCCTATTGCTGGGTTTTCAGCAAGGCCAGATCTCAACATTGAGATGAGTGCCTATAGACAGCAGTGCTGCAGTATCATTGAGTCTTGGGTGGACTTGGAGAAACTTTCCTTTTTTGGACTCCTCCATGTTCAGATAAGGATCACCAGTATGTACTTGTTTATGTGTACTTTTTATATATGAAAATATAAAAGTACAGGATCAATGTCATCCAGCCACCTCGGATTGCACTTGGTCCATACGAGCCAGCCCTACACACAGCTCCCACATCTCAACCCTCAGCATTACACAGATCTGCCCCAGAGAGTGGTGGATGTGCAAAGCCCAACGGGGAGGACACACCTCCAGGCAAGATGAATGGGAAAAGCAAGATAACACACCACTGTGGCTCCTCTGTCACCAAGGCCACGCCATGTAGAGACACCTCTATGTCACTCTAATGTCTATCATCACTAATGCAGTGCTCTGCTCAGGCTAATTTACTGCGTTTCTTAGTAACGCATAAAAGCTGAGGGAGTGTGGTGTGTCCAGTACCTTCTATTCATGTGTCTGGTAATGAGGTGCATGAGCTCCTGCTCATGCCGTGTGTCTAAATGTTGATAGATAGTGCAGTGCAGGTATTTACCCTAATTCTAATGATAAGTTGAAGAGACAGTGTCTGGAGCTTGCTCTTAGCTGGTCCTCCCCTTGAAGCTAACATCACATTGGTCTTGCTGGGATTGAGATTGAACATTTCATTTCCAGCTGTGCTCGCCTCCCTGGGGGACTGCCCATTCCATTGACTTTGGGGTTTGGATTGAGTTCTTAATATTCTGATGTTTGAAGTAAGCTTCTCATCTAATATACTTTCTATAATTACAAAAGGAATTATACATGAAAACAATTCCAGTATTAAATGCAATCAAGTTAAGGAGAAATGTTCTTTCAGAGTTAGCCTGAAGTTCCTATGTACAAACAAATTGTGTTATTCTAAATCCTATGCCTTAATGTGATATTGTTTTATGGTTGTTTTAATAACCCAAAGCCTACACAGACTACATTTCTGTAAGAAACTTGCATATATTTTTAAAGTGACTCTCCTTTCAGTGTTCAAATTAAACTTAAGCTGCTCTGTTGCATCTGTAATCCAATTTCTTGCATGTTTTGCTTTTTACCTCTCATATAGCTAATGATGTTGAAGACCTCGATATTAGCATTACGTTGTGAGTTGAAAACAGTCACATTCTCCGTATTCTCCATTCCTGCCTGGGTTTTTGTTTTGTCCTGACTCCTGACTAATTCGTATTCTGTCCACTCTATTGTGTTGCTGCATGAATGCCCTCTGCAACTCGCTGATGACTACCCCATTATTTGACCCACTAGAAACACTTTTCTCCCTTTTCTGCAGGAAACAGAAGAGGATAATACATCTCAGCCAAAATCCCTCAATTTTCAGTGTTGTGTCAAAAATTTAGGGCTGGCATCACCAGCTGCTAAAATGCCCCTTTGGGGAAAGCACTATATATAACAAGACTCAAATTGGCTCTAAGCATATCTTTTTCCTCTCTAGCCATGACACTGATAGCTCGCTATGTAAATCAAAGACAGGGTCAGGAGAAGATGATCATATCTGAAACAACAATGTAATTGAGAAATCCAGTGCCAGCTTTCCTAGATCTTTTTTGACTTGTTGTGGTTCTTAATTAGCTTGAAGTACAGGTTAATTGAAACAATCTGGTTGATGTAGGGCAACTTCTGTAGCTGTGACTACAATACTTAGTGCAGTGTCTTTAGGAATGAATAAAATGCTTTTGCAAGCTGAGAAATTAATCAGCAAAGTTATTTTTACTGCTTTGGATTACTTAAGTTTTCCTTCACAACACTAATTCCTGATTCCTTCCTACTTATGTAATCTATACAATGCTGATTTTCTCACCATGATAAATAGAATTTTTTTCAGTTAATTCTGCCTTTACATGTTTGACCAACCAGAAGGAAGAATAGAAAGGTATTCACTATAAACAAAATAGTGAAAAAAAACACCAGAGAAAGTGCTTAATTATTCTGTACCCATAAGTGGATATACTTGCAAGTCTCTCTGATTATCCATATTGACAGTATTAAAATCATACATAGAATTTAGGGTAAGATAATTTGGTACAGCTCCATTTGTCTTTGATGGACCTATGCCAGTTTATGCTACTAAGGGCACAGCCTGTTTTGGGCTACAACCCTACCACATTTTAAAATGGAGTGTACCTAGACCTGTATCAATGACAGCAAGGGAATATTAAATCTTCCAAATTGATGGAGTTTTCTCATTTGATTTAAGACTTTAGTATTACAAGACAAAACAACTTGAAATCCAGACATAATGGCTTGAAATCAATCAAATTCCCTGGAAGTGTTCAAGGCCAGGTTGGATGGGGCTTTGAGCAACCTGGTCTAGTGGAAGGTGTCCCTGCCCATGGCAGGGGGGTTGGAACTAGATGATCTTTAAGGTCCCTTCCAACCCAAACCATTCTGTGATTCTATGAAATTCTTATCCTGAACTGCAGTATAATCCAGGGACCCAAAAATCCAACCGCTGTCACTGAAGGAGTGCCATTAAAAATATTGAGCTGGTGTTATCCCTTGTTGCAGTGAAGGGTATTTTCAGGCTCCTTAACAAAATACTAAAGTTTAGCTGAAGTACCTGTGGAGCAATAAAACAACCTGAGTAAATGCATCTTACATCAATATCAATGAGATATTTGCCTTCGTGGATTTGGGATTAAATTGCTGGGACTGGACTCCAAAAATCTCATTTTCTTCTCAGATTAGATCTAGTACAAAAAGCATGCAGAGGCCAAAAATCTTCATTTATTCTTCTGATATTTTTATGATCAGGATCCTCAGCTGGTGTTCACTAAAGTAGATTTCAACTCCATTGGAGCTAGTTTTATTCTGAGTTGCTGATTAATGTACACATATACCCTGATACTATTTATGGTTGCATTAGCTCCAGCACGAGGCTTTTTATTAGCTTTACTAATGCCCTGATAACCCTGCTGGATCATCTTAATGTGTAAATATTTTATGAAAAATTATTGATTGAAAACATTGACAGAAAGGCATGAAAGGAATAGCTTTGTTAAGATATTCCAGCTAGCATGTCCTCCAAGCGTCCACTTCTGAAGATCACCTGGAATTTCTTGGAGAAGAAGCTGCTTTGGGAAGGCTGGGTCGGGCTGATAGATCGAGGCTAACTGCTCTGCTTATGGCCATCCTAAGAACCAAAGCGCAGGACGTGTTTGTTCCTGAAACCATTCGAGACCCTTCAGTCTCCGAGGTATTTCCTCCCCGAGAGAACACTTACAAGTTCTCTGGTGTTCCCAGGACATAAGCAAACCTGTAAAGATGTTAGATCTTCATCATTAAGACTGCTTGTGTCCTAGGTACCCTTTTACCACATAGAAGAAGATCAGTGTTTTCTTTTCCACATGTGGAATTTTCAGAGCTTTTAACTGAAAACTTTCCTTCAGAAAAATGTTAATGAACATAATCAATTGAAAACAAAATATGTAAAGAACGGATCATCTTGCTTCTGTATTTCCATGTTTGTGTTTCCATCTGACTTTCAAAAACATTTATTTTTAATTGCATAATTAATAAAAGCTTGCAATAAATTCTAGGATGTGAGTTCCACATTCAAAAAAAAGCAGCATCTCTGTCTGAATCACAGAATGGCTGAGGCTGGAAGGCATCTCTTGAAATCATCTGGTCCAATCCCCCTGCTCAAGCAGGGCCACGCAAACTAGGTTGCTCAGGGTCATGTCCAGTCTGGTTTTGAGTATCTCCCAGGACAGAGACTCCCCTGGGACCTGTGCCAGTATTTGATGACCATTACAGTAAAAAAACTCTTATCTTCAGAAGTCAGATCCCAAATGAGAAACCATCTGAAGCCAGATTAATAATGGGGCAAAGGGTTTGTGCTACAAAATCCTCTAGATTTTTTAAAAATTTCCTCTGTGCAACAGAAAAATAAAGTAAAAAAAATGTTAAGTTTCTTACTTCATTCAGCAGGAAAAATGTGAGCCAGACAAGAGGTGACCTACATACGCACTTGCTCATTTGTTGAGGTCAAAGCGTTTGCTTGCCTCTCATAAATGGTTCATTCTCTATGATTTTCTTAAGTATCAACATTAATTGATATTGAACAGTTATTACCCTTGGTTTGACAGGGAAAAAAAAACCCACACAACACTGTGGAAAGCATTTATATTAAAAGACCAGGGCTGGAATGATGGTTGTTTCTGTCTTTACAGAACAATTGTCCTGTGTAAAATTTGACTTTTAGGAATCTCCATTCTTCTAGCTGTTAACTACAGAGAAGTACAAGGAACAGTAATTCCCTGTCTCAAAGGTATTCTGAGACAAATTCAGAGACTTTGAGTGTGGACACAAGAGAGTTTGACATGCTTTTGAAGTCACACTAGGGAAACAATTATGGGAACAGCTGCCAGGGTTGGACTAAAGGTTCATGAGCCCTGTATCCTGTCTCCAGCAAGACCAGCAGCAGATCTGTAGGGGAGGAGTGTAAGAAGAGATGTAAGAGAGGAAGATGTTGTTTGGTACTTCCCCCACCCCCTATCTCAGCTCTTCCCATCTGTGGCCCAGGAACTTCTCAGAGCTTCAGTGCCAAGGTCAGTGGAGTTGGGATGATTTAATCCAATGCAAAGCCCACTCTCTGACTAGTCCATATATATATATGCTACACATAGATATGTTACACGTTCCACAGTGCAGAAACAGAACACAGCTACAGAAACAGGTCAAAGAGGGCTTGAAGGACTATGACATTTTCTAGAAAAAAAAATCTAGGTGTGAAAAACATCTTTCTACCTTGGGGGAGTAGACTGTCAGAATGTTGTACATAGCTTTGAAACATCATTTTAATATTTAAGTTCCAGAAAAAAACCCTGCAGTGATATCAAATAAATGCAGTGTATTTATAGCAAATCTCAGAATCCTTTCATTTGTTGCAGGTGGTGGAGACAACAGATCTCGGTGGAACAATCTGAGAGTGGAGAGTACTTCTCATGGTGCATAAGGCTTGCCTCCCCTCCTTATAAACATGTGAAAAGGAAAAACGGACTGGTTGACAAGGAATTGGGTGAAAAAACAATAGGCTAACACACATAACAAAGAAATTCACTGCGTACAATAGTGTATAATGCACAAAATAATTGAAAAACATTTGTATCCTTTAATATTTTCTAATTATAACTATAGTTAATAAGTTTTCCAGGCAGAACTGTGACGTATAAAACTCAATGTAGTGTGATGATTCACTATCTTAAATTAAGGAAAAGATAAAATTATTGCTTAGATTCCTGTCTTTGTGTATCCCTTTTCAAATCATAGCATCATAGAATCATTATATAGTACCTATGCACATTTTAGCCTTTATTTTTCAAAGAGATTTCCATAACTTTAACAGAAATTCAGCAAACAATGAAGATTATTTTGCCAGTAATGATGGTCTAATAGTGAAACTGACAAAACTTTAAATGTAATTTCTTAGGACATGAATAAATTTCAAAAGATGTCATGTCTCATTTTTAACTTCACCTTTCTTGAAAGATTAGCAAGAAGCAGTCCAGCCATTTCCAGGAGAAAAAAGTGGATTTTCCCAAGGTTATAAAATAGCAAACAAACCTCACAAATATTTCTTTGAAGAGCTCATTCATGTTTCAGGGCACAAATTTTGCCACACTGAGAGTAAAACTCAGTCTCATCTATCTATCCATGATACCTTTCTGGAGAAAGAGAAGGGAGGCACTAATTCTGCATGCAGACCTCTAATGTCTGTGACCTCACGATGAAATGCTTTTGGCCAAGCCTTAAGAATATGAATGATCACTGTTTCACCAACAAGTTGCAGATAACTGGAGGAATAACTTAAGTTTTAGATGCAAAAAAAAAAAAACATTTGAATGTTGAACTTCAAAATAAATGCTGGGCCATTCTAAAGTGAGCAGCAGCAGAAGGGAAATGAACCTCCAAAATTGCTGGGCAGTTGGAATCTCTTTTTCATATGAAAAAGTGCTATGTTTGTCTACATATATGGGCCACTGATTTAAATGTGCATGCTTTTTCCTATGATATGACAAAACAGAAATTTTTTAACTAGATATCATTGCTATAGTCTGATATATTTTAATTATCACATATCAGACCTCCCTCCACTGGGTGAAGATGTGGTGGGTTTCTCTGACTCCTGTAGCTATCTAAGGATCAGGGCTCTTGTCAGGGATGTTCAGGAAGCTCTTTCCTATATCATATACAGGACAAAGCACACCGCATCCAAAGATGAATTAAATTTGCTGCTACTCTGTTTTAAATTCTGTCCTTGCTTTCCTAGGTCAATCAGTGTTGTACAACCATAGTCCTTGAGGAAAGTATGAAGTTCTCGTCTGCTGCCTCACTTGCTCTGCACATCATGTCTGACACAGAAGTACGTGGGTAACCAGTGCATTAAGTATCTGCTGTTTACTTAACTAATAAGCCGGTTTTCTGGGTTTAACAGTTTCCCCTATTCTACCGTTCATTGCTCACAGACAGCAGCCATTCTATACTATACTGTTAGGCATTTACTGTTAGCTATGCATCAGTGCCTACTTAGACGTCAGCCTGGCTAAATGCAAAGTTCAAGTAAATGTATTAATAGATTGTGCCATTCCCTGTCATAGAATCATAGAACCATAGAATTGTTTGGGTTGGAAGGGACCTTAAAGATCACCTAGTTCCAACCCCCCTGCCATGGGCAGGGACACCTTTCCACTAGACCACGTTGCTCAAAGCCCCATCCAGCCTCGCCTTGAACACTGCCAGGGAGGGGGCATCCACAGCTTCTCTGGGCAACCTGTGCCAGTGTCTCACCACCCTCACAGTCAAGAATTTCTTCCTAAGATCTAATCTAAATCTACCCTCTTTCAGTTTAAAACCATTCCCCCTTGTCCTATCACTACATGCTCTTGTAAAAAGTCCCTCTCCAGCTTTTCTGAAGGCCCTCTTCAGGTACTGGAAGGCTGCTAGAAGGTCTCCCCAGAGCCTTCTCTTCTCCAGGCTGAACAGCCCCAACTCTCTCAGCCTATCTTCATAGGAGAGATGCTCCAGCCCTCTGATCATCTTCATGGCCCTCCTCTGGACTCATTCCAATGGCTCCACGTCCTTCTTGTGTTGGCGTCCCCAGAGCTGGACGCAGTACTCCAGGTGGGGTCTCACAAGAGCAGAGCAGAGGGGGAGAATCGCCTCCCTCGACCTGCTGGTCACGCTTTCTTTGATGCAGCCCAGGATACGGGCTGTCCATCATGTTGTGAGGCCACCCAATCTACTCCCAGTTTCACAGTTTGGTGACAGTTTTGTAGAACTGAGCAGTAGAATGTGTGCCCAGAATTCATATTTTCTGCTATCAGTTTTTTGAAGCGTCACCCGCACAATGTTTTCATATTTGCCCCCAAGGCAGATACTGGTTTTGACGTGGCCTTATGACTAGTCAAACATTATATGCAGCCTGACTTTTTAATGCAAGGAAGCTAAGCATGCCCAGAGTTTTAGTTTAGCTCATGTCAAGCCCATTATATTCACACATAGCATCCTGAGAGCTACTTTTATTGGTACCGCATTATCTTGTCTGAAAAACTTACCCTTTCCCTTTTCCAGTGAAAACACTATAGGATACTTAATGTTTGTATCTGAATAACCTGCCAAGGAAAATATCTTTTAACTTTTAAAATAAATAAGCCTATTTTAATCCCAAGCTATGTAGGAAAGAAAAGCTTTCTGCTGACACAAAAATGAACTAAGTTGTGCTTATGGCAGAAAGACTGTTCTCTTTGAATCTGGATGCTATTGCAGTAGAGTAGTCTTCACACATATAAAACGTACTTGTAAACCACCATTGAACTCTGTCTTTGTAAATACTTTGCCCTTATGCAAAATACCTGTAGAGCAAAATAGAATGCATTACTTTCATCTAAAATGTCAAAAGAAATATTTTCTTTCTCAAAAGTGGTGACTAGCTATATGCCATAGAAGTACTAGAGATAAGACTTAATTCATGATTTGTCAGCAAAGTGAAATTCCCATTGGGGGGGGTAAAAGGTTCAAAATACTCTGTTAAATTACCTAGAGCACTTAGATGTCAGTGGCAGCTGGCATTGCAAGAAAAGAAGACAATGAAGAAACTTTTCTATTTACCATATAACCTCAGTAAAACGTATTCTGCAATTTATTCTGCACTTTCTTTATTGGAAGACCATGACCATTTATAATGTGGCCATTTATAATACAGAGTTACATTCAAATAATATTAGGCCCTTCTAACAATACTTCCAAAATGGAACTGAATCTATACTGACATTTAGTGAAATTAATAATACTCTTGAAAAATATAGGAAGACTGTTGGACAAAGAGGTGCAATGTCAATGCCTGTGCCACAGAGCATGTTACTCACAAAAACAGTCTCACTGAAAGCCAGAAAACCACCCTGGCTGAAGGTAGTACCCTACAGAAATAATGGTATCAGAATGGTCCCACTGAGAAAGCAAGAGTAATGAGAGAGCAGCAGCCACAGTAGCAGCTACATATTCATGGTACCTTAAGAACTCAAGTCTCATAAATGGTACCTGTCAACCTCGACTTTGGCTGAAGGGCCATGGCAGAAGAGAGGACAGGGATGGCTTCAGGTCACCAGTGCGCTCCTCAGGATGCCAACTGTGCTCTGTGCCATTTTTCTGCCACCACCAGCTGGCTGTGCAGGGAATACCTGCCATTTAACATCATGTGTTTGGCACACAATGGCTGTAGCACACCAGAAAGGTTGATGCTGCACTCCAACCGCAAAAATAAAAAGTAGTCCTGATTAAGCCTCTTGGTATTGGAGTCTTTTAATAAATATTGCCATATTTCATACGCAGATTGATGAGAATTTATTTTACCATTTTGAAGATTTTTGGCTGAGAATGAATTTTTGGACTGATACAGAACAAAAGAAAAAAAAAACAACTATAGAGGAGAGGCAGAATTGTGGCTTTCACACTGAATAACTTGTGGCATTAACCTTAAAATATCTAAACTATGAAGTAGGTTCTCTCTGTAGTTAGTCAGCAGAAACATATTCTTCCAGGGGATAGCTCAAAGCAGGAGCCTGTTTCAGGTGCTGTAAGATGCCCCTTTCTCACCACAGAAGGAGTCTAGGAGTTGAACTTAGTAATTAGGCACCTAAAGTTAGTCAACAAGCAGCCACAAAGCATGCTCACCAATTTAAGTTAAGCCATTAATTTTACTTCAGCCCATCATCAAAATTATGTTCAGAAGAAACCACAGCTGCACAAGGCACAGCCATGTGCTCTTGGTCTAGCAGATCTTCGTCGGCCTTAAGCTCTGTTTTACATGAAAGAGCCAGAGTTGGAAATTAAACTTACTTATTCCTCTTCAGCATGTGTACACGATGTTCATCTGTCCTTGTGGGAGTCAGTGTTCGAGATAATACACATGCATTGTAATACCTCTGAACATGTTTGTTTAAAGTCATCCACTGCAAGACATTATGCTAATACCTCAGAGAATGATGTAAATTTAGATGAATTGACTGAGTCCTCAGAACTTATTGGCAGGAGCACCCTCTACAGAGAAGCATTGATAGGAAGTGTTATTTTATTATTACTAAGATGCATCAGTCTCATTCAAAGCCCCGTGTTCAGGCACCATACAGATACATAGTAAGAGACAGTACCTGTCCAAAAGAGCTTACAGAGCAGGACAAGACAGACATATCATGGCAGAAAGTACTATTTTAGTTTTATATAGCAGAATATAAAACATACAGAGAGTAAGTATATATGTCCAGCATCAAATTGGAAGGAACCCAGCAGCAAAGTCAAAATCCAAACCAAAAATCTCCTGAATTCACATTAGTGATTTAACTCTTTCCTTGTGCTTGACTAGCTGGCATCATGTCAATGACACTTCTTAAACATAGCACAGTCACCTTTAATTTGGGGAGGCACATACCTCTGGCCTCAGCACTCTTCATTGTCATATTATATGTCTCTGTTCTCAAAATATATTACATTAATTGCCTTTTCAAAGTCCACTCTTAAAGCAAATTTCAAAAACATTTATAGCTTTTCAGGTATAAGGTGAAGAACAGCATTTCTCTGGAAAAAAAGTGTAAATTGTTAGTAGTACCACTTTTATAACTTCAACATCTGTGCTGTTAAGAAAGAAACCAGACATTTTTACAATGACTGAAAAAATGTTACGTGCTGGGATGAGAAATAAAAGTGGTGTAAGAGGGGTAAGAGAGGTCATTTAATTTTATTATGAGGATGCAAATGCACTAAGTGGCTGAAGTGCACAAAAATCTCATTATATGTCCTTCAGTTTTCTGCTCCTCTGAATTCTTGAACACAGTGGTTCTTACAGTGCAAGCAGAAAAATCAATGAAAAATCCTATTCCTGCTGAACCATGTTATCATAATGATTTGCTGTATTTTACTCATTATAGTTATCCAATTTGAAGTGTACGATGGAAGGGAAGAGTGGTGGACAGGATGAAAGGGTGGAAAGGAACAGTGTTACAGATAGATACTACCAGAATTTGTTTCAGTCAATGACATACATTAAAATGGAACTTCAGTAGATTTGCATGCATTAAAATACATTTTATCTGCATGTCATAATTACTTGCTTTCATTTCAATTATGTCCTTTTGATGTACTAAAATGGCAGTTGTGCCCTGTGCGGTATTAGGCTTGTGACTTTCACTGAAATCCAAACAAACTTGCAATGAAACTTGTTTTGTTGACTTCTTCTAGGTCTGTATGGTGCTCAGTTAGATGTGTCTGCTGTGATACATGACTGTGTAGCCTCCAAACTGAGTAATTTTGGGATGTGTGATTAAGTTGTATTAACTGTTTGCTGATGCAGTCGCTCTTCCAAATGAAGAAGATATCATCAATAAACCTAGATAGTATCAATATATAATCTTTAAATAGCTATCTGGAATAAATGAAAACCTTCTGCTTAATAGGTCAGTCAGGCTTTGAATTGTGCAGGACTCTATAGCGAATGATGTCAGTTTGGTTTAATAGATATATATATTTTTAGGGCAGGATCACAAGCCAATATACACAGTGGCTTAAGCACATAAGAGAGAAAAAGCCCGTATCCATATGTGTGGCTCCCAGTGTACCATGGACACTTACAGCCTGCTGTTTTACTCATTCACTCCAAAGCAATTTGAGAAGAGGCTATATAGGGCAAGATAATGTGTTAGTAGCTGCAGGCAAGTGGTTTGGAAACGTACATTGCAGAGAGAGAGGGTTAACCATCTGACCAGCACAGTGCCACTGCCGTCGGAAGAGAGCTCCCACACAAGCTGGACCTGTGCCATCCAACCTCCTGTCCTGCAGCGTTCCTGGATAGCAAAAATGGAGCTGTGGATCTGAGAACTGAAGTCACAAGGGGAATGTGACAATGCTCCTCATTTTTTCCTGAGATTGGACATAAGGGGAGTATCAGCAGCAAGAAACAACGAGGCAGTCCTTGTGGGAGAGCTCTCTTCAAAGCCCTTGGCAAGTGTTAATTTGTTAAGACGCATTGCAGAAAGCAGCAGTATTCCCCAAATAGTGATAATGCATCTGCTTGGACGAAGCTCTGATTGCAAATTATTATATAACTGAGATAAGAACATGGTTCTTGACCTGTTCATACCTTCCTGTGAATCTTCCAGGCTCAAAAGCCTTATACACGACTACGATCCTGATCTGGACGGTAAGCTACACGAGCCTAGGAGTCTTGCTTCCATGGCTGTGTGTATTCAGAGAACAGACTATATTTGTTTTGCCATGTCTTGGAGAACTTGGACTTATGAGGAGAACAAGTCTTATGAGGAGCGGCTGAGGGAACTGAGGTAGTTTAGCCTGCAAAAAAGGAGACTCAGGGGAGACCTTATTGCTGTCTACAGGTACCTGAAAGGAGGTTGTAGTGAGGTGGGTGTTGGTCTCTTCTCCCAGGTAACAAGCGATAGGACAAGAGGAAATGGCCTCAAGTTGCACCAGGGTAGGTTCAGACTGGATATCAGGAAAAATTTCTTCACTGAAAAGGTTATCAAGCAGTGGAACAGGCTGCCCAGGGAAGTGGTGGAGTCACCATCCCTGGAGGTATTTAAAAGACGAGTAGATGTGGTGCTTAGGGACATGGTTTAGTGGTGGAGTTGGTAGTGTTAGGTTAACAGTTGGACTTGATGATCTTAAAGGTCTTTTCCAACCAAAACGATTCCGTGATTCTATGATTCTGTTCTTTTTTTCATATGCTGAGAGAGCATATATGAGAGGAAGACAGCAAGTGCTCAATAAATAGCTTCCAAAACAGAGAGTAACTGGCTGTTCAGGATTGCCTTCTCCTGTGAGAATACATTTGTCAGAGAACTTGATTTTGATTAGTTTTCTTCACAATTAAGTGCTTCCTAGATAGTTTATCTGTTTGGTAGCTTACAAGTCTAAAGGCTGCCCTCATAAACCACTTCAGGGCAAAGATAAAACTTCTTTTATTCCCCTAAAAGACCTTTTGTGCTTAAGACTGTATATAGTTATTTATCCTACTTGTATTCAGATATCGTATTTCTGTCGCAGCTGATCATCACTTGGCCATGCGGTGGCAAAACTTTGCTCTCTTCTGTTCAGTTCTCTCACAGTTTCTCAGAGAGAACAGCAGAGGTGGAAGGAAAAGCTGAAGAGGGCTTTTACAGAGTACGCAACTGCTCAGTGGCTCCTGTGACCTGCAAAGCCACAATAAGGCTGGCAGCATCTCTGTTAGACTTCTCTCTGTAAGGCTAATTTCTCTCAATTTCATGCAAAATCTGGAGAGAGAATGCTTTTCCTAAATTTCCAAATAACAGCTTCAGTAACCTCATACCAATTACCTGGCCTTTCATGAGTAGTCACTGGCTCATTTTCTGTCAGCAAAGTTTTGGTGGATTGTTGCATTCAAATAATCTTATTGCTAGAAAGAAATGTCGTGCTCTTAATGGATAGCTCTCGTTCTATGAAACTGTAAAGTTTAATTACTGGCCTATAAGTCCTATACATTAAAACAGTTAGTTTCATCATTATTGATTTTAGTTTCTGCAGGCTAAGCAGTTTTCCCTCCCTCCCTCAAACTCCTCATCTTTTGCATAAAATATGCATTGGCTCATGCCAGTGACAGAAGTAGTGAAAGGACCATGGAGATCCTATCCATCAACTCTGCGGGAACTAGTTAGTCCATGCATCAATCTTCACACTTTCTGACTGGAGAAGGATGTTGCCTGCTCTGAGAAATTACTCCAAGAAGAGTCTTTAATGTTTGATTCGCTTTCCTCAAGTACGAGCGCTGCCTTGGAAGAGAGGACAGGAGCCATGGGGGAATTCATAGGAAATAAATGTTACTGACAACACCTGGCTGAACTAAGTGGAGTTTTAAAATGAGTGTGCTTTCTGACTGCACATAACCTTTTTTTCTTTCTGAATTTCTACACTGTACTGTGCTGATATTTATTTAGATAGTGCTGTAGTTCCCATGGGGGAGTCCTAAGGTGACAAAGGATGGTTAGAGGGATGCTGAGTACTCCAAGTAAGAGGTGAAATATAAAGCAAAAAAGGCTTTTTTTGTGTGTATGTGTAACTCCTATCTGATAAATAAAAAAGACCCTCTATCCAGAATTATAAATCAGCTGAAGCTGGAGTTTGTTTATACTTTGGAAAGGAGGAAGAGAAGCTTCCTGCTCAAGGTGATGCTAGAGGAACCCAGCAGGTCCTAGGAGGATGTGACCAAGGCTGTTGTTTGGGAGTTTCTTACTCCTTCTGCTGGAGGAGGGCAGAGTGGCTGATCCACCACCTGTCTGTGGCACACTTGCATGTAGGGTAATCCTGTTTGACATTTCCTTTCTATTGAGGAAAGTCACTGCCACACAGTTCTTCCTGATTTTTCACCATGTTCTCAAGTAAAGTGAACAAGATTAGAACATGTTTTTGGGGGCGGGGTGGGGGAAGGAATAATTTTCATTTTTAAAAAATGTCTTTTAAATCTTCAGCTTACCTTTAAATGAGCTAAATACCAGTAAGGGGCAAAAATCAGCATTGTACTTGGAGGTCCTCTCCCCTTCTTCACTACTGTGACTAGTTTTCATCTTTTTTGTCTGGATTGCAGTCAATGCAGCAGCTATTAGAATTCAGTTAAAGCCGTTTTTTTGGCCTATATATACTTCTTTTAAAGGATTACTATTATTCTCATTCTTGCAGCACTGTAGGTGAGCATGGCCCTTTGTAGGCAAATAAAAAGACCATCTCCTTCTCTACAGAGCTTAACATTTAAGTTTAAAACTCCAATTCTATATTTTCAGACCAGTATTACACCATGCAGAGCAAAGAGGCAACCTTGGACTCTCTTTCCTGCAGAGATACATTATACGTTTCAGTGACGTCCCTGTATTTCCCTGAACAGCTTGAGAGAAAAGTGACTTGTTCAAACAGTTCTTGCAAATATCTCACAATTTAAAGTAAATCCTAGGCTTTCATGAGGAATAGTGGTTAGTCCATTCATCTGGCCTACAAGATTAGTTATGTCTTCACGAGAGGTTATTTTTATGGGTCAGCATAGCCACGGAAGAAGGTTTGAGAGATGCAAAAGAATGAATGGAAAGAGAACAGGTGCTCTGAATAATGGAACAGATGAAATCTGAAACATACATCCATAATTAGAGGGATTACACTAAAGATGAATATTGCTTTGTTTTTCCACACTCATGTAAATTCATTATGTGCTCTATGCATATAAAGCTAGCAATTAATTGGATACTCTATCATCAAATATTGTTTGCAATACAAAGGTTGTATTCTAAAGAAAATAAATCTGAACTTGTTATTAGATGTTACAAAAATACTCTGACGTAATGCATTGTCGTTTTAAAAACAAAAGGAAGTACACCATTTCTCTTGCCACTGCACTTCTTTGGCAGATGTCAACGCAGACAGCCTGCATGTATTTTTCAAGGGCCCCCAAAACATCCTGGGTACAAACTGTACCTCTGCCATCGCATTCCCATCAGGGACTGTGATTTGGATTGCTTATTCCTGATGCCTTAACACTACTCTTTGCTAACTAACACCATTAACCATGAATCTCAGACTTTTTAATGGGCTCTAATGATCCTTATGGGAAAATTCCAGTTTTGATCTCTTTAGTAACTACAAATGCAAATATAAGTCCCTCTCAGTTAACAGCTTGTTATGCTTAAGAAGCAAAGAGCACCGGAAATTATTATGGCCCATATGTTACTAAAAGGGTTTTGATGTGGATTAGAGGCTTATGTAATGGGTGGGCCTAACCCACACTGGGCTTAATTTAGGGAGTTTTCTCCTTTTAAAAAAAAAATGCTTGGTTCCTAATGATAAGCTTGAGTATTAATTTGATTTACATTTTATTGCTCTTAGGCACAATCAGCATACATTGGAATAAACATTTAAAGCCCCTTACGAAACAATTTTCTGGTTTTGCCATTATTCATTTTACTTTTTGAGTAATGTTCTTGTTTTCCCTTGATTAAATAGTCTAGTTAGGTTGGATTTGGAATTACAGAAACTGCAAATTAAAATGATGAGTAACAGTCTCTAGTCTTCTCGAGGAAATGAAAAACAAACTTCAGGAAAGTTCAGCAACAACAGAGATTTTTAGGTCCTGGTCTAAACAAAGGTCAGAAGGTGGCTTCCGACATACAAAGAAAAGAACAAAGTCTGCAGTATAAAATAGTAAAAGTGAACAATTATATAGTGTAGTTGGTAAAAAAAGAGGTGCCAAAATTAGTGATGACTTCTAAGTTTATCACTAAAAATTTTCCAAAATTGAAATTACTGAAGTGTATTTTTTATTCTTTGTGTTTCCCAATAGACATTAACATCACTTCAGTGCTACATTTTAGAAAATGTAGGCTGTATCTAGACACTCAAATGCAGTTTTTCACAGAAGACATATGTTCGTTTGTGATGTGTCAGGTTTTTGTTGCCAACTTGATGTACTCTGGGGCAGTTCTTAAATGCTGAGTTGTTTTAGAAACAGTTCCAAATTGAATCAGAGATATACATATATTCAGCTTCTCTGAAAGCCAATTTTTAAAAAAGACAAAAAGTCATCTGTCTTTTATTATCAGGTATTAGTCTCATTGCTAATTTGAAAAGAATCTAGAAGATTCACAAGGCATTTCTTCCCTCCACCGAAGTCATGTGGATACATGCCCATTATCTATCTATACATATACTAACTTGGGTTTTACTGTTGTTCTGACTGATTTACTAATGCAAAAAATGGAGTTATTTATTTGTAATTTCTGAATTTCTCCTGTCCACAAATTTTTCTCAAAAAAAATTGTCTTTGCAGATATCATTGTCTCTTCTGCTGTCATCAAGGCTGCTTTAGGGAACAGGTTACCAGCCACAGTTAGCGGGCTAGCAGCTGCATATCTGACTCCCTTTAGCATCTTTTTCTCGTAACTGAAGTCCTTTAGTGCCTCAGAGTGCTCACACAGTGGCCCTCATGAGAAGGCTGCAAAACTCAGAAAGCTTCTCTAGAATGTGTAATTCTGGATGCCAAGAATTAATTGGTCTACTTCCTAAATAATGATACAACTCCCACTTCTGAAAACAATTTTTTTACTCTTTCACTGAACTGTTAACCATTCTTGCTTCGGATGTTTTTGTTGGTTTTTTTTTTTCCCCCTCTGAAAACCATTTTAAAGTTTTATTTTCAGCCTGGAATATGGTGATATCCTGAAGTGGTCTTTAGGCTACCTGCAAACATTTTAGCTTTTTAGTGATTGCTTTTAATTTCCTCTCAATAAAATTCTTTACTTGATTATAGTTCCACTTCTTAAGTTTAATGTTATCATTGTGGCTTTGTGTTTTGACTTTTCAGTCCTACAAGAAGGTCAAATTTGAATACTTTATGGCCTCTTTTACCTAGAACTTCAGTGGCTGCATCTTGAAACAGGTCACACGCTCTGCTTGAAACTAAATCAAGAATGGCTTTTCCTTTGTGGGTTTTCTGACCAAGTAATTGAAAAAGCAATCCTTTACAGTGTTTAAAATAATGTTGTCTGCAACATGCCCTGTCATGACAGGTATCAAGTCTATCCGGAAGATATGAAGTCTCCTTATTACTATTGTGATTTCTAATCATGTAGCCTCTTGGTCTTCTTATCATGTTATGGTCACCGTCCCACCTTGGTGGGATGCTCAGTAGCATATACCTATGGCTTTACTCTTTCTGTATTGGCAAAGAATTAAAGCCCAGAGGGATTCTGCAATAATGATTCACAAAGTGTCATGGATTAACCCTGGCAAGCAGCTAAGCACCCCACAACCACTGACTCACTCTCCATCAGTGGGATGACGGGGAGAAAATTGGAAAGGTAGAAGTGTGAAAACTCGTGGATTGAGATAAAGACAATTTAATAGGTAAAGCAAAAGCTGCACGTGCAAGCAAAGCAAAATAAGGAATTAATTCACCACTTCCCATGGGCAGGCAGGTGCTCAGCCATCTCCAGGAAAGCAGGGCTCCATCACATGTAACAGTCGCTTGGGAAGACAAACTCCATCACTCTGAACATCCCCCCTTCCTTCTTCTTCCCCCAGCTTTTATTGCTGAGCACGTCATATGTATGAGACATCTTTTTGGTCAGCTGGGGTCAGCTGTCCTGGCTGTGTCTGCTCCCAACTTCTTGTGCACCCTGAGCCTACTCACTGGTGGGGCAGTGTGAGAAGCAGAAAAGGCCTTGACGCTGTTTAAGCACTGCTCAGCAATAGCTAAAACATCCCTGTGTTATCAACACTATTTTAATCACAGATCCAAAATGTAGCACCATACAAGCTACTATGAAGAAAATTGACTCCATCCCAGTCAAGATCAGTACACACATTTAGGATATTTACCTTATTTGATTCCAGCCACTCCTTAAATTATTATTTTACTCCCTGAAATCAGAACTCTTCTGGTTATATTCCTTCTACCAAGTTTCTGAGATATTGATTTATTCATTATGTCACCAGACATTCCAGTTTCTCTGTCCTTAGTGTGGTTGAAAGCTCTAGCAGTAGTACAGACAGACACACATATTCAGTTTTAGTCTGCTTGCCAATTTTTATGTATGTGCCGAAATGGGGATTTACTTGTCAAGCTGTACTTTGCTATTGCTTTGCTGCTTTTTATCTGTTCCTACCCTATCCTTTATTGGAGGATATAGTATTTTTGTACTTTATCCCTGAACCATCCTGAAGTACGTGCTCTTTCTGGTGTCTTGACTTTCTCCCAGTCTTAGCTTAAAAATTCCCCCTTAACTTTTTAATTTTAATTCTCGGTTACCAGGTTGAATTTTCAATTATACAGACCCTGTCCTCCCCAGATAGCAATAAATCTTAACTGTCCTTCTCTGAACCATGTTTTCAATGAAGCACTGAATCTCTGCCTCTCCATCTGCTGCTGTCTGTAGGTTTGGTAAGCCTGAGCTTCTCTTCCTGCCTACGCTTAGATTTCATCTCCACAACATACATCACAACATTGTTGACATTTATCGCTATCGTTTTTGAAGAGATCATTCATGTGCTTCATGAGGTCTGCCACTTTTATACTTGATAGGCCAGAGCAGGTCTTCTCTTCATCTAAGTGCCATTATAGTGATCACAAGACTAGATATTTATCTGTCAAGTAATTGCAACCTTTCATGTTATTGACCAAATGCTGAAAAGGTGTATGACAGTAACAATAAGGAAAACGCAAAACAAAAGCAGCTTTAACAGACATGCTCTCTCTTTCCATGCGTTTTCATATGCCTGTATGGCTGCACCTACAAGTAACACAGAGTTGTCAGTTCCGAATGCACCAGGAAATCATCTTGGAATCGCGGTGTGAAATGTACTGTAAAACTCAATTTACTGCTCAGCTGTGGTCTTTAAGAACTATTTAAAAAGTCAGAAAGAAGAAAATAGACGACATTACTGTGTCACTGCGAAAATAAGCTGCTCACCCAATGCCTTGAATATCATGTGTCAATCCTGTTACCTCAAGAGTATGCAACAGGACCAGACAAGTTCAGATGAAGGGAAATGAGGTGGAGCAGGGAAGGACTTCTGAGGAAGGAGAGACAGAATGGAGTAGTACATTTTATTTTGGAAAAGAGGCAATAACAAAGGGATCGTAAATCATGAACAGCAGGGAGAAGGTAAATAAGGGATAATTATTCCTTACTTCTGTAAACACAAAAACTAGCACTCACCAAGAGAAATCATCAGGTGACATGTTAAGACAAGCAAAAAAGAAGCCCATTTTCACAAAGCGCACTAACTGTGGAGCTCGCTTGCAGGTTGTGACTAGACAAATTCAGAGAGGCAGCAGCAGCAATGTTAAACGTGAGGCTCCAGTTACAATCTCTGGCTAAAGAAACCCCTAAAATGCAGATTGATGAAAATGGGGAGAGCAAACTGCAGGAGACATTACTCTACACTTGCAATGATATTCTTTCCTTGAGTGTGTGATTCTCGTCACATCAGAAACAGAAGAAGGGGCAGGAAGATTTTTCGTCTGATGCAATATGGTTAATCTTATAAGGTCCTTTAAAATTGTAGCTATTCAGAATAATGAATGTTGAAAATGAGGATTCGGCTCTTGGCATCTCTCTATTACACTGCTGGCCAAATGCACTTACTAGGGTTTTATTGTTTTCCTTTTACTGCTCTCTATACACTACAGTATTATTCTATGAAAACACAAGTAGTAAACAAGCTTCTAACTGTTTGTATGGATTATAGCTTTTATGACAAAAATATTTTCCATCTGGAAACGAGTTTTAATATTCTAGGTAGAAGAAATATCCTGCGTGTAAATCTTTCCTTTGTAGATGTCACTGCTATAGACATAATTTTACATTATTGAATCAAGTGATTTAAGATTATACCATACTTGCAATCAACTACCAAATGTATTTGTCAGACGTGGTTGAGACAAAGAGGAATATGATGTGTTCTACTGGCTACTAACCATAAATAATAAGAAAAGGCATAATATGAGACATGAGAGATTGTACAGTATTTTGTGGACTTTTCTGCAATAACTGAAGCAAAAGTGTGTTCTCAGAATAGTTCAACATTGACCTGAAACTGAGTTTTATATATTCATGATTAATTTTTTGGTGCAGTCACACTAACAATAGATATATTTCTGTTATACACACAAATGTGGAGGGAATTCTGAGAAGTCACATGCTAAGCACCAGTTATTCTGCACATTGAAAATATATTTCAGAATACTGTGTATTTCAAGAGTAGAGCAAGAAGAGATTCCTGGATTTAATGGGGAGGAATTATGATGCATTGTAGTTTGACAATAACAGGAAGGGGGTACTGAAGTTCAACAGTTCAGGAGCATTTCAGCTCTACAGAAAAGGACCTGAGGGTCCTGGTGGACACCAAATTGAACATGAGGCAGCATGTGCCCCTGCAGCAAAGGCAGCAAATGGTACCCTGGGCTGCATTAGACAAAGCATTGCCAGAAGTTCAAGGGAGCTGATTGTCACCCTCTACTCAGCACTGGTGAGGCCATACCTGGAGTGCTGTGTTCAGTTCTGGGCTCTCCAGTGTGAGAGAGACATGGACATACTGAAGAGAGTCCAACAAAGGTCCACTAAGATGATGAAGGGACTGGAGCACATCACATATGAGAAAAGTCTGAGAGAGCTGGGATTGTTCAGCCTGGAGAAGAGAAGGCTCAGAGGGATCTTATCAATGTATATAAATACCTGACAGGAGGGTGTAAAGAGGATGGAGCCACGCTCTTTTCAGTGGTGCCCAGTGACAGGACCAGAGAGAATGGGCACAGACTGAAACACAGGAGGTTCCCTCTGAACATCAGGAAACACTTTTTCTCTGTGAGGGTGACTGAGCACGGGCACAGGTTGGCCAGGGAAGCTGTGGAGTCTCCATCCCAGGAGATATTCAAAAGCCATCTGGGCATGGTCCTGGGCAAACAACTATAGGTGGCCCTGCTTGAGCAGGGTGTTTGGGCAAGATGACCTCCAGAGGTCCCTTACAACCTCAACTGCTCTGTGTTTTTGTGTTTCATGGCATCCTCAAGGTTGAAATGGAATAAGGTTGAAGTGGACTGGAATGATTGATGTTCCTAGATGAGAGGGGCAGCGTGGAACATCATGTGGCTTCACGAAGTTTGGGATTAAAAACAAATACATGGGCTGTAAACAGAAAGGCAGAGACATAAGGAGATCTCTTGAGGCTTTCAGAGCAAAGGGTTACAAAATGAAGTTGCTATTAGCTAAGAAATGAAGGAAAAAAATGCAATGTAAGACTGTAAAAATACAGTTGGGAATAGTCATAGAGCAGGAAGTAATGGGCATATGAAAGACCCTTTAGAAAGTGTCACTACATCTCCTTTTAGTGACTGTCCTCATAATTATACCTAGGAGTAAGAGAGTACTTTGGTCTTTGTGCCCATTCCCTTGTTGGTATCATTTCACTTTCCGTCTCCCTTTCTGCTCTGCTTAACGAGTCCAAAATCACAATGGCAGCAACTCTTCTCATTATTTTGGAGGCTTTGATCATGGGTTATTTATGCTAACAGTTGCTCATATCAGCTATGGCTGCTAGGCTTGCATGTAACATGATCATATATAGATGGTAAAGTCTTTGGACATGGATTGAAGGAACAAATGCTCCAATTAGAAAAATGTCTATACTTTGCTGGTAAATTAGCACAACTCCATCAGTCTCAAAGAAGTATATCAGTTTTCCCCAGCTGCAGGTCTCCCACTGCCTGTTCTTGGGCACAATGTGAGAGTAACAATTTCCAGTCATTACCAGTTTGGAGGAGCTATTTGGAGCTGCAACAGGCTACCAAGTCTCCTTAGAAATGCAAATGTCATCAGCCAATACTAGATGCTACTTACCTCTCTGTATGAGCAGCGCACCTTAGTACCTGTTGCACATGCCTCAGAGCCCATTGGTAATTCTGGAGTTCTGTCATTCATGAGCATTTAGAAAACAAGCACACCTGAATATTTCAGGGACAAAGAGCTATCCTGCCATCTATTCAAAACAGATTTTTTCTATGTATCTGCACCTAGTTAAAAATATACATTAAAAAGTTAGTGAAATAGAACAAACATGATACACCCAAAGGAAATACTTCATCAAAAAAAAACAAGGTAGTTTTAAAATGAAGACTAGTTTTACATCCATCTGAAGAGAAATGTGAGAAGGTGGAGAGATGTGAACATGATGCTTTTGAAAAGGGGAAAATAGTAAAGATTTCTTTATTTTGCTCTTTTTCTGAAATCAAATTCTTTGAGAAATCACAGCTGTACTCAAGCTAGCAAGAACACACTGAACAGTACCTTCCCCTGATAGGAGTCAATATTCCTTTGAATTCAACACATCTGGGACTTTAGCCATGTTGCTGACGTTAATTTTCTATGGATACTCAAAACTGCCTCACTAACCAACTTAGATGAGTTTATCCAGCCACACAAATGCTTCCCTAATGCAAGACCCCGAGGTGCTGAACAAGGTTGTAGTTTCCTTAGTTCTAGCAGTAAATTTGGTTAGTAAAACATTTTTAGCTGCCTATGAGCTGAGAAGGGCTTGCAGGTTGTTTAGATTCACAGCTACAGTAAGCTTGCTGGCACTAATTCTGCTCTTCTGGCTGTCATTCATCTCCTCTGCTAGGTCCTTTATAGTTTATAAAATATTCCATCTAAACATTTTGTACATGGAAAAGGAAAGAAAAGGAGCTTTAATCTTACAATGTGTTTAAAAATATATATACAGGGTTTTTTTTCAGCTGTTACCTGTATTGCAGTATGGAAATGAGGGAATTGGGCTGTAAAAGATTCATTGAGCTGCTTTTCCATTATACTAGGTCCCAACTGGAGCTGTTAATTTTGCCTGGGAAGGTACTACTGAAGTCAAACTGGGAAACAAAATGAGCAAGAGTTAAAAATGAAGGAGCTACACAAGCAGAGGAGACAATGCCTCTGCACAGCTGGAGAGGCAAAAACCTCACCTGGGATGTTGGGAACCAGCAGGATGAGCCTAGGACAACCTGTTAAAATAGTCATAAAATGCTAGAGTGATAGTGCTCATTGGGGTCTACCTACTGTTCGACAGGTCTGGTCACAAACATACTTTGGAGAAACCTCAGAAGTACTCTAGTGAGCAGTTGCATCACCGAGCACGCCCTTAGGGCTCGGTTTGCCTGAGGGAAAGCCATTGACTCCAATCAGTTGTCACTGAAAAGCACATTAGTTAATAAATCCACCCTAGTATGAGCAGTGAACGACTGCGAACATGACAGTGCCCTGTTTCTGAGAGGCAGTGTGGAGGGGCTGCGTGTGCTAGCTCCCTCTCGCCCTGCCCAGATGGTGGTCTCTGATGTGCAGGGTGTCCATTTGCAAGCCAAAGTCTGCCCTGCAGCTGCCAGTGCAATTTGTTTCTTGTCAATAAAGCAGCAGAGCTACTAGGGCTCCGTATCGCTCACTGGTAATGAGGCTCAAATTAATTCCAATATTAGTTCCTAGTTCAACAAAGAAAAAAAGGCAATCTGAAAACAATAACCCTGAGAAAAAAAAACAAACCATGTGCGAGATCCCAGATGGCAATAGGCAGAGCTTTGTTCTTGCTGACTTTTTTTATGAACTAAATTACCTTCTATTTGGGGTTTCATTAAATATGAGCCCCTAAAGCTTGTTTCTTCATAGTCTGGAGTTTTAAATCAAGATTAGAAATTCCCAGTCGATGAAGCAGCTGACAAATTTCTTGGCAGCTTTTTGTGAGCACGCATTCTGTGCTTTTTCCATTCAGATGGCATTTGGTACCTTCCGTGACTTGGTTGAATGCCTCATGACAAATGTAATTATTCCTTTCACATGTGTGCAGCTACGTCTGGGTCTCGTGTATAGTTTAATGATACATTTATTAGCATGAAAATCTCACTTCCATGAGTCTTGACTCAGGCAAAACTATTTATTGTTTTGAGTAGGAGGTCTCCCCAAGACTAAAAGGCGCTTTCAGGAGTTAGACCCATCAGACAAAACTCTTGCCTTGTTGAAGTCTGTGAGAATGGTATTGTTAAATGGCTATGGGCAGAGTTTTACTGGCAGTGTTTTGTGCTGTGAGCTACCTTGTGGCAAGCTCTCAGCTTGATGGCAGACAGTGGCGATGCGCTGATTTACACCAGCTGAGAGCCCGGCTGCTCCATTTCACACTCGAAAAGCAATCTGTGCCTGCTCAGTAATGCATGCAAGCATGTACTTAAAGTTAAGCATGTGGTTAAATGTTTGCTGAAGTGGGCCTCAAAGCATAAAAGATGGGTATATTTTCCTCCTCTAACTGCCCTTTTAAAAATAATTTCATCCACTATTTTGCATGCTTTTAGGGAAATGATGCTATGAAGAGCTCTGATTAACTGCTGTCAGTGAGCTGCATGACTTTTTCTAGCACAAAAAAAAACAAAAGTGAAAAGTATGTTAAATGCTGCTTCACTGAAAGTCATTATTTTAATGCATTGTCTAAGTGCTCATATAAAAGCTGTAATTAATAATGTATTGACTCAAGTATTCTTATGCACAATGTCTAAATTTCTTAAGGCTAGCAGGTAGCAAAGCCTGTGTTCTGAAACAGATTTCAAGTTTCTTGTTAATAACCTGTTTCTACCAGGTACAGCCCTTTGTTTGCAATTAGTGCTACAAACCATACTAATGTTTCTGCCGCAGAGTGCTGAATGACATTTTCCCCAGAGTGCCATCCTGTAACTTAGTCAAGCACAACCATGTGCTTTTTTAGTCTCAACCTAAACAACCAAATGATGGGTTTTAGTCATTTTTACAGCGGAAGTTGTGGGCAAATGTGAAAATAGTGCATTAAACACTTTGAGTTCGCTTTGGTCATTGTTGAAAAACTGTTAGTTGCTTTTTACTAACATGCCTGAAGGGACTCTTCTGCTTTTGCTGTGGTTTGTTTTACTCGTAGCTGGTTCTGAAGTGATTGGCTGATTTTATTTCTTTCAGCCTCCTGAAAGCCACAACCTAACTCTAACAACATGCTTTTTCAGAGATTCTGTATTTGGATGTCTGGAGATTTGAATTTGGGTTTATGGAGGGTGGGTTGTTTGTTTCAGGAGGAGAAATTCTGACATACCAGGTGCTGAAAAGAGCCCAAAAGAGTTACAACCAAGATCTCAGGGGCTGCAGGTTACTCTATAAGCCCTTTGAATCTCCAGTTCACGGTTCACCTGCAGTCTCCACAATCCTCACTTCCCTAAGGCAGCATTCCTACTGTCAACTTTTTTCTACTGCTTCAACGTTGTAGCATGTAATTTCAAAATTTAAATGTCTCTATCCCTGCCCAAAGCTCCTGCATTAAATCAGAACTTAAATATGAAACTTGTTAGCCTGACAGTATTAGCCAATCTAATGAACTTTGAACTCTGTGTTTTCTCTCTTCTGTCTCACATTATTTAGGAAATACAATGATATAAAAAGAGAGCTCTTCTGTGCTGGTTGCCAATATCCATGTGCAGGCAAAGACAGGCCTAGTGCCACTAAAGATATCATTGTAATCATTCCCAGAGCTGTATTTTCACCACTGACCTGTGGCTAGCAGTATCTACACTTACTCCACATCACAGTGCTATCACCAGCTGTGCAAAAAATCTTCCAATACTTTTAAAAGCAGGAAATAGGCACCCGTCCTTTCCCTCTTTTCTTTTTAAGTCTATTTTGAATACTAAGCCTACAATGGAACAAATCACTGATGCTGATTAGAGAAATTTCCCCCTTCAAGGAAGAAAAATGCCTCCACAGGAATAACAGTAAGAAAAAGAATGCACTTTGTCAATTGAAGGAGTAGACTGGCTTTGCAACCACTCAATTTCTCATTAAGCACATTAGGCAGTTTAAAGTTACTCTTCCATTGATACTTGCTGTTGAATGCAATATGCCTCCATAGCAAACAGAAGAAGAAAAAAAATCAGTCATCAGAGACCAGGGCTGTGTAAGAAGAAAGGAACATTGCAACCTGAAATAGAAATAATGTCTGGATCACATTTTTACTTTGTGTTTAAACGATATTTCCCTGTGAAGTACATTACAAGAAAAGCAGTACTAAATGCTTTTCTGTTTCCCTAGAGGACTTATTTTAGGGCTATGATGGATAAAGCTATGAAATACACAGTCTATACCTGTGAGAAGGACTGATATTGTACATGCAGGCAACATTATTTCAGATCGCAGACTCAAACTTTAAGGAATAGCCTCAGGCCCTACGTTAAGAACTCCTCTGTAGTACCTCTGATATGACAAATGTAGTCATACATGCACCAAGATATAAAAATAAAAAGAACAGGGAGAAGAGGAAAAAAAAAGCCCTAATCAGAGTTGAAGATGATGGAATGATTTAAAATGAGACATCGGCCCAAATTCCTTTGCGGCAGAAGTTGCGCTGATGAAGAGATTATGCAGTCCAAAACAGTGTTGTCCCTCCACGCATGCCTGAGCACCTTGCCAAACCTCTCATGTTCCTGAAGGAGAGTATGCTTGAGGTTCCTGGGGATGCCACCTCCTGAGTCAGGTAGGTCTGTTATGAAGATCCACCATAAAGAAAAAGTGGCTTCCTTCAACACAAATTCCCAAAGCAGATTGATGGTGACAGTATCTTTGACTGTGGCATAAGCACCATCTCTTCTGAACAGATATTTGGTTGTCTCAGGTCTGAGGATCCTTAATACTAGTTGTCTGAAATGTATTTGCCTTTAGCTGTTGTATCTTGAATTTATGACTGCATAAGGATTTTGCAGGACTCGTTACCACAATAAATACAAAAGGTGTCAAAATAATGTATTTCACTTGTAAAAGTTCAAAATGAGAAAAATTTGAATTACAGGCTGAGAATGTTTTGGTCCCTTTCCAATATTTTTACACATAAATATAAATGTCGACAAATGGAGCTTGCTTTTCCACAGAGACTACAACGCTTGATTTAGTAAACCACAAAATTCAATATATTTAAGCAAACAATTTCTTAATTCATCATAGCATTTTAATGACTCAGTGTTTACTTTGATTTAAAGTTGTTTTTTAAATGATCTCAATTCCTTTTTACTCATGTAGATTAGATAATCCTCTCTGTCATGAAGCATGTGGTGCTAAATAGATCTAAAGAGGTCATACAACCTTAAAAAAAAAAAGGCGGCACTCCAGAAGATTCATTTCACTGGTCTTCTACCCACTTATAAGATTCAAGGGTCTCATCCAAGCTATCAGCGCATCAAGGGCAAGAGGAGCTTGATCCTGAAACATCGCGAGTACTCTCAGAAGGGGTCCATTGCTACTATTCCCTGTACACACGCACGTCCTGTGGGAAGAGCTTGCTACAGGAGGCAACCTTGCACGTTCCTGAGCAGCCCAAGGCGAAACCGCAAAGGAATCAATTTACTTGTTCAGAGTGGTTAACAGAATTGATTCCTTTTTGGCAGCCATGAATGTCATTCAGGCAGCTCAGATTTCTTTTTCAAGTATTGCTTACCCAGAGTATAACCAAACTCCTCTAGATTTTTCCATCAATTTTTCTTAAGGAAAATTGAAAAAATACCTGCCTTCTTTTTTTTAGGGTTGCTTTTAGAGCCTTTCTTTATTTCAGCTGTTATCAGAGAAAATAGCAGCGTTCTGGGGCTCTGTTTTGGATGATGCATGTGTTATATTCCCCTCATCCTCTCTGCCATACCAGTGTTATGTAATAGATATTATTAAGTACCGAAATGTTTATTTTTATTAGATATTATTAAAAACCAAAAATGTGGAAATTCATAAAGGAGAAGAGAAATGGGCACCCATATCTTATTGACTCTGGTCAACTAGAAGTTGACCTGAAGACAAAAGTTTTCCATTAATCCACCAAAGATATCTGATATGGAAGGTACTGTAATCAAAACCTGTTGCCTATTACAATCCACATCATCAAGCATGGTCTCTATACAAGGTACCTCAGTTTTGTATTTCCAGGGTCTTGACAGTAGGTGACTTTCAGAGATTAAAAAATCCACAGAATTAATTGGAGCTATGGGAGCCCCATGCTCCAGAATATCTGGCTTTTCATATCTGAAAAGATACACAAAAAGCTGAAATGCAAAATTTCTGAGTTTGTCCCACTAGGTGTAATATCTCCTCACTAAGATTGCCAACGATGGGACCAGCTGTACATTTTGCTTTCAAGATATGATGTATAAGTGAAGTAATCTCCATTATGGTGAAAAGGGCTCCTTGCTCAGTCATAATCATATGACTTCTTTTCTAAAATAATAGATAAGCACTGATTTGTCAGACGTTATATTTGTAACTGCATCTCAGACTTTTGAGTAGAAAATGCCAGCTATTGTCTGGCTTGGATAAGAAAATTACCAGAGTGCAATTCTTAGAGAGATCTGGGTCCACTGTTGTTATTTCATTAGTAGATATCAAGTAATATTATACGTCAGGTCTCACCAGAATCCCCAAAATGTGTGCACTGCCTTGATGCTTGAAACTCTACAGTTACCTTAATATGTTATCAATATGCATCAAAATTGAAGACCCAGGCACTTCAGTGCCCAGCAGCCCTCAATACTTCCTGTATAAATCTGTTTAAAATACGACCTTAGTAAATTAGGTTAAATGCTGTAAGTTTGATTCCTGAAATCAGCCCAAGATACCACTTCCGAATGTCACCTAACTTCTTTAGGATGTCAATGGATTCTTTTCAGACTTGTGTCTCCATTTTACTGAGTGCTTTAGACTGCATCCTTATTTCTTGGGTCAAAGTTTTGCCCTAGCACATCAAATTTTAGATATTTAATTAACAACTGAAAAAACTGAGTTAATCTGGTCTAATAACTGATAAGAATTTCCAGTCTATTGTCAGATCCTTTTGCTTTCCCAATTCTTTTGCAAATGTCACATACTAATACAAAAAAAAATGCAGCCTTTTTTTCCCCCAAAACTCTGAATTAGCCTATGATTTTTTTTACAGCGGCACCTGTGTTCTTCCTAAAGTCCCTTCGTTACCATTTTACCCTTATAGATCTATACAGTATTCCTTAGACAAACAAGAGAGCAATTCATTGCATAAAAAAGAAGCAAAAAGTTGGGCACTGCCCCACTATGTTTCAAATTTGACCTTTGATATGCTGTAATCAGAGATGGAAAACATGATTGGATATTACTTTTTCTCAAAGCTGCTTTAGGCTGATTACTCTTTTACTTTGGTCTTGCAAATTTTGTGTCTGTTGTTTAGATTCCTACAGGTGGCACTTAAAAACCAAATATCTTCATGAAACAATCTGCATCACTGTCGAACTATTCACAAATGTATGCATTCTGATAACCTCACATCCCTGAGCCTCTGTTTCTGATCACTCATCCAAGACACCTGGGTCATGCTGATAGAAACTGGTTGTCGTGTTCCTGCATGGCTGCAAGCTCAGCTGACCTCTGGGCGGAACCACACTGGAAAAGCGAGAAGGAGGATGTCCTCTTGGTTTCAGCCCTTCAGTGGCAAAAATCCTCTTTGTTTAAATGGGGCTGACGTTTCTCGTGTCATAATTACAGGCCCTAGGGCAATTACAGACCCAGCAGCAAGCCTGGCCTGTTCAAATAGCAGCCAGAACAGAGAAGTTACCCCATAGTAGTCCACAGAGAAAGAAGTCACCTGTGCTTACATTTGTTGTCTGTGCTGTTTAGTAATTTCGGAGCTGCAGATTGGCACCCGTCTGGGGAGCAGGAGGAGTTGGGGTCATTAGGAGCAGCCATCGGATGTCAGTGTTGAGCTGCACGAATCCAGTAAAAATGGAGAGGTCACCAACAGAAAGCAATACACCTGTGTCTTAAAGGTCTTTCGATTTATTAGTTTCAGGTAGTTTGTCACTAAGATCAGCCTGGGAGGCAAAGCAATTTGTCAGCCTGTGCGTGTGCACATATGTGCGTATTTGTTTGGATTTTGATGACATAGGGAATGCCACCCCCACAGACTCATCGCGTGTCGTGCACTTGGATCAAGACAGCACCCAGTTCTTCATGGTAATGTTCATGGTTTCTTTCTAGCAGGTATGACTAGTTTGATATTGCTAATCCTGGAGATATCAAGAGTTTTCAGTCTAAAACTAGCAACATTGTTCAATTAATAAGTAGGTATTTACTTTTCCACATAAGACAAGACTGCAGAACTGTAGCACATCTATGCATATGCAAGAAGAAAATAGAATTAATCAAGCAACAGAAACATTTTTATTTCCTGCGTCGTGTTTTTTCTTGTATCTAGTTGTTGCTTTCAAAGACACATCTAACACAAAAAATCAAAATAGGTAACAAGAAAGTGGGAAAGTTTGCAAAATGATTAGATGTCACTTAAAATAAGTGGGCAGCTGGGTCAGCAAATCCAGAAGCTAACATGGGCCAGAATCTCTGCATAATCTGCATATGGATTTATATTTCTCTGTCTTTAAGTAATGGCTTGTCACTGAGAAGAAATGTGATTTTTCCTAATGGCTAACCACTCCCTTAAAAAAGATACATTTGTCAAATCCGAAGTTCAACATTTAGCAAAAATGACAAATATGTTATCCTTCTTTTGAAAATATTAGATCTTCAGCAAGCCTTTGAGGTTTGTATGGGTTGCATAGATAATAAAACGACAAATCTGGAAATGCAGCCACATCTGAAGCTTCCTACTGACCAGCAAGGGCAGCAAGGGCAAGGCATGTATAAGGATGGCCATCTAGAAGTGGAAGGACAGGGAAATTAAGGCATAACCTTATAAACTTATAAGCTACCAATTTTAGAGAAAGAAATGATAAAGTGATAATAGTCATGTTTTCAGCTTTTTGCCCTGTTCAAAGGATGTAAAATTTCTTTTGTGACCTAAACCATTCAATCGTGCGTGACAACAGAAATCTTGACGATGATGCTCTATTACAATAGCACCCAATGCCCCCAAGTGGGGCTCAGGTTGCCTGCCTGCTGAGTGCTGTAAAGGTACAAAACAGCAAAAGTAATTCCATAAAGCTTTGTTTTCAATTGCAGGGAAATACTTTTAATGAAAGGGATTATGAACTGCTCACTGAAAAATGCATTTACTTTGCTCACTTCTAAGAAAATCTGGCAACATTTGTTTTCCTGGCATCTTCACAGCCCATGCTTTTTGCTCATGCTCATTTTATCTGTCCTTCTTGCCACATCCTGAAGCTAAGTGTGGTAGCTTTGACCCATTCTTCCCCCGAAGGAATTGGGGCAGCCCAAAATTGTCAAGGGAGCAGGGAGGGAGGGTTGATGGGCAAGTGGCAGCTGTGGAGGGAAGCTGACAGCTATGCAGAAGTGAAGATGCCTTTTTTTAGGTTTTACCTTTTTATTAAGAAGAAATGTGAGATACCTGTATAAATTTACATAAAGAAATACAATCATACATACATACCTTTTATCCATCAGGAGAAACATATTGAGTTTTTGAAGGAAAAATAAAACCTTCAACCTCCCTATTCAAGAGTAACTGCACCAAGCAGCATTGCAGCTCATCCTTCAGTACCAACCCAGAAGAAAAGCACATCACTCTCTGGTGAGAGCATTTGGAAAGGGAACACTGGCCATAATTGGAGCAGCAGTTAAAAAAATTGTTCTACTCCTATACAATTGCCATTATCATACAATTAACAACACTTGCTCTCCATAGGCACCAGTGAGAAGAGCCACTGGTGGCCCACAAGTTAGTGAGCAGAACTGGAGCAGCAGCATGAGTCCTGGCTCTGCAGTACTGTGTTATGAGGAAGGTTTCAGTCCCAAATCCGCTGTGTTGTAAGGGTACATCAATACCTCCCACGGGTGTTACAACAGTTACCTGCTAGCTACCGATCAGCCAATGAGCAGTAATTGTCTATGTTTATGGCCTTAGCCTGTTCCACTTGTAGTAAAATGTCTTGTCTTGAAGCTGCTGCACACAGGCTTAACCTAATGTTGTTCACCTCATAATTTGAGCCAGGTCCATGACTGGACAGTGCACAGGGGCAGCCAGAGCAGTTCAGCTAACTGGGAATACTGTTCGGAAGTAGACTGTACTCATAACTCAACAGAAATGTGTGTACTGGGACAGGTGATTAGCTTAGTGAAAGGACACTAGTCCAAGAGGCATCTTAATACTGCTAGAAACTGTAGGTGCAATAGATGCAATTATTTTTCTGCTTTTTAACCATGTTTCTAGCCTAACTAGATAAGTTGGAGGGAAAAGAAAATAAGGTAGGTAGGTAGGTAGGTCGGTCAGTAGAGAAAATAAGGAAGAAAGGAAGGAAGAAAAAAGTTCAGGTAAGGAAGAAGCTTTCCATTTGCTGCTGGATTTTGGGTGGTTTTTTACATTTTCCTTGGGTTATATGGAAGGTACAGCATAATTAATAAGGAGATCAAAGAGAATGACAGTATGTGGGTTGGCATTGGACTGCCCAAGGGTTGGGGGCACCACCTGTAAGACATCAGGGCTCCCCTGTAGGACTCAGCTACAAATCATTAGATGCAGTTGTTGGTATGAGAGAAGTAAGGCCTCCCTTGCCAATGCAGTTAGGGCCACTGAGTTGCCTAGCAGAAGAAGTGGAAGGGAGTTAGCTGTAAGGACACATGTGGTTCAGCCAGAATCCTCTTCATTTGCTGAGAAGTGTTATGCTACCACTGGCAACAGACAGACACGTCAATGTGATTTTCCCTGCTAAAACAACTGAGCAAAATTATCATGTCTTGTGGTGTTTGGCAGATCACATACATACTCTCAGAAATGCAACCAGGGCTCTGAAACTATTTGTGACAGAAGACCTAAGGCCCTCTTCCTGACCTAATTAAAATTGCAGCTACTTATCAAAAATTGGAAAATCTAAACCAAGAAAGACTGAAATCTACTCCAGGACTGCCCTACCTGAGTGATCAGATGTCTCTCTTAGAAATGGGAGACACAACTTTTCCCTTTCTGAAGGAAGCAGCCAGGCTATTTCACCTGAGGCTCTGGGAAACAGGATTTTAGTGACCCTACATGTCCCTCCCATCAGCTACTGTGTCTGAGCGAAGCTCAGCCAAAGCCAGGGATTGCACTGTTAGACCAATGCAGAGATTACGGGTCATATGAACCAGCTTTTGCTGTAAGGCCTTTTAGGACAACTTCCTAAATGAGTGCCTAATTGGGACTGCATAGTTGTGAGTTGTTCTTACAGGACTGGCTCTTTGATTCTTAAAAAGGGTAGAGATAATTTCTAAGCTGTTCTGTTTGCCTCATTGCTTCAGGTAACTAATGCTGTTTCCTTTTTGCATGAAATGTAAAAAATACTTGTGTTCATCTGGATGAAATATCAGACATGGTTTCCTTCAGCCCTCCAAGGAGGCTTGCAGACTAGAGCTTAATGACTCAATACCCATTTTAGATACCTGCATGCTGACAATTTCAAGTATCTATCCTGTCCTTGTTACACCAGTATTTGAGCACCTCATATTCTTCAGTGCCTTTACCCTCATAGTACTAACATCCCACCTCTAAAATCAAAACCAAGGCCCTCCTCTTGCCCTTGAAGTCAGGGGCTTGAACCTTTTTGTGGATGTAGGCATTAGCAACCTGCTTAACGTCACCCAGGAGTTCAGCAGCAGAACAGGCTCTCTGAATCTTTTCCCCCACGTCCAAAGCAGAAGTCCTAAAGAGAGGCTACTGTCCCACGTGCAGGACAGACCTTTGCTCCAGGGCCTGAATGGCTGCCATTTCCATCCACTTCAGCAGGATTTAAGACTGTTACTCACCTTTGAATATCACATGTACAGAGCCTCTGTGCTCTGCCTGTACTGGAAAATGGGGATATTTGTGTGCTCGTATGTTAACAGTCTGTGTACAAACCATACTCTCGTATTTCTGAGTGCATGCAGAGACTTACAAACAGATTAATAATATTTATGATAACCATGTGACTTTTCAGCTTTTGCTTTCTTGAGAAGGGTTGAAATTTGCTGTAGTGAACCTGCTGCAGAGCCGCGACAGCTGGTTACACAGTAAGGGCTTTACTGCTCGAGGAAAGTGAAAATCAAAATGTTAAATAATTATAACCTCATGCAGTCATACACTCTGCAGAAAGAGTTCTGACAGTAAGATATTGTCCTTTTCTTCCCTGATTTGCACTCTGAACAGTCTGGGTTATTCCCTGGGATACTGCAACATGCTTTGCTTTATTTTCTACCTCTGTGTATTGCAGCATTTCCTACGTTGTCATCACTAATGACAGGGTGCATGTTTTTTTGAGCTATTATGCACAGCTCAAGTCTTAAAGCTTATCAAGCTATAGGAGGCCAGAGATGGGGAGATAATGCTGTGGCCACAGGGGAGAAAGGAAGATTAAGAGAAACCACTGCTTTGTAGTGGTGATACATGGTCCAAGTTCCCACAGCCTGCTTCTCCCTGAGTATTCAGTAGCTTGTCAGACACGAGGAGAGGGTAAATAACACTCTCCTCAAGACTAGCTGAGGAATATATAGCCATTAAATTTATTATAAAGACACACTGATTTTGAGCAGGGCCTTTTCAGACCTCTAACGCATTCTACAATTGTGTGTAAAATGATTTTAACACCAGCTCCATGGCTGTTACTCAATTCCATGCACATTCACTGCAAAGGTTTTGCAGATGGTAGTGGGGGATTATACTGAGGAAAACCAACTTTAAAAATGCACATCTTTGACCCAAAATTTAAAGGAGAATGTATATTACCTCTCAGGAGGACGTTTGTTAGCTGTAAAACAGAATTATGGCAAACAAATGTAGGTCAGCTCCTGAATGTGATCTAGGATCTTTGCCCCTGCTCACATTCTCAGTTAGGTCTGACAGATCTTGGTTAGTTCTAGGAAGGAAAAGTGGTGTGCACACACCAAGGTGCTACCATATCACCTATAAATGTAATAACGCAGAGAAGATATAACACTGGAAGAGACAGTTAGGAAATGCAGGATGTTTAAATTCTTTTTCCTTGGGGAGTGTGACTGAAGAGAAGGGAACTTGTGCATATTCACGAGTTTCATCCAGCTGAGTTCCTGAACATCCCGGAAACCTCATGGGAATGTGGCAACTTCCATTGCACTTGAGGGATTTTTATTTGAAGTGCGAAAAATCCACCTGTACCATATCAAAATCATTCTCATTTTAAGCAAATATTAACTTCTTACTTTTCAGAATTCTATATCAGTTTTGGCTCTGCTACTTTAGTGCTTATTAAAAGAATCTTACAATCAGCTTTTCTACAGAGGTATAAAATCACTACAGTCAGTGGTGCCCCCAGACTTTCCCTTCCAATTATGTTGAACTATAAGAGTCAATTGCTATAAGATATTTCATTCTTCAATGACTATTTTCATGGATGTGATTTAAATTATACCAGAGAGTTTTAATTAAAGTCACCCTTGTCATGCAAATATTTAATTTGTATTGATATATTTTTAGCTATAAACCACTGTCTTGATGCTTGGAAAAGCCTCTTTAAAATTCATAAGACTATTTTAATATAATTCCAACATTGTGTTACTTGTGACATGAGATATCTGTCAGTCATTCATTATCTATCTGGCTGGGGAGGCTGTAGAGGTGAAATTCAAGCTCAGACTGTTTCGGAACACCAGTTTTCTGCCAGACTTGTATAGCTTCAGTTAAGTATGAATAAAAATCTTGTTTGATAAAAGTAGGTTTGCAACATCTTGCAACTTTTCATGAGTCTCGTGGTCATAAGTGTGCTTCTCAGAGGCTCAGCTTTTGAAGTCATGTCTCTGCAGGAATAGCTGAAGTTTTTTTCTGAAGAAGAACTCTGGTTCTAGCCTTCAGTATTGCAAATAAATGCTTTAATATGAGATCCTTCAAGGACCAGAACCCAAAAATTGAGTAGAAATAACTTGATACAGGCATCTTTCTTTTATTTTTATTTTTTTCCCTGACAGAAGTGGCACAGCACTGAAATGGAGAAGTTGTAGAATATCTGTCTTTCAAGATATGGCTAGAGAAAGCCACCTGACCTGATCTAGTGTTGAGCGGGAAACCGGATTAAATGGCCTCTGGAGGTCCCTTCCAGCCCATGCTTCCTAAAATTATATGATTTGAAAGTCAGCTTCACAATATATTATAACCTTGAGGATTCTCACATACTAAAAATCAGTATTTCTTCTTCTCTAGACCCTGGAGCATTAGGTCTCTACTTATTATGCTCCTATAGCTCCTGTTGTATAATCCTCCTTCTCTGAGCGAGACTGTGCTGTGCCTTGGAGAAAGGACAAAATACTGTACCAAAAGCCTTTGTTTTAGCTTCTGTTTCTTGGGACATGTAAGGATACACATATAACTGAGCAAGTACAGGAGAATATGGCAGAGCAGCTTTCTAGGAGGTGCAAATGTTTGTATCATTAGTATAAAGCTAGCTACTAGCATCAGCAACTTCTGCCATCTCCCTATTTGTTTCTTTCCCATCTCATTTAGGAAGGGCTCCACTGATGACCTTCTTCTAGACTGAAATGAGCCACTTATTCCTACTTTTTATTTCCTGTATTATTCAGTGGATCTCCAGGCATGCAAACTTCCCCTTCCGTATGGTGCCTGATTGGCTTCTTGAAGAGCCGCTGGCAAGGAAACTTGTTCCCTTTGTAAATCCGTGCCAGCCTCATCAGCAGGCTGTTCCTGGTGTACGTGCTCACTGGCTCTTTCTGAGGCCTCCGTCCAAAAGATTTGTAAGGCCTGACTTCCCTTTGCCAAAGCTCTGCTGAGCTTTCCCAATACCCAATGTGTATTTATTTACCCACTGATTCTTTTTAGTCTAGTTTGACCAGGCTGCCTGATGAAGGTGTCAGGCTTTCTGATCACACTCCTCTCTCACACGGGGTCTCGCCAGCCACCCTGCAGTCCTGTGATATGGAGAGAGTCTCATGCAAGCCGTTTCACATCAGAGTGTCATCATTAAGTTCCTTAGAAACTCTACCTGGTCCAAGAGATTTGTGTCTACTCTTTTCATTCCTTTGATTTCTGATCTTGTCCAACGCTCTTATTTGAGACACAGCCTCTGGTGCATCCCCCATAAAGACTTTCAACGTGGGAAATACCTTGAGCTTCCCCATGATAAACAGATGCACAAAGATAATTTCATTTCTCTGCTCTGTCCTTATCTGACTTGAGCATTCATTCCTTTTATGTCTTTGCTGTCTATGAGGTCTTCACATCTTCTGGTAGATGTTCTGCAACTGCTGTGTCTGAAAAAAAATGTTATGCTTTTTGCAAGTTATTCTTCAAGATCTTCTTTAGCCTTCCTTATGGCATTTTTACAATTGACCCGGCAAAGTTTAGGATCCTTTCCATTTTTCTAATCAGGTCACATCTTCACAATTCAGTGTGCCACTGTCTGTTCTATTCATGTTAATTTTGCAGAATGCCTAATATGTCCAGCTCATGACTTTCCAGGGCTTCAGAGGTTGTTCTTTGCTGTCCTAGGGCACTTTGAAACCATAGCACTCCTCATTTTACAAACACCGGTGGGTGACTGAAGAAAATAAGTAGTTCCGTGAGCAGCCAACCTAATGAAGCCTGCTTCTAGATGAACTGCTGGGAAGTGGCTGTATTACCTGGCACTTAAAGTACCAGCTCTCATCAAAAAGCTTCCTGCAACTGGAGCATTCGTAAAGCCACTTCTTTTAATATGTATTTTCTGTTGTGCAATAATATAATTGACCTTATGCTGCTGCCTTTCTCCCCCCCCAAAAAAAAAGAATTAATAAGAGCTGCTCTCTCTACCCAGCCACTGAGGTTTACAAAACTTGGAAAAAAACCTCTGTCAAATTTGGTTGAAACCGGCTAATAGATTCAATACTTTTTAGGGGACACTAACAGATACGTTTATATGTTTAGCGCAACTGCATAGTTTTAATTTCTATAAGATTGGAGGCAGAAAGTGAAATCTTTCAAAGAGGGAACACAGAAGAAGTGCTGAGTCCTGTGACAACTATGGCAGCAGGTAACTGTATCCCCACACCAATTTCCAACAGGCAGAAATCTTTTCCCATGTCACGTTTTCGTTGTGCATCCAGAAAGCCCAGACAGTGTCTTGATGTCAGAGAGCAGCCCACGCGCAGGACCCAGCTCATCTCCAGTCTGCCACAAAGATATGACCGGTTGTGTCCTTTGGCCATGCCACCTGACCTGCCTGAAATGGTTTCAACCTGACCACTGACCTCCCTGGCTAGTTCTCACTGGTGTTTGACCTCCCTTGATGCTCCTCTGCCCTTGCAGACAAATGTGTAATGCAGCTGCCCACGGGCTCCAAAGACTCCCTTTCATGGTATGGGATCCTCATGAGTAGAGGGAAAACAAAAAAATCATGCCTCGGAGACAGTTAATGGAGGTGAGGTGCTGCCTTTGCTCCAGCACAATCTCTGTCCCTTTTCTCTAATTCGGTTGTGTTACCCAACCAATAGGTCTGAGCCTGCCTGCTGGATGGAGGACTACTCAGATAGAAAGCCTATGCAGATTAAAATGTGCAAATTAAAACTAGTATAAAGATAATTGCATCTCAATAGCCTTTCTCCCTCATTCACCATCCTTTAACCTCTCCTTCAGGTCATAGGGTACAGGTAACGATTAGGCATCTGTTGTGCGTTGAACCACCACAGCTTTGACTTTGCTACTCCACACAAGTGTGTCTGTTACTTCATGTGCTCCCTTCCTGCTACCTTATGCTCTCTTTCTGTTGTATTCCGTGTCCCCCATCTGAAACTCCAGCTGTAAACATTTTTGGCTAAAACTGCCTGATAGTTACACCTTCAGAGTATGCAGAAAAATGGGCAGTGGCATTTAGACTGCTGTAAAATAAACGAAAAATAAACCTGAAGGCTCATCAGTTCTTCTGTGGTATTGGGAAAGATCCTCCCCCAACACTCTGTGACTCATTCCATTTAATGCTGCTTTTGTACATCACGTTTGATAAGTTCTGTGTAAGTAAAAATGAAATCTGTGGCAAAACAGGGAAATAAATCATTCATAAGATGGTTACAACTGTGTGTCATTTCAACTTCTTCTTGCTGAGACTTAATTTTTCTGACTATGTATGCAAAAGACATCCCCTGAAGTACTTAATAGCACCACACTGATTTTTCCTATGGTGTAGCTGGTCTTGCAGAGGCTGATTTCACTTCAAATTTACTATGTCTGTGCTGAAGACAATTATATAGTAAACCAATAGATGAAGTAGATGGAATTAAAAACAAGCTGACAGTCTGCGTATAGCTTCTTGAAAAAGTTAAATCGAGTAACAAACCAGTAAACGCCTGAAAGGGAAACCTATGCTGCTTTCATTTGCCTACAAAGAATGTTGATAAGTGCTTTTTTTGAGTGGGGTGGGGGTTATAAACAAAAATATTATTACAGCCTTTGGCTGTGAAATAGCAGTCAAAGAAAGCCAAGACTGATTTCGGAACATGTTTCTGTTCAGCTCAATGATTTTTTTTCCAGTCAGATTTAATATTCTCTGCCTGTTTAAAATGCATTTAAACACACAGCATATGCAAACATGCTTCCTAAAAACTGACCCTTTGTCTCTGTTCAAAAAGAGAGTATGCCGACAGAAATGTATGTGGGCTTGCAGTAGAGAAGGAATGCTTGTTCTAAGCTCTGCTCCAGAAATTTTGCTTCAGCTTAAGGAAACTGGTCCTCACTTCGTTTTGCGGCATGACTCTGACTTTGATTTCTACTGTTACCTGTTTCAGCTGTTCAGGTAGCCTTTGAAACAAGTACATATAATGTACTTGGAAAAAATATTGTTATTTCAAGAGGTACTTTAGGAAACAGAAAACCCGCAACAATGTTGGTTTTTTTATGTCTACTAGCAAGACACAGATTTCCAAGATAAAAACAGTGACATCCTTTGGTCTAATCAAGGTTTAATTGAGCCTGCATTGTCAGTCAGGCAAAGGGCTGAAGGAAACAAAGCAGGGTTTTAGAGAGCACCATAGAAGAAGCACCATTTAGTAATTTCCAGAGGCTGCCAGCTGGTTGACAGAAGTGCTGCTGAGATCTTTTTAAAACAAGCTTTTCTAATTACTAACGTTTCTGGTTTCTTTAATTATCTGCCCATTGTTCTATAAAAGACTAAGCACGTTTTTAGCATTCCAACTAAGAAATCATAATATGTTAGTAATATAGAAATATAACAACATATAAACTGGCCCCAGCACCATTAGTAACAGCTGATGTCTCCCTCTATGCCAGCCTAGACCCCATCTGCATCTCCAGATACAGAACATGATCCTTCATTTATTCTCTTTTTAATGCAGCTCAAAGCATCTTTTGATGAACCAGTCAGCTGGTTTTGTTCCTCCTCTACTTTCACACCTCTATTCTCCTAGTAACAGCGGAGATAAAACAGATATTTCAAATAAACAAGTGCTTTTGTTTTTCAACAAAAAGCAAGAGAAGCTTTTATTTTTAGAAAAAGGCAACAGGAGCATTTCATTTACTCTTGTCTTGTCATGTGCCTCTGGAAAGCCATACGAGAATTAAAGAGTTAAACATTCATACTTGAAGGCCACCTATGCTAGAACAGGATTTGTTCCTGTGTTTCACCAGCCCAGCACATAAATCTCAGCCACTACTCCTTGGCTGGAATTAACAGCTTAGCAGCTAATTCCCATAGCACTGGTTACCATTTTGCCCAGCGCAGAATCCCACATCTTCCACCAGCCTCTGAACTGCAGCTCTTACAGGGATCATTGAAAATACATTGATTTCGGTGACAGTTAGGACTGTTTGCCTCAATTCTAGTATAATATGTCCCTGCACTGTAGATTAACATGACCTTTTGAAAACAAGTATCAAACATTTGTTTTTAGAAGTTCCAGTGTTTACCTTAGCATGTATTCATCCAGTTTGCACTGCTAATGTATTCTGGTTATTGCACACTCAATGAAGTCAACAGTTGCTTGCTATACATCCAAAGCTTTCAAAAATTTGCACTTCTTAGAGCACCTTTAGCATGTCTGTTATTGCTTGCAAGACTGACTTTGTTAAGCTCTCAATAACCATGTCTGCTTTTGGAATAGTAATTTGAATTCTTCTTCTGACAGGGATATGGGAATAAGTCAAACTCATTCTTAAATGTAAATCCATTACTGTGTTTACCGGTTTCTCATTCCCAGAGTCTTGCTTTCTTTTTAGTTTTATTTGAGATGTCTATAATTCAGGGAAGATACTTTATCAAATGTACTTCATGCAAATTGACTATAACCAGTAATTTGCTACTGTCATTTTTTACATTTGGAAAGACAGCATTTCTTTCATAATTTGTCTCACTTTACCACCCAATACTGTTGTATTCTGGCACCTTCTACATCAAATCACAGTAACAATGAAATTATTCATAAATTCATGAGCCTGAGTCTCTAACTCTTCTCACCTTTTAGGTAAAAGCTCACTTTGGGCTAAATTGAGGGAGTTAATTTTTCATATTTTCATTCTCATATAGAAAAATAGTTGATCAGTGTTCTTTGTTTCTGAAGAGTGTTTGATTTAGGTTGGTGGTAGTTTTCCTGGTGGAACAGGAGGGCACCAATTCTTGGTTTGTTATATCTACAGCAGAAAATGAGAAGATTTTGGAAAATGAGAAGTGTATAGCGTTGCTTAAAGATACTCAATCTCTCTTCCTTAGGAACTTCCTTCAGGTGGAGTGAGAACACTCCATCTCATCTGCCATAAATATTCTTCTGGTCTTCATGACCTGTATTTTCCCACATGTCTGCAGATGATGTGATGACTCTTGCATCAAAAATCCACTTTTTTATTGGACCTCATTCTTTGTCTGTTAATCCACACTTACTCATTTTGTAGGGAGTAAGCTGAGCATTATCACTTTGAGAATTTACCACTGCCAGACCACTTTTTTACCTGTAATTTATGAACCCTGAATAGGGGTAGGTATGTTCTTACAGAGCTGACAAACCACTCCCTAGTGATGTCTTCCAGCTGGGAGAGACAAGAGGATCCTGGCTCCCAGCTCTAGCTGTGACCAGGTCCCAGGGAGAGCCCATTCTCACAGAGGTAAGTTCTTCCCTTGGCATGAAGTGGATGGGGCAGTGGTGGATGTTTCCTTCAGAGGCACATACCAGCGCTAATCCTCCTTCCTGCCAAGTCTACTGTGCTTTGAACTTCAATTGCTGGCACATATATGCCAGCCACACTAGGAGATTAAGACTGCAAACTGGCGTCACACTCCAGCGAAAAGCCAGACAAGGGGCACAACTGTAGCTCAACGTGCCTGAAGCAGCCCAAACCACGGAGGGAGGAGACAGCTGCCCTCTGGACCAACCCAGAGTGTGTGCAATGTCTTCTTGTTCAGCTTTGAAATGCAGTGAATTACAGTAATCCCTCCCAGAGGTGACAAATTGCAGGATTAGTAAGGGGTTCTTATCCTGGCAGAGGCAACACAATTTTTCTTGCAAGATGGAAGTGAAAAAAAGTAATTTTTAGAGTTTCTGTGTTAAACTGATTGTTCACCTTTTCTTCTAGTCCTAGAAAGAAACACAAATACTGGGCAAACCAACGTTAAGTGACATTTGATAAACCACATAATCTTTTTTACAGAAAGGGTATCTGTTTCCAGATCCAGCTAACATACCCTCACACTACACAATAGCTCAGGTTTATATACAACTGTTGTAAATCAGTGCAGCCCCACTAATTGTCTGGAGTTGGGTAGCACTAGATCACTAGCAAAAAGCGATCCTACTAGGTGTCTTCCCTTAAGAAACACACCTAAAATCCCAATTCAGTCTAAGGCATCACTGACCAGAGCACTGTACTATGGAGAAAAGCACAGTGACAAATTGGAAGGTAATACCCTTCAAGACCTTGACTGATTTCTCTGAAGTTTTGCAGAGATTGTGCCTACTCCAGCTAGAATTTTCTGTTCAGGGTCATTCTATAAAGAAAATAAACACTTCTCCCATCGCATTCATGTTTCCTCAAATTGAGATTGTATTTCAGGATCTTTTTTTATAACCTCAATTTCAGTACAATGCAGATCATCATAGAAAATGAACCTAATATTTCTGCAAGGAAGGTGTGGAAATTTCATCTTGGTCAGAGAAACGGAGGCCTGGTAACAGGCTGATGCATGGATCATCAGTGCATCACACAAGTGATTTCTGAATTACTATGGTGTTTCCTTAACAGATGTTTCCTAAATACATTTTTTCCTAGTGTCTTGGCATGTCCAAATCAGAATTTGCCAATAGCCACAAGCTATGCTCTTTGGTTTCCCCTGTGGCAATCAAGCAAATGTAACTTACACCATGGTCAACCACTGTAAAGATATCATTGGATCATTGTCTGCCACAATTGTTAATTCTTAGGATTTAGAAACCAGGGTATCCTTAATTGTTGCTTTGATGACCCAATCACAGTGCAGGGGTATATAGTACAATCCAGTAAGAATTGTCATTATCTATCTATTGCAAATAAAAATATCTTTGCTCTTTGGCAGAGGTCTGTTATTTTCATCTGCTGCAATTATACATGCTTTCCAGGAATGTTTTGAGAATCAGACTGTGATTTTAACAAACATGACTTCCAAATTTATTTTTGCTCTTCTTCATTCATTTCATTCATAATATGACTATACAAAAAGCAGGCTTACAATAATTATATAGATAGTATCAAAACAATTCTTGCAACTTCTACTTTACTTCTTTACCCAGCCCTACTCCATAGCTCCAAACAGAAGTTATTGGCACCCTTTGTATGATGCAATTTTAACTGTATGTGCTTAGTCTAAAGCCTTGGATGTTTACAGAAAGATTACACGGGCTTTTATTCTGACCTTGACTAAAAAGGAAAGTGCTAACAGTTGTGCATCAGCAGAGAAAGGTGAGTATAGTATGTGGGTTAGGATTTGGAGGCAGTACTTCTAAAAGACACCATTTCACCTCCCCACTTAATCCCAAGGAGAAATGTAGAAATGAGTGACAGTTTCACTGCAAATAAAAGTTATTCCTGTGGCAAAAATTTGCTTTCTGTGGAGGCTTTGGCCCATCTCCTATCCCCCCTCACGTAAGCTGTTTCAAAACACAGATGCTAGGATACAGTGGTAAACTTCAGACATCAACCTGAGAATGCTGTGCTTAAGGTGGATTTTTAGATTGCCGTCCAACACAAGTGCATAGAAAGTGCACAAAAGTACTCTGGCTTCCTTTGTAAAGCAGACTGCATTTCCAAGCCAAGTGTACTTTTTTTCTTCCGTAGTTGTCGTATCCAATTCCCCTTGAATGCAGTACATATGCATATAAACACTTTTTTTTTTTTTATATATATATAGTCTTGTCCATGCACCCCACTGTTACTTTGCTTCATGTTTTCTTAGTTACCAAAAAGTTCCTTTCACCAAGTTTTTCCAAGATCTGCTTTATATACTCATTAAGGTGATGAATTTGCTCTTGAAGAAGACTCAGGATCCGATTGAGCTGATTTTTATTTTGGTTAATTTTGAAAGTGCTGGAAAGAATGCTACAGTTAACCAATGGGATCATTTTGATAAAGGCCACTTTTATTTTTGGTACTTCTCTTAAGTGCTAATATTTACACTTTAATGAGACAGTAATTCAGTTTCAAAGTGGCTAAATAATGAAGCCAAAGGCTTATAGCATATCCCAACACGGGAAATTGAGCCAGTTATCCTACCACTGGGAACAGTGGTAATGCAGTGAATTTTAGAAACAGGAATAGAGAAATTGCACTTCATTGGGGCATTTTATCTTCTTGGTGTTCTGAAAAAAACTGCATTATAGTCACAGCACTGAGAAATGAGACAATGGCTCCGTCCCTCACTTTTGTGGAAGCTCGGTGCTGTGGGACCTTGACCAAGTTGTTCACATCCCCCAGTTCAGAAGGAGATGTTCAGCACAGTGACATCAGAATTCACTGTCTTCTCTTCCACAGCTCGCCCAAAAACTTGCATAATCCCCAGGTGGGAAGCAGCATCCTTTTCCTGGGTGCCCAGAGGAAGGAGATCTCTGGTAGCTGGCTCAGCACTACGAGAGGGTGAGCTGCCACCAGACACACACGTGTAGCACACTGGGCCACGGAGCTCCAGGAGCTATCAGAGGTGCCCGTTTGCTCAGCTCGTGGGCTCATGTGGCATGAAGAAAGGCATTTTTTTTGCCTGGCAGGTGATATGTGCCCAGCTTATTTAAACTAGCCTACTGCTTTCAAGAGTCTGGACTGAGGCACGCTACAGAGTCCAAGCTGGCTCTCACGCATGGAAGACTCCAGCAAGGAGGAATGGAGAGTCTTCCCAGCAGCATGGTGCTCTGAAGGTGATGCTGTTCTGCAATATGAGACTTCCAATGAGAAATGACGGAAAAGTAGGAAATTATAAATTTGGGTCCATACACATATCCACAAAGCCCAATTAGAATCAGAAAGGCAGTTTCTTTATGGTGGACAGGTAATGAGGGGCTGACATGCTGTCTCACTGTCACTGCAAATGCATAACTAAGCCTCCCATCTGAAGGAAGATATTGTCCCTCTGTACTTTCCTTAGAAATAGAAAGTATTTGACAAAGGTAAATATATTCTATTAGAGGAAATACTTCACTGCGTTATAAGTCTCCCTAATTGTAGCTGTGGAGCTGGAAACAAAGACAAGAAGAAATGAAGGGCAACTTGTGTTTGTCCTGTCAGCAGCAATTTCGTCTCTGCTGTTGCTACATAGGCACCTTCACTGACCCTATAATAACACTACTCCTATCCCTTCGTATAGGGTATTATATACTTTAATTGGGATGTTCTGAAGGACACATAAAGCCAAACATCCCATCTACTCTGAAGATCCAACGGTCCTTTTTAGAATGCAGATTTTTCCATGCATCCTACCGTTAAAATAATGATTTCTGTCTTTTCCCCATATTGTAGAGCATGTGCTCTTTGCTAGGTGAATATTGCATCTCACCTCAAGGTGGATTTATTTCACCAGTACTGCCTGTATATCACTTGCAAAGCACTTAGGTATCCTTCAGGGTAAAATCTACTGCATTCTGCTTTATTTCATATTGTGTCCTTGCCTAGATCCTTGAAAGTTTTTTATTACTTGGCATATGTTGGTTGGGGTTTTTTCCATAATCAGTTTAAATGCAATGTGTCCCTTGTCCAAGTTAATTACATGGTTGGGTTAATGACTCATTGCTTCAGGCACTTGAGTGGGGAACTTAGCCAGTCATTAACGCATTGGCTATTTTATAGCCTAAAGCTCAAGTTTCTGTCCAAAACCTAGACTCCAAAGTGGTTACCTTCATCAGAATTAGGTGAAGGTAGAAGACCCAGTCAAAGACCTTTTCTTATGCAGAACTACCATTGAATTCAGCAGCTACTGGATTGGGTGCTTAGAAAACTAGATAGCTAAGAGTCAAGGGAATTAGACCAGATTCATATCAATGTGACAGAGGGCTGAATTCAAAGCCTGTTGGGATTGGCATCTGCTGGCTGGAGAGCAGGAAATAAGACCACTGAAACAAGCAATTATAAAATCTCTGTGGAACACTTCACATAAAGCTATGTTGGAATACATTTTGGGGTAAAAAAAACATGTAATTCAGAAACCATAAAAACCCCAGTCAACTTGAACCAGAATACTCAGAAGAAATTGAGCAAGAGTTTTGTAAGTTGTGATCTGTGGGAACCAGGCATTACATTTGTTTCTGGGAGACAGATGCTCATCCATCACCGCAATTCTCTGTAGAAGTGAACAAGAAATCCCCTTCAGCACCTTTGAAAATCCCCATCTGCTTAAAAAAAACAGATGTCATTGACCACTGGAGGCATTTTTTCCTTTGAGTGCAAGAAGCAGAGGGAGAGAGGAAGTGGAAGGCTCATGTGCAAGTTTCATTATGATGCTAATTATAAGATCCTCTTCGGAGCTAGTTAGCACTTATTTCGATTAGCTCATAATCAAGACCACTTTCTGTCAGAATTCTGGCAGTTCTAGTGAAATGAAATACTTTTCTCAGGCAGCTCTGCTCCCCTTCTTAGGTAAGCCAGTTCTGTGCAAGCCTGAATGCATCTCTGTATACAGTGTCCCAAAGGCAATGTTTGTTTTCTTTGTTTCAGTAGACAGAGGAATTGGCTCTCTCATGTTTTATTCATGAAAGTATATCTTGTGAATGTGGTCTCCAATATGTATTAGAGGCAAAAATATTCACTAACAGTAATGCCTGAAAGACTCTTTACTTGTGTAACAAATGGACACACAAATTAAATTACCACTGTTAATGCATGCCCACTCTATAATTGTAGCCCAGTTTGGAATGCTGCTGAAGCAATTATCTTAGTTCAGAATTGCAAATCAGGAGTTCGTTTTAATCAGGAAAGTAGGACATCTCATCTTAAACAAAGACAGTAGTACAGGTCTGTAACATGTCTGACAAATTACTGTCAGGCTGGCAGAATGTATCAAATTACCCTCTCTTGACACCCAGCCTCAAAATGAAACTCTAGCTAAGCAGTCAGGTCCTTTGTTCATTCCCAGCAGCCATATTTGGTTGCAGAACTGCTAATTAGAACAAAGATTTTTCTTTATTTTCTTGATTGTGACTTTATCATTCTAGCTAGATTCAGCCCTTATATTTACCTGAAGAAATGATTAAAAGCAACGGGAAACAATTATTCAGTAGGTGATATCTTATTCTTATTTAATGGCATCAACACTGCAATGTTTAGGTGCCAGAGCAGGGTGGTAGCTGAACTCGTTCAAGCAGATGCACCCAAGCAACACATCAGTTCATCTTTCCTGGAGCAAATGTACATTGAGTCCCACAGTGACACAATATGGGTCTAGAAATCAGTCTTAGCTGTGGTTTCACATCACTACTACAAGCCATCACTTCTGCACCAGATGCCTAGCTCAGTCTGAACCACAGAATCAGCTAGGTTGGAAGAGACCTCTGGGATCATCGAGTCCAACCTTTGACCTAGCACCACTGTGTCAACTAGATCATGGCGCTAAGTGCCACATCTAGTCTTTTCTTCAACACCTCCAGGGATGGTGATTCCACCACCTCCCTGGGCAGCCCATTCCAATTCCTAATGACCCTTTCGGTGAAGAAATTTTTCCTAATCTCTAACCTGAACCTCCCCTGGCGCATCTTGAGGCTATGTCCTCTAGTCCTGTTGCTAGTTGCCTGGGAGAAGAGGCCAACCCCCATCTCGCTACAACCTCCTTTCAGGTAGTTGTAGAGAGCAATAAGGTCTCCCCTCAGCCTCCTTTTCTCCAGGCTAAACAGTCCCAGTTCCCCCAGCTGGTCCTCATAGGACATGCCCTCTAGACCCTTCGCCAGCTTTGTTGCCCTCCTCTGGACCCGCTCCAGCACCTCAATGTCTTTCTTGAAGTAAGGGGCCCAGAACTGGACACAGTATTCGAGGTGCGGCCTCACCAGAGCCGAGTACAGGAGGACAACTACTTCCCTAGTCCTGCTGGCCACACTATTCCTGATACACGCCAGGATGCTGTTGGCCTTCTTGGCCACCTGGGCACACTGTTGGCTCATGTTCAGCCGGCTGTCCACCAATACCCCCAGGTCCTTTTCCACTGGGCCACTTTACAACCACTCTTCCCCCAGCCTGTAGCGCTGTATGGGGATGTTATGGCCAAAGGTTAGGACCTGGCATTTGGCCTTGTTGAACTTCACACCGTTGGTCTTGGCCCACCTATCTAACCTGTCCAGATCCCTCTGCAGAGCCTTCCTACCCTCAGGCAGATCAACACTCCCACCCAACTTAGTGTTGTTCGTGAACTTACTGAGGGTGCACTCGATACCCTCATCCAGATCATCAATAAAGATATTAAACAGGACTGGGGCCAGTACTGAGCCCTGGGGGATACCACTAGTGACCGGACACCAACTGGATGCAGTACCATTCACCACTGCTCTCCGGGCCCGGTCATCCAGCCGATTCTTAACCCAGCAAAGAGTGCGCCTGTCCAAGCCGTGGGCTGCCAGCTTATCCAGGAGAATGCTGTGGGAAACAGTATCAAAGGCTTTGCTGAAGTCCAACTATACTACATCCACAGCCTTTCCCTCATCCACTAGGTGGGTCACCTGGTCATAAAAAGAGATCAGGTTGGTGAGGCAGGACCTGCCTTTCCTAAACCCTTGCTGACTGGGCCTGATCCCCTGATTGTCCTGTATGTGCTGTGTAATCACACTCAAGATGATCTGTTCCATGACCTTCCCCGGCACCAAGGTCAGGCTGACAGACCTGTAGTTCCCGGGATCCTCCTTCCGGCCCTTCTTGTGGATGGGCATCACATTGGCCAGCCTTCAGTCATCTGGGACCTCCCTGGTTAGCCAGGACTGATAATAAATAATGGAGAGCGGCTTAGCAAGCTCTTCCGCCAACTCCTTCTGTACCCTTGGCTGGGTACCATCTGCTCTCATAGACTTGTGAGCGTCCAAGCGGCACAGCAAGTCACTAACTACTTCCTCCTGAATTACAGGAGATCTATTCTGCTCTATGTCTCTGCCTACTGGTTCAGGGGAGCAGTTGCCCTGAGGATAACCGGTCTTACTGTGAAAGACTGAGGCAAAAAAGGTATTAAGCACCTCAGCCTTTTCCTCATCCCTGGTCACAATGTTCCCTCCCACATCCCATAAGGAATGGAGGTATTCCTTTGATCTCCTTTTGTTGTTTATGTATTCATAAAAGCACTTTTTATTATCTTTTACTGCAGTCACAGCTGCCCTAGGAATGACGAGACAGGGATCAGAGATGGTCCAAACTCTTAGATTCTCACTTAGGAGACAAATTGCCATCCGCTGGCTTTCAGGGAGAGGCTGGCTCTAACCCCCATTACTGCCTCAGCAGGCTCCAGGGCAGTGTGCAATGTTGTCTCCTCACACCTGGTTGCTGCCACTTCTCTCTTGCAGATTATCGCTCCATAGCACAACAGATCCCCAGTGCCCCAGTCACTCCAGTTCTGCTGGTTTCAGCAAAGGTGCCAAACTAGTTAAGGCAGCCCAGCTAGGCATGCACATTCCCATCTGCAGACTTGGCCCCAGAGGCACCGACTTGTGGCAGAGGACCTGGGCAGAACTGGGTCTCATCTGACTGAGACCTAGCTCCTGAGTGTCATTTGTACCTTTGAAAATCTTTCCTAAATCACATTTGCTAATGAGTTCAGCTCTCTACATCGCGTTGGCATGACTGAAAACTTGACTCAAGATCTTACATTGACAAATTACTATTTCACAACAAATATGATGCATTTCTATGTCAACACACTGAAAAGGAAAACCACTTTATAATAAGGCAAGCTTAGTGCCAAACCATATATGATATTCTGCTCTCCAACTAAGCTTAAGTAATCTGATTTGACTGAAGATTTATTTATGTCACACCACCATTCACATTCTTTATGCATTCAAATAAGCTCACAGAGAAAACAGAGCCTTCTATTTTGCAGGAACTGAGTGGTTTTTGGAGGTCACTAAGGAAGGCAAAACTGGTTTTTATTTTCATTGCGTTGTTAACATGTCCCTAGCCACAAGTTTCAGCCAACACTTTCACGGAGAATTAAACCCTGCTAGAAACTAGTAACTGACTATTCTGCCATACGTGTGCAGAATACAGGAAAATACTTGCAAGCTGAGGAAATGTGAGAACTTTAGAATAGGGATGTCTTCTCAGCTGTAAAATAGTGCTATTAACAAGCACTAAAATATGAAAAAGCATCAAGTGCAGCTATCATTTCTCCTGAGGTGTAGAACATGCCCTTCTACCTTCTTAATGCTTTCCAAATATTTCACCTTTTGATATCAGAACTTGAAAATTTTAGGTTCTCAGTAGAAATAAGTTCAAAATAGGTCTTTGACCAAGAATTTCCATTCCCAAAACTCAGCAAGGAGCGAGGTGGCTGCACATTGCATAGGCAACAGAGAGCTGTTTCATACCTGCTTTCCTGAGGTAGTTTAAGACTAATGATATGGCATTTCATCTGTATTAACAACTAAGAAAAATTTTTCTGACATGCCCAAGCAGGTCCAAGAAGCAACCACAAAGGAAATAACTTTTCCTGTATTTGTCTCTCCAGGCACCAGAGCAGCTGTAGATCTACTCTTCCATGAAGTCTTGTTCAGCTCCAGAGCCACTTCAGAATTAACTAATATTAAAGCTCCTGTTTTCTTGGTTAGACTGAGGTAACATCAGACAAAACAACAACAACAACAAACAAATGAACCTCAAGGAAAATAAACAAAAATATCAAGAACTAATCAAAGGACCTTGTTTCAAATATTCAAGGACTGTTTATGCCAGAGGTTACATACATGGCCTACAGGAATTAAAACCCATAAGAACTGTAAATTCCTTTAAGGAAGGGAATAAGTATTTTAATGATAGTTATGTACCTATATGCAAATACATATGCATATATATATATATATATATATGAATTTAGGAAGCCAGCTATTGTTTGATGTTCTTAAAATCCCTTGAGTCAATGGATTATGGAAGAATCCCAACTTTTGAAGTTCTTCCTAACTTAAAACACAGTTCCAGCTTTTATGATTTCAATACAGAGTCCATGCAGAAGAACCTAAGGACTTTGAGATACAGAAGACACACAAAAAAATCTAAGTCAGTCATTTTGTTTTAAAATATGATTTTAAGCCAATTTGAGCAATTTCATGGCAGTGGCAAAGTTTGATGCTGGCAAGTTTGTATCAGGTCCCAGTCTCTGATCCACAGACTTCAGAGACTACCATATTTAATGGTACAAAAATTTCTGTTTCTTTAATTCAATTTAATGTCAGAACTTCGAAAGTGAGGCTCTCAGTTGACATACTGCTGTCCGTTTCTTCAATACTGAATGCTCATGAATGCCCAAAAGAAAGAATTTGAGGTTCAGTCACCTGAAACCTATAGTCATCCCAGTGTAGATGACTTCTGTATCCTCTTCCAGTGAAAAGCCAGTGACGGACTAAGTATTTTTACTCCATGTCAATGTTTATTTAACTACATTACCTGTACAAACTTGTATAAATGACAGAGGTGTTTTGCAGTGACATAGGCTCATGCAGGTGCAGTTCTCAGTGGCTGTTCAGTCTCTCCCAACCCTCCACCCTTCTCCTGTGCTAGTATTCACATGAATTTAACCACAGGGTGAGCCGCTTCAGAGAGCTGACCTGGCTGAAAACGGATAACTTGGGGTTTTTTGCTGGATTAACTTCAGCATCAGATTTCAGCTTAATGACCTTCCTGAACTGGCTCACCAGGGGCCACGCAAGAACTTTTGACAACATCCTGCCATGTGACTGATTTATCTGTGTTATCACAACACACCTCAAGCATGTTATTTTCTTTTGTTGGTCTTTATAAGCACTCACAACTCTTGTCTACTGTATGTCATAAATAAATGCATTTGTTTGCATTCCCCCTACCCTGCTTGAGTTACGATTCTATTTAAGGCACCTAGGTAAAAAACAAATGTTTTTCATCCTGGGAAACAGGGCAAAAGGGCACGTTATGAATTTGTATAGCTTCCCTTCATATGCTCCAGAGCATCCAAAGCGTAGCAGACTTCATCCTATTGCAACTGCAGGGGCAAAATGGCAAGCTGGTACCACAAGGGCCAGGAAAATCAGAATCATCTTTCAGTAGCCAGTGGTAACTGCCTGGTGTGCAACACAGACAATAAGGCACATGCTTAAGTGCTCCAGAGACTATGTGACATTGAGCAGGTATTTTAGGATTCTCCAATTCTCAGAAAGCAAGCGTTCTCTGCGAGGGTGTTGTAGGGAGACACACCATCTCCGATCATGGGAAAACAAAATTTGAGGAAGGGATGAAAGGCAGAGATACTCTGGAGGGCAAATCAGACAGTGAAAGGGAAATACAGGGGAAGATGATTAGGGAAAATGCCAGCAGCAAGACTCCAGAAGTCAAAGTGTACATCTTTAGATGAGAGTCATCTAGCACGAGGCTTGTGCTACCTAGAGCTATTTAGTGTAGAGCCACAGGGCATAAACTTTGCTCTAAAAATTCCTTCATCAGGATGCACTCCTACTACTAAGGTTATTCAACATTTGTTTTAGTGGGGCTGCCTTGGGTCATGACATGCACTGCTGGTCACAACTCCCAAATTAAAGAGAATTAATAACAGGACCTGCTGAGCGCAAGCCTTGTTGGCCGACCAGGTAGTACAACACAGTCTCCTATCCTACATGTGGGAAAACTGGGAATTGTGTTGTTCAATTTTATTTCCCCCAGCAGTGCTGCTACCATGGCTTCTTCAACATGTAGGGACAGAGAAGACTCAGAGAAATAGCTAACTCTCAACCATGTCAGTGGGGCTTCTAGTACAGGTGGAGCAAAATACTTGTTAAAGATTAGAAAAATGTATTTTGAGGAAGAAAATAGCCGAAGGAAAAGGGTGTCCTGCACACACGTCTTCGTGCAATATACAAAACAGACAGAATAAGTGTATTTAATCATACAGAAGTACTCAGGAAAATAATTTATTAATCCGTGACTGAAATCTGTGTCTTCTCTTGACAGCATTTGTAATAACTGCAACATGTATGTTATCCTACCCCAGTCACCTTTGAAGCTAAATGATGCAGACTGAACAAAGCTGGACTAGATTAAACTTACTAAATTGTAAATTTCTTAGTGGGCCAAATTCTTCTGTCTTGGCAAGATCCTAAAGTCATGAAGTCTGACTAGATTTTAAACCATGAGAAAATGATTTTGAGGACTGCTTTATATGCAAAAGATTCTACCCTTTAAATTTCCTAGAATGCGAGTAGCAAGGTTACTTTAACAGGCATGTGTCAAATTTGGGTTAAAAAACTATGTCTTGTGCAATTACAATCACTTTTGCTGATTTTGCCTTTACAGAAATTTTTCTCAGTCTTTTTGCCCCCTCACCAGACAGGTGACAACAGAGCTAGCTAGCAATTTGTCTCACTGACAATTTCTACTGCTAGTGGGAGGCCCCTTTCAGCCCCTGCCCTTGCCATTGCCCTTTGCTGAGCTAAAGTGGAGGTGTGCCATGCGCAGCCTTGTACCTCTTTAATGTTGTTGCTAGCAGGTCAGTGTTTCCATGTGTGTTCCCAGTTCATAACTGGAGGAGGTGGTACCAGTGCAAACCATACTCCATTAATGTGGGATTTACAGGGTTGTAGAAATCTTACCAGAGAAGAGACTTCACAAAGTGTGTTCAAGTAGAAACCTAACTTTCCATTGCATCATGTGCTGGTAGAGAAGACAGTATGCCACAGCCACACACATTTTTGGATGTCCATGCAGCAGAGTCAAATACATCCTTTTAGAAATCACCAAGTTTTCCAGGAAATAGACTTCCAGGCTAAGTATTGCTGTCTGTTTGAATTTTCAGCTTTTTTCTTATATGACAAGACTGAAAGTTTCCGTTACATTGAGAGCAGTCAAAGGAAAGGACCTCTTTTTTTCCGTAAAGTATCCCTTCACAGCTCATGAAAATGTCCCCTCCAAGAGCCAGACATTTGGCTGGTATATGCTCAACTCCACTAACTTCCATAAAGCTACGTTGACTTACGTTCCTGGTAACAACAGACACCCTTTAGGTGCCTAGTGTGGATGGAGCCCGTGTTTTTTCTGTTTGAGTCTGTGGGTTATACACCTGCTGCCAGCAGTTTGAGGCAGGAGGTGGGGTGTGTGTGTGGTGTGTGGGGGAAGCCCCCAACAGATACAACTGTACATGCAAAGCCGACTTCTGTACATAATATAGCCAAGGCAGGTGACTGTCTTCTTGGCTCATTCTGACTGCTAATACACACTTTGCTCTTTTTTTTACAGACTTCAGGAATTAACTCCCCAACTTCATTCATTTCCAACCAATTTATACCTGTTTCTGATGGTAACTCTCCACAACTGCTGGCAGAGAACTAGGCTCTCCAGTATTAATCTTCCCTGCTGTAATGGAATCTGATTTTTACTTCGGCATTCTGCAGCAAAAGAGAAGCAAAACTTATACTTTTGAAGCATAGAAAGGGACCGCTATTGTGCACTTATCATTAAAATGTTAAAAAGTTCTTCTGCTCCAAGAAAACTAAAACCTGCTGATTTACATATTAATAGACCTTTTATGCTCAGGGAGATAACAAATGCAATCTTTGGCCAGATGCAGAGAATTAATTACAGCAAGAGAAAGGATCCTATGAAATATACAAAGCAAGCTCTGAATATTCTGAAAGAATATTATTGTCAGTCAAGTTTCAGTGTATAGCATAATACTACAGGAAGAGTGAATTATTTTGTGTCTGTTGCGGGGCTTTAGGGAAAGAGAGACTAGATAGGCATTTAGTATGTGCTGTCCATTTGAGACACTGTACCAAAGCAGATATAAAAGATAAAATGGATACACAGAAGGCCACTAAACCTACAATGCTGATTTCTTTATCCATCTCAGAAGTCGAAAATCTGTAAAAGACCTCAATACAGCAAATAAACAGCCCAATTCAAGGAGAATCAAAGCCCTCCAAAAGGTAAATGACTTACTGAAGAACTAATAGGGGAGATATCTGCTTCAGAGCTACTGTTGGCCAGCAGTATGGACAAGGAACTGTCAGCTAGAGAGCTCTTGGAAAAGACATGAAGCAGAAGTGATCATTTAAACCGCAACAAGTCACCAGGACCAGAGATTTCATCTAAGTGTTCTGTGGCAAATTAAGAATGAAGGAGCAGGAATATTAACAGAAATACTTAATCTGTTACTAAAAAGAGCTACTAGTCCTGAAGAGTGGAGATTAGTTGGTGTTCCTTCATCCAGAATATGGCAAGCTAGGTGACATTTCTGCATGATCAGTTACACTTGATGAACAGGTAATTAAGGTGACAGTCACGAAAAATCTATTTATCTCTCCATCTATATTCTTAAACTGTTGCTTCATCACTGCATTATTTAACAAGAACGTCCTCTGACAGAGACAAACCTGTGCGATTCTGTGAATGCATGCCCACCCTTCCCAGTTTATTAGAATTCTTTGAGCTAATACAGATGTAAGAGAAAGGCAGTCTTTATGATTTATTTATGCCTTTCAAAAGCAGTTGATAAAATCACTGACAGGAAGCTACTGGCGTAGGCAGTTACGTCGTTCCCTCACACATACTCACGTGTAGCTCCAACAGGAATTGGCACCTGGTAAAGATGTAAAATACCAAACGTTGATTAAGACCTTTCAACACTGACAGAGCCCATACAGTCCAATGAACATGAAGGCTCTGTGCGGCACCCACAGATATTATTGGAGTGTATTGGCTTCACTGAGTTTTGAATGAGGTCTTACAGCCATCACTGATCTGTATATGTGTTTAAATCCCTGGCACACACATGCATATTTTAACTCATTCCTTCTTTCGTAAGCCACTTTGCTGCTGCTCGATATCCTCTGGCCCATCAGCTTCCCAGCCACCAACAAAACCTTTGTTAGATCCTATTAGCTTATTTCCTTGCTGGAAATTGTTCAGCTCTTCTCACACCTTTTTTTTTTATACTGTTCATTCTTCCTAGTCACCCATTATGAGCATAGCTGAGTGGTCTGATCTTATAGCTGAGAACTAGCTATTTCTTAGCCTCGTCCTCTGCGTGGTACATAACGTTCAGGCTTCACTGGGCTGATGGAGCTGACAGGGTGCCTGTGAGGAATCTGACCCTGAAAGTGCTAACACTGTTACGCTTCCTAGCTGCTGAAACCTAAGAAATCACCAGGGAGTCAGTTTAGTCAGGCATGCAAGAAGTTAGCAAAGGCAAGCATGTGCTTGTGTGCATGGCGTAACCGGGGCCTTAAAGTTTCCACCATCTACAAAACCAGAATCACGTATCTCCCTGGTCTCACAGAAAACACATAAATTACTTTACAAAATACACGGAAAGTGGCTTAAAGACTCAAAGCAATGACTAAGCACTAATTTCTAGTAGTCTCACCACGTACTTCTGGTATAGTCTGGACAGTCATGTTTCCCAGCACATACTCTTCTTGTTTAGGTGCTTGCAGTGTTTCTGTAGTCTGGCTGCTATTTGCTAGAAAACACTGTGTATGTATTGACATTTCAAGTGCAAGTACTGTAATTCTTGTTACAGTGTTCCAAATGCCACCAGTGTTGTTTTTCTACACTCTCAAAACCTTCCAGCTTCCCTCTGTTCAGCCATTATCCTTTTAAAATAGGTTTTTGCCTTTCTCTGTCCTTACTCACTCATAATTATTGCTCCTATCTGTATCACATATCCTACCTTCAAACTCTGCTTTTATTTTTATGTACGGATTTCAGTAAAGTCTAAGGCACCCTCCAATACTTCTGTCAGAAGGTGCTTTGCAGAAATAAATTGTTCTGTGCAACTAATCTGATTACCCCTTCTGTCACAAAATAAAAGTGCAGAGTAATCTAAAAATACTTGTTTTCCTGAATAAATAGTTGCACTGGGAATTTGGGGGACCTGAGATTTATGATTTGACAACAGAGAGACAAGATGTATTAAACCTTAATGCTAATAGTAAATATAAAAATAAATATTCAAATGTATAAATAAAACATGGGGGTGTGTTTTTAGCTAGAAAAGGAGCAGGAAATTAATCTTTTTTAACAAGAACTCCAGTATATTGAAAGTTGAATTTTGTTTTCAGTCATTATTAGGATCTATTGATTGATTTAGACCTCAATACACTTCCAGTGGCTAGCAATTGCATTATTGCTACTGCTAAACAAGCTTCTGAAAAAATAAATAGCAATTTGAGTTCATTCAACTACACACACAGTCCCTGTTCTTGTAATTAGCTTGAAAAATAAAACATTTATGTCCTAGTAAAATTTAATAGTTATCTGTTATAAGGGGTAAGAGCTTTTCATGGTTTCACTATCATGTAGAACGTTATGAATATTTAAAAGAGATTGGCTTTTCTGCCCTTCCCCCGGGTCATCTTACTTTCTCCCTTAATTAAAGATAAATTAATAATTTTGTACAGAATTGGGGGAAAAAGTAAACATTCTAGAGCAGTACAAACCCAGTATTTCAGCTGTTCTAGAATCACTTTTTTAAACAGCCTTTAGCCCAACTGAAGTTTTAGCTTTTAATCCAGCTAATCGTTTGATCTTTCTATTTTCTTTCTTCTTTGATGGTACTATTAGGTCACCAAGTCTTACAGAAATCATTGGCTTTATGGCTTTCATCAAGGCATGATTTTTTCTTCAGCTGAAGATATCTTGCCCAATAAAATAAAAACGTGGCCATTTCTATTTCTGTATTTCCTTCTCTTAATATAGAATATTAGTAATCATTTTTCAAGTGATATTGCATTGATTTCCTGGAGCAGCAATGCTCTACTAGTAAAGTTAGCCGCATAGTCAAAAACATTACATTATTCCGACATGTAGGTACTACTATTTTATTCTGCTGATGCCAACTCATAACTTTTTATGCAACCAACTGCATACAATCACAGGCGTACAATGTAAAATGAAAATTTAATAATAAATGCAGTGACACATTATTTAAAATGTGATGGGAAGATAAAAAAAACTAGATGTGAGAGTTTTACATCATGTTGTTGGGAAGATTTCTACAATAGTCTGACATTAAAAAATAATCTATTCTTGTTAAATCATTTAGAAAAGGAGAAGACCACACCAATAACCATTACTAATCTAGATCCTGTGAAAAAGATTATTTTTTGTTGTCTGCTAATCTGGAAGTTGAAGTTAACTGACTAAGACTATTCTCGTAGAAGTGCTAGAAACTACTACATATTTGTCACGGTTTAAAGCTGGGCCAGCTATTAACCAGGTGGCAGATGCTCTCTGTTAACCCTCTCCCCCCCACCTAAGGGAAAGGGAAAGGGAAAAGGGAGAGAGACTTATGGGTTGGAAAGTTAAAACAGTTTTAATAAACTATAATAATGAAAAAGAATATAATAACAATAATAATAGAAATAACCAAATATATACAAATATGTACAAAACCAAGATCAAGAGCTTGGAAATCCTCCTCAGGCAGAATTGCTCCCCCCAGTACAGGCAGAGGGGAAAAGGCAGTACCTCCACCCAGCACGGGCAGAGGGGAAAATGCAGTAGCTCCACCCAGCACGGGCAGAGGGCAAAATGCAAAAGCCCCACTGCCATCACACCTGCAGGCTTTTAACTGGAGATTTGGCAAAGCTGGTACCAATCAGTGGGAGACAGGAGGGCCCCTCCCTCCTGGGCCCCACCTCCAGGAGGCAGTGGGTTAGTGATAAACAGGAAAGTGAGAATGACATGTATGGGATGGAATACCTTGCTGGTCAATCCTGGGTCACCTGCCCCGTCCACTACTCCCTGCAGGTACAACCCCCTTCGGCTCTTTACTTGTAAGCAGTGACCTTGGGTTCTCTAAGACTATTTGGCCTGGTTTGAGCCAAACCAGGACATTCCACCCCTTATTCCATACCATTCATGTCATACTCAGATCACCACTACCTTTTCATTTTCAAATATATATATACATATCACTAGTCTATGATTCATCTTTATGCAAAAAGTCCATCAAGTTCATTTGGTTCAGGATTGTGGGTTTGCATCTGGTTAGCAGTCTCTCAGCAGTCTTTCTGGCTAGCAGTCTCTCTTTTGTCATGGTTCGTGCCCACGGGTTGCAGGTTAAAGATGTCAGACTCGAGGAGGTTACTGGACGCCACTTGATGAAGCTAGCTCCGGTCGCATCACCACTGTCTTAACCTAAAAGACACTTATGCAGCAACAACATGCAGTTCAGACTTAAGTAGTCTCACCCATAATCAGATCACCTTCAGGGACACATCGGACTTCACCATCTTGCAACATCACCCACCAAGTACATCCAGGTCCCTGAGCAAAAGCAATCCCACGAATGGGTTTACCTTTGCCCGTTGCAGGAACAATCCAGACAGTTTTTCCCAATAGATTCCTTTCATGCACCACAGGGACTTTATCTCCTTCTACTGTATGTAGAAGGTCTGACTGAGCAGGGCCAGCTCGATTGATAGATCCCCTGGTGTTAACTAACCAGGTAGCTTGTGCCAGATGTTTATCCCAGTTTTTAAAGGTTCCACCCCCCATTGCTTTCAGGGTAGTTTTTAACAGCCCATTATACCGTTCAATTTTCCCAGAGGCTGGTGCATGATAGGGGATGTGATATACCCATTCGATGCCATGCTCTTTGGCCCAGTTGTCTATGAGACTGTTTTTGAAATGAGTCCCATTGTCCGACTCAATTCTCTCTGGCGTGCCGTGTCGCCACAAGATTTGCTTTTCGAGGCCCAGGATAGTGTTCCGGGCAGTGGCATGGGGCACAGCGTATGTTTCCAACCATCCGGTGGTCGCCTCCACCATGGTAAGCACATAACGTTTACCCTGGCGGGTTTGAGGGAGTGTGATATAGTCAATTTGCCAGGCCTCCCCATATTTATATTTCAACCACCGCCCCCCATACCACAAAGGTTTTAACCGTTTGGCTTGCTTAATTGCGGCGCATGTTTCACAATCATGGATAACCTGTGCAATAGAGTCCATGGTTAAGTCCACCCCTCGGTCACGAGCCCATCTGTATGTTGCATCTCTCCCTTGATGACCTGAAGTGTCATGAGCCCACCGAGCTAAAAATAGTTCACCTTTGTGTTCCCAGTCCAAATCTATTTGGAACACTTTAGCAGCTTGATCCGCTTGTTGGTTGTTTCGATGTTCCTCAGTTGCCCGACTTTTAGGTACGTGAGCATCTACATGACGTGCCTTCACGACTAGTTTCTCTAGCCGAGCAGCAATATCTTGCCACAATTTAGCAGCCCAAATAGGTTTCCCTTTGCGCTGCCAGTTGCTTTGCTTCCACTGCTTTAACCACCCCCACAAGGCATTTGCCACCATCCATGAGTCAGTATAAAGATACAGCCTTGGCCACTTTTCTCGTTTAGCAATGTCTAAAGCCAGCTGGATGGCTTTTACTTCTGCAAATTGACTTGATTCACCTTGTCCTTCTGTGGCTTCTGTGACTCGTCGTATAGGACTCCATACTGCAGCTTTCCACTTCCGATGCTTTCCTACAAGACGGCAGGATCCATCGGTGAACAGGGCATACTGCTTCTCATCCTCTGGTAGTTCATTATATGGTGGGGCTTCTTCAGCACGTGTCACCTCCTTTTCTGGTGGCATTCCGAAGTCTTTGCCTTCTGGCCAGTCCATGATCACTTCTAAGATTCCTGGGCGATTAGGGTTTCCTATTCGAGCCCTCTGCGTAATTAATGCAATCCATTTACTCCACGTCGCATCAGTTGCATGATGGGTAGTGGGAACCTTACCCTTGAACATCCAGCCTAGTACTGGTAGTCGAGGTGCTAGGAGAAGTTGTGCTTCAGTACCAATTACCTCTGAAGCAGCTCTAACTCCTTCATATGCTGCCAGTATCTCTTTTTCAGTTGGAGTGTAATTGGCCTCGGAGCCCTTGTATCCTCGACTCCAAAATCCTAGGGGTCGACCTCGAGTCTCCCCGGGCACTTTCTGCCAGAGGCTCCAGGTAGGACCATTGTCCCCAGCTGAGGTGTAGAGCACATTTTTAACATCTTGTCCCGTACGGACTGGTCCAAGGGCTACTGCATGCACAATCTCTTGTTTAATCTGTTCAAAAGCCTGTCGTTGTTCAGGGCCCCACTGAAAATCATTCTTCTTTCTGGTCACTTGATAAAGAGGGCGTACAATCTGGCTGTAATCTGGAATATGCATTCTCCAGAAACCCACAACACCTAAAAAGGCTTGTGTTTCCTTTTTGTTAGTTGGTGCGGACATTGCTGTTATTTTGTTGATCACCTCTATCGGGATCTGGCGACGCCCATCTTGCCATTTAATCCCTAAAAACTGGATCTCCCGGGCAGGTCCCTTGACCTTGCCCCTTTTTATGGCAAAACCAGCTTTCAGAAGAATTTGGATTATTTTCTCCCCTTTGTCAAAAACTTCTGCTGATGTATCACCCCACACAATGATGTCATCAATGTATTGCAAATGTTCTGGAGCTCCACCCTTTTCTAGTGCAGTCTGGATCAGTCCATGGCAAATAGTAGGACTGTGTTTCCACCCCTGGGGCAGTCGATTCCAGGTATACTGGATACCTCTCCAGGTAAAAGCAAACTGTGGCCTGCACTTTGGTGCCAAAGGAATAGAGAAAAAGGCATTAGCAATGTCTATGGTGGCATACCACTTGGCTGCCTTTGACTCCAGTTCGTATTGAAGTTCTAGCATGTCTGGCACAGCAGCACTCAGCGGTGGCGTAACTTCATTTAGGCCACGATAGTCCACAGTTAAATCTCCATTCTCCATCAGACTTTCGCACTGGCCATATAGGACTATTAAAGGGTGAGCGAGTCTTGGTAATCACTCCTTGATTTTCTAATTGTCTAATCAGTTTATGAATGGGGATCAGGGAGTCTCGATTGGTGCGATATTGTCGTCGGTGCACCGTGGTAGTAGCAATTGGCACCTGTTGTTCTTCAACCTTCAGCAACCCCACAACAGAAGGATCTTCTGAGAGGCCAGGCAAGGTAGACAGCTGTTTAATGTCCTCAGTCTCTACAGCTGCTATACCAAAGGCCCACCTGTACCCTTTTGGGTCCTTAAAATACCCTCTCTTGAGGTAGTCTATGCCAAGGATGCACGGAGCATCTGGGCCAGTCACAATGGGGTGCTTTTTCCATTCATTTTTAGTTAGGCTCACTTCGGCCTCCAATACAGATAACACTTGAGATCCTCCTGTTACTCCTGAAATACTGATAGATTCTGCCCCTTTATGATCCGATGGCATTAGGGTGCACTGTGCACCAGTGTCTACCAGGGCTCGATACCTTTGTGGTTTTAATGTGCCAGGCCATCGAATCCACACAGTCCAATAAATCCGGTTGTCCCTCTCCTCCACCTGGCTGGAGGCAGGGCCCCCCTAATTAAGAAATGGATTCATGCTGCTCACAGGGACTGGACCTTCATTTCTCCTATTCACACTTGGGAAAAAGTGATTTGAGGCCCATCTCCCCTGACTGGGGTCCTGCTCACTGGTAACTGGAGCAACCATCCTCCTAGAAAAATTCTCTCTGGTATTTCTTTTAGCTTGCAACTCACGTACTCGTGCCTGTAGGGTACTGGTAGGTTGTCCATGCCATCTGCTCATGTCCTCCCCATAACCACGCAGGGCAAACCACAGGATACCTCGTGATGTGTTCCTTTTCCTTTGAGCTGGTCCTGTAGGAGAACGTTTTCTCTTAACAGCTGCAACGCGCGCCTGTGTAGGTAGAGAGTCAAGTTTATTCTCGATCATGGACAGTTTGTCTGACAGTTGTTTAAATGAGTCCTTGTTCTCCTTAGTCAGTTTTTCCACAGCCGAGATGCGTGCCTGCAGTGGGGAAGAAATACTATCTTCATACTGTCGCATACAGTTAGCCATTTCGCCCACACTAGATCGTGCCATAGCATCTTCTCCCCATACTAATATTGACAATGTATGGGTATATGTCGGTGGAGCATTCTTCACAACCTTCCGGAACATGGATCGGTTGCATTCCACTTCATCAGGATCTACAGGATCTACAATGTCCCGTGGGTGTCTATAAATGATCTCTTGCACAGCCAGTTCTCTAAGGTAGTTAATACCTTTTTCTATAGTGGTCCATTTGCTTAGGTGGCTCATAACATCATCTTTATAGGGATACCTGCTCTTTACAGCTGACAAGAGTCGCCTCCAGAGACTGACAGTGTTTGACTTTCTTGCGAGCGCTTTATCAATACCACCATCTCTGGACAGGGATCCCAGCTGTCTGGCTTCTCTGCCATCCAATTGCATGCTGTCTGCCCCATTATCCCAGCATCGGAGCAACCAGGTAATAATAGGTTCACCGTCATAACGGCTGAAGTCTTTCCTTATATTTCTCAGGTCCTTCAGGGATAAGGAGTGGTAGGTTATCTCTACGTCTGAGTCCTCCTCTTGTGATAGTTCGGCTTTAGAAGGGCCTTTCTTCTGTGATGGGTCTGTTTTAAAAGGACGATCGAGGAAACCCCCATCTGTGTCAGGCCCTAACTCTGCCTGAGAAGGGCCCTCACCTGGGTCATATGATGGCTCTGCCTTAGAAGGCTCTGAGTCTTCATCCTTCACTTCACGAGCTGATTTCTTTTGGTATTTCTTCCTGGTTACAGGAGCAATTGGTAGAGATTCGATAGATGCTGGAGTCTGAGTAGATGCAGTGGCTGTCGTGGGAGTGCTGAGAGTCTGAGTAGCTACAGTGGCCATCTTGGGGGGTGTAGCAGCTGTGGTACAGGCTGCCGAGGTTTCAGTGGGTTTAGTGGCTGTAGCAGCAGTACACACTGTAGGATCTGAGGTGGCTGCATGACACCTACAACTGTCCCTGCACTGATATTTAATCTTATCCCACATCAGAAACACATTCAGGACAACCAAAAATAAAAACATGCCACCTAGACAGCACCATCCTAATTTCGCAAAATCTGGTGGAATCAGCTTGGCAGAAAAGGAGAAGGTGCTATTTCCCGAAGTAAAACTGGAAGTGTAATCATTAACAGAATCAGCTAAAGGACGCCTGGAGCGTGCAGATGAAGTCGCTGCTACTGATTCGCGATTAAAGCTGCCCATCATTGTGTCATAGAGATAAGAGATCGGAATATTAACTGCCCAGTTTATCACAGCATAAATCAGTATCAAACCCCATACCAAAACAATACATTTCGACCAGCGCCCACTGCTAAACTGCATGTAAACATTCATAAGAAGCAAGCAATAACACAGTGCCCACGGCAGGTAAGGCATCATTGCAATACTCAATTGTGAAAGAAACTCCATAAAAAGATGAGATAACACAGCATTCAAAAATGACATCACCATCTTCACTATCTGTTTTAACTTTCCAACCCCTCGTAAATCTCAAAGGAAGAAATCTGATATTCTCTCAGCTGAGCTCTCCAGGTCTCCTCCCACCAGAGCCAGGATTCAACTTATCAGAGTAACCTGTTGGAGCTTCTCTCGAGCCCCACGTTGGGCGCCAATAAATCTGTCACGGTTTAAAGCTGGGCCAGCTATTAACCAGGTGGCAGATGCTCTCTGTTAACCCTCTCCCCCCCACCTAAGGGAAAGGGAAAGGGAAAAGGGAGAGAGACTTATGGGTTGGAAAGTTAAAACAGTTTTAATAAACTATAATAATGAAAAAGAATATAATAACAATAATAATAGAAATAACCAAATATATACAAATATGTACAAAACCAAGATCAAGAGCTTGGAAATCCTCCTCAGGCAGAATTGCTCCCCCCAGTACAGGCAGAGGGGAAAAGGCAGTACCTCCACCCAGCACGGGCAGAGGGGAAAATGCAGTAGCTCCACCCAGCACGGGCAGAGGGCAAAATGCAAAAGCCCCACTGCCATCACACCTGCAGGCTTTTAACTGGAGATTTGGCAAAGCTGGTACCAATCAGTGGGAGACAGGAGGGCCCCTCCCTCCTGGGCCCCACCTCCAGGAGGCAGTGGGTTAGTGATAAACAGGAAAGTGAGAATGACATGTATGGGATGGAATACCTTGCTGGTCAATCCTGGGTCACCTGCCCCGTCCACTACTCCCTGCAGGTACAACCCCCTTCGGCTCTTTACTTGTAAGCAGTGACCTTGGGTTCTCTAAGACTATTTGGCCTGGTTTGAGCCAAACCAGGACAATATTCTACCACATAAATAACATAGGAGAATATGGTAGTGTCAAACCTCATTAAAAACACATTTTTAAGTAAGTCTCCTTCTCAAGAAAATTAGTCTTCTGTAATTATTCTGTCAGTCTGTCCAGCTCCCCCAGTAACTCTAGTACCTGTCAGCCAATTTCAATCCTATTTGACCCAGGGGTCAAAACCTCAAAAATAAATTAGTTATTACAGATTCCAGGGAAAGTGTTTAAAGAGAGTCAAAACAAAAAAAAAAACATTTGCCATGGAGGGAGAGGCAAGTGACCTGAGCAGCAGATCTCTGGGGCAGGGGGGTGGCTGTGCCCAGCCCTGCATCCATATCTCCTTCCCACTGGAGATGATGTCTGGCAGCTTGCACTGCCTATGCCCAGCTGCCCCACAGTGCAAGCTGCTGTAAGGGGAATAGTACGCCAACCTGGATGAAACCTGGATTCGTTAACTCCCCTGCTGACAAGACAGCATAAAGAAAAAAAATCCCCAAATGTATCTTAAAGGGAGGGGTGGATTTTCAGCTGCTAGTTAGGGAAGTAAATACACAGTGAGTAAACTGTACTTGATTACGTCCTTCTAATCTTTGGAAAATCTCCATGTTTAGCAACATTTAGTCTACAAATGATATAACAGATTGTGTAATCTGGAAAATAATTTCAGTGTACATGGCCATCATGTCTCTCTCACTGTGTGTGTGCATGTGTGCACGCATGTGCATACACGAGGAGTTGGGAGGGTTGTTCCAGAAATTCCAAAGGAAAAAGAATACCCAACACTGAATTTCTGCAGGCAGTTGCAGGTTGTTATCCATCCCTATATGAAACTCAGAGCATCTGAACAAGCATCTCCAGGACCATTGACAGCTGATCCTGAATAACTATAACTGATGCTGACATGTCTGATGCTTAAAAGATCTATTGGTCGCAACAAGAGCCTTTCCACTGGCTTCAATAAACTTGGAACTTTACCCTCACTGCTAACTCACGAGTATACTAGAACAACTTGGACATTTATCTCTGAAGTCTCACATCCCTGTACCTTTATTTCACCCTGAAGAGTTTTAAGGGTGTTTCGGCTCCCTGTGTGAAATGGTATTGGTCTGAAATGACGTGCTGGTACCATAAGGCCAGGTGAACCATGGGTTTGCAAACAGTGCATTACACGGGAATGCTCAGTCTCTCTTGAAAGGCAATTTGCCACAGGCACCACTCAAAGAAAATTAACATGTAATTAGCTCTTGGCAGTGGAGTGTTTCCAAACTGCAGGGTGTCAAACAGTTTTTTGGATGGCACACAAACCAGGTAATGGGTGGGGTGAGCCCAGGGAGAGGAAGTTGCTGCTGCTCTGCTCAAAGACAGGCCAGTGTTTTTGTTGCCTGTGTTAACCAACACTTCATTCCCTCGTACACACCCCTCGGCAAATTGAGTTGCTTAGTCCACAGTCTCCGTTTCTTGATAATTACTTTGATAATCACTGCACTTTGCTGCTTGAAAAGACATGCACAAAAGTGGGGACAAACACTGCTGGAGAGAAAGCACTTCCCAGCGCAGCAGCACAGTCATCTGGAAACCCATGCAGTCCCATGGCAGACAGAGGGGACAGGGTGCGAGAGGCAGCTGTGCGCATCCGTGGTTTGAGCTGGCCACCTCACCAAAGCTTTCCACCCAGCACTCTGCAGAGCACCACCCATCTCGATTGCACTGGCTACTCCCATCCTGCCTGGCTGTGGCCAAGCCAGAGGGCAGGAGGACTCCAGAAGATCTTCACGCCCAAACATGAGGCACCTGAGTTAGACTGTTATGGACAGAAAACAACAGGACAGTGCACCAAGACGCTCTGCAACCTCTTCCACTGCCCCCAGGATCTGGCTGCCAGTGCCCAAGGCCAGCTCTGACATGGTGCTGCCACACAACCTGGCTGCAGCCTTGTCGCCCTCTAAGGCTGCCCTCACCCTGAGGGCTCTATCCCAGACAGGCCAAGGGCCTGCAGCGGCTCATGGTGATGGCTGGGCTGTGGCCAACCCCAGTCACCATCGCTGGCCCAGACTGGCTCACCTTGCTGGGGGCTGGGGGATGAAGTCTGGTAGGGAGGGAGGGCGCCATGCTGCCCTGATGGCCCTACAGCCACCCCTCACTGCTGTACCCCAGGAGGAAACTTTCAGTGGGGCTGTACTGGATGTAGGTGCCCAGGGGTTGGTGGAGGGAGGCTGCAGGGGCCTGTGTGAGGAGTGGCCGGGGCTGCCCCGTGCCGGACAAGGCCGGTTCCAGCTGGCCCCCACCCACCCACCGCAGGGCACGGCTGGGCCCCGCAGCCACCATGGCGGTGCCTGGGGGAGAGTCTGTGTGAGAAAGGGCAAAACACTGCTGGCAGTGAGGGGAAGAGTGCAAGAAACGGCCCCGGGAACCCTGAGAGGAGAGGGGGAGAAGGGGCTCCAGGTACCAGGCAGGATCCCCTGCAGCCCCTGGAGAGACCACCGTGGAGCAGGGGAAGAGTGTGAGGAGGGGGAGTGAGAGAGGGTCTGGGTGGGCATCTGGCAACCAGCCAAAGTCAACCCACCAGAAGGGCATGTTCAGATGAGGGAAGGCGTGTGCTCTTTCTTTAGACCCCTGCAAGGCAGTCTGCCATCGTGTGTCCTCTGTCCTGGGGCTGCAGGCAGAAGCTCTAGCACCAGCGTTGGCCTTCTCCACGTCTCCCCTTGTGTGGCTGCAGCAGCCACCAACTTGGTGTAAGAAGAGCTTGCAGTCAGCGTTTTGCGTGTGCCAGTGAGAGACCAGGACTCAGACTAACCTATGAAACTCGGCCTCACAAAAGGTGCTTAATTAACAATATACTTTTTTTCAACACGTGGAGTTGATGTTGCCCATTTTTGCTAAATTCAGAATGAATGTGACTGTATGCGAGGCAATGTTTGTTGGGGTCTAGAGATTATTTTCTATCTCTCAGCACCATCTGGCATTACAGTAGAAACTCTGAATGAATAAACATTGCTTATCATTCTGTCAGTCACTCATCCATCAGACAGAAGCTGAAACGCTAATGTACTCATCATCTTTGTGGTTTGGCAATCAGGGACTACTTCACAGTAACTGAGACAAAGACCACAGATTAAGGTCCATTGCAGGAATGGGCAACAGAGATTTGGCAAGCTTAATGTATTATTCAGTTTGACTGATGTTGATGCAGGGAACAGAACTTGATAGGTTTGTGGTTTCTATTTTTGAAGCACCTTTTTTGCACAAAGGTGTTGGATTTGTCAGTTAAATTGTTGTGAGCTCTTTTTTTGTTGTTGTTTAAATGAAGAGCAATGTTTAAATTAAAAAAAGGGAATGCTGAAGGAAACTGCATGATAAATTCATCTCTAGTGACTGATACACAGGTAGTGTTTGCTTGGAAATTACTGGGGCAAGGGAAGTGTATATGCGTTAGGATGAATGACAACTAGTTCAAACATCTTGGGGCAATTCTGTCAGTTCCCTCCTCAGAGCAGAGAGCTGCATCCAGATTCTCTAGCTTTGCTTCCCTTTTCACTGCAGCAATCGTTACAACTTGAGCAGTGAGCACTCCTGGATAACAGACAGATCCAGAATCCTTGATTAAAATTACACTTGTTAAAACTCATCTTACCAGCAAGATTTATTGTGGTTTGCAGGGCCCTCATGAAGGAGGAGCTTTGAAGAGTAGTGTCGCTTAGATACAGAGTGTCTGTGACAGCACACGCATGCCATTGGGCTTTCTACTTGAACTGGCTCGTAACAGAAAGTAAAAGCATGGTAAAGTTTACTTTTCTATAATGCCTGAAAATTTCACACTGCTCAGGTGATGACACGTTCAAGTGAGAAGCCTTTTTGGAGGGACAGGCAAATGACTAGATAAAAGAATAAAAAGTCTAATGCTAAAATTAGCTCACTTTCATTTTTAAAGGGCTGGAAGTGTAGGGATGAGAATCTCAGGTACCCTTTTGTGTTCTGCTTTTCTTCTGGTACAAACAGCTGAGTTCAATATAGTATTTTCTCTTTTTCGTTTAATTGTTTTAAAAATGATGTAATTGGTTATATTGTCACTGAAGACACACTGGCTTAAATCCATTCTGATCCCTGGATTTGAACAAACTCTCTGATGTTGACTCTGTGGGTGTATGTGACTTGTTAATACTGCTGTCACAACCCTTTCCCTAGCCAGTTCTGTTCCTTGATGTTGCTAAAAACAAAATCTTTGTGCTTTTCAATATTTTTGGTTTGTCATCATTGACAGCTGGAATATTTTCTGTGAGTGGCAACTGAACACAAGAAGCACTGACACAGACCTTTTCAGCTGAAAATGTCCTATACTTATCAGGGTATTTCTTGTTTTCTCTTGCTCTTTGTTTCTTAAAGTAGTCATAAAATGTCAAGTTAGTCTTACTCAGACTCTGAGACTCAAATCAGGAAAGCGAAGTCTGTAAGTCAGAAAGCATTTCTATAAAAGATACAAAGGAAAAGAATTCTTTATTTGGTGGGTCAGCTCTGTCCCAGTTTTCAAAGATGACGTAGGACTCCCCTGAAAAGACCTCTTGTGCCTTTTTCAAAAGGATGGTTACAGTCAATCAGAAGGATACATTCAAGCTCCCATTTCTGACTTTGTGAGCCCTCACACTGATTTTCAGGAGAGTTGTAACATTTTTTTAACATAAACTCATTTGATCTTAATGTCCCTCACACAGATCTTTGTCTCTGCATACCAGAACTGATGACTGCATGCATTTATTTGTCTCAAAATATGTCTGATTCATCTTTCTGTTATAATGAGATGTTTTGCTAAGTCGTCATTTTTGCCATAAATATGTTCCCTTAGCTGCATCTCAGTGATAGATTATTTGCTCCAGAATCTTTTCTTTTCATCTCAGAGATGAATACACATTTTGGAACCAGCTTTTGAAATACCGATTTGCTTCGCAAAACTTCTTATAAGCAAGTCTTGGAAGTCAGCAATAAATCAGTTTTGTGTATTTTATTTCCCCAGGAATCAGACCCACTTTGTTTATTATCTAGCAAAACCCAAAGCAAAATGTAAAAACCGAGACTGAATCAGAAAAGGACATTATAAAAATACTGAAGCCATCTTTCCCTGGCAATGGGGAAATACATTCATTCACTTTAATATAAAAAAGAAACAATCATACAATGGTAAAAAAAAAAACCTGAAGGGTTCATACATATATTTCAAATGCATAGCAAAATCTCAGCTATTCATATTTATTTCCAAAGTCATTTTGTCCTGCAATCAAAAAGTATTAAAGCATATGATAGCATCAGGATATTAAATTAGATATTTAACCGCAATATTTAATCAGCTGTTATTAACAGATACAGCAGGCCTGAAATTTCTGACAGTTGTGCCTAGAGGAATGTGAACATAGGATCACTGAAGCAAGTTTATCGCCTCCACTCCTCAGTGAAAACAGAGCTACAGCACACGAAAATCTGACACAACATTTTAGTAATCCCTGGCCCATCCACATCAAATGACACTCACATGTCAGGCCTTTTCTTCTGAGAGAAAAGTCCAGTCAATAGCAATTATTCACACCCTGCTTCCTCTTGGTCCCCCATCACGTAGTGTGTAACCAATGCTCTGTTTCCGCGACCCTCCTGCATCCTGGAGTGAAGAGGTTGTCCTTCCCCTAAATGTCTTTGCTCCATTACACATGTTCCTGAGCGTCCTCTCCTCACCTGTCTCACGTGGGACGGACATGTTCAGCCATCTAAATAAGCTCCAAGAGTTGCCTTAGACACTCAGGGTTATCTGAGACTGGGTCTGTCTGGATATAACCCAGAAGGGGCAGGAGCTCTCCTGCAGCAGCAGATGGAGGGTAGAAGGTGCGACCTTGGGCACTAGAGACCTGTGCAAGCTCCTCCATCACTCCCCTCAAGCCAAGCTCTTCCTGTTACTCTCGGAAAACTCATGAACAGCAGCAGTTTATTTTCAAACCTCAACCACAGTTTTTCATTAAAGCCCTTAAAACTTCCTTTTCTTACTCATACCTCCAAACTGCAGCTTTCAACTAGTCAGTTCTGACCATCTCAGGTTTCGAATAGGGGAAAAGGAAGAAGAAAAAACTCTGTCCCTCTTAGCAGGCACAAATGCACTATACAGTTTACTCAGACAAATGAATTCCTCACATTCAGAGGTAAAATATCTAGTAATAATCTTTATGGGGTTTTCCCCACCAGAATCCACAATAAAGGAATTTCTGTTCTGTTCAAACAGAGGTTAACCACTGTGTTACATGTCTTGCAGATTAGCTTCTTATGAGAAATTTGTTCCTGCATCAAATTCAGAAATTTTAGTGTCACAAACTCTTAAACATATTTGAGTGAGTCTAAAATGCTAAATCACATCATCAGAAGTTACCATTTGTGTCAATAAAACCCCAGACATCCAAACAGCAGCCCAGCCTAGCTGTACGCTTGGAATCAAGGCCAGATTACAAATGAACATGCAAGCACAAGGTTGTCTGATCTTAGAGATTTTGTTTGAGCTCATCTTTTGATCAGCTGGTAAAAGAGAAAAATGGAGGAGTATGCAGCCATCAGGTGTTAATGTTAGACGTAAAAAGTTTAGGTTTTCTTTGAAATTAATGTTAAATACTTAAATAAAGCAGTTTTGTCTTTTAACTCTTTGAAAAAAAAGTTACTACTGTAAATGGCACACCCAGTTCAAGTTTGCTTTCTAGATGAACCCACTGATAGTGAAAGCATTCAGGATCCTTTAATTAATGTTGTAGAAAACTGCACTTAATTACTTCTTAAGCACTTTTATCTGCATAAAGTTGCATTACATTGCATACGTCATCATTTAAATCCATTACCTACATATAAATATGTATCAATTTAACATTGCGTATGTCTTCATCCTCGGCTTTGTTAATCACAAATGTCATATCTAAATGAATCCAAAAAGTGCAATTCTTGCTTATTCACCAAGTAGTTACTTATTAAATAAAGTATGTATTATAGGACATAAATACAATAAAATAATAGGTAGAGGTCCTCAGGGTAGCGTAAATTATTACCTAAGTCAACAGAATGACTCCAGTGAAATGAGCTGTCTGACCCAATGACAGCTGCTGTGACAGGCATCAGCAGATATAAGACAATGTAAAAAATATATGTTTTAGTACTAGAAAACCTACTTACAAATGTTCTCTTAAAAGCTCATCTGTAATTAATAAGTGCTGATTTGACTGCTTAAGTGATGAGCAGGATAGATTAAAGCTGTTTTCTGGTGACTAGAAAATTCCCACTGAAAGGTCTGAACTGGTTGTCTTAAATGTAAATGCACATTAGCTAACATATATAATGAATATTTGTGTTCAACGGCACTGTTTCATTTAGGTTCATCTGAAGTCAAGTTAATAAAAGGCTTGTTTAATTAAATGCAGCTTTCTGTGTTCTGCTTCAAGTTGAACAGTCAAATGAATATATAGAGGCATTGCTCTGCTCAACTCGAAAAGTCACTACACTGTTTTTTCAGTTACCAGTCACAGACACAGAAAAAGACCAAACTGGGTACCTGTGTCATGAAATTATCAGTGAAATGGTACTATCCATTAGTACTGTATAAAGAACCAGAAAAACTGTTTTGAACTGGATCTTCTTTGGTCACTTATCAGCATTGTGACATGCACACTGTCAAAAGCACATTCCAAGTTTTCAGGAAGTGGAAAAATATGCATAACTGCAAATACTGTTGAATTCTGCACAATGGACAGATAGGCATCAGGGTACTCAGTCACATTTTAAAATAAGTCTTGTGAACACAAAGCAGTCAGAACAACATTAGGGCCTGGCTTTTGTGGGTGTGACGGAAGAAGTAGGCAGGGACTCTTAATCCTCCAACAGGCAAGTGGGGATTACACATTTACATTACCTAGCATGTTTAATTGTACTTGACATTAGCATGGTCCTTTAAAGTGCGTAAAGACAGATGGTCTGTCCTGAATTTTATAGAAGAGTAGGTGCTACATATAGAACAGGAGAAGCCATAAAAGATGAGAGGTAGCAAGCAAAGGAAAGCTAATACATGGTAAAATCTGGTGAAGTGATTAAAAATTGTAGTGTTCCATGAGCTGGATTCTGTGCCCTGCAGAAGAGATAAAAAGATATATCAACTCCACAAGCACCTGTGAAATCCACAGTCAATCATAGAGGCCTCTGATGGGAGAGCATGAACATTTATACGCTAGTTTTGGAAGCTAGATTGCTGATGGCTTCTCCCTTCATTCAGCAGCTGCTTCAGCCATGCTGCCAACCTCGTGCTTCTCACCACTGTCCTAGAGCAGTCTTTATGAAGACTTTACTTCAGAGTAAAATGCACTGCTCCCTTTGCACATCATGGATTTAGGGGAGGGCAATAGTGCTATTGCAAAGCAGCTGCCTTGCTTCCAGCCAAACCATATGCTGTTTGTCTTCTCAGAGAGACTCCTGGCTGCTTCTGTTGCCTTGCCGTTCTTCATTCCCATAAAACAGTGAGATTTTTCTTCTGACTGTGCTCTAACTTAGTGCCCATGTAATAACATTTCCTGTAAGCATGTTAGAGAGCAGATATGTATGGCAATAACAAACTGCAAATTAATGAAATTGTTCCTCCATTACAGACTCAGAGTTTAATCAGAACATATCGACATGCTAAGCAGAAAGATCACTTGTAGCAACTACACATAGGCGTGCACACTTAGGGACGGCCCTCCTGCAAAGTCAGGTTTGTGCAATCTGTGATGGGAAAGCGATGGATACCTGGATTTTGAGGATGTGTCAGCCCAGCAGAAGACACTACAGTACATCGCTCCCGCAGCGAAGAGAAGTGCAGTGCTCACCCAGCCCACATAGAGAGCAGCTCCTAGTTCTCGTTTCAGAGGCATAGGAACTTTCGGATCATAGAAGTCGCGAATGATGCTACCTCCAGCCCAGGACACGGGGATCAGAACGAGGATGCCCGTCAGGAGAAATGCAACTCCAGCTGCCAGTATGAAGATACTGATGCCCTGGGGATCCTCCTTGGTCCTGTGAGTGTACTTCACACCAACAATGGCCATCAAAAAGGAAATGATTGACAGGATCACTGCAATGCACATGAGGGCTCTGAATGCCTCCAAGGGTGGGGGGAGAGCCAGGACAGAGTCGTAGAATTTACACTGCAGCCTGATGCCCAGTTGACTGATGCAGTCCATCCACAGTCCTTCCCAGATGGTCTCAAACACCACGATGTTGCCATCAATGTAGGCAGAAACTCTCCACTGTGGCATAACTGTGGCTGCCAAAGTCCCGACCATGCCGATGCCTCCCAATATTAGACCAGTGATTTGTAACACACAGCAAGCCATGCTTCTTCTGAAAAAGACACCTCAAGCGAGGTGGCCTAGAGAGTCTTCCAAAATAAATTTTTCATAGAAGAAATATAAAGTATGAGAGGGAATATTTTCTCCAGTAGTTTCCTCATAAGTCAAGTTGTTGGGTTTTTTTTAAAAGCAGCTCACTCCAGTCTGAGGTTCAGATAGGTGGAAATCCATTTCTGACTGGCTAGAAGGACCTGTTATTTATTTGCTTTTAAATCCCTTCTGACTACAGTGCCTGCCCATCAAGCCTAACAAGTTCCCAGCCAATGGGAAACTAGGAGGGGTGTGTCATAGTTGATTTTACTGCTTTTCATAGAGTGTCTGTAGTGACGCTATAATTAAGTAAGTGTCAGGGATTCAATTAAAGGTACCTAATTGTGGGGCTAATAAGTTCTTAACTGCAAGTTTGCAGCTATGTTGAAATTTAGTATAGAAAGTCTGAACTTCCATCTGCTAAAATATTATGTGAAATAGGTCATTACAGTTCTTATGACAAAAGCTGAACTTGGGCTTGGAGTGGGACTTACTGTCTAAGTGCTACAGCCCTGGGAAACACTTGATTTTTTTTTTTTTTAAATCAAGCTAGGAGGTACTTGGTGTATCTCTTTAATGTAGATTCCTCTTTTTGATCAAATACAAAAGTATAATCATGAAATTAGACAGGTACAGGAAAGTCAAGTATTCCAATCAACATCAAAGCTTTACTCCTCCAGCTGCATAATTCAGAAGGACGACAAAGAAAATAGCTGGCAGTTTCACATCTTCTGCTTTTGAATCCACGAGTAAGGTCGCTGTTAGGAAATAATCCTCTATGATGAGACTCTCTCCCCATTAGAAGGATAGTGTTGTCATTATGTTCCATACTAATAATCTTCTCCAGGTAATATTAGGAGGGTTGGGGGCAATTGTCTAATATGTAAAGGATGAGCTTTTCTTTCGGTGTACAATGCACCTTGAAAGAAGTCAGAGATCCCTCCCACAAGTATGCATCTCAGCTTGCACAGATAGGTACAAGCCTGGGCAAAAATGCATGCCAAAGACCAATTTGCCTTGGGCAAGCTAGGAATAACTGCTGCACTATGGTTTTTTTACTTTCTTCTCCCTAGCTTGAGATAATAGTATATGATGACAACTCATGGGTGTTGTTGAAATTGGTGTGTTTCTGGTTACTCCAGCTCTTTGAACCAATGGGGCTAGTAAAAAAAAAAAAGTGTTGGCCCACTAAAGACAATGAGGGCTCCCAGAAGTACTGTCGGAGAAAGACATGTTCTTCGATTGCTTGTGGCTTATATGGTTGTGGGCTCTGTGTGTTTGGAAATATCAGACATTGCCTTTGATGGTATTAATTTAGTTACAGCCTTAGGTGCATACAGAACATATTCAAAGCAGTAGCTAAAACACATGGAAAATGAATTGCCCATCTAAACCACTCACAGCCCACAAAATCCCCTCCTTCCTACAGTTACTAACTGTAAGGAGGGAGTGCCAGATAATGCAAGTTATATAGTATGGTGTTACATGTCCATGTGGAAAATACTCCCAAGGGATCTGGGCAAATCAGTTTTGCCTTCAAGTCTGCCAGCAGGAATCTGGAGAGAAAAATTGTCTTCAGCTAAGATGTGAAATATAACCTTTAGAAACTAAATACATTATCAGATTTTTCTTATAGAGAGATTAATATTCCATCACTCTTCTGCAGACATCAAAAAAGAATCCTGTGGTGCAGAAAAGTTAAGGCACTTGGCTTGATGCCACAAAGAAGGAGGTCGTAAAGATGAAATCAGAAGTCATAGATGGTTACCTGTCTAAATGAAACTCCTTTCTCTGGCAGGAGATTGTTCTCTTAGAAGACAACTGCACACAAGACCTGTGCTATTTAACTTCAGTAGTCTCCATTCATCTAGTAGGACTTTTTTACCTCTGAATTCTCAAAACTGTGTTTTGATTTGTTATTTTAATGTCAAGAAAGAAATAAACTTGTTATGGAAAACCCCTCTCAAAACTAGCATTTAAATGTCATTTTTTCAACAGAAAAACTCTGTGCAACACTTTCAGCCAGCCAGCTCTTGAAGGTTATACACAGCTGGAGAACAGCCCATGCCTAATGCCCTGAATCTGTTTATCTGACTGCCTTATCTGGCAGAATTGCTCTGAAATCATTTTTCCTTACATGACTCTAGGAGGGTCAGCCACTGAGGTCATGCATAAAATTACACTCTGTGACAGTCAGGGCATGGTTTGTATAGAAGATGAACTGCTCGCAGAAATACTATTAAAATGCTTCATACACTGGCTGTGTAGCAATACATCCAGAGAGTGCTAAGTGGTTGAGTGGTTTTTTTGATCTTTAATCGGAAGTAATACCTACAGTGAGTGACATCCAGCGTAGGTGTAGGCGTAAGAGAGGGACACTCAGGCTACACTGCTGCATGTGCTGTCCAGTGGTGGGATGGTTCTTGTTATTGAAACCTGAGGGGAAGGAAGCAGGAAATGAAAACCAGTAAATGGCATTTTCGAAACTTGAAGATAGCTTTCAGAAATGAAGACGAGCTACAGGAGACAGGTTGAAAAAAAAAAATCAAGAAACATTACCAATACCTTGGAAACTCATGAGGACTGGAAAATCTCATTAACCTCTTAAATGCCAATGCATCCCTGGCTTTGCTAATTGCTGGAAATTATCTTTTGCAGGTGTCTTGTGTTTGAATAAGCCTGGAGGAAGCTCTCACTCGCATACCCTAGAGAACTGTACCTCCATTTAAAGGCTCACGTCACCTCTCAGAAAGAAATGCTTAGTTGACTGAGTTACTTCTAAATCACTCTGAACAGCAGACAGCTCTTAAATTAGAAATTAAATACAAACTTACATGGTGGGCATGGCAGATACAATGGCTTCAGTGTCAGGTGAGAAGAAATAAAAGGATAACCCAGTTTACACCTGACTAGACTTTAAAAGTCTCCTTATTCTGTGTATCATCCATCTGTTATGCTGTTTGGATGCTTACCTGCCTCGAGATGAGAATATCAGTTCTTATGCAAACCTGTCCACCCCAGAATTTGCATTCAAAGAGGAAAATAGGCAACTGAGGAAGCACCTAGCCTTCATACCTAATCTTTCCCTGGATCTTTATTCAGATTTACATTTTCTCTTCCCTTCAAATCAGGATGTTCATTTGAATCTTTTCCTGGGGCAATACCTTGTGTTCCCTCCTTAGCTTTTAAAACACTGATACCCCTTGAAAAGGAGGAAGTAGAGCATCTCCAGTCCACGTGATTAACAGAACCTTTCAACGATCCCCAGTGCTTTATTAATTACAGGCATCAATAGTGTAAACACTTAACTGCCTCCCAGAAAGCAGGTTTCATTCCTGTTTGTATATCTTCTATGTACATTGCATTTTAGAGTCCTTCTACATACAGATGCACCTATATAGAGACACATAGACTTTAACCTTGTACAAATGTACAACTATTACGTACATAGTTCATTATGAGCTCTCGTCAAGAATTGATAGGTTGGTTATGCTACAGGCTAATGAGCTAAATTTAAAGTTCAGTAACAATTTTGGAAGAGGCAAATATGCAGATTTATCAAAAGTACACTTTAGACTAGTGATTACTAAGAGTTACAGTTAAGTCCCTTAACCTCCCAGAGGCTGCAGTTATCCAGTAGTTAAGGCTGCAAAGCTGCCTAACCCCCTGCAGTGGCTGGCAACGGGGAGTCCAGCAGGCTGTGGCTCTGTAGTCACTCTGCATCCTGTCCCCTTGGTCAGAGATGCTGGGTGAAGCCACTCAGACCTAGATCATCCTCTACATGTAAAATCCATTTCAAGCGTACAACAAATAGGGTTAGGATTGCCTGCAGATCATTTGTTTTGGAAACACGTGAATGGCATCAGTTCCTCCCCACTTGTGGCTTCCACTAGCCTGTTCATTACATGCTGGGGTAACCACTTTTTGCTTTCAACTATTTACAAGGGCTGGTTAATTAAATCATAGTCCAGTTAATGGTTCCATTTCCTTGTATGGTATTTTGATTGACTACTGTATTTTGAGCCTATTGGTGAAGCAAAAGGTTACTTTGATTCTGTTTTACTTCAGGAGAAAAGGGATTGAAGTCAACAGAGGCCTTTTTATTTGTGCTGACTTTAATATTGCTGCCTGCACATATGTTAAAAGATGAAGGCACATCTCCTTCCCCCTCTCTTCAAGTGTGGCACATTTTGGAGTGAGAGGAACATCTGCTCAATGTAGCTTAGGGAGAGATTTCCCCCAGACACATAACAGGCACTGTACTTGGGTGTTGGCCTCTAACTCTAGCTTTGAGGCAACCCATGACTGACAGATGAATTGAAAAGAACTAATATTTATTTTCCGTCATCTTCTTCAGCATGCCTGAAATTCACAGCCTGACAAAACTGCCAAACCCTTAATGATATTCCATGTCTGAGGAAGCCTGTCTCCTGGACACTGTGGATGAACTCGAGTTCAGTGTAATAAAGCCCTACAGTAATAAAATATTAAGTACTCCTTTGAGTATTTAATCCATCTAAACTGCTTCAGGCTTTTACAAAGTATTTGCTACCTCAATACTTGCTTACAGGGAGCAGCCATCCTGATAGAAATAGAACCTTCCAGGAAATATGTTATCTTACTTTGCTGTTTAATGACAAGGCACCAAAGCGTTCCTCTAGAAAATATTTGGGGTCATTTGACTGCACAGTTCACATTAAGCTGTTGGAAATACAACAGTGGCAAATTCCCAAGGCAGTATTGATGGTTTTCATAAGAGTTATCAGCAGAGTATACAGTTAGGTTATTACTGGATGAAGCACAGGGGAACTCCTTTATTTACATGATTGACTATGGTGGAATAAAAGCGGAGGAGAAGGTATATTGTGGCAGTGATGGCCTAAAGACAGATGAGAGGCAAGCTTTGTAGAAAGAGGTAATAACTTTTATTAGACTACCCGATACTGTTAGAAACAAGCCATTAGACTCAGAATCCCAAGAAAGATTGTTTTTGGAGCACAGCATAATAATACACCCTTGAACTAGCTTTCCAGTAACCAAGCAGTGTGGGTAATTAAACAAACAAGGAAATCTCAAACTTTGAAAAACAGGGTTTTTTTCTCGTCTTCTTTGGTCATAATTTGGGCTCCTCCCTGTCCAGTCCTGTCCCACTCATTTTTTGTCCTCTCCCAAACCCCACCTCCTGAATGTAACTAATTACACTGTTAATTTCCACCGCCAAAATAAACCCTAGCAGCATGAGCTCCACCACTTTCTAGCCTCAACCTTATGCACCCAATGACACCCTCAAAGCTGTCATCTCAGCATGCAGCAGGGTCACCCTCTACCCCCCACAGTCTCCCCTTTCTCTCTCTGCTCAAATCCAGAGTCCTTTATCAAACCTCTGTTCTTCTGGCCAGGATGTTCCATTGCTCCTCTCTCCTTAGGATTGGGATTCACCTCTTCCCTGGGACACCCAGGCTGACTTTCCCCAGCTGGCAAGCTGGGCATCCCCTAGGAAGGAGCAGCATAGACCCTGCCCATTGGGCCTGCATAGTTGGCAGAATTCATCTCCTGATTCACCTCAGTTCCCCTTCAAACAGAGGGACAGGAAAAGATGCTGAGGAGAAGGGAAGCCCTGCCCAGCCAACCAGCTGTTCCTCCACTCACACGAAAGAACCTGTTCCTGGAAGTCATAAATCACTTTGGATTTATGCTGGCACAGAGACCAAAGCCGGAGTATTTAGCAAGGAAGCAATTAATTTTTGTCATTTGTTCTCAGAACACCCTCTCCAGCATCATGAATCATAGCAGCTCCAAGGATGTACCACTGTCACTGTAATTTTGGGGCTGATGTGTCTACACAGTGACAGCCCACAGCCTGCAAAGGCACAAATGATTCACCAGTGTGGGCACACAGCTTACCCTCAGGGACAATCCAGTGCAGTTCCTAATTGCAGCATACTATGTAGCCAGTCAAAATATGAACTTGTTTGTCCCATGATCAAGCAGTAGATGCTTTCATTCCAGATGTGAAATGTGTATTGCACGCATTTCAATACTTCAGAAGAAGGAGGAATGTCTAATAACTATTTCTACCAACCATGGTAGGTAATGGGCTGGAAGTTAGGGAAGTTAGGGAAGGGAAAGGAAAAAAGATATAAAACAGTCTCATAAGTGCAGACTGACTTAAAACCAAGTATAAAACAGAGGAAGGAAAGGCCTCAGGAAATCTGATGGTTTTACTTTGGAATGGAACAGGGTTCACATTGTGAGGCAGAAAATGGTATGTGAAGGATCATTAAGATGAGAGTATCTATATCTCTGCAGAAGACCATTGCCAATGAGGTGGAAGCGCCTGGAGCATTGAGCGAAAACAACTCCTCTGATCCTGATCATGTTATTATTTATTAATTAGACTGAACAGCTTAGGAATGTGAGTGTGGATGAGGCTTAAAAATTCCTTAGGAAGTGTCTGGAATGTGAGTCCCATGGAGAAGGAAAGGAGACACTTGTAGGAGTAAGTTTGATACTCAACTGGATGAATAAATCCACAGAGAAGGTATTTGGTTGAAGAACAGAGAAGGTAACCAACCAGCAAAGAAAATATATCTAAGAGGTCAGGAAATATAAGGGGAAAATGGAACTAAATAAAAGTCAATCCAAATTAGGCTTTCCAAAAAAACAGAATAAAAGGTACTACAGGCATGCAAATAATACAGAACAGCAAGGGAAGAGGCATGCTAGGCTGTGAGTATGAGTCTAAGTAAGGTAGTTAGCCCTCCTCTTCTTTGAATTTAAGTAACAACAAGGATATAGAAGAAGGAGAGCATGACAGAATTACAGTACTGTATCCAAGGTAGATAAAAAACTCCAAAACTTTATGAGCACAAACTGAAGAAAGAGAGTAAAATTCACAGAAGGAAATTCAGCATGTGCAGTTCCAAATCTAGTAGCGAGGACTGTTAGCATATGAGTCAAATTGGGAGTGATACTGTGTGCCTGGAGAACAGCAATACTAAGGGAATGAGTGGGGAGGTGGAAAACCCTGTGCACGACTAGAAACCTGTCAGAATCTAATAGTATAAGATGATTTAAAATCCATTACCAAGAAAAAAATAAATACCTAGAAGTAAAAGGAAATTAAATAAAATGTAGCATGGATTTAGCAAAAATAGATTCAGTTTTTGTTTGGTAACATTTTCTAGAAAGTAAAAGTTGAGAAAATCTAATTCATTTGGACCTTATTAAAGCATCTGACACAGCAGTGGGAAATAAACAGAGACACTGAAGCAATGGAGAAGAGTAAAAATAATGTAATGTGGATGCAGAATCTATGAGTGACTAAAACAACAAAAGGATATACTGGAAGGAGAACTATCGTGTTCCTATTTCCAGACATTGATTTCTGCTACTGTTGGAGCCAAGGATTTCTCTGGGGTCTCATCTTATTGCCCTCAGGGATCTAGCAATAAAGGAAGAACTGCAGCAAGGAAATTTGCATTAGACACCCGGCTGGTCAATGTACTGTCAATGATTAAGTCCCACAGCGCAGGAAATCTGGTGATCTTGAGGCATGGAATAGTAGCAGTGCAATGCATTTAATGTATTCAGAGAAGGTGTTTGCTTGGTTTTGTGAATTGTTTGCCCCACCCTATGATAGTCTGCAATAAGTATATTGTGTGCTCAGCAGTGGTGAGGCTTCCTCTAGTTTTCTTTGTCCAGTTTTGGGCATCAAACTTAAAGAAAAAGGTGCAGCAGCCAAAAAAAAAAACCAAAACAGAGGAGGTAAACAAGTATGGGGAGAAATTTAATGAGCATGCCAGTGAGGAAAGAGTTAGAGATGATTAAGCTAAGCAAGAGGTGTTCAAGAGGTCAGATGGTAACAGTCCTGAAATATGGAAAATTCTGCCTGCTTTAAAGGAAAGTAGTAGTCTGTTTTCTATGCTTGCTGCTGGTGGGACAAGAAATAATGGAGCAGTCTTAGCCTGCAGTGGGGAGATTTAGTTTAAGCTTCATGAAATCCTTTTTTAATGACAATTATAATTAATTCCTGGGATAGATTGCTAATGACACTGCAGAGTAGCCACCTTTGGAAGTTTTTATTGCACAAACATCTTTCAGGAATAATTTAGGTGTATTTATTCATTCAAAAGAGCAAGGGAGTAGTTAATGGATATCACCTTTTCTAGAGTGAACACCACTCTCACTGTCTTCTTCTGTTTGTCCTCTTTGGCCCCACATGGACCACCTCCCACTAGTGAAAGGAAATGATGGTGCTGATGAGACTCTTGGTGGTACCCAGGTAAATTAGTTGGCATCAGCCTTCTCCCAATTTCTCAAGCAACATATATTTTGGACTGCCAATGACCTACATCCTTTAGGTGTTGGTGCGTTGCTGAGACTTTTCAGGAAAGTATTGTGGCCACCAGCTCCATGGGGCAGTGGGATGAGTGAGGAGGCAGCATAGTCAGCAAGGGGTCAGCTTGCTTTGCTGCCTAGGGGTTGATCGTGGTAGAGTTGCAGACAAATTCCAAGGGCTAGAAGCATCCAAAATGCACAATTGAGAGGCTCAGTTCAGGGGCTCAACCCTGCTCTGCAAGGTAAGACTGAGGTAGTGGACATGCCTATGTCAGGACTGTAGGTACTAGCCAGAACCTTCACAGAGCTGGAGTTACTCAACACTGCCCTTCTTCCAGCTCAGAAGGAAAGGAGAGCTGTGCATCATGCCTCATGCTCAGAAAGCCCACTGTATCTGCTGTGTGGGGTCAGAGTATGACCCTTGGTGATGGGCTTAAATTCCAGACAAGCCTGCTGTTTTGTTAAGCACAAAGATACCCTGAGTACAGGAGGCTGGATGTCAGGACAGTACCTCCAAGCACAACTGTCCACTGGCCCGGGTCTCCTACTGCTCTGTAGGCACCTGCCCCTGACATGGCAGCAGCAGATCTCCATACATCTCCAGGCTGACACAGTAAGGCCGTTCTTATATTTCAGTAATGAGCCTTTCTGGCTGTGAGGCCCAAGATATGGGCTCTCCTAATCTCTCCCTGCTCCATTTTCTATTATTCTTTACTAGTCATGTTTGAGAGCTGAACAGAAAGCAAGCAGCCTACAGATAAACTCTCACATATAGGCACCATGTATATTCAAAAACATGGGGGAGTACAACACCTATTTAGGACTGCACCTTAAAAGAGACAGACAAATCCATTATATGCAGCTCACCTTACTGGATTTGCCGATGTGTGATAACCTCATGTGTTAGACGATTCATTCTCATATAAAATTGCAAAACAGGAGTTCACACCTACTCAGGTTCTGTTACGGCTCTTGCCTGCACAAAGCAGCTCCTGAAACTGTGGTTCCGCTGCCACCCGTGTGTTTACCACCTCACTGTCTAATGAGAGCAGTGCCTAGTACTGCAGGTGGCAGCTCTACCCTCTGGACCTCCACAACAGTTGCAGCAGCAGTGGGAGAATTTCAGGAGAGGCTCATTATAAATGAAAGGCCAGTTGCTCGATCACGAAGCAGTGATTGAAATCTTGAACCTTCGCTCATCTGAGTTAAACGAGCTTTACTCTCCTCCGACCTGCCAGTTGTGCCTTCATTTACACAGCACAGAGGGCATCAGGTGGACCTGGAAAGGCTCCACATCCATTTCACATTGCAGGAATGCATACAAAAGCCCAAAGTGCAGGGCAAAGGGGAACAAACTAGACACTCTTGGTTTCATTTATGAAGCCAATACTGCTTATTTCCCAAATAATTTCTCTTGTCTGTAAGCACAAAAATGGATTCTATATTATAGGATACAGTGCTTGAAAGTTTATTGCTTCAGGCAGTTGTTTTCTGCTTGGATATAAGACCTCAGATGGGACCCTCTGCTCAGACTATTCAGGGTTTATTTAATGCACAAACCTGGGGGACGACAGCTCTGTTTAAAATGGAAGCTTTCATTTTAGTTCCCTTGAAGATATGGTGTATGGATGAGATGATAGATACAATTTAAAGGAATTGATTGGATGTGCATGGGAGGTACTTAAGGGTGAATATGTGTATGTTAAAATAAAGTGAACTGTTTACAGCATATATAGGATCCCCAAGGGAGATCTTCAAAAACTTCAGGGTCCCACTTACAGTCCATTGGACTTGTGTTCCTCTTAGTCCTGTGGATAGTTTTGGAAGTCTTTTTATAGTCTTCTTATATCTTCTTTTGTTTGTGCAGCTAAATCAGTGTGTGCTTTACAAGGAATAGTTAATACTATCCAAAGTAGCAGTAGTGCTCAATGTACACAGGGCTTTTACAGCGATGTCATGTTTATCTCACTTTTCACTGAGGCTTGCCTCAGACCTGTACATAAATGCTATACGAGTCACTCCATGTTTTGACAGCAGAGATAACTACAGTGCACCGGTACATATACATGTAGTTTTCTAGGTAAGGTCTTGTACCTACCATTTAGAGGGATGAACTAGGCAAGTGACTTTATTATAGACATCGCTATAAACCCTGGTGTCCTAGCTATGAGTTCTGTGTAGGATATTCACAAAGTGCCGCTAACAACAGGTTTTCTCCTCCACTCTCTTCCCCCCCCCAAAAGAGACTGGATCGGCGTATAAACAATGAAGGAATACAAAAGAAATGCAACCACACACTGCTGTATTACAGGAAGGTCATGCACATTACACATATACGTATGTAGAAATAATTTGCTTAAAAATAAGGAGGAAAAATGAAATTACATGATCAAGCACACCGTACTAGGTATCTTAAAAACACTGTAAAGAGTTCTAGAGAAGATGTTGATTTCTTCTAGCTTGTTCAGAGTTGCATCTTACGAAGTGAAGAATTTGCTGATGAACTTTCAAGTAGTAATAGTCCAAGGAATTTACTAGAGAACTATGGATCACATAACAAACTTCTTATAAAATATTTAAAAGTCTGTCAAACTCTGGAACAAGAATGTTGTTCTCCGTTAAACACCACAAATTGAATTGTGTTCCCAGTCAGAGGCAAAATTCCATTGATTTCTGTGGGTCTGGAGTTACAACTTATTAATTGGTTACAAAATTCTATTAAAATATTACTACTATTGATTAATTTGGGTCATTTATTAAATTAATTTGTATGGAACTACTTATTTTTCAGTAAGCTTGGTTTCTTTACATTGTTGCTTGTCATGGGTGCATGATCTTATTATTAAAAATACTCTTTAGCTTGTTTTAATGTGAACTGTGAGAAATTACTATCACTGTTTATGTTCTTTATGCCTATAAACTATGCCAGTATGAGTGGAGTGGGTCTCAGAAAAAATATTGGCCTGATTGCACAAAAGACCTTTATTAAAAAAAATATATATATATATATATATGGCATAGTCCTGCAGCAAATAACCAACACAGTGTTTGTGGTCTGTGCAATACTGAAAAATGTTGTAAGCCACAAGGAGTTTGCAAGGGAATCCTGCTGCTTCTAAAAAGAAGGATGTGAATGAATTTGACCTGTATGGATTACAAAAGAAATATTAACTTTCACAAAAAAGATGATATTTAGGATGAACATAGAGCTATGTTTATTCTCTGAAATAAGTGATATTTTTCATAAATTTCAGCTTACCTTCCTCTCCTGAATACATTCTTCATGCAACCTTCCATTAAACCTACAGTAAATCAATCCTTTAGTAAAAGCTTTTCTTTAAACCATTATTATCTTGTCCTTATTCACTGTTATCCCCTCTTTCCCAGGCAGAAAAAAAAAAAAAACAGCTGCTTAACTCCTCTCTTTGCAATAGGCCAGAATTCCGTATCACAGTGGAACTTTAAGCCCTTTATTACTGTTTTACACATAAAACACAACCCAAAGCAAAGCCACACAACCCAAAAGCTATTGCAAGTTACTGTTAAAATTATATTAAACATTCACCTTTCCATGCATTGAAATCATCCATGCTGCAGCATTAATCACAGCAGAGCCTACTGGGGGGTAACTGCAGCTCCAAAATGCAGCCCCAACAGCAGCATTTACAGGGCTGAAGGCAAAGGCAGCTTTCTAGCTGCCCTTCTGTGCAGAAGCTGAAATCCATCCAGACAGATTGAGTGCTTCAAAAATAGGAAAAGGCAGGAGGCATCTAGACATACTGACTTTTGGAGTATGAGCTTTCAGTCTTGCTGTGCAAATGCTGGCTGTCTGTGGGGTAGTGGGTTGGTGCAGAGTATCCGTAGCTTCTGGTTTTCTCACAACAGCGGCAAAAGCAACAGAATATGGCTCCAGCAGCAATGAGGCAGAAGGCAGCCACCCAGCCCAGGTAGAGGGCCTCTCCAAGCTCCCTTTTCTGTGCAACGTTGACCACGGGGTTGTAGAAATCACGGATGATGGTGTTGGCAACCCAGCAGAGTGGAATGAGCTCAACGGCACCCGAGAGGATGAAGAGGAGGCCAGCTGTCAGAATAATATAGCCCTTGGCTTGCCAGCTGCTCTGCGCACACCACGTGCACTTCATCCCAATAACGGCAACCATGAAAGCGAGGAATGAGAGCACTGACCCAGCACACATCAGCCCTCTGGATGCCTGCAGGTCTGGCGAGAGGGCCAGCACGGAGTCGTAGACCTTGCACTGCATCCTGATGTTGGCTTGCCTGATGCAGTGCATCCACAGGCCTTCCCAGATGGTCTCAAACACGATGATGTTGCTCTCGATGAAGGCAGACACCCTCCACTGAGGCATGCCCGTGACAGCGAACGTCCCAATCATGCCAATGCCACCAACAAGCAGCCCAGCAATCTGCAAAACACCACCGACCATGTTGCCTTTGCAAGGTGAGCACACCTCAGCAGGTTCCCTGAGCCAGGGAAAGAAATGCTGGAAAAAAAATGAACAGCTTTTTCCAAAGGTCGTTCTCCCTTTTGCAAAGAAAGTTTCAGAGTCAGTCTGCGCAACTTCAAACCAGCTTAAATCTGGCACACACTACCTGGGACTTGGCTGCGCCTTCATCGCCTTTATAATTCCCCTGTCACCACTGACTCAAAGAGGCAAACTGAGCAATCAAGTGGAACAACTTTCCAAAGCAAGAGAAAGGACAGGGTGTGTGTAAACCAGCCAGAGCCACTTAGCATAAATGTACCTTCTGAGGAAAATGCTTTGCATTGAAGTCACTTATTTTAAAAAAAAAAAAAAAAGAAAGAAAAGAAAGGCCTGCCCTTAACTCTAGCTATTGTCTACAGGTTTGCCTGTGCGAAGGAAATGGACTGGTCTCAGCAGGGAGACTTAGGTGTGCACTGGTGCAGTTACTGAAGCTGTTGCACTGAACAAGCAAGAATATTCTGCCTCTGCTCGGCTCCGTGGCAAATAGCCAGGAGGAAAGCAGAGCCGTGCTCACTGCCATCGGGCCTCTGCTCCCAAAAGTACATTTGCTTGAAGGAGAGTACTGTAGTGACAGGATCAAGGAACAAAGCAACTCAAAAGGATAAAGATAAGATGACTCTGAACCTGAAACAGTTCTGCAGAGGATAATCAAAGCTGCAAAAGACCATTTAAGAGGTAGAAAGGAACAATAAGGGACCTCAATCCTGCTAATACCTGTACACATATATAGCTTTATACATTTCTGTTGCTCTACTGAGTGTTATGGGAATAAGCAGGCTTCTGGAGATATCCACATGTTTAAATGATTGCACAATCAGGTCTACAGAATGATGACAATCTAGGTAGCAAACTGTTTTCCTGCGCAAAAGTGAACCCAGCAATTACCCTGTGATGGTGTCCAGTACAATGGAAGGTATTATCTCTTCAAGTAAAGACCTATTAGAGCTATCAATGTACAAACAAATGCTTTAGAAAAGCATCATTTTAATTAAAAAAAATTAAACATCACAATTATGGAGAGCAGGTGAACTGTTCATTCAAGAGTTCTTGTGTGATGTGACCAGCAGACAATCCTGGAAAATGTCAGGTGAAGAAATTTGGGAAAGTCAGAGCAGCAGAAGCCACAGTCAAAAATCTAGAAAAAAAAAAAAAACAGGGGTGTAACAGTGTATGCTTTTTACAAATTCATATAGCTATGAATGTATGCATGAAATACTCAGCTTGATCTCTGCATGTGCCTTAACATGAAAAATAAAAAAAATTGGCATAAACTAGGATTTTCTGTTATAAAGTAGTACTCCATATGTTAAGACAAGAACCAATTTGTTACACTGTAAAAGATCAATTTAGGATATAATTAGCTAGATGTTGAAATACTAGTCTCCTGCTATTCATTTGAACTTCTTGCGTCTATTTATTTCTTGCCATTTCTATATCTTCAAAAACAGAAAGTAAATGCAAAAAGAAATAGACTAGTGCAGTGCTAAATATGCCAGCTTGCTGGCATATCAAAGATAGAGAAGAGATAAAAGTCTCACATGTAATATTTTTTGCTCCCTAAATGTGTTTCTGTCTGTGTGTGTGTGTAAAACTACAGTTAGGAGGCAAGGGAAAGTAAGAAGCACTTGACAAATCTTTCCATATTCAGTTTGGCTTTCATATCCACCTGCTTTTCCAACCTCTGCAGCAGGCTGCTGCTTATAAAGACATGCTTAAATCATGAAGGCAGGTTGCCTCTCCTTCTGTTTCTGGTCCCTTGAGCCCTAATTTGTGGCCAGACAACTTTCCATTATGCCCTTTTGGTTTTGCTTATTTCTCTGAAATCAAACCTGCTATCTGCATGCCTTTCCTAATCCAAAGGCACTGAGACCCTTGCCCTGAAAAGTACAGTTAAGTCTGATGGTAGCTCCAAAAGCATTTTAAGGGATGAGAAGCCAAGCAGGAGTCTGTTTTTTCGGGTTTGCTCCTGCTGCAGTGGTGCTCAGGGGTATCTGATCCACTGCCTGCTCTGCAGTTCTGCCAGACATTGGTATTGCAGTTTTGGCTCCTGCTTGCCTTCAGTCAGCCTCCCCTGGCAGTTTGAGCCCCTTCTGCTGTGCCTGTGAGCAAGGCAAGGGAGATACCTATAGCCTCCTGAGTCAGGGACCATGACTGCCGTGTGAGCTGAAGGCCCATGTCACTTTTGATTGCCCCTGGGCTTTACACTCTGCAGCCCCATGCCCTGCTGCGCTCCTTGCCTTTGCTGTCCTGCCCGTGCAGGGGAGTGGGTAGTGCCCTCAGCCCAAAAGTGAGGTGTGCTGCAGGTGCAAGGGCGCTGGGGGGTAATAGCTCTCCTCCTGGTACAAGCAGCAGGACTTATTTTTGTTAGAGACTACTGAAGTTCTAATTTACAGGACGTGGAAAATAATTAGCTGAGCAAATATAATTTAACCATGTTATTGATTAATTTACAAAACCATTAAAGCCTCCATATAAATTCATGGTGAGATTGTGTCTGCGCCAAGGATTCAGTATTTGCACATTCTTAGAAGGATTAAATTTTAGCGCCTTATCTTGCTTAAAACCATTTTCAGAAGGAAACATGAGGAAATCTTATTTAGCGTCATGGATTGCATCTGCTTGTTTACAATTAAAACACAGGAAGGGGGCAAGTCAAGAATCTCATTATTCATTCTTCTCTGTACTCAAACATGCCACTTCATTATAGGGAAATATCAGAAATACCTGTGACTAGCTGATCATATTTCACTGTTGGCCACAGGATCCTATTGCTTTGTTATAAAACAAATATGCACATACATAATTTAAGCACCCTTTCCTTTCCTTTCCTTTCCTTTCCTTTCCTTTCCTTTCCTTTCCTTTCCTTTCCTTTCCTTTCCTCTCGGTATTTCATTTTATTTTTTCTTTTGTTTTTCGTTTTCTCGTTTTCTTTTCCCACTATGTTAAGGAATTAATATCCTTAAAGGTAATGTCAAGCTTTTCTGTATGACCCGGGTATTTTCCTGATCGGTGTTCCCAGCTCTGCCCTCCTCCCCTTTCTCCTCTCCAGAGCAGGTGAGTAAGTCAGCGGCAGGCACCCGTTGTTCTGTATACTTGGCGAATAATATGGAACTAAAGCAACTACAGCACTGCCTGAGCTGAAAATACATAACATTTCAGGACTGGGCTTGCTTGGTCTGTCTGTTAGCTTCAAACAGGACCCCACAATAAGGATATTTTGCTTCCCTGTCTCTTTGACACTTTGGTAGCACCTTTCTCCAATTAATCCCCTTGTGTGAGAGCAAGAAGGGATTTCTCACACTTCTTACATGGGTTATCTTCGGAATGCTGCTCACAGTTTGGGAAGGAGGTAAAGTGAGGAGAGAACCCTGTGATTAGCTCAGCTGCCACTTAGCACCATTTCTCTCAGCTTCTCTGGGAACCCACTGCTCCCCAGTGGGGCAGTACAGCCCCCAAATCCCTGTCATGACCCGTTTTCAGCCACTAAAGCTCTTCTGGAATAAAATACACCAGGAAAATATGTTTTAAGCATAATGTCCTTCCTCTTCCTGAGCATATAGCATTTTTAAATTCCAGAGTTGTGAAGCACTAACAGCAATCACTGATACTGAGGGGGAGGTGGGGAGAGGGGGAAGAACTAGTTGCTCAACACCTCCAAAAATCTCACCCTGCATCAGTAGTGCATTGAAAAGAATCCTGATTATTGATGCTCTTATGGAAAATCAGAGGAGTGTTTATGTCAGACAAGTGTTTCAGCATTTACTTTCTTGGAAAGCTATTATTAGTGTCAGTGGATGTTCACTGCTCTACGGCTCACCCCAGGTATACTGTAAGCTGGCACTTATTTTTCTTCAGGATCTTTTACCTAATGCAGCAGAACATGAAAAGCCAGTTCAACATATCTAGTGCAAGCAGAAAGAGTCACATACGTTCATAATCAGCTTCACTGAAGAGCCACTGCTTTTCAATTGAGGTAGCTTTTACTCCTGTACCTTTTCTCTCCATCACTTACCACTAAGAAGACACCGTTGTCTAGATGGCAAAAGGGACAATGACAGAAGCGCAAAAAATAATAATCCTTGGCTAGTAATATAGCAGCATTGAAGAAAATCTTTTTTCCTAATATCCCAAATAACTTTTGCTTCTCTTGCTCCCCACACTTTAAATCCCATTTAGCATTTTTAAATTCCAGAGTTGTGAAGCACTAACAGCAATCACTGATCCCATATATATATATGGGATATATAAATCCCATATATAAAATCCATGACAATGTGATGATGTTCCCCTCAGATTAATATGCGATGCAGAAATTTTAATTTCCCTGTTTTTAACTTCTGTTTGTTTTGTGAAGTGTTAATGCAGAAAATTTGCCTAACCTGGAAAAGGGGCACACAGTTCAAAAATAGGATTTCTGAAGATACCCCGTGGCTAAAGAGCATCAGAGGCAACAACTACCTATGCTGTCTGCCTCTATACACCTTTAACAGCTGAAACCTCACGAAGAGCTGGATACAAAGAACTGGCCTATTATGTTGCTGAATCTTCATAAGAATTAACAGTAGACAATGTCATGCTAAAGGAAGGGATGAAAAGCTATCCACTTGACAGCTTGAAAAACAGACCAGATAAAGTTCATAGGCAGGTGTCAGGGAATCATTCTGCACCAGGACAGATTCACCCTGAGGAGGCTATAGGACATTTCTTGCCCCAGACGCTAGCATCGGATGTGCGAGTTCTCCCCGAGAGCTAGAAAGGGTCATATCGGAAACCTGACTTCTGATACCTAGCTTATGCTCACTGAAACCCATTGCTCCTCTGCTGTGAAATGAGTAGGAACGTGAAGTATTTTGTACAAAGTCACTTTTTTCTTCACACAGAAAGAGACGTGATCACTAATATGAAGGACTGAGATGAATATATTTCTTCATTGTTTTAGAAAAAGTTCTGTGATTGATGTGTTTGAAGGAAAATTTAAATCCCATTTTATCCCATTCAGGTGGTTGCCTTAGTAGCATTCTCTAGCATCTCCTGCAATTATCCTACAATTTACAGATTCCAGACCTGCTTTAAAATGAAATGTTGCCTAAGCTGATTTGATTAAAAGTTTTACATCTCGGGACAAAACCTATCATTTGTGGCATTTCTGCCCCAACCCAGCTGAAGCATCACCGTATTACATGTAATTTTCTTTTCTAAAAGTTCCTCAGGCTTTTATTTTTAGCATTCCTAACATTCTTGCTGTGAAGGGCTGCCCATCCTGAATTGTAAGACTTTCATGAGTGTGACATGATAGCTCATTAAAGAGAAAAACATCTGGCTAATGCTTGTCTTTTGTTATACTCCAGGTGCCTCAATGACCACTGCAGGATTTCGCAGGTGGAAATGAGAGCAAAACTTCAGTTTTACCTGCTTGCTTAGAATCTATATTAAGAGTTTAGTAGAGAAAATGCTCAGAGGGGATAAGGATTGTTTTCAATTCAATTAATAATGTTTAATCTTTTGGTGTAATAAAATCATTGCGATGGTAATGTACATATTGTAGAAACAGTCTGGCATTTTTGAGGCATAACAGTAAACTTGCAGATATTTGTAGTAACCTGAGGGGAAGGAATGAAAGGGGGACTCAGACAAGCAAACCCACAGATTCAAAATATGTGCTGTGTGAAGTCAGAACTAGACTGAAGAGGGAGTGTTGTTTCTTCAGCACAGCAGTTAATCTGCAACCCGGAGAATGGGCACATGGATGCTTTAGAGGTAACGCTGCGATGTCAAGACCTTGCACAAATACAAACAGCATGTATTTCTTGCTTCTGGTTTTTAGTCTTCATGATAGGCTTCCCCACTCTATTTCTCGATTTTCCTTTTTTATTCTTGTTAGAAAAATCCAGGCTTGTATCCCAGAAGCTTTCTAACACGTTTTTGCCTCTGCAATAGCTTACCTAGCTTTAGCACTAATGGATTTTTGTGGATGAGCAAAATAACATCTTCAAAACCAGATCATCACAGCCTGGCATGATTTCCGGAAAAAGAACAGACAAATCAGTAACACAATAAATATCCTCAAGCAGGCCAAAAAGCTCTAGAGTTTTAGTCTCTGCATGGCAATCGCTGTAACAGGATACATATTTTGTGCCAGAAGCCAGCAGCTGGCAGGTTTTTGGAGCACTCCCACAAATCTTTCGAAGCACAGCCTGGCACTGCTGGCGTCACTGCTCCTCTCAGCAGCTGTGCCTGAGCTCTCTTCGGCCTCGGACGCAGCAGCATCGACTCATATCCAAACCTTATCTCTTCTTACGTGTTAAGCCCACCCATATTCCAGGCAGTGCTCTAGTGTTAATAAGCCCTTCCCTATTCCGTCTCCACAACGCATTTTTGACGGTAAGAGAGATGACATAAATACGCCAGCTGTTTTACAAAGAAAGCCCCTTGAGCCTGCAATAACATTGCAGAGCACGGAGTCCACTGCTATGAAGTGTGTGCTAGTCACTATCTTTCACTAGCCACATCTTATAAATCACCCTGAACTCTGGGATGAGAGAGAAGATGGAGGCAACTGTTGCTGGCAAACAGTTTTCACTCGCTGCCTACCCAGGCCAGGGTCCCACGTTCCAGAGGGAGGAAGGAAGGAGCTGCTGTTCCACACACGGGAACTCATCACCTGTAAAAATAAAAGGGCAACAACAATTTGCTTTCTTTTATGTGGATACAACAAGGTCAGGAAACAGTCCAGCTCAGGAATCCAGGCTTAGGTGCCTTTATGAGAGCACAGCTGGGGTTGTTTTGAGTGCTGGCCTAGGGGAACAGACTTAGACTCATACTCTAAATACTCTTTACATGTGGGTATAACCCCCCCAAAGGCACTTTCCAAAGTTCAAATAGGACAAAGCTTTCTCCTTGTAAACATTGTAATTTTCAGCAGCGCTCTAGAAAAAGGGATCTAAAGCAGATATATATAACCAGGAAGCCTTTAAAAACTGAAGGAAGGATCAAAATACCATATAAAGGGGGATGGATTTCAATGTTTTCTCCTTTAGCCACTTTTTTCCCAAACTGATTGGGAATCCATATGTCCTAGTTTGCTTCTGGGTTAAAAATTTCTCCTTTATTGCAAATCCTCCTTGTTTGTTGGCTTTCCACTGCAGCATCCATTAGTAACATTGGCCAGGGGTAGCCAATACTCTCACAGACCAGGTGTTCCCGTGGCGGATCCCTCCTGAATCCTGCAGGAGATCCACTCGTGGAGTAACAGCAACATCAGCCCACTTATAATGCCAAAACTCTTCAAGGCAAAGTGTTCCCGCTGCAATGTTATTCACAGGCCAATATGCTCTTAAATTAGTTGGGGTGCTGCACAATTAATCTTTACAAATTTACAGTGAAATACCTACATGACTAAATGAAACAAGCTCTAGATGAAATAGGTGAGTGGAGGCAAGAAAAAAGAAGAACTTTCCTGACATTTCAGTATTATTCATAATATTTAACCAAACATACAAGAAATTTTCTGAAAGATATTTTAACCGAAGTGATCACCATATTCAAAGCAAAGTTGTTTGCTCACCAAAAGGCATAAAAGCAAAAATTAAAAAAAAAAAAAGGTAAGACGTGGTTTGGGGCTAACAGAACAGCTGGAAACAGGCTGAAGTGTGCTGGGCTGTTGGTTTTTTCACCTGAACCACAGCAGGAAATTGCTGGCTTCCAGGGAGCTCCCCTCTTGGGGATTGTTTACAAGCCCTGGCTCCTTGAGAGATGCAGCTCCTTGGATTTCCATTATTACCTGTCCAAGCCCTTTTCTCTTTCTGAGAAAACTGCAGGTATGTACGCAAACTGTCATTCACCTCACTCGTGCTTCAATATACAGCTGTTGCCCCCATATCCTGCATATGTGTACTGACTGCTCAATGTGGAGATCTTCCCGTCTGCCCCATTCCTTGATCTTGCTGCTCTCTGTGCATCCAGGTGGAAAGGACACTCTGCCTGAGGTGAGAGTCTCTGCCCAAATTTCTTTGTTGCCTCTTGGTGTGAGTCAGACCTATGACATTACAGAGCATCTATGAACAGCACTTAAGCACTGCAGAATGCATCTGCACATTTGGTGATGGTTTTTATATCTGTTTGCAGCCTCCCCAACTGTGTCTTTTAGATCAGCACCTTCTCCCAGATTTGTACTAAAAACTTATGCCAGCAAACTCACGTTCGATTTTAGTCTATTAAAATGTAAACCATCAGATGGCACATGTTCAGCTGGCACAATACACTCGTACTTTCATGAAAGTCCTGAACAAAAATACTTTTCGGAGATATAGCAATCATCCTGAAACGTTATCAGTGCTATGACACTGCACCTCCTCTGATAAGTTAAACTTATCCTCATTGGGAAAGTGTTCAATTTTCTCCAACGTTTCTTTGTTCGACTCTGTGACCTGTTCTGACGGAGTGCCAGATTGGGATGCACACATGGAATGCAAGAAGGGCCGGGTGCAATTTTTCCAAGGACAATATTTTTCAATCCAAGCAGGATTTGGCTTTCAACAACAACATATGCCACAGCAAATGTTCTTTTCTGTCAATGTAATTCATTATGAGGTGAAATTTCCAAATAAAATATTTAAACAATGACAGAAATTCTAAATATTTAATTTAGAAATCTCACCAGTGAAAGTAAGTTAAAAAAGTTCTTAAATAAAAAGCCATCATTTTTCTCCATGTGATCTATTTAAAAAGCCAAAACCTTTCTCTCTGCACACTGAGAGAAGTATTACTGAATGGAATTTTATATGAAAAATCCCATGAAAAAAAAATAAACTTTTTAAAGGGATTTTAAAAATATATATTTCTCCATCTATTTCCCAGAGATACCTACCCTTTTTTCAAAGAGGTAAGCAATTTGCCACAGACAGTGCTTTCACCCTTTCTCACAGACACACACACACATTTTTTCTTTTGGAAAAGCAAGCTGTAAGAGCTGCTGTCTCTTGGTTATGTCTGCTAAAGGAAAAGGAAAGCAGTAACACAGTCATGTCCCTGTCTGGCGCAGCAGACCTGACAGAGAAAGCAACTGCCTTAGGCCTGAAACTATGGACCATTTATCTAATTCTGAGCTTCCAGTAGGTGTATGCATCTCCTGGGCTATAGGTAGAAGAAAAAAAAAAAGTATTAATCTATGCCCTGCCCCTAGAACAGGACTGTGGAGAAGTCACTGAGCCTCTGCTTGGTTTCAGCCAAGAGCCATCTGCAGTCACAGAGCATTCTTTCTTCACTATTAAGAAGGTGTAAGAAATCAGGAAAGGAAGGCAAGAGACCAGCATGGATGAGTCGAGACCTGCTGGTCAAACTAAAGGGCAAGGAGGAATTGCACAGGCAGTGGAAGCAGAGACAGGTATCCTGGGAAGAGTACAGGGACATTGCCCAGTTGTGTAGGGATGGGATCAGGAAGGACAAGGCGTGGCTGGAGCTGAACTTGGCAAGGGATGCAAAGAATAATAAGAAGGGCTTCTATAGGTATGTCATCCAGAAAAGGAAGGTCAAAGAAAGTGTACCCCCCCGATGAGCATGACTGGCAAACTGGTAACAACAGACAAGGAGAAGGTTGAGGTACACAACAACTTTTTTGACACAGTCTTCATAGAATCATAGAATCATAGAATCATGGAATAGGTTGAGTTGGAAGTGACCTTTAAGGGTCATCTAGTCAAACCCACCCCCTTGCAATGAGCAGGGACATCTTCAACCAGATCAGGTTACTCAGAGCCCCGTCCAACCTGACCTTGAATGTTTCCAGGGATGGGGCATCTACCACCTCTCTGGGCAACCGGTTCCAGTGTTTCACCACCCTCATCATAAAAAATTTCTTCCTTATACCTAGTCTAAATCTACCCTCTTTTAGTTTAAAACCATTACCCCTTGTCCTATCACAACTGGCCCTGCTAAAAAGTTTGTCCGCATCTTTCTTATAGACTCCCTTTAAGTTCTGAAAGGCTGCAATGAAGTATCCCCAAAGCCCTCTCTTCTCCAGGCTGAATAACCCCAATTCTCTCAGCCTGTCTTCATAAAAGAGGTGTTTTGTCCCTCTGATCATTTTCGTGGCCCTCCTCTGGACGTGCTCCAACAGCTCCATGTCTTTTCTGTGCTGAGGAGTCCAGAGCTGGATGCAGTACTCCAGGTGGGGTTTCACCAAAGTGAAGTAGACCTTTAGATGACCTTTAAAGGTTCCTTCCAACCCAAACTATTCTATGATTCTATATTATTCTGAAAATTTTCAATTAAGAATAAAACCAAAAGTAGGAAAAAAACTATTAAAAATAAATGCATTGAATATATGTCCAGTCTATCTCTGCAACAGCCCAAGTGAGAATAAGCAGTAGAGTTTCAATTAGAGTATCAAATTTTGTGTTACTGATCAGTTATTACAAAATTTCTCCAATACCAAGTGCCATATGGAATCCTGCTCCCACCCCTCTTGAAGACATATGCAAAACTCCCATTGCCCTATTTTCATGCAAGCAATTTCTATTTCCAAAGAAAGTAAAACAAGCAGCCTCTCAAGTTATAACAAGAGGACTGGCTGGATCATTTTTTGTCCTTGCACAACTTGCCTGGCTACTGTGGAACTCCATGGAAACAAGCGTGACAGTGACGTGTGAGGACATCTTCTCAAGCCCACCTAGGAAGAGCACACATGGAATGGAGAGGCATTGCATCCTCTCCAGGCCCCTGGACTCCTGCACTTGAATGCCCAGCGACTGCAGGGTTGTGCGGAAGTGCCCTCCAGCACAACATCAGGGCAAGCAGGATCTTCCTCCAACATAGATGGTGAACCCATACCAAGAACCACCTAAGTGGATGTTTCATGTGCCTATGTCTACAGATGAAGAGAAAAGCCACAATGACATATGTATGAAGTGCTCTGCCACCACATCCCTGCTGGAGGGGAGCACCATAGGTAGATGTTGGTGATAGCCAGATGGAGCTGCAGCTTTGCAGGTGCCTACAGAAGCTACTTCAGCCTCAGAACAATGATATTCTGGTGCTCACACCAACATAGAGTGCGAAAGGCTGAATACACCCCTGACGACTATAATTTTGGTATAATGGACATATATCAACCAATGTCCCAGGAGATGAAGGTGAAGGATTTCTGAAGCCATCAATTGCTGACCCAGGAGCATTCCTGCCCTCAGTCATGCCTGGATTCACTACCTCTCTGCCAGCTACTCTTTCTCTCCCCTCCCAGCCATTGGTACAAGGGTGAGGCCTTAGATTATCACCCAAGGTCTGGTGTTAGGATATATCTCCACTACACACCATACCACAGCACAGAGCCAATGGAGCTCCAAATTAGGTTGGTGTCCAGCAAATCCAGGTGAGATGATTTCTGTTGTGACTTGGCTGCTTCCTCCGCTGAGCACACAAAATTTTCTCCACGCAGTCTGTCAATCTGCGGTCTATGCACACGCTTCAGGACATGTGTCCCTTCATATCTACTGACAGATAAACAGAAGAGCCTGTACAGTAGTGCAGGATTTAATTATGATATTTCTCATATCCAAATTCTTAAGTCCACCCTTGGAAATATGTAGGACAAGGGAGATGTGTAAGGCTGCATTCAGGAATAAGTCACCCCTTCTAATCAATATCAAAACAGAAAAATACAGTTTATAGGCATAAAAGGTCCCCTAAATGTGCAGTTCAGCAATATTTAAGTGATCGCAATCTGTCCAGCTGCTTCACACAGTTCTCACCTCAGCAGTATCTGAGCATCTTCCAGTTTATGGCTATAATGTCAGGTACCTCTCAATTAAGCATGACAATACCTAGCACTTGTCAACTGCCCTTGTCAGCTGGTAAGCACATTACAATGATTAATTAGGCTTTGTGATACTCATCAGACATAGGTTGCTAAGTACAGTATGGTTATCTCAGTTCAGTGACAAAAAGCCACTAATGCACTTACAGCTGTCCAGCCATCAGAAAATTATGTATGTGGTTCACGCCTCAAAATGTCAGTGTTCTGTTACATTGTGGTTATCATCCTTTTCAAGGACTGAGAAGTCTCTTTTCTTCTGTGCTTTCCTGAAATACATACCTGCCTTGTCAGCACTTCCAGCTCATTTTCCCTTCCTGTTAAATCATCAGCAATTTTGAAGCATTAGGATATAAAAATTGCTTACTGGCTGCCTGGTCACTGAGCACGTTGGTGAAACAGACTTTCAAGCCCATACGCGGGGGTAGGAAGCAGGGCTGTGCTAAAGTTTCTGCTAATTCCGTTTCGAAATGCTACATGGTGCCTGTAAACCAGAGTTAGTGGCTGCTAAGCTTCCTCCTTATGAATCCGGGTATGGGGAATGCACATAAAGTGTAGGAGGGCACATATCTGGAGGCAATAGCTAGCATCTCTTAAGAAAACTAATGGGCCAAAAAATCTGCACACAAGTCAGCCCACAAATGTGCGGTGTAACCCACTGGGACGTGCACTTCACTAACAGTCAAGTTGTTTTTGAATAAGGCATCCAACAGGGCAAGCGTCGAGCAACACGAACCATTCAGGGCAAGATCAGAAGCATCACTTGATTCCTGCCTTTCCACACAAAAGCATTGGTGGAATCCTTTGTGGGTTGGGTTTTTTTTGTTTCCATTTCTTCAGTTTTTGGGGCAAAAGGGAAAAAAAGTCTTAAGAACCATGTGCTGAAATGTCTCCAGATTTGGAATATCTCCCCTATTCTGACTGCTGCAAGGCACCCCACAGCTTCAGGACAATGCAAGGTTGTACATTGGATCATTTAGAGAAGTCAACCTTGAAAAGAGAAAAGTCTTTATTTTTATCTAAGACAGAATAGTGTTCCCTTACAATCTCAAAGATAGGAGACTGAAGAGCATGCCTGCAGCAGCGATTTAAGCTAACCTTTTGCCCTTGCTCTACAAGAGCCTGGAGGGGCTCACACAGTCACTTACAGCTGTTCCTGGCTTCCCACTGCAGCCTGAGCTTCCTGTTCTGAGAGAGAAGGGGATCTGTTGAGGCTGTAAGGATGGAGCTGAGACTCTCCTGCCAAGGAAGGGACATGGTGAGGTGAAGAACAGAGCCAGGAGAAAAGCCCTGGAAAGCAATCACACTGTTCCTGCTGCCTTCAGGCATGGGCAAGGAGCCCAGAAGCTCCCTCCAGCTCTGGGACCTGGCACCACTGGAGTCACCATGGGGCATTTGGCCATTCCCACCACCCCACTGATGGCCACCACCAGCTCTGCCAAGAGCTGTCCTCCAGACAAAATATCCAGTGATCTTTCTGTGAATGTCCAGGCAGCAAAAACAGTGCCAGCAGGTCACCCTCGGGCTTCCTCTCCGATGTCCTTGACCCACAGCCAGGAGCTGCCCTGTGCCAGGGTGCGTTGCATGTAGGTGTGCTCGAGGGCGACCAGCTCAGGGCTGAGCTAGCTTGGCTGAGCTGATGGGGCTTGGGAGCTTGCAGGGGTGAAGGACCTGATTAAACAAAGTGCTACTGGCCATGGCAGTGAACTGCTTTGCCAGCACAAATAATTAACCTGGTAAAAAAACCCTGGTAACTCAGTCACCAGTTTCAGACACTGTATCTTTGGGAAAGATTCGCTTAAAACATGAGCAAATACTTCAGGTTCACTCTACACCCACTGAACTGCATTGTGTACTTATGCCTGATAGTTTAAACAAGATTTTTGCGTGAGGTTTTTTTAATTTATTCTAGTTGATTGGATCTAAAACCTCTAATAAATGCACACATTTGTACTATTTATTGTCACGGTTTAAAGCTGGGCCAGCTATTAACCAGGTGGCAGATGCTCTCTGTTAACCCTCTCCCCGCCCCTAAGGGAAAGCGAAAGGGAAAAGGGAGAGAGACTTATGGGCTGGAAAGTTAAAACAGTTTTAATAAACTATAGTAATGAAAAAGAATATAATAACAATAATAATAGAAATAATCAAATATATACAAATATATACAAAACCAAGACTGAGAGCTTGGAAATCCTCCTCAGGCAGAGTTGCTCCCCCCAGCACAGGCAGAGGGGAAAAGGCAGTACCTCCCCCCAGCACAGGCAGAGGGGAAAATGTAGTAGCTCTCCCCAGCACGGGCAGAGGGGAAAATGCAGTAGCTCCACCCAGCACGGGCAGAGGGCAAAATGCAATAGCTCCCACTGCCATCACACCTGCAGGCTTTTAACTGGAAAATTGGCAAAGCTGGTACCAATCAGTGGGAGACAGGAGGGCCCCTCCCTCCTGGGCCCCACCTCCAGGAGGCAGTGGGTTAGTGATAAATAGGAAAGTGAGAATGACGTGCGTGGGATGGAATACCTCGTTGGTCAATCTTGGGTCACCTGCCCTGTCTGCTCCCCCTTGCAGCTGCGACCCCCCTTTGGCTCTTCACTCATAAGCAGTGAGAAATTTAGCAGTGACTTTGGTTTCTTTAAGACTAATTGGCCTGGTTTGGGCCAAACCAGGACATTTATACATAACCATTTCATGCAAAATAAATCTTCTATCCGGGCTCTTGCTGGCCTCTTGGAAGATGTTATACTGCAGCTGTCAAAATTAGCTTAGTAATAGTAATTTAGTAATGGTCCAAGTATTAGTTGGACCATCAGATTAGTGTCTTGCAAATAACAACTCCTATGTCTTGGGATGTTACATCCCAAGTATTACAGACATTCACTATCAAATAACAATGATAAGGTCATTTATTCTGGCAACACTAACGAATTCCATTCAAATTATTAAAAAGAGGTACTACCTCTAAAATCAGTTTCCTGAGCAGTTAAAAAAAATTATGTACCTTTTGACCAAAAACCTTAGACAAAATCAATAGTCTTGGCTTCCATCTGGAAATTAAAGATGCAGTAGGTAATCGCTGAAAAACAAGCTAAAAAGCTGCCTGGTCCCAGTGGCACTGAAGGCAAATTCTCATCTGTCTTGGTTTTGGATTTCTACAATAAATGGATGATACACGTGTTGTTAAGCCAGACTTTGCCCTCTGCAGGAAAGGAGTGTGCAGCTATGGTTCTTTGTTCTTGTGAAAAACAAGGCAGGTCAGAATTGTTTGCGATGGTGCCTTCTGCAGCACTGTCCTTACCAAGTGACAGACACTATGTTAGCTATAAGAGGACTAAACAAACAAATGTGATACAGATGGATGAAGAGGAAAGAGAAATATGGGGAATAACTCAGTGTGACGACAAGCACATCACTTCAGTTCTAATCCCTTCTCTTCCCTCCTCTGCAGTGTCCCAAATAATCCTTAACTAAATATTTTATTCTGAAACTATGTTGTCTCTTATCTTCTCACACCGTGTTTTTGTATTTGATCTTAATCTTCTTCTGTTTAACTTGGACCGGCCTCTGGCCTTTTCACATTTAAGGATTTTCTTTCTGCAGAAATTTCCTATTAGAAGTAGAAAAAAAATAAGTATTTCTGTTGGTAAATAAGCACATAGGATCTAATGTTATATGTGGGGAAAAAAGATATGGACATTTTAGCATGAGTTTATTTTCCTAAAAGTTAAAGACAAGTCGCATAATTTTTTCTTATAATGATATTTTCCATAGGATGAAGGCATGCTGAAGGCAGTGCAGCGAAATTACACCAATTTACAATATTGAAATGCATCATATCTCCAGCCTGCTGTCTCAGGAGCGTGCCTCTAGCTCCCATAAACAGCTCTGGAGTTCTTTAGAGGAAACATTTACTTTATAATTTCACCACAAACTAGAAAGTCAACATCAGCTATAGTGTTGCTAAATTATTCCCACCCCACAAAAGCAGCTGTGAAAGAACATTATCATTACGGAACTCAAACACACTTTTTTTTTTTTTGGTTACAAATTCTCATGTGAGATTGTCAATGAATATTAATTCTCATTATCCCAAAATAACATTAAATGTGCTTTCAGTGATAAATTCCTCACAAGACAATCAAGACTTCATATTTTCTATTGCCACTTGAGTTTCTTCTGGTGGATGAGGAACTCCTTTTCAGAGCTGGAGCCTGAACGTTGGTGGTAATTCAACGCTGTGCCTTTCGAAGCACAGTCCTGGTTCTTTTGGTTTCCCCTCTCTGATGTAAGGCCATTGCCAAGAGAACCTGCATATCAAACCAGCTTTCCTTTTTCTCACATATTTCAGAGCAGGGAGTGGAATAAATAAATGTAAGCATAAAAAACCCCTTTTCTTTAGCAACTATGTATTTATTCCGACCTTATTGTGCTACACAAAAAAGCTGGACTTGGAATACAGCTCCAATGCCACAAAGCTGCAACTATAGAGCACATGTGTTTTGGCTGCCACACATAAGAACTGAAATCCAAACATGGACTTCAGTATGGGATGTGTAGGCTCAGCAGGGACCTCAGATTTAGTTTGGGAGCTCATGCTGAAGCCCAAGCCACTGACGGGCCATTACTGCCATTACTTTTGCTAGCTAAGTAAAAAAAGGGGATGTGTCCTAGTGCTTTAATCGCATTTCTATTTGAGTAGAAATGGCAATTATTGTACAGAATTATCTGCAAAAGGTGTGCAAAATATTTACAGTGAGTGATGAGTCCTTGGGCTTATGTTTCCATACTTGAGGAACTTGGCCTCAGGTTTACTGGCTTCATAATTATAGTAGAAACCTCCTCCCATTTAGCCACCCTCACATCATGCTGCCTGAAGTTTTGTAAACCCAGACAGCAAATGAAGACATTGGGGTCAGCCATAGCTGAGAGAGAAAAAAGTCTGCTGTAATGAACTCAGCCTGCAAATTTATTAATTTCCCTCTTTTTAAACACCCAAACAAACCCACACAGTATATTTGTTTCCAACCAATGCAGACTGCAGGGTTTTATTAGCTGAAAGCTCCACAAATTGAGCCTTGCTGAGTTTGCAGTGCTGTGACTATAACCCAAGTTTTAAAGGAAAGAGAAATGGCCGTAGGATATCTAATTACATCCTGGATCAAAGTGAAATGGTGAACACCTGAGTTCAGGTGGTAATATAATCAATTTTTTTAAGTGCAATGAAAACTGTTGTTGTTGTTCTAGGGTCTCTTTCAACTGCTAAAGTGTTGTACTCCTGAAGAGAAGCACAAAGATGCAGCTAACATGGAAGTAAGCATCGAGCGTATTCAAGGTGAGACGGTGTGTCACATTCTTAAGACTTTTATGGGTTTTTTTTGAAAAATATGTAATATCTTGTCAAACTCGGTTAACAGTTGCCTTTGTTTTCCTTTCTTGCATGAAAAATGAATATAAAATTTTCAGAAACAGTGACGTTGCATGCATATCTGTTTTAACAAGCAGATCTTCATCTTGTCAGGTGTGGCTTGTAGGACTTAATGTCTCTTTAGATTTAATAACATGGTTATTTTTACCAGTCTGTTCTTAAAACAGACAGTCACATACCGCTTCAGGGCAGGAGTGCAATCCTGAACCCTCATGAATATGATGAAATCTTGCACCATTGTCTAGTACAGAAAAGACAAAATGAGTTAACCCCACAGCACCGCTCTTCCTAAGGCCAGCCCTTGCAGGTAAGGCTACCTCCAGGAATTGTTCCCTTTGCTCACTGATGGCCTTAGTCTCTTCTCCCTAAAAAATGTCCTCAAATTTCCCTGTGTCACTCTCTGCAGTCCTGGGTGCTTTGTTGCCCTGTCACTCCCAATGGTGCATTGTGCTGAAGCCATGAGTGTAAAGGCTGTTCCTTTGGGAAAGCTCTCTGGAAGCCGTTCTTTCCCAGAAAATAAGACTCCCAAAGTCTGCCTCAAAAGAGGCGTGATGCTTTGTTTACTTGTTTTGGCTTCTCCTGGCTTGGTTCCTTGGGGAACCGGCTTATAGGCTTTTAGCTCTTGGGAATCCAGCTGTCTCCTGATTACAATGTTGGCTGTCCTCCTAATTTCCCAATGCACTATTTATCCTCTCCCTGCTGCTTTGAATTGCATCACCTACTCCCCAGTTTTTTTTTCATAGAGGTTCAGTACATGGAAGAAGAAATTCCCACCTGGGCTCTGCAAGAGCTGCTCTGGGAACTTCTGCGCCCAGAACCCACAATGTCACCTCTTATTGCCGTTGTCACCCTGTTACTTTGTGTGCTTACTATATATATATATATATATATATATATATATATATATATATAAAAAAATTATCATTTGTTATGCTTTGTCTTTCAAATAGCCTTGACTTGAGAAAAACTTTTTCAGCTCTGCCAAAGGTTGGAAAGGACCACTTACAAAGCTAAGGCGAGAACTGTGGAGTCCCTAGATTTCAGCCCTGAGGTACAACCTGACTAAATGACCTCTAAGTGAAAGGTAGCTCAAGCATTTGAGGCTAATTCCCATCTATGCATGTCACAAACTCTAACACAGACTCTCATGGAAGGTTGATGCATGACTACGGCACTGCATCATGCCAGCTATTGCTAGATTTTCTTCAGTGAAATCACTGAATTTGTACTGATGTAGGGTTACATAACATAAAGGAAAATTAGGTACAATTGCTGATGTTCTGGTCAGTAGTGTGTTTTTTTAATAAAAATGAATTGATGCCGACAACAAACTACCCCTTATTTCAGGATTTGTCTTCCACTGCTTTGCATTTTGAGCACTCATAGCTATCTGTGCCAACTACATGTCACTTCTGTCCTGTCATCATTTCACACCCACTTTGCATAGAAGTCAGCAGCTAGACAGAGGGATGGCAGGGAAGAAGAGCCCCTTTGAAAACAGCCTCCATGCCTCTTCCCCTGACACCACCAGGCTGAAGGTCCTGGGTGACTGAAGCTTACACAGGCCTCAGGGGCAAGGGGAGAGGTGGGATGGTGCTTTCTCCAGCTTCATCCTTCCTATACCTGCAGGACCAGCAGCACTGGAGATAGCAGAAGGGCTCCCCTCTCCACCTTCCTGGAAAACCTTCTCTCTCCAAAGGAACCTTAACCAAAGTCCAGCCAGAAAAGCTGCCAGGAGAGTTTGTCTTGCTAGGAGCAACTGCGGGGTGGAATAAAGGGGTGTGTACGCTTGGAAGTTAAAAACTCCAAGCCTAATGACTGTTTTAGTGGTGACCTGGAGCCCCCACGAAAGCAGAAAAAGCATGCTGAATGTGCTCTCTGGTTGATTACCACCCATTGTCTAAAGTAAAGCAAGTCAAAAAGATTTTTAAACCCTGCTGTGGTCTCAGGGACCAAATCAGCCAAACAAATAATTCCACTGCTTGTCGTTAACACGTCCCAGAAATGTGAAACAAAAGGTACAAGCAATATGTTGCTCCCCTCTCTAATTTTAAAGGCGGTCCTGCAGACAAGATGTTCCTTACTGCAAATTCATTACAAAGCAGCAACAATAGAGAGGCAAAGTGAAATAAAAACTCCACATCTCCCTGGGGAAGTGCAATCCATTTCTAAACCTTTTTTTTTTTTTTGCTTTTGTGCAGACAACTGACATCGGAGAGTAAGCAGACATAACAAGACTAGGTGCTATTGGCAAGCTGTGGTTAAAAGAAAGGCTGATGTGAGGTTACACTGTTCTCCAGTTTACTGTGCAAGAGAGGGAAAGAATGACAGCAGAGGTGGGAAGAATTACCATTGCTTTCATAAAAGATGGAAAATTGGTTCTCTGAATTACGGAAAGATCCAGCTTAAACATAATAATTAGCACAGAATAGAAATGGAAGTTTCTTTCATAACAAATAGCAATTACTGAGGACACCTGACTTCAGAAGCTAATGTGAGTTTGTAACGAACAGGGAACTACGGAGCAGATGTACAGAGAGCAATTTATCAGCCTGGGGATATAAGGGGCCATGGTCAGCTCCAGGCAGCATGGTGGAATATAAAAAACAGGTATTAAAATATCAATAAAGGAAACACTGAAGCCATTCAAAATACAATCTAAGAGTTAGTCACTGTATATTTCTCCAGACTGCATGGTGCCACCAAATCAAAACCTATTCCTTCCACTCACCTAGGAAGTCAAAACAAAAAGAAATGTGTTGCCCATATACTGGAAATACAGGGAGGCCTGAAGTCCTCCATAAGCATGATAGTCACCTAAAGTTGCTCAGCCCACCAGGGACATGGTGGGGAGGGGGAGCCATATATGATGCAGCTTCTGTACCTGCAAAGAACAAGAAGAAAGAAAAGATTCATGACTTCAGAAAAATTAGAAATGCAGGAATTTTTAAGGCAAGCAGAGAAAAAGTGGGGGCGAGGGGAGGCAAGGACATGGGCATGAAGGAGGCAAGGCTTTGCAGAAAGGGAGGAGGGAGTTAAATCTTCAGGGGAAGAGCAGAGCAAATAAGAAAGCAGCAAAAACCAGAGTCCCACAGAGGGGGAGGAGGAGGAGGGTGGCGCCCTCAAATGTTCCAAGATCCTGATAATGTGAATTAGTCTTGCCCTGAGATTTTTGGACTTGGTCCATCTGTCTCTTAATACTTATCAGCTGTATATCATCTTCAAGCACCTGCAGAAATATTAATCCTAACACCAGTCTTCTCAGGAGATTTGTAATGTTATTGTCCTCACCTATAAATTGGACTGCAGAAAGATAAGAAATGAGACCAGGCAGAAGGTCTTCAACTGTGTCTAAACAATGTGTCAAGTGGTGTTTTCATTCATGTTAGGCAACACTGGAAGGTTTCTGCACCTTTTCTCCCTGTAGGCACAAGTCTAGGCAAGCCATACTTTCTCCTCTGTCTTCTTGGCATAAACTGACTTATAGACCAAAACTGCAATTAATAGCTGAGGAGGAGGGATCAGCCTTTATAATATAAAGGCAAAGAGAGAACTTAATGAAGGAGTATCAATCTGATTGAGGGCAACTACCAAAGAGGAGAGGGGAATGTCACCGCGGAGCCAGGGGTGTGTGACACAGGGATATTGCAGACCAGATAGTATGAGCCATCCCTCAACTGCAAGGGAGTGTCTCTGCAATTCAAGGCCCACTGCAGTATCGTTTATGCAGGAGCTGCTAATGGGCAAGACTGACTTCCTCACTCGCAGCTGAGACGTGGGCAGCAGCGGAACTCACACTTTCATCCAAATATTTCAATGAATTTCCCCCAAGTGCTTTTAATATCTCATCGCTTTCATTGTGAGTTGATCCGATTTTCTTTTGATGCCACCAGCTGCTCCACACATGAAAACAGTTGGCTGTGAACTTTGAAGTTTAGTGCTGATTTTCACTGCAGTTTCATGCCAGGGTTCCTATAGAAGAAGATGGAGAAGTGAAAGTAGCTTGTTAGGGACACATTTCTTTTCCATCTGTCCTGGAAAGATCCTCTTCAGGTACAATGCATTCTTCTGCATGCATAGCTACAGGCATAATCCATCAGACCACAGGTCCATCTAGTCAACAATCCTGTTTCCAAAGCAGCTAGTGGCTAAGTGATGTAGTTGTATAACAGTGTGCCAAGTGTTATCCTTCCCCAGAATATTCCCAGAAGTTCCCCTCTGCAATTTTCAGCTTAGATTCTTTTCAGTGTTTTTGTATTTAATAGCTCTTAATGGATTTTGCTCCCAATTATTTGCCCAATAACACTTGGAGCCAATGTAACTGGCTCTAATGCTGTGCAGCTCACAGTTCCACATCTGAATTGCACCCTGTGTGAAGGATTGTATCCTTCTGCAGAGAGCTCCAGGGATGGCTGTTTCATTTGACCCCTTCTAGCTCTTCTGTTGGAAGAATCCGTAAACAACCATTCCCTGTTCACCCTGTCCTTGTCATTAGTGATTTAATGCACCTCTCCCATATTCCTGTGTTGTCATTTCTTTCCCAACCTGGAGAATCTTTGCTCGTACAGAAACTATTGCATATGTTCGATTATCCTTGTTGTCCTTCTTCGTATTTTTCCTGTCAGCTGTATCCCCTCTGAACTGAGAGGGCCAGATGTGAATACACATTTAGGATGCAGGCACAGCATGAGTTTGCGTGATGGCAACATGCTGCTTTCTGTTTTGATCTTCACGCCTTCCCTAATAATTACTAATTTTCAATGTGTTAGTGTGATCAATAACAAGCACTGTGATGATGTTTTCACACAACAAACTATTAGAAATCTAAGAGCTCATTCTTGAGAGGTAGCAAACACCTTAGAGGCCAACATTTTACATGTGAAATTAGGATTGCTTTATCCTGTGTACACCACTTCACGTTTCCCTACAATGAATTTCACTGACCACTTCATCATCTCATCATTTACTCTTATAATGTCCTTCTGCAGTTCTCACAATCAGCCTTGCATTCACTGCACTGAATAACTTAGTATGATCAGTGAATATTGTTCACCTCATTTTTTCCATTTTCAGATCATTTAGGAACACATTGAACAGCATGAGCTCCCCACACAAATTTCCAGCAGGACTCCACTCATGACCTTCTTCCAATGTGAAAGCTGACCATTAATTTTTGCTTTCTGTTTCTTTTAATTATCCATGTGCAGATCTTCCTCCTTACCCATGGCTGTTCAGTGCTGCAACAGCTGATGGTGAGGGACCTTGTAAAAGCAACCTTAGAAAGTTATCAATTAAATGAATCACCACCCTTATCTACGTACTTGTAATTAGAAGTGTGTAAGTAGATGTGGTTTTTTTAGTCATCTTGGATGTGAAGCCACATCCCAAGGCAGTGAAATTTCTAGCAGTGATAGATCAAACGTCAACAGCAAAGTTCTCTCTGCCCTCATATATGCAGCTTTATAGCTGAGTAATTCTGTAGCTGCAGAATGAATCCATCTTCAGCATAGTTTATGCTGGTCTGGGCACTTCCAAAGAGCTGCTTTTATAAGAAACACAAGAATAAACTGTGAAATAACTGGGAACAAGTGTTGTAACCTGCAAATAAAACAAAATTTTATACCAAAGTCGATATTTGATATTTCAGTTTGAATTTGGCATTCCCATTTGGCAAAACATTGTATCTTTGCAGTTATTTAAACATACATATATTGCAGACTTCTTACTGCACTGAAAGTGGTTCATTCATTTTTTAAATAACTGATTGTGTCTATTAGTTCAACAAAACTATCGTAAAGTCTGAGTGCATGTATTTTAATCAACTACCTCTTTTTATCCAACTTTGGGCAAATCACAAGTAAAAGTAATACATCAGTTCTCTAAACTATGTAAAGAGAGGATCTGAACTGGTAATTTGTGGTCCCAGCACTTTGAGGATTTTAAAGCCAGAGCTCACAAACTCTAGGGCTCAGCTTCTACTCCTTACTTAAGAAGTGGGAAAAACGATTTTCTGCTGCTTCCAACACCGACGCCACATTGTGAGTGAACCAGGCGCTGACCTGAACTAGCCGAATAAACTAAAATGAAAAAATAATCCCTCTACTGTCAAAAAGACTAGTCTTGTCAGTATTTATTTGGCACCTCAGCAAGTCAGTAATCATCCACCAGCTCAGCAGTCTGCCTTTTATTTAAAACACTGGCATCAAAAATATGCTATTTTATATTATCGCCTTATAATCTAGTCTGACATTGTGAAATAAATTCTTAAAATATTCCTTAAACTTCACCTTGACATTGATTTTTAAATTGTGTCTCAAAGAAAGAATCAGTTAAATTTAAGGAATCATTTTTTTGCAGTAGACATCAAATTATATCTACTGTGAAATCTCTAATGTTGCGTGCTGAGAGGATAAATCTTGCAATTGTGCAGGGAAAGATGCAGGGGTATGAAAAATTTTTGCAAAGCCAGAGAAGACCAAGGAGCACAAAACACTTCTTTAATCCATAGAAGATCAGCCACCTCTGATGGCGCAGTAGCTCTGTGTCCCCAGGACTGCCATCCCGGACTGTACAGTAAGAGGATTCTGCAGGGTTGGAAATATGATTTGGTTAAACAGCACATCTCCCCTGCTCCACGCAAATGGCTTGGCAGCAAGTCTGACTTCATGGCTGCCACTGTGGCACGTGTGGTTGAGGAACAGGGTGGCACCATAGCAGGACCCATCAGGTGCAACTGGGGTGGGCTCACATGTGTCAAAAGGGCATTTGCCTCCACCACTCCTGCTGTTAAGGTTCTTGTTATGTCCAGTGAAACTGGAATAAAACCGCTGCAGACAGTTTATAGGACAAGTGTATAAACATTACAGAAAACACAGAGAATTGCTGCTGACTGCTTATTTCAGGCCAGAGAACATTTAAAAATTATTCTTGCTTTAAACGTGTACTGGGCAAGACCAGCAGAGGTGATGACAGGACATGGAGCGCTCTCAGAGAAGTTTAACAACGCGCTGTCCCTTACAGTCCTCTATCACAGTATTTAAATATTTTATCTCTTTCCTGCACTCAGGATTATGTATTAGAGAAGGAAGGAAGGATCTGGAAGATTGTTTTCCTGTGTTCTTGTTAAGCTTCTCGCTCTCAAGCCTGATGCCCATATGGCCTGTTAATAATGCAGCACTATAATTCGACACAGCTTGCCTTCAAATAAATCCTAAAGTAAGCATGGTCCAGGATAACGCTCACTTAATATGAAGTGCACAGACCAAAGGGAACTGACAAGCAAACCAAACTATAAATGTGAAAAGATGGAAGCAAAATACAAGCCATCCCAAGCACTTCAGATGTTTGTATTATTAATATTATCCTGTTGAGGTTTCATCCTGTCAGCTTAAATGAAAAGGGATTAAATCTTAATATTGTTCTGCAGTTCCAGTGACTTCCAGTAAGGTGTAAAGTTTTAATCAGGATGATAAAGGGGTTTTTTTTTTAGAAAAAGCTTGTCATTTCATTCGAATACAATCAGGGAGGGTGCTTCAACACGACTGGTGAAACATGTAATGATTTGTTAGCATAAAAAAAATTTGAAAGAAAGAAAGAGAGAAAGAGAGGAAGGAAGGAAGGAAGGAAGGAAGGAAGGAAGGAAGGAAGGAAGGAAGGAAGGAAGGGAGGGAAGGATCTAAGGAGTTGGACCAGAAGTTCAGCTTTGTGTTAGCTTAGTTCTTAGTTCTTAGTTAATGAACTAAGATTTCATAGCAGCGAGTATCACTGTGATATAGGTGCAGGTCTTATGGGTTTCAGGTCGGCTGCTGGGGACAGGTACACTCCCTTGGTTGATACAGGGGCCACCCAGCAGTGCGACGGCTGCTCTTTGAGTGACACAGACAGGAGGAAAGAGGAGCACTTTGGACAGTGCTTATGTGACAACCATAGCCCCGAACACTGTCCCACACTTACCATAACTTTGGGCTTTGAGGCACAACCATTATTTCTTCTTCTGAAAAAAGGAAAGGTGGTGAGCCAAAGAGTAAGCGAGCCATTTAGACTTGAGGAAGACTGTGTCGTCTCCACTGTGTCATGACTCTGACTAAGCTGTACCTTTACATTAGCAACCACAGCCCTTATCCATGCAGGCCCTGCTTAAAGAGTACAAATAGAAAGCAAATAAAAGGTGAGCATATTGTTTGGCCAGTACATTTAATTTTGCTGCACCTCCATAAACTGAGTCCTGCAAGGTCAGAAGAGAGGCCTGGGCCAGCAGCTGGTAGAAGTCTATTAAGACAAATGGAAGAATTTGTAGTGTTCATATGGTTGTTTTTACTGCCAAGAGCTGGCCTGACATGGCCTGACCGGCAGGACAAGGGCAGCTCTCGTGCAAGGACATGTTTCCTCCAGCAGCCTTGTGTCACCTGTGCTGCCTGCTCTCACCGCCGGGCACAGCCACCCTCGGGATGCAGCCCCAGCTCAAGTCCACGGGGTTTAGCACACCAGCACTCTCAAAAGGCCTCTATTTTTTCAAAGGAGAAAGCAAAACATTTTACTAAATGGGAAATTCAAGTAATTTAATGTTTCCTGTGATTATTTACCAACAGTAACACTTTTTAGTTGATTTCTACCCACAGCACCCCAGCTAACATAATGCTTAAGTATCCAGAGGAGACAAAACCAATTATGTAACTTTGTGATATCTAAGCAATAATAATGAAAAAGCTCCATTTCTGTTACAGTTATAGAAAAATAAGACCTATTACTCACATAACATTTAACTTACTTTCAATATGGCAGTATAGCTCTTCTGTCTCAAAGCATTACCAAAATGTAACTGCCCTGCACATTCTGTTGAGAAAGCATGTTTCCATAAATTTACTAAAATATCTGAAGCTTTCTGCTTAAGCATGAACAGGTAACTGAAATATGATTGCAACAATGAAACTAATGGCTTTCCAAAAACTCCTCCCAAAGTTCACATGTGGCCTGAAAAATAGATAAATAAACATGAGGTTGAGAAACACAATATCAGTTTCAGTTCCTGCTTCTGAAAGAGGAAATCTTCTCCTGGCGTGCATTTATAAGATTATTGTCCATAAGACTTGAGAAGAAAATGATCATTTTTACCTGTACTGGGGAGGCCTCAGCTATGCAGAAGTATGTACCTTTGGGAACTGTGCTCCAGGAGTGCCACAGGAGAGATGGAGAGAGCACAGAGGTAATCCTCGTAATAGGTCGTTTGGTGTACAGGTCTTCATGGGGAAACAGTAAAGGAACCGACCGCTGAAAATATTTTTTAAAAATTTGTGTCCATATACGCACACACATATGTTTGCCACATGTCCATTTTCTAAGGAGATACCTTAAAAGTGAAGGGCAGTACTATACAGATCAACTCTGGTGTCTTATGAATCCCACAGAACAGCTTACATCCTAATGAAGCTGTCCAGCACAACACTTAACTGCAGATTTCTTGGCGAACAATTGACTGTATTGATTACGTGACAAGCTACACAAAACCTCCATTAGCTATCCACAGAAAAGCTTAGGTTTTGACTAAGGATTAATTTAAGACTTTTTATGTGATGCAGGCAAACCTACTTTAGCTTTGCAAGTCTATAACATTCCCAGGTTCAAGAGAATTTACTGTACAAAAATCCGCTTTTCCCCCTATTTAAAGTGTGTACAAGAATATTATAAAGCATAATTCTTCATGATCTACTAAATGCTATCATGTCCCAGTTATACCAGTTTTTGTAGATTTTAACTTTGTAGTTCTATCATTGCCAATGGATATATTTATTTCTGTTTCAAACTTACCTAAAAGTTATTCTCTAAGTTTTGGTTTATCTTATCTTTCAAAGTTTCTACTAAAAGAAGAAATGGCAACACAGCATCTAGACAGATGACTAGAGAAGGAAGTTACTTATGAAGTCATACGAAGGATTTACACCCTTAGCGTTTTTCATGACTGCTGAATTTTTAAATCTTACTTTGTGACTTTCACAGTTTAGATTTTAACTTGCTGAACTGGAAGAGTTTTGGGACATGATTGTTTGATACAGACACTGAACTTTTTTGCTGAGCACTATCTGCAGAGAAGAGCAAAGAGTTATATTAAAAGTACCTACAAAACTGTATGCAGTTTTCAAATGGGACTGTGTATCACAAAGATTTCCTGCACTGCATCTACACTGGAAAGCAGTTAAATCAAGTTTAGATATACATAACTGAACACTTCTGAAGTGCAAAGGACGTTTCACACAAGACAGCTACCAGATGCATATTTCTGTCAACTACATATCTATCTAGACTTAGAGTTTGAAATATTTATTTGCTTGCTTGTTTCTTTGTATGCACATCTGATGGCTGTAAAGAGCAGAAGTTACACCCCAGCTAGAATAAGCATCTTTTCTAGAATACATCCACACCTATTCTGAGAAGTTCAGTAACCCCTTTCCTACATGGGCAGCTCTATGTGACCCTCCCTCGCACTCTGCGGGTAGGCTGCAGCTGCATCAACATGAATCTCTCTAGTACTGGTTCACTGCACCCCTTGTCCAGTTTTCCTCCACCAGCCCCTCTGCTTTCCCCAAAGTCAATAAACATCCTGTCTGTGCAGTCATCCCATAGCTTGATCCAGAGCCTTTAATACCTGGTTAGGGCTAGGGTAGGAATAAGTGGCTCTCACTTATTTATCCACTGCTAAGAGCCCAGGGGAAGCAAGGAGATCATCCTCCTTATGGTAATTACTTTTACATTTCTTGTTTGCATCATTTTGTGAAATTTCTACCAGCATCACTAGGGCATTTGAATGGCTGCCATTTTAGGAAGTGTGCATGAAGGATGTTTTTATCAGTTACCTTTAATTTTCTAAGCCAGATCCAAAAGATCGGTCAGTCGTCAATGAGCCTCCTTTCAAATCGTGGCTGTCCTCATGCGGAAAACCTGCACTTCACTCAGGAAAGCAATGGAAGCGATGCTAGATTTTTTTTTTTCAGTGCACATGATCTCAGTTTGGAGCAGGGCAAGGTAAACCCAACACAAGTTCAGCAAAATGGATCCCACTTCTTGCTATCCATCTACCTATGCCAAGCAATAGTATGTGAATTCACAATTTGTATGTGAATTATGGGTGGGTTTAGGTTGCCTCCTGTGCATCCAGTGTTCTCCTCAAAATATATATTTCTGCTAGATCTGTATGGAGGCTTTGTTAGTGTGCATAAAGATGCCTGTGTTACACAGTTTAAAGTGTGTAAGTGTTGCGTTGGTAATGCATCAGTTCATTTAAGCATATTGAACATCTAGTTTATGCCTCTAGCGTAGCATTTCTGAGGTATCCTTCTCTTTTCACTGGGTGCATTCAAAACAGTGCATTGCTATTTGCAAGTATTCTGAAGCCCTGTTACGTTGATCGCTATGTATTCACAATAAACAGCACTGTATTGTAATTGGATTGGAGGAGGGTTGGGGTTATTTTTTTCCTTGTCAGGAAGGAAATTTAATATAGATGTTCATTAAAGGCGTGAAGCCAGAGCATGTTGAGGATGGTGCCAACTGCTTGTTGCAGGTTAAATTGAGGCAAAGGACATGGCAAAAATACAAAAAAATTCCATCATTTATGTACAGCTGCAAAGAACTGCTGCTTTTCTCAAATCCTGACTGGCACACAGTATAGGTATGCAGGACCCAGTGATTTTACCACTCCTCACAACTCTAGCCTAAAACTTTCTGTTGTTTGGGGCATGCCTCAGTTGCATTCTCTTATGGTTTTGAACCAGCTAAGAAAAAAATTATAGTTGTGGGTGCACTTTCTTTCGTCATGCTGCACAGCTCTACAAAAATCTAAAATCCTAACTCCCAGGAGATTAAACTAGATTTGGGAGATGAGAGCTCCCCCAAAAGAAAAGAAAACAAAAACCCTAATCAGCATATCGTGATCATGGAAAACAGTCTAAAGAAATTTAATTCCATGTAATACATATTTGAAAGGCAGCTTTTTACAGTGATACATTTTTTCCTGTTTGCTTATGCATGGTAACAAGCAGCACTGAGACACAAAACGCATTAGAAGCCACCACATAGCACAGCCACCAGCAGAAAAAGCGAGTTAATTTAGCATCAGCTTCTTGTGGCTTTAGACAGAGATGCAAATGGCAGATTCTAGTAGTACAAGGCTGATGCAGCTGGTTGTCCTATGTCCTTTCTCTTACCCCATTGAGAAACCACCCTTGCAGCTGCTCTGCTTGGTTGTCGCTCTGATGCATTACTTAGTTATCTGCACTTTTCTTTCTTTATGCTGAGAAAATAATCGCTGTTATAGGACCTGTCTTCTGCGACAAGCCAGTCATTGGCTTGTAAATGTAGTTTCTTCCATGACTCAGGGAACTCTTTCAGTTCATGGTTGTTAAGAGAGGACAGACTGAGGGCTAGCTCGACTGAAGGACATCATTGGTGAAACAATTCTGCGGTGGCTGACCCAGTCTCATGGGTGCCTGCCTCAGTCAAGGAACTCGCAACCCAGGGTGAGTCACATGAGCATCCTATTCAACCTCAGGGAAAGGAGTACGTATGCTGCACTTGGATCTGTGGACATGCTTCCTAACAAAGGGTCAGACTAAGTACAATGACACACTCCAGGATTGCACCTAATGTACTTGGCTGCTAATGGTATTCAGTTCATGGGACAGGGCTCGCATTAATCTGATGTAGCCCTTCCAAAATGCACGTAGTGTGGATATCAAGTTCCCAGCACCAAGTGTTTTCAACTGCACATCTGTTCCCACTGGACCACAATACTCGCTGATGTAGACAAAAGCATCACCATGATAATCCAAGCTGTTCAGCTGCATTATCCTTCCTCTGAGATTCAGAAACCCTGAGCTGCTTCCTACATGGTTGCCTTTACTCATTAAATACTAGCACAGACAGAGATGTGAAACAGCCACAGATCTTACACCATCGTTCTCCTAAACGCCCCAGTGACCACTGGGAAAGCATAGGGAGATAGATAGAAACTTTAGGTCTGCACCACCACCACCACCACCCCCCCCCACAAAAGGTGAGTTATCATTTTGAAGATTTATTTTTATCAATTCGTGCATCTGTTTCCAACACAGCAGTCTCCTTCTATCCCCAAACTGATCTTTCTCTCCTGTTGCTTACTACCACTGGTATGTGTTAAGTTCTGGGAGATGTTATACTCTCTCCAAAGGATAAGAGCATTCTGCTCACAGTAAACAGTATTTCCAGAGGAAGTTCAAGCTGTTTCCGAAACTGGGATTGGACAGGGTTGAAGTTCATCCAGTGAATCGTATTGTACTCTGCTTGTGCAGAGCTTTGTCTCTAAATGGGTAAAAGACCATGCTAGAAATTCATTTCAGTCTGTATATTCACTGTTAGTGAGAGCCATAAAAGTCATGCTTTTGAAATTTTGAGGGCTTCCATCAAATCACTTACTGCTGGCAAATGCATAGAACAACTTAATTAAGGTTTAAAAAAAAAAAAAGACCATCGTATGCAATCAGGATCCTATTATTAAAAGAGAAAATCATTATTCCAGTGACCCTAGACCCTTCAGGAGAAGATAAAAAATTATTTCTGCAGGCAGAATGGAAAAATACTCTTTAATGAGTCACCTTTTGATAATAAAGAATGAAACCTATCTGGATTTCAAGAATTCTGAAAGCTTTTTTTTAAATGTTTTAGTTTAAGAGAGTTAGACATGTTACACATACCAGCTTCTTAAAGCACAGGGTGGAACTGAATGAGTAGGCCACTGGTAAATAAGGTTCTGTGGTACCTCTCGAGTTAATTTTAAGCCTTGACTCTTCTTGTTACAGATAGATTGCAGCCAGAATAGACTGTTAGGGAAAAGGTTGCACCCTGCAAATGTAAAAGGACAATAAAACACAGGATGCATCATCAGATATTAAATCAGATCTCATCAGGCAAATTTTACTCTTAAAACCTTCGTTTTAGAACCCCCCAATAAATGTATTGATGTAAGAGCACAGAAAACATACATTTTATTAGCTGTTAGGATCTGAGATAAATCTTTATATTTATCCGTAACTAAAGCAGGAGCTGCTTCAGTGCGTATTGGCTATGTCTCTTGTCCTGTTCTGTAACTCTGTGTTGCAAGAGGGAAACAGTGCAGTGAACAGAGCTCCTAACAATGCTCTTGTTCCCTGTTTGAACTCTGATTTTCCTTTCCTCAGGGACTGGGTGTATGGACAGTAGTAAGGAAAATCAATGATTCCTGATGAACCGTCGCATTTCAGCTCAAGGCAGATACAATTTTCTGGAGAACTGTGCCAACAGGCGTTGACTGGCTCAAGAACCTGGGAGCCCTCTGGCCTTGGATGGCCCTTCCCATGCTGTACAGATCAGCAGAGACTGTAAAATCACCCTCATGGCCTCAGCATCAAGCAGTGATTCATGGTTTCTGGAGGGCAGACATCCACATGAGGAAGCCCCTGACCAGAACTGGACATTCTTTGAGATGATATGGAGAACAGATAACTTACAGACTCCCACTGTTGTGGGATTTCCTTTTTTTAAAAAAAAATTTGTTACACAATTTGCTTTGTCAAATGCCATTTCTCACCATTATCCTTTATGGATATGTCAAAAAGAAGCAACCTTTACTTTGTCACCTTTTGAAGCAGATATGGTTTCCTGGACAAAAAGCAATGGAAATCTTGATAAAACTTGTGAATGAGAGATGACAATTGTCTTCCTCTCAAAAAAAAGAGCACTGAAGAGATGACTGAGGCTCCTGCCTGGTTCCAGCATAGTGGAAACTCTCTTTCCTTCTGCTGATCCAGCGATAACGAGCCAAAGGAGGCTGGCTGCATAAATTTCCTCTTTCACAGGGTCTCTGCTTAGAACTTGGTGTCTACTCCAAAATCTGATGAGTTTTTGGAATTTTTCCTTTTGTTTCAGTTGGTGTTTTCACGAAGTCTATCTCTATAGTTATACTTTGGGGTTTGGAAGTGACATTGTGTTGGTTCTACAAAGTTGATAGAAAATAGTGGAATCTTTCAGTGATCCTTTGTGACTGTCCTTAGTGCAGAGCTTCAGAAAATATTTTAGGAAAATATTCAAAAACAGTAACATCTGTAAATCTTTTCCAGTTCACCTAACTGCTATCTATAGCTGAGGAAACAAGAAAGTTTATTGGATCAAATAACCAAGGTTGGACTCTTCCTGTACTCAGCATCTCAGCAAGGTTAATCAGTTAATCAGATGTAATTGAGAGCAGAGTTTAGGATACTCGAGGCAGAATTTAACACTCTGCTATATAGTCAGTATTACAGATTTCTTTTGTTCATCCCTGAGTAAAGATCCTACTGTGACAAATCATATTCCTGTTAATTCAGTTCCTGAGCATTTGTCCTACAATATTCTTGCTCTTTGTTTACAGAGGAAAAGTTGAAGGATTCCACCATATGAGTATAAAAATATTATCTCAGATGGCTTATTATTTTACAGCATCCTATTTCCCACCCACAATATGAATTCTTACTTGCACACTACCCAAACATTAACAGCAACTACTTAACATTGACATCTGTCCGTTATTGCTGTTCTCTTTTCCCTAAGGAAACGAGGTTATGCAGTTGCACTGTCTATCCATCCATCTGCCTGTCTGACAGTTTCCCCAGTCCCCCCACTAACCAAGTGCTGGTTCTTGGCCAGTTGCAATGACATTTGACAGAAACATTTAAAACCAAAATTTAACAAGCTTCATGAAAATGAAAGTCGGGCAGAGGAGACAGACCCAAATTACTGTCACCACTGTGGGAAAGGCAAGCAGAGCTAAGTCGTCGTCCACCTGGCAGCAGCTACATGGCCGATGAGCCAACACATCCTCACCCACTCAATGGCTCAGCAGGGTCCCTGCCTAACCTCTGCCTGCACTGTTCCTTGCCCTTTGTGGTGGTGTAAGAGTATATGCAGGGAAAAGAGGTTATTATCACAAGGAAAAGGGCTTAAGGACACAAACCTACAAGAAACTTAGCTACTGGAGCTAGAGGTTTTATCAGTTCTGCAGCTGATGGGACTAACTCTCTCTTACTTATGTGGCAGCCCTGTCCAAAAACCCCTTTTCTGTATCAGACCCCAATTTTCTCAGCAATGTACAAATACAGAATACAAAGACAGTCTCTCCTTCTTCCTGCCAAAGCTTTAGTCATTTTTATGGCAGCTTCTCTCTCCTAATTGTATGTCAAAAAAAAGTAATAAAGACAACAAATTGTGGAATAAAGATAATATAGAATGACAGGGGAAACGCATGTAAAAAATATGTAATGAAGGCAAACCGTTGCTAGTGTAAAGTCTCGAGTACGATTAGAAACTTGGGATATGCCACTAGATTTATTTTGTATCCTCACTGGATATGTCACTGATGATACCTTCAGCAGGCCTGATTTCTCAGGCGTAGTTGCTCAGTGCTGTGAAATAAAGTGAAATCTGTGTATGGGGTTCATGCAGCTGCTGATCCAATGTGAATGGCTGCAATTATTGCTCCCTCAGCCAGAAGTTCCATCCTTGTAGATGTGATAAGATGAGTGAACTGACCATATGCATGCTCCAAATCTGTTATAATGTGAAATAGAATAGGTAGCTTTTATCACACTTGGTCTATTTCTGGCTCCAGTAAATGAAAATAAATCTGTCCTGTCATCTTAGCAGGCATGATTTTCGCTCTCTCTCATGAGCATTAAGAGCTTTTGACAAGAAAAGTACCTTTTATTTGAGGAAAAGGGGAGGAAGCAAAAATAAACATACTGCAATGTCTCAAAAATTCAGTCAACCGCACAATTCTAAATTGAGTAGGCAGCAACAAAGCCCTTCGCTCCAGCTAACCCAAAATCCTCCCCAGGGTCCTGTGAGACACAGGAGAAGCAGAAGGGCACCCACTCCATGAGTTAGCCTCCACCCAGGTTACATCAGCCCAGCTGGCCCATCCAGGCTCAGCTATAATGCCATTTTTTCACCTCCCTGAATCTAACCATGTTGCCCCTCAAAGTCAGCCTGATCCTATTTCTGACTCTGACCCTGCCTGTTCAGGGCTATCTGATCCCAAGAGGGACTCCCAGTGCCAGCAAACATCCCTTGCTGGGCCATGCTGGGCAGGTTTTCCTTGCCAAAGCACCCCGCAAGCTCAGGGTGACCTGCGCTAAGGCAGGTCCCCTCCTGCGTGACTTCTGTGCAACTGGAGCTGCACGAATTAGGAAGACAAATAGGCATTAAAAGCCATGCAGGCTCTGGGGAAAGTGCTGGAAACCATGTTTGAAGGACTACAGCATCTCACTGGTAACTACTGGATCACTTCAGCTGTTATCACAACAAACAGAACCAATTCCAAAGCACTAAAAGGAAAGCAAAACCAAAACAAGCATTGAGTAAGGAAAGCTATGTTTTACATAAATAAAATAAATGAAGGTGATGAAAGTTGCGTCCCCCCACTTTTTTCCATGTAGACCTGTGAAAAATCACCTCCAAATCAAATGGTTACAGGGTTTTCAATGACACAGACTAATATTGTGTCAATAAAGAGGATTAAATTCCCCCAAAATTGTTTTGTCATGTTTTGTTTTAATTTTACTACCTCCCTTTTCCGTTCTTCGAGCAGTTCAAGAGATCACATGGGGTGCTGAGGAGGGAGTTTCAGTGCTCTGTGCCACTCCATGTCAGCATAAATTTCAGAGAAAAAACATGCAGGAACAGAAAATTCTTTTTCAACCTGAGGAAGGGTTAAGCCACTTTCTCCTACCCGCAAACCAGGAAAAATGGGAACAACTTTGAGATACCTTTGCCCTGATCCTCTCCACTGAGGAACAGAATTGTCTACATCAAGTCACAATATGGCCTCATACCAAAGGACTCTCTTTTTAAGGAAAAAGAAAATTCCATACACCTGTTTTTATTCACAGTTTCTGCCAAAACTATTTGCAGGCTCTTTTTGTGGGTGAAGATGAAGAGCTCTTTCATCTACATGTGGTTACTTTAACTTAATTTCCTTCAGTTCAGTCTATCAGCCACTGCAATTATTTCTCTTCACAGAAACCCTTCGCCGTCTGTTATTAAATTCCTGGCACTGCGTGGCTGAGTACCCTCAGCAATACTTTCTACTGGTGTCAGCGCTGGAGATAAGCATGTCTTCTTCTGAAGGACAGATTAGTAAATGGGCTCTGTTTACTTCTGACGCTTTCCTTCCCTAGGGCAATAGCACAAGTGAGTCTGACTGGAAAAGAAAGGAAACACCATTCACACCTGTAAGGTTTATTTTGAAAGAAATTTTCAGGAAAAAAGACACCAATGCTCTGGTTGTACAGAGAAAAAGTACAGAGAAAAAGAAGCAGGAGTTCCCACCACTCACTTTTGGCTGCAAAACATGTTTTGCTGTTGCAATTATCCAGTGTGCTATTCTGTGGTATATTTTCAAATTAACAGAGCGACATGTTGTGGCAACATAAATTGAACAGGAAAGATAAGAGTCTTCCCAGCAAACATTTGGGTAATGCAGGTCAGTCTGTAGTCAGCCTTGGCCGTCTATCTGACAGCTGACCCAACTACTTCAGCGTTGGAGCACTGCTGCTGTAGTCAGAAACAGAAACGCCAGTCCTCCTCCAGAAAGAAAAATTTCGCCATTTCACATCATTTCTGGAGCTCCCATCTTTCCGTGTATCCAAATATGCATGCTCCTTTTGGCCAGCGTTATTTCTCTGTCACCCACCCACACAGACCTTTTCTTCTCTAGCTACCTCACACCTTCACTACATGTCTCAAATTCATTAGTTACTGCTTACCTCTTTTGGGCAACCAGTGACTTTGTTTCTGGTTTGCATGTGCTGCTTCTGAGACAACACAACTACAGAACAGGGTTTGATTGCTTTGACGCAACACCCTCTCTAGCAGTGATACCATTCCTCAATGCCTGGTCTGTGCTAGCTCAGGAATTGCTGGCAGCTGGTCAACTGGCCTTGTGTCCTCAGTTCCACCTACTGATTTTGTGCATGTGTTTAGGGGCTACAGGAAAACTATTCTGCACTACCTAGTCTCCTTTAAAGGAAGATAAGTTTTAAATCATTTTAAGCATAAAGAGAAGCAGCAAACTCATCTTCTTAACATTTCAAGACGTTAACCTAGATTTGGACAAAGAAATCAGATGAAAATGGCTTTCTCTCTGCTTTCTTATCTTTTCATCTTTTTTCTTCCTCCTTTTTTATTTCTCTCATTTTTACGTCTCTCTCTTTTTCTAATCTTTTCATCTCTTTTGTGTTCCTTGGTCCTGCATATCACCAACGCCTTCCTCCAGCCTGGTTCCACTCAGAGCGCGGGGCTGACAGAAGCCCAGAACTGGGGCAGGAGAGTTCAGTGCAGGGCAAGGTTGGTGCGGACCGGCTGTGCCCTACATTGCTTAGCACATGAATGCCACCCATTCTCTTCTTGGACACAAGCACAAAAGTCCAATGGTTCTTCCAAAACACAAAGCTCCCGGTTCAGCCTGGGGAGTGCTGTCTGAAGGGTTACAGCCTGGTGCTGAGGGGGCACAACAAGTTTTTATTTGCCAATGCAGATAGAAGTAGTTTGCACAAAGAGACAAAAAAATTGACTGACTTTTGCATAAGCAGGTTTTGTGTCCTGACTCCACTTAAATCCTCTGCATTGCAAACATTGTGCTTCTCAGCTGGATTTTGCAGGCTTTTCAACACCAAAAACGTTCACTGTTCCCTGCTCCAGCTTCTTGCTTCGCTTCCAGGGACGTGCAGAAAGGTGGCCTGCAGCAGTACTGACAGAGCAGCACTGGTGTTGGCTCAGGCTGAGTGCTTTCCTTGCTCACAAATCCTGACTGTGGGCAGGTCTGACAGGTTTCTGAGAAGAGGGCTTTCACCTTTGCAAGCCGGGGTCTGTGGGAGCATATGGTCTGTATCAGTAGCACCTTGCTCATCACAAAAAGCCATGGGGATTGTAAAACTTAATGTGTTCTTATGGGCAGTAGTGCCTCTGGGCTATAGACTCTTTTTTTTCCTTCATGTTCTCTTTTACACTAGTGGCATTTTATCAGGTTGATAATTCCGCCATGTAAGAATCCCCTGATATCAGCACTAGTTTTGTCAAATCCCTTATCCACTGTGTGAAAGCAGGCAGGCATTTTGTTGAAACAATAAATCCATTATGTCAACACAATTAATTCTGTTCACTGACTAAAACATTTTGTCGAGGAACAAAAAGCATTAACCCAATATCTTTATCTAGTTGACAAAAAACAAATTAGTTCAGTCTTTGATGTCATTGTGGTTTACACCAAGGAAAATCCTTCTTGTCGACATACCATTTTATCATCATTGTGTGCGGAGTCAGGACACATGGGCTTTACCAGGGCTCTGCCGAGTGACACAGGGAAAGTTATTGCATCTGCTTGTGCTTGTATTTCCTTCTATGTGTCTGGACTGGGGTTTCTGCAGAGAATCGTTTCTAGTTATGTGCTTGCACCATGATGGTCTGTTCCCTGGGTCAGGGACCATAATTTCTCTGTGTGTTTATTTTTATAACACAAAAGGAAAGGCATGGGTTCCCTCTCTGTTCTTGCAGCGTCAACAAGTAGTGCTTGATTTCTCATGGTACTTAGTGCTATTATAGACCAAACTACTTTCAAAGTCATTGGTGAACACAAGGGGTTTTGGGGCTCCAAGTTTCTAAATGAAATCAGCTATCCATGCATGTCTCCATATGCCTTAAGGAAAGTCCCTTTCTTCTCACATGTATGTTTTTTCCCACAGTCATTGAAAATTAGAGGTTCAAATTTCACATTATTTCTTTGGGGAATCATTTCATTCAGAGACCTCAGGTTTCACTGAAGCCCTTAACAGTGGGCTGCATATGCGCAGAGAAAGGAAGTTTTACACTGGGGTAATGTTCTTTTATTTTCCCCTCTTCTCCTCAGAAGAGGTGAATTACATTATGAGATGAGTTTTTAAATCAGCGAAGTTGTCAGTCCTGCCTCCCTGGAGGCCAAGGCACGACAATGGTTTCCCTCAGAGATGGGATGAGATGGCTCCTCTGCAGCGGGCCTGGGACTGGAAAGTATGAGAGCAGATGATGCAGACAAACCCAGCCTGTTGTAGCAGATGGCCTCCACAAGCTTGGGCGGCACTGGGGTGCTGGTACAGGGCAGGACCACCACTGATGCCACTGCAGCAATTCCTTTACCACCTATGGATGGGTATATCAGGACAGCAGCCCTTCTGGCCATGGGAGCGACCCACATGCAGAAGTTCAAATTCGTTTTCCCATGGGCACAGGGTTTGTGCAGCACCTCCAGCACCCCATTTGGCCATGCCACATAAAGTCAGGGGCTCCTCTGTTCATCCTCTGAGGAATGTCCTCCTTTAAAGATACTCATTTTATTTTATGCTAACAGCTCTATACACAAGCATGCAGATTGACATTGGCTTTTTGCTGAATTGAAAGGTTATTATGGACAGGATTCTGGCTAAGATTTATCAAATCTGAGATTTATCAAATCAAAGCTGAATCTCTGGTCTGCCAGAGAAAACCTGTACATGTCCCAGGTTTCCTTTTCTTCAGTGTCCATCTGGAAATGGCCATAGCGGCAATGCTTTTCCTCACAGTGAGAATAAAGATATCTCTTGAGGGTGAGGAGGGTTGTGAAGTGCTACTGCATGCAGTAATCTGAGTTAGAACTAAGCACAAATATACTTTTAGAAGATGGACATTTCACAGTGGTCACTCGGCCGTCCACTCCAGCTTCCTCACGTACCCTGGCAGTAGCAGGAAACCATCAGTCTTTGAAGTACTGTGGGTCCCACACACAAGACTTAGAAACACAAGTCAGGGCACGGGGGCATGTGAGATTCATCTTAGCTACTTGCTTACTAGGAAACTGCACTCACCTTATCTATGGGACTGACATTTGGTAGCAGATTTAAGAGGTTCATTTTAAAAGAAAAAAAAAATAGAAAGAATTAAAAAGATGCTTACAATAAACATTCAAGGAAACTCCTCAAATTATACTTCATCATATCTAAGCCTCCTTCAGACTGCATGCCTGCGTTTTCTTTTCAAACTCCCAGTAGCTAGGTTTTCCTCCTTACACTGTCTAAAAGGCAGCAGTGTAGCTCCACACAATGCAGATAGAATGATTGTGAATTGTGTGGTTATCAATAGATTCCTGATTAGCAATTTTTCTTCCATTTATGCCTGCAGTGATTAAGAAATATCCAGCTCCTCCTTTCATTTTTTAAGAAACCTTTTTTTTTTTCTATTCTGCTGGAATCTGTCTTGGTTGATCTGTGATTTGGCCCTCTGCTGTGGCCATGCATTGTTTTAGAGTAGCTTGTGAATCACAGTTGTGAGCTGAATTTCTAATGTACTAATGCATACGCTTACCTTTAAGCTGGCAAGTGATCCTTGCAAGATCAATAACGTTGTGTTTAAGTACGTGCTTAGGGGCTTTGCTGGACTAAGACCGAAGTGTTCGGAATCTACAAAGCTGAATTCCTAGTCCATAAGTGGTGTAATCTTTAGATTTGTTATAGTTTTAATTTAACAGCCAAGGCTTTCTCATTTATTAGGTAGCTGCTGTCCCCTCAGCATATTGGCTATGACTTTTTTTGAGTGATCGTCTCAATGTTCCCACAGACCTCACCTCTTGTATCAGCCAAGGCAGTCCACTCTCTGAACTTCAGAGTTAGTACAGAAGTTACCAGCAGGATCAAATTATGTGATAGCTATTTTGCTAATTTGGTTAATGAGATGCTTTTCCAGGGTGAGACAGATGTTGCCTATACATACAGGCACAGAAAGAAACCTAGATCTCTGGAAACAGAAAGACTGCCTTCGGGAAATGTTCTGCTCAACGTACTTGCAAATGCTCGTGGGAAGCCATCCTGTTTTACCTAGCTGAACTGAAATAATTGGCTAGGGATTTTCTATCTCCAACTTTAAACTTTTCTGATTTTATCTGGAATGCTTCAATACTCGGTCTCTGAGGTTTTGCTGTGTTTCCTAAGCTATGCTCACTGAAATCAGCTGCAAAATCTTATTAAAACATTGCTTGAAATAATTTCATATTCAAAGTCAATCTGTCTAATGTACTGTCATAATATTTTAGATAGCATCTGTACAGAGGTCCCTTAAAAAGAAATAGTCTTAATTGTGTATTGTTCCTGTGTTATGCTTTTCCACTTCTTTGCCCAGTATATTAAATCTGCTGTACACAAACTATTCATTCTTCCTAAACACAAAAATTAAGTTAAACTTTCAACACAAAGCATTTCCTTTCCAGACACAGAAACACCTCTTACTTTGTAGAAAATAAAATGTTAGAACATAACACAAAAACGTGCAAATACTTACCGTCTGGTAGGACGGAACCAAAAGGTGGCAACATGACTTTGAGCTGCCATTAGTAGGTGGTACTGGGAAAATAAATACAGACTCATTGAATCACAGGAGAATGGCTGAGGTTGAAAGGGACCTCTGGAGACTGCCTAGTCCAAGTCCCTGCTCAAGCAGGGTCACACACAGCAAGATACCGAGGGCCGTGTCCAGCTGGGGTTTGAGTATCTCCAAGGATGGAGACTCCACAACCTGCCTGGGCAACCGGTTCCAGTGTTCGATCAACCTTAAAGTAAAAAATGTTTTTTCCTATTTTCTAAACAGAATATTGTGCGTTGGAAAAACGTTCAGCTGCAATCTTCCACGGAGGGCTGCAGAACTGCCCTCAGGCCACTACCAAGTTAGCAAAAAGGTGACACTCTCAACTTCAGTGTCACAAAAGGGCATGAGGGTGAGAGACACCTGAAATCGTAGTGAAGTAAGATGGTGTCAATGGTGTTTTTGAAATAGATCAGCATTATCACAGAAATGAGCTATTGTCATAGAATTAGTACATAGCCCTGCCTCAGATTCCCCCAGGTTTTGGCAGACCAAAGTTCTGGCAAATCTCCTCTCAGTACGTTAAGGTGCTCCCATGTCATCCATCCCCGGCTGCAGGATGCTCGCCCCAGAGCAGACAGCTGTGTGGGCTGTCCTACCACCATACAGTGGGACAGGCTCAGAACCACTTTCTTCTGTGGTTTATGCTAAGATGGATGGAGGAAGGGGTTGTGGACAAATACTCTTCGCTGCTGACTCTGCTGTGGCAAATGCGGCTGTGCACAGACAGGCAGACCAAAGGGGTGACAGCAGTAACATTTTAAAGCCATTTAGCAAATATGACTAGGGCTTGCCTGTCAACTCCCATCTTTGAAATGGCATCCTAGAAAAAAGCCCACATAGGAAAGCCTGTTATTGGAACAGGCTGCCCAGGGAAGTGGTGGAGTCACCACCCCTGGAGCTGTTTAAAAGACATGTAGATGTGGTGCTTAGGGACATGGTTTAGTGGTGGATTTGGCAGGGCTAGGTTAATGGTTGGACTTGATGATCTTAAAGGTCCTTTCCAACCAAAACAATTCTATGATTCTATGATTCTATAGTGCAATCTCCATAGGCCACATGTAGGATAAGAAGGGACAGTGCACTTGTGGAAGGGTGCAAGTGAAGTAAAAGAAAGTGTGGGGTTGACAAGAGGTGCTCAGTTGCTCAATATACATGTGATGTGGGAGCAGGGGGAAGGGAAATTGCTAACTGATGAGTGGTGCTGCAGTGCCAGGTCCATGAACCCCTTTGCAACTCCAGTTTTGGTCACCAGCCCCATGCATGTCCCCTTGGGGGACACAGCAGGCTTACTCACGTGGCTGAGGCAGACACATCAGGAGAGCCCACCAGATAGCCCATCACTGGCCTTCATGGGTGTTTTGATGGCTGAGAAGGAAGGTAGAGCAATGACTTTCTCTGGGTCCTTGTGCTGCCCCTGGTCAGCCAGAAGTCCTGAGCATGGAGGACCCCATCATTCTTGGGACATGGATGGTGACATGTCAAGCATGGAGGGGCACAACAAAGGCGTGAGATGTTGCTGCAACTTTTTCATTGCCAGATGGTATTTTGGGAGCCCATACTTGCATTCAGAAAGGCAGCTATTTCCCTCTGAAGGCTCATGACTTCCCTACACCCACCAGTCAGTGGCTAACCATTTTGGGATGGAACATCCACTATGCATCTGATACAGGTCTCTGCAGTCCTCCTCCAAACGTTCTAAGTTAGATTAAGTGACTAGCAAGTACCAACAAAATCACCTGAGCCTCTGCTTTCCAGGGTTTCCCAAACCCAAATTAGCTGTGATCACACAGGCCACATACACAGCACTGGTCCCACTGGTCCTACAGCAGGTGTTGGGTGGAGCGAGCCTCCAGCCCTCTTACTGAAGACGGCTGGTAGCAGCACTGTGAACACTGTCCTGCACAGCCCCTGTGAGCCTTTCTGTCATGACTAAAGCAGCAAGGACCAGGTTTTTTGGCAGTCATAGGCCCTGCCCTCCATCCCCACAGCACACAGTCAGGCCACCCGCACACTGGCCGCCACCAGAGAGGAGCACAGCCACGCTGGGTGCACAGGGATGGACGGGCTGCACGAGGACACAGATTTCTCTGCCGGGTGGCAAATGTCAGAAGTTTAATGAAAAGCACCAGATGGCTTGTGAGGTTTATCTTTTTACCCTCTTCTCTTGCTCTCCAGAAGCATTTGGTCACAATATGTTCTGGGCAAGTACATTTCCTTTGCTTACATGTCCCCAGACCCTCTCTGCTCCTTCCCAAACACCTCAGTGTGTCCACAAGCATGAGTGGGGAAAAGCACATTACAAAGTGGCTGCACAGAGGATGGCAGGAGGGAAGTTTGGGGTGTAGCTTTCTCATTTCCCAGGGTGAAGGCAGGGGATTTGGGGGCTGTGGGTGAGGGAAGATGGATGAGCAGCTCAGGGGGAGTGAGAGAGCCACAGCTACGGGGAAGCGAACATGTTCAGAACACAACAAAACCATACTCCCCAGGAGGGCCAAGACGGCCCCTAAGCATTAGGGAGATGAGCAGGGCTAGGGGGGAGGCCCAAGACCTTTTGAGATAGGGCAAGACTGATCTGGAAAGCAGGCAGGGAGGGAAGAGGGCAAACCAGGACAACACCACCAGCATCACTCGGTGGATTGGCACATCCCAGTGGGCACTAGCAGTAGTAAACCCTGGCCACATCACCTAACTGAAGTGGCAGGCATGATGCTCCATCATTGCAAAGATATGGCTCCAGTCATCCCCCTGTGAGCAGAGCCTGGAGGTGGTGTGGGCACCTAAGGTCCATCACTGAGGCCCAGGGATGCAGCAGAGACAAGAGAGGGCATGGTCCAGCTTCAGAGGCAGGGCATCCTTCCCGTCCCTCCTCCTTCATAATGCAGGAGGCTTACAGCAAACCTGAAGCTTCTCCATTGCCTGAGAAGCACTTCAGAGTGCTGTGTGACCTCTTGGTGTTTCCAGAGCCTCAGTGCATGCATCCGCAGCAAGTCCTGGGGGTCTCAGCAGCTGCGTGGCCGAGTCATTGATTCAGAGCCTCATGTCCCCGTTCAAGGCCAGCATGCATAAGGTGTGCTTCTGGAGCAGATCCTCCAGTTTCATTTAATCCAAAAGGGCACCAGGTCACTGGCACCAGAGTCTCCCTATAATGTGAACCAAGGTAGAGTCAGTGAGGGTGATTGGGAGGTTTGCATGGAAAGCACACCCCAGAGCCTGCTAAAACACTGATGCAAATGTGCACTGAGGGCTCTGTCCTGCACTTGTTTCTTAGCTGGTCTAATATACCATCTTTTAAGCAACACAGGGGTTTATATGGACCAAAAGCACTGATTAACTTGTCCTCAAAAGAGATTTTGTTATGGAGTCCGTTACGGTGGTGTAGGGTCTTTTCTTACACATTTTTAAACTCAGAGCTGAATCAAAGTCCAGAGGGAAAAAGAGTGGTTTTTACAACTTGTTCATCTGTATTATTTGAAGGCAGGCTTTTTCAAAGACGACCGCCTGACAGTTGACTATGAAATCTATTGTAAGACACTGCAGCCAGCATTCACCAATCATTTTCTTGAAACTTTCATAAATGAAAACTGAAAGACTCATCTTCCTAACTAAATACTCAGTGCAATGCCACAGCACAGTGAAAACAGACAGACAAAAATGCTAAAACCCACTAACGCAATGCAACGAGCCACACAGGAGTGTGGTATCATGTGCCATAAGCTGCAGGGCTTTGTGCTCAGCATTCAAAAGCTCATATAACGGCACCGTTGTGATAACAAGACTTTCCTCCTTTGTTCCTCTTGTATTAGCAGCCCACAGAGCCGTGGTGCCGCCGGGAGAACTGGTGTGGAGCCACCTCCATTAGCAGGAGAGAGAGATATTCTGAGGGTGCAGAGCTTACTGTCAAGTAGGTACATCCACACCTCTTTAATAAGCAATTATAAGGAACAAATACAACCCAGATCCTATTTTATCTGAAGTCACAACAAGGATCCCTCAGAATTTCAGAGCATATCATGTCACCATGGGCTGAGCCGCATTCATTCAGCAACACAGCTGAGCCATAGCTAGTTCCTATGTGTCCACTGATGTTTCTCTGCAAGAAGGGAAAGTTAAACCTAAAGTATCAGGAAAGATAAATCTGTATTACGAGAAATTAGTCATTTCCTTAAGTACCAAACCAGACAAAAGACTAGAATCCCCTACCACACTGAAGAAAAGGTGTATTTGTTGGAAATGCAGTCTCACGTACACTGTAACGCATCTCTTTTTGTGTTTTATCTTTAAAGGAGAAAAGTAAGCCTGTTTTCTCTCTGCATTGAAGAGACTTGCACATCCCAGGCTCCAAAACAGTCCCATGCAGGTGAACACCTTCTCACTTGAACAGGATAAATTTATTTCTGCTCTCTGTGAAGAAGTTACGGTGGGAAAAACTTTCCCCATCCACGGGCTGAGCAAATTGAGCTACCACTGTCATTCGATTTTGATTTATTTCTTTTTAAATGGAGGCTGTCAGGGATATACTGAGCCTGCTGACTTCTAATGGTATTTTCCAGCTCATGCCACGATGGTGTGACAGCAGTTCTCACAGTGCAATAGGCTGGAGTGTCCCCCTCCACAGCGTCACCGTTGCACCCCATGGGAATAGCAGCAACCGAGCGAGTGTGAGCGCACCCAGGGGAGCAGCCTGAACTCAGCTTCGGGAGCCCCAGCTGAAAGCAACTCATGCAAAACCTCCTTGTTGCCTTAAACCCCATCGCTGCTCCTGGAAGGGTTCTTCTGGTGTCACCAAAGTAACAGAGAGCCGCCAATGGTAATGGTTGTAATGGGTTTTTACCATCCAGCACCTGAGCACAAGAGGTGCTTACACGTGCACAAGATTGTTTTGTCAGCATTTCTGTCTTGCCCTTACACTGTGCTGTATTAACAGTCCCTTCAGGCCCAAATTCAGTTGAATTTGATTATATTACCAAAGCGACATCATCTCTTCGCATGACTAACATCGGTAGTTTTCAGAAACACGTATCGCATACAATGTCTCAAGGATGTTCAATTAATAGCCTGCAAGTGAGGCTGGCTCTAGTTGCTTGAACAGTGACAGAGGAGCTGTAGGAAGAAAATGCTCCATCAAAACCAGACATCACAGGTCAAATGATACATCCCTCAAGTTTGTGAAACTGCTGTTTTTAACTCCAAACAACTCCAGTTCTTTATGAAATGGGGGAGAAGCCCCTTCCAAGCTGTAAAAGCAACATAAATAGTCAAAGTTCTGGGATGATCCTTCCTCATTTCTTCCTGATTTCATTGCTTTCAGGACCAGAGAGCAAGCATCCAAGAAAGAGCTTAATCTATATACTATGCTTCCCACAAACAGATCTGTTTCGCCACTCCAGGTGTAACTTCAGTTAATGATAACAGGGAGAATGTTTGGCAGGTGGTAGGACCAGCCAGAGATCAGGATTGCACATGGATGCTGCACTTTTTTACACACAGCTGTGGGGATTACTTGTCTATGTCACAATACTATGCTAAACTTCTGCATGTTTTATTGTCCTGCAAGTTTCTTCCTCATTCCCCAGTATTAGTCTCTCCAGGGATGGGATATCTGTGTGGACTGACGAAGTACTTTTGGGATAATAGATTTGCAAAGTGTTAATTCATTTGATTCATGCTAAGCACACCCTTTGCCTACTGCTGCTTTATATTTTGTATTTATTTATTAGCGTAGAGCCGCAAGGCAGCATTTTAAAGTGTGCACTGTTTTAAAAAGCAGAAACAAGTGTAGAGGAAGGGAACTGTTACCCAGCTGGTACCACAATATGTTATTTGTTTAGAGCCCAGTCATAAAACCAACCAGGTGAAAGCAGCAGCGTCCCTGTGGATTTACAACATCAGAACAAGCAGAGATCTCGCCTTGTGCTGCAGACCTCAGCTTAACGCAGAGTTAAAACGCGTGACTTTGAGAACCTGGCATAGCAAGCAGAAAAATGCAAAGCCCCTCTGGAGCATGTGAGCCCCTTTGCCAGCACAGACCGGCTCTGTACGGGGTGCTTTGTCTGTGCTGCCATGTCCCACAGCCCTCGCTGTGGATCGGGGCAGCACTCTGCAGGTTCAATCTATTCAGCCTAAATATCCTGAACAAAAAAAAGTCCTCCCCTGTAGTAACTATCCCACAACTGGGATTGTAGATTGCATCACGTTGTTTCCTTTTTCCTAAAATTGTCTCTTCATTTCTCTCTTCAGTTCCCAACAACATTGTCTCACTGCCTCTTTTCCCACCCCTGATCTTAAGTCTCCACACTGGTGTTTATGACCTCTCAACCCCTGCTCTTGCCCCAACATACTGAAATATCTTCTCGGGCCATCTACCAAAATAATGCCAATTGCAGCTTGCTGCTAGGAGCCTTTCCCTGCATCTTCTTGAAATCAGCTCTTGCAGCTCCCTGGGGAAATGCAGAGAGCTGAGCTCCACAGCTCCAACCTGTCTGTACCACGCTGGGGTGAATCTTCCCAGACCCATCTACTGTTTTCAAAATGCATTTGCTGTGCAAACGTGCAATTTTTACCCCAGCACTCTCAGTTTTATTTTACTTTTAACAACAGCTCTTTTTTTACTTTTTAAACAGAAGGCAAAAAATGGTCATTTAAAAATAATTTCATTACTAACTGCTCATTTTCTCATGTTTCATTAGGTTGATTGGGCAGAGGATTGGGTTTTCTTATCCTTTTAAGTTACTTTTTTTTGCTGTCTTTATGTCTTTTTCCTGGAGTATTCCAGTGTATAATTCAACCAACAGCCTGCTCTTGCAGTGACCTCAAAGAAAGCTGATACTCTTCCTCTAGTTCAGTCTTCTAGTTTCTTACTGGAGATCTAAAGGGCTTTTTTTAATGCTTAGGAACTTGTAGGAGGGGATGAAGTAGATTCTTCTGAACTGCATTTCTACCAAAGCTTTCTTCCACATCCCTCTGCCTTCTCCAACAGTAGGGTTTTTCCCAAAACTCTCTAGTATCATGGAGAATGCTCTTCACTTGCCATTTTTAAGCACAGTGCTGCAGTTCTCAAAGCAAACTTCAGTGATGCTAGGCTCTTGCCTTCACCTACCCAGCCATCGCCCAGACAGGGCATGCTAGGAAGACTCTCAGTGCAAATGAGGTGAATATGAGCAAGCAGTGTGCCCAGGTGGCCAACAGCATCCTGGCTTATATCAGAAATAGTGTGGCCAGCAGGGCAAGGGAAGTGATTGTCCCCCTGTATGCAGCACTGGTGAGGCCATACCTTGAATCCTGTGTTCAGTTTTGGGCCCCTCACTACAAGAAAGGCATTGAGGTGCTGGAGAGAGTCCAGAGAAGGGCAACGAAGCTGGTGAAGGGTCTGGAGCACAAGTCTTATGAGGAGCAGCTGAGGGAACTGGGATTGTTTAGTTTGGAGAAAAGGAGGCTTAGAGAGACCTTATTGCTGTCTACAGCTACCTGAAAGGAGCTTGTAGCGAGGTGGGTGTTAGTCTCTTCTCCCAGGTAACAAGCGATAGGATGAGAGGAAACCAGGGGAGGTTTAGATTGGAATCAGGAAAAATTTCTAAACTAAACTAAATCAGGAAAAATTTCTTCACAGAAAGGGTTATCAAGCATTGGAACAGGCTGCCCAGGGAAGCAGTTGAGTCACCATCCCTGGAGGTGTTTAAAAGACAAGTAGATGTGGTACTTAGGGATATGGTTTAGTGGTGGAGTTGGCAGTGCTGGGTTAATGGTTGGACTCAATAATCTTAAAGGTCCTTTCCAACCAAAACGATTCTTTGATTCTATGACTCTAAAACTGTAAACGGTCTTGACGAATGGCTGCTGGCTCCCACACTGCCTTGCAGATCCTGCAAAAGCAACAAGGGATGTGGGATGTAGTCAAGATTTGCACGTATAAAACCTGTTTCTCCTTTATGCAATATTTGCCTATCGTCTGAACTACTGACACAGGCCTCTTGGCGATGCTGAGCAGCTGGCCATGTTCGACACTTTTGCCTGTTAGAAGGTGTTATCTCCTTCCTGTCCCTTCTTTTCTAAATCCTTGATGGGATCCTTTGGTCCCTTTGGAGACTTACTATAAAACAGTAGACAAGATTGAGAGAGAATCTGCGCTCCTTCATATATACCACTGATCAGGAGCATCAGTCCCAGTGTCATTAGCACTCGAACAACTACAAAGATACTAAACTCTCTAATACCTCCTGAGGAGTTAATTAAAGCAGTTTAATCTCTACTAAGAAGAAATTAATCTGAATCTATCCCTGGAAATTACTTTCTCTAACGGAACAGCATAAAACCCAGCTCACGCCCTCGCGCCAGGCCAACAGCCACCCTGCAACTGCGCGGGGTGCCCCGTGTAACACGGGCAAAAGAGGACGGAGCGTGACTGCCACCAGAGCACGACTGCCTTTAGTTTATTTTCTCTTTATTTATTAAAGCGGACCCCCCCCCCTACCCCTCAGCTTCCACATGCGTGGAACCAGCGGCTGGGCAGGGCCGGGCAGCGCCGGGCAGCGCAGGGCCGGGCAGGGCCGGCGCTGCCGCATTTGCAGGGGAAGGGCGACCCCTGCTGTCCGCGGCGAGGAAAGGCGCTCCCCCGGCCCTTCCCGCCCCTCCCCGCCGGGCTCCCCCGTGGCACCCGAAAGCCGTGCGGAGGAGGCGGAGGCCCGTGTCGCACGTCAGTGTCCTCTGCCCTCTCCCTGCCCCCCGCTCCCCTACAGAAACGCCGCCGGGCTCGTCCCTGGTTTGTGCCTCTGCGCGGTCACCGCACCGCTCCCCGGGAAGAGCGGCCGCTCCCAGGGCAGCCCCAGGGATTTTTGGCAGCAGGGGCTCTGGCTCCACGCTGAAGCTGACGATGGAGCTAACTGCCTCCCAGTTAGCCCTGACCACCAGCAGCAGCCAAGGCTCACACTGGGGTAATCATCAGGACCAAACCGCATCAGCCACTCCAGCACGCAGGCCGTGGGCTCCTGCACGGTCACTGTCAGCTCAGCTTCTCACGAGCTGTCCATCACAAAACACTTGGAGCATGTTAGGCATGGCAGAGACATCTGAGCTGAAATACCACCCTGGAGGACCAGGCAGATGTTCTGTGCCGTGTGTTGCCTCTGCTGAGCAGGGCAAAGTGTTGAGCATGCCTGGGGGAACCATGCAGGTCTGGCCCCGTGCAGCAGCAGGAGAGCCTCAAGGCTCACTGAGTGTCCATGGAGGGAACCTGAGGAGCAATGACTTACACTGGACCCAGCCAGCGGCTCTACAAAGCAACAGGCGCTTTCTCTAGGAATTGAAAGGAAAGCTGCTGGAACTACGGCTGCGTGATTAGATTTCAAATGTAGCACCAGAGACTGCTCTCTGGCACTGGCAACAGCTGATCCAGAGCAGCCTGTGTCTGTGCTATGGAGCTCCCTTAGTCTCCCCAACACCATGGCCACAGGCAAAATGTTCCTGTGGCCACATGCAGCCCTGTGAATTAACATGAGGGAGGTTAGCAGGGCTGAGAAGCAGGAAAGCATCTGGTGCAAGATAGTACCTAGAGCAACTCCTGTAATGCAGGGAGTGCACAGGTTCATCCAGCGCTTTTTTTAAAAACACAGAGCTGTGTGCTGGCCTTTGGGCATGGAGGAGCACTTGGCTTTTTCCTTGCCACACTCCAAACACCCCAGGTATTGACTCAGAGCCTGCTCTCCTTTTGTAGACAGTATAACACATACTTAATATTCTATTCACTCCTCTCTTCAGCTTTATGAATCTCAGTTTCTGTCTTTGATCCGGTTCCTGCAACATTAATTAATTTCAGGTCCTCTTGCTCCCTCTGTTTTTCAATACGCTGTTTCTAATTATTTCTTATTTCCTCGGGTTACCTATTTCATTTCAAACAATTTTTCCCCAAGAGCAGATTACTTGGCTGTTGTAACAATGTGTGATTGCATACAGGTCATCAGCTAATTGCATAGATGTGACATAGGGATCCAGCACATCTCTCTAGCACACAGTCTACTGGAGTCTGTCCTGGCATTCAAAAATGGCATCAGTATTCACCTCTCCAAACTATGCATGGAATTGCAGGAGGAACTGTGGGAGGAAGTTTCCCTCCGTCTTCCTCTGTTTCACACAGAGACGGTTGGCTTGTGGTAGCACAGTTTTTAAGCCAAAGGAGCAGGAAGGATTTCAGATCTGGTGCAGTGAAGTGCACAGAGAGCTGGCATACACAGGCCACTTGTCACCACTTGTGTGCGTGCTCTTCTAGTTGTGTGCTGCTTTCTGCTTGATGCCCTGACTCTCTCTTCCTTTTGTTACTTCACCGACTTCCTGAAGGTTTTGGATTAGTCCGGTAGTATTACAAGCTGAAAATAATCCTGCCTTAAGAAGCAAACATGAGCTTGCTGCAAGAGATGCCACTGCTGGTAGGAGCTGCTGCATATACCATACGCCATTTTCATGCCATTTCCTTCCTGTGCCCTTTGTTGCCATCCCCTAGAGAGATGTGGAGCTCTGCAAAATTTAACCACTCTAGCAATCCCTGTCAGGCTTGCTGACAACATACTCAAGATGTTTATTTTCTACTTACCTTCACTGTCGTACCTTCATACTTTTTATTATCTTTTGGGGATGGAAAACAAGTCCTGTGGCACCAATGAGCCAGATTAATGGCTCTTTGAGTACCTGAAATGGCTCAGTCTGGAAAAAAAAGCTGGCTATGAGGAATATGACAGAGGTTTCTAAAGTTATGGATGATGTGGAGAAAGTAAGTAGAGATTGACTCTTCACAGTTTCCTCCAATGTAAAAAGTAAGCAGGTGTCAAATGAAACTACTGGGATCAAAATTCAGAATGAGCAAAAGAAGGTGACACATCCCTGTCTGGGTATCAGACCTCCGAGACTCCTTGCCAAAGGATGTCTGGATGCAAAAGGTTACCCAGATTCAAGGGCACACTGGAGAGCCTCCTGGAGCAGCAGTCACTGGAGAGCTACTAAACACACAGCGTGCCATTCAGTTGCCTTCAAGGCCATCTGAGCTGCCCCAGCGTTACCCACCATACTCCAGCTGTTCCTCCCCAACAGCATAGCTCACCTGAAGCGCCTGTGTCCTCCTGCATTCCCATGCAGATAGATGTCTTGGACCTCTTAGACATCCAAAGGGTTACTACTGACTACGTGTGGGCAGCTGAATTGGCCTTGGGATCTTCTGAAGTGCCTTAAGATACTACACCATGGAACAGCAGTGTGTGCCTGTGTTTAGGAGCTGGGAGTGTAGAGGTCGAAGTATCACAAATGTTTGCTCTATTCTTCTTCCCTAGACATATGTCTGCGGGTGCTGTTTGAGGCAGGACACTGGGTGCACCTATAGGGGAGCCTTGAGGCATACCCTACGCTCCATCGCCCCTTGCAGTCAACCTTTCCCAAGAGATCCCTCCTTCAGAATAGCCGCATTCCGAGTAGGATGCTGACCTCAAACACCCACCGGGCTCTGGGAAAAGGGGGAGTAGTACCTTTAACTCTGATGTGCCAAAACAGGGGGTTAAGGGGAGATTTTCTCATTTCAAATATTTTCCTTCAACTGGGAGAAGACAGGAGAGCAGAAAACATGATTTTGTATATCCAAAGACAGTTTGGATAAAAGTCCAGTGATGTTTTTTGCAGCAAGGACCCCAGGATTAGTGGCAAACAGGCACTTCTGCCATTTACCGTGTTTAGTAGACCTTGGGCATCCCAGGAAATATATCTACATTGGCATCAAACACTTCTCACTGGAGGTGAGAAGATCAGGAGAAGGTGACTTATGGCCTCTTCAGTTGTCCCACCCCCACAATAACTCTGTGCTCCTGCCATTTTCTATGGAAGATTGTCACCAAGCTTCACCTCCTGGGAGTTTGTCTATTTGGTTTCATTGCAGTATTTTCATCTTTTGATACAAAATCCAAGACACATTTTTCAGTTTGCTCCTGACTGGAAAAAAACAACAAACTGAAACTTTTCCTGTGTGACCAGGTGTGGAAGGGTGCAGAGGAAGAGTCACACTGTCACAGGATAATGCAGGTGGGAAGGCCCCTCAGTAAGGTCTCTGGTCCAACCTCCTGCCCCAAGCACGGCTAGCTCTGGGATTGGACCAGGCTGCTCAGGGGTTTCTCCACATGGTTCCTGAAACCCCCCATGGACGGAGCCTGCACAAGCTGCTCTCCTTCCAGGCACACCGAGGCACGTCCCCCTGAGTCTGTGCACGGTCAGCATCACCTGCAACATCAGTGCGTGGAGGGCAACAGCCACAGAAACCAGGGCTTTATTTTGAGGGTCACATGCAAAATACTTCATTGGTTACAATTATTCCCTGACTCATCATCATCCCCCCCCTCTTATTAAATCGATTGGAAACACATAACTGAAAGGAGAAAGCAAACTCGATACTGCAGCCGGATGTAATGGACAAACAAATCCCTGCTGCCCAGGCAGTCTGTGTGACTTTTCTGATCACTTTATTACTCTGCCACAAGAAAGGATTCCTTACTACAATTACTTCTTTACATTAACAAAAAGGAAACTACGTCCAGACTAATGGCTAAACAGCCTTCTGTGAGCCTTTCACCGGTATCACAGGCTTGCTGCATGACCTTGTGTGTACTCCTCCCCCTGCCTTTGTTTGTCAAGCTGAAAATGGTAACAATTTACCCAGGCCCTAAGGCTGCTATAAGATTTCAATTATTGCAAAAACCTACTCAAGCTCATGCCCACGTACAGCACAGAGGTACTGTATATTGTTAATGGGATGTGGCTGAAGGAGAAGAGAAACAGAGGAAGCAATTTTTCAAAGGCTTTCTTTGCCCTCATTGCCACCCAGAATAAGGCAGAGCCACAGGAAGCTTCCAAAGTGCTGGACTGGATTCATTCAGTAATACTGACACAGGGACAGTCTTCAACCAACATGCATGACAGGTCTTGTAATTGAAAGGATTAAAAAGGAAAAGACTAGCGTTCAGCAGAAGTACCTCAGCAACTGTTGAGAATAAAATTGAAAGGAAAGGAAAGCAAGTTACCGAAGACACCGGGAGTGGGAACGCGAGCTGTGGGAAGCACCATTTGCTGTCTCCACAATTATCTGGTCACATTTAAAATAGCCGCACGCAGGAAGCAGGGTCACATTCTTGACATGTTATTTGCAAAGACAATAGCCTCAGAAACAAAGTATTTTCTGCGTTGGCCTGAAGCTGGTGCAAGCAAAGCAGGTCTGCTAGAGAAGACAATAAAAACCAACTGACTGGTCCAACTAGAGTTAAGAAAAGCACTTCCCAAACCTCAATGCTACATGGTGCCTGTGCTCTCTCCACAGAAGACCACTGCTGTTCTTCTACCGCAGGCAAGACCAAGGGGCTGTCCAAGGTTCTTCTTGCAGCTCTGGCAATAACACCTTGTTTTCTAATAAGCCAGTTCCCTAATGTCCACCAGCCCACCTTTTAGGGAATCGGCCAGAATCCACGCACATAACCCAACTGCCTGTGCATCACTAGTCCTAGTTCCCCTAAAGAAAAGTGGTGGGAGTCAGGGTGTCACCCATGGGCCAGGGAAGCTCCTGCCCAGGCTGCACAAAACACCAATCCACGATGCGCTCGTTACATTTGGACTAAAATTCAGCACCCCGAAGGGAAGGGGTTTGGCCAAACAACCGGCCACGGTGTGACTGGAGAGCGCTTCCAAAGTAATTGGAATTCTTCTGGAATTTGCTACTTTTTTCCTCTCTCTTTTTAAAATACACACTTAAGGTTCCTTGTGACCAACACAGAAAAAGAAACAGGCATGACTACTTACGGATGTAATAAGAAAAATGGCAGCTCTCACTGCTGCAAAATGTGAGCTGAGCCTTACCTGAGGGCTCTTTCCTAAGCTACAGTGACTGGTAGGTGAGAATACAAGAACCACTCCACAGCATCACACTTGCCACCTATCACACCTTCTGAGTAAGGCTTGATATGTGATAAATGAGCTACACAATATGGATTTTTAATGCAAAGGATGATGTTATTGCAGTAGGACAAGCTCTTGAAGCAGCTTCGTATACAATCTGAAAGCTGAGGTCAGTTGCTGGAAACATTGCAGTAGCTAGTAGAAACTAAACTGTGGAGGAGACAAACACGTGAACCCATCTAAAGAAAGGTTGTGGCATTTAAAATAGAAGTTCATACTTGCCGACATTTGTTCTCTGCTGAGCACACAAGCAAGCATTAGCACACTTTGCACTCATGTTTCAGTCGAGGTTGATGCAGTTTTCACAGATTTGGGGAACAGTGTTGCTAGTTACAGACTTGAACATGCCATTTTAAAGTCAGTGGTCCCACTAAAGGGAAGCTTCATTTTGTGCCAAGTGCATGTCAAATAGGCACACTGTGGGCAAATACCTGCATCTAGCATTTGATCTCCTCTCTGTCTTGTTTTCCATCCTCTAACAGGCAAGGCTCCAGGCTTGGACCTTCCATTGGGGAACTAAATAAATAAAAATGAGGTTTCAGTAGGAGAGAAGGGAGGCCAACAGTGGATAGGCTGAAGCTCAGCATGTGGTGGCCAAAGGAGTCGTTATTTACCCCAGAGCTCAGACCCCACCAAAAAGCAGAGCCAAGATGGGCTGAACCCGTTTCTAAGGGAATACCTGCACACGACACAGGGTACACACTGCTAAGGGTGGAAACCTTACTATTAAGGAGACTCCCTACAGGTGATTAAAGCCAGAAGTGTGATCCCAACAGCTTCATCTACTGTAGGACTTGCTTCCTTGCCTGCCTCTACAGAGAGGGGCACCTCTCTTGGGAGCACACACGGACACATACCACTCTCTCGGGTTTTTTTTCCAGTATTTTATTTCTGACAGGCATTTACAACGTTCCATTCATAGAACTAAAAACATAAAAATAGACCTTCTTTCAGCTTATAAAAGAAATATATAAGAACCTTTGACATAGACATGTCATGACATTATGTACAAGAACAACGGTACCTTCCCAGTACCAGCCTTCCAGTATTTCAGCGCTGACTGTATTCCGCTGGGTACAGCACAGGACAGCTACAACCTCCGCTTCTCTAACACGCTGGGACACAACTGACAGGTAGATGATATAAAACAATGATGTGATAATACAAAGGGTATAGAAACTTTTCTAAAGCTTTTACGAAAAGAAATCAGAAGATAGCAAAAAGTTAATAGAGAAAGCTTTCATAAGATCAAGTATAGTGCACCAGAAACCAGAAATGTGTGTGGGGGGCGGGGAGGGGGCAAGGGGAGAATGCTAGCTGGGACACAAAGACAGTGATGGATTTTTGGGGGGAATAATTTTTGTTACGTTTTAAAATATAGTCAGAGAGGATTTTATAAAATATAATCCTAAAGCTATTATAAAATTTCAGGTTTTCAAAGTACCCACTAATGTGTCAAACATCAATAGATACCAACAAAAAAAAAGAAAATTTCATATAATCTTCCTTTTTTTCCTATAGGTGAAATTGAAATGGGAAAAGCTATATAAATCTTCAAAAAAAAGTGCTATTTTGTGTTTCATATTTGGAAGTCTACTTAAAAACCACAAGATTTTAGTCACATTTTACCCTGTTTTAGATGTTTAAATAAAAGATTTAAAATGTTAAAGAGGTTTGCTTGTGTAGAACTTGTTCATACTCTATTGCAGTGGAAAAGCTTTTATAAAGGAAACAAAATACACTAGTTTCACCCACAGTAGGAGAGTGGATGAGGTCAGTTTTTTGGCCATGAATTCCCTGTCCCCTAAGCCCAAACTCTGCCAGAGAAAGCGGACCAAACGGATCTGTGATGTTGCTACACTGGCTCCAGCGAGGTTACACCATGGATTGGTTTGGTCCACTACAATTCAGTCATGTAATTTTATTTTATTCTTTTTATTATCTAACTAAACTCCAGTCTCAAACATATACAATAATCCTTTTCCTGAAGAAAGTTATACCTAAATAAGAGTTTCCAGTTCATATTTTAATATAAAACCACCATTCCTAACCCTCTGCAAAAAAGCTAGCCTCTTACCCTAGACGTGGAGCTACGCTAACGCTGTAGAACTCTTATCCCTTTGTGCCCCTGCATCTCAGGTAAAATACAAAAAAATATTTCTTCAAGTGTTAAATTTGGATCTCTCTTAAGAGAGTTTGGCATCTTCATATCATGTAAAACTAGAGCTTCCAACATTGACATTAAATTAGACCAGCCACAGACCAAGAGGACTTAACACAACATTAAACCCAAACCTTTCCTCACGCATTCCTAAAATACATGTATATTCTCTTACATTTAAAGAAGGAAAAGTATCAAGAATACTGCAACTGTACACGTTAAAAAGGCAGTTTCCTCATTAAGGAGATGAACCTACGACTGACGTTTTACGGCTATAAAACCCTCTGTTCGTTGTGCTATTGTTTAAGCTACTTCGCTGCACGTAGGTTAAGACATCCAGAGTAATTTGTTTTCCAGTGATTACGTTCTCCCCATACTTATTTTCAGCCCCTGATTATTTTAGAATAAATAAAATAGTGTGAAAGCCCTTGGTAACGTAAGACAGGACCTTAAGCTTATTCCGTTCCAGGTTTTGAACGTTTTACAGTTGCCTAAAGTGTGGCCGCATGGCTTCGGACCAATTCAGCTGCCGAAATGGTGTGTGTGCAAGTGTGCAATCTATCCGGATCGGCTCTCCGCAGTGTGTGGGTGTGGGAGGGAGGGATAGAGGGTGGGACGGGGAGACCTACGCATCCAGGGGGGGGAAGGGGACCGGTTTAGAGCTCCGTGTTCAGTTTCCTGCTGGGGACAAAGTCTTCACGCCTAACCCAGATGACCTCCTCGCCGTGGCCCTCCACATCACCGTTGATGCCAGACAAGGCCGCCTGCTTCTTCAGCTGGGTCATCCTGGAGGCATGTGTGTCCATGGCCGGGCGTGGGTGGTCTCCCCGACACGGCTGGCTGCTCGTGATGGAGGTCGCCTGCAGCCGCTCCCGAAGGTCTCGGTCGGCCACGGCGCCTCTCATGGCCTCGCAGTACTCATCGTCATCGCTGAGGATGTCCGTTTCCTTGATGTCTTCCTGCTCCTCATACTGAGCAAGGTCAAACTGTTCCTCTACCCAGCGGTCAGTGTCCCCACTGTGCGTGGGCTGCTGGGGCTCTTTTTCAGGGCTGCTCGTGTAGACGGCATCTGAGTCAATGGTAAACCTGTTTCGGGCCAGGCGCCGCCTCCTCCTCCCAAGAGACTTGCTTGGGGCTGACACTGCGCACACACAAAGATAAAACCCCACAGGCTTTTTACACACGGTACAACTCTCCTGAAAAAGTTAGTCTTCCAGGGGCCCTTTATTTAACACCACTAGGCACAAAGCGGGTAGACTCCCAAGAATGACCTAGTCATTCAACATCCTCCCTGCGGGCAAGTCACACTGCACTCAGCTCCTCAGCACAGGTCTCTCTCCAGCTGAAAAAGGAGTTTCTGCTACTCAGATCCACAGTTGGGATAATGGCCCACAATTACTGTTCCTCCTAAGCGGTAGGCAGGCAGCCAGCCAACACAAAGTGCATCCGTTCAGCTCAGCTTCTCACACGCAGTGCCCTGCTGTCAGCACACCGCAAAAACCAACTAGCCTTACGCCTTGGTACAGGAAACAGCTTTGTCTGGGGTAAGAGCAACACTATAGGTTTCCAAGTAACCACCTCGGTGCTGAAGATGCTGCAATTGTTGCACTATTTACGGGGAAGCAAGTTCCCCGTCCAGGCTCTGCTACTCCCTTCCCCACTCCCTCCCTACTGGGGGGAAAAAAAGAAAACCCCAAAACCAGAAAAACTTTCAGAAGTTCCTTACTCAGCATCAGCTGGTCTACTAGCTTTTGCAACTGGCCCAATTAGCAAATTCACATCTTCTGTGTTGGAACATCTTCATAAGAGGCTTGTGAGGCAGAGCAGGGGACGAATCCTGCAGCTGAAGGACCTGCAGGCATTCCAGCGCTTTACGTGCACACACACACAGCTCCATCGCAAGCAGGTGAACTCCGAGGTTATAGATTGTCCCCCTCCACTAAACATCACCTTAGCACTTTCAGTATGTATTTATTAAACTCTAGCTTGGGGGCGGGGTTACATTTTAATATGCCTGAGCCTCAAAACATGCATTAAGTACGCAGCAGCTCAGCAGTTGCAAATTTTAACTGTAGTGAGAGGTCTGGACTCTAAGAGGAGATCTTAATCTCTGCAGAATTCATCATGCAAATGCACCAACAAACCAAACTGCAAGGAGGTTTGGCACCTACAGCAGACTAGCCCCACAGGCTGATTGAAGAAGAGCTGTAGTAAAATGGTTACATTTTGGCCCTCCTTTGACTCTTCTTCCTTATGATTTTAAGTGTCTCTGAGGCAGAGGGCTAGCAACACCCCGAGTGAGAAGCCATGCTGCGAATGTTATTGGTCTGGCCTGCCCATTACAGAAGAGGAACAGAAAGCCTGGTTGTCTACATTGCTGGATCTAATGAGCAGAAAAAATAAATAAATAACAGACCAGAACAAAACACGCAGCGGTGCCGTGTACTTTTCAGTTGGAAGCAAATGTTTCTTCCCTCCATCATCTAGTGTCCTGAAAATGAAAACCTGCTTTTCCCTGGGATTTTCTCATTGCTTTTGCCTGAAGTCAACTGAAAAGGAAAATCCATGGTTTAGGACAGGCCATTACAAAAATAAGAGTATCAAGTGCATGCTTCTCAAATGTGAGAAGTAGAAGCATGTGCCCTTTGGCAACAGAGCTGAAAACGCTAAAATGGAGGGCATACAAAGCTCTCTCTTCAAACCAAGCCACTCACTCGGGGGAGCTGATTTTTCTTGCGCATTCGAGTTTAAAAGTGCCAGGGTTTTAGCTCAAAATTCTGTACACGCTTTGAAGAAATATGCAGTGGGCTTCTGCTTTGTTTAGCTGAAACCCATTCCCAGATTAAAGTGCACAGCCAATTGGTATTGACAGAAATCCCATTTCTTCCTTCCATGCCAGAAGGACTGCTCTGAAGCTGAGCCTTGAGTGCAAAGCAAGGTAAATAGAGGCAATTTAAGGCTCTCAAGGAGGTGAAGCATGGAAAACCAGCATTTTTTACATACATAGGAGAGAATGCTAATCCTAATATACAAGTAACAGACACCACCACATGTCCTACAACAGTGCTGGGGTTACTGGGATCTTGAAAGTCTGTAGCCCTACAGTACCTGCCCTGTTCATGGCTGGCCTTGCACCTTTTAGAGCACACAATCTTTTTCCACCAAAAGGAACATATTGCTGGGATGAGGGCAAACTTTCGGTTTTAAGAAGCTGTCTTCTGTGTTTATCCCGCAGAATCGAGTGCACTGCCTTCAGAAAGTCTTTCCTGTGTTCTGGTGAACTGAAAAATAGGTGAGAATACAAAAGGCAGCGTTAATTCTTGGGAACTGCTAAAAGCTCACTGTAAATGAGATAAATAATGACCAGTTTTGTGATTTAAGACAGTGCAAACCGGCTGGCACGCACATCCCCCAGAGAAGACTCAATTTAATACAGCATTTTCAAAGCAAAGCTAAATCTATAATCATTGCAATGGACATCCAAGGAAACAAATACACTGTTCATTAACAAAACATTGAGCCATTCACCCCTCTTGAGGCTTCCTTTTCCTCCAACACCAACCAGAAACTTCTCTTTGTCCGATAAACATCAAGTTGACTTATGGCGGCTAATTAAATCTCAGTTTGTCTCCTGAAAACATACACCAAGCAGAAGTTCTGCAACTCTCTACTACCTAGTGGTAGGAACTGGCTTGCTATCAGCTCCGTTAGACCCTAGTGAACTTACGTACCAAGTTCTTATTTGAACTCTTAAACACATCAGGGCAACCACCACAACGAAGGTGGACAAGGTTTGCTGAAGGAAAGGGCAATGAAAGGTACCAGCTGAACGAGACACACAGGCAGCAACCTGACATAAAGATCCAATGCTGGAGTTCAGTTGGATGTAAATTGGTGAAAGGAAAATTGTAATAAGGATATTATCATAAAGGTGCAAAGCTGATCAAATATATGCCTTTATTTTAATACATTTTACAAAATTCTGCCTGCCAGAAGTAAGGTTTTAACACCTTCTCCCCACTTCCCCTACTGGCTGTTCCCAGATTGCCTTAAAGGGAAGGCACAGGCAAGCTGGGATCCAGAGATGCAGCTGCTATTGAAAATCTGGAAACGTACTTACCTACAGCAAAGGTGAAATGTTCTTTCTGGCCTGCCTTCAGACTCAGATTTAACATGGACAATCTCACATACAGAATTGGTCTCTGCATCTAAAGTGAAAAGCAAGCAGCGCTTCATACAACAGTTTCTCATATTTAAGCCCAATTAGAGTATTTATTCCGTAATACTGAAAAAATTGTTTAAGACCATCCGGGACAACAGATAATACACTGCAAATAATATTAACTCATGGCTGAAAGGCAGCAGTGGGCAAATGACTAGTGAAACAACAGACACTTAAACTCGCCAAAATCTAGTAGTATTTTACATGCACTCACTCAGTCCCATAAAAATATGAAACCTCCCCCCCAACACAGCTTTTCAGGTATTCCACAGAATACTGTCACATTTTATAGCTACCTCCTACGTTCTTTCCACTTTCACTTATGCATTAGAAAGGCAGCAAATTGTTTAAAATTTTGAAATTTTTAATATAATAAGCTTCACATGAAGCCATCAATGACAAGAACAAAAATTCACTATAGCTCTGTTGTCCCACAGCTGCAAGATTGCCTTCTACTCTCCGGAAGAGAAACAGAGAGAACCAGAGTCAGCAACAACTTTGCCCTGTTTTTCCAGAACCTTTTCTGGCTTCAGAAAAGTACTGACAAGCTGGAGACACACAACTGGAGCTTCTGCCCCTTCGTTTCTCTCCAGGGCTATTATGGATGTTGAGGTCGTGGGTTCCTTGCTCAGGCCCCAGAAGCTGCATACACATGTACTAAGGATAAACATTGGTCAGTGAACACCCCCAGACCAAACATTAAGAACCCTGCCAAATTCATGCAGCGGGAAGATTACCTGCACTTGCCAATGCTCGAACCTGCAGTGCTTCTAAAGGTATCAAGTGGCGAAAGCGGAACGGATCCCAGTCTTCATAAATTGAAGCTCTATGTGATCCTCCCTGGAAGAATTTCAAAATACCATTAGGAAACGAGATACTTTGGGATAGTCAGACACGCAAGTCTCCTTTGCTTTGCACTGAGAATGTCCAGCTAGAGACTTGTTGCAATTCCTATTCTCTCACTACAACATCTTAGTAACCAGCATCACTGATGTGCCTATCTGTGAAGGTCTTGCTAAATTCTAGACAAAAGCAACCATTAGACCAATCAACTCTTATCAATGCCTTCAAAAGTCATTCGAGACCAGCGCTGCATTCTCTCTTCTAGGTGCGCATACACTCACAAACATGCATAAGTTTTGCCTTACTTATTCAAAAGTTATTTTGTGGCCAGATGACTTTAGAAAACAACCATGGAAGCATTTCAAATCACACTTTGGTTTATGCCATACGTGGGAATCAAAAAGTTTTCTGTAATACTATAAACTGTGTTCCCTATTGTAGCAAGGCACGTATTTACTGCCAAGCTTAGCTTTAACTTTTAATCCCAAACTCCAGCAGGATCCCCGATACATACTATAGGCACACCTAATTTAGCTGAGAGCAGCCAGCACTTGCTCAGTGGCATGCAATAGCCAGAACTGAAGCAAGGGCATCGTGATTCAATAAGAAAGTTGACAGGCATCAGCTCTCATATTTGATTTATACACAGTGATCAAAGAGCCAAACACAAAAGAGACGTTCAAGGTGACACCTTCTTTCATGAAAGTCCGCTCCACAGCATGGAATGGATGTGGCAGGCCACAGGAATGACTAGTCCAGCAGGGAGTAAAGGATAAGCTAAACGTACGCTTGCAGAGCACTGTGCCCAGGTGAACCAGCAGGCCACTCGGCATTACCCAAAACCTCAGTTGATGGCAGAGGACAAGAATCACGTAAGCAAAAGCACACTCTAGCACCACAGCCTTAATGGAAAGCAAATCTTGATTGTAGCACCACAAATGCACACAGCATCACCAAAATAGCCCATGCAACTTACAAGTTTCTTCTTCTGTTTGGAACCATCCTTGTATACAAGGACCACAGCAGTTTTGAACACTAGAGAAGAAAGTTAGAAACAAAAGCCATGTAGTCAATAAGGCTGGGAACGGGTCTACTCTACGCTGAAGCACACAGACCTTTCAACTCCTCAGACAGCCCTCACCTGAGTCGGGGAGGGAAGGCAGGAGTAAACCTACCAGCCCTCTTGCATATTCTTCCCAAAAAACCCAAGCTCAACCACTTTTAGTACTCAAAACCAGGTTACTTCAAAGTTACTTGAAACTTAAGAGTTTAACTTACCAGTTATTGGAATAACTATTCAAGCAGACACAGTTCTATACAAAAATTTAGAAAACTTTAATCCCCCCGGCTAAGTTCACCTCAGGCAAGTGAGCAGCATCCAGATACATGCAGCCAGTCAGCAGATGAGACTGCACTTGGACAGAATTTGAACCCCTCCCAGGTGGGACAGTGGTCTATGCTGAACTAAAAAGTGAGCACCGCTGGCAGGCAGAGGTGTGACCTGATTCCTCTTCTGCCACATAACATTCACATGGAGCTGGAATTTGTCCTTCAAGACTGCAGTTTTCCTTGTGGTCTCTTTCTTCAGGCCTCAAAAGCACCCTTTCTTTTAGGATTGAATTGCATGGACTCTTAATTTTGGACATTTTATGAAACCAATTGAAAGCTTTTCGGAGTAATTAAGAGTTGCTGCACATTCCTAGCAGCTTTCATGAAGCTCCTCAGCTTCAGGGTATGACCAGGTGCTTTCCCAACTTACAGGAAAGCAATCAAGTTTTATATGCTCTTCCAGCGCAAAGCTGAAAGAGTTTTCACTCATTATCTGTTTGGTATAAAACAAACACAAAAATAAAAATCATTGGCTTCCTAACCAGCATCATTTTCTGGAAACAACAAGGAAAAAGCCCGTTGCGTGTAAAAAAATTTAGGAACAAATAAAGAAAACTTAGTATACTCTGCATTACTTGGTATAATTCTGAAAGTAAGAGAGATGTGATCTAGCCAATATAAGCGATCATATACCTTTCCAAGGGACCATACTCCAATGCAGTGGAAAGACCTTGAGATCTATGCCAACAGCAGTTTCAATTTCTAGTTTGGCCACCCAAGTTAGACTACTTGGAGGGAGACAGACCACTCCAAAGCAACTCACTGGGAGTCCTGGCTTAGCTTTTAAGCACTTTTTAAAGCTTAGACATACAAGTCCTTTCTGGCAAAAGGCACAGAGAAAAAAGGCAAAGCCTCTTCAAGCCTCCAATCCCATCCCACAGGATGTGAAGTAGAGTTACTTGGCATCGATCAGACTACTGAACTATATCTTTTCAAAGGCAAATATATAGCTCTCAATTCATAGCCTTGGATATGGGTTTAAGAAACTCTTGCACTATTAGAGCTGTCATCTCCAAATTCTTCACCGGATTTAGATCAACACAGAACAGAATTCGACCATTGCAGCGAAGAGACAAATATGGTTTTAGGTTCCAGCGAATCTGGCGGAAGGCAATGCTCAACTACCTTCAACAAATATCTGCTAAGGCACAGTAGACAGTCTTTTAGGCATCCAAAATAAAATTACTAGGATACAAACCAAATGCTGCCAGCTCAGGTTCCTTCTTCCATTTCCCCAGTGAAGCAGGAGGATTCAGCCATATCACTGTATTATGCAAGAGCAAGTCCCCCATCGAAAGGTCTGCAACCTGCCAACACAAACACATGCACAAAGGCACAATGCGTAATCAGTTCAAGAAAGCTTACTTCAATTTTCAGTTCAAGAAAACTTGCTTGAAGTTCATTCTTAAACAAACAAATGCCCCACAAGCAAACTTTCAGAATATTTAATCAGATGACTGCAAGCATGTGCAAACAGACTGTGACAGCTGGCAATAGATGCATGCAAATCCTTAATTGGTGAGCATAAATTAGGAGAATTCAAACTCAGTCCAGCTCTCATAATTTGGTGGGAAGTCAGGGCAAGACCTAGATGTTTTCCTTGCATTTTTTGCTCGTTTGTCCATCTTTCTCCCTACCAGTTTCCATTTGGTTTGAACATTTAAGCATAGCCTCCATCACACACACACAGTTTGGGATAAAGTTTGGAGACCGCATCACACAAAGCAGTCAAAGCACTTCCTCCCCACAGTTGCTATGGCTCTTGATTTCGCCCAAAGGCTCATCTGTGGAAACCACATTGCTGGAAAAAATAGACTAATAAAGGAGTTCATAACAACTGTTGGGAGATGCCTACTAACATTGCAGCAACTGATCTTTCACTTTAACTTATGGTCTCCCAGAGTGACAAATCAAGGGCTATCCCCTGTCTAGAGGCCATATTATCCCATTCCTCCACCTTCCTCTCAGTGAAGTCTGACTTTTGCCAAAGGACACCACGGATCCACCAGCACAACCTGAGGTCTCCCCGATAACAAGAGCAACACTAAGATATGTGTTTACTGTCTCCTCTCCCAGATTAACACCAAACGATTGCTCTGCCAACAGATGTCCTGACACAGTCTCTCCACTGCTGCTTGCCAGTACCAACCCTAGTCTCTGCCCTCTACCCACCATCTGATCCTTCCTCCTCGCTGCTGCTATCCAGCCCTCACACCCAAAGTTTCCTCAACACTACTCAATCCCAGACCTCCTTTGCCTTCTAGCCCAATGCCTTTTATGTTTGTTCTTCACCCTGGCTGTTGGTAAAACCCCATTACCATTACTTCATATGGTCATGCCTCTCTCTAGCCTTTACTCACATCACTGCTCCCATCGGCCCTTTAGCGTGTCTCTACCTCTTCCTTGAGTCCCTCTTGACCCTACTCCATTCCACCCTTACTGCCCGTCACTCTCCTTCACTGCACCGCTGGACTGCAGACCTATGTTTTACCCGTAAATGGAGAGTCCAGGTCTCAGTCTGAAACTTCAAGACACCTTCCACGCTTTTCTCAGATGGTCAGCCAGGACTAAGCCACACTGTATCTTCATGTATTTGCATATGCGCCATATGAGACACCTAGACCAAAGCCCAAGGCTTTCTCACATATCAAGCCCACTAACACACTTTCTAAAAGAGAAACAGCAGTTTCTCATACACCACACCTCACATTTCAATCTCTTTAAAGTGATTAAAGAGCTAAGTACAGACTTGCCTCAGCACGCCAGTCCGCTCAGACTGGTGGGGCAAGATTATTAATGTGGAATGAGGAGAGCCAAGACACGGACCTCAAAACAGTGAGCTGCAGGTTGGGATGTAATTTTGACCCAAGCACAACACTGAAGGTGAATTAACCCACTATTACTTTACACTGGTCCCACTCACTGAACCGTACATGGAAAAGCAGTTTTTGAATTGGATTGGGATTTATCTGTTTGCACCAGGATCCACTTAAATGACACAGCACGAAAGGTAAATATTCGATACAATTTAACATTCACACTGCAGGCACCAAAATAACAGCCTTTTTCTCTTAAGTTTGATCATCTGTTACCTCTTTTTTCTCTCCTGTTTGTTCCGCTATGAGTTGGTCAAACACTGCCCCATATTCTTCATGGATTTTCTGCATTTCATTAATGTGGCTGGCAACTTTGTTCATTGTTTTTATGGCCACTAGAAGAAAGACAGAGAGATAGGGGAAGAGAGAAAAGGTATTTTTAAGCCTCTGAGAGGAAGCAGGAGGAGGAGGGTTCCAGATCAGAGGTTAAACAGGGAAGAGCAACGAAGGTTAGCTCCTTACCATCAAGGTGGTAATGTTCTTCACTGTCTACGTCAGTCAGAGCAAAGAGCTCCTTCAGCAGGAGAGGGTATTTCAGTATCCGCTGGATGGGTTTGATGAGGTAAGACTCCAGCGTGGAAGAGTGCTGCCGTCGGGGATTCTGAGCATCCAGAAATGCCTTGAAAGCAGTGTCTGTCTTGGCTGGAAGATTAAAATGAAGCAATTGGATAAATCAAAAATCATAACAGCTGTCCTGATAAAGTAACTTTTCCAGCTTTAAATTCATTTATCTGAAGACATTTTGCAAGGAAGTGCAAATTTATCAGGTCCACTGTATTAGGTTTATGCACTTCTGGTTTTGAGTTACTGACACTTTGCCACAGACTTGCTATTTATGATTTAACAACAGGCACCCACCTACTGTATTAACACATGCAGTTTTTAATTCTACTATCCACAGTATTTTTGGCCTTGCAACTATTTTAGAGCAGCACAGCATAATTTGTTTTAATTACCTGTTTCCTTTAAGAAAAGGCTCAAATTGGATATTTGTAAGAAGTCACTACTCATGAGTCTAGTCTGACAGGTACACCTATAATATTGGTGAGTCGGGTTATTGTTACCTCGTTAAACCTTACAATGCAGTACTGAACAACAACAAAAATCAAGAACAAGTAAGGAGGCAGGAAGCAGTAAACTTATGATAGCCCACCATGTTTTGGGAGCACAGGCAGGCTGGACACCTGATTGCTATAATGTTTTCTACATGATTGCTACCAAATTTACAAAAATACCATTTTCTCTGTTGCACCCTCCACTAGAACATAAATTTGCACAGGGAGGCAAGTATAGAGAAGGCGGCATTTTTAGACATAAGAGTTATTCAGTGCAGGAACAATTCCACACAATTGCTTTTATTAGAGCCATGTCCCCCGCTGAGGCTGGGTGGGTTTTGTGCAGACAGTCACCTGATTTCAATAAAGCAACTTCAGTTTCAAATCGAAAAGCCACCTGCACCTCTGCTGAGGACAACAAACTACACTTGAGATAAATCTCTTAAAAAGCCTCGGAGTGTATCACTGGAATAAAATTTTAAGTTCTGTTTGTGCCATAATTCAAGCACGATCATTTCTCATTCATGAATACAGTCAGCAATGAAAAAGCAAAACAAAACAAAACAACCAGATCTTCCAAGTCTGTGGCCTTAATATTAAGGTCTAACAAAATGACGCCGAAAGAAAGCATGGATGTGACTAGCAACAAATCATTTATTCATGTATTCCACAGAGCTGCCCAGTATTCTTTGCAGCATGGTAAATAAGAGTTTACAAGTAATGAAAAATGAAAAAAAAGTGCACACACACACACAAAAAAAAAAACCACACACCAAAAAATACCCCAAAAACCGAACCGACCAAGAAACACAAAAACCCCAAAACTTTTGATTGTCAAGCATCCAGATGTTCTTTGAAAATAAGAGCTCCTCCCTTAATGGCATTGTTCCTACCACTGGAACCATTTGTTTATTTAATGTCTTGGCCAAAAATGAATTGCATGAAGCGCTGCTAACTCTAAGAGATTAACACTTTCACAGGGGAAAAAACATCACTCCAAGGCAAGGAGGCCCATGAGCATTTATAAGCCAGACCGCAGTTCATTTATCTCCATCTCAGCAAGCCAAGCTCTGCTAGGAATTTGCCCATGGAAACTTCTCAGGCAAATTGGAACGAAGGTGAGAGGAGGAAAAGAGGGGAGAGAGAGCGCAGTGAAGTTAAAATATTTAGACAGCTTCCATAAAACATTCTCGCAGGCTGATCGTTTCCTAGTGGCTGTCAGCATTCAACCACATTGGCTGGAGCTTCAATGGGATTGCCACTAGCAAGGACTGACAGCACAAACTCTAGGAGGATCCAGAGGTCATTACAAGTGTCACCACTCCTGATTCCAAAGTACACAGTGATCCATTAGCACACGCCACATCGCCTATTTATGAAATCTTTCCACTCCCCACACGACTGAAAAGAAACTGAACGTGTCAGGGGAGAATAAATTAAGTGTGGGCGGAAAAACTACATGCAAGGTTAACGACCTCTTGTAACAAGCTACTCAGGTATCATTACATTGATGGTGGTCCAAGAACACCCATGGCACAGAGCTCTCTGTGAGCTTCTCAGGCCAGACGGACTTACTTCCCTACTGCGAAGGCTCCTGGAGAGCAACCAGTCATGCATGTGCCCCAATTCCTCCACCACAACTTGCCCCACGTGGTTTGGGGTGCAGTGGCCACCTCTCATCACCCACAAGGACAACCTGCACCAGCCCAAACCAACGTGTCTCTCTGACATCTCTTTCTCTGCATGCCCAGGTCTGTTTGTCCAGCACACAGCTCTTACCTTTCACCAGTACTTTGGGGACTTTTGTGTGGCTGGCACAGAAGGCACTGTACAGCTTGAACCGGTCAGCGTAGTAAAGAAAGGATCCACCCAAGGAAAACAACACTTTCTAGGATTTAAAAAGGGAAAAAGAAATTAGGAAAAAAAGCACATGAAAGCCAGTTAGTTAGCTTCCCTTCTGCCAGGTCACCTGAAGTTTCCATTTAGCTTTTGGATGACAGGATACTGCATTTTCAGAGTGTTTTCATATCATCTAGCAAGAAAACAGTCCTAGCCTTGGTGTCTGGATTCCAGCTATGTGATTAACATCATTAGCAAAGTTCCAGTTAGGACTATCTGGAGACACCACTGACTATAGAGGGAACTAGGTTCGCAGCTCCAGAACTGTATTTAAATGCCTGAGCTGAAAACCTTAGTGATCTAAGTCATGACCAGAAGCCACAGAAAGGATGGGATGTATCTGACTTTGTAATGGATCAAGACACTAAGGAGTTGCAAGCAAGACTATTGTCCCTCTGCAGAAAGACACCAAGGTCTTCACTCCCTTGAAAATGAGTTTGTGTTAAGGGCCAAACACAAATCTTTCCCTAAGATGTCTATGCCACAGTCAAGCGTTTGCTCTGCTACCCACTTAGGAACAAGACAACATGGGGTGGGGGAGATGAGACAACACATAGGCAGCTTGCCTACAGTCAGCAGAGGGAAGCAAACTGCAGAACTGAAACCACGAAGCCCTGAAATCCCATCTTGCACGCTGCTTTCAGACTATGCCCATAGGACAGAACCAAAAGTGAAGTTGATGCACTTTTTATGGAAAGAGATGGAAGCAGCAGCACTCAGAAGACAGAATTCTCTCCATAAGGAGGCTTCTTCCACACTCCTGTCTTAAAGCTCAGAGCACACAATGGTAACAGAGGCTTCCTCCACTACAAAAAGTGCCTCTGTGCTCTCCATTAAGGGCACATTTCCTACAAAACAAAAGCTGTGTTCTAGTTATGAGAGGACAGTGTTCATGATTGATGCTTATTTTAAGCAAGCACCTGATGGCAAAGTCACACATGCACAAAAAGACAAATTCTTTCAGCAGTTCTTCCAGGGCTGTATGTTAGCTGAAGAACAATCCCAGTGGAATTATTATTGTTCATCAAGAGATCCTGTCCTCTACCAAGGTGAGTGCTCAAAGCAGGAGTAAAATGCCCCAAAGACAAAACATTGAATTAGCTACTTGCCATGTATATCCAGTACATGACTGCATTAGAAATAAAACAAAATTTCTGTTTCCACATTTTCCTGTTTTTTTTTTTAAATTAAGTTTATATATCTTTAGTTTACATTTCTACCTTTGATGTACATCTGCTGATAGCTGGAGTTGCCATATAGTTCTGCTATGCATCAAAAGCCCAAATACAGAATTCAATTTACAGTTCTGATCTGCAGCCCTAGTGGGCTTCTGGACTACATTAGACTTGTCAGATCAAAGATTTTATATAACTTCCCATTTCTAGCTTTTCCTGACAGCCAGCAACAAGAAATCTGACGGAAGGGCAAAAATAGCATCTAAAAGCACACGGCGTTACAGATTTCTAGTGCTCTATACAGCTAAATGTAGCATAAACTACAATTGTGGCAGTATGTTTTCCAAACAGCTCCGGTATTAGCTAAAAATTAATCTCGAGTGCAAGTAAATGTAGGTTTTTACATGAACATTGACAGTAGTCAGACAAATACGATGAAGAGTGTTAAAGGACTACTCAGAATGTAAACAACGAGATTACCTTAAATTGCTCAACTTTTTCAAGCTTTTCCAGGTCTGGAACCAGCCTTACTCCATCTTCGAGAGTTTTCAAGAACTCTACCTGGAATGCTACCATTTCAGTCAGATTCCCAAAAAGAACATCCAGCTAATGAGAGGGGAAAAAAAAGCAAGATGCTGAAAATATCTCTTTGCAGCTAAATCACGTTTTCTAGAACTTTAGTAATTCTCAGTCCAATTGTATAATCAGTGTGATGCCACGAAAAAAACCTACAGACTACACATTATTGAGCAGTACCTTTATACTCTACTCAATCCATTATTTTAAAAGAAATGGAATTCAAAATTTCTCCATAGCCCTTGCTCAGACAAGCAAGCCAAGCTGGGGGGCGGGCAGAGCGGAGAGGTGTGCATAAGCTATCTGGCAAAAAGATAAGCAACAGGTAACATACCTCATCTGGTGTGAGGAACGTTTCTTTTTGTAGAGGCTTCAGGTATCTCTCCATTAGACAATTTAAGTCCTAAAAATCCAGAAAAAGATTCCCATGTTGGTTCCTCAAACTGCCTCTGAATATTTATTGAAGTGGCATAGATCACCGTTTACCTAGTCTATGAATTTTTCCCTTTCACACATAGGACAGAGCAGTTGGATTTCACAGAATTTCAGATATTAAAAGGAAACATTTACACAGTTTTACTTACAAAATCAATACCGGATCTCACTGAGCAGTGTTCCTCTGCACACAGCTAAGTAATTTCAAAATGACAACACATGAATTTGGAAAGCCTACTTATTTCAGAGGTTTAAGTTACTATTCTAGGGACAGACAGTTAACTAAGAGGTACATGCATGAAACATAATTTGAAACTAACAAAATTTTCCAGAAGGAGGAGAAATACTAGTAGACTGAAACAACACATCGAGACCCCTTACTTTGACGTAGGTGCGTTCTGTCTCGAGCAGTTCACAGATAACCTTTCGCAGTTTATCTGCATCTGTGAGTTGTCTCATGGTGGCCAGCTGGGGTCCTGTGAATTCCTGAGGATGAGCACTTGAATCAGAAGGGTTCATTTCATGCAGACTGCGACAGAAAGCAGCGACCTGCTCTGTACTCTTTAAAAAGAAGGAAGAGGAAAGACCAGCAGTAATATTTTAAGTAAGAGCTATAGGAACAATGGAGCTGAGAAGCCTTTGCAGTTAAGCAGTTGCAGCTTGGGGGCTTTTTAACAAGCACCAAAGTCCAGAAGTGCACACATCACTTTATACATCTGTCTACCCTATCTCTCAGTGACTGGGGATAAAGGGGGGAAAAAAAAAATATGAAAAAAGAGCTGTACAATTCAAGTTAATTGAAGATTGAAGTGCTGTTCAATAACATTCCTGGTTTCAGATAAGCATGAACTTAATTAAAACAGGCTCGTCCAGCGCTTAAGATAGAAAAACAACAACGAAAAGGCCCAAGAATCGAGAACCAAAAATGACTGTGCCAACAAAACTCACACCCCAGCCCTCTGCCAGCTCCCTAATCTAGTTTGCAACAGTCCTGTGAATAGCTGTGTCAACACAGCCAAGGAGACAATGCGGAAACAGAAACAGCTGAAGCTGTTTTTCAGGGAAGCGGAGCCATTTGGGGAACCAAAGCCTCTCAAGGCTTCAAACGCAAGCTCTTTGGGAAAGTAACCATATACCTGTTCTGTGTCTGGAAGCATGCCTTGCAGGGTGAATTTATTTCCCATAAGTCAGGTTTTTCAGAGCTGCTACAGCTAGCTGGTTTCTTTAATGTTTAATCAGCTGTCTATATATACAGACAGTTATCCTCTCTTCACCTCCTCATGTTAGATCATCTTCTCACATCTTTTGTTATGCTGAAAAGTTTGGAGCAGGTATAGTCTCTGGTGTCAGTGACGACAGCCCCAGGCTTCTAGGGTTGCCAAAGCTGTGGCGTGCCCTGTCTCCATCCCTCCCAGAGACCTGGAGGGGGCACGGGAGGGAAAAGAGCTGCAGCACTTGATCACATCTCTCTAACCTTCTGCCTCTAATCCTGCCATGGTATCTTAATCCAGATTTAGTGACTTCCCAGCACTGCCTCTATAGACCTTCAGTTCATACTAAAACAACTCATCCAAAATGGTGGTGGTGTTAGGTTAATGGTTGGACTCGAAGATCTTAAAGGTCCTTTCCAACCAAAACGATTCTATGATTCTATGAAAATTAGTCTGTTCAAACAGAGAATATGCTGGGAGAGGAGAGGGGGGAAATAAAAAAGAAAAAAAAAAGGAAAGAAAAAGGCACACCACCACCCTGTAGTTTGGAGACAGAGCCCTGATCCCTGGGAGGTCACTTCACTTCACTCCCACCAGCTGGTAGCAACTACACCAGCCTTCACTACCCCACACCTTTGTGATAACCCACTGCTGAAAAATCTCAGTATTTGTTAAGCTGCACAGTCTGCTCACACATCGCTATTTTCCCCTTTCAGTGCACCTACGGCGCTACGCAGCCACGAAGCCCAAGAGGAGCATTAATCATGCTAGTGACAAGCAAGGCATTTCCTTCCATAGTAAAGTTGCTTTCCCTAAAGGTATCTTATGGCTCTAAGTGATCACCTGAGAGTACCACTGCAAGGCATATTAGTAAAGATGCTTGTTATACAAAGGGTAATTTTCTTCAGGACACAAATGTAAGCAATGAACTAATTGTAACTGATGTCTATAGAGAAATGCCTCTTGGACAAAGTTTATTATAGGAAAAATATTCGTCTTCAGTATCTGAGGTTTAATTCATATGAGGAAGAAAAGAGAAATGTTGCAAGTTGAGGGCAGGGAGAAGCAGTGAGTTGAACCAGCCTATTTCCAACTAACTCAGCTTCTGGTAATGGCACGTGTCACTGAGAGTTAAGATTTATTAGTCAAAGTAATTCCTTTTATTTCTCAGCAGTTCCTTTTATTTATCCTTCCTATACTCACTGTACTCTTAAGTATAAAGCATACTCAAACTTTTAGGTTAAGTTTGCATTAGATTTTAACAGGTGCAATCTTGAACCCAACAGCCCCAAAACCACAAAGTGCAGTAGATGAAAGCCTGACTTCAGCACAGGCAAAAAACCTGCCCGAGTTACCTGCTCTGCTGGAAAAGGACAGAGAACTGACAATTAATATATGCTAATCTGAGCCTGCAGAGACCCAGGATATGCAGGGTTTTGCTCAGAAATGCTTAGCTTTGTTAAGACTATTTTGTGAAAGAATATTTGAGGAAGACATATCCAGTGGTATCTTGTTTTAAGAGTCAAACGTACAAATAAAAATAGTTAGAATGTATAAAACACAGTGTGTAATCAAACTCCAATAATAAACCAAGTGTTTTAAGCGGTTCATGCTCGACACCCTGCAGACAGCTCACCATCCTGTGCATGCACTTATGGTAAGTTGCAGGGAAAGATGGGTCACCCAGAAAGAGAGAGCAAAAATCCACTTACACCATGAAACACCAGCTAAACACTAACAAGTAGCTGAAAATTGGATAACTGTCATATAGGCATGCAGTCTGCCCCAGAAGGAATAGTTACACCCATCTGCCAAAAGGGAAGCGTAGAAGTCTTTTAAAAGCCTTATCTCTACTTCTGCACACTTAATAAACCGCTCGCTGACTTCAGCCATGCGCAGCTCCAGCCAGCAGCAACCAAGCTCTGCCCTGCCACTGCCCTGCCTCACATCTTTTTACCTATTTCCCAAGTAGCACTCACCCGGTACTCTTTGGACAGACGAAAAGTCTGAAGCACGATAATGTTCACAAACCTATTCTCTTGCTTGCTCATTGAATAAACTGTCTTGTTTCATTCCTGAACATAATCCTGTCTACCCTATATTTACTTTAAAAAAATCAATTTCTAGACAAAAAGCAGACGCATATTGCACCCAGGGAGGTTCAGAACACAGCTATTTTGCTGGAAACTCTGAAATTGTATAAAGAAAAGCCTCTCTGTCCCCATTTTCCTAGAGAAAGTGGATAGAGAAGGGAAGGTCTGGAACAGAAACAGATCCTTTTATCTCCCAGTATCAGCTCTGTTTGCCAGCTGCGACACTGATAGCACTGAACCAGGATTTCTCTAGGAGAATTACGGCATCACACTTCAGGCACCATTCTGCGAGCAATCCCATTTAGCAACCTTAAAATGAGATGGAGGGCTGGCACAACTGGGCTATAAAGCCAAGTTTACTTTGCAAGTACATTAACCTCTCCTCTGCTGGGGGCTCAGAAGAGGAGCTAAGCTCACATCCTTCCCATGCACGTTCCCTTACACTCATCAAGCATATTGATGCTGCACACAGTGGGGAGTTTTAGCTGCCTGCCCTATATAGTTGTGGGAGCCGAGTGCCATTTCCCCCTGTGCTCACTGTATAAAAATATACGAGTGCCTGGGCATCAGGCAGATTGCCCCCTTGAACGCCACACAGCACCTCTGTTCCATCACAGACAGCAAACTCTAAGCAGTATTGATCTCCCAAATAAAACTCAGGCAAATTTCATCCTCACATGCATTGCCAGGACTGCTAATGACATTGCACAATAACAAAAAGCCTCTACAGGGTATACATGTTACAGCTCAGCCTCAAATTTATAACCTGAAAATTAAAACAGCATGAAAATTCGTTTAACTGCTAATCACTTAAGACTAGTCGCGTTTCACAGTAGATCTGCTCACCAAATACAGCATACGGTACAGCGAGTCACCGGCTCTCCCAGCGCTTTCGTTCTTGAGTCTACGGTTAACTCTCCAAAGAGCCGACATCGCTGGAAAGGCAGTGCTGCCAGAGCTGTCACTCATCTAGCAGGAAAATCCCAGTTCTCCACATATTCAGCTGATCCGAAAGGCTTTCCCACTCGCAGACAGATACTCTGTGCTGCTTACTCAGCACACAACACAGAAGACAGCTGCATTTTAATAAGGAAGGGCAGTGACCATATTTCTCTGAGCAAAGCCTTTCCGCATGTGTCATTTGCCGCCGGCCTCATTCGCTCACCACGTTAGCTGCAATTAAGAGCTGGCTACCAGTCAAAGCTGAGAACTCAATGCTGCTTTTCATAGACTTGTTAAGAGGAAAACTTCAGCAGAGAGGCTGAAATGCAGCAAAGCAGGGGTGAAGGCAGCCCGGGAATATAAATGTCAGTTGTCTGTGGCCGAGCATAAGACGATTGGCTACGAACGGCACTGCTGAAGAATATTAAACATCTGAAGGGACAGAGGCACAGAATTAAAAGAACTTTAAAAAGCCAGTTACGCTACTGGAAAACCTATCCCTCAAATCCCTGTTTTAATCCTTTCACATCTATTGCAACACGTTGAAGGTTTTGAGACTTAATTCTGGTCTTGAATAATGCTGCAGGAGAAGACGACCTATTTTCTCAGAAAAAATACCTTTAAATGGTATAAGCATGTACACATACAGCCCATTACAGCACACTCCCCCAAGCACAAGTGCTGCAAGGTAATTAGCTTTCATTTCAAAAGGCAGATGTCTTTAATTAGGGAGAAATGAGTGTCCTGCAGTATTTTAATTGATGATAGTTTTTAAAACACATCCCCAATTACATTCAAAGGACCATTACAGGAAAAACTAGGCACAAAGACTGATCTTGAGATGCAACTCAACACCTATCTTAGCCTTCGGTAACCTGCAACATTAAGAACTCACACACACACACTCAGTTTTCAGGGTACCTCCTTTGAACCTCAATTTATTCTACAATATTTAAAAGGCCAAAACACTCAGGTCACCACAAAGGCAAGTAATCATTTAAGAAGTTATTGTGGTACGTAAATGTTCCCGATATGCTGTTGAACTGGAGACTGACAGAGGGGCATCAACTAGATTTCTTAAACAGCCTGAAACTTGAATTCACATGCTAGACGAAAACAAACCTGAGGAGGTGGCAGAGAGAAGGCGTTCTTTTTCCCCACAATTCTCCCTCCCAGCTTTCTCCTCCTTTTAGTTCCCACCGAAATGGGGAGAGAAAGAAAAGTCAGGAGCCCACCCCAGAGCAGAAGCAACTGCGTGCACAACTCAGGCCACTGCCAGTTGCATGGCTTAAGGAAAAGAGTTGCACCCAGAAACTGTACCTGCTTGCTACTGTTTACATAGACTTCAACTCAAGAGATATTGTACTTAAGAAGGCTGGTTGACGCAGGGAAGGCATCATGAAATTAGATAGGGAGCAAGTCCAGAGAGCAACAGCTATCCCACACCACTGCACTGCCAATGCCTTAACCCACCTTGGAAACGGGTTTCTAGTATTTATCAGAATAGTTCTACAGACATCTCATATTTGCTTATTATTATAATGATTTCTTTGACAATAGTGATGGTGAAGTAAACTCTACATTATCAGGTCTTTAGGGTATACAGAAGACAAGATTTTCAGAAAAGCGAGGAATCCTCAGAGCTACTAGTATACCCTCCAAATCCTTCACCACCATCAACAGCTTGGAGGCTTTTGCAGATTAAGAAGCAAATACACCACTACTAAGGAAACACACACCCACGTGCACACATGCTGGTCTGGGGGAAGGGAAAGAGACAGCTGGGAGGGAGGAGGAGAAGGGAAGACACATTCGAGTACCTCCTGTGTTATACATCCACCTATCACCTACATGAGAAAGCTACAGGTAAGTCAGAAGGGACTCAAGCCCAGCTTTTGGTAGGATTTCACACAGCTTACCTTCATAAAAAGCCTACCTGGCCTGTGCTACAAGAGCGGATGAAGGAGAGCTGCAACGCTGCGTTCCTCTCCTTTTCCCATGAATTATTAACTCTCCCCTAGGATCACTTTGCTGGCTGGAGAGCCGGGAAGTTTCCTCAGAGAAGCTCGGAGCTCTCCTCCTCTGCAGTGCTCTGTGGGCATCAGCAGAGCACCAGCACCGCGGAGTGGAACGGTGGTGTTTGCAGGATTAAGCCCTGCCTCAGGATCATGCTATCACAAGGCAAAAGACAACCCAAACGCTATTTTCGGATCTTCAGCTGCTAATGCTGCCTCTGTGCTGAAAGAAGGGGAACTCTGCATTTAGCTGGGAGGGCTCCAGCATCGTTAAAATGGATTTCCTTCTGCTGCCAGAGGCAAATAGTTAAGACTGCTCCTGCCCTGCTTTTGCCAAGAATGGCAGAAAATAAAGAAAGTCTCCCCTGAACTCCACCATCCAAGGGAGACTGGAAGCTGTGGCAGTAATTGTGATAGAGGGGAACATGCCCCTCCTGGTGGTATGAGAGCAGAGTGTTTCGTTTCCCATGTACAAAAATAACCCGTGTAAACAGCATGAGGACATCAGCTTAATCTTCTGCGCCATAATCCTAGGAGCATGGAAAGGTGCGGCAGTGCGTGGACAGGTAAACACCTTTGCTTTTTACCTCACCGTACCAGTTGGGTGGTGACTTTCCACGGAGAAACGTATGTTGCAGACTCCCTACTTCCCACACAGAGTGGCTTTTCCAAGCACACAGAAAAGCAAAGGGATTAGGAAAACCCTCCCACTGATTGAGCTTTTTTAGGTTAGGGGTTTTTTTCATTGTCGTTGTATTTAAAAATTAGCGTGTGATTAGCAAGCAATGACACCCTCCCCGCTACCGTATACTGGAATTGCCTATAGGCACTGCAAAATAATTTGGGGGTTTCTGCAGCTTTCATTAGAGAGGAACCACAAAGAAAGCCCACTTACAGAGCTCTTCTACATGAACAGGGATAGTGGCATTTGTGAGTTTACCAAACTGAACACACTGAACATACACTACATGTACAAGTGTGCTTCTTTTTTTTATGGAAGACCATTTGTCCCATAACAAACAGAATCTGAAGTAAAATGCCTCACTCCCTTCTACACCACAAAAACAAAACAAGACATATTTCTGAATTTTAAAAGAAAACATGTACTGATGTCAACATTTCATTTGCAGAAAGACAGAGTCTCCTCTCGTTGAAAACCAAGGCTTGTTAAAGTTACTCTTCCAATATAAGAATATTAAGTATTAGAGCTGCTAACGCACATTTCTCAGTTTAACTAAATCTGCTGAGCCACGAGGCTAATCATGTAATCCTTATGCCTTGCTTCAAGCAATTACAGCTCTGAAGATCCAGGAGGCAAGATGCAAAATGGAACCCCACAGCCTGTCACAAGGTTCAGAAATAGAAAGCTACGGAAAACACAGCAAGAACATTTATTCCCCAAGCAGTTATGTGTTATGCTCGGTGCTCTTCCACAGCTTCAGTGTTTAACAGGAGAGACTCTTTTCAGAGCATATGAAAATCCCACATATTTACAGTTAAAAATCCCAAAGTATCAACAAACACTTCCACTTGAACTCAAGAAGAAATTCTTTGTACTTACAAGAAGAAGTCCTGTAATAAAACCTGGAAATAAACTGTATGAGTAATCACCTTCTCTGCATGCAAGCTCTGCATATATTTCATGCATAGGAATGTTTCCTCTTATCTGACTTCCACTGTCTGGCTATCAAAGACAAAACTACAGGCTAGTGTGACATAAGAGATCAGGAAACAAGAGGCCAGGGTCTTTTCCTTCCTTTTGCTACAATGACAAGTGGAATAGCACAGGGACCAGTTCAGAGCTCACTGTAACACATTTTAGTTAAAACAAGAGCTGAGAAAACACACACCTGCATGTAAGCACAGACTGAGATCTGATACTCACTAAATCATTAATTCTGTAGAAAAATAGCTGTAAACTCTCACCATCACCTATGCAACAAATACCTAAAAGCAATCAGTGCCTTCAAAATAATCTCACTTGATTCTGCAGCAAAGGCCACTAATCATCACACCTTATGTTGTGTAAAGCTCCCCAGCACTAGAGCAAGTGTAAACTACCAACCACTGCGAAACCCATCCCTTAATAGATGGCAATTAGCAATCCATTTGCACAACCTCTTAGCTGTAATTGGAGAGTTTTGCTTCAATTTAAGGTAGATTGGCTATAATTAGTTTGCATTTAAAAACTAGCATGTGCACTATGCTATTGGTTTAAGGAAATACTGTTTAACTTACATTCCTCCTATGTCTAGAAATCAAGAAAGAATAAGAAATCGTAATAATCCACCTGATCTTTTGGCTTAGCTGACCTGCTCTGGTGAAGGAGGTGATAAACCAGCCCATTTAAAAACTATGTGGGAATATTATGACAAGATACTGAAGATGTGAACCAACCCTGGAAAAAGGGCACTAGTCTTGCTTAAGAGGTAGTGATGTGCCATAATCAAAGCTGTAGTTTGTTACACTCAATATCATCTGTAAACACCTTAAAAGTAAGATTAACGCTTTCCCAGGAAAGATGCTGTAATCGTGTTCAGCTGTGAAGCCAGCACATCAGCTGTGAGGGTACTGCGCTTTCACTCCTTGTCATGTGAAAATGAAACTTTCTCACCTTGCTCATCTTATCGGCCTCATCAGATGACTCCAAGTCTTGCGCTTCTGCCTCCTCTGGAGCTGTCTCAACAGAGCTGTCCGGGTCGCCACAAAACGAGTGCCCTGCTGAAATTGAGATGTGTGTGAAAACCCAGCCATCATTTCCAAAACTTCAAAAAGCTGGGCACAACAGACATGGAGTTCCCATGGAGGGCCAAGCCCCATCCTGCACACAAGTACACGCCAACAAGACATTATGCCTGAGGCACTCAATGACCTCAAAGGACTACCTCAGTTTACAGTGGGGGCCAGGTTTAACTACAGGTGTAAAAATAAACAGGTTATGGCCAGACACGTTATTTAGCTGGAAACTACAAAGCCAATTCAGAGATAAGGCTAAAATGCCACACTGAAATTCTTATGTTTAGTATTAATTTCTTTGCTGGCAAGCAATTGCCTACCTTTATACTTCAGTGGTTTCAAATGGAAACTGCAGTATGTGAACGAGCAGGCTGTGCCAAGAAGCAAGCCTTGGTCAGCCCTTCCTCCGAGTTAAGTCGAACGTGATGATTTTAAATTGCTTCCAGTTTTGGCCTAACACACCCACTACTGAGTTTCGATGTTGATTTTTAAGGAAACAAACCTGTTTTTAGCAGTTTTTAGGAGTCTATTACATCATTAACTGAAAATTAAATTTCATTTCCATCAGCACATGGCAACAACTATGCACCCCTATGCCTCAGCACTCTTATGGAGACTGTGTTGTTGCGACTTCGTGTAAGTAAACGATGAATTACCTGCAAGTGACAAAAGAAAGAAGAGAACTAATCCCAGCCTGAGAGCTCTGTGCACAAATAACCTTGCTTGGCATCTTATTCTCTGAATCAAATAGCTGTAAGAAGCAGTATTACTACACCTTACCCAGTCTTCACAGACAAACAGATTTCATCATACACATTCAACTTCTAGCTATGGCAAATTATAACGACCAGTGATGGACTGAACTCTGCCAGGAGACTCCTGCATGCCTCAACAGACCTTCAAGCCAGAATAAAGAGAAACTTTACAGCAGCTGAGTCCACACACTAATTCCTTTTTATCTTTCCCCTCTCCTCCCCTCAACCCCATAAGGAAGAGTTGTTTCTACGGTGCTACTCCTGGGGCTGGACGGGGAAGGGTGGTTTCTGAGTATGCCTCCCTGCCTGCATCCTGCCACATGAACAGGACAGTGAATGTCCCACTAGGGGTTATACCTTTTATTCCATTATATTCATTCTTCAGGTAATGCAGAAAAGCCTAACAAAAGTTCAATGGATGCAGCAACACAGAAAATCCCCACTTTTTAAAACTCGAGACTCAGTAGACTACAGTAACATAATTTTTGGTTGTATTGTTAGCACGTAGCATTTAAACATTTTGGTGGAAAACTGACACTTTTCTGTGGCAGAATAGAATTTTTTTCAAACCAGTGTTTGGGTTTTTTTGTTTGCTAACCCTGCGAACAGAAGCAGCCCAACAGCACGCTATCATGTTGTCAGCAGCCAGTGGTCCAGCAGCCATCCCCTCCTATTCACTACTAGGTAGAAATATGGATGTTTTACAAAGATTAACAGCGATTGAGCACGTCAGATGCAGCACCATTTCTATGTTAGTCCCGTGCTGACTCTCATGTTACTTGCTATTTTTCAATTAGACATTTCAATTTAGGTAAGTCACGTATATTTGTCTATAAGAAGCATTCGGCTAGATAGCAATGCTGTGAGTAAAAAGGCCACAGTGATGATAACACACATCTGTTATACTGATATATTTCAGTTAAACACTGTGTGGTTTGGCCAAAAAGGCTATAATAGCGTGGATGGTCTTTTCAATTCAGATAAAATGGCAAGCTGCTTTAAAATTAAGGGATTTTGAAAAAATAAACCCTGATAACAGACATCTAGTATATTTGTTTATATTTATACTGGAATTAAATATATTTCATTATATAGAAATGATAGTCTCGAAGAAATATGTTTCCTAAATGAGTAAGAAAAATTCTGCTGCCTCTTCGCTGCAATTGAAGAGCCACTGCTCTTCTTTCAAGGAGTTTTATGTTAACGCACAACGTTGGTTCACCAAAACATCCTAGGTAAGGTTCTCTACATCAAGACTGAGGGCAGAGATCCAGGTCTGGGTTCCTCAGTACCCAACGTTCTTGCAAGCTTTCAGCCACCATTACCAAAAAACAATTTGCACAACTGCACAAGATTTCCACTTTGTTGAATCTAGAAATAATTTGGAAAAATTGGAATTCAGAAATCCAGAAATAAATTCAGAACACATTCTGCATACTGGGATGGAGCTAAATTGGACACCAAATGAAATTAAAAGGACATAAAAAGTAGTTCATAGCTGAGCTTCTGGAAGACATGCCTCTCTTCTGGAAAGACAGAGTCTACCTTTTTAAACGATGTGCCTGTAGGGCTTGTTTGGCAACACAAAACCTATTTGAAGAAGTGTTTCTTCTGTAAGAAGTTAGGTTTTCTGAGCCTTGCCCAGATTTTATCAACTTGGACTATCAGCTTTCTGGTCTCTCTATTAATGTGTGAAAAAATTCTTAAAACCTTTAAGGTACCCATTAAAAAATAAGAGAAAAAATGTGCTATGTGTCGTAATCTGTTTTGGGCAGTCTCCGTTTTTTCACTGCAACTAATTTCCCTTTATAAGCTATGTGAAATACATCTTACAGCTGTTTCTCACCCCAAGCCAAGGCAAATAATGTTTGTTTGGAGGTTTCGGTTTTTGCTTTTAAGCTACCACTTTTTCTTTTCCTGTATATTAAAACACCACTTAATCTGTTTCCTGCAGTATAAACACTTTTACCCAGTAGACAGCAATCTTTCACTTACGCCTTAATAAGCAGTCACACAGTACATGTGCTCAGGGTATCTCTAATGTCTTAACCTGCCAAAGCCAACGTCTACTTTAGCAGGTTTATCTGCTGGCTGTTAAACACAGGCAATCAGTTCAGTAATGCCGCACGTTCCTGCCTTTTAATACCGTCCAGTTACCGTCCCATTTCTGTCAGGTTCATTACATCATTTCATTTTTGCCCTGTAAATCTTTATTTAGCTCTGCAAGGAGCTCTGAGGACAACGTGCTCACTTCCTTCTGCAGCACCAAACCACTACCATTTACTAGGGACGATAACACGTGGGCTTCACTTGATATTAAGGAATTAGAAGGGAAATCCAAAAAGCAGAAGGAAATGGGGGTCAAATCCATGTGGCCACCAGCACAGACAGAGGTCACACGAGCTCCGACATTGCCTCAGGAGTGTAATATCCATGACATTATGACTAATGCCCATCAAATAACTCCTACTTATGGCTAGGACTAACAAAATAAAAGGAGGTCTTATACCACTGAAGCAAAGGTGCTGGAGCTTAAAGGCCTGGAGAATCACGTAAAGCTTAAGCACCATGCCAACGCTTGGCTAAAATTTTCCACAGCTGCTGCTTCCAATTTGCAGGATTGCTGTTGCTCGAGATTTTAATGAGACTTCCACAATATTTGGCACTGCTCTTAAAGCCCGCTTCTTGGTGCCAGATTATTTTTTTTTTAATGCAACGGAAAGAAATATTCCTAGCCAAGCTCCATCAGCTGTGGTGCAAAGCTCAGAAGTGTGCATCCTACTAACACAAAAAGCAGCCTACAAATCAGAAAACCCTGTATCTTGATGCCTTATTCCTACGTAGAATGGGCAATACTGAATTTAGTCCTCTCAGTGGCAGCAATGGGGAAGTGCTGGCAAGGGCAGCCATCTGCCAGCATGTTATGAGCTGTGGGCCAAAAGCAACAACAGGCTCGAGTGGTTGAAAGCTTAGGTTTGTAACTTTAAGGTGCCTCAGTCTCCTAAGCAGGTTGTTTTACACATCTCAGCGCCCCACACAACACCTTGCTGTGCGACTGAGGCAGAGCTCTGGGACTGCTGCAGCCAGCCAGCAAGTGTCAGGGACCAAGGAGCTCAGCCCAGTGCTCTTCCCTGCCCGCGTGCCACCACCTGCTCCCTGCAAAAGGTGCATCGTGCTCCTCCATACTTCTTTCACCGATGAAACTCAGCGATACTGAAAGTCAAATATAGCGATTGCTTAATCACTTTCAGTAGGAAATAAGGAGTGATCCCCATCCGAGCTGAAACCACAGAAGAAATATGGACCAGGCAGCACATGACTACCCCGGCCGAATCCCAGCCAAGACACTCAGGTGTTTGTGCTCCTGCAAGAAGTGCTGTGAAGGTTTCAGTGGCCAAGTGCTTTCAGCGGCTCCTGTCTGACTGTAGCCTTAAAAGAAAAGACTATCACTTACTTAGTCAGCTCAACAGTAACTTCCTTAAACAGAAAGTGTCATTTCTAAATGCTGCTGGGGAACAGCCCCATTATGACAACAGAGTACCTTTCAAAAGAGAATCTGTCATAAACGGAACAATTTTAATACAAATTGTTAGGGAACTGTATCTCAATTTAAATTTTTATTTGAGACAAAATTTCACCTATAAATCTACAATAAAAAAAAGGTAAGCATGCATTTTTTTCTTTTTCAGAAGAATTCTGGTTAGCTTTGCAACACTGAAAGACAAAAGAAGAAAACATAATTTTTCCACTGGGGTATTCCGTCCCATTGGGAAGACCCACAGAATTGATAACATCTGCAAAGACCTGTAAAACCCAGCTACAACTATCACAGTTACAGTCAACTGAGCGACCAAAGAGCAGTACAGGAATGAACTGGGGAATACTGCCTTTCCTGGAGAGCTACAGAACAAGCCCCACAATTCTCTTTCCCTTTTGACAGAACTCTATTGCTTCTTTTTCCATTTCAATTAGGTAATAAATTGCACAAATATAGAAAAGTCTATGCTGAATGTCATTCAATTCATTCGTTCTTTGTGGGGAAAATGCAGATTCAATGAAACCTTCCCTGTATCACCTGTACCACAGTCACTTTTCACCTTCCCCAGGTCAGGAGCCTAGTCAAACACTGGTAATACGCTTGAATAGCCCCTTTGGAATAAACAGGACTTTTCATAGATGTAAAAATGAAGCATGTGCTCAAGGACTTTGGAAATCAGGGATATTGAGATCAGAAAAAACAGCCTTTCCTTCTGCAAGCACTGTGCTGCAGCCTGGGGCTCACGGAGCCGGCAGGGCAAGCGGCAACCCAGCCAGAATATTAGGATCAGAAATCCGGGGACAAGGGAGCAGGTATCCTTACTGCAGCCAAAACGGGAAGGGTCAGAAACCCAAAGCCACAATGCAAAAACTAACGTGCTAACAGCCGTGCTGCTTATCTCAACAGCAGCTCAGGGAGACTTTAGAAAAGCCAGGAATGAGACCTCTGAACGCAATTCTGACTGAGGCAACATCCTCGAGCTTGGGCTTTTAAGCTTTTAGAAACTAGATCTCATGAACAACAGTTCTGCACATCTCTAATTACATGCAAGACCCTCAGACTGCTGCTGTAGCAAATGTCCTGGAATTGTTAAATCAAGTACTGAATGATAACATTATTCTTTAACATGCTACAAAAGGTATGAAATTAGTTGTCTGCCTCAGGAAAATAACCCTGAAGAAATTAAGGTTACTCAGCTTGTTCTGAAATCCAAATGACTTAGCCTAAGGGGACCTGTGACAGGACGAGGATGGAATGAAAAATAGTGGCCATTCTTATAGTGCAACGAAGGATTGTTTCAGTTTTATACCATGGTCTTTAGAGTGTGTGTCAACTTCAGCCTCTGGTTCTCCTGCTTTCTGAACGACAAAATAATAGACTCCTTAAAAATACCTAGCTGCTTCATACCTAGAAGATTAATATACCCATTCAAAACATGGGTGTACTTTCTTTTTTATCAATTATACATTCTGCACGGTGATTTATATGGCTCACAGTTATCCCTGCAGAGTTATCCCCCATGTTAGAGGTCTACAAAACACAGGAGCATGCAAAGCCTAAACCTCAGAAACTCTACCCCAGAGTAAAAAAAAGGTAGTGAATTGTGGGGAGACCACAAACAAATATGGATACTGCTCCCATTCCCAAATTTTCTTCTAATAACAAAATATCTTCTTTATGATTTTGGGGAGATGCAACACTCTGTTTCCAGCTTTCAGCCTCTCATTCCCTGGACTGAGTGGAGCAGAATGGGAAGACAAAACACTCCTCATGGGGAGGGGAGACAGCTCTCACTGATCCTTTTAGGCAACAAGGAAAACATGCTGTGGGGCTCCAGACAGAATGAGCGCTAGTCTTCCTCAACCAGATTTATGCAGACTGCATTAGCAGGAGAGAAGACTGAAAGCCAGGAAAAACAATAATAGATGAAAGGAACAAAACTTCTGGCTCTGCAAGCCTGATGCAGCGTGAATTCCTGAGGGAAATTATATATCATACCCAAGATGGTATTTTTCACATCAATTAGAGATATAAAATCTAAGGTCATTTCCAGAATAACCTGTTACGTAAACACAATCAAGTAACCACTGCCACAGAGCTCATTTACAGCTCTGGCCCCAACCTCAGTATATAGAAGGTAGTTCCAGATAACGAAACAGCTGTCAGAGAGGACATATTTAACAGCAGCACTGGCAAGTCACTTCAGGGAGGTCGACTCCCAGAAACTCCGCTTTGTTCCTGGAAGACCTCCCACTGAGTAATAAGGCATTAGGAAATCTTCCTTAAAAAATGTAACACAGCTTCTTTCTGTTGAAAACACACAAAATTATTTGCCTCACACAAAAAAATTACCCTTTGCTGCCTTCATAGCTGATGAAGAATTGCTAGTGAAGACGATAATGATAGGACATCAGCATGATTGGTCAACCAGACCCTGAATTTCTGGAGAATGGATGTGCCTACAGGTGATTTATGCATGCTGACATTCTGGCCCAGCAATATTTCACCCCCTCTGCTGAAAGGGGGACTACACTACTTCAGGACCCTAGAAAAAAATCTGCATGCTATAAATAAAGCATACAACAGAAATCACTGAGCTGATTTGCCTAGCCAGCCAAACTGCCAGTAATCAACAAGCACACTAATAAATGGGTCAGTGGGTATTTCATACTTGACTGCTCTCTACAAGAAGCTGTGAAGCTGAGGCCAAAAATCTAAGATACAGCCACAATCTCCCAAATAAAAGCACGTATCCCTTTTTAAAATTTCACGTGGATCCCATTTTAGGTAACGAATCCCTGAAAAAGCACAGGGCCAGAAGAAGAAAGGCTTCAGCAAAACCTCGTTTTCTACAAACACCTAAATAGAGAGAAATTGATGGGGAAGATCAAAACACCTGCCTCCCAATCGCACACTTGGGTGCAGATCCTTGATTTCACTCCCTTCTCAGGGTAAGTCACTCCAAATTAGAGCATCAGCGTTGTTTAGCTTTAAACAGGGTCTTAACGTCGTTCTTCAGAGGCATATTTCATATGGCAACTACAGGTGCTTTCAGAAGCTGCTAGAGACACCTGCACACCTGCTGATGAGCGATTGTGTTGTTTCTGTTGGTTAAAAAAGTATTCCTCCCCATCTGAGGAGGAATGGAGGTGATTCCCACCTCAACATTTGCTGCGTTTTGAAGGAAAGCAAATGTCAAGAGAGCTCTAGCTTCTATGCTCCCTGTCGCCTGAATGAGGGAGCGGACTACAGCACACCAGACGTGAAGGGCAGCTGTACTAAGACAAATCTGAAGGGAAAAGGGAGCCCTAAAGCTTATCCCAGGTCCTGGGGAGCTATTTAAGAAGCAGGTGCTTTGGCCCACCAGACAGTTCACATGCTCACTGCAGGACATGGAAAAACAAGCAGCCGTTCCACACCACTGCGATAACCACAAAAACCCGGCTCAGGAGAAGCTTACAAAGGAGGACAGACATGACTCGAGCTGGGAGCAGCACAAAGGAAGTCGTGTCTACAAAGCAGTGGAGGCAGGAGGTCTGATTTTGACGTGATGTGTTCATCAGCCACATTCTATGTCTTCATTTCACATGGGGCATGCAGGGTTATTACAGGATGATATTAAAAGGCAAATGCTAGGTTCTTCAGACACATCTGGCAAACTGCACTATCTCACCCTCGGCAAGGAAAAGGACCCCTCAAAGACCCCCAAAATAATGATGAAGAAAACTGACAGTGGCAGAGAAACTGCTTGTTGAGACCAGCAACTGAGACCCTGTGTTACGAAATGTGACTGCTCTGCCTTAGATCACTATGTTGTATAAAAACAAAAGTCCCAGCTCCCAATTCTTTGCACCCAGGGCAGAAAGTCACTTCATGAAAAGTCAGGGTACGAGGACTCAGCACTCAGGGTTTCAGTGAAAATGCACAGGCAAGGACAAAAGGATGGGTCCCAGGAAGAGCTGGTGTTCAGTAGTAAATGGGGGCATCTTGTGGCCAGCTATAAAAATGTACAAGATGAGTTTGATTTTTCAGCACAAATGCCTAACTGGGAGAAGTTCAAAGAAATTTAAAAGAGAAAAGATGTCCTTCTGAAAATGTTTAATTTTAACCGCCTTTGGGGGTTTATCCCACATCTCACATGAGGTTGCTTTTATCAGTCCCCTCAGAGATATTTGCAATAAGCTGTTTTTAAACTTTCTTGTTCATGCTGTTCCACTTGCTATGAATACCACGCTCCTCAAAGTCAGATTAGGGGTCCAGCTTTTTCTTTCCCACTACGTGTTCCTGTCACTTGAACAATGACATTTTTCCTAGATCACTTTCAGTAAATATTTTAAGCAAAACCAGAGCAGCATCCAGAAACGTTGAAAGGCAGGCTGTATGTCCCTGACCCTTTGCAGGCAGAGATGAGTTGAGTCAGCTTGGTCCTCAGCCCAAGCAAACGATCTTTCACTGTGGCTCATTTGCTCCAACTCAGCATCATGCTAACGCACCCACACTGCTCCTGGGGTAGCTCCAGGTTGCACCCAGACTCATCCCAGAAGGCCCTACAACAAGGGATTGCATCAATCAGACAGACATGTCCTGGGAGAAGGCTGACTTTAACCCTGGTGAAGTGCATTAACACCTCTCCTCCCGCTCCAGCTTTTTAGTCTGAATGCCCAAACCAAAACCATTTTATAGTTGTCAAAACAATTACTTTGACGTTTCAGAAACCTTTACTTTGGGGAGAAACCAAAGTATTTTGACATATTCAGACACCATTTACTTTTGACCGAAAGTCAAAATTTACCTCAGCTCAAAACAGTTTTGATTATCTAGAAACTACTTCTTTTTGGCCATTCCATTATTTTTTAAAATTATTCCAAAAAACTAAAGCAAGTAGGTATGTCCAGTATCCTCTTCTGTTTTCAAGTGTGGGTGGGCATTTAGAAGCCAACAAGTAAGACTTTACTAAGAAGGCAAAGAAGAGGAGACATAGTGCACGAGCTTTCCTGCTATCCCAGCGCAGTTCCCAACACTGCTATCTTACAGAGGTAATGGCTAGAAACTGCCAAGGAGGTGACCCTGCTCTTCTGCCGCCATTTCTCTTATCCCAGCATAGGTGCTTGTTCTCAGCTGGTTCAGGAAGCTAAAGTAGTGGCAAACAATTCACATTTGCTAGGGATTAATTTTCCGCCAGTTCAGTTCTCTGAATAGGGCAGCGTGGTGGGCAGGAAGGCCCCTTCCCACCGCAGTGTGCTGTGGGACCAGTTAGATATGTTTGGCTGTAATGTCAATCCCTGCCTTTACGTGTTTTGAACTGTCCTCGTGAGTTATTTACGGGTCTCATCAAACACACAGGGCTCCTGTGCTCCTGGCTAATCCCAGAGAGGGTGAATGCTTATCCACTCTTCCCTCCCTGCCACATGTATATTCTGTGGGCAAATCCAGAGGTAAAGGCACCTCTTGAGCAGCCCAGAAGTGAGCAATTAATTCTGCAACTTGCTGTAGGCACAGCTAGATGGTGTGACATGCATTTGGCGATGACACGTTTCACAGCCTAACCGTCTACACAGTCATCCTTCATTGCTACCACAGATTACACCTTACAGCTTCCAGAGCTCCCACTTATTATCTGCCCAGAGCATTCAGACTGTAATTCCTCTCACTTCCACCATGGAAGTTACATCCAGGGATCAATGGGATTACACCAGCACACTGCAAGCGTGAATCCCCCTCCTGGCAATTTCTACATTGAAATACCTTGGCTGCTCCCAGCAAATGCCAGTGTGCTGTCACTCAAGTCAGATGGGTTTTCCAAGCGACGCGGTGGTGGCTGCATTAGTTTCTGCCCTTCCTCTATCTCAGGATAGGTGCGCACAGTAAGACACAGCGAAGGCTGAACAAGGGCATCTTTCAGCAAAGCTGAGTCCAGATCCTCAGCAGCTTTCTTGTTAATCTCCACAATTTCATCGCCAGCCTTCAGGCCTGCAACACAGAAAGGAACAGGTAAGACTTGCACAATAACGTTTCTGTTACCCACAGACATCAAGGAGCTCAGCTGGGTATTTATGAAGTGCCAGACAGTGTTGTCTAGACATAAAGTTTACCTTACATTTATGACTGCAAATTATATTGAAATTTGATGGACTTCTGAGAGTTCTGTTGTCAGGCTGGTACTCCAGTACCACCCCTAAAAGCACGGTGCCCAGGAAGTCCCTCACAACACACCAGCAGCAAGATATCCCCTTTTTCTTCATGTCACTCTGCAAGGAATCAGCCGCTGTACAGCAAGCCACCCTACACAACATATTGCTCATAAATAAATGTATACTGAAGGACAGAGTCGGACTTCTTGAAGCGCTGCACACAGGACAGGGGAAGGATGGAGTAGCTGGGCTGGCTTGATTCTTGCTTTTAACTTTCCATACAAATGAAGGCTTTTATTGGAAGTGGTCACCTACCCATACACCCAGGAGAAGAGAAAATGTTTCCCACTCAGCTGGAAGTATGGTGTAGGACTTCATACAGCCTCCTCTCTGGCCCTGTCTGAATCATGTCCTAGCACATAGATCTTCAAAAGGCAAATTTTAGCACTTGGGAAGGTAGTCACGTTTTTTCTTCCAATCTGATTTCAGGAGTTATTTATAGCACTAGTGCCCAAGGGAAAAGGGGCTCTGCAGAGGAAACAGCTGACTCCTGCTTGCTTCTGGGGCGACGCAGCAATGCTGACAGATGATGTGCAGCCCTCCGAGGTGCCGCAGGAAACCTGACCTTCCGCTCAGCCAGCCGGGCCCTCTCTCTGACTAACAACAGCGAGTTGGACCAGGGTTTAATCCCAAATAATATTTAGGGTCAGGCAGGCAGCAGCACACCTGTGCTGACAGCCCTGATCATTAGCACTGCTCCTGTCGCTGCAGCTTTTGTCTCCACTTAAGGGTGATGCTGGTGGTCCCCCACAGGCATCGCTCCAAGAGCCGGCCTGCTGGGAACACATACTATGCAAGGGCCACCAATCTGCCAATGGGACCACTGCAGCATCTCAGTCACCGTCCTGGCATTTACAGGGATGAAAGCTGGAATTTACAGGGTCGAAAGAGCTGCTCTGTGGATGTGACCTGCCCTCATGCCGTGCAGTCCTCTGGCTGGGCGATCGTGCAAAGGACAAGTCTTGCCACCCTTAAATCCAGAGAGCAGAGCTCAGCTGCATCCTCCAGGAAGCAGATTACCTACTCGCATTCAAGAAAGAAACATGGAAGGGAGAAGGCTAAAGAGCTTCAGTCTTCCTTAGGAAAATTGAGATCTTTCTGAATGCGTGTAATTGTGCCCAGAAACTGTAGTGTGGCACGCAGTTTCGGAGAGAATAAAATGAACTAGATAGAACAGCTACAAAGTAAATGGACCGTAAAATCATATTTGAAACAAGGACAAAACAAGGCAAGTCAAGCATTTCGCATTATTTCATTTATTCTACTTAGTGATGCCATGTCATAACAGTAGCACATTAATATGCCTGAAACCATAAACATCGTATCTGGGGCTTCATTTACTCTTTGTAAACCTTGTTTTGAATCATTTGGGATAAAGCATCATGTCTATCTCAGTACAATCAAGCATCTCAAATTCCAACAACGGTCTAGCTAACGGCAGACCAACAGAAATAATAAAAAGAGAAATCACAAAAATTATTAGGAGAAAATAAAATTGAAGTTTTCTAATTGGAGAAATGATTGAAAACGAAATCTTAGACTCTATAGGAAATGCAGTCAAATGTAAACATGAATGTAAATAATGGGAGGAAGAGAGAGTTTTCCTCCCTGCATTCTGCTAACTATGGGTATCTTGTCATAATATCCTGCCAAATACTGTTCATACAGAAAGTGGCTTTTTATATCAATTATGAAGAGCAACATATCACTGAAAGCCTGTTTTAGCATTTCAGCTCCACAGGAGGCAGTCTGTGTTCATGCATTCATTTAAATTGTCACAGAAACATTTGCTAAAAGCAAAATAAGAAAGGCCTGCTGAATTCCCCCACCCCCCAATATTATCTTTGCTACCCACAAGAAGCCCGCAGAGTGTTATTTCCCTGGAGCAGGCTGGCAGAGAGCCACCCCCCAGCCCCTGCTCAGGGCTTTTGGCAGACTCCCCATCCCATCAGCCAGGGAATCGTACAGGGCTGAGGTGGGGTGAGGAGAAAAGTATGGTCTTTTCAAGCTCAATAGACATATGCAGCAGCCTCCAGAACCACCTATGGGGTTTTCTTAAGTTAGGGTTAGAGGTTACAGCTGATCAAAACTCCAGGCTCTCTGCAGCCAGGCTCTCTGCAGCCTCTCTGCTCCCCCTCCCCTGCCCCCTGTTTCTTCCTTCCCAGTTTTGGTCTGCACAGCCCTGTCCCTCCACTGTGCCACTTCTGCCACTGGCTTCACTGCAACACAAGCCAACTCAATTTGCCAGCGGGTCACAAAACCAGCCATGCATTTCTGCCACAGCAGTTTTCTATCAAGACAGTGAGCTGAATCGGCTCAGCAGAGTGCCAGAGTCAGCACAAGGCAAAGGGCTGGAGCAGTTTGGGGGAGACCAGTCCCCATTGCTTTCGGCAACAGCAAACTGTTGAATAAGCTCTGCAAGGCCACATAACCACTCGCCAAGAAAACTCTGAAGGTGTTTTTGAGGCCTCTGCATACACTGATGGATTATGAAGAGATGAGTGTCTTCTCACGCTTCACGGTCCCCAGGTTGTATTTTAAAATCTGTTTAGGTTTCAGCTGCCCAGCTCCCTGACCAGCTTAGGGATATGGTTTACTGGCGGACTTCATAGTGTTAGGTTAATGGTTGGACTCGATGATCTTAAAGGTCCCTTCCAACCAAAACGATTCTATGATTCTATGATCCCGTGACTGCATGAGCAGCAGTGCTGGCACATTGGAAAGGGCAACAAATGGGCATAGCAGCATCAGGATTGACCTCAGCTTGGGTAAGCTGCAGTTAAACTGTATCCCGTTCTGCCCTGGGACAAGCCCGGCAGCATAATTATCTCTGCTGGTTTCCGGTCCAAGTGCTGTCATGCTTCCTGCAAAGGCTGGAAGCAAAACTAGAGGCAGTAATCCCAGCCACAGAGAGCACTATGAGGACTTCTACTGTACCCGTTTATCTTGCAGTTACTGACTTGAGAGGGCCCCTGCTCCTCTTTCTAGCTGCAAGGGACATGTTGACCCCGCTACATACATAGCCACTCAAAATTAAAAGAGGTTGACTATATAGCAAAGCTGATCCGAAGAGCAGAACAGCCGTGTATTCAGTACCTCAGATTCTTCCCAAAAGACCATGATCTCTTTTGGACTGGGACCCTGGTTTGGTGTGTTCGTAAAGCTCCTATCCCAACAAGCTCATGGTCTATACCAGGATTAAACAAACAATAACAAAAGCATATAAAAAGTCTTTTACCTTTTTTGAAAGCTAGGCCTGTCTCTTTGACGCCGTTCACATACAGCCGACGAATCCCTTCTTCTTCCACAGAGGACAGAGAGAAACCTAGGGAGATACCCAGTGAGATGGTTAGAAAAAGCCAACCACTTCCAGCGTGTCCTACCAACTGCTCACACTACAGGTAAGGCTGTGCTGTCTCTGCAGCGAGCAGTCAGGAATTCCTCCCTTCTCCTTTCCCATAAACCTTTACAAACGTAAAGGGAAAGTTAAATAATGAAAGTGGTTCTAACAAAAACCTGAACTGAATTTCTGAGTTTATACATATATCATCTACAGCTTTATTTGACGATACCACAGCTGCAAAATGTTGGAACAGACTTCCAATTCTCTTGCCACAAAAGGTCACTTCAAGAAGTTTTGCTGTTTGCAGACAAAAGCTGCACAGAGATGCGGTTTGTGACCCAAACTGACAAAAGCCAGGAAACGGAGAGCTATGGTTGACATGCCATCCTGAACTCAGACAAGGCATAACAGCTAAAGCAGAATGCCAGCTTTCACTTTTTAGAATTCCTGGACTGGACAAGTTTGTAAAAATGCCACTTCCCCTTCTCCCCCTTTCTATTCTTGGCTGCTCCTGGCATGACCTGTTATTTGCCAAGTCTCAGCTCAGCGCACATTTTATAGCTATGTTAGAGACCCAAAGACCAGCCTTATAATGGAAGTACTGACACAGCCTTAATTTAAACAGTGCAAATGGTACGTTAACGTTTGGTTTTGGTGATTTTCCTGCCATTTGTGTTTGACACTGTGTAAGATAACAACGTGTAAAGGAAATACAATGTGGTTAGTTAAACAGGTTTTATTTATTTACTGTTGAAAGTTATCTAAAGCAGAACATTTGCCTTTCTGAAACTTCATTACTCCCTAAATGGGTGTAGGGAACCATTTGCTCTCTCTTTTTCCAACTAGAAAAACATTTACAAACCTCTGGAGGGAGACGCTTGTTTGACATGGAATCAGCCACCAGCCAAGAGGAAGCAGATGTGCTGGGAGCCTATTTGGATTTTAGGACTCCCGGCAACTTGGTGCTTATGGATGAGAAGTTATTTTTTCATCCATCATTTAAAAAAAAGAAAGGAGGGGGAAGAATGTGGCAGCCTAGAAGCAAGGAGCATATGGCCCTTTGTGACTTACTGAGCTACTTGGAATCTGTATGCGAGCTCCTCAGCCTGAATAAAATGAGATTTGTGAAGCTCACTCAACAAACCAACTTTAGCAGAGAGAAAAACTCTTGACTAAACAGAAGAGCAGCTGTAAAAAAATAGTAGCTATTGGTTGTCATCACTGCAAAGATACCTGGAAAACCCATAACCAGAAGCAGGGTGGAGCAGGCCCGAGACTGCAGTTTGAGTCAGCACAAATTATCAGTTACTAAACCATCACTCTTTTGCAACAGAAATGCTCTTTTGCAGCCAACTATCATACAGTTAAAACAAGGCTGAGTTGCATCTCAAGTTCTCGCTGTGGCTAACTGTGAAGAGATTAGCAAGCGCAAGCAGTCCCAAGCTCCCGTTCTCCTCCATGAGGAGACCTCTGCCTCCTCCAATCTGTCAGGGCTAAGGGCAGGTGTAGTTGCTTTTTAATTTGGCTTTCATTCGGAAAAAAAATCCAGAGCTGAACAGGTGTAAGGAGCAATTACATGTGTTGTCATCACCTTTAAGAGATGGGCAATTGGCAACAGCCTTGAAATGGACATCTCACAAACACACTTAACCCCTCCACAGACAGGATACGGGACCATACCCCAAGTATGGATAAACTGTTTTATTTCCACAGTTGTTCTGAAGCAGCATTCCTGTCCTACTGCAGTGCCGGTGCCAGTGCTTTCACTGCCATGCAGTAAAGCAGAGCAGGGAACTCATCCAGATGGGAAATACCTCAGTCAAGTGTGTGTGTGTGTGTGTGTGTGTATATAGATGTATGCATATATATACTTGCACATATATATATATACACTTGCATATATGCATAAACATGTATGTTTAGTTTGTATATACACACGTATAGTACAAATGTACAGTTTCCATCTGGCTGAATTCTGCAGGTGCTCCACACAAACACGTGTACTGGCATTGCACGAGAGGAAGGGCAGGAGTGGGTGGAAGTGACAGTGAATGCATAAGCTGGCATCACTGCCAAAAAGATTATTATCAAACTGTGCATGGACCCTGAAACACAGGTGTGAAGAGATGGGTGGTGACCCAAACAGCGCCTTTTCTTCACTGCAAAGTTTTAATGACAGGAGAACAAAAGTTTGCATCTGTGAGTGCACAAGCCCTCAGTGAACCAGCACAATACCTGAACAAATCCGCCTCCAGAAAACTACCTTAGCCCCTTGAGACAGACAGTTGTGAACAAAAATGCCAGTATGTTGCTGGTACATCCAGGAGCTGGAAGCAATAGGATCTTACTGCTGGTGCGCCCCAGTTCCTGCCCATACAACCCTTGCAAAGAGGCTGGTACCAGTGAAAGAGGCAAGAACATATGTGTCCGGGCATCAGCAACAGCATCACATTGATAGATCTAATGCTGGCAAGGTCCAACACACTGGCCAGATACTCCAGGAGTGCCTCTTACCACAGGCATGCTGGTGGGAGCCAGAACGCTACAAAATGTTCCCAGGTGAGCCTTCCCTGAAATGCTCTGCTTCGTCCTCTTTACGTCACTTGAACTCATGGTGTGCTCAGGCACGATGGCAAAGCTGCTCCAAAGGCCTGCTAACGCCTGCAGGGGCAGCTCTGCCCTCTCCCCAGCACCAGGATCTCTTAGCTGGCCCACAACAGCTTGCAAAGCCAACAGACAGCTCTTCACTTCTTTTATTATCTCACCTCTGCCAGGCTAATGAGCTGAACTGGCCTGTCTAATTGCACCCTTAGTGAAAGCATTTCACCTCGCTATCTTTGATACCATGTCTGTTAAATGGAGATAACAGCACTAAGTCTACATTGTCAGGATTAATGAATAGCTGCTTGTGAAATATCTTGAAAATTCAAGGTGATATACAAGTATTATTATTGCTATAACTGGAATACTAGCAACAGTAACAGGTAAATGTCACTAATGATTTTCATAATCTCACCCATTTTCAAAATGAAGACTTTTCCAGTTCTTCTAGAGGAATCAAGGCACAGGGAATTTGGATATTTGTTTTTAAAATGGGCAAGAAGTATGAGGCTTGAACAAAGCTGCACAGAAAAAACAAGTAATCACCAGAATAAAAAGTCCCTCAGCACTCTAGACATTCGGTTCAGTACTGGCTCCTGACCCTGTCCCCAGCACTCGTTGAAGTGCCTGTGAGGGGCTGAGCCTCCAGTGCTGCCCAGATGACTAAGAACCAATCTCAAAGGCAGTCCCACTCACAGACTTATGCAGGTGCTTAGATGCTTGGAGACTGTGTGGTCACTTTATTGATTTAGGTTTTTTTCAAAACAAAACCAGTAGCAAGAATCCTTAAGCAACTCTGTTAAAAAGATTCTATGGCAAAATTTTAAAGCTCTGATCTTCAACGTTGCCATAGCTCGTGAATGTGCTGTGTAGCTTTCCCTCTGGATTGTAAAAGTATGTATTGGCAATGATAATTCTGTAAAGAGATTAAAAGAACAAAAAATTCAAATATACCTACCATACAGGATGGGAAAGGATCTCAGGAGGAACCCTAGCCTTAGCCAGCACCAAGACAGGATCAACACTTCACCTCTGCTCCCCTACATGCATGTGTATCAGCACACGCTTGTCACTGTATGAACACATAGTACTGTTTCTATGAGACACATACAGACTACAGAAATTCTGCTGCCATTTAGAGTCAAAGTAAGTTTTGCCACTGTCTTTCAATGAGAGTGAAGTCAGCTTTTTTGGGGTGCATTTGAGCACTCGCTCCCTGCAGGGTCAGAGTGAAACCATCTGAACAGATACATCCCATGTCTCACACAGCTAACCTCATTTCACAGGACATGATGGTGCATTTCACGGTCTTTCCCATCCATCATTTTAAAAAAGAAAAGAAAAAGAAATAACCGGGAAATGCCATGATACCCCTAACTCTTGCAGTGCTTTCAGGCGCAGCATAATTACCGAACCTAGGGCCATCGCCGTGCTGGTTAGTATCTCTCTCTTAGGCCTTCAATATTCAAACTGCAGTCCACACCACTGCTTTGTAGAAGAGCTCAATATTCAAATGGCCTGCAGCTGTATATTAAGCAGTTTGGGGATTCAGAATTATTCTAGTAATTAAAACAGAATATTTAGATAAACAGTAAAAAGATGCAGATTGGCTTCCCACGGGGTAGGTCGCACAAGTAACTTTATAATACACCACAGAACTGTAATTGCCAGACCAAAGGGCAAATGCACCAGGCTGGAGGTCTGTAACTTGAAATACTTGAAAGTTAAGAAATATGACCACCCTCAGGTAAAGATTAGGGATTTTGCTGAAATTACACAGGGAGGACTTCCTCTGTTTTATACACAGATCTGTAAGACCTGTCAGATTCTGGCTCCAGGAGTCCATGGGACATCCTTGAGGGCTGGGCGTGCACTGGGGCCAGGCTCCTCCAGCCTCAGGAACGTCGGGGTGAGACAAGGACCCACCTTGCATGCCCACAGCATGTGGGGAAAGGGGCCAAGCAGCCTCTCCTGGACAGCTGCCCGGCCACAGGCCTCGAGATGCCTCCCACCCACAGCGATGCCTGCCATCACGCTTGGTGGAAGGGGTGAGGAGTGGGAGAGCCTGTTAGGAGCAGCAAGCCACAGTGGCAGCCCTCTGCCAAGCCCCACTGCAGGGCTGCCGTGAACACCGTGATGCTGGCATTCATGTAAGATGTGACAACTGCCAAAGGATGCTGTTTTCCTCCAGTGCTCAGTTGCACAACCTCTGTAGCTGGTGTTTTGAGAAACTACAAGAACAAGAAAACATTTGTCCTTTCTGCCACTGTAGCTCTCATCAAAGAGATGCACATCCTACAGCTCGAGCACCAGAAAACACAGCGTTCAGTGCACTACAAATAAAACCATCCTGCTTCAGGGCAGGGAAGCAAGCTTTCTGTGGATGGCACAGGAATCAGATGTGCTTTTCTTATTGTGTTCAACAGGCCTGTCAGGTATACCGATGAACAGCAAGCAAGAATCTGCATACACTAGAACTAGCTTGGTAGAAAAGTAAAAACAAATCAAGGAGAGAAACTCACCATAAATATCAGAGGATGTATCAGACTTCTCTATTTGTATGTGCTGTGTAATTTTCTGACAGATTTCTATTTCTTTGTACAGCTGAATAGGAAAAAAAGCACAAAAATATGTTACCATGGGAGGACACATCAATTGTAATCATTTTGAACAAATTTTTTTTTTAATTACAGGCAGAAGAAATGGACTGTGGTCATTATTTAGCAAACAGGTTTTTCTCCATGTGTGTAAGATGTATTAGTAGTGCCACTACGCTTTATTGTTAAGACACAGTTAAAGAGGAGGAAGCAGTGTTTTACTACTGCCAACATAAGAGCAAGGATACATCTGTTTCACTCAGTCAATACCATTTTGGGTGCACAAGAAACAGAGCTTCTATTCCTGTTTTCGTATTTTACGGGTAGTCATCATTTAATGTTTTTATATTATTTTGATTGAGATATTGCAGGAATTAAATTATTCTATAGTATTAAAATCACAAGGAGGGATTTTGTTTCTTAAATACATTTCTTAATTGTTAGAAGACTATCAGATTTGATATGCAGCTCTTTCTTAGCAAGAAATTTCATCTTTTAACATATTTATGTTTATTTGTACCAAGAAAAGCCTCCAAGTCTTTGAAATGGTCATTAACATCCTTCCCGGGAGACCATCACAAATTCACACCTAGGTAATAACCCAGAAGCCTACTCACGCAGGTGCAATCCACTCTGCCTTTCAGCAGCCAAGCAACTCCTCAGCAGGGCTACACCCCTCCACCACAGCTCACACATTCTGTGCTTTTGAATCACTTACGTTCTCCTGTCTTGTGTGGCTTGCTATTGTACCTGGGTCCTGCCCCGAGCTCCGAACAAAGGGCCTGTCAACCACCTGAGGCAGGGAAATCCCACTGTTCCAGACAAAGTCACCTGGACCAGATATTTAGAGGCTCTGAGCTGACATCCTTGGAAGTCAGCCCTGACTTACTCCTTGTAAGACAGCCTTGACACTCTGGAAATCTCTGGCTCAGCCAGGGTTTGGAGCTGGTTTTTTCCATAGCACAGGCTAGCACTTAAGTAACAAACCATCCTTTCATCTTTGGAAAAAATCATACCCACAGGTGAATGACAGCCCGCAGGTAAACATTAATTTTGTTTACATGCTAGTATGAGTGTGTAAAAAAGCAATTCACAATAATTAACATTTTGAAACTAAGTGGCACCAGTGTTTGCACTGAAGTATTTAATCCATTTCTTTAAAAGAGTAACTCATTAGTAAAGGGTTTCTTTAACAAAAATATAATTTTATCTCCTGCTTATAGCAGCACTTAAATCTGTTTAATTGCAAATATTAGGTATTATAGAACAGTTATATACCAATTTAAATGAGTGTATATAGTAAAATAAAATGTAAAACTAAATAAGGATGCCACGCTAGCAATATTTTTAAAATGCAGTTTTCAAATATAGGAATATATTATTCAGAACCTGAAAAAGAGTCAAATGACATTTACAAAAATCTCAGCTAGATTTCAGCAAGGGTTTTAAAAAGAGGAGAAAGAAAAAAAAAGGAGCAAAAATCGCAGTATTTTCAGAACAAAACTTGAGTCTGATCCCTGCAGCCATCTAAACTGAGCATGCAGGACCAGAACCAAGGAGGATGGCTGACATGCTCTCGCAGGGATACGGGAGCCACGCACTGTCCGCATCCCAAAGCGCCTTTTCAAGCAAGAACCTGTGTTGAACAGGAGCAAATAACTGGGATGCACAGACTGCAGCTGAGCTGCCCAAACCACAGAGCCAGTCTGACAGCAGCCCTGAGGTGCTGCTTACATTTCTGTGCCCCATGGACCCGCTCTCCCAACACCAAAGGCACACAGCATATTTGGGCTACAGTGGCTTGTGCCGTGAAGCTGCCGGCACCATGGGCATCGCAGGCGTAGGGCCTGGGGCTCTGCACAGTGAGGTTTGATAGCAATACCAGGAGCATCCCAGGGGCACTGGGGAGTGCCAGTGGACAGGATTTCTTCCTGACAGCAGCAGCATTGCCCCTTTGAGCCATTCCAATCCCTCACAGTGTTTCTCATAGCAGCTTTAGGTTGTTGTTATTCTTGTTGTTGTTGTTGTTATTGTTATTATTATTATCATTATTATTATTATTATTATTACTATCTCAAGATTTTATCTCCCTTACCCTCTTTTCCTCTCCCACTTCTGGTCTTGTCCCAGCACCCTTTCCCACGGCTACCTTTTCCAGCAGCCCCAATGCCTTCACCCCAGCCTCATCCTACCTGCAAGATTTTCGGAGAGGCCTCTGGTCTCATGCTTCTATCTAAAAGTGTCATCTTACCCAAAGGAAAAAGTCTGGCACGTCAAGCTTCATCCAAAACACTCCAACACTTAGTTTACAATTAAAGGTGCTTAAAAGTATAACTGCCTGGTACAGCACCTAATGCTATATACGCTCCCCTGAGCCCTTAGTAACATTTTTAACACATAATAAGCCGAGCTCCTGAATGTTTGAAAGGCTGTGTCAGAGCATGCAGCGTCACCGTTAATGTTTTGGAGAGGAATGGAATATGGATATTTAATCTCAATTTCTTATTTAAATACATCCGATACTTTCTGTAAGAAAAAGGAATACCATCCTAAGAAATTACATTTACCTTTTCTGCAGCAATGTATGTCTGTAAAAGCATTTTAGCAGATGGAAGATACCTCTAGCAAGGTGACATCAACATTAGACAATATTATAAGCAGCTATTCATGAGACTACAAAATTAGAGGCATTAGTTCCATCATATTGCACCAGAATCATTTAATTAAACACTTAAATAAAGTAACTCAAATTTTCTCATGAAACAAGCACACACACACAAGCAAATATACAAATGTATATTGTTTTAATGTTACTACATTAGATATAACCCTGCAGCACCTATCTATATTATGACCTTTCAGCATGTACATAGTCCCACTGACTGTAGAGTTTTGGTCTGATTTAATTTTTTCAGGACAAACAATAATTGATGACTATGTCAATCCCACATCCTCTCAACATAAGACAAGTCACCAAAGTCCTTCCAGGCAATGAAAGCTACAATCTGCCTCCTCTGAGTTTTAATTTTTCTCAACTATATTTCACTTCCCAGTCTTAGTACTCCACTAGCACTTTCTCACTCTTTTTTTTTCATTGACAGTGTTAATGGCAAATGCCAGACCTTCTTTCCTAAATGAACAAAAGCATCCACAACTGGCAAAGTTTTACTTTTTATGAATAAAGCAGCCACCAATGAAAAGGACTTTAAAAAGCTTTACAGCATGCACATGTAAAATCATAGTTAAAGCATGACACTAATTCTGTTTGGTCTTTTGTTTTAATCTCTCATTTCAAAATTTCTTTGAAGTCTGCTTTTGAGGTGAATGATATGAAAACATCCAACTGACATAATTAGGAAAGTATATTCTCACACATAACTCCAGAGCTTTTTAACCTCAACATTTACCTCCCCTTTTAGGAAAAAAACAACCAACAAACCAAAAAAAACCAACTACTTGTGCATTTCCCTCCTCTTTAAAAATCAGGCAAAGTGATCCAAACAAGAAATACTCAGGCCTCAACACTATGTCTACAAAACCACCAAGGACAACACGAACAACAGGAAAAGGCAACCTTGAGAGAAGTTAAGCTTAAATGGATGTTACAGTGACTTTCACACATTACCTGTGTCTGTTCCTCCTCTCTCTCTTTCACACAGACACATGCGTGCACAAACATAAGCTAAACACCAACTCTCTCCTCAAGATGAAATGTTTGGAGAGATTACTTTACTGTAGGCCAATTTGCTATGGTGTGCAAAGCACTATAATTCCAAGTTAAAAAGCATAACTCTGCATATTACAAATGTCAGATAAACACTAATTAATAGTGTCCTACCAAGCGTCATTTAATTCTGCTCAGTAGGTAGCATTACCAGTTCATAGATATCCTCTTCTGGCTTTGGTACATAAAATTGAATCTGGTTTTCAATCAGGAATTTCAGACGCAGGTAGTGAGCAGAGTGATCCAGCTGGTGTGTCTGCAAGAAACGGAGAAGAGGCTTTAGAACAGAAAAGCAATTGCTCAGAAGAGAAAAGCAATGTTTCACATCATCTATACTTAGAGAACAGCCTGACACTCACAGGAAGAAAAATGCCCCAACACCCTCTTTTACAAAAGGCCCATGATCTCCTAACCTGAACAAGAACCTGAACCTCCTCCTCTCCCACAGGAATAAGCGTTCATTTAACCACTGACCAGGATGTCAAGGGCAATGCTAGTACTAAGTAGTAGTAAGCAGCCTCTTTGGTTCTGCTTAGCTGGCAGTTCTGCTTCATCCCATGCTATTGCAGAAATAAGCAAACACGATTACAGCAAATGACTTGGAGCATACCTTTGTATACAAAGGGCATTTAAAATCACAAGGAGGAAAATAAATGTTCTGCTAACAGAGAAAAATGTAACAGGAAAGTTTCTTCTGTTTGTTTTGGGTTTTTTAGTATCTTCATAATTTAATGTGTAAGTATGATGTGGTAAATTTCAAGCAATAAGTATGATGTGGTAAATTTCAAGCAAGGTTAACACAAAAAAAAAATCTGTATGTCCTCTAAATTCAAAACAGCTCAGGATACACTGGCTTTATAAGGCTAAAAGATGCCAAGAGTTGCATACTGGATTACATCCCAGTGGAAACAGGTCACATCATTTTAATGAATTAGTTATAATTAGCTGAGGATAAGGCATTTGGTCTGGGAGATGTTAATGACCTTTTCTCAGCACGATTAATAAGCTTGATTTAAGCAGAAGTTAATGCAGTATGTAATCAAAACACATTAGAACTATGATAAACACAAAGGATGTCATTCAGAAGTTACTTTCAAAGTTCATAAACTGTTGACTAAAGCTAATGAAAAACCCAAAAGCGATTCACAAATACAGGAGGTAAATTCTCCTCACTATCATTTTTGAAATCCCATTATATGCTTTTATACATTGGCCTTTTCATTTTATAGGAGCAAATTATCAAAGTTTCCTAGGTTGTACTAAAAACAATGGTTCATCTGAAAATTCATGCAGGAACGTCATTATTGCATATTTATTATGTTTTTTAAAGCCTCGCTTCTCCAGTTCAAGCCAAGACGATGATACACCAGGACTCAGCTGACTGATCACACAGCACAGATGATGACTAATGTACACCGAGTGACCTGTGGAAAAGATCACGCACTGACCTAGCAAACCCTTCAGCAAATACTCAGAGAGCAGTGAATGTTTGTTTCAAAGTCTAGATTAGCCCATAATAAAAATAAAATAGAATAAAAAAGAGCTACCAATAAAAAGAAAAAAACCCCACAGATCTATTGCTGCACTCTACATAGCACTACGTTCAAATACGTCCAATTCAAAGATCAAATTATCTGTATATGAAATTGAGTACCTGAAATGGGATAGCCTCCATAATCTGGACAAATACCTAGTTAATTAAAAAAGGAATGTGAAATCTATCAAAAGCCAAAATAAAGAGAGCTGAATGTAAGAGATACTCACCCTCTCCCCTCTTCTACTTTTTTGATAAGCATTTTGCATGCTTTGCTCATTGCTTACTGACTGTTTTCACTAGTTTTTTCTTTTACATGCACACACATACAAACATTCCAGAAATTAAAAGGAAACAGAATTGCTTTTAATCGTTCAGAAATGATCCATAGGACTCCTAGATTAGTTTCTGGTCAGATTTGTTTACTATCCCTAGACACTGACTAAAGAGCACCTTGCACACTAATTAAACACAAACACACAGAGGAGACACAAACCCACAGACTGCACACCCCATGTCCGGAGGGAGAAGTCCATGGTAAGTCTCTCTGAAAGTCTGGAAAATGCTTGAGCCATTTACAGCAAAGCCAGTGGGGAAAAAATTCTATGTGGAAAAACCGTACTAGCAGAGAAGAGAGCCAGGCAACCTGGCAGCCTCCTCCTGCCACCGCGGTGTATCTTCTTGTGGTCTCCTGCGCCGAAGCTCTCGTACACGTCCTGCATTTCATGTAGCGTCAGGCACGGCCGCCGCACAAACGCCGGTCAGCCAGACCTATGCTGACAAGCTACGTGTCACTGACTAAAGCCCGGGTTGGGAGAGAGACCCCGTCTGCAGCTGGGTATTCATGTCGCTTCCAACAGCGACTCCGAACATCCTCCCCTTGCAGAGGAGACCCAAAGGGATGCTTTCCAGCCTGCCCCAGGCCAGCAGAAATCACAACCTGTCATAGAGGGACGTGAATTTACTCAGTTCAGCACCTCCAGCCACTGGGAGCAGGCCAGGAGCTGCCCTAGCTGCACTGGCCGGGCAGGCAGCCCATGCTCGGCCGCTCTGAGCTCCCCGCAGGGCCAGGGGCACCCCAACATCCCTCAGCAACACAGCCGCCAGTTCAGAGCCACCGCCCGCCCTTGGGCAGGGGCAGGGTGTGCTCACGCCTGCCTCCAACCCGCTCTGCAGCCTGCGCCCTGATAGCATCTTGAAAGAGCAACCTTCCCTGCAGGCAGCGGCTTGATCTGCCGTCCCAGTGGTCAATGACAGGGCTTCTGCCTGCTTTGATATAGGCACTGCATCAGGCACGGAGGTGACCACTGACACGTCTGTTTTCACACTGGTCTTTGAAGGGAGATTTGGTTAGGAGAAAATTGTGTGTGCATTTTAGAGAGTAGGAGGGAGCCAAACAGAAGATGATCAATGCCGCACTGATGCCCTGAACTATGGCAGAGCACAGCATCGTCTGAAGAGGTCACTGGATAAAACTCACATATATTTTGAGCCACTCATTTCTTCCAAGAAACACCATCAGCCACCGTGGATGCCATTCATCCACTACACTGCAATCCCATATGAGTCAGGCAATGAGAGTCATCACCATTAAAGCTGTGATGGTGCAGCACATGAGCCACACCATTTAGTTAATTAACATTTGTATAGCTGCAGCAAGGCTTTGTCTACCTTGAAATTTTACATTAAACTGTTTCAAATAGGGGCACGATTTTCTACTGAAGTGAAAGGAAAGAGCCCTCTTAAAGTGGACACAGCCAGTCTGCCCTAAAAGCCATACCATTAACCCACTTCTTTTTGTTGTTGCTGGTCTAGCTGCATCCATATGTGGGAAGGTGGAAGCAGAAACAGTGCAGCTTTAATGATATTAATATCCTTTCAAGACCACCCAAAATACCTTTTAGCAGTCCAAATAAGCTTCTCAGTTTATTTATTTCTCTCCTAATAACTCTGGCTATGTCTGGACTAAATTAAGCAGCCAACCCAATTTAAAGCACAACCCGACAGCTTAACCAATGTGCTCTTGAAGAAGAATTTACAGTCTGGAGTGTGATCCGATTCAACAGGCTCCATGTGGTGCAGCAGGTCAGCACACAACCTGAACTATTTATCCATTTCAGCTCCCTTCTGGTTAAAGTGAGGGACAGGCACGTTCAGAGAACCATTCAGCCTGATATGGGACACATCTGAGGCAGCTGGGCTCCTCATTCCCCCTCATTCCCCTGAGTGCTGCCTGCCTTAGCAGAGGACCAGGAGATACAAGAACAGGCAATATTTTTTTCAGCTTGGTGGGGGAGACCTTCATTAGCACTGAAATGACAGCATCACAGAAACACGCTAGCCAACCCACCATATTACTCTGGCTTCGCACTTGTGTGTCCCAAACTTTTTCAGTAGAAAAACACCAGCACAAAATCAAAGTAAGCCCACAGAGCATCAGGCTTAAGTAACTTCTCAGAGACTTTGAGCACAGACCCAGAGACCTAGGGGAAATCTGCTTCTTGCCCCTCACGCAGGTCTATTTGAAAAACACAAATAATGAGAAAACAGACCTTTTTTGCTTCTTGCTTTTTATCCAGTTCAGTTAAAAGACTAAATGCCATGTAGTCTTCTACGCTTGACTTTTGGCGTTATTCTCTCCATACTGGCTCTGCCTAAATCCATATACAGTGTGTGTGTTTCTACTCAATTTTAAGACATACCATTATGAAAATGTTAGTAATACATATACACACATTCACACTGATCAGTATTATCCATAGGAAACAATTTAATGCATATACACTGACTTTTCCTACCTTCCAAGTGACGTTATTAGCTAAATTTTAGGAAAAATCTTCAAGAAACTACTTTAAAATATGCTTTAAACTCTCCTCCCACCAATCTTGAATCATAAAAGTGTCACAAAGCAGCCTCCAAAACCTAACTCGCTGTATAATAACAAGCAGCAATGTTAGTATAAGAACACATTTTCTACAATGACTTGAGTGCACTTAATGTTCTCCAACAGAATAATCAAGCTCAGTTTAATAGCACAGATAGATTTAACCACATCTACAAACATGAAGAGGTTTATATGAAATGTAGATCTTGAAATGTTTACTATACCAGAACTTGACTGGTTCTCAGATGGCAGATGGCAAACTGATGTGAAATGATGTGGATCAGATATTAAAGGGGAAAAAAATGAGCTGAATGCAAGAGACAGAAGAAAGAGATTGATTATTAAATGCTACAGAAAAGAAGGCATCCATCAGTGTTTTCCAGACTGAAAACTCTTACAGAAAGGAAAGAAACAGATAATAGCTCTTCAAAAAACAAACACTCACCCACCTCCCCTTCTCCTTATACACCACCACCCACAACAATCAAACACACAGTGAGGGATCAGAATCTCAGCAGACACCTACTGAAACCGGTGGAGCTACACCAACTTACTCCAGCTAGGGATTTGGCCCACTGAGCTAATCACTCTTACCCAAAGGAAAATATAAATCCTAAAAATAAATCATTACTAATAATGTGTCATCCAGCTTCCCTATTATGTCTCTCTCCAAAAATGTCATATTTTCCTGAATATAATGAAGAGCTTTCACAAGCTGCAGCACTCTTTAATAGTGCACCTGGCAGAGAGATGAGCACACTGTATAATTATTGCAAACAAATGCCTTTCTCTCACCTTCCCTCTCCTTGGAAGCACATGCAACATGTTCTAAAAGTCCCCAAAGTTAAGCTCTTAACAGTAATAAATGTTTTCTTTTCTTTTGCTGTTGTTCTACAAAAGAGGACTCACTTTTCAGAATGGCACATGACACGAGTTGGGTCTAGCTTGCAGTCAGCTGGTTAGCAGAAAACATACATTATGTAGCTGCCAGAACTGAAAGCTTGTATTTAATTTGTCAAAGCTTTCAACTTCTCTGCTGAGATGTAACTCTTTTTAATGGCCAAATGTGTCTGATGATATTTTATCTTGCAAAGAAATCCAGGTGGTTTGTCTTCCACCACCCCCAAATGCAGATAAAAGCTTTCCTCTCTCTTCCCTCCTGCCACCTACACGGGGCGAGTCTGACTCCGTCGTGCAGACTGCAAACACAGGCACCTTCTCCTACTCCTGGCACTGCTGTTTTCTCTGTGCCTTCCTCCCCCACACCAGCCAGAGGGGAGGAAGCAGCAGGGGGAAGGAAGGAGGAATGCACCTGGAAGCAGGACCACCTGGCACCTGGGAAAGAGTGAGATCACCCCGCTTGCCTGGTGAAGGAGGGAACAGGCCATGGGAGGAGGGCTTGGCAGTAGCAGGGGGGGGATCAGGGTGGTCGGGTGAGGACAGGGTGACTTCACTACCCTGTGGCGGGGACACCCTGAGAAAAGAAGCATGGTGGGGGCCAGGGGCTGGGATGATGGAGGGCACAGAGGGAGAGGAGAAGGGTCCTGCAAGTAGCTTGGCCTCCAGTGGAGGGGGAGTGGGTGGGTGGGTACATGAGAGGTGGTAGCACAGGCAGAGTCAGGGTGTTAAGGCGCTGCAGAGGCTCATGCACGGCAGCCAGAGTGGAGAAGGCAAAATTTAGTCTGCCTTCCTCTCCCTACACCCATGCCAAGTTTAGCTCCAGCTGTAGAAATTTTTCTTGTGTGGTGCTAGCATGAAAAATTCAGTATAATTAGTGTTTTTCATCTAACATACAACTGATCCAACACAGCACAGTCGGAGCACTGGCATATGAGAAATTCACTATAAGATTCAACTAAAAGGGCTCAGGGTTGTAGACACTTCACCCCGCTCCAGGGTACCCTCGCAGCCTTTACCTTGCAAATAATTTCCAGCACGTCTCGCGTGGTGTCCCCAGGACGGATGACTGTCAGAGCAGGCTGGTTGTTCGGCAGGCAGAACCAAGACGGTGTAAAATACTCGTGAACCCAAATATCACAGTCGGGATTGTGCTGATGGACACTGCTCAGTGTCGCTTCTTTTTCCTTCTAAATAGACAAAATCCAGTATGACTCCACCAGCCAAATACAATCTCCCTCTTCATCAATAACAAGTGTAAGGAACATTATATGCTGTACCAAAAGCCTTCTTATAGAGAAGACCTTTTATTCATAAGCCCAGACTGAAGGCTTGTTTGGACAGGAGAACTTCGCAGTTTTACCTGCGCAGTACAAATTATGCCTTCCCATGCCACCCACAAAGCTACACTGGGGCAGTGCACTTGTCCTGGGATTTCACCCTGTGGCTATTGGGAATGCTAGGAATGCAACAAAAAATAATAGTGATGCAAAGAGATTTAAAATTAAAAATTAAGTGCATTGTGTTTCTGGGTAAACCAATCCAAGGCCAACAAAACTGCTGTAGATGCTACAGTTCCTATAACTAGAAATGACAAAATAGCAAATCTTAGCATTTATTTTGAATTTACTTTTATACATCCAAGTTGCTGCACTCCAAGATATAAATCCCCAGAAAGTGATGGAGCTGCAGAATTCCTATTTGCTGCAATTGGGCTCACACAGCTAAACCCATATTCACTACATGAAGAATGTGCCTCTTAGCACTGTCTCAATGCTGGTTTATAGCTGACTTTCTCTGGGGAAAGAGAAAGCAGTTGTAATTGTGGCTGGAAACGCAGAAGCTCGCAGAAGCACATGAGAACAAAACAGAGAAAGCCCTGCACTTCATAGTTGCACCCACGCTAAGTTATGAAAACCCCACATGACCGTCACAAGGAGCCATCTTCCAACACCAGCCGTGTCCAGGTCCTCCTGTGGGCAGGCATTTCCCTTGTGTGCAGTGCTAACACCCCTCTGGGCCTGGCACCTCCAGCTCCGCTTGGGATGCCACACGCAGTGAGCCCTTCTGACTGTGCACAACCAGCTCAAACCCTCCCTGAGCGGCTACAAGCCCTACAGCGCACAGAGGGTCCTCTCATCTCCCAGGGGCTCTGCGACCCCTCTTGCATCCCAGAGTCAACGTTGCATTTGGGCTGGCTGCAAATGGCGGGGAAGGAGGCAGCTGGAGAGCTGGTGTTTTACCTTGCCATCCGGGACAGTATCATCAAAGATTCCTTCGAGAGATTTCTTTACCGAATCAACTCCTTCACCAAACACCTGAGGAACAACAGAGCAACTCTGCTTTAAAACACGAACGTGCCTCCGTGCCACATACAACACACGCTAAGGGGAGAACAGCGTATCTAACATCTAGCATGGAAATCAAACTGAAAACTAAGAACATTAATCTCAAAACACAGAAAAGGAAAATACCAGTTTGTTAAAAGGGAAGGGGGGGTGAAGGACAAGCTGGTGATGAGGCACTATGCTGAAAGATTAGAGGCCACTTCTGCTTAATGGTCTGCCACTGACTTACTTGGTAGAGCTGGACAAATTTTATCTCATTTTGTGCTCAGTTTCCTCACCTGTAAAGTGGGGGAAATGAATGCTTCTCGACCTCTGCTAAGGCTGAGAAAACAGAAGGGCTCTGCTTTTGGCTGGTTTTGTGATAAACCAGCGTCCAAAAAGTACTTAGCAAACATTCAAGTACTGCAAGTCAGTATAACCCTTCTCTAATGAAATAAGAGCTGGTAACCCAGCACAAGCCAGAGAGCCAAAATCAACAGGACTCCACGCAGGAGGAACGTCAGAATGGGAATATTGACAGGATCCACCCCAAGTCAGCACGGGACTGCATCAGACGGGCAAAGAGGGTCGTCACTGGAGCAGAAGCTTATAAGTAAAACTGAAAAGTTAAGTTTTATAGCTCCACATCAGCACAGCTTTATGATCAAGTTGCTGGGTTTGGCTGTTAACTATTCCATACCTAAAACGAAGCAAGGACCACGCAGGATAGGAGAAGGTCACTACCCTTTAGGGATTTACAGTTTACTGCTTCAACTTGGCAATACTTTGCATGCTACTACACACAAAGAGGGAAAATGTGTTCAGGCAACTTCATTTACACATTCTGCTACTTTCTCAAAACTTTTTCTTTGACTCTCTCCAGTATGACTTTTCTTTAACCTGGAACAAAATCCCTTTTCACGCCTGTGCTTATTGAGGAGTGAGGGGGGTAAGGGGTGGGGGCAGGGAGAGGAAGCGTGAAGAATGCATTTATCCCCACCGAAAGAAAAAAAAAAGGTGAGTTCGGGGAAAAAAAACAGGCCTAAAGACACAGCATGGGCAGGATCCTAGCTCAGGACAAGGGATTGTGCTTCATTTGGGGAAAACAAGTACAAAGCAACAAGAATGCCGCAGCACCAGCGCAAAGAACTGGGAATGTGCTCACAGAAGCCTCTGCTGCTTCCCAGCAAAACCCTGAGCTTTTGCTCAGCCTCTAAATATTAGGTGAACTTTTGATGTCTCACTAAAAACAAGCTAAACAATTTTGCAGCATTCATCCTGCTAAACAAAACAAACACCCACTGCTGCTTTAACAGAAGGAAGAAGAAATCACAGGGCACAGAACAACATGTGTCCCAAGCCTTTCCCCCTTCAAAAAGTGAAAGAAGAGAAAGAAAAGCAAAGCCTACGTTTCCTGCAATTAGATGAGGTACGGCTCTCAAAAATTGAAAGCTATAATTAGGGATGTTTGGAAAGAATAACAGGGAAGCACCTTCCCACCCCACTGAAACATGTTTTCTAGAGAAAAATCTGGGCAGTGACTGCGTGGAAATGTTTCAGCTTCTGCTTTTTTAAAAATCTGAAGCAAAAAAGGGACCGTCCCTACTAAACGCAAACATTTTTGATACTTTTGGAAGTTTTCCCCAAACTCAGCTACCTTTAAAGTATTCTACAAACACATAATTTTAATTTAAAGAAACAAACAAGTCTCCATTTTTTTTTCCTTCCACAGTTGTATCCGTTTTACACTGCTGCTTTGTTACTCCTGAGTTTAGGGAAAGTACCTCCAGCAAAAGCAGAAGCAGCAGAAATGCAGCAACAGTAGAAATGCAACCAATTCAGCGAAAGAAGGTGTGAACTCCAAACCTTGTTTGATAGGAGCTGCGGTATCTGTAATCACAGTCACTGATTTTTGAAGAGGATGTGGAATGAGACGACTATATGCCGTGAAAGATTAAACAGGCAAGGTTAAGGTTGGATGTGTAAATGCTTTATGCAAGTGACTCTTCGCATAAGCTGCATTCTGCACACTAACAAATAAGCCTTGAAAATAACAACATCACAAACTTCCACACACGTACCTGATTAATGCTTGGCCTCCCTTGCTTTTTCTTCGAGGTAGTATCCAGCCCCCAAAGAGAAGAAAACCTGCTTCTCCGTTTACTGGCAGATCTAGACATGGCCTGCGTCCTCCTCCTCACTCCGGACTCCCCTGTGCGAGCCGCCACCTGTCAATGCCACATGGTTTTAAAATCAAAGGTTGCAGCATCCCACTGTACCGTGGCTTACATAATCTAACAAACAGTGGAATCTGGTTTTAAAAAAAAAAAAGGCAAATACTATGGCAACGATGTGTACTCACAACAGGGACAATGGTGATGCTGCCAGGCTACTTCCTTGTCTCTGCAATTTAACTCACTTCTTCCAATGTCAAACATCAAAAATTAAAATGGACAGTACCACCTCCCCATTTTTTGGCATTTAATCTGAGATATTTTGAAGCAGCCTAATCATCACAGAGCAAAGCCTCAGCACCAGGGAAGGGTTTGGGTTTTTTTTCTTTTTTTTTTTCTTTCTAACAAGGTTTCAAAGGTGGACACACAAAACCTGAGATTTCCAGACTTATCTGCTGCTTCCAAAAAGCCTGGTCTTTCTCTTTGCTCTTTCCTGTGGAAGTACTCTGGGCATCCTGGAACTGACTCATAACTGTTACAAGGCCAGATAAAGGCTTGCAAATAGGTCAAGGTATTTAAAACCTGCACTTCCTTAAAGAGAGCAACACTTGAAGGAGTGAGCAAAACATAGGAAGGAAAAAAGTAATCTCAAATGACCCTTTCGATTAGAGCAGTGTTAACTGCTTGGGTACTTGAAAAATGGCCTGTAGCAACCCCTTTGGAGCAAAAAGATATTTGCCTTTACTGAGACCAAATATTTGGGGAGCATTTCCCAAATGAGGAAGCTCTGGTAGAAATTAGCACGACATTAGTCAGAGGTGAAGTGTTTAGGCCAAAGTTTAAGCAGATTTCCCATGTGGAGGTGGCCTCAGGAGAGCGAGCTCCTCTCCTGCAAAAAAGGGAGTGGCAGGAGATGGCAGGTATGAACAGGAGCGCAAGGCGAAGCTAGACAGACCGACCGACCCACCCCGCCGACTTGGCCATACGCTTCCTGGAACACCTTTGTACTGGATTCCCACACCCGAAACTAGCAAAACGTGACTGTCGTTTAGCAGCCCCAGTGGGAACACCCAAATCTCTGAGTGATGCCCCAAGCTACGGAGCTGAGAAACTGGTTGTTTGGGTGCAGCAGATACAAAAACCCATATAAAGACAGGACTAACAGAAGGACGGCTTGTGTACCCAGGGAACCGTCACTGTATGAGTAATGGTGATTCTCCTTGGGAAATGTGGAGAAACCAAGGAAAAGGAGAACTTAAACACTACTGCAAGCTTCTCCATTTCCACAGCCTGGACTTGTGAGACGTTTCTTAGCTGCACCTGGGACGTTTGTGCAGAGGCACCTGGGAGACTTAGCACATCCTCTGACTAATGTACTGAGGAACATCTTCAGGAGAGCTAGGGATGCCACGCTATCACCGTGCAGCACCCAGCTCGAGTCTGAGACTCACTGCACCATCTCCATGCTAATGAGGGCAAAGGAGGACACGAGAGTTTGCTTAAAGGAGAAGAAAGCACGTGTCTTTTCCAACACAACATATTCAAAACATGTTTTTTTTCACTTGGCTCTCAAGAGACACCAGCATGAAGAGGCAGACTGTTTTTCAGGCTAACGCTCAGTGCTTTTCTAGATGCAAAAAAATAAGCATAAATGCAAATTACATCCCACCACTTAAAAAAAAAAAAAAAACATAAATCCACCAGCAATTATCAGGATGATGACGCTAATCTTTTCATATATAAAAGAATAAAAATGCTTTTGACTGAATTACAGCTCTGGATTCAACTGAAGGGTACAGCTGACACATACAAGACCACAGTGGAGCTCAGCTATTTCTGTGAAGCTCCAGGAGTCCAAGCTGAAACTACAGGAACTTGATTTAAATTCATTTAAAAACCCACCACTTTGCAATACTTTTCCCTGTATTTTTAAGAACTGGGTTGTTACATTATTTAAATTTAAACAACGATTTCAGACATTATTTGCCACACTATAAGTAACAGAGAAGAACATTTCCCCTCCCTTGTGGAGCATCAGGTGTTGATCACTAGAGACCGGATATTAGACTAACTGGTCAGTAGATTCATCCATATGGTAGAAAGCAAGCCATGCCCGAGAAGGTCTAAGCCAACACATGCTGAGGGCCTCGGAAAGACCTCCATTGACTTCACCAGACTTTTGGATCAAGTCCATGTACACGTACATTAAAGATGAGCCTGATCTTGTAACAGGAAGATCTGCTTATAGAAAGTATGTTTATAGTGCAGATCTGCAAAATTCAAAATCACACATTTAGGAGAAACATGGTTCTTACACTTCCATCAGGCCATAGCTTGCAAGTGTCCGCTTTTTAACCTATATCCAGGACACACACACCTTTCAAGAAGCAGAATATTCTGCATGCTAAGGTAAGGGCTCACCCCCCAGGCACAAACTGCTCTTTGTCGACATGATCTCTGACCCCCCAGGACACATGAAGCAATTTGCAGGTTGGCAAAGATGACCTCTGGCCTCCGTTCAAACTTACCAGTGCATGAAACGACGAGACTGAAAAGATTCCAAGACGGCCCATCGCAACTTTCGTTGGACGGCTGGCAAAAGCAAGCAGTCTTTTAGGGTTTGGGAGCTCCCCTCCTTGGAGACTAGCCAAGTAACAGCGGTACCGAAATAGGTCCATCTGGAACTGTTCAAGATTTTGTTCCCAAACGAAGATCTGTGTACAGTGAAGATTGAAGAGTGAGACGCATGAGAAGAAAAGGGGAGAGGAAGAAGAACAGAGTGGTAAATACCTTCAGAAAATTCTACTGTTCCCAGTAATACACCTCTTTCACCAATGCTGATCTCATTCAAGAAACTTTGATTCCCCTTCTTTCCCGCTCTCCCCTATCCTCCCAAACCCAAACAGGATACAAATAATAAAAAAGTTTTCATTAGATGAAAAACAACTTTTTTTATGTTCATGGCAGAAGTCTTCTCCTGGGACAACTGCTCCTTTGATAGAGTGTTAATTAATAGCAGTAAAATTCCATTTTTAATTTGCTTTGTATTCCAGGATTCTCTTCCGAGCAGTCCCTTAAGAGGCTTCTTTCATGCATCAAGGGCATCCGAGAAACAAGAAGACCCAACCCCACCAAATTCCACATACAGAGCTCCCCGAATCAGCAGCCACAGCAGCAGCATTACTGTAAGCATCAACAGAGCTCACCATACTTGAAAAAGTGTAGTACACTGGGGATAATTAATCTTATCAGCAGAAGAGCACTATAATCAGCCTATGTAAGGACTTATTTAAATAATTCAAATTGCAGATAGGAAACAGTTTCAAAGTGTTTAGAAAAACTCAGTTACACAGAGAGACTGCTCTGCCCTCTCACTGTGACTGACAGCCTTTGAGTGGAGCCCTTTCAACAGAGGCGAGCATCTCACTCCTCTCTCCCCCTTTCTCATGGGCTTCCAGGGGGTGTGAAATCTCTTTAGTTTAGTGCATTAGGGCCCCGGCCACTCCCTATCGTTTGCATTACAGGCACATTTGGCAGCCGTGGTAAAAGAGCTACAAACTAATGAAGCAGGAGCCATATGTTAGTTTCCTAAAATAAGGTGCCGCTGTGGCAGCAGGAGAGACATCTGCTCTAGGCTCTCTGCTTCTGAAACGCAACTACGTTGTCCACTTGAAGTCAGAAGGAGTGGTCCCAAGGAGCAGCCATGAGGTCAAGGCAGGCCCTTGTAACAAGCAGAAACCAGGGATGGCTTCTTCATCCCATCTGCTAGCAGAACAACCAGACTCTTCCACGCTTAAGACAACAGCAAGAGCAGCATTTGCCAGTCTATGACCAGCTCTTCCCTAAGGTGTCCTGTTGCCATGGCCAGGTAGCCTCTTCACTCCCCTAAAGCCCTCACTAAACCTCTGAGTGGCTAGCCAAATCCCTTGCGTGGAGGCCAGGAGAAGACAGCCCATGCTGTACCTTAGTGCACGTTGTTTGGAGAAATGGTGCAACTAGGACAGCCAGCACAGCTCTCCTGCCAGCCCACGTCCCACCTGCTCTGGGGAGCTCTGCCAATGCACACACATGGCACCGTGGGAGCAGACAGAGGTGCCGCTAATCTGAAGAAGGCCTTAAATATTTGCTGGGGGCTTATTTCACACAAGCAAGCAAGATTACTTGATCCAGTATGGTCTTCTTCTTCTTGGAGTCCGTTACTGAAGACAGCTGCATTTCACCCATTTTCTTCATCTTCTCATCCATATCAATCTTCTGCTCCAGCTTTTTTATCTCTGTTTTCAGGAGCTTGACGGTATCCTCTTTGTGATGCTGCCTTGCCACCGCAGTTGCACAAGCCGAATGGATTGCCGTGATCCAGTTCTCCAGTTCAGTCTGGCTAGAGGTCTGAAGAGAGGGAAAGAGGGGGAAAAGAAGTCAGGATCCTCTTTAAAATTGATTGGAGATTAACAAATGCAATTCCAAGGAGTTTCCTTTCCCTTTGATCTTAAGATTCAAAGCCTTAAATCCACTTACGAGAGCAGTAATAAAAACCCCATCATGCTTAAGCAGGCCATTTCTAACTCAGCACTAGGCATTCAGCACTTAGAATTACACCTATATCTGCGCTTTGCAGCTGTACAGTGTTTCCCAGCAAGGTCTCAGGAATTACCTTCCTTGTTCAATGCAATGCTGCCATAATTTGTAGTTCAACATTTAATGACGTTTTCTAAACCCCCAGTTCTGTAAGGCACGGAATGTACCAGCCTCTGTGCCCTTCACAGTATGGAGAGCTTTTTTGGCATGCAACAGTTAGTAATAAATTAATGGCATAAACCGTGGCCATGATATCTATGAGTAGCTTTATTAGGACGCATAGACAAACAAGCTTTCCACTTCTGAAGGTCCCAAAGCACACTGAAGACAACCCTGTTATCATTAAAGGCAGGCTCATCGTAATTTTTACAGCTCTGCTACTGTCCCTTCCCAAGAATGTATGTGACAGTTCAGGAAAAGGGAACACTTAACCTCCCGGGAAGTGTTTAAGGCCAGGCTGGATGAGGCTTTGAGCAACAGATATGCCTGCCCATGGCAGGGGGGTTGGAACTAGATGATCTTTAAGGTCCCTTCCAACCCAAACCATTCTATGATTCTATGAGATATTAGGCTGGGGCATGGGACACCAGTACATTTTTCTGGAAGAGCACTATTCTGATTAGAGGCTTTTGACACAGAAAAGAATATTTCAAAGCGTTCCTTTTCCAGACTTTCAAAATAAAAAGTAAATCTTCTTTGCCTTCTTACTAAACTTCATTCCCTTTTACAGTAGGTTGTAAAACAAAATTTACAGCCAATTCAGGGTTGCAGCAGACTTTCTCTGAGTGTCAGCCTTTAGCAATAATCACACTGGTATCTGGCTCGTGGCTGAAAAAGTAGCAAGGTGCCAAACCACCTTGTTCTAATTAAACTTTCTGATGATACCTGATCTATTAATAGGCAGCACAGCATGACTTCTCCAGTTGCTAGCATAGATGAAGAAGGTCGTCCTCACTGCTCTCCTGGCAGTCACAGCTAACAGCAAAGGACAAGACTTACTGATGCCAATGAAAGATTCCCACAGAAGCCTGACTCTGGAAATCATGTATGCACAGGCTGGACTTCAGGCTGATGCTCCCAAAACTTCTGTGGTACTGAAGCAGGTGAAATACACATCTCAATGACATCGCTTTCCTTAGCTCAGGTTAGAAGCCCTAAGCAAAAGATAGGGTCTACACCGGAAAGACCAATCTCTTACTCCCAATTTTCTTGTCTTCAGTTGACACTGCACAAAGTATATTGCTTAAATTGGTCAGACTCCCTGCCCAGGTAATAATATTAACAAGCTCTCATTCATAGACAGGGGCTTACAATGTCTTATTGCCACTGCTGAAGACATGTTGAGCCCCTCTTGCTGAGGAATTTCTGCTGAAAATAGAGAAATTATTTGCAGAATGGGGGACACTTGGCCTACAGTCAGGTCATGAAACCTAGCCTCCAGTAGAGAAGAGAGCAGCACTGGGCTTATAATGAGATGATATGTTTTGTTAATTCCTAGCAAAACTGTAACAGCAAGAGGTCCTATTTTTATCTTATTCAATTTTAAATTATTATCTGTATACCGTTAGATTCAGTTTTCTTTTCGGCTTCCTGGGGAGAGAGGGGGGAAAAAAAGAATCTGGAATGGACTTTAGGAGCTGAAGACTCTTCTGGTCGATTAATAGGCAAAGGGAATCACTCCGCTTCTCAACGAAAAGGACCACATAAACAAGCTGCAACCATCTGATACATAAGTATATGGTGTCACAAGTTGCTCTGAGCTCCTGGAAAATGCACGTGACATCTGCAAGTAATGGATTTGTGTAGGCACGGTAAGAACTGACTGAGTAAGGAATCATCGTGTAGGAGGCATGTGATGTCTCTAGGTGCAACGCAGTGGGAAGGCTTGTTACAAGATGTCCAATATTTGGACGCATTACAAAGCAACCCTTTTTTTCTCCCTAAGTACACAGTCTCCATAGGACAGAAATAGTCTGCAGATCTGTGGTTTCTTCTCATCAAAACCGCTACTACAGCACTGTGTTGTGTGTGGACGGACGTGTATAACATGAGCAGTTAAGTAACACTGCTGAACAGCCATACATGTGTGTCAGCTGCTCTGAGTGCAGCAGAACAAGCCCTACAGCACAGTCACTCGCACATTACTTCCACCACTGCAGCTGGTCTCCTTTCACTCTCTCCAAATCCATCCCTTCTTTCTCTTCTGCTTCGCTAGCGATGCATGGATTCTATGGCAGAAGGGACACATGAAGGAAAAATTTCTGCAAGGCAATATAAATGATTGGTTTTCATTTGAAAAGGCTCATTTTTGCTTTTTCCCACAAGGTTAAATGAAAATCTACCCATGGCATAACACAGGGCTTTTAATCAATAAGGCCCTGTGTTGCCACAAAAGAAATGTACTGAATGTGACCTTTTCAGTATTTATCATCCACTGGCACTAATTTTATGAGAATGGAGGTTTTTCCTTGGAAAACTACATGGAAAAGATTTTACAGCTCATATTAGTAGATCAAAAGGAGGTGGTGCTCCACAACCTTTCAAGCACACGCTGAGACCGTAAGCACCACGCTTACCTCCTGGATGAAGCTCTCCAGGTGGCAAAATACATGTATCCTGCCCAGGAAAAGCATGAAGTAGAAAGGGGCAGTGCAGTATTACACTATGAGCTGAGGGAAAATCAGACTGAGGTGGCCAAGAAGCTAGTCTGCAAAAAAATGATTTTTTTGCAATCAGGTACTCAGTCTCTTCAAGATGTAAGCCAGCACCACTTCCTTTGAGTCAGTAAGGCTTTTTTATTTTGCACTAGTTTTAGAATCTAGCCCCCTGTTTAGGACAGCTGCAAGGACCTATGAGACAGTGTAATTTTAAAGATTTGCTCTGGAGTACAGGGGAGTGATGACATGGGAGTGAAGCTACCACAGAGTAGCTTCTGGTTTGAGAAGGCAAGAAACTCTGGATACATTGTCACTGGAAAGGGAAATAAATCAGGGATTCCTCTGGTGAAGAAAACTGAATCAAAAGGGGAATAAATGGCATCACCTCAGCACAGGACGGTAATTAGAAATAAAAAAAAGAGTGTCACACTTTGATTAGTGACAACATGCAGTAAGAAAGTGGAATGTCAACCTAAAAATGACTCAGGGAAGCAGCAGTTACCAAAATACAGAAATCTTTTTCAGTGAAACACATCAACTAATGTATGGTCTTTGATAGAACTACTGGATTTTTTTAAATGTACCCCGTGAAATTCAGACATTTTTATTTTCTGATTAAAAAAACTAAACATGCACTTTCAGTCTCCTCTCAGGCAACAACAAGATTTTGACTAAGGTCTGTATGAACAAGGGGCAGCTGGATTCTGCAGTGCCATTGGGAGAGCACCTGGAGGTCCAAGTACCTCCTTGCACTTCAAACTCCTCTTGGTCTTGTAAACCCCTTGAGCCTCTCTGCAAGGTCTCATCTTTGATACGTCTCTTACGAGACGCAGATAGTGTTACAGCACATTTAATGCACTACTGTATGTCCTATATTGTAACTGGCCTGCTCTGTGTGCGATAAGCATGCTGTTGAACCATGCAAAATTCCCAGTTTTTACAGGGAGGTAAGACTATTTCTTAATTCTTACTTTGTCCCAACCATCTACATGAAGAGGGTCTGGTCACTCAATAAAAACAGCAGATCTGACAGTGGTTCACATGTGGTGGTGGGTCTCTTGAGTGGTGCTTACCAAATATATCGTGTCCTTCCTCTAGCACTGCCAGAGGAAAATCCCAAACCTACTGAAGTCAGCACGATTTTTCCATTGATTTCAACCAGAGCTAAGATTTCCTCCTTGGCTGGAGAAAGAAAAAGAAAACAACTTTGTAAAACCCTTGAATCATACCAACCTGAAAGAGGAAAGCATCCCCAAGGGAGTTGCTGAGACAGAAGACAAAGTCCTTCTTGGGGTGTTCAGGCACCGCTTGCACGATGCTGTTCTCCACCCAGACAGCGTGCTTTGGGATGCTGTTGTGGTCAATGACAGATCTGCCATCAGTCTCATAGAAAAACAACGTGCATCCTAAAAGAGATGATCATATATCAGCAAGCAACATATTTAAACACAACAGCCACCCTCCATCTATTCAGCGCTAACACTCAGGACTATAAATCATCTGTATAACTGTCACAGGGACAAGGGAGGATTTGCCAGGGCCTATTCAGGTTTTCAGCCCCACAGCGGAGAGCACCAGCAACAGCCCAGTTTTCAGCCCCACGAGGTGGTGGTTTTCATGCCACGGGGGCACACCACAAGCTGTATGGGTACATCAAGCCGTGCCCTAGCAGGCCATTTTGTTCACCCTAGGATTACTAAAACAGAGCCGCAGACACGAGCCGAGAAAGTCACGGGCAGTAAAATACAGCCCCAGATGAGAAACATCATTATAAGTCCCAAAGTGAGGGTCCTCCATGTCCACCCCGTGCCACCGAGGGGGCCAAAAGGAAGATGCAGGCGTGAGAGCATGTCTCCCCTGGCAGTGCCAGACAGCTGCCAGTTACCCCCACCGAGCAGACAGGCCCCCCGGCAAACCTCCATGGCCCTGCCTCAGCCTCCTGCCACTGTTCGCTGTGACAGTCCCTGCCAGGCAAAGATCAAGCGATTTAATTACTAGATGCAGATGAGTAACTGGAAGAAAAATGGGCTGGAATGAGCTGTGCTCGCTGAAAGACTGACGTACAAAAAAACCCAACAAACAAACAAACAAAAACCATAAACCAAATCCTTATTCCACTATAACGTTTCAGCTCTAACTCACGGCAATACGGCCAAAAACAAAAATGCATTTTAGCTGGAGACAGCAGAGAATTTGCTTGGTTTTACAAAATAATCTTTACAATTCTCTGGGGAGAAAAAAAAAAAAGGTATAGCAAGCCTGCAATTTGGGAGACCCCCAAAAAAGAGTCTCCTTCTCTCTCTCTCACATTCCCATGTTATCTACAGTTGCTTTAAACGAAAACTGGCACATTGTTTCTCTGCCACTGGAACCAGCCCTCTCAGGGCAAAGGGGTGCCCTGTTACCCAGCCTCTCAGAAAACTATTTGCAGCCGAACAATAGCAGCTGTTAACTTCAAAGCCTGGTTTAAACACTAACGTTATTAAGGCACAGCAATCTAAGGAGCAAAGCTCCACTTGAGTCAAAGCACTTTAAAATAACATTGCCTCCCTGCTCATCCTTCCCCTTTTTCCTCCCAGATGGCCCTTTGTTTGCCTGCTCCTCACAGCAAGACCTTCCTACCACAGGGCCCCCCTCCCAGGAGATTTGGGCTCCCCCCTGCCCCTGAGCCCTCCCTCTTTCCTCTTTCATTTCCCCAGTCTCTCTAACAACCCCAAGGAAGAGCTGGCACCTAACTTTGCTGTTGGTTTTAAAATAGTGCTGCAAATTAAAAAGAAAAAAAAGTGCTCTAAAAAAAAGCAGTCTGTGGGGAGGACAGGGCTTTAACTATACTGAGCTTTTTGGTAATCCCACCTACAGCAGGAGACATGGCTCTGCCTCCCCCGGCTCACAGAGGAGGCTGGTGCAGTGGAGGAAAGGGAGGTCAGTCCCAAAACCCTGCAAGCATTGCTTCCCATTTTACTGCTGATGCAACTGCACGAAGATTAATTAGATGTCGCTTGAGGAGGCCAGCTCCTGTGTTTTGCTGCTCCATTAACATTTCTGTGCATTTATAAGCACTCAGATCCCGAATGGGGCTGAGGAACACTCCTAGCAGGAACTGCAAAAATTCAGAGAGCAAAGGGTCTGTGGTCTGGGCAGCTGAGGAGGCTGGCAGGGCAGACGGGTGCTGAGGGCTGCCCACCACAAGATGGGTGACGCAGCCAGAGCCAACATCTCCCAAGTCACAAGCCAGCCTCGATGACCAAACCATGGCTTCCTGTCCACACCGCAAATGTGTTGCAGCTCGCTGGGTGTTTATACTTGTGAAGCACATCTCGGAAAAGGAGAGGCCAATGGCACTAAGCACAAGAGTTACAAGAGGAATGCAAACAAAGACAGAGCCCCTGTTTGAACGTGTGCTGGTGTCATCACTAGCAAACTCCCACTGTCACGTGCCTGTGGCTGCACACAGGTATTTAGTCTGTCAGCAAGCCATAGACATGCTTCTTAAAGGAAACACACAGTGCTTGAAGAATCCACCCTAGGTGGTGCCAGCAGGACTCGAAGCAGGGTATGAACCCCACTTCAGTGCAGCACAGTCACGTGTCTTGGACTACACGCATGCCATCATGTCATCACATCAACAACCATCAAATAAAACCCCCCTCTGAAAAACATCAGGACCACTTTCTCATACTTGATGTTAATTGTACCGAAGTTCACAGCAGCTTTTGTTAAGGGTCTATGCTACTGGTTTCTTCATCTGCAGCAATAGGCAACCCACAGGACACCGCAGATGCCCATCTGGATAAACCCTTGCACGTTTGCTCTGTACCTTTCAGGGAAACCCAGTAGTGTTTCCATTTCCTGCGTGTGGCAGACTCCACTTTCTTGTTCTTTTTGTGCACCAGGAAGTTTTTCACTGCCAGAGCGCCGGCTTTCCGTACCGTGCCCTGGGCAGCCGTCAAGAGGATGTCAGACTGCCCCGGGGAGCTGAGGGTGCCGCTGCTCTGCTCATCGCTGAGGGCAGAGCCGGCCTCCTCCAGGTTCTCGCTGTTGGTGGTGCTCATCTCCAGCTCCCGGCGGAAGTTCTCATACACTCCCTGGCGAAGCCCATCACCTGTCGAGCTGCTCCCACTGTCGCTGCCGATGAAAGCCCGACTGGTTGTCGGGGAGTAACTCGAGTTGGTAGCATTGGAGCGTCTAGAAAGGAGGTCAGTGTCGGTGGCTGCTCCCTCAATCCCACTGTCGGTGAACTCACTCCCCTCGCCTGCATTGACGTCCTAGTTGCAAGAGAGACACAGCGTGAGATGAAGAGCCTGGCTGAGCCTGGCCTTCTGGAGACACCGACAGAACCCGAAACGCCCAAGTGGCACCACATTTCTTCACCCCTCCATTTTGTCTGGCACTGGAAATCCCTCATCACTTTTTCTTCTGAAGACAAAAAACTGGGAAAAGGTAGGGTAGGCAGAACTTCCAGCACAGTTTAGGAAAGAACAGTCACACATGCATGATTTCAGGTGGTGCCTCTACAGCCTTAGCATTTTGGAATATAAGACACAGCATCATCCATTTACATTAAGCTAAGTTAACCATGCTAAAGGTTTTGCAAAAGGAGAACATATGGTAGCAAAAACTGGCAATGTCAAGAAAAGCAGCAGTCGACCTACGCATTTTGAAAAGAAAACATTGATATTGTACATTCACACCTACAGTTGAAGATACATTTTAGACATCCCAAGATTGTCATTTGCAAATTATATAACTAAAAAGGTACTTTTTTTTCTTCTAAGAGGTTGATGTATTTGAGATTATTTCTGTTTTGTGCCACTTCTACATCACGAACTCTAACGATGGGCCAGAATACTATGGTGACAGACCCTGCCAAAACACCTCAACAACAGAGGACCCTTCCTCATCCCCAAGAACTTGCAGCTGAAGGATCAGAAGATACAAGAATACGGCCAGCTTGAGGAAGACAGGAAACAACATGACCGAACTCAGGTTTTGAAGGCTGAATGCAGTATTTATTTTGAGAGAAAACAGGCTTCTAGGTGTTGGTTCAATGACCAGTATTCTATGCATCCAAGAGCAGCTTCGCAGAAACCAAGAAACCCTCCACTGAGCTCTGTCTGAAATCTTCCTCCTGTGGAGCAAGAGCTGGATGACAAAACCTTAGGGGGAGGGGTGTTGCTGACTCTGACTTAACTTTTAAGGCACTAATTTGTAACGGATGGGCTCATTCTTTATAAACGGTACCTCTCGAGGGAGACTTGGAGTCCAGCTGGAAGAATAAGTGCTTCCTTCCCCGCTCAATGAACACAGTTATCCTAGTCAGTCTGGTTATTTAATGCAACACACAGTGACAGACAAGCTGTTCTGGACAGGCCAATATTCCTCTACTCTCACTGCACATGTAAGAGCTGAGCAGGCCTTCCTGTAAGTGCAGTCATCTACCCGTACAGAGTAGTTTTCACAATGACACATTTTTTCCTGCTGTTCCAATACACTTGTTTTTTTGGAAGCCAATTATCTTCCCATTTCTTGCAGCACTGCAAAGGAGGGATATCTGGAGAGGGGAATTGGTGCTGCTCAGAAACCAGTGTTTACAAAACACTGCTGCAAGCGAGTTTTTGCACTCCATCACGAAAAACTGGATGGTGCAACTTCTGATGACAGCACTCCAGCTGAAACCCCGAGCGTCAGGGAGCCAGGACTGGCATGGCCGCTCGATGCTCACACACCCAAGGCACTGCGTCTCTGCCAGCACAGCTACATCGGCGTAAAACCGGCACGCCAAAGAACTGAACCGTATCCCCTGTGTTCACTGGGATAATTATTCCCATAGAAGGATCAGGGTTTGCATTTGTTTTCTGGGCCCTTCTTCCTCCATAACTTTTTCAAAGAGAAGAAGTGTGCCACACATATACCATAAACAAACCTGCGTTCTGCAGTGAACATTACGTAACGGTGGCAACAGAAATTATTTAAGGTTTTGAGATTTTTATTTTAGCTTAATAATTTAATAAGTATACAATCTGTCTCACAATTATTTTGTCCATCCTATACAAAAGGTATAATTCTAAAATTTCAGCTGATGTAACTTTTAGGAAGCATATCTCATGCTTTAACTAGAATTAGTCGGTTTAAAAAAATAAAGAGCTACTAAAACAGACCACCAACTCGAGGGAGACAGGATTTGTAATTTTGCCAGCCAGTGTATGCGTAAAACTTTCCTGGTGCTTTTTAGCAGATGGAGTATTTTTTCAAAATTAGAAGTGCACCCAGAGCTGCAATGCAGGCTCTCAAGGTCCCTCGTGTCCAGTGTGACACAGCCTTCTCATGTAACCTTGGTGAGACACAGCATTAATCGCCTCAGTTTCCCCGTCCATAAATGGGGATATACAGGTATAATGGTTTACTATTTATAGAAAAATGCAAGGATGGAAAACTCTGCGTGAACATTATATATGCTCATGAGCTTAAATTGTAGCACATCTTGCAAACATCTTTATAATCTTTACCACAATGCAAGTGGTAGGCTGGACAGGTCAAAAGATCTTTTCAGCATAATGCTGCAGCCCTGCCCCTAACCTCCCTCTGCTCCCTGCACTCCCTTTTCCTCTCTTAAATACCCCGTATCAAAGACTTCCAGCCAACCAGTTCAAGGCCTTTGGTAGAAGGAGGGTCTGAGCATACAAAGGTCAGAACGGTTCAAAACCTACAGCCTGCTAATATTGTTCACGCTCATGAATTATGAAACGTAGCATTGAGTGAGCTCAGCACTTTCAGAAGTCTGCTGTATGAGAAGATCGGTCTCGGGGTTAGTAGGGTTAAGAGCATTCATTGCACAGGTCTCTGACTTCTGAGTTCCTGCTGCAATGTCAGCTCGTTCTCATCGGAGGGTATGAAAAGCTCTCAAGAAACAGCCGGCATCTGCTCTGGCTGTCTTGCAGTGCTATAACCCGCATACTGAAGCACATTCAATTAAGAGTTCATCAGAAAGTACAGAGGTTTAGTATTGTGCTTCCACAGAAATGTGCCAAGGCTGAAGGGGTAACAGTCCCAAGCCAAGTAACAAACCATAGCAGGGTTTGATGAATACATCACTAGGGGCACAGAACTACGCCTGCAAATTTTCAAACAAGGATGTTGAAAATTAAGCATCCCAGCTCACACCATGAGCAGCATGGCTCTCCACTGATGAGATCGATGTGGACACACGGGCCTCTAGCTTTGGTGTCCAGCTTCAAAGTACCTACTGACATGGCCACCACAGGCTACTGCCCAGAAGCAAAGCAAACATTGCCTAACCTTGATGAGAGCTATTTAAAAATTACGCACGTTTCCTGCTTAGGTTCTCAAAGAGCCCCATGGCCAACAGCAACATCTCTCTCCTCCAAGGAAGACTTATTACCATTCCGGGTCCATGACGGGATGCACCACAAAAGCTTGCTAACAAAACAGGCATTTCACTCCTCGGCAGAAGGAGTTCCCAGGCAAAGACTCTTAGGGCCAAGAGTGAACTACCAACACGGCTCAGCCCTCACTACTCAGCCCTCTGACTCCTGCCCAGAGTCCCTGCGGCTCTCCATCATGATGCTGATGGCATGTGCCAGGCACATTATGGGAGATGGGAGACAGCTGAAGACTGCAGAATGCACGTTTCTGAAGCCCACAGTTTTGGACATTATACACACATTATAACAAATCACCAGCACATTAATCTGGACTTGTAATTGCTGTCATCAAGGGGCTCTATTTTATTTCATTGGTTAAAAACCCCAAAAGTTTCATTCAGCTCTGTGTAAGATTCAGGATGCTGCACCGGGTATTTTACACCTCACCAGAGATCTTGTGTTTCGTATTTTCAGGCTGGCAAACAGCTGTCTCCACACAGAGGAATATTTTTGCCCAGAGAGACCAACCCAGGGACCAAATTCAAGACTGGAACTAAAATCTGTGCTGCCCTGCTTAGCCTTCCCACTGGTGTTTACCTAGTTTCGGGCCTGGGAGGACAAGAGGGCAAAGCAAGAGGGAGGTGGAAATCATTAAATTGGTCACACCAAGTAGAAAGCATGTAGCAAAGAAAAGAAAGCGTATTTCCTCCAAGACAGAGAGATGTGGGAAGTCGTGGGAATTGCAGTTCTTGGCATTTTGCAAACACAACAGGTCTTAGTCCACAGAGGCAACAAACTGAACAGACAGGGGGCTTTGTCCCTTTAATTTACGATTGCTCTGTGGAAAGCAGGGAGCATAAAGACCACTGGCTGAAGAAGGAACTAAACAGACTCTAGCGACTGTGCTGCACCGTGTGCCTCGATGGGGAGGTGGTAAGTAGTAGTACAGCTTCCACCAGGATCTGGGATCCCTGCCGCTGCTGAGGATGATGGAGGAGCAGCACCGCTTCTTATGTTGGCAGTGCTACCATATCGGTTGTAAATGCCCAGGGTTTGTGAAAAGAGCTTCAGCAGACAGTAACAGAGGGAAAGGGAAGGGAAAGGTGGAATGCCCGATGCCAGACAGATATGCTACAGAACAAGAAACCAGAGATGGAATGAATGGTGTCGTTGTTACCAAGAAGAACGCAGCGAGGCCCAGCAAGCAGGCCATGTGCCAGGACAGCTACAACAGCCCTAATAGCATTTGAGTGTAATGAAGTGGAATTATCAGAGCCCCATCAAATGCAGAGAACAATTTAACTGATGAACCAATTGGGTAAAATATTAGTGAAAGTATTAGCAACCCACTTAAATATACGTTTTTTCCTCACATGAACACTAGGTTTCAGGCAAAGCAAGCCAGAGGGTTATAAAACTGTAATGCAAGCTACATCAAGCTAATGTACTTGGTGGTGTAGCTTTTGCATTCTTACGTGATGCTGATACCTCTATATGTCCGCTACAACCCCATTTGTTAAAAAATTCTTGCTAGATTTAGAAGATATACAGAAAAAAACCTTTTGCTTCAGAAAGAATGTCTACCTTCAGCTAGCAAAAATCAGACGAAAAGTTTTGGGGCAGGTTCCAAGTGTCTTTGTCCCCTTGTTGAACATATTTGGTATTGGCACCTCCTAGCAAGGGACTACTGGATGGTATAAGCCTTGCCCAACTCTCCGGCTCATGACTGGACACATTCAGAGCGCTTGCAGTAACAACACACTTACCAAACTTCCCACCAACAGCCCTGTTACAGATACTATTAAAATAGCTTGGTGAATCACTTTTGCCTGCTTGACTGACAGCAGTGATTCATGGGTGCTTTAGGCCCATGAGACTGATTTAGCAGGAAAACTCTTACTTCCCTAATATAAACAGTTCCTTATGTGGTTAATACTTCTTTCTAAATTAACCATTAGATTAAAAGTACTCATTAGTAAAAGGCAACTGAGTGGGGTTTTTTTCTTGGAAGGGGCTCCCTCTAAGAGAATGCAAATCCTCTGCTCCCCGTCCTGTTTAGCAACAGAGCAATAAGGTGTTCACATTTAGCAACAGCCTGAAGTTGCACATAACCTGTCTAGTTGCTAGTTAGGCAAGCACCACAGAATACATTTAAAATAGATGGGTAAGCAGCCTGATAGTTTGCATGCTTTTATGTGCCTGGTGTCTCTTTGAAGCTCCTGTGTAGAAAAAGATTGGCCTGATAAGTGGTTTTCCTTTCCTTTCAGTACTGACTCTATCATCATGTGATGGTCAAGGTGGTCTGTAAAGGTACGACTTGCTCCAAATCAAAATGAAATCCTTTCTCCAGAATAACCTGAACACCTGGTAATGAATGCATTAGAAGATTTATCTGTCTCGGAAAGAGTCGAAACATAAATCACAAATTGCAATTGAAACCTGAGTGAAAGAAATAGTTTTAAAGTTGCAATGGAGAAACACAAAAGCAACTCCACAGGTCGCTCTGTCTGTGAGGAATACACTTTTGACGACTGTTACGAATGTACTGAATCGTGCCCCGGTAACTCACTGTAAAGTCAGGGGGATTATAATAATGACATGAAGTAGATCTGCTACCGCAGCAATGAACAAAGCCCCTCAACCAGATGCTGGGAGTTGATAGGAAAAAAGGTTTTGAAAATATCTACAGGCCTGTGTACAACAGGTCAGTATTATATGAGAACTAGCCAGGATGCACCAGACTGACAGCAGGCTTTGAAGAACTACACTGACAGCAACAAACTAACATGGGCCAACTGCAGTTTTCTGTTGGATTGGTTAGGTTCTGTTTACACCTCCTAGGAGGGCTCCCAAGTCGAGTGAGGTACAGTTACAAGCCAACTGCAATTTGTATGTGGATACCAGACTGAGATGCTGGGTTTGTTACCTTTGGGAATTCAAAGAGATCGGATACTGATATGTACAAGCTGCTTTGGTTCCTACTTCTGCGCATTCACCGCACTGGTGCAACCATTTTTCAGATGTCTGAAAGAATCAAAATTAAAAAAAAAACAAAACAAAACCAAAAAAAACCCCTTATATGTGTTATTAAAGCTGCTTGGAGTGGTTTAATAAGCAAGTAGGTTTTGGCCATGGTTCTCTGAAACCAAATTTACTCCTGACAAAAAAGGTACTAGCCCAGACCTCTAGATATTTCTCCTAGCAGCGAGCTTCACTCTTATTATGGAAGGATGAATCACAGTCACAGGTTTCTGGGCAATAATCCCTGGGAAAGTCTTAAGGCATGGATTTCAATGGATTTTGGTTCCAGGATTCCTTTGTGAACTTGTCTTGATGAATGCTGTACAGTGTAATTTGGCACCTTGGAAAGCCAGACAAGGTACTGGGTGCCAGGCACCCAGAAGATACTCAAATATGGGAAGGAGATGTGCATCCACTTTGCTCCTGCAGGACAGGCAGGTAGTAAACACCAATGTATCAAGCATCCATCAACCCCATTTCCATTGCAGGCAACTCTGACTGATACATATGGCTGTTACCTCAGTATTACACTTGGCTCCTTTGCTCCATGTTAAGCTATCACGTTAGCTTGGTGCCTCTAACACAGGGGTTGGGAACATTTTTAGTTCACTGACTCCCCAGACATTTTCCAGCTAATATGTGGGCCCTTCCAGAAAGAACATCTCTGTAGACCACCATGCTTCCCCAAGGAGCCTAGTTTTCTTAGCAGACTTAGATGCCTTAAAGGCAAAGTATAGACCCACAGGGACTCCTGCAGCAGTCAGGAAAGAACAACCCTGGAGGACTTGTCAGCTGTGAGATAGAAATGTTGAAAATTAAACTGTCCCCCACAAAGCTGCAGGGAAATGCGTGGGACAGCTTTACCCTTCTCTGCAAGGTACTGTGCAGAGCTCTTCACTGACTCAGGACAGTTGTGGCATCAGTTTGTGATCTGTTCATAGAATCATAGAGTACCTTGAGCTGGAAGCAATCCATAAGGATCATCGAGTCCAACTCCCTGCTCCTCGCAGGACTAAATTTCATCTTGCAGAAAAAGACTAGTACATCTTACTACACAGATATAATATACATTTAGCGCATGCATACGAGTAAGTGTCATGTTCAGAAAGTTAGTTTTGCACCCCTAAGAGCTAAAGCATTGGGTAAAGGGAAGGGGAAGGATGTTTTGATTTTGCTTTTTAATAACATGAGAGAAATCCAAGCCTGTGAGAGACACATGGAAACAGCACAAAGCACTACCATGGGACCTGAGCACACCGGCTCTTCCCTGGTTTTAGCACTGACTTTTAAGGGGTGCTAAAGTATATAATACCATGAACGAGAGTCAACCTATAATCCAGTAAAGCCTCTTGCAGTGTGGTCCCTGCACGCAGCTTCTGACACCTGCGCACATCTGGGGTGGACACCCACTTTCCATCCCCAGCAGTGGAGGAAGTCTCAGTTCTTGAGCGCTGTAGCGTTTAATCCCCCTGTTCCCAAATGATATGCTGAGGACCCCCCAAAACTTACCTTGCTTTCATCCCAATGGACCACCCAGCTGAAGAAAGTTTCTAGAGGGACTGAGCTAACCATAAACTAATGCAAGCAGCCTAACTGTGCTCGATTTAAACAAATGGCAACATGCCTAACCAAAATCCTCCAAGTAAAATACAGGGTTAGGTTACTTTTTGTTCGCTCGGTGCCAAGAAGAGGCAATTCCTCCCGAGAAATGTAATAGAGGGGGTAGAAGTGGGGAAGGGGAAAAGCTGCTAGAACAGCAGCTTGAAATCAAAACATATCATCTGTGAGGATTTCACCTGAACAATCACCTAATTTAAGGGAGCAGGGAAATGTCTGCCATCTGGGATGATGACTAGTCACAGGATCACATGCCGAAGCTCTCTGAAAGAAAGGTTTCAATGGAGCACTTCACTGGAAAGGATCACTACCAAATTGCATCCATCTAAGTAAGCACAGCCCAGCAAACAAGCAGCTGGGGCAACCTGTCTGTGATTTTTAAGTGGAAAGTACTTGAAACGAAAAACATGCAGTGTATATAGCTTTACAGAGAACACAATTATTGGTAATGGCACAAGCACTTCAGATGTATAAATGACAAAGTCCTACTGTTTAAAAAAAACATGCCTGAATGGAGCTAGATCAGATATCACGACTGCTAATTTGCTTTCCATTGGCTTCAGACCAAGAGCGAAGGAAGAAAAACAAATTAAGATCTTCGAAAGAGTATCAAAATATTTGCCAGCGAAGACCAAAACACTCATTTTCACATGCTCTTTCCCTGACAATATTGGGGCAGAGTTGTGTGCTCTGAAGGGAGTGACTGCTATTTGCTTTAAAATATGCTGAATAGGCAATATCTGATCTAATCTCATCCATCTGGGAGGGGCAGCCTAGTGACAGAGCAGGGAAGACGTCTGAGTTTGAGTCTGAAGCCCTCTATTCAAGCTTTCCTCCAGGCTCACGCTGAATCCGCTTCCAGTTAGCCAGGCTATAAACAGCTCATTTTGTCTAGCCCTTGAATGGGTCTGGTCATTCAGACCCACTGAGAGCTGTCATACTGGCACTCAACAGGAGCCTAGATGTGGATTCGCAAGCAGTTTACACTGGTGCAAGCTTGGGCTGCCACCATAATGCATGGTTACCCCTTCCCCCCAAGCCCATTTCCACCCCTTCCTTTAACTTGGTGCCCTGTGGCTAGTAGCTGAAAACAGCGATGCTTGGTTTTAAGAGGGTTGTTTGCCTAGAGGCTCAGTAAAGTGACAAGCTGACCGGCACTCTTCGGTGGGATTCAGCCCCTTAGGTCACCCGAGCCAATCCGTACGACTCGAGGATCTCCAGCTTTTGGAGACACGAAGCGCGGCTCAGGCTATATCCGAGATCTTGGGAATGATCTCCGTCTGAAAGGCTCTACGGGACTGCGTGAACAGGGGCTCAGATCAGTGAGATGCACACTACAGCTGAAAACCAGTATCATCTTTTAGGCACTTACTAAACTATGTGTCATTAATTATAATTTAATGATACACGACTTTGCCTTTATTTCTTTCCTCGATTCCATCTGGAGTCAAACAACTAATATTAAAGGTCTGGGTCAATCTGGTTAAGAATCATACTCAGGTTGAAAATATCTATGTTTTCCAGAATACTGACTGAGATGTACAGAATTACGTTAATAGGAGCAGAGCTTCAGCTGCTGAAGACAGTCTGCCTGGAAAAGCGATGACCGAGGAGGGCTATAAGACCAGGCTGTGAGGTCACAAGTGTTATGCAGAGAGTGAACAGGATGCAGTGGAAGCCAGAAGCAGAAAATTATTTCAGGGAAGAGAATTCACGGGGGACAGGTCAACCCAACAGTCTTGGATGCATTCCTCACTCAGGAAGACTCAAATCACTAACCTTCTGTGATCAGGAAGAATGCCCTAAAGGAAAGTTCATCCCGTACTCTCCCAGTTTTTCTTTCTTTCTTTCTTTTCCTGAGCACTTGGTATTTGGGGAACAAGGTACAGGGCTGGATGGTGCTTTCATGTGACTGACCCAGTGTGGTCCTTTTACACTTTGAGGTTATATCCTCTATGCCACAAAACCATTTGTGAAAAAGTTTTACACAACTTAAAAACAACTATCAGCTCTCTGGAGTTTAGCCATCCTACAGAGCATAATGAAACACTATAACCTGCCATAAAATTCCCTGAGATGGTAAAAAAATAATATCGACTGGAAAGATATTCTAATTTTAGACTGGTTTCTCTGTACGTCCTGATCTAATTCCCACAAAAAACCTTGGTTTCATCTCCTGCATTTTCTGCAATTTTTTTTTTACATAGGATTTTTTTTTTTTAAGGCTTGAGATCCCAAATTGCTTCAGGCTACCTACAGAGACCTAAAGATAGTAATAAACTTGAAAATCGGACAAATGGGGATTTAACACGCCAAGGACATTGCCTGGGGCTGATCCTGAAGGAGGTGCAGTTTCCAAGTCAGTTGGGCAGGAAGTTTGTTCACTCTCCCCCTGCTCAGTTTCACAACACTGGACTGGACGCAGTAAAAAACCTTTGCCTTCCCTGTAGAGTTAAGGGACATCTTGCTGCTCCTTCTCAAAAGTTACATAAAAAACCTGGACTGAACACTGTAACGCTAACGCTGGAACTGAGCTTTCCAGAGGAAATCACAAATTGGAGTATAAAGCTCAGAGAGGAACGAACCACCCTCTTTGTATGTGAGTGGTTGACCATGCAGAAAGGCTTTGGCCACCGCCTCTCCTTGGATTTTAACGCACACAGGAGTCACAGCATGCTCTAAATACTGCTTGTAAAACACCATTGCTCCCCTAGAAGACAGTCCACCCATAGCTTCACACCTACTACGAACTACTTCTAATGTCTTCCACACAAAGCAAATACCAGCACTGGAAACCCATGGAAGTCTCTGACTTCTATGGCCACCACCATCACCACCTCAACCATCACAAAAACCAGACAGGGAGGAGCAGGACCTGCAGGGCCAGAGGTAGCAGCAGGCAGAGCTGGCTCATGCTGATCCGCAGCAGACACCCATGAACAGACACACTGCTGGCACCATGGCCCGGCAACCACATTTTGCTGCGTGACCAGAACATCTTCTGTACATGCAGGATGTCTCCGTCCAACTGCCCTTGTAGCGGAGTTTGACATGTCAAGAGAGGTTCATGCCCTACGAGAGGCTGTATCCCCCCATTTGATGGTCTAGAGTAAAGAGCAGTCAGAAATTATCCACAGGGATACATGGAATAAGGAGGTGGCATGATGGGCTTGGAAGTGGCACGAAACCACGTCTCAAGGTTTCCATTCCCTAATTCCCCTCCTGAGACCTCAATTAGGACTCTCAACAGGTGTGGGAGCATGAGGTTACATTTGCCTCTGAACACTCAGCAGCAGGAGAAGGAGGAAGGAGTCTCCTGCAGGCAGATGTTTAGCTGCAAGCAGGACACAACAGGGCCGTTTCACAAAATCTGGATCCCAACAAGCAGTTTGTAGGATCCTGGGGATCTCACAACCCACAGTGGGAACAAGCTATATCCAACCGGTGCTTGTCTCCCTTCAAGCAAAAATGGGTGAAAATGTTAGCCAATTAAGCTTTTTCCACCTACATCACATCAGCTCCAAAAGCCAAAGAGGATCCCAGCAGAGCTCTCTGGGAAGTCTCACTTCAGCAGATCTGAACCCTTCGTGTTAAAATGTTATGAAAAACGTAACTGCTGCGTGGGTGCCCCAAAGCCATGCTGTGAATATTAGTCGCTTGTGCATATTGAACATAATTGTCATTCCAGTTTAAAAAGCTCGCCTTCTCAATTAGTGGAAAGTGACTGCCACACTTCAATTTAAGGTTTAAATTTGGAAGGAGAGATGTTATTTTCTTTTTTTTTTTTTTTTCCTTAATGTAAGCCACTTACTTGCAAAGAACCTATGGATAAGGCATTATAACAAAACACATACAGCTGTGATTCCGGCATCTCCTTTCCGTGATACATTCAAGAATGTGTTTTCCCAGTAGCAGTGGTCAACACACCACAAAAATTACAGCTGCTGACAACTTCTAATAAATTTAGCCTGTACAGAAAATAAGATGATGTACATATAGTCGAACATGCACGAAACAGTGGCTGAATTCAGGAATCAAACACAAGGGCACAAACCCATTGCCACGGTCTAAGACTTAGCCTGCGCTCGGCCTCTCCTGCTTTCAGGGACCTCTTTGGGAACTAGCCTAGTCAAAAGCTACCTACAAGTGGCCATCAGGACCTTTCAGTATTTCTAACACCTGGGCAGCTGAGACTAAAAAATCATGCAATGCAAATATTCCAGCTACGACTTTCCAAAACTGAAAAAAACCCATTAGCAAATACAAACCCAAATTCTTGTGAAGATGGGCAACAGTGATTTGGGCAGAAACCTCAGTCCTGGCTATGAGGCACAATTAGGTGACTTTGAACGAGGGAGCTACCTCTGCATGCTTAAATAACACAGGGACAGTGACAGGTCACTGGCCTGGAGGTCAAGAGGGAAAACTGTGTCCAACACCGTATTACACTCGGCCCTGGGTCACCCTTGTGTGGTGCCCCTGTGGCCCTAAGACACAACTATTATTTTGTGGGATCAGGATGCGGGGAGGCAGTTCAAAAGGCTGGAAAAAAACATGAAAGTTTTGCCTCAGTCACTAAATTGTTTTTACAGCATTAAATGTTTTACAGCATGAGGACACATATGGCACTCTCTGGGGCAATGCTCAATGTGTTCATCAAGAGTGTGAAGCCCATTGAGAAAGTGTTGAAAGACTGGGAAGGGGAGAGGGAAACAAAATTCCCAAAACTGTGGCCAAGTACTGGCTGGCACAGGCTAACACAGTGCCAAAGAGCACATTAAAAGCAAAGCAGTAAGGCCATCAGCTCTACATCTCAGCTTCTACTATCTCAGGTAGGGTAACCATCATGCTCTACTTCACACCAGGGGTGTAGAGTAAAGACGAGCAAAGTGCTGATATATTGTTGGACTGGGGTCCTGGTATGGAGAACAGGTTGGTAGTTTCCCTCCTCTCATGCCATCCAAAGCCACCTAATCAGGTTCACCAAGGAACTTGTCCTTTTACTTTGTGTGCAAATTTGGACTTCCTTTTTTCTCTATCAAACATATAATGATAGTCATTTCCCTAAGCTTGCTAAAGGTAGGCTTGGGCTAACATGACTTCATTGCTGACAAGCATCTTATACTTACTGTATGCTGCTAGGATTAAAGACTTGGAAGGAATTTTGACCTTTCCAAAGCTTTAATTTTGTTGAATTTATACACAGTATTAATCACTGCTGAAACTCCTTACAGCCACCGTCTCCAGGCTCAGGAGATACACCTAGTGAAACCAGCCCCACAAAGTGTTTTCCCGGGGTGTAGCTGAGGCCTCGCAAAATGCTACGCAAATTCATGACTTTCACTCAGTGCCTCAGAGGAATCTTCTTAATGCCAAGATAGGCACCAAGAAGAAAAACAAATGCTTCACTGCTCACCAGTGACACTGCTCTCTTTTTCTTAAATACACTTGAAAGAGGGCTGGAGGCAGCAGTTACACCTAACAATCTTCATGAAAGCTGTTACGTTCAAGGCTGCCAAATAACATCCTTTTTTTAGGTCGTTGTTGTTGTTCTCTTGCTTTTTATCCTGCACTGCCTTGATGGAGCACCAAAGGGTTTCTGCACTTGCACCATAAAAATACCTCTGAAAATAAAGAGCTGATTTTGAAGTACAAAGCTGCTGCTGTGGGACGCTGCAGCATCTGTTTTAGCATGTCATTTTTATATTTAGAAGCAGCGTATCTCCAAAGATCAAGCACAGCCAGTAAGTCACTCAGCAATCCCTTCCCATCAGCTCTCACAAGTCAGTGCCAGCTGACGGGGGGGGGGGACATGCTCCTCTCACCCTCCAACGGCCCTCCACACCTCGGCAGCCCCACACCTCCTCTGCGGCACGCTGCGACCTGCCTGCCTCACGCTGCCCAGCCCAGTATCTCTAACGCTGGTGTCCTGCCAACAGCTCAGCCGGGCAGCAGGACGCGAGCTCGCTGGCCTCCAACCTTGATGCAACATGCCGCTTTTTTTTTATTCTGGGTCACGTGGCACAGTGTGCATACGCTGCATGGCATATATAAAAGAAACCACGTAATAAAATCAGGGGAGCCGCTGAAGCACGCGGTCTATTGCACAGCTCTGACCTGTGCCGTCAGACTGTTCTGTGTCCCCTGGCTATGCTTCTGAGCCAGTGCCCACAGCTAGAGAATAGTGCGTGTAAAAACCGCCACAGCCAGCCTCTTCCACTAGTCTGAGAAAGTCCAGCAAACCAGCCGAATGAACTTAAACTGGGCACAATATGCCCGCAACACGCATGCCACACATGGCTTGTACAGGTGGGCAGGATTTGCCGCTCCTTTCCCCCCCATCTAAGAGTAGCCTGCCACTTAGCATAAGCAGAATTGCTGTTTGCAGTGCAAGGCGGTGCTGTGTGACTCGATCAGGCAAGAACACGGCCAAGAAAAGCAGGGCAAAACATAATGAAGACCCAACAGCAGCCGTCAAAGCAAAGGTCACAGGACTGGTGTTTGGAGCGCAGGAGGGGCACCCAACAGAAAAACTCATCTTGGCCCTGTGCTGTCTGTTAAAGGGATGAAGGATGAAGGGTATGACGTCCTCCCTGGCTAGGAGAAGCAGCATCTTCTCCATACAGCTACATCCCCCATCATTTTTCAGTTTACAGCGGGTGAGCACTGCAGCTTGCAGGACTGGCAGTCTCCTGCGAGGGGACAGTACTGTTTCTGGGTGATGTTTTGCACAAATGCGAACGTCGGCTAATTAGAAGAGTGACATTTCAGCCCAGCGAGTGTTTATGATGGAGGGGAAACACTCACAGGTTTCTCCTTTGCTTCCAGCCACGAGAGCCGAGGAGTGCTTGCACGTGTGAAGCAGGGGAGGGCGACAGAGCAGGGAGGGCAGAGAGGGGAGACACAACCAACGCGCGTGACCTCCCTGGGTGGAGTGATTGGTTTTGGCAGCTACCCTGGGAAAAAAGGTACTGTCAGCACTGCGAAACAAGCAGGAAAATCTTTAGCTGGCAAATGCAGATTTATCTTCTCCAGAGGCACTCAAGAGTGGAAAAGGCCCAAAGAGAGTTGCAGATAAGGAAGGGAGCAGCGATGGGATCATGCCAGTGCTGGAGACCGGTTAGTTCAGCTCTCTCCTGGATACAGCCTTCTTCTTGGAAAAGGGGTGTTGAAGGAAAGCAGAGACTGGAAGAACCTGGAATACCTTTACCTACAGACACAGCTTAGCAAATGCCACACGCTTCCATTTTACATAGAAGAAAACTGCCTTACCTGAGTAGTTTTCGCCCTTCTGCCTTGCATGCTGTTACTATGGCTAATTTGAGGGTTGGTGGCCCCTTCGGAAAGGCAGTGGGATTTCCTGCAGGGCAGCGTATTGTAATTACTGTAGGAAGGTGCATCCTCAGCGGTAACCGATGACATCTTATGGCTCCCGATATCCGGGATGTCGGACACTAAATTCCGGCCATACCCTCCAAAGGCGTTTCGCGGGCCGCCGTTGATGGCAGCACTTGGGGTTTTGGGGGAATACAAGTCACTCATAGAGTTGGCGCGCTGGCAGGTGACCAGCGGCTGGGGGCTGCCACTGGCCTCAGTCCCCCGGGTGGCCTCGGCATCCTTCTCCTCGGCCAAGCCCAGGATTTCCTCGTTACTCGTTAAATGCTCCTGGCTGAGGTCAGAAAGGGAAAACTCCAGGCTGTCCTCACGCCATATGTCAGCCGATTTGGAGCGCTTCTTCTTGAAGCTGGCCGTCTCCATGAAGTTTGTCCCGTTGGCCGCGTATCGATGTGACCTCCCGTCGCCCTCTGCCAGGAATGGTGCCTCGTCCCCGTACAGCCTGCTCTCCTCCGAGTCGGGCATGCTCTGGACAGAGGCGGCGGTGAGGACAGTGCTGCTGTCCACGCTGGGGGTGACGGAGGAGTCAGTGTGGTAGGAAACGGGCCGCAGGCCCATGTCCACGCGGTCCACCCAGATGGGGCTTCCAAAGTCCTCTAGGTTGGCCTCCTGGGTGAAGGGCTCCAGGCCGTTCTCCGCCAGGGACTGGGGGATGCTGGGGGTGCTGCTGGAGCGGGTGCTCACTTCTGAGTTACGGTGGATAATTTCCCAGAAGAAGCGTGCCGCGTCCGGCGAGAGGCTTTATTAGAGAGGCGAAGTGAGCGGGAAGTGTGCTTGCGGCCCAGGCTGGCATGCTTGTCTCCGTAGAAGGCGTGCTCCACGCTCTGGCTCTCCGCGTTTCCCATGGTGTCACAGTCTGCAAGGGGAAAGAGCAGGGACCATTACAGGCGACAACCACACACACAGGCAAGACACACAGATGCTTCAGAACATCCAAAGTAGCTTTTTTTTTTTTTTTTTTTCAAATGAACCTGTCCCCAAACCTACACCACAGCTTCTACCGGGTCTCCCAGGACGTGCACTAACAGCGGCAACTAATCCCACAGAACTGATTAAGGGAGCCAGCCACCATACCAGCAAACTTACAAATACAACTCAGTTAAATCAGTACGTAGGAAAAACCCAGATGATAGCTGATGTAAATGAAGAGTGTAGAAGAGGGAACAACTGAACCTTGAAGCTTGGTGTGAACTGGAGCCAGTTTACCACCAAAGGGCACTGGCAATCTCAGCTCTGCACACATTCACTTGACGCTCTACATTAGCTTCGCAACTCCAGCCAATCCTACAAACTCAAAAAATCAACAGCTATTGTTTATCTGCGTGTAACAAGATGCCAGAAAGTAGATGGATATATGCCTTTATCTGAGATTTCACTTTTTTTTTTGATAGGAACTGCAAACTGAACCACCAAACAGCAAAGCACAAATTCAACTGTTTGGCAGCGAGCTAATGATAGGTTTGATTTCTGGAACAAAAAAACAGTGCAACATTAAGCAGTTACAGAGAGCCCCACACAAGAAAGCCATATTATGAAAAATAAATTAGCATGAGTGACTCAGACTATACAAAAATAACCTTTCCTTCCTACTCACTCTGAAGCAGATAGCTAGATCTAAGTGCTTTGATCTAGCAAAGAGAAAACTGAGCTGGAATGCAGGGACTGGGTGTCTGTCCCCATCTGCATACCTAGCCTCCTGCATTATTCAGCTGCGCATGTCCCGCCATGAAACAGGTTTCCCATCCAGAAGATGGGAGTGGTGATCTGGATTCAACCTTGGAAAACACTTTGAGGTCTGTGATCTCACTCAACAAATGTCAGAAATATTTTATCAGTAATATTGGCTCCTTCTGGCCAAAGATCAAGAAGAAGAAGAAAAGTAAATGTTAAAGTACATGGCCATTCAAAATTAAATAGGAGATCCTGAATTACATGCAAGACAATTATATATAGATAAACAGTCCATAAATCTTGAACAGAAATTCCAAGACAAAACTTTCTCATTTTGAGGTATTTCTATTAGTCTTGGCTGAAAAAAAAAAAAATCTGCCCTGACAGTAAAATAATATGGAGGTTTTTATTTCTTGGGGCAATTTCCTCTCCTTTAACAGGATGCGCCGATAGGTATTGAGCCAGATGTTGGCAGAATGATCGTGATCGTGTATTTTCCCTCGCTATCTAAATACACACTGTCGCTGCTGCACAGAGTTGAATTAGTCCTACATAAATTATATAGAAAGTGAGGAATCAGTGGTGCTAAATGCAGGCACAGCACTTCTGCCATGGGCTGTCCTGGGCATATATGGTAGAACTGAACTTCTGCAGTGATACTTCTGACAACAGAGGACTGTGCTTCTCTACTCTTTCACCCAGCTAAGTAGGTCGTGTCTGAGGCTAAAAATCTGTTCAATGCTGGAGCAACAGGCATTTCCATAAATATCTGGACATTTCTGTACCTAAAATAAATATAATCGCATGTCAAGTAAACTATACCAGGAAATACCCTACGTCTACTGAAATTAATGACTGAACTCCCATTGACTGTCATGACACTTGGTTATCATGCAGAGTTTAGAAAAATAAATGCGCTGAACAGAAGGCAGGTTTTAATCAAAAAAAAAGATGACAGCATTATAAATCCTGAGATAGGGTTTATTATTCCTTAAAAGCTACAGCCCTTTGATATGGACTGGACTGAAAAACAAATGTCAGCTAGCTTTTTCTTCTAAAACATTTTATAGCACAAAAACTGCATTTTGTCTTCCACACTGATGTCTAAATCCAGACCTCAACACTCCCCGTCTTGCAAAAGAAACCCTCTTGGGGTAATGCTTTTAGCTGCTTTGATTCTGAGATTCTTGCTAACCAAACCTTCATTTGGGAGGATTTCCACCAGCTGCAAAGCCCATCAGAGAATGGAACCATTTATCCCCGTCTCCAGCCATGTAGCCATCACTTCAGTACCTATCTAAGGAGAAAGAGCAGTTTTAAAAGTCCTCTTGAAATCCTGAATGATAGAAAAGTGGCTCTTTACCTTGAGGAACAGAGCTGCCGAAGGGCAGGAGCGTCCCCGGCACACCACACGGTGAGGCACACTTGCTGATGAAAACGCCGGGCAGCGTGGCTACAGAAAGCAGCCCTGTGCCACCATCTCCATGTAGTGTCCATACAGACCGGGCAAAATTTCACCCAGCCAGAAAGTAACAGAACTACAAATGACTTGGCGAGGAAAGGAGCAACAGCTCAGGCTGCGTCCCAGGAGGAAATAACGCTGCTAGAAACATTCTCAGGGAAGAAGGAAAGTCTTTTCTCCGCAGACGGCGGCAGGAATGTTTACTGAGTGATTTCACACAATGAGAAGTATCTGCTACATACTGGCAAGAAGTGTCAGACTTCAAAGTAAAGAGCTGTCCCTTTTTAATTCCATGGATTGGCGCTGTAGGTGAGGACGCGTTTGCAAATCCCGCAGATGACTATCTATTCCTGTGATTAGCCCACACCTCGCTCCTGCACCCAGGAAGGACAACTGAAGAGCCCTTACCCTAGAGCCACTGATTTCCCCGGCATTACATTGCAAGCTTGCACGTTCTGCACGGTGGGTGCAATGGGGCTGCAGGCAAGCACGGTGCAGCCGATCCAGCTGCAGTGATGCAAGACAGTGCCATCCCCGCGGTACGTCACCGTCCCTCGCCAGATGCCAGGAGATGAGGGGCACAACAGGCTGAGCCCACCTTGAGTGGGGACAGCCAATCCCACTGGGTCAAGCTGAGGGTGGCCACTTGTGGGGTGCCTGAGACAAACGGCTCCCCCTGGAAGGGACCTCCCTCCTACCTTCTCATCCCCAGTTTTGCCTCCCCTCTGCATTTCTGGCTGAGCATTTCCATGAGCTACCCTCAATCAATTTGAGTGCTCACACAGCTGAGTCCACTAAAACAGCAGAAAATAAACCCGGGAGGGGGAACAAAACAACTTTATTTATCAGTTTATTTTTGCTGGGATAGTGAATTCAACTGGCACATGCCAGAGGCAGCACAAGGTGCCCGTCTGGGACACAGCGGAGGCAGGGATGGGGCAGCACGGCTGGAGGGCAACACGGGAGCCAGGGAAGAGGGGACAGCAAATGGCACCTCCCCCGTTTTTTGGCAGCAGTGAGCTGTTAGGTCAGCTCGGGCAGATGTGGAGAGGCAGCCCTGAAACACGTGAATTCGCACTGAAGTAGATGCCGGCGTCCTCAGCTAGCACGAGCGGGTGCTGGGCAGGGGAGGGGAGCCCCAACCTCCCCCTCCCAGGGGCAGTGGCAGACACCCTGGGGCAGAAGCATCTTAAACTGCTCCAGTTACGACTGCCAGATGCTGCCTGTCTATGGCTTAACTGAATTTAGCACACTCAATGAAAAAAATCTGTATCAAATTAAGAAAATGAGTGATATTAATGGGAGTTGCACGCAAATGCTGGTAGGACAAAGGCTCCCCTTATTAGCTCACCCACTGAATCCAAAGGTGACCATTAAAGACCTATCAAGGTACCACCAGGATACAACATAAATCAAGTGTGACACATGTTGATGCTTTAAACAGGTCTGTCGCACTCGACCAAGGATTGTGACGTGTCAAAAATCTGTTCTGAATTATTCTCCGAAGCTAGCAGAGATTAGTTCACACAGACCATGCACTGCAAGCAAAACTAGTTGGAAATTTTTCAGCAGAAAATGTTGATTCATCAAAACCCAAACTTTTCGTGGGAATAGATGGCTTTTGATGAAAGGCTCCTCCGCTCCAAGAGGGAGAGATTTGAAAGCCGAAGCAGAGAGACAGACACGTCTCCTGGAACAGGCACCAGCTCAGTGACTCAGTTGCTTGCCAAAGACGCGGAAGATCAAGATTCATATCTGCAGCCCAAGTCAGGCAAACGAGGGGTAGCAACTTGTTCTTCCACATCCTTGAGAGATGCCTGACCATCGAGCTATCAGCTGCTCTGGGAAAGAGCTCTCTCTCCAGAAGATCTGCTCCTTCTTGGTTCAGAATAGGGAAAATGTCAAAATTGTGGAAGTCTTCCAGGGGTGAAAGTCATCCTTTAACAAGCTTGCACATCAAGAGACAGTACAGGGGTTTTAGTTGGGGTGGGTTTTTTTTGAAACCAAAACTTAAGATTGATATCAACATTGGAATATCAGCAGGGAAAACACAAATTCTGCAGGAAAGCTTTGGAAAAAACAGTGTTCCCTACATCAGCTACCCTCGACAAGCAGACTGACCTCTAGATGAACTGCTGAGTTTTTGTTGGATGAGACTTATATGAAATGGTTACACATAAAGACTATCACATTCTAGATGACCACTGATGACAGCCCCCTCAAAGAATATAACTTTCTTTGAAAACAGTCCTTTTCCTTTCTCTTCCCTTACCCCCAATATTAAATATTTCTTAAAATAATTACAAAACTAAAATACTCATTTCAATTAAACCTAAGTTACTAACTCTCAAACTTGCAAAAAGTTGGACTGTTAGATTCCAGAAGAAAATCTGAAATATATTAACTTTCCAACCAAATCTGAAGCACCTCGCAAGACAACAGATTGCAAATTTAAAATTAGATTCTAGTGGGAGGCCCTAGTGACAAATCTGTATTTTTCTCCTGGAGCAGAGCTTGAAGGCTGTGAGAACCAGAACAATGTTTAAATCTACAGCAAGCAACAAGCCTACAGAAATAAACTTTTGCTAAAATCTGCCAGCCAACAACAAAGATTTTTACTGAACTCACAAGAACCACATAGAAAAATGTACAAGACTAATAACCAAGTGTGAACATACAGATTTTACTGTAATTAAAATGTGCTTTTTCAAAAGGGCAAGAGAGAGGCTGAAATTCCACAGTAAGTCTTTGATTTTCTCAGAAACTCCAGCAGCATATTTAATTGTTTTCAAATCAGAACCTTTTAACAAGTCACTTCTTTTTTGTAAGCCGCTCTACCATAGGTTAAAGCACAGGATGGACTCCAGAAAGGCCCTGCAGGCAATTCAGATAAGAGGAGGAGAGAGGGAGGAAGGGATGTCATCAGTAGCTGCTTGATAGCCATTCAAATGCCTTTGTATTGCTAAACGTGAGTAACCATAAACCCCACCTAGCTTATCCAATTTTTCCCCTTCCACGAACCATTATACAACACAGCAAACTCCTAATGAAAAATATATGGACACACATGTACCTTCCGAGGCAGTACTGGTATCCAGCGCAACCTTCCCCAAGAGAGCTGTGGCATTTAGAGGTATAGAATTGCAAATGATACCAAAATGAACAGTTACTGGGACTGCAGAAGCTGGCAGCACCTGCCACTCAGCGACTCCATTACTCTCGCGTCAGAGTCTATGACTATATGCCAAAAACCTGGGGAGAAAGAGGGGAGAAAAAAAAAATCAGACAAAGGGTTAGCAGGATCGGCTATACAGGAGGATGTCTTCTGCCAGGTCCTGTTATCACCACTTACCTAAGAAACACTGCGCAATACAGCCCATGAATGCTGTGCTTAAATTCAAATGATGAAATCGGATGATGGCAGAATAAATGAAAAACCCAGTCGAGCACCGTCAGCCCAAACTACAGAACGTGGACAGTTCCTCTTCCCACCACTTTGTACAATAAAAATCCCCACAGACATCAACATGCCCCTTCTGAGGACGGTCTGTGTCAGGCAGGGATAGAAAACCTCAGGTCCAAAAACACGCCTGCATCCAAAGACGACCACCAAGAAAGGCACCTTCCAATAAACCAGGGTTTAACCTCTGGCAGCAAGGGGGGACCCGACTGCCCAGGGAACGGGCCCGAAACTGGAAGACCTCAGAGGAGATCTCTCTGCACAGGCTGTCTAATTTACAAAAAGGGCGGTTATCCAAGCAGGGATTTCATTAACATTTTTCAAGGGCGAATCAGACATGTAGGGCAGAGCATTTACATGCTTTTTGGTGCACGGTGAAAGGATCATTGGATTAATTGCATTCACTAAGGCATGGATACAAGAGACTAGTCTGTGCCTATTTAGACCTAAGACAAGTCATAAGAATAGTCCTGAAGTTACACACATGCGTGCACTCGTGTGCATACAAAATCCCAGCCTTTTCTTGGCCTGATACCACTGGCAAGCTCCCTTGCAAGTACGCCAGCTCAAGGTCCAGTCCTGTAAGATACCAAGAACCACAAACTCACCGGAGGGCTGGGTGCTCTGCCCAAGCCAGCTCACAAGTCACCAACTCCTTCTTCTCCCAGCCAAACACCAGCAGTGAAACATCAACTCCACACTGCACGCAGAGTTTTGAGAGATACAAACATTTCCAAAAGTCTCAAGGAACAAAAACTTTGAAAGAGATTACTGATGCCCTTCATGTTATTAAAGCTGCTTGGTGGGGAAATCGCAATCCTCACTCTTGGCTGGATTCTCAAAAGAGATGAGAGTCACTGGCTCCTTTCTAAATTAAAAACATTCTCATTTTCTTTCTCCTCCTTCATGCTCCCCACTCCGCTCCCCACCTCCCCCTCTTCCCCCAAGCTGTTGGTTGAGATCTGAAAAGCAGTTCATGAATTGCTCAGGAGCTGGCAGAAATTAATAAAATGAAGCTCATTTATATTGAAATGGACTCATTACCATGCCAGCTGCCAATAATTTGCAAGACGTGAATCTTGCTGACAAACAAGGTCCTACAGGCAAGAGGCTTTCCACCTGCACCCACCACACGACGAGCAACCTTGCAATGTGCATTCCTCGCCTCCAAAGAAGAAGGAATTGCGACCATCTTATTTCAGATCCGCCTGCTACTGCCCCAGAAAACTTGTCCAAAAGAAGAAAAAAACCACATGTGGCCGAGCATTATCAGATTTTCCATCCCGAAGCAGTTTTTGAGGAGTTTGTAACTCACTCAGAAAAATCTGCTCCAGGCTGAAGCAAAGTCTGGTCACCTCTATGAGAAACCAACTACAGCATCGTCTGCTCCATATGCCACCTACGCTCCTCCAGCAAAAATCATTCTCTTCTTGCACTCATTTGTTAAAAATATGGGAAGATCCAAAATGGATGTTTACAACTGGATACTACATTGTCCAAATCCTCACTACACTCCAGTATATCAGAAAGGCTGGCAATATACTTTGCCATGAACAGATGAGTACCATGCATGCACAGCTCCTCCAGAAGAGAAGGATTTATCATTACCTACGGATTCTTTCCTGAAAGGGTTTGTTCCCACTAACTTTTACAACTTGGAGAGACCTTCCCAACCGAAACCAAGCAATACTTTTCAAGAAGAACATCAGTTTTTCATATTTCTCTTTGTCTGCCACTAATACACACTAATACGTTCTCGCCCCCATGCTTCCCCCAGGCTCTGCCGCAGCAGAAATTCTGGGGGTCTGCAAGTGCTGAAGCATCCCTGGACAAAGACTTCCCTCCGACGAGGTCTTGGCAAAAGGGGAAGCCTGTGCTTCTCCATCAGGAAGCAAGGCAGAAGCAAACAGGAGCGCAGCCCCACAGCTTGCTTCCCAGCACAGAGCCCTTCCCTGCACAGGATGCATTTGCTCCTGCGGACGCTTGCTCTGTCAGTGGAGCCTGACCCAGGGGGAAGCTGACCGTGCATTCAGACCACCAGTAACTCACTGGCAGCTGTTCCCAGGGTACACGGACAGTTGTAAACATTCACACCTGGAACAGTTCCTCTTGTTAAAAAAGAAACATCAAATAAAGATTTTCAAACTTCTATGCTCAAGACAACATATTCAGTCTTAGAGCTGACCCCCGTAAACATGCATACACACAGACATATATACACATCTATGGTGCACGTATGCATGCATGTATGCCAATGTCTACATACGTCAATGCAACTCCTCTTGTTCTTTGAAGGTTTGGAAGTAGCACAGCTGTATTTATTTCATAGCCATAAAACAGCGCCTTGAAAAATCAGGCCAAGGAGTTCCCACAGGGCTCATCACGCAGCAACTTAAGTCAGTCCAAGCTCGCAGCAAACCACCATGAATGGATTAAATGAATGCATAGTAAGGAAGCAGAATATATTAAAGGAGCACCTTCTTATTCATCACATCTGCTACCTGTGATTCTACGTACAGCAAAGAGAGGTCTGACTTTCACATGCTGGGAGGAGTTTGCAATGCCAAAAGATTAGGGAAAAAAAAAAACTAGCACACCTGTTTTCTTTTTGCTTGTGGACATTTGACATGAACATTAATGGATGAAAAATATGGAAGCTGTAGTTTTCTAAAAGCCTTTTTTCAAAGCAGAACCCTTCATTTCCAGCAAGGAAAAATTAGTATGCAAGTATATCCCCTTGTCCAGTGAACATGAAAAGTAGGCTGGAAGGACGACAGCTCTCTTTCAATTCTATTTTTATTTTTTGATTTTATGATGCATCATTTTTGTCAGATTCCAAATGCAACTGCAGATGTGAGATCAATTGGTCAATAAGCAAATCTTCATCCAGCTTTGAGAAGCCCTCAGTAATTCTACGATAAACCATCAGGATGTATATACATAGACAGAAAGCAGTAGTCATTTCATGCAGAAACTATTTAATATTAATCAGTGGCTCTGGGCTGTATTCCCCACCCACGATCCCTGTTCCACGCCATTGTAACTCCAGTGTTCAATCCTGTCTCCTGAGATGGAGAATCAAGCCCTCTATTTGTAACTGGAGGCCACATTTGGTTAGCCTTTATTACATCTAGTTAATATGAATTGCTGCCGAAATCAATCTATCAAATCACCTACCCTGAGAAGAAGCTAAATGCTCTAGTATGCTCCAGGGTCCTGGTGCCCTGACAACTCTGGCTTTCCCCATCCCATACCCCTGGGCTGCCCTCCACAAGATTAAACACTGCAACCCACAGGTGATGGATGGATGGGTGGGTGGGTGGGTGGATGGAGAGAGGCTGCTCTGTGCCCAGGTCTTTGAGAGGGCTGGGCACACGTATGGGCTGGGTGCATGGGGCTGGGTGCATGCATAGGTTCAGAAATGTAATTCAGAAATGCTCCAAGCTTCCCCACTCTCGATGTAGTCACTGAGACTACGTACAACACTGAGCTCCAAGACCAACTCCAGTGGATTGCAGAAGCTGACTGACTCTTAAACCAGTGAAAAATAAACATGCTTCTTTTTGTGTTTTCTCTCTATGACATATAAAATGTCACAGGACTCTTTTGTTTGTGAGAAAAATTAATTTTAAACCAACCATGGCTTATACTATCTGTTAAAGAGAACGGCTGCTCTGAAAACTGGAGTCTGATGATGATGACCATCCAGACAAGGTTGGGGGGACCATCTGCACACCCGCAGGAACTGGCCAACAGAGCTGGAATTGCAAAACCTCTTTGCAACCGTCTCACTAACATGCAACCTTCGTGTCTGTCATGGTTAGGAGAACAATGCTAGGTGATTGCTCCAGATGAAGAGGAGGGAAAAGAAAAATAAACCCACATTCTCTTTGTGGAGAACTCATAAAGGAAAGACGTGGGAAGCCTTGTTCCTCCAGCTGTAGCACCACACCTGTGAGAATTTCTAAGGGAGGGAAGAAAAGGCAAAAAGAGAGGGACGGAGGTCCTTCAGGAGACCTATAACCTCCATATAGCTGACAGTCAAACATCCCTGAATCGCAGCTAAAGAAAATAAAACCAGAAGCATGACACTGACAAAGCACCTTGGGGTCTTGGTAATAAATTAATGGAAGAGAAGAGCAGGTAGCCCAAGGGAAAGCCCCCTCTTCAGGGTTTCTATATTTACACAAGGGGATGTGAATAATTGACACAGTTGAGGGTATTTTTACAAGTATCTGAATGTGTTTTAAGCCTTTCTCCTTCCCTTCTTTTTTATTTTTAATGGTGGGAAAATCCCCCTTTCTTCCGTAGGGGAATTTTGCAAGGTTTTACACGTCTACAGAAAAGGGCAAAGCAAGGAAACGATTCTAATTTCAGATCATCAGACATAAGCAAATCTATGGGAAGCCACGAGGGCAACTCCCTGGAGCCTGTGGGGCAGACGAACAGCAGCTTGCGTGCTGCGTCCTGGGAGAGCTCTGGGGAGCTGCAGCCAGGGCTAAGCCATGAGGGAGCTGCAGGGAAGAAGGAGCCCACTTGGCCTCCATCGAGGACGAGAATGAGAACGGTAGTTATGAGGACTGCATGTGCATTTATGTGTTACTTAAAAAAAGAAAAAGAATGCCCAAAATGCAGCTGAAATAAAAATAAGGTGAGGTTTATTTATTTACCTTAAGGTTATGCATTACTGTTATTACACTTTCCTTGAAAAGGACTTTCTGCTTGTGCCAAATGAGCAGAGAACTGCTGATACACAATGAGGAGGGGATGTGACAAATGCATTAAGAAGAAACTTCATTTAGAAGTAACAAGAAAATGTCCAGATGAGGAGACAGAGCCCCGAACGGATCCACCAGAGCACTCACTGCGCAGCAGAGGATGGGCAGCTGGAGGAGGGAGAAGCAGAGCGGGACACGGCGAGCCCTGCACACGCAGAACAACCACCCAACGCCACAGTCTCTGGCAATAAAAATTTAAACCCTTGGCTCGAGTGACCGGGGAACCACTGAGGCAGGATATGAAGGATTAAAACGCTGCGGAAAAAATTAAGGCCGATAATTGGGGGAGGGGGAATTGGAGAGGAAGCGTTTGGTGTATATCCTCATATACGCACAGAGGTACGTAACCTGATTTTCAAGCAATGCCAAAGACCTCACACAGATCATTAAGATGGTGCCTGAGATATGAAGACAAGTATCTAATTTTAGATATCCCGACTTAAATACTGGGGAGGGATTCCAGAGGTCTACGGAAAAACAGCCGGCAAATTAAACTTGGGTGAATGCCCAGTCAGAGTAGCTTTCACATTTTGGTCGCACTCTCTTCTGATGGAGAATGAGGTGCCTTGCTGAGGCACAAAAGCACAAGGTATGCTATGTAATTAGTAGAAAGGACATAAAAGTAACAACATCCGCGATGAGGACACAAGGGAAGCATAATAAGGAAAAGTATTGAAGCAGAGGATGTCCTTTTAAGTTTATAGCATGCCTCGCAGAGGTTTTGGTGCCAGTATCTCTCTCCGTGAGCTCCCACTTTTAAATCAGGACCTTGCAAGATTCAGCCTTCACCGAAATCGTTTGCCAGGGCCGGTGTGCCGGGCTAGGACAGAGAGGCCAGCAGCTGCAGCACTGCAGAGCAGGGCTTGATTCCTCCCTGGCAGCCTGCCTCCTGCGCACCCTGGGCAAGCCGGGGAGACCCCCCAGAGCCCCTCTTCCTCCCTGCAAAGTGTGAATATAGCACTCTCATCAACTGCAGAAAGAACCAAGATGGCCATATCCCCAATTTAAAAGGGCACTGGGTGACTCCAAGGAGGAAAGCCATGTTTAACCAGCCGAAAGCACGCGTTAAACATCCCACGCTTGCTGAAAATAAGAGAGCTTATTGCCTGGAGTACTGCGTCCAGCTCTGGGGCCCCCAACATAAGAAGGACATGGAGCTGTTGGAGCAAGTCCAGAGGAGGGCCACGAAGATGATGAGAGGGCTGGAGCACCTCTCCTATGAATAGAGGCTGAGAGAGTTGGGGCTGTTCAGCCTGGAGAAGAGATGGCTCCAGCGAGACATTCTAGCAGCCTTCCAGTACCGGAAGGGGGCCTACAGGAAAGCGGGAGAGGGACTTTTTACAACAGCATGTAGTGATAGGACGAGGTGGAATGGTTTTACACTGAAAGAGGGTAGATTTAGATTTAGATTCAATATTAGGAAGAAATTATTTACTGTGAGTGTGGTGGGACACTGGACCAGGTTGCCCAGAGGAGTTGTGGCTGCCCCCTCCCTGGCAGTGTTCATGGCCAGGTTGGATGAGGCTTTGAGCAACGTGGTCTGGTGGAAAGGTGTCCCTGCCTGTGGCAGGGGGGTTGGAACTATATGATCTTTAAGGTCCCTTCCAACCCAAACCAGTCTATGGTTCCATGATTCTATGCCTAGTGTGTCAGGTTGCTCTGGCGGGACAGGGCCAGGTGGAGATGCTTGAGACAGCATTTCCCCCAGGCCAAAAAAATAGGACTACCAACAGGACTACCAGCCTCAGCCTGCACTGAGTGCTCCTGCAGGGGCTGCCGGAGAGGACGGGAGAAACAAAAAGGAGCCCCAGGTGCGGAGGCAGCCCTGCTTCACAAAACCCGACACTGGGAATTATAACTACTGCTTATTCAGAGCCTGGGAGGAGAGGTAAGCGAGCCCATGACCAAATGGCTGCTGTTTTCACCTAGTGTGATGGTATCAACCGCAACAGAGCAGGTTTCTCAGCTTGGCATTACCATAGTATAAGCCCTCACTGTTTCTCCGGCATGCAGAAAAAGAGAAAACATTCATGCAAAACTCGGCTGGTCTGTATCAGCTTGGCACTGTCAAAGCTAAATTAAGCATTCAGATTTTATCTTGCACGTCCTGACAGAACCTGATCACTCAAACGCCGTCGCAGAGATGCATCTGCACCGCAGCTAAGTTTATCTGGGTTTACCGGTTTTAGTCCCAACTCGTACATCACATCTCCTGACACAGCTCCTGCTGATAGCTCTTCCCCACGGGAGGAACACACAACACCAAAGGCCACACATTGGGTGTTGCTTCTTTAATTAAGAGGGGGCAAAACCCATGAGGGATGGTAATCCTGGGGGAAGACACCCTTAGTGCTCAGGGGGTGAGCCCCCACACCAGGAAGAGGCGGGGAGGGAGCACGGAGCAAGCAAAAGAACAGAGCAGCAAATGTTTTTGAGTGGAAAAGCCAAAACTACCAACAGTCAGGCCAAGGTAGCTTCATGATGGAAAGCTGAAACCCATCAGCTCTGAGCATGGCCTCAAAAGTAAATGAATGTTTTGCCTTCATTTTCAGTAAGGGCATGGGGGAGCAAGGCATGTGAATCACCATGTCTGAGGTATCTGAGGAGTAAAATTCAAAGAGTTTAAAATGTGCCAGTCAGCAGGAGTTTTGAATCTGCATCTCAAAATTGCGAGAGAAGCGGTGCAAGCAACCACAGGGATGTGGACAAGAATTTTTATATTAAAACCTGCGGATCAAGATCCTGCCTGGGACTGGAGAACAAGTGATCCCAGCAATGACATACCCATCTGTCTGGCCTCAACGACACACGCAAGGCTGAAGAACACATCTGAGAGACGGAACAGGGAATGACATGGGAAGAAATGGGAAATTGAGTAAAATGCAATATGGATTATGGCACGCTACTCTGATAAGCTTTCTCCAACAAGATGACCCATTTTCCAGGGAAGGAAAGGGCAAAAGATATCTTTCCAGGAAACTACTCGTTAAGCTGAAAATGATGAAAACTAGCATAGGAATTATGATATGCATAAGAAACTTTGCAAAGAGGTTGTGCTGAAAGGTGAATTATCTGGCTCAAGGGACCAGGTTTGTTAATGTTTTCAATAACGACACGCAAAGGAAAAAATGTACCAGTGACTTGTGCTGATGACACAAAGCTAGAAAAAGTCACAATACAGAAGAGACCTTTTGTCTCATATAGATCCCAGAGGGCCATAAGCTCCCGATGTGATAAAAATGACAAAAAAGCAAATGTAATGAAAAGATGCACCAAACAAGACTTGCCCTGTAGAAACAGGGGTGAATGCCGCCACAGGAGACATTGACCTCATCTGGAATAACACACGCGATCCTTGTCATCCGTGGCAAAGGTTAATATAGGCCAGACTACCTTCAAGAAAGCAAGGCAGAGATAATGAAGCAGAGCGCTCCACTGTGAGAGGCGAAAACAACAGGACTGTCTCATGCAGCAAAACAAGAGGCTGCAAAAGGACACAATTTATGTACACGGGCAGAAAAGCGTACATTAAAAAAATCATAAATTCAAATAGTTGTATTTATAGTAATTTCCTCCTGACAAAACAAGCAAGGCGAGGTTAAAATAGACTGCGCCTTCCTCCCGCTCCCTCTCCCCTTCGCAAATGGCCTCAAGTCAGGCAGCGGTCCCTGGTACTCAGCTCGAACAGAGAGACCTGCCTGAAAGCAGCCAGCCCCCAGCATGGGCGTGGGGTCTCCCAGGACAAGAGACGCACAGCAGGCAGGTCCCACCATCCCAGCGTGACTGGTGCTGGCCCCGGAAGCCACAGGAGCAAGCCAGGGTGATCCCTCGGATACGTTTCAGTGGACAAGGATTGAAGACTATACAAGTTTTGCACAATGATTTCTCATAGACAGATTAAACTTTGCCTCTAGAATAATAAAACTGTAGTCAAATGGGACACAAGCGTGTAGCAAAGAGGCAGCTTTGTGCACCAAACGACCCCAGTGGATCCAGCTGGCTTGTTCAGGAGATGATTACTGCCCTGGATTTCATGAACTGACCAACCTTGGTGGGATCCATGGACCGCTGTTGCATCAAGGGAGAGAGCTCGTCCTTTCAAAAGATGTGAAACTCAAGCTGTTCCTGAGCAATATGAAAAAAGTAACGTACTGATGCTGCTGGACTAATCCTCCGTAGTTTGTCGGGCAGAGTAGTTTGTTCAAGTTCTCCTCTGGCTTTGCAAACTATGGTCAATAAAGGTAAAATGTTGTTGCTGGCACACATAAGCTACCTGTAATTAGTGCGAAGCCAGCATTGCCATATGACCAGCTCTGGGTCTTGTACCTTTGAGCTCCTGACATTCTACAGAGCAGATTGCCAAAAAGAGCTTCAGTTTTCTTCTTCTTTTGAAAATGATTCAAAAACTATTGCCAGAGAAGGAGCAAAGAGAGGTGTTCCAAATCCTAGGTGGGAATTTTCCAGCGCCAGGCTCTCACTTTCTCTTAGTGCCTCAATATTTAAATATTATATGAAAAGCATAAGCAACTAATTACAAGACAAACTGAGGACAACTGTTCCAGGAACATCCGATAATGAAGTAACCCAAGAAAGCCTCCTGCGAAGGTGCTTCCCACAGGAAAGGTGGAAAATGGAGATTTTGGGCTCACCAGACAGAGGACTTTCATCTGGACCTCCCTGGTTTTGGAGGAGTGACATCCTCTTGGGTATAGGATGGAAAGCAGCATGCGGGTGCATGCACATATGCAGGGGTGAGGGTGGGGAAGCCACTCTTTCTCTGTTTTATTAGTCTATCTGGAAAATTAAGTTTTCAGTTGAAAATACTGAGTGAGTTTAAGTCAAATCTGTAGTTGTAGCAACAGCTCAGAGCCTCAGATCCTGCCACACGTCTGCCTAATCCCGCCTGGGAGCTTCAATGACGCAGTATCACTTGACCGTGGCCCTCCACAGCTTATAACCAGCTCCAGAGCTTCTTAGCTGTCCCAAACTCACAAACCACATTTCAGTGAATAAGCCATTCAACCAGAAAAGAAAAATTGATTGCCTAGCCCGAAGTGAAACATTACTGGAAAGTCACCCGGTAGAGCTATTTATTAGAGAGCGCACTACAGATGCCGCCCGACTGAAGCACAACCAGAGCGTTGGTGGAAAACTGCTTACTGTCAGCTCTGGTTCAATGCCTTTTTTATAAAAGGAGGTCACTAATAAAATGTTCTGCCTTAATATTTATAAGAAGAATATTTTTCTTACCTGTAGCAGTTACTGCGGGGTATAGTCACATAAACGAAACATTATACGGTGCTAAAGTATTACGTGGGATTTTTTTAGGAATTCTAAAGTGTGCAAACTTTAGAAATGCAAACTTCTCATGAAACAATAGCTGTACCTCTTCAAAAATGCCGGGTTGGTGAAATATCAGCCACACCGTCAAACAAAGACACAGTAAATCTACATGGCACTTGATATTTTCAGCAGTAGTAAGTGTCAGTCCATCATTTCAATGCTTCACACTGGTATGTGGCCCAAAATAGTCCTAGAAGAAAATAACCAGTTTCCTCTTTAAATTTAAAGAGTGGTAGATGATTTTAGTAGCTGAGAAAGCTACTGGTATTTTCTGTGGCATCATTCCCAGCCCAAATGAAAATAAAAATTGCAGTAAATGTACACATGGTGTATTTGCAGACACACTGACCATATTCACCTATGTCTGCACTACAAGTGAATTATTCAGCCCACCTGAGCTCACAACAGTTCCTGACTTCACATGAATGGATCTGTCTGACAAATGGAGCGATGCTGAAGCTGCAGGAAAGACCACACTTTCCCAATTATTTCCCAGCCCTGTTTTTGTCCGTGTGCACATAGCCCCCACTGTGTTATCGGATAAAGCAATTTTTACTCAAATGGGTGTTAAAAATAATATCAGGGAGCCTGAATTTCAGTCCCCTTGAAAGCCATGTTTCCTCCCTCCTGTGCCAAAGCCACCAGGAGAGGTGACTCTCCAGTTCCTTCCACTCCACAAGCAGCCACGGCCTCACCGTATCTCCACACTGATGCTGCAGACCTAAGGCAGAAGGAGTAACTTATTTTTTGCAGTGAGCAGATATATCTCAAAGACAAAGAAGAAACTACCACCATTTTAAAGGGAAGCCCTTTAAAGAGGGGCCAAAAGAGAGAAGCAAAGGACACCTTTGCAATTGAGATAAACAAAGACTCCTTGGTTTTGCAGTGCTGCACCAGCCTTTGCAGCTCTTTTTGGAAGACAATATTCTTTGTGCTGGTTCAGAGGTCTTTACCATTGAAGTTTTCAGATCGCTAGTACAGAGTCTGCCCTACAGATGCTCTGGTGACCTCTGGATCTTTTGCCATCAGAGACAGTCTTCCCATCTTAAAAGATCACCTTATCACTCAGCAGTGATGGGCTGCATATCCCTTCAAGTCTCCCAAGAATGAAATCAAAATATTACAAATGCAACTCCTTCCTCTACTTGTTCACTTGTTGTTTTCCACCACTTTTCAGAGTCAACATACCTACATGAAAAGAGGAGGAGGGGAAAAAAAAGCCAATATTTTGCACTTCATCATTTACAGTTTTCAACCAGCTCCTACAAAATCTTTCTCAAAAAGTTATCCCCTGTACATTAAAGGAGGAAAGACAGCTCTGTGCAGTGCAGGAATCTAAGCACAGTCTCAAAACTGAGTCCAGATCTATGTTACAAATATTTGCCAGCACAGCTGCGTCAATCACAAATTTGATGGAGCATGACCTCTGATTATTCCTGCAGAGGCCACTGCAGTACAGTTATAGGAGCAAACCTGTGATGTGACTTATAGTAACACTTTTTTTTTCCCAAAGAAAAACGCTGTTTTGCTGGCAGAAGCGCCAGCCACACGAAGAAGGCTTTGTGCCACTGCAAGGAGGCTGTGCTGGTGCATCACATCAGCCATGTGCTGCTAACACCTATCTGGCCTTGCTGCATCCCGCTCCTGCGCCTGCCCTCAGCGACTCGATGCCTTTCTTCCTTGCTCCGCCAGCCCTGCTGCTCTCAGCTTGCTCGGAGGGGAGAGTGACTCTTGTCTCCATCGGTCCCTGTTGCGCAAAACCTGGGCTGCTCCAAGCAGCCTCCGGCCGTTGCAACACACAGCAACACAAACGCTCTCCTTTTTGTGATGCTGCAGCCGACTGCCTCTCGTCTGTGAGGCTGCCAGCTTCTGGCTGCACCAAGGGTGGGCAGAAACCTCAGGTCTGTCAGGGGAAGAACAAGCGTCTCCCTCCACAGTGCTGACACCATCCTTTCTTCAAAAGGAAGCTGTCGGGCTTATGCATATCGGTCTCACTCGGAACAAGCCGCCACACGAGCGAGCCAGCAAGCCTCTCGCCTGCAGAAATAACAGCTCTCTTAAACACCTTGCCCAAAAGACTTAGTGGAATCAGTGGAAAATTAATTCAATGGGCTTTGGATCAGGCCGCCGAAGAAGTAATGAGGTTTGAAGAGTCGCACACAAGCCCAAAAAGCTTAGCCCGGCTTCTGCCATTTCTGACTTGCAAAGGGAAATTCTTCTTTGCCTCATGCACGTAACTTTCACACCAAAAAGGAAAAGGCAAAAGGGAGCAAAGAACAGAAGGAGAAAAATCTCAGAGAAACAAGACGCCATTTCTCTGGCTTTTCTAAACACCATTTCCTCAGCGGCCCTTTCTAGCACCCTTTTCTTTGGCCCACAGTCCCCTCACCAGCCAGGCTGCACCTGAGCCTCCAAAGCCGGCTCCACTCGCCCCTCTCTCAGGGGCTGTCCCACCAAGGTTTCACTGTGGGGAAGGCTCCTTCTCCTCCTCCTCCCCTTCTCCCTGCTCTGGCCCAGGAGACCCAACAGCCCCGGTGAGGGGGAAGCAAAGGCAGTGGCAGGCAGCGCTGCCGTCTCCCCAGCTGCCAGCTCCTGGCATTGCCCTGGGTGTCAGTCCCAGGGCAGCACATCTCACTTTCCATTTGGAAAAAAAAGGGCGTCCCTTCAAAGGAAACTTGCAGTAAGCATTTTGAAAACACCCTCGTTAACATCTTATATATAATTTTTTTAAATACCTGAAATTCCCACAACAGCTACGTTCAGGCAGGGCACCCAAAAAGCAACTAAACATTCTCGTTCTTCTGCAAAGTGTTCACTGCTTTAAACTTTTGAGAGCCAAACAGGCTGGAGAAAAATCATCCTTCCTTTCAGCCCATCTCACAGGCTGTAGCATCCACCATACCGTCCTCCTGGTGACATCTCTAAGGTTGCAATTAGCTACCGGTATTTCTGTAATCTTATATAGTGTAGCAAACAGTAAGTCCATTAACTGTGCCATTTTTGTGGGATTTCTGTCGGTTCGTCTGTTCTGGAGGCTTATATTTACAAAAGATACAGAAACCGGACAAGCTTCCTTTGTTCGCAGTGTTTCAGACAGATTCACCAACTTTCAGGGTTCGTTTTAAGGTTTAATTATTAGGTTAATAATTACGTACACAGGCAGTAAATCCCTCTTAAAGATAACAGAAACATTTGAAGATTAACTTAACGTTAAAAACAAGAGTGACGCTCCTTCAAGCATCACCCGAAATCCCACTGCACCAATTAATACACAGGATATTGTTTAGCCTGACCGCTTACCAGCACAGCAGGTTGCAAGGGAGAAGTAATTTAAACCAGCCGTGTCTGCAATGGTTTTGAAATGAAACAAATAAACTACTACAGCGAGGGCTGGAAACGTGGTTTGAGGCCAGCTTCTACCACCCCCACTCGCTGTGAGCTCTGCTTTACCCAGAAAAGTCAGAGTGATTTCACTGGACGGAGGAACAGGGGGAAGAAGGCAGCTTTTGGCACAGACCTCATTCCCTGGGATGGGGTGATGGGGTGGGGAAAGGGCCCTGTGCACCACCAGGCTGGCAATTTAGGGGTCAACAGCAAGCACCGTGGTGAGAGGGGGCACAGACCCTCAGGCTGGGGACAGGGACAGGCACCAGCGCTGCTCGTGGGTACCAGCGCTGCTTGGGTGCCATGGGAGGAGGGAAAGAGGCAAACTGCCCCTCGACCACCTCACCCCTCTCTGCCTCAAAACTGAGGCCATGCAGCAGCCCCCGCGGGAGAGGGCTGCGAACAAAAGCAGCCAGACACGAGGTTTGGCACATCTTATCTACGCCCAGCTGTGGGAAAGGAGAGAGGCACTCGATTATCACTTCTCACACAGGTTTTAACATGCCTGAACGTATTCTCTGCCTCCTAAAAAAAAAACAAAACAAACAAAAAAAAACCTCCATGAAAAGGAATGTATAATCACTTTTGCAGGGTACCTTTCCACTCCAGCTTGCAGAGTCTGCCCTGCCATGTACTTTTCCCAGCGCAACATGACGACTTGCGAAACATTTTACACAACGGGCACCTCGAACTTTTCAAGGGAAACAACTTCTCCTGGCCCCACTGGCAAATTAGGCGGAAGCCTTTGCCAACAGCTCCCATACCAACAAGGAAAAAATGCCCCAGTGAAATCTGAATGTGAAGGTGAAATTAAAAAAAAAATAGTGTTTGTTTACACGGGAGATGCAGGAAGCTCTGGCCAAACGTGCATCCAAGTGCATCCCAGGCTGCTGGGTTCAGGCTTTCGGTCAAACAACTCTCGCCCAGGGGAAGCACACATCTAGCATCTACTGAAATCCAAAAAATACCTACCTGGATGGGTCCAACCAATAGTGCAATGTGGAGGTGTGTACAACGGCAGGGAAACATCTTCACAGGAATAGTTTAGTTGTGGGCAAGCAGAAAGCCATGCCAACTCTCCGCCGAGTATACAAGTGCATCTCTCAGAGCCATTCATAAAAGCTGGTGCTTAATTTGAGGCACGAAACATTGAGAAAAACCCAAACCATGAGACAGCTAACAAGATCTGGAATATCAGAATGGGAGGGGAAAGGAAAGGGATTGCAGTTCATCTTCCTAACGAGCAAAAAGGCTTGGAAAACTCTAGGAAGGTTTTGTGTAGGGACTTACACACGCTCGCAGGAGCTCAGCAAGGTTAATAACCTGCTGTTCTTACAACGCCGCACGTAAATACACATTTTAGGGCACAGGGCCAACTTTGTAAGTTTATGCTCAATAGTTCCATTTTGATCTTCCTCCTTAAAGCCTGACTTCCAACCATGTTTTGAATAGAAAACGAGTCCTATACTTGTCCTAACAAGTGTGCAACACCTGCTCCGGTGCTTTTGGTTTTACTGTATTGTTTGGGGTTTGGGTTTTGTTTTTTAAAGCCCAACCTAACAGGCTTAGGGGAAAAAAAAAGGCCCATAACCAGTTTCAGGAATAAGAGAGAAAAAGACTTTATTCATTCGCTCCTTTGTTTTCAGGAAACTTATCCTGACATTTCTCTGTCAATACATCATGAAAAATGCAGAAAATGCAAACATAGGAGGGATGGTGCTTCAAAGAGAAAAGGTACAGGCCCGTTTTGGCTCCCAGTTTCATCTGACCAAGCCTATATTCTGGGATATTTCTGTATCTATCATCAAGAGACCTTTTTACTGGAACTTTTAACAGGCAGGGAAAACACAGCAGCATCTTGCTTGCCAAGTGTAATTTGTTTATGCAAGATTTCCAGAATCTGTCTTCTTTTCCCCGACAGAAATCCAATGTCCGCTCACAAGGAAGATGTTTAAATGCTATAATATGAGACCTGCGCACAGCTCAGCACTGCTGTCATGGAAGTTGGCTCCCACCAGACTCAAGGGATGTTTTTATACAAACACTCACATGACTCAAGTTAAGTATTGTCCCACAGTGCTACACCGAGGTCATTATTTCAGATATCACTCTGAGAAGTAACGTTATTAAAAGAAACAACATTAAAAAATTATGCAGAATTCCAGACAGAATTAGCCCATAATTCAAGTGAGCAGCTTGAAGCGCGGATCAATGCAAGGCAAGCATTGCTAGCACACCTATCGACAATGAAGCCTTCCCCAGGCTAGCATTTTTTCCAGGGAACTTTCAGATGAAGATTAATGGAGACATGAGGACAGCTCTCAGTTTAACCTGTCAGCCAGTGACTTCGGACTAAATTGAATTATGTATTGTTGATCCCGTAAGAATGCTACTTAGACTTTTTCTTGCAGTGTAAATCAATTAAGACGCTATCCATCAAAATGAAACAGAAAAGAATTTTTTGTCTGCTGTGGGTGATTTTGCCCAATTAATTCATTAATGGAATTTGAGGGAAATATTCAGAAGAATGCCACATGGCATAAATAAGGTATCCCACTGGACATATTTTTAAACTTAGCCTGTAATTAAGGCAAGCATTAAATAACAAAACAGAACAACAATGAACACAGTTCTCAGTACTAACATAAAATTTAAAAACCAAAATGTTGTTAATTTTGTTGATTCCTTTGCTGTGCCAAGTGTAACAGGTTGATAAATTCCTACAGAAAGGATATAATTCACAAGGACCATTCTTGCACTACCTGGAGGTATGCAAGTTACAACGTGAAACACTGAAGCCAGCCTAGCCCATGGCACAGGAGCGATATCTCAACCCGTCCGGTGGGTTTTGAGCTGTGGTCTCTGCAGGAGCCCATGGGAATCCAGGGGACAGGGAGAGCATGGCCATAGCTGCTACAGTACACAGCACGCTGCCTGCTGACTTATTCTAAGGGATTCACACCTCTGCTGGAACAGTTTTTAGGGATGTACTGACCAAAAGATGTTGAAAGCCACTTCACGAAGTACAGACTATGCACACGGGAATGGGTTTGAGTTTGCATATAGAGAAGAATAAATCAGGATAAATCACATTCAGTGTCATGACAGCTAACTATACATTTTAATTTAGCTGACATGATACCAAACATGACATCCTGGACTAGATTGACCATGAAGTTGTGATTGATGTCAGACAAACTAACTTGATGCTTCGGCATCAGGCTTATATACACTAATATGTTGTTAGTTAGACCAGCCTTAAGTAAAACCTCAAAAATTCTACCAATATTTTCCAAACCCATTTAGATGAAGAAACATCGATGTAACAGCCATCCAACTTCTCCAAGGAGATTACAGTGCCTTTCATGAAACAAGTCAAGAAGCAATTCTACATGCCAAGTCAGTAAAGAGAATGAGATTTAGAAGAGCAATAATTCCATTTTTAATCAGGGAAAATGGCTGAAATAATTAAAAACTAATAATCGTTATGGAAACCCAGCTGAAACATTTGTTGATTTCAAATTAAAATGGTCTTGCATTTGACTAACAAAGAGTTGAATTTAGAATATTTTCAATGCTTTCTCACTAAAAAAAGCACTTAAATTTACTGCATTTTTAATTAAAAGAATAACCTACAGGACTCGGAAGAAAAACCCAGTACAGCTTTATGGATTACTCTGCTTCAAAGAACAGTGTAGTGTTAGCTTCATCAAGAACATCTAAAAGAAGTTCTTCACATCATTCAAGTTCAAAATAATACAAATACAAACTTTTACTAGTATAAAATCTAGATAATGTAGTATTTTCTCCTTTCTCCACACTCTTATATTTTGTGATTTCATCGCACTATCTTAATCTTTTCAGCTATTAGCAAGGGATCATAAATATCAGCGGAAGGGCTGCTTAGGGTGCGGCGGTTAAAACCATCCCCATGGGTGTACCCAAGTGTACTGCTCTGATTTTAATTCGGGTGTACGGGCTGAGCTGTATGGCTTAATGTCGTATTTCGCCATCGCTGCTGCAGGGGCGGTAACTTCCAATAGAGGACCGGTACGGATGGCTGCGGGCAGTCAGTGACTCAGTGCCCAGTTTAATTTGCCATTACAGAAGACAACACCCTTAGCTACCTTTTCCCCTGCGCTTTCAGGACCAAGGGCTCCATGCACGGCTGCTGCCCCAGCTGGATCCTATGGCCCTGTGGCTACTCTGGTGCACACCCCAAACTCTGCTCAGCTAGTGGGAGCTTTAGAGGCATGAAGAAACCCAAACTCTGATCCTCATACAACCTTTTTGGCAACAAAACCAAAAAAAAGTCAGTTCTACTGTGATTTTGTAGAGACAGATGCAGTGATATCAATGTACAGGTGACCTCTGCTGCTGCAGCTGAATCCCCTTTGCACAGGAAAATCAACTCCACTGGTGTTCTTGGTACCAACGGCGCTGAAGAAGGCAAGGGAAACCTCACCTTAAGCAGGGAAGCTATCACCTGGGGAGCCTACAGACCTCCAGGCATTTCCAGAGGGACACAGCACTGGCTCAGCACTCTGAGCATCCTCACGCCTTCAGGAGTTGGCTGCCCAACTCCAATGGCACAGTCCAATATGCATACGCATCCCTGATGACAGCCCAAAGAAAATGGCTATCTGCACCAGTCTGTGAGAAGCTGGAAGCACAAATTGTCATTCAGTCAAAAAAAACCCCTCAATTTCTATATGAAATCATGATAACCCGGCCCAGGCACAGGATTTTGCCTCACACTCTTAGGCATCGAGCTCTTCACATACATTTATGTTTAATCCTTTGAGCACTATTGCAATGTCATAATGAAAATAAAATAACAGCTTTCAAGTGTAGCTATTGAGATAATCACATTCAGCCTGAAACAATCAGAAAGCCCAAGTCTTCAAATCTACAATTTACAGTGAAACAGCTAATGCTAACAGGTAGCATTTCAGATCACATTCTGTACAGCTGAATAAATTCAACAACATTATACAATGCTGTCCCATCGGGTAGACCTATTTTCTGTTATTAGCCTGATGAAATAATCTGCAGTACTTACATCAGGCATGTTCATGTTCTTGTTCCTGTTGTGTTCTTTACACTTAGCACCATCACTTATTTTCACGTATTCAACAAGATTTTAGATCAGACACATGGGGGATGTTTTTCAAAGAAGGGCATGTGCCTTTAGAGCTAAGGCTCCTTTTCTACTAAAATTTTAAATTCTAGATGATTCTGTTCAATTGCAAGCCAAGAATTTCAGCATGCAGCACCCAGGCTTTCTGATAGGTTTACTAGTTTATTCCGTTATGAAGCTGAAGTGAAGGCTGTATCTTATAGCAAAGGTATGAGACTAGGGCTCCGCTCTCAAACTTAATTCCATGGATTCACAGGCAAGTATCTTATATCTCTCTGCGTCTCAAATCTCCTTTTACAGATGGAGAAATTATTTTCCTATGTCACTGAAATAAAGTCAGAATAAATCCATTTATATAGGTGAGGTGATCAAGCAGGTGACGTGGTGGTGACAAACATCTAGTTAGACAGAAGGGACTGCGCTCAACACCGCATAATTTCATCAGAGCATGAAAAAACACAACGCCTCTTTGCTTCACAAAAGCCTCTCTAAAATGAAATGAAAGGAATCATATGCACCTCCTTAAGAGACAACCAGAATTAGTCTGATATACAGAGATTTGTAGGACCCACTCAATTACTTTGAGATAATATTGCAATAAATTGTAGGTCAGGCGTGGTGGAATATGAATTCCTGGCCTTCAGCATTCATCAATTAGGTTTAAAAAGAGAGGTCAGAGGAAGATAATCCTCTTATGGCTCTAGCAGTTTTACTAGTAGAGACTCCAAATGTGAAATTTGGTCCAGCTTTAGCAATAAAAAAAAAAAATTAAAAAAAAAAAAAAATCTATTTTCAGTTGCCAACAGTCCAAACCTCTGCTTCTCAAGAGCTCCAGCTGGGAGCCTCACTGAGCTCCGGGAGTGCTCGCAGCACCACAGAGGCAGCAGTGAGGTGGGTCCAGCCTTGAGCACCCACCAGTTCAACCCAGCCAACCCTCCCGGCTTTTGAAAGCCATTGGAGTGGGGAGCTGAGAAAGCGTGCGAGAGGAGAGCCTGGATAGACCTCCGCACAAATGTATTCGTTGCTGAGACCTCTGGAGAATTTTGCTAAAAGACTCACGGCAACAAGTTTTGGTACCTTCTGGTGCGAGAGGGTAGCAAAAAAGCAAGGGCCGCCAGGAAGGCAAGAAGTTGCTGTCTCTCCCTTCTGTACCAAATTCTGAGTAACATTAAGACATGACTAACACCTTTCTGCAGATTGCAGCGAGGCAAGAAATTTTATTGCCATTTAGAGAATGAATCAGTAGCTCTGGGAGGAATAAAACCTTCTAAAAGCTTTTATCTTCCCATATTCAAATACACATTTTTTTAAGAGAATTTGATAAAAGTATAACTTTAAATACCTGCTGAAAATGCTTTAATCCTTAATTCCTCCTCATCAGTATTATATGCTGCCAAAACCTCTCCTCTGTTGGATTTCTTCTACTTCTCTCTGAATAATCTAGGACCAAAGCATGTTACAGAAAAGTCAGTGGAAGCAACAGGTGGGCAGAGGTTTTTGAAAATCTGATGCTGCTCCCTTAAGTGACTCATTTTGGGGTTCAACGAGCAAAAAGTGCATTAAACTCTAAAGGGATTCCTATCCAGAAATAGCTCTCCGCAGCTGGCTGGTCTCGGTAAATTTAAAGCGAGATGTACACTCTGATGAGCAGGTTTGAGATTGCTCTTAAAAAGCTGGCTATCTGCAGCTTGCCTGTAATCTTGTCTAAATTACAGGCAAGCTAAGGATGGCCAGCTGTGCTTCTCCTAAACCCACTGTGTGGAGGAATATCCCAGTCAGATGGGGGTATCCAGCCATCTCAGGCAACATGGGCTAGGAAACCATTTCAAAAACAGGATGATCAACCCACAGGCTTGTGATAAGCATGGCAAAGCTGGAGCAGGTTCTGGTGGCAAGCAGCATCCAGCCCCCCTCTCCCAACCCCAGCAAACTCTGGAGCTCAGACGAGGACCCCATTCCAGTGCAAGGGTGCATATATTTACAGGGGCTGGCAGGCAGGTCTACGTCTTGGAAACGAGGTAAATGCGCAAAGTATATTCAATAAATATCAGGAAAACTTCGTAAATGCTCTTTAATCCTCAAAATCTTTGTGTGAGGAGCCACCTTGCTTTACAGAGGCACTGAGGCACCAAGCAACCATGCCTGAACTTCAGGCAAGTTGCCGGTGGCAGGAACCGATCTCCTCGTCCAACCACCAGACTACGCTCCCTGCTAGAAGCGGCCACACTTCATCTCTTCAGAAAATCAACACTGAAACCAACTTAAAAGTAAAGTTTTTGATGGGGCAGAGAAGGGGAAGCAATCCAGCAAAGCCCTGAATGCAGATCAGGAACCTGAAGGTTTACTTGCATAACCTCACTCATTACATTTAAGTTAGTGTTATATGCTTGTCTCATGAGCACAAGGCTCTACCTCCCCAAAAAAGCACTACAGTTGAAAAGCAGCCCCCCAAAACTTGAGCTAACAACAGCCTCCACTGGCACCTCCAGAAGGAAAGCCAGTCTCCAAGGAATAAGGTGCCAGCCCTGGATAGCAACTTCATAGCTCTTTGCTACTCTACATCAACCACATACTACAACGTCCTCAACCTTTTATTATCGTGCCATCTCTATAACTCTGCACATTTTAGTATAGAGGATGTTATTTTTTCTCTTAATAGATTTATTTGCAATTTTGTCTGCCTGACCACTCACTCTCTGGCAGCTGTGATTTTACTGGGTTCCTTCAATTAACCTTCAAAGACGTCAACCTTTTTTGCCCTGCACATTTGTACTCGGCACCAAACAAACATTTGTTAGAGCACTTCGCTGTTTACTTTCACAAGGCACATTTCTCTGATGTTCTATGTTGCTGAATTATGCAAAACCAGCATACTCCACTGACATACTTCCTATACGTTTTGCAAGTTGTTATATCTGTGTTTTACACACACACAGGCCACGTTCTCTTGAAACGTTTTTCTTCTGAGACACCATCCACCCTGATCACCTCCTGAGAAGTGGTCATGGACCCTGTTGTAGTTCTACTGCAGTTGTATCTGAAAGCTCCAGTGTGGACTGAAACCGGAGCTCCCAGTGCTTTACACTCACACAAGGATATGTGATCCTTCGTCCAGGAGATCACACAAAGCTGTAGCTGTTTTCCATATTGTAGTAGACTCAGACTTGTCAATTATTTCATTGCCATTTATTTGTCACTGTCTGGGGAAGCTATACCGTGCCTCGTGAAATGGGGCAGTCCCAGCTCCCTTTTCACCTCATACTTTGGGGGAACCAGCCCACACCATCTGACAATGGAGACCAGGCTATCAGCAGGCGTAAAGTGGCTCAGCCTCCTGCTTTCCAGGAGGACTAACCAACGCACACCGGATGAGACTCCAGCCCCTGCAGTGTTGGCCAATGTACCCCATTCAGAGAGACCAACCCCTATTTCTCTCTCTCTCTCCTCCAGCCCCATCCCCTCCCAAATCCTTGCCTTTCCCCACAGTCTGTTCACTGCCAGCTTCTCCCTGTGCCCTTATCAAACACCTTTCCCTGGAAAAGGAGATCCCAATGAGGACAGCTGTAAGGTCCTCGGAAACATGAGGTTTCTCCAGTAGCTGTGAAGCCCCATGAGCCCGAATGAGGCTGCAGATAGACCTTCCCTGCAAAGCCTCTATTTCCAAATAATCCTGCCCCTTTCTCCCAAAGACACAGCTCTAGCACCCCCAGCCCTGCACACATATTTACTCTCAAAGCCATGCTCCCAAAAAAGACTCCGTTTCTTTCTTTTCACTTGCCCAGAAGCATAAACCAGAAGCTGACTGTGGTAGGTACCGCAGTTTTCTCACGCTCCCGGACAGCCGTGTTCTGCTTATTCCCCACATTACTTAATGTTATTTCAAAATACAGACTCCAGCTCTCCGAGTACCTATGTGGATGTGCAACTTTGCCCACCACTGGCCTCAACCCCCTGCTGCAAAAAGGCTGGAGGCCACATTTCAGCAGAGAGGCACCCGCTGTCCCCCGACCAGCAGACACAGCCTACCCTGCCAGCAAGGAAGGGCAAGGGGCTCCCAGGGACACTGCCAAGGGGTCCAAAGTCCATGTGTAGCTCTGGATATTTATACAGGTTTACCAAGTCCAGGTGGCCCAAAACAACTGACTGCATCTACTTCCCCCTCAAAAATCTCCTCTCCCTTTTCATTTCCCTTTAAAAAAACCCATCAATTCCAAACTTGAAGGTATGCTCAGGTAACCACGTCAAGCATCAAGACCTGTTTTAAACAGTAAACAGAAGCTGAAATGTCATGCATTCATTTGTATGCCTCCAGGAGTGACAGCTTGAAGGAACATATCAAACAGTATGACTTTCCAAATTAAAAAAAAAAACAAACAAACAAACAAAAAAACAGGCTGGTAAATTACAGCAATTTTTCATTCCATAACAAACTACACACACACAAAAAAAGTGCTTCCCAGAAAAAGATTACTAAGAAATCATCCAGATGTTACTAAAGCATTAAGATTAATTTGCTTAAAAAAAATAAAAGCAGCGAGGAAATTACTCCCACTGGGTTTTTTTGTCATTAAGTTTCATCCTGCAACTTCTAACTGATTGACTTCTGTATTCTGCCTCGAGTCTTACACCAAGGCTATGTGCATTTCTGGTCCTTGCTGTCAATGCTCGTACCTCTTACAGCAGCACCTCACTAATTCACTCTGGGATGCCATAAAAGTCAACAAAAATGCAACTTTCCTCCCACTTAAGGAAAAAAAAAATAAAAATGCATTTTCATTGTTGCAGTTGCACAGAAGGAAAAAAAAAAAAGGGCTCCTTTGTTACTGTTAAAAAAAAAGCACATTAGTCATTTTTAACCAAAATAACCTTTGGCATGTATTACACATCATTTACAGTGAAAGTCGTCAGATGCTTGGCAAAGGTTTTCAGTAACCACTTTAATTCACTGCATAAACCTGCAGTGATCACTTAATAATCCCCCCCACAGGAAACCTGGGAGTAGCTAATGCTTCAAGCCCTGCCGCACTTGGTGGGCAGGTTTCCTCCAGCAACCCCCGGGCTGCAGCCATGCCATGTCGTGCCACCACATCCCTCTCGCGTGGGTCCCCTCTCACCAGGCAAGGTGGGAAGCGACTCGCAAAGGGAAGCAAGGAGCCTCCCTGCAGCCCAGGAGCAGCAGACAGCCTCCGTTTTGGGTCTTCCAGGTATTGCCAGCATTCATGCAAAACCCGGACACAGGCGAGGACGTGTCCGTTCCCTTTGGAGACAAGACTTCAGTGTCGAGACACAGCTTTCCCATGACTGGGATAACCCAAAAATCATCTTCTCAGACACTTGCCGCGGGCATGGAGCTGGCGAGCAGCAGTCATACAGTTGTATTTTTTTATGCTCAGATTGATCACTCATGTGCACTATTTCAGGTTGGGAAGTTTACACCACACGGTTAATGTCCTTCAACACGCTGGATTTGGGGGTTTGGGCAATATTTAGCGTAATCCCATGCAGGCTGTTAAAATCATTTTAGCTTCTTCCAGCTAGGCGCATTGGTTAATGTGCAAGAAACATGCCTATCAAGCAGTGCTGTTCAAGTGAATTTTCTTTGTAGTAACCATTAAATATTCTTCCTGCACATCCCAGACTTTGATCAAAATCCCTCCTGCCCCGACCAGGATCTGGTCCCCTTTCCTGGCTGGGTGCAGGGAGGCGGCTGCACCCAGTAGCTTCCCACCTCCCTTCCCGGCGGTGGCCTTGCGCAACAGAGAGCCCTTGTCTCTGTTTCAATGTCTAAGGGCCTGGAGCACACTCTGAATGTACCTTCCCCGCCCAGGTAATGCAAATGAATAACAAAGCAATTTTTATCTGGGAAGCAGACAGTAGAAGGCTTATTTGTTTTCCCTCTGACTTGAGGATTAGAAGGACTCAGCTGCAGGACCACAGAGCGCTGTTTGCTCACCTGGGAAAGTCACGACATCAGGTTTTTCAAGTTTACTACAGCAGTTTCTAATACGAGCCGTGAAGCCCCCCTCTCACCAAAAGTCCAACTGCTGCTAGGATATTGTCAGCACCCACACAGCAACGTAGTGTATGGAAGAAGAAACTGGCACAAGCAGCTCTGTGCATCATCCAAAAATGGTGGAGACAGGTATTAATGCAAAATCTACGCACTTTCCTTTTTCCTTCCCACCTCTGCTATTTTATAGGCTTCCAAGCGCCACTTTCTGGCTTCAACAAAGTGCTACAGACAAGGACTGGCAACTTCTCTGACGCGTCCATCTGCAGCTATGACTCACTGGTGCCCCACGTTGCCTACCTCAGAGAGCCTTATCTTCCGAGGGGTCACCCTCAGCGCCCAGGACAACCACCCTGACAGCTCCAACACTACCTGAGACATTTCCTCACGCACGCAGGAAGCTTTGGCTCCATGAAGCAAGAGCCCAGAGTAGCAGAATCAGCCACCTCTGCCAGGCAGCTGCCGTGGTCCCCCAGTCTCTGCCTGCCCAACTGGCAGCTGTGCAACCCCATACGGCCGTCCCCATAAGCTAAAATGCATCTGGGCCACAACACTAGCACTTCAAGTATTGATACAGAGGGTAAAAAAAAAAAAAAAAAAAAAAGAATATACTTTTTCGTAAAGACAATGCTATTCAAGTGCTGTTTCCGTGCTTATTATCCAACAGAAAATCCCCTCAATGAGTCAGGCATTTTCTTGCACTAGTCATATGAAATGGAGCCCACCAGTTCCAAATTGTTTGGAAGGGAAAATAGAAATACGAATGCAGAGCAATTTTCACCAGGAAAAATGTTTCTGCCTCTTTAGAAACAAACACAACAGTTCCCACCACCACAGCCGCCCACCAGCACCACCTCTATCCCATTACCTCTGCAGAAGAACACACCTACTGTGACTTGCACACATTCCTATGTCCACAAGCAATCCATATGCCTGATCTTTTGACAGACCCAAACCATTCCTCAAACATCCCTGCTTGCAAACACTCATGCCACTACAGCGGCGTGTACGTATGCAAGGTGATTTGCAGTCAGGCCCCAGTCAGCTTATGGAGGTACTGCTCATTAGCTGTAAGTCAGGTACACCTGTGGCAACGCAAGGTAATGCAATTTCTCTTATACCACTCTTGGTGAAGTTGCACCACGGCATGTTTGCTGTGCTCCTAACAGCACACACACAGCTCCTGCAGCCCAGCTAATGCTTGGCAATTTGTTAAACTCCGTTAACATCACTGTGAGTTTGAGCTCTTAATTACCCCATAATCTAGACCAACTCTAGACAATACTAGAAAATGCAAGAGTTAAACCACTGCTGGTCTCCCATGAGCTAGCCTCCAACCTGCCACCCCAGACCTCGCTGCTGGGAAGACCACTGAAGGCAGCGAGGGAGAGCAGGAACTGCTGTGGGTGCTGGCAGCAGTGAGACCAGCGAGCCTCCCCTGCGGGCTGCGATTGAGCCAAGGCAAGGGCTGGGCACAGAGACCCTTCGCAGGACCGCAGCTACACGGGACCCCTCAGCCCACACGCGCCCAGAGGCACACACTGCCTAACAGGCACCCTGCTACACCACTGGCCACCACTGGCATCATTTATTTGCATTTATTTATGAGGGCTTTTTAAGCTACCTGAGAACATCGCATTCCGACTCTTATTGAAAGCGTAATTGGAAGTCTCAAAAAGCAATTACACTGAAAGCACTCTGCGGTGAATCAACTGACTACCCGTTTGCCCACGAGCCTCTCGCACCAGCCGCGGCACCGGCCGACGGCGCTGGTCTGCCAGGACACGTGCACAGAGCTGAGCACGGAGGGAGGCTTCACACACGGGAGCGACACAACAGCTTCCCTCCAGAAAGAAGAGGGGTTTGTTAGTTATCACAGACGCTCCCCCTTCTGCAAGTCCTTCGACACCATCCCACTGAGAAAGCAAGCAAGCAGCAGAGAGCAAGCCTGCTGAGCCAGGGAAAAACGATGTTCGTGTTGGTTTACAATTCAATTAAAATTTGACGTGTCGCAAACAATAATGAGAAAACACTATATTCTGGTTCTAGAAACCCCTGCATCTTATGTGACCTATGCCTTGCGAGGCACAATAAAAATATAAATGTCTACACGAGAACTTCCCTTTTTTTTCCCCTGCTTCCGCACTGTTTGCAGCACAGCTGGGTTAATCCCATTTCCACTGCTCTGTATCTGACCTTCTTAAAACCCATGCTAGGATGTTAAAACACTCTAATCTATAAATAATGTATTCCCCTCATCCAGCAATGGATTACTGGGACATAAAACTAACTGGAACACACCACACAGTCACCAGTTTAGCAAAATAATACTGAGAAAGATATATCAGTAGAGACTTGTCCTCTTTCTTGCCAAATTCTTTTAAAGATTTGACGCCATCATTACTTTTGCATTTTATTTTTCTTTTTTAATAAATTGTTTAGGAGCTGGTATTTTATTCTAGTGACCTCTTTTTTCCCCCCACCAAAGACCTTTTTTTTTTTTTTTTTTTCACTATTAATCCTCACAGCATGGCAAAAGACCAGCACAGCTAACTAACCAGAGCCAAAGCGAAGGGGGAGCAATAAAGGGCTCGCTGCTGCCATACGCCACAGGGCCTTGACACACACGGTGAGGCCCTGCTTTAGACCCAAGGACAATCTGTTGCCCCAAGCAGGGAGCTCCCATTTCTGCCCCATATCCTCCTGCCCCAGCTTCTGGTGAGAGGATGCCCAGGCATGCACTGGATCCTGTGCTGGGCCAAGTCCAGGTCACTGATCCCGCAGGAAATTGTCCATATTTTCCTTGGGGTTCATTTTCAGACAGCCATTACCGACAACTCAAGCTATAATGTGTAACTTCGTTTAAAGATAAATGAGTCTGCTCCAAAGACCCATGTCTAATAGGCTTGCTCCCACTGCTACACTGGTGCAAAACCAATGTCTATTCTATGCCCCAGATGCCAGCAGGAATCCTACCACTGATTTCCCAGAGCAAAAGCATAAAGCTCAAGCAAATGCTTAAATGATGCAAATTTGCGGTTTGGCAGATTTTTTCCAAGAGGCATTCTGGAAAAATAAAGTGTTTCTGCCTCAAAGAAGCTGGAACCCTCTTAAAAACAGAAGTGCACCCTTTAAAGAGCAAGTTCCCCTAAGAAGCATAACCAGGCACACCAGACTTCGGCACTTGATTCCTTAGCTCCATTGGCCGTGATTAACACAGCAATTTTCCACCCATTTTTCATAATGCACAGATCACTTTTAACTCCCAAAGTATTGGGCAAAAACAATCAACCCATCGACACCCACAAAACTTGCTTCCTTCGTTCCACTGCATTAATCACATGTGAAAATTTAAATCACTCCCGCAATATGAAAACACCATCAAAGGAATTAATAGCTGCCTTGACAATGGGTTTCTGGTATATTAAACGGAATGATTAAAGCCCTAACACTTCCAACAGCTACAGCATGACTTAATTCCCCCCAAAAAAGGTACACATTATACTTTGCCTCTGCACAGGAGGATTACTCATGACTGATGGGTTGCAGCACAGCTCTGAATCAGGTCTGAATCCTGCCCGTCAGAAAGCAAGCCCGTGCCCCTCAGGAAGCAGAAGCCATATCCGACATTTCTACAGCATCCCTGAAGACAGCGGGTCAGGATGGCGAGCGGGAGAGGATGGCGAGCCGGCCCCTCGATGGCAGCCAGCTGCTAGGGGAAGAGCAGGCCGGGAGACAACGCTGCCCGCTTGGTTATTAGCCCTAACGCTTCGTCACGGTAATTGCAGGGCCAGGGCTCTGTACTCACATTTCCTGTCACCAACCCAAGAATTAGGCAATTTAGATTTAAAGATAGTAACCTGCATATAAAATAACTCGGTAAGCGATCGCAGAAGTAACTAGAAGAAAAATGAGCAACCCGATACGGAAAAGCTTCCCCCAGCCCCTGCTTCTGCAGCGGTGTCCGATCCCGGGCGAGTGCGAGACCCCAGCAGACCCAGCCTTCCCACCCTTGCTGAAAAGCGCGGCAGCGCTGCCCTTCACAATGTTTCAGCTTTCCCCATCTCACAGAAACACCTAACAGAGCTCAGTTCAAGTTGAAACCTTTCACGGGGCTCATTTTCAACAATTAAAGAGCACAGCAACCTGTAATTACCGAAAATAAAGCCAGACAGCTGGAGAAGGGGAAGCATCTTTAATAAGTAACACAATACTACATTTTCTCTCTTAGGGAATTTAGCTATTAAGTCCCCAGCTCCCATTGAATCAGCTTGAGCTCTCAGCGTCTGCAACAAACCCGCTGCGCTTCTACTCCCTGCAAGCAGCGCAAACCCTGGCAAAACAAACAACACTTGACGACCTGATTACACGCAACTCAGAAAGCAACACCTCCATCCACGCCAGGGAAAGACAGGAGTTAGGAGAGGAAAGCCTTACAGGGCTTCCCAGACACACAGCGTCTTAGGCAACACGACGACGCTACACCCTACAAACATGTTTTCCCAGCTTTAGCCGAGCTTCAGCTGCTCTCATTCCCCCAGCCTGGCACACACAACACAAGCAAAAGTTAATGTCGTTCGTGAAGTAGCTTACCGCTCACCATCAGCAGCACAAACATCTTTGCCTGCTGTATTTCCCAAGCCCCGGCTGCCTGTAACAGAAAGGAGGAAGCGCCAGCGTTTCATTCCCCTGCTGCTTCAGAGTGGGTGTAACTCATTAAGTTTCATGCTAAGATGAGATGGGTCAATTGGGTGTGTTTGAAGGTTTGGGTTTTTGCCATCCCTCCCTCCCTCCTTCCTTCCCTCCCTCTCCCGATTAATTCTTCCCGTCGCAGGCTTCGGACAAGCTGCTGCTCAGCCCCGCTGGCTCCTGAAATCTGAGTTCCTAAGGACACCCCTCTGGGGTGACTTTAACTCACCAGCCTGGCACGTTGCAAGAGGAGCCGAGAACTAAAATACCCAGTCAACCCACAGAGGCGACTTGCACATCAGCTACACGTGAACCAGCTGCGTTGTCCCCTTCCCCACGCTGCTGAACTGCATCGTCCTTGGCATTTCATTGCATTTTCAGGGACCAATTCACCAGCAAGACATAAAATAAAAAACTTCTGACCTACTCTGCACCTTTTGCCACTGCCCTCCACTCCCTTCTGTCCCAGAGGATTTCTCCCTGGGTACGTATCTGGACGGTGCTTCTGTAAGAGGACACATGTTCAAAACACACAGGCAATTGCCTCCCACTAAGCTGTCCACAGGTGCAAAAGTGTTTGCAGGATCAGGAACTACAGGGATTTAAAAATTACTCATGGATCTGGTTTTACTTAATTCACTACTTCCACGTAACTGTCTCTGGATTAGGATTTGAGCAGCATCGTCCTCAAGAACCAGGGCAGTTTAATGGTTGCTATAAATAAGAAATACCAATACAAAACCTAAACCAGCTGTGTTTATTCACCAACTTCCCCTACCTTGACTCCACATCACTTCTATAGGAGAAGAAAAACTGGTATCAAACTATTCTTGGAATGAAGTACACAACACAGTAAATATCTTTACAAACAGAAATAAAATTAATTAACAAATTAACATTTACAGCTCTGCATGATACTTCAAAAATATAGAGCATTAAGTGATAACCATATTCTTGCAGTTCTGCCCTCTGCAGCCCAGCAATGACTACAAAGTGGGAAAAGGACAAAATCATTAGGAAAAGAAAAAAGAACTAAAATGGCAAAAAGTACATGCAGGAGCCCAGTTCTCCCACAGGGTTACACGTACTGTTGTGCGACTGCAATGATTAAATAGGTGTAGTGAGGCTGTGGGGCTCCACACACCCGGGTGCTACGGATGCTGGAGGAACTGATGGGAGGAGATGACTCTATTTTGGGCCAGCCAGAGATGAGATGGAGAAGTGATCTGATGCCACACAATCATTCTTACACACCCATTATCAGAAACAGGCATGCAAGCTGAGTTTCCTGGTACAGCAGTCAGCTTTAGCCCACTTCAAACAGCAGGTTTGGTTCAACTTTACATCTAAGTACTTGCAGCGTCAGATGTTTCCGATGTATCTGCCCACGCTTAGAAAGCACCAGGTCCCCCCATGACCGCAGGCACTCCTGAGAAGCACTGGAGTCCTCCACCTCAATAGCAGGAAAGGGCTGAAGGAGGGATGGGACCAGATGCACCATTTGGACTAGAAAGCACTGAAACAATCGATCCTTAGCCTTACGGTTAATTTAAACCCTGAACGAGCACAGCCAACAGCTCCTATTTGTGGGCCAGGCAGGAGAAACAAACGGGAGAAAGCCCAGGGGAGCAGACTGCCTCCTCCAGAAGTTTTCAGCGCCCGTAACTAGCAAACCCCGAGCAGGTAAGCAGGTTTGGTGAGCCACGAGTGACTCAGAAGGCGACGGGGGCTGCTGCTACCTGCCTTAGGGTTCACTCGGGCATGGCCAGCACTTGCCACCTTCAGCCCATTCGAACAGCCTGACAGGCAGAGCCACGTTCAGAGCTCCAACGCCGCTCACCCTTAATCACTACCATCAAAACGGCTCCACCATTACGCGGAAACCAATGTGTACGTATACACAGGCGTGTGTGCACACAAGCTCCCATAGATACAAGGCAATTACGCTCCAGTCCTAAAGGAGGAACAGATATGCTTACTACAACAGATCGCAAGCGATTGTCTGAAGTGTTTTTCAGCTTAAGAGGACTGAGGGAGGCACACCCTTTTGCTGCCAGTGTTAGGTTGAGTTGCATTCTGTCATGGCAGTTTGGGGCATCTTTTCCTGCTGGTTGGCTCTTACCTATACCAAATCCTCAGCATGGCCAGGACTCCCAGCAAAACATGAACTGCATCTAGTCCCCTCCCTCTAGAAGCTGCTTTCAGAAAGCTTCAGACAACCAAGTCAAAAGTCAGCAAGTCCCAAGTTGGTCTGACCACCAGTGGATTTTAAATTAGTGCAGGTAGATAAAAGAAAAGCAGTGATTTCCCCTTCCCATCATGACCCATAGCACCAGAAATAAGAAACAGCAAGTAATAAATAGCACGACTGATATATGGAGAGAGATGCATACAGGAAAGCTGGAGAGGGACTTTTTACAAGGGCATGTAGTGATAGGACAAGGGGGAATGGTTTTAAACTGAAAGAGGGTAGATTTAGATGAGATATTAGGAAGAAATTCTTTACTGTGAGGGTGGTGAGACACTGGAACAGGTTGCCCAGAGAAGTTGTGGATGTCCCCTCCCTGGCAGTGTTCAAGGCCAGGTTGGATGGGGCCTTGAGCAACCTGGTCTAGAGGAAAGGTGCCCCTGCCTGTGGCAGAGGGGTTGGAACTAGATGATCTTTAAGGTCCCTTCCAACCCAAACCATTCTACGATTCTATGAAGAATTACAGGTACCATCACATAGCTAAGATCCAGGGTTTTTGTCTATACAGCACTTGGTTGATCTGGTTGTTGCTGCAATCCTCAGGAGGGGCTCGAGGAAGAGGCAAGGGAAGCCTTCTGCCTGGCCACGGACCAGCCAACCTGCCCTCCTCCAAAGACCTGCTGAGAAACAAGACGACAAGTCTTAAGGGAAGCCTGGCTGGGGCAAGCAACCCACCAGGGCCTGGGCTGCAGAGAGCAGGTGGCCCCAGCCACTCAGGGAAGGAACGGAGTGGCCAGCTGACAACCACCTCACCGAGAGCCCTCCGGGGCAGCACCGCGGCTTGTCAGCTCACGCCTGTCCAGCGCGGGAGAACAGGCATTTCCAGGCCCCAGCCCTGTCACCCCGGCTCGGCTGACGCATTTGGATACACGCCTTTAGATGTGGGCTTCCTCTGAGATGCGCGAGCCAACTTACATAAATCTTAATGCTCTCCTGCGCTAAGCAACCAGTGAAGACCTACCGAAACCTGTTTTAAGACAACCTAGCATATTCCACCCGAAACAGGCTGGAGACAACCACGCCAGCTGCTGAGACGGACAACTGGAGGGGACATTGCCTCCAGGAGCTTGAAGAAGTGGCCATCGGCTAACCCCTGCGGCTGGACAAGGGCACGCATTTACCCTCCCCTTCTCAGCTGAATAAAGATGACACCGCTGGGAAAAGCCCCTTTTTCTTCCAGCATCAGCAGAACAAATCCCAGCAACCCTACAGGGAGTTCACAGGCTCTCCCAAATATCCAGCTGAGACGTGGACACGCCAACAGAGAGCTTGGAGGAGAAAGGTCCCCCCAATATGGCACGGTCCACTGCAGGACAGAACCTCCTCAGTGGTGAAAGGAGGGGAGAGGGACTCCCACCAGACACAAGCCAAGTCTGTATCCTGTGTAAAGGTGTATTTATCAACCCTAATTAACATCCCAGGCTTCTCACACCCCGGCACACCTGCTAATTAGCACAGATGAGTTAATATCATTTTAACAATGGATTATCACTTTGGGCAGAAAAATGGTTGGGAGTTACTTCAGCACAGTGACTCACCCTGAGCACAGCAGCAAGGTAAGATATGAAAAGCATCGGCTACGCTTGCACAGGGCTTCGCAGACCGCATCTCTTTAACTACGGCTTACTTTGCAAAGCCAAGGTGCTTCAAAAATGCATGATTGTATCTGTCTTATTTTCCACCTGCGCAAATAGACGGCCTTGGAGAAGCGTCCTGTCTCCATCCTGCAGACAACTGGAGCCACTCAGGTCAGTCTTCAAGTCCTTATAGCCATGGTGGAGTTTCTAATGGTCCCAGCCACCGTGATTATCACCTGCTTTGGTCAAGCATGTTTCAGGACATGACCCAGGGCCCACCAGGCACTTATCATCTGCCAGGAACTACCCCAGAGGAACATCAAGGTGCTGATGCCCAACGCCAGTTTCAGTGCTACTCCAGACACCCCGTAACCACAGACCAACCTGGCAGCGCAGGCAGGCACCCCAGCACACGTTACTGCGACATTATACTCCCTTTTCACATAGCTCTGTAAGCTACAGCCCTACAAACGCCACCTGGGCTTCAAAGTTCAAGCCGACTCTTGCATATCACTGTGGATGATGTGGCCAAGCCGTGCACTGGCTTTCACCCTGGGAACCCCCCTCCCCTGAGAGCAACACCCACGCTTGTGCCTGTGCAGCCTCATGCATCTGGCAGGAGGGACTGTGACTGAGAATACTGCTAAAGCAAAGGGTTGTCTCTGTAGGCGGGGACACAGTTTGGCTTGAGCCATCTTCTAGTCAATGATAAATTTAGGAAGAAAGTTGACTTAGGTTGCATTTATCTTTTTTTTTAAAAAGCCTCAGCTTTCAAACTAGATCTCTGTGATGCAGAAGCTCACAAGAGGGCACTGGTGGAAAACCACCACACTGCCATCAGAATCACTTCTACCCTCTCAAATTGATGTTTAACACTGCCTGCCTTCACTTTGTCCACTGAAAACCTGCAAACCAACCTTTGACAATTAAAGAATGTCAACACCATGAAAAATTATACTAGATTGAATGCATCCATACTCCCTGTTATCAGAAAGATTTTCTCAGCCTCATGTTTCTATTTGGGATTAGGAAGGGAGCTGTGAAAGACAGGTATTGTTCAGGCACATATAGTTCACTTTCAGCCTCTACAAAAGCAAGGTAATGAACTACAGGGCTTTTTTTTTCCCTCTGAAGAGGTCAGCAGATATATCAACTCATGGGAAAACTGATCCCTGTTGTTACACTGCAAGGGTAGTTGAAAAAGGTTTCTAATGAGCTACAGGGAGTGGATGCTGGCAATGAGCCAGCACCCTTGCCTGCAAAACCAACACCAACGACAAGAGGCATGAACTACCTCCAGAGCAAGTACAAGTTAAAATTTAAGGCTTGCATTTCGCTGCACTACTTGTGGCTGGCAGTTCTCGCACAGACTTTGGGGCGCGTACGTGGGCACTTTGCTCTCAGACACTCGGCGCACGTAACTTCACAAGCAAAGGTAGGGCTCCTTCTCTTTACAGCGACTGTCCAGGTGCGTGCAGGTAAAATACACACCTCTGTGTATACAGGATTAATATCTATAGAAGAGGTCTGCTTCTAGTCATCTAGCCTCAAGAAAATACCCGCAACGGTGAAGCTCTTCTGGACGTGCACACAAGCACGCGCGCACACATGTACCCGAAGTCGCCACAAGCTTCTGCACCTCACCAGCACCGGGGTGGTTTTATAGGGTGCCCGACACTGACCGGCTGCATGTGGTGGCTCCAACCCAGCTCCCCGCAACTGAGGAAGCAGCTGCTGCTGCGACACCCTGCCTTGCACAAGCCTCACAGCAGCACCCACCAGCGAGCCCGTTCGGTCCTTACGACAACTGCTGCGTGGTGCAGTGGTAAGCCAGAGTTTAACAAAACAGGGACTGTTTCCTTTTTTGATGAGAAGGCTCGAGGAGGAACATTTTCTTCAAGACCTCTAATCCAAACACCTCCTCTCATTTCTTTGAAAGAAACTAGGCGGTAGCTGCTGTCATTTTCATGCTGCGTTCTGACACGCTTCCATCACACCCCTGCCAATAGTTTTAATTTTGTTGGAAAAAAATCAGCTCAAAATGAGAGTGACAAGCTGTATGCTGGTGGTGATGCTGTCAAATGATGGATATTGTAGGTTTACATTAGTTGTCAAAATTTTTCAACACTAAAAATAGGTATCACAAGCTTTTGGACTCACTGCATTGAAGTATTAAACATACAGGATATTCACACCTTCAAAAGAGCCCAAAGCCACTCAAAGCCAGGTAAAACCAGCAATGTGTGATGTACAGCAAAGGTCTCTGAGCATTATTTATTTTGAGAAGGAAAAACAACACACTGCCATATGAAATCTCGTAACAGCTCTGGGCAAAGACAAGACAATATGCTGCTCACAACATGAGATACAGCAGCACAATATGGGATGCAAACACACGCAAAGGGAGAAAGAAAGAAAGAAAAAAAAAAAGCTTACAGGAGAACATAGAAAATCCTGCCTCTTGTAATCCCACCTCTTGGACCAGATCCCACTGAAAGGGAGGGCAGAGATCTTCCCATGGCAGCTCCTCCTTTTCCTCCTGCCATCCCTCACCTGCCCCAGCCCAGCAAGAAAGGGCCCAGAGCCATGAGGCTGGAGAAGGATGGGAAAGCCCACGAAGAGCAAGCAGGTGCCAGAGGGCTGACATTTCCATTTGAGGGATGACTTCTCCCCAGGCGGCAACCCACCAGCGGACACTGGACAGGCAGCAGGTCACCAAAGGGGATGTTGTTTTTATGGGGAAGATGGCATAGAATGAGGAGGCAGAGGGAAAGAGAGACCATTTGCAAACCAAATCCAGGTTGCTTGTTCCCTCTGAGTCACCGAGATGACTAGCACAGGCAGAGCTGTCCCTATATTAGGCTAATATTTATAGCAGAAAGAAAATGAAGCATCATAAGGAATTACTAATTAGATGTTATCATAACACTGTGTAGAACTGAAGCAGCACTCCGATGTGCTTTATAAATAATTAGCAAATTAACTTTCACAATACCCCCGTGAGGCAAGTATTATCCCCATCTTCTGAACGGCCAAGCGGAGAGCATGTCGGCCACAGTCCTTGAGCAGAGGCAGGATTACAACCGATGCCCTGGTCCCCTGTCACTAACATCTCACCCAGGCATGGCCTGATCACCCAGGGTGAAAACCTGACTCAAAACACGCTCCTGTTAAGTTAGCCAGAGCACCTGATCTGCTGTCTATGTTTTTATGCCAACAGTGAGAGGACAGAAGATACCTGTCCCAGCATAAAGCCCAGCAGTACCGAAAAAAGCACAGTGGCACAGTTGGCTTAAACCTACCAAAGTCCATGCCACTACCTTCAGGAGAGACCTCACCCCACAGCCGCACGCTCCCCTCCTGGCACACGCACCCATGCTCGTGGCAGGCCGGTGGCTTGCTGGTTCAGGGGACAGCTTGGGGTGAAAATTGGCCCTGCTGGAAAAAAAAAGGCAGAGTTTGGGCAGATGGGTCCCCTGCCCCGGTCAAGTGTGTGGCTGCCCGAGCACAGGGATGGGACGGGACACCGAAGCGGAAGAGGCAACTGGGAGCCCTCTCGTTACATCTCCCATACCATCAGACCATGAACCATGCTGCTCCTCTCTCCTAGACCTCTGCTCAGGCCACCAAACAGGGGCTCCTCGGTTATCATCCCAGCCCCACACATCTCCATGCACTGGCCTGGGCTGCATTTTCCTGTTCCTTGCCACTAGGATGAAATGCACTTGCAGCCGTGAACTCAGGGCCCGAATTCAGGACTGACCGAGCAGCTGACCCCACATTACCTGGCACAGGCATGGCTCCTTTCAATCTAAGGATAAATTCCAGCTTACACCAGCACAAGACCAAGACTCAGACTCTTTCCTTGCTCTCATAAGGAGTGCGACAGATGACATGCCAAAGCCCATAGTTTGTTCAATGGCTCAGTCCCTCCCACTCTTCCCAGAGGAGGCATCTTCTCACAGCTCATGGAGAAACCCCTTCACAGCCACAGAGCTAGGGGAGGCCAGGCGGCAGAGGCTGCACCAGCCACAGACAGACACCCACCATCCCCATCCATCCCTCCCCGAGAAGACTGCAGCACGTGGCTCTGCCATCCTTCCCCCAGAGCCAGAGGGGCACTGACAGCAGAGACAGTGCTGCCTGCTCCCTCCAGCACTCACCTGCCTGTTGAGTGGAGAAAGGCTGACCACAAGCACATGCAGATGAGCTCCTATGGGCTCCTCATCTGTTGGGGACATGACCTGGAGGGGGAAAGCCCCTCCACCCCCAGTAGATCCAAAGGAAACAACTCTGAGCAACTGTCCCTTTCCAGACTTAGCAAACTGAGCATGCAGCTTCAAGCATGGACTATTAATGTCTGCTAACTCCACTGGCACAACAAAAAGAACCCTTCCAGCACTACTTCTGTCCAGGCAGTGCTTCCCTGTGCATCCAACTGTCACCTTTCACCAGAGCAAGTGAGCTACCACAAGTGTCCTTGCTCCCTCCCTCCCATGCTGAGCTTTTTATGGAAGAAGACGACCGGAAGACCATGGCAGCATCTAAGTCATGCGCACACAGCCCCTGCCTGAACAGCCCAAAGTGGACTTTGGGAATGAGACTGACCCAGAAAGCTCCTGCCGCAAGCCCTCAGTCCGCCTTCCCGCTGCTGGCCACGCTGCAGACCAGACCACCTGGCAGATCCAGGCTAAAGGCATGGGTTCCCATCGGCTGGTCCTCTCCATGAAGAACTCCGAGACTCTCACAGAAAGAAACAGTACAGAAACATAAACTGCTGCTATTACTTTCTGCCGGATGCATGTTAAGAAAGTAGGCAGACCTGCATCTATTTTGGACGTGCTGCATAAAATTAAAAGATGCTGGTTGACTGCGCGTGTTCTCGTTTTTAGAAAAGAAGCTCCAATTTACTTCTTCTCTTTTTTTTCCCAAATCTTTACAGCCAGATGGTAAACAAATTCCCCTCAATGTCACTTCAATGAAAAGAAGACCCGACCTAGTTTCAACCTCCCCAGACCAGAGCACAACACGGGAATCACACCGTTCAGTTCATACCTCTCTCCTGGGGGCACCCGACCTGACACCCCTCACTCACATCCTGACCCACAGCTCTCTGAGATAAGCAGAGATCTTGACTTCAGGTTCTGCCCAGAGGGCTACCACCACTGACTTTCACAGGATGATCTGAGGTTATAAACACTACAGCAGGCAGACAGGGCTAGCACAACAGGACTTGCCACCCCCAGAGGTCTCACAGAGATTGAAGGAGCTATGGCTCTCTGCTTTATGTCTTAGTACCCTCCCTTTTTCTCCTTTTCCATTAACTTGTTCTAGCTACTTTAGAGGTCTTTTTGCCTTTTAAAAACCCATATCGAGTTATTTAATTGAAAGATAAACATAATTTTATCAGAAAGTATATGCTATTTTTCTACTTTTCCTCTTTATACTCCCTTCGTTCATTGCCATTACACAACATCTCATATAACTATATTACCATCTACTTGTTTGCCAGTGCTGCGCTCCTCACAATGAACAAACCTTTAATTTCAAGGCATAGTTTCTATCCATCTACGGTTGCTGTCAAGCATCCATATTGGTGGTGCCCATGCCAAGTCTGGGTACACAGTGTTACAGTGGTCATAACATGAATCACTGGCAGTTTTGTCTGGATACACGGAGGTCTTCACCATGAAGATGCTCAAGGTAAGAAGTAAAGTGAGATCATGTTTTCCACAGAGGCTGTGCAGGCTCCGTCCTTGAAGGTTTCCAAGACCTGCCTGGAAAAAAAACCCTGAGGAGCCAGATCTGGTCCCAGAGCCAGCCCTACTTTGGGCAGGGGGTTGGAGCAGAGACCCCCACATGTCCCTTCCCACCTGAGTGACTCTGACTCATTGACCCCAGGCTCATGGGCACATTCCCAAACAATCATCAATCAAATGCCCAGGACCATGCCTGGCAGAAAGGGCAAAACTCCACATCAAGAGGAGATGACTCTTTCGTCAGTGTTGGGTCCACCCAGCTATGCTGCCTTGAAGCCTCCTTACAGCTTGTGGAAGGGTTTGTTACAGTCAAATCATGTCTATGGCTGTGACAGCTGGATCCTCCTCCTTCCCCACCAGCTGCCAAACATGCTTACCAACCTAGCTCTACAGCTGGACACAGCACCCCCAACTTGTTTCAGTCCGATAGAGCTGAGGACACATTTAAGCAAACAGGTCTCTGCTAAACTGGACAACACTGATCGCCAAAACAGCAGGAGCTCTCACAAAAACCGTTTTACCAGCAAACCTGAAAGCTACTGAGTTCCAGTAGAAGTTTATAGTACTACCTGGTGCCAGCAGGATGGCAACCTCCTGTGAGTCTCTAGCAGTCTGCAGAGCACACCTCTATCTACACCCTCGTTCCCAACCCACAGCTGAACAAATCTGGGGGATTTCTATACATAGCTTGGAGGCCAAGAGCAAAGCATGACAGAGGCATGCTAAGATAAGATAGTATTGAGAAATGCCACTGGTGCATTTTGCTTTGAAAAGCATCAACATTACAGAAAATTATTCAGACTCCCTTTATTAAGCAAACAAGAAACTGACAAGCATGAGCAGCAAATGCTGCTTAAAAGCTGGCACTTTTTCATGGTTAGCAGGCAAGGAAAGGAGGTGCAGAACAAGAGCAGGAAGAAAGCATGAAGCAACTGGAAGTGTCTTCTCTGAACTGCAGTCTGAAGTCTTTGGCTTTCTTTTGATACCAGTAAATTTAAAAGAAAATAAAGTCTCCAAATCTTGTTCCAGACTACTATTTTGAAGAAGGCCACTGCTCATTATGGACAAAGCAAGCAAAGAATATATGGTTTGTGATACTCAAACAATGGCCCTGCTCCTGCGAGCCCACTCCTGAGTTATTGCAAACTAGTGGCAACACTGACAGACAATACACACATAGGTATACACAGATATACATTCATGGTGTTACCTGCTCACCTTTGGAAGACCTGCATTAAGGTCTGACATGAGCCTACAGCTTCTAACGCTACTGCCACTTGGCCTTGCCTTTATACTTGCACAAATGTGTTTTTGAACGCTCAGAAATGCATAATTTCTCTGAGTGATCCCTAAGACTAGGAGTTCATATACAGATTAACTGCTTAAGCAAATTCAAGGGCAGAGACCTGGTCTCTTTTACTGGCAAAAGCCTCGTACCCTGAAAATCACAATTGTTCTACAATTGCTGATTAATTTTCTTCATTTGTACTTTCCCCCCCCCTTTTAAAGCCCTGCCTGTTCCTTTTATTTCTTATGAGGCTTTTCAGTATTTGTCTGTTACTTGAACATTAAAGCCTGATTTGTGATTAAACACATTTGGGAGGCAGACTGCAATGCTGCCTGCTGTCACTGCTCCAACTGTAAGAAGCTCTAGGAGATATCAGCATATCAGAGCAGATCCTTCTTTGCATAAGTCTGTGTGACCAAAGTTACTTCTCCCCCTCTTCTATCCCCACGCCCCCCAAAAAAACCCTGATTAATACACAGCAGGATAGCTGCATGGTATCAACAGTGGTGGGTATGTATTAAAGCAGCAATAAATAGGGCAACGGCAGGGAGAACATAGAAATATGTTGCAGCACAATAAAATAGTTGTTTCATTGGTTGCATTAATTGCACAAAAACAGTAATCAGAGGTTGTATGCTTAAGTATGTCAAGAATGCTGCACTCTGACTTGAAGAAACTACTTTTATAACTTGGCCCATTTCCCCCACTGTAGCCACACTCAGCAGATAAGGGAACTCTCCAAACTTAAATGACCACGTTCCACATTTCGAGGTTCTGCAAAAACCAGCTGAGCTATCTCGAGGCCAGCTGAGGTCAGGCCAGCTGAAGTCAGGCCAGCACAGAGGGTGTGATCATCAACCTTCACGCCCATTTCAATGATACAGGATGGGCCCGACAGCACACCCATTGGCCACAGAATAAAGGGAGCCTCCTCCATCAGCCATGGATGAAAGTTCTGGAGAGATCCCCTGCAAACACAGGATAAAAAGCACAGGAGGCCTCAGGTCTCCTGCACTCTGCCCATTAGGTGATCCTGCAGCACGAGTGATCCAGAGCCTCTCCAGGGACGTGCCTCCTCTTCTTCACTCTCCACCCCATTCTCAGCACGGATCTCTGGCTGGTCCCTAAAGCAGGTATCTCCTGGGACATCATCTTGCAGGGCACAAGTGAAGAAGCTCCGAAATCCACAGCAAAAAAGCACAACTCCATAGCTGGCAAGGAAGGGTTAATCAAGGATGTCCATCTATCACTGGACTTTGGAGTGAAGGATCCTCATGACACAGATTGCTGAGACCATGAGAGCGCTAAACAGGTTCCAAGACACCTCCTTTCTCCTCAGACCTCCTCAAAAACGATACAGCCAGATGATGCTGAAGGGCAGAGACCAAAGATCAGGGAGCCCCAGCTGTACGTGTCCCAGAACAGGGAAAAGGAGGGCAGACCTCCAAGTGGTTGCATATTTATGCAGTAACAACAATGCTTGAGAAATTATTCATTGCAGGCAGCATACAGACACACAGTTCAGAAGTAAGTGCACTAAAGCACTCAGAGAGACACCCGTGTCAGAAGCAGGGTGCTGCGAGCAGAGGATGCGAGTGCTGCAGAACAAGTAGCAGCTCCTGACAAGCCTCAAGCCCTCTCTGCGGCAGCTCAGTGCCTGAGACCTCCAGGCAATACCAGGAGAATCAGGAAGGAGTGGTCCAAAGTACATTGTGGAGAGGCTCAAGTTTTGCAAAATTTTCATTGAACTGTCTCCCTTCTCTTCAATCAGCCTTCAGCAGAGTCCAAAAGCACTGGGAAGTGGCTGGCTTCCCAGCACTGGGATTAAAGTGTCCCAGTGCACTGGCAAGGAGAGATTACAGACAGTGGTAGGAAGCACCAGGCTGCAAGAGAAGTTTTCCCCTCTATATCAAAGCTTCCAAGGGACATCACTGATGAACTAAGGAAAAAGTGGCTCTGCACAAGAGGAAATCCTGTTGAAGTTGTGTTCCATGGGCTGCCCATGACCTCCACTTCTCCTTTTTGCTCTCCTTAAGTAAGGTGCAGCAAAGACTTTCAGGCAGCCTTGGAAACTGCCCATCGTGCCTCAGCAAAAGACTTAGTCACGAGATTGACTTTAGACACATCAAAAACACCCTTGATTTTAACAAGAGCTCCAGTACCTGCTTGAAGCTGATCATCATGCTTATAGGTTTTGCTGCCTAGGAGTGAATGGTGACACATCTTTACTCGAACAGGCACCAAAAGCTGTGGAGGACTGCTGCCAACTAGCACTCTGGTGCAGATGGGCATTCAGAGGTCCTGCGAGATAATAAAGAAACATGCCGAAGGAAATGTAGGTGGCTGTATCCACCCTAGCACCTTTCAAATCATCACACCCAAACTTCATTAATTAAAATAAGGATGTGCACTAGCCACAGCACATCTTCGCTGATTAAGTCAACTAGAGCAGAGCTTGCGGTAAGTAAAGGACAGCAAGATCTCTGATGCAGCTTTATTAAATGCAGTGTCTCCAGGCTGGGCTTTCAGTCAAAATCAATGTATCCAGGTGCTGCTATGGCTGTAATTTTACACATCATCTGAGCCATCCCTTCCCCACCAAGAGGGGAGGGATGTGCACTGTTGGCCAACACCACCCCCAGGCAGCCACCTATCCCCCATCCCTGCCCCTCCTCACCCCACTTAAACTACTCCACATCAGTGCTGCCACGTCCTGCCTACACGTTTCCACCACCAGCCAGCTACCAGCTCTCTTCTAGCACCCTGGCTCACAAAACACAGCTGGCCAAGAAACCACATTTTTATTTTCTGGCCATTTTGGCTCCCTGAACTTGCTTATTGTGCAATGAGGAAAGCACCTGTGCCACTGCAAGGAGGGGAGCAGGAACACATGGCCCTGATTAAAAGGATAGCTCAAGCTCAGAGCCATGCCTCCACCACTCGGCAGGGAAGCACAGAAGGGAAACAGGGCTGGCTTACAGCTAACTGGGCAAACAATACACGGATCATATACGGGATCAGTACCTTGGTCTGATTCACAACCACCCTGGTGATGCAGTTGTGTGACAGGGCAGGATGCCCCAAGCTGGAAGCACTGAAGACCCACTCTTACAAAACTGAAGCCGTACACAAGCATGAAAACATCACACGTGATATTCCCTTCCCACGGGTTTGCCATGAAAGGAGCAACGGCCTTCAGAGCAGCAGCCCCTTCGACATTAGTCAATATTTGATAGGATGGAATGGGAGAGAAGGGAAGAGACAATGAAGAGGAGACCTTTCACATTTTTCTTTTTTTTTTTTTTTTTTTTTTTTTTTTTTTTTTTTAAGATGCCCTGTCAGTCTATGGCCTTAATAAATGTTTGTGCCTCTCTTTATAATGTAAATGTCAGCTTTGCTGTGGATTGGAACCTCGGGATTACTGCACTGGCAGAATTAATGCATTAGACAAAAAACCCATAACATTTCATTATCCATTGTAAACTGCATGTGCCTTCACTCTAGGGAAACTGGAAATATCACCCAATTTCACTATCATTTTCTGTTAACTGACTGTTCTGCCGTGTATTCGCATACTAGCGCATTCAGTTTGATGATATATCAGTCTTCTAGTTTCTTTCTTCTTTCTCTACAATGCTGACTTTTTTAAAATCAATTTTAAAACCTTCTGGTTTTGTCTCTATGAAGGTACTATATTACAAAACCACTCAGCTGAAAAAAACTTACCCTGGAACAAACAAAATGCAGCGTATTTATCAAGCTGAAAACACACCAGAAAGAACCTATCCTGATGTCTGAACTAAAAGTAGAAGGCAACATGGAAGTAAGAAAATATCAGACACAACACGCAAGGCTTCAACTCATTTATAGGCACGCTAGGGCCTACGGTCAATGCTGAGGCACTGAAGAACAGGATCTGTTCCTTTCTGCGGTTTAAACTCCCTGTATTTTTCCTTCCCACTATTAGGCTGGCTGCAAATTCAAAGATCTGCATAAGCCACAGATTTTGTCTGTCTCTTTGAAAGGTCAAAAATTAGAAGCAGCACAAACACACATGACAAATAGGCCAGCTGGCAGCAATTTGGAGTGACCACATGGAGGAAGTGTGGAGAAGAAGGAGGGCAGGAGAGGAGCCTTTAAAAGCCTGGGTCATATGTATATTCCAAGTTACAGGGTGCCTCAGGGGAATTTTTTTATTTAATCAGTTTTGTATCTTTGCAAAGATTAGTGACCAACTATCCAGATTTATTGCTGTCATGTTTCCATAAACATTTCTGAATACACTTTCTTTGATAAAACATGCAGCTGCTGACATGATTTTTCATATAAACACTTCACTATGTATTCCATTGTGTATTTCAAAAAAGCCTTAACATTTTTATTTCTAAGAGACCACTCATTCTCCTCCTGAGGCTGTGGAGCATTGCCCTAGGACAGAGAAACAAAAGGACAAGTAAGCAGAGCAGGAGGAGGGTGGACAGGAGCTGCAAACAGATACAACAGTAAAAGTCTTTACCAAAACCTCTCTGGTTGTTACTCACATGGGGGCGTTACAGAAGTAAGTAGGAAGGCAGGGAAGCATTTGTTGTCCTGCGTAGCTTCTGGAATGGAAGAGAAAGATTAACAGGTCAACTTCAAACATCAAGTCAGATGCACACAGCTGGTGTTAATCTGCATGACCCTCATTACCTGCAACAGACCTCTGCCAAACTATGGCAGCCAAAGAGCTGGCCAGACTTTTATTACTAACATCACCTCAGCCTCTTAATGCAGGGGGGGAAATAATTCAAATCTAAATTGCTTCTCACTATTTGTTGCTGTTTTTATCCTGCCAGAGCCACAAAACCCAATTAAGTCGTTTTCCCTTTGGTTTGCAGTCGGTCAGCTCCAGGCACTCAGGGCTGCAGTATCTGGGGCTGCCAATCCTGCAGGGAACATTTACTTGTTTAAAAGCAACTCTTTCCACTAGACTTGGGTTTAGCTAATTGTACCATTTCTATTGATCTTGAGTTTTATAAAAAGCTTGGCTCCCGACTGCATGCTGTCAGCAAAATTAAGCTTGGGGGCCAAATCTGGGTTAGTCTGGCTCTCACAAAACAATAAACGGGAAGCACTGACATAGGTTTGAAGCGGTAAAACCGAACGCATTTAAAAAACAAAGCTCTAGAACGCCTGTCCAACTGTAGTAGTAAAAGATCACTTATACACAGAAAATATCAAAACAGCATGCTGCTCAGAGATTGGAAACCTGAGTTGATTGACGACTCCCTGAGCACCATCCAACCGAGATCTTCTACGTCCCTTCTTCCTGCCCAACCCTCTTCACATACCCTCCAAACACAGGTTTGCGGGAGGGACAGCTTGCTGACGGCTCACCATTTAAAACGGTTGTTTTCCCACAACAAGAAAACAGGAAGAGGAGAGCTTCCCCTTGCCATTCGACCCACCACAACGCACTGAGCCCTTTCAAAACCCTTGCGGGCTCCAAGCGCTGTAGATGATGTAACGTCATCAGACATCTGCCAAATAAATAAGCAAGCTCCGACGTGCCTCCCTCCAAACCTGCAAAGCAATTTCCATCCCAGTACGGGAACTCGTACCAGGGTTTAATACTCTCTTCGAAATACCCCCTTCAACAAAGAAAATCTGTGCCCGCTGCTACAGGAACATGCTTAATCCCTGTAAGCAGATGTCAGCCTCCAAAGCTGAGAAAACGACTTTGTTCTTTAGGATCAGGGAATGTAAAATGCAAGAAGTTGAAATGCCCTGATGAATTTGGTAACTTGAGCCCCGAGAGGAAGCACCTGCTTTCTGAATAGCCGCCCAATTAAAAGCCCACCGCTGTTTCATGCATCCATAATTCAATGTGAATGGTCTTTTGCTAGTTGACAATATATCAGCTATGGTTAAAGAGCAACACAGCTGAAAAAGAAAGGAGGGAGCGGCTGAGAGCCAACAGCCTGAATCCCACAGCATTGCCCCGTGCAGCAGCTCTCAGACAAAAACTTCCCTGAGCCAGGGCTGCTCCATGAGGATCCACAAACTCCACACAAGCTCCACCAGCCACCCTGGAGGGATGCCACCTTCACATTTGCTAAGAGAGGCTCCCACCGGTCACTGGGCCAGGACAAAGTCATTCGGCCATTTACCAAAAAGTCTCATTTACCTTGTGTTGGTTGTCACTTTGTCTCAGCACAGACAGGTTTTGAAGAAAAAAATGCTTCCTTGTAAACAGGTGGAAACTCAGTTAAAAATAGGGTCCCACACACACACCTCATGGAGCAAGGACAACTTGGCAGGAGAGGGATTGTGTCTATAGGGAGTTCAGGCAGGACCAGCAGCAGATGAGCAACCTTCCTGGGAAATTTTATCTACATTACTACACATGCATGAGGATATCAGTTTGGAAGTCTTAAAACACGCTGGCATGAATCCTAATGATGGCCAGAACTGTCGCTCTGCTATGGACAAAATCTGCGTCGATACCCATGGCTGGGCCAGGCGCTTCCCCCGTTTCCCACCACCTCCGGAGGGGTACGGAAAGCCTCGGGGAGATGCTGCACTGGCCTTGGTCCAGCGCTCAGGTCAGCAGCGGTTTCGGAGAGCTCCAACTGCTGCCCAGACGGTGCAGACCAGCTCCTTGGGCACGCTCACGCCAAACACTGGCAGCCCACAGGGAGCACGTGCACCAAAATCCTTCTCCCGCCCCACAAAATCCAGCCCCTGTCCCAAAACCAGCTCCCTCTAACATGAGGCATCTCCCTCCCTCACCTGGCTAGAGGCTGAAGAGCACAAGCGACAGACACACGGACCATGAGCCAGACCAAGCCCAGACCAGACTTTTATCCATCCAGGCCAGCAAGTGCCTATGACAAGCAGACCCCAGGCTTCCCAAACCAGAGAGCAACAGCAAAAAAAAGCCCGTCCCCCTTCCCCATCCTTGAGTCCCTCTTGCAACAAAACCAGGGTCAGAGGCAGCCCCCACTTTGTGCCTGCTGCCACCAGCCATGTCGGGAAGCAAAAGTGCTGTGAGCAAGCCAGGAGGTGTCCTGTAATTAAACACGGCACCGAAACACATACATGTAAAGAGGACAAGTTAAGATTAGGCAGACAGCCTCAGTTCTGGCATCTTCTACATTTAGCATGCTTAAAACTGTGGCTTCGATAATATGTATTTAACATAGAGGTTGAGATGCGCACAGTTTTTACTGTCTTTTGAAAGGCCCACAGAAAAACAAATAAAAGCATTTTTTAAAAAATTTAAATTTTTCCATGTAAATTAACCAAAGTTCACCTAGAAGATCTACAAACAGTTCTTACCTTTTTTATTTTGTGTAAGAAAAATCTGTGATACCTGACTACACTGAGGTCAGAGTGCTCCTGTTTTCTTCTCCCAGGACTCCCCTTAATTGGCGCTCCAGCCTTCTTAGGGATCCATTTTGTCTTATCTGCAAAGGCCTTTTCTTCTCTTTTGCTGTTCTAGAAGCTCATAGTGAAACCCAAGCATCCCCAACAACTACTGTAAATCCCCGGGCCTTTTTTCTGATTTAAGAATGGCTGCGACAGTACGGTATCACCATACTGTACTTATCCTTGAAAACATGTAACTCCAATTCAACAATCCTATTACATATGCTTCTAGCATTTGTATAGAAGAGATTTAGCTCTTAGCTCTCCGTTGCTTTATCTCTTCCTGTGTTTGCCAGTGCAGAAATTATCTCAGGCTATAGACAGGTCACGTCCAAATGCTTCTCCTATCTCGCTGCAAATCAGGGGAAAAAAAAAAAAAAAAAGCAACTGTCACGTAGCTTGCACTACCCTGTCAAGCTCCCTAGCTCAGTTTTTAATAGCCACCCCTCTGAAGAGCCAGTTAGGCTATCTCCCTAGCGTCCCATCTCTAAGCGATGCTATCAAAAAGATAAGTTGTGCAATCAAGGGGTCTGTTCAGTCCCCTCCGGAGAGGCGCAGGGCAGAGGGAACCCGTGTCACACTCGTAAGGATCAGGGTCGCTCCCGAAGTGTTGGCAGCATGAGTCGAACAAGCTAAAGGGCAAAGAGCCCATCTAGAGCAGAGCAGTAAGAAAGGGAGCTCCCAAAAGCAGAGATGGCAAAAGAACAAAATGAGGGGACAACAAGAAACACGGACACATGCACAGACGGAAAAAAACACCTTCTATATTTCTGTGACTTGCCCTAAAACTTGGTGGTAGGGTAAAACCACACCAGCATACCACACTGCTGGCAGGGGGAAATCATCCCGTCCTGCTCTCTTCTGGCTCTGATCCCCTAAACCTGCACGTACGTTCTTACCTCACAGGCACTGCCAGATGCCCATGCCCCTTTCCATGCCCAACGCTATTTGTGCCAACTCACTGCTTTTGTCAGCAAAATGAGCCACCACCGAGCTCTCTCCATCTCTCAGCAACACACCCACCTCTTGCATTAAAAAAAAAAAAAAATTTAGAGCTAAAACACTTCTGTTTCATTTTTCCCAAGTGCACTGTTCCTACAGGCCTATCCTCCGTGATATACGTATACGTTTATTGAATAATCACCTCCTACATCTAATACTGAAACCCTGTTTTAATGCTGTTTTGCCATTCACCTGCCAGGGATGTCCTCTCTCTTTCACTGCAGTACCCTCTTCCGTACTCCGCACTGTTCCGTGCTCTTGCCCAAGACCTGTCTCTTGCCTCATCTGATTTTTCCCTCATATCACACCTCCAACACATTCCTGACAACTAATAGTTTAGTCACTACTAGCAAGTCTAAACCCTGGCTATGCAGTGTTTGCCAGCGAGACAGCTCTATCTCCGTGAGAACATCAGCCCAGCTTCCTAAATATGCAGCTCTCAGCAGGTCTGACGCTGCAGCCCAGGGACAGCCCACGGAGCAGGCAGCGCTCTCGAGAAACTTGCCCTTTATTTACAAGCATTAATGCAATAGTGGCATTTACAGATGCTTTTGACTCATCTTGCAGCCGCTCCACTCCAGGAGCACTAACTGGAACACACACTGAAAGGAAAGGAAGGATTAAGACAAATGGGATCTGCAAGGTGGCTTTGTCTGTGCTGGTCACCCCACCAACTAAATACTGACAGCAAAACTAGAACTGAAGGGCAGATGTCACTCAGAGTACACTTTCACTATTAATTCAAACCAAGACCATGAAAGGGACAGCATGACACAGGGCTGCACGTTCCCACTGGCTCCTTCATGCCACCTGAGCATGGCTGCACCCACGTGTCAGCCAAATCAAGCTGCCCAAAGACGCATCTGATGAAACCAGGTCGTTTTTCGGCCACGTGGCCTGGGACCGCTGGTACCGACACAGCGAGGCAGTAGGAACACGGGGCCCAGCAAAGGAAGAGGGGGAATAACACCATCCCTTCAACAGCAACTCAGTCCTGAAGCATTAAAAAAAAAAAAAAAATAAAAAAAAAAAAAATAATAAAAAAAAACACCAAACCCCAACAAACACCCAGATGCTCAAGAAAGTAATTGTTATTTTTTTTCTGAAAAGTAAGCCAAGAGAAACAGGGAGCAGGCTGCATCAGCCCCAGTCACACTGCCTCAACACCAACGCTGCTCAGAACGGTTTCTTCTGAGTTTTTCCCAACAGGCTCTAAGGCAGATTGCTGGTTTGGCTCCAGCACCCCTGGGGAACACCCAATCTTGTCCTGCAAACATAGCATCCCACCCCACAATGAGCCATTTCCATTAACCAAGCCTGACTTTTGCTAATGACATTGCCCTACCAAAAACTTTTTTAAAAAGGCTACAAGGTGCCTAGGAGCAATCCCAGCCTGCTCTGCTGAGCTGCGTCTGCACCCTCGCAGCACCGTGAGCTCCTTTAACTGTGCTGTTTTGCTCTGCCCCCGCAGTCGGACCCCGAGGTGTGCCTTCTGCAGCCCCTCACCCCTGACCCACCGCTTCCGACATCCGCTTCTCATCCTCTTCCTCTCCCTCTCTTATCTAGCACATTCCCACCAGCCACAAACCCAGCCTTTGTCTTCTCCTCTGAGCAGCGCTGATCCCTATGCCCTCTTCCCACCCCTGCTCCCCCCGGCCACTCCAGCCTATTAACTGCACTGTGGTATTCAAACACCATAAAGTTTAGGAACATATAAAAGCCTCGAGAGGGGGGGGGAAAAAAAAAAATAGCCATTGTGTGTATGCCAAGCGGTTTAATTTAAAACACAGCTTATAGCTGAATCCAGACATGGGCCATTGCAGATACAGTCCTTCTCCCCTCGCCTGGCTGCTGGCCACGTGCCACCGCTATGCCTGCTTTCCTCGTGCCCTCCTCTACGCCTCCCCAAGGTGCCAGCTCTTCGCCGTCTGCTTCACCTCTTGCCCGGCTCACCCCACGCTGCCTGCCTGCCTTTCTCACGGCTCCCACTGCCCATCACCCTTCCCAACATCGCTCCTCCAACAGCCGCATGCCCGCACAGCCCCGACTCCAAGGGGGCCTCCGGGCAGTACCGCAGCACAGGTGTTGGGCAACAGGACGGCAGCAGCAGCTATAAACCATTTCACTGGATTCCTGCCTTCCTACCACATCGAAACAGCAGCTTCTCCGGCCAGCACCGATGTTACCGCAGGCACGCCGTGCACGCCAAAACGAGCACACATTCCCACCACAGAAGCAACGCGGTGCTGGAGGGGCTCACCCGGGGGCACGGCAGACAGTCATCAAATGAGGCCATGGCGAAAGAAGCTGAACATCCTCAGAGATACACTGCGACTTGAACTGAAGCATCACAGGCCTCGGGGAGAAAGTACGTGACATGCCGTGACTGCTGTCATGCAAAAGACCAAACTCGATCAGGGTCTTCACCTTTGGTTTCTGTTCTGCAAGCGATTCTCCAGAGCAAGAGCAGCCCTTGCACAAATGCCTCTGGCTGAACAAGCTCATCTGTGCTCACAGCACAGAGCTTGCTTTCACAGGTACCTCCGGCAGATGCCCACCCAAAGGAGATTCCCAAGGGTTCCCGACAAAGAGCCGCAGGTGCAGATGATCATCACCAGGTGCAGATGATCACCACCACCATTCTGTCCTTAAGCTTCTGCAAATCTATGTGCCAAAGAGGGCAACCTCCTCTCTTCTTGCATGTTCAGCTTTGCCTTCAAATCAGCCTCCCTGATGTTACTGCTTCTCTTTCATTACTGCTCTTTTTGTCTCCTGGTCCTGTCCACAGCTCTGGCCTTCTTATTAAGCTGTTTGCTACACTACCAACATTACTTTCTCTGTGCCCATCCAGCCTTTCTCTTCCTTCAAACTCACTCTTTGAATCAGTTCCTCCAAAAACACCTTCTTCCAGTTCATGTTATTGCTTTCGTTATGATAGGGCTGCGAGATCTGACTTCGCACAGGACTGAGCACATCCCTTCCAGACCAACGTGGCAAATAAATCCTCTCAGAACACGTGCAACAGCATCAAAGTGGCAACATGCATGATGTTCCTGCACCAGATCACTGTTTATACACATACACACACACATAACCAAGGTTGTAAATGCTTTCTGAGAGGGAGGACAGACCAGAAAGCTCTTCTAACCTACGCAATTCTACAATTCCTGTCATCTTTTTGCAAGCAAAATAATAAAGACTAGAACTGGAAGCAGCACTGCTCACTTGACCGTACAGCAGAGGTCTTCTCCCAGCTCTGCTGTTGTGCCACAGTGTGACCTTTGCTGTGACATTTCACTTCAAAAAAACCCAAAAACAAACAAACAAACAAAACCAAAGAAACAACAAAAAAACCAACAAAAAACACAATTCATTCCCACTAAAGCCAATATGACGTCAAAGGTCTTCTTTTGCAGTGCACCTAGTAATCTACCAATGAAAACTGATGTAAATAAGTAGATAATTGCAACTATGCTTAAGACGGAGGAACATCACTACAGTATAATGTATTATTATTGTATCACCTGAAAAAAAATTTGTAAATATAAGCCAACAGTAAAAGTCCTTACTGCTCAGAAAATATTTCATACTTTCCCCTTCCTTCACTTCTGTTTGATAGGAGGGTTGACTTATGTAAATATGCTATTTAAATGGGGCATTTTTGACAGCAATTTTGACAGTCTCCTGAAGAGACCGGAGCTGGCCATGACCAGGGGCGCACAAACCAGAGACAGGAACGCAGGCTGGAGGCTGAACCCCTCGGCCCCATCCCAGCACACGGCCACAGGAGCAGAAGGACAGACTATGGCTACCGGGTCCACCAGCACCACGGCAGTACCGAGCACCGCCGCTGCCTCTTCGGCACCGGGAAGACAAAGGTGTCGTCACCAAACAGACCTGGCAAACTAAATTCAGGAACCTCTCTTGGCACCAGCTGAGATGTAGATAAGGACAAGGAGCTCTGAAGTCTACTTTCCTGTAGAAAGCAAAGTTTTACTGTGGTACAGAATTGCAGGCGCTGTCCTGTTTTCAGACCTGAAGGTGCCCGTGACTTCCACCGGCATTCTCCAAAGGGACAATTTTGCCCCTAAAAAGTGGGGAGCTCTTCAGCTAGCAGCAGTAAGAGAGAGATGATGTTTAGTTTGATAACGTGACTGTCAGTGGGATTTTGAAATGTCACTCCCACACCTAGCAGATGCAGTTGGCTCATTCCTCGTTTTAGAAAAATGTACTGAAGTTCCTTTTGTAATTGATGCAAAGTGAAGGCTGAAGCTTTATTTTGGAAAAAAAAAGCCCAACCTCTCATTCCCTTTCAATTTAAAGGCATTTTAATTAATTCTTTTGAATATATTTAAACTGTTCTATCCTTTTCAAAGACGCTTGTGCAAGGACAAGCTATCTCCTTAAGTAAAACCCATATGGCACAGAGTTGAATTAAAAATGCCAAAAACCAACACAAAAGCACGAGATGATGTTTCAGGAAGGTAGATCCTCCACCTGTCATCGTTCTTGGCCCTAACTTTGCCAAAACATACATCTGTGAATAACTCTGGAAGGACGACCAAGACTAATGTTTGTATAATGGGAGCTTGAAAATGTAACTTGTTTTTAAACAAGCATGTAAGACAAATCACAACTGGAATGACAGTCTAAAAAACAAGTGAGAGGAGACAGCAAAAACCTGTGGGAGAAAAATGATATGAGTTCCAACTAGTCTGGGTACCTTATCTTACAAGTGAGGTCATCTAATAATTTGAGTACCAAAACTAATCTATTAGCTGAGCTGGGTTTTTTTTTTTTCAGTATCAATTTTCAATCCATATAAAAATTGTCCCTTAAACACCATAAACCCACATACACTCTTCACATACTCTTTACCCCTTCAAACTTCTTCCCCTTCTTCGGACAAATGCACCTGGAAGAAGAGGAAAGCCCTACAAAACAGCCCCAAATTCACTGTATCTTGAATCCAGGATATATGAAAAGAAAAATTTATTCCTGAGTTAACATTTCACTTGGGAATAAATCTTTGATTTTTATCCTGTGGCAACTAAATCTCCTCTCCCTGGAAGTCCTGACGTTGAACTTCATGAAAACTGGACCAGGCTGCTAGGAAAACTGCCATGACATTTTCTAAGGGCCCAGATCTATACACCCATATGCTGGTCTTTAGCTTCATCAGCTAAACGTATTGGATGTGTTTCTTGAGGTTGGAACCGCATTATTTACCCTCTGTTCCATCATGAGAAGTTTAAAAGTGAGCTCAATTGGTTTTTCTATTTGTCCTAAAACTAAGGCAGTGATCACTTTATCATCAGCGTTAAATTCAGCTTGTTCTTAAAACTCATCACAGTTCTCTAATGTTCTTCTGTTTTCACAGGGAGGTTTGGTCGAATTTTCTTGAGAAAACTGGCTATATACAAATATACCAGCCCATGAAACGGTCACTAACATTTCGTAGAGAGAGGAAAACAAACATACCCTGTACCAAATTCTGTGCAGTTGTCATCCTCCATTACACAAACACTTGGCAGGCTTCCATTATAAAATTTATGCACTAAAATTAGCTCTCACAATTGCAATCAATTGCGACAATCAAGCGTAAGTAATTAAAAAAAAAGGTGAGCATGTTATAGCACTACAGTGCTTGCTCTATTTATTTATAATTATGTCCAATACAGTCTTTCTATCCATCATTCATAAGGCTGTAAGCACACAACCCGTAAGCAGAGTAATTTCTCAACAAGAAGCTTCCTTCTGCGATGCCCCAGAACGTTTCCCTGTGATTTTATTTTTGGCACTCTCTCCCCATCTTGGGGAAGGAGGTTGGGAAGGGACCCTGCAAACTCTCCAGTGCAGAAGATGCCTGCCTCCATCTCCTCACACCCCGGCTTTATCCAGCACCTCTTGGGCTGCTTCACGTACGTGTGCACGCACCCCCTTTTCCTTGCCTCTGTTTCCGCAGACAAGTGACCTGGGCACCGCTACCCTCTCTGCCCTTCCTCGCCCAGGACACATCTGCACGGTGCTAAGGGAAGGGATGGTGCAGCTCTGCAGGATCCTCTCAGGGAGAGCCTGTCCCTGTCTCTATAGATTCTTCCCAGGGCTGAATCCCATCTCCAGTGCTGGCTGTCAAGTAGCAGAGCACAGGGGCTTTCCAGGAGGGACAGGTCCCCAGAGCAGCACCGGGGTTGCCTGTCACTGTAAAAACTTGGAGAGCGGCGACGCCCACATCACCACCTTGAAAATGTGAGTCTTATTTTCTCACTACATTGTGGGGAGGGCTTAAGGGTTAAAAGCCATCTCACCAACCAACAGCGAAGCGTCAGGAACACTCCTCAAAAAGATGTTCATGACTGTGAATGACTTGCAGACAACAGTGTCTTTCAGACAACCACAACTACACAGTGGCTTGGTTGATATGCATTTTTTTTTTATCATCCTCTGACGCAGATGGTACATACTGTGTATGGTATGGTGCCAGAGCAGAATTCAAAGTTACAGGCAGCTTTGTACAGATTTTTCTCCCTTGAAACAACAACTCATGAAACTAGTAATAAATGTTATATTGTTTGGAACGAAAAGCAGATAATGTATATAAACTTCTGGAAACTAAACCCATATGGCAAGAATACGCTTAAGAATACAGAATACTCCAGAGGATTCAAATAATGAAAAAACCTTCTCTGTGTAATTCAGTGTAAACATTACATATGATTGTCTCTTCTCTCCCACATGCATACAAGCAAGTCAATGTCTGGCATCCCACTGTAATCTGAGGAGTCCTCCATCTTCTATACTAACAATCTATGTAACTTCTGGCCCCCAAGAACCTACATCTTGCATGTCATCTCACATTCAAACTGAATTACCTACCACCATTTTAATTCACTTCTGGCTTTCGGGTTTGTTTTTTTTTTAAACAGGTCACAGCTGAATTATAAGGGAATACAGATTGATAAACAAGCACAAGGTATTAAAGGAACATTTTAGTTTCGCAGAGAGGAGCAAGAAAAGCTTGCATTGTACAGATTGATCAAATCAGAAGCAAAGCCATCCAGTACTACACATTTGTCAGCCTTCCTCAGTTCCTAACAGCAGATGCTCTTCTGACCCAGACCTATCAGACTGAAGAGAAAAAACAAGCGTAAACTCATCATTCTTTGTATCATCTAAAAGCTATTTACAGTGGCAAATGTGAAATAAATTAAGCCATTTTGGACACAACAGAGAGCCCACCAACACAACTTTAAGAATTTTCCATGGATGTCACTTGGCTTTGGTCCAAGCCCATAGTGTCATTTCTCACTGACATCCTTTTGCACCATGAAATCTACATTCACGATTCACATCAGATAAAGCCAAGGAGGCCTCTCAACAAAATGTCCAGAGACCCAGCTGACTCTTTGGCAAAGTCCACCATAAAAAAAAAAAAAAAAAAAAAAAAAAAAAATAAAGTGTATGAGCATGATCAGAAATGGATTTAGTATAATACTGGTTCATATGACACTAAATAGAAGCTAGTATCTAGCACATCTTGCCTTTATTTTATTTTTTCATCAAACACACCTGTTCTTCCCATTCAAGATGAGGGCTAAGCTATTTAAACTGACAAGTTACTTTGTGAGCTATTTCCCTTAGCACACAAACAAGCCCAGGCAAGGGAAACCATCCCTCCAAAACATGGCTGCTCCCCAGAGACAGTGCAGGGGGAAATTTGTAGAGTAAATATGCCGCGTGACTGCAGAACAAGCCTCACACCCAGCCTTTCAGCACAGTGATTGCTTTTCCCCCTCCCCTTGGAAATGCACGTTGCAATGGGTTCTACCATCAAACTCGCATCAATCCAGCTTTTTTTGCTCACAGACTGAGCCGCAGAGACTGAACCTGCAGGTTCAAGTTGCTGCGCCCCTCCACCCCTCCAGGCAAACCAGCCGGCATCAGAAGGTGGTGACTGTCAAAAACGATACTGGAAAACAAGAGCTAGAAAAACATCTTTTTTATATGAAAAGTCTTTCAGTTGAGGGATGAAAGTTTCTTTTCAAAGGAGAAGAGAAATCCCAGAAGACCCATCCATCCCATGGCCATTCACCTGGGAGAACCAGGCGTGTCTTGGGAAGAAGAGCAGGAACCTGAACCTGGGCTCCCACTTTCCAGCCAAGCCCCTCAATCACTGCCAAGGCAACGCTCATTGTTCCAGTCCAGAGTGGCTTCTTTACTCCCTCTTTGATTCAAATTCAGTTTTAAACCCAAGCATAATGACAACATTTCTGAATTCTCCAAATTTTATAGGAGAGCATTTACATATTCAATGCAACTGCAGTTAAAAGTTATGCACAAAACACAGGGGTGATGTTAAGTTATTTAAAATTCCTCATTTTGAGTTTGCATTAAGAGGAAAAACAGCTAGGGAAAGGTTTTGAAAAATATATGAGCTGTAAGGGACAGTTTTAAATATAGCAAAAAAGGAGATGGTTAGAGGAAAGGATTTGGAGGAGAACTGAAGCTGATAATCAGGAACGGGAAATATAACAACATGCCAGACTGCAGAATGCCCTCCAAAAGCAATGAAAAGATAATCACTGCAAAAAGCATTGCCACAGCAGAAGATGATCAGCAGCTGAACACACCTCTATAAATTCTCATGCTCCTGCAGTGCTACGGAAATGCAATGATACCCAAAATACTGGAATAGTCTTAGACTGGAGAGATAGGGAAAGGAAAATGGCCACACTCTGAAAGTATCTTAAAAAATTTCCTGTGTTGACTAGCACAAAAAACAAATAGTAGCAAAGACTTATATACCCACATTCCCAGAAGAGAAGGATCTCATTACCTGGCCATCCCACTCCTCAGCCTAGGAAGCGTGCTGCCAAGCTGCTCCAGGTATCAGGGGCAAAAGGTCCAAGAGCAGCCACTTAAATAGCTAAGTTCAAACCTGGCCTGGCCAACGCAGGCACTACACGTCTTTCAAGATCAGGTGCTCACTGAGCAGATGACTGTTCAGATAACAAGCTGTAAACAAAATCATACACATGGATACACAGAAGAAATACTTTGGCTTCAAAGGCATTTTTCTTCAGCACGTAAACATTGCAGGAATTTCTCTCACGTCTCAAATAGCACTACTCTGTGCACAAAGTCAAGTCCACTCATGGCACAGTCTATTTTCGTTTGACCATTAGAAACAAAACAACAGCCTTTAACCACTCAGAGAGACTGCAGTGTAACATCCTGAAGTTCAGAGATGCTCTGCAACGATGGGATAAGCTATTTCTGGAAATCTATCTGGTTGCTAGGGCAAATTCTTGTAATGATACGCACCATCCACCAAGCAGGATCTGGTTTGCCAGTCAGGAGAGGAGGAAAAATTAAGTTGAGAGATGACTAACTGGGGTAATGTGAGAAACCAAATGAAACGCCATGCTATACAGAAACACGGTTAGGGCTTTCATCAAGACTCAGCTGAACTCCTACGTGAAAAACGCCTGGTTGTTTTGAGCCAACAGAGCCTAGATCATAGACTTGAAAGAAATTTCAAAAGCTTGTACAAGGCATCCTGCTGCCCCCAAGGCAGGATTAACTATATCTAAACAGTACCTTATGCAGGGCATACCACTACTGAATCATAAGCATTTGTTCATACGACTCTCTCCTATCAATATTATTTGTCTTTTACACAAGGCAGTAAATGAGGCAGACAGAAATGAAGCAGTTAGTCCTCAACTGCACACTAAGTCTCCTGCAAAATTAGGAAATAATTCCAGATGCTCAAAAACCCACAAATAACTGACAGATCCTTTTTCTAGGAGCTGTATGCATGGATACCTTCTCATTTTCAAAATTACTGGAGCCTTGGTTCACATCAACCTGTTACACATCTGGATAGTCTTACATATTTCATAAAAGACCATGACAGTTTTTCTATCCAAATTCTAAGCTTTCAGCTGAAGAAAAGTCTTTTGAAAGTTAACAGGGCAAATATGGTAAAGAAAGGACAAAGGGAGGAGGAAAGCGGGTTATAAACTATTTTCCATTTTCTCCATGAACAGTGAAGAATGGAAACTTGCGTGCTAATGTTCAAAAACACCAGGTTTGGATGACGCAAACTGGAAAAGGTTGCATAATTTATACCTTACTGCCATATCTTCTGGTCAGCTTTGCGCTGAACTGCAACTGAGATTATAAGAAAGCATGCAGATCAAGTTTAGGAAACTGCCATACTCTTCTTGGTAGCTGAGTGCTTTGCGTGTCAGAAGAAAGCTTCTGTAATTAAAATAATATCTCCCTTACAACTGAGAACAGAGAATATTTAATTAGGCTTTAAACTGTTGAGGAGAGGCTTATATAATAATCTCACTTAGGCATCAGAGTCAAATGAAAAGTGCCTACCATGACTTAGCTGAACTTAAGTGTGTGTACCTCACTGGTAACTACTCCCAACACAACCTGGCATTAAAACTGAATTCGTGTGCTCTTTTCCTCCATTTTGACTTCTGAAATAAAAAAGGTTCAAATTGATGAGAGATTTAGACACTGCAGAGACCATGAACTAAGTGAAATTCATTAAGCCACCAAACTTAAAGATTACTGCTGTAATCAGTAGGAGCGAAGCTAAGAGCAGAATGACCGCTGAGACTGAAGCTGAAACCTCTGCCACAGGCAACCGACAGACATCCAGCGGGGCAGACACCTCTGCCGCAGTCCTGGGCACGTTTCACAGGCCTCTGGTCGGCAGGGGTTGCAACTCTCTTTGCTGGAATAACCACGAACCAGGCAACGTACGAGAAACCAATTCGTTCTTCTGTGCCAACACAGCGTACCCCCAGCCTCTACCTTTACGAAAAAGCAGTTTTCAGATGAAAGTCCGTCTGACTCATTTACCTTTGGGCTGCAGATTCCTCACGTACACGTGTGTGACATAGGGACCCCCTGCAAGGGTCGTCCCTGCCCATAGGGTGGCACAGCCCTGGCAGAAGGTGTAGATGTGGGGCTCCAAGGGACAGGCCAGCACACCAAACCCGGCAGCAAACCCTCCCCGTTTCTACTGAACATGCAGAGATTCGATACCGCTCCGAGCTGAAGAGGCGGCCCTCCTTTTGCTCCTCTGCTCAGGAAACAAATGAAGTCTGACTCAATGGAGCATTTGAGCAAGTAAAGATAAGGACCTAGCTGAACTATTCAGAGTTCAAACTGCAGCTGCCTTGAAACTCTTATCAACCATAGCACCAAACACAAGGTTTTGTGCTCCTCCAGCTGCCTCCCAAAGACCTCTTCAAATGGGACTGATTTGTGAGCAGGATTTCCCCGTCGAGTCACACAAACCTGGCAATTCTCCACATCCACAGTGCGTCCTGCTGCATGAGTGCCAGCTGAGTCGCCTGCAGCACTTGGAAGCAAAGCACAAGAGTGAGGCACTCCCGAGTTTCTGCAGTGATCCAGAGATGCTACTCAGGCCCTGTAAGGACCATACTGTGCATGTGGGTACACACAGGCAGCAGTTTAAGAAACAACCTTGTTCACTTTAGGTGCTGTTAAAGAGGCTCATGCTTCTAAATAACTCAGTTTTGAAAAATGGGGCTTGAATACCATTGAAACCTAAGATCATAAAGAGAAAAACACATGTGCACATGCTCCTAAGAAACCAAACAGCTTTTCAAAACAGGATTTCTCTGACATGCTCCCAAAGCAAACTTTTTTACTTAAACTGTCATCAACTGAAGAGCAGGAAAGAGACTTCAACAAATTTGTCAGTAAATATTCCCATTCTACACAGGTAAAAACATTTGCACAAAGAAATCCAGTAACTTCCTAATCTAATAAGATGCCATTACACATAATATAAATTATAATATCTATACACGTGGTATTTGTATATGAACATATACATGTATCACAATGCATAGCTTCTCACAAACAACTTCAGGAGAGAGTTTGGTCATATGATGACCTACCTCAGTGAAGGAGTAGAGAGAGGACTAAAGGGGAAGATACTCTAATCCAAGTGAAACCCAACGCAGTCAGGAGACTCAATTTATTGACAAAGAGAGGGAATGAGAAGACCCAGCTTTTATTTCCTGCAGCATTGTTTCCTTCTGGGCAGCCCCACTACGCCTCCCCAAGCCTCTGCTGCCCCTTCAGTTGTTGTCCTTGCAGGCAGGCTGGCAGCTGATTTGCAGAAAGGGCTCACCTTTGCTATGGGTGTGAGCACTTACCTGCATTAAGGTCCTCATCTCCCTCCAAAGGGCCCTGTAGATAGATAAACTGGCTTCTCTTCTCTGCTTCCCACTGAAGGGAATATGGGTTAATAAACACAGGGAAGGAATCCGCCTGTAGCTTTACTAGACTGCAGAAATGGTTAAAATTTTCCTAGAGCAGCAGGGAGCTTGTGGGGGGACACAAAATGCACAGCTGCACAAATGTAAGATTAGGGAAGAAGGATGGAAGGTACTAGGAGGTCTGAAATGTTTTTAGTGAGATGTATACACAGGCTCACCCAGCCTCCTGACAAGTTCTCTGATTTTAAAAGGCGCTTTAATCTGCCTTAGATCTATATAAACAAAGATCATAGAAACAATTGTATATAGCAGCCTGCGAAAGAGGAATACTGGTTTAATCCTTCACTTTGTAGCTTTATGTTGGAGAGGAGGGAAGAGAAGGAAAAGGGGAAGTAAAGTAACCACGCTCACCATCGCGGCTCGACGTGAACAGGCCTGTTTCTTTTGTTACTTTGGGTCACCGGGATAATTAAATCCTTTATAATAGTCACCAATCCGCGTCAGACAGCGCGTGTAACTGCGAGCCAACTCCTGTAAGTTGCACAAAAGAGCTGCTACGTATCGCAAAATAGCCTCTGCGCCTTGCTTGGTGCTTTCAGGAGTGATTCTGGCACCGCCGTACCACACCAGTTGGCCAGACCCACGGACAGCCTCAGCCCACACTGGCTGTGGAGCCCCGCACACAGAGCCCCGGTGCCGTTTGGGGAGCAAGACGGCACTGCGGTGCCTGGGGTACAGCCTGCCCCGTGCTGCCTGGGGGACCCTGCTCTTCGACCACAGCTCGGACGCTGCACGTGTTTTCGGAGGAGTGGGGGAGTCGATGGAAAGGTCAGTCTGAGTCGCTGCACTTGTTTCCACTCCTCCTCCCCCAGCTGCAGAGTTTCTAAATTTATCTGGGTTTTTAGGCTCGTTGGCTTTTATTGCTGTTTCTTAAAGAAAAGCCCAGCTTTCACACTACAAACTACAGGGCTGAAATCCCCAGACAAGTTTAGTAAGTGCTTTTTGCAATTTGCCTTTGCCCTTATTCATCCAAGTGTACATCTTTAAGTGCCTCCTACAAATCTAAGACAGAAAATGCGCTTAGGTTTTTTCCCCATTTCCCCCTCCCTGTACTGCTTTAATCAAAACGCGCCAGCCAGCTACACCCAGCAGACGCGACCAGCACCACTTCGTACAGATCGCACTCCACAAGTCACATCAGCGGGGTGCAGCCTCAACCAACACCCCCCTCCCTCCCCAAATCCTGACCTCTGCTACTCGGAGGTCTCCGACTCAGGGATGCCAGAGGGCAAGAAATCCCGCTTCTGTGTGACAAGACATTGTTAAAGGGAAAATTCCTTGGGTTTTTTTTTTTTGTTTGTTTGTTTGTTTTTTTTTCTCCTCAATCCTTGACAAGGAGATCTGTGTGTGTATGGCCCACAGCAAAAATAATCCTATGCCTACCGAAATCAAACAGGAATTTACTGACCAGCTCTCACGCACTGCAGGGACCAAGCCAAAGCCTAGAAACTTGCACCAGCTGTCCCATGACAATGTAACACCTTTTCTATTTTAGTTTTGCTTAAGTACAGGAGGGGGGGAAAAAATTAGTGAAAACGTGTTTAACTAATAACTGGAAACTTTCTGTTAAACTAATCAGAGTGCTATACTTGGGTAGGGGTGTGCTACGGCTTCCCAGGACGCAGTAACCAACCAAACATAACCCACCACCAGCTCCTAGCAGGATCAGCCACTCGGCTGCGACAGCACACATCTGTTAGCGCTGGCAATTTACAACTGGAAAGTATTAGGGAGGGCTGATTAATTGCTACAATATGAAATTGCCATGCCTTCATTTTACATTAGCAGCTTCGCAGCTAGCAAAAACCCGAGGGAAAACCAGAAGAGGGGGAGAGTCGGCAGGAGGAGAAAGCAGCCTCTCTCAGACATGTCCAGGTCCAGGAGCATCCTCAGAGGATGCTCCCTTTTCAGCAGGGCTTCAGCTTTCATGAGACACAAACAAGGCCTCCACACTTTCAGGCTGCGCAGAAAACGCCATGGGTGGGAGCTGACACAGCGATGTCCTCCAGAGCCTCCAGACAGCCCCAGTGGCCCTGTCCACCATGGGGGAGGCTGGCGGGACGGTGCCCCAGGGGCATGCAGCACTGCAGAGGGACCACCACAGACACCAGATGGATGGAGGCAACACCATCCATCCTCCTTCCTCACCTCCCTCCTCTTCTTCCTCTCCAAAAAGGATGGGTGAGGGTTATGCAGTGACTCCAAGGCTGCGAACCTTTCGCTTCGCGCCCCCCTCCCCATCCAGCCCTGCTGCCACGTGTAGGGATCAGACACCTTAAAAAGTTGAGACCGTCAAGAGCCACCTTCGCCTTACCAGAGCGCAGGAGCGGACCCAAGCACACGCACCTGGTTGGGCATGGGGGACAGTGACAGCCACAGGAGAATCCCAAATCCTCTGTCAGAGGGCAAGCTCACCACCAGCCCAAGGCACAGGGACGCACTGCATAGAGACGCCAGTGTCACAGGCTTCCCACTGCTCAGGTCCGACCCATCAGCACAGGGGCAATTTGCACCAGCTGCCAAAGTGGGAAGTAGGAAACCCCACTGCGTCTTGCTCCCCAGATGGAGCAAAGCAAGATGACGGCTTTCGTGTCACCTCCCCTGCATCCCTTCCTCTCCCCTCGGCGCGCAGGCAGTGGGCTTATTTCCAACGCGCTTTGCGATACTAACTCAGACGAACAAAAGAACAAAATCTCTCTTCCCCTCCCTCCAGAGGAGAGGGGAGAATTCAGAGCTCGGTCTGCCACTCTGCTGCGAGCTGCTGCTGCCAGTGCCACGCGGGCCGCCGAGCGCCGGGTAATTTCACACGCCATATGTGCGGCAATCAGGAAGCGCCAAGAGTACGGGGCTGGAGGAGCAGCCACTCCCTGCAAATCAGCAGTGCTACAGGGAGGGAGAAGCAGCAGAACAACATCCACAAGTAATCTGTCACATCAAGTCTTTCCAAGGTGACATAACGCCCCTGGACATGCTCCCAGTCCAACACGAAAGGCGCATGGACACAGGGCACGCTTCGGCATCACCCGCCTGCACGTGCAGTGCTGCCGGCAGTGATAAACCTAGAACGCAGCATCCACCCCCACCACCACGCAACCCATGAGAAGGGATTTGCAGGGCCAGCATGCCATGCAGTGACAGGAAGGGTCAGGGCGGCAGACCCAAGGGCACTGCACGCACGGCTGGTTGCGTACCATGTACCTGGCTGAGCCCGGCGTCTCTGCCCCGTCCCCCCAGACTACAGCCGTACCCCCGGGAGCTCTGCCTCCAGCTGGGAAACCCACTGGCATGTTTTTGGGATTGCCACTGACAGGGACCCATGCCAGGCAGGAGAACAGGGTGCAGGCAGAACAGCCCTCAGCAGGGGTCGGCGGCGCACACACCGGGTACCAGAGATGAGCATCCTCTTGTGTGGGAGGAGAAACTCCCTCCTCGCAAGGAGCTCCACCGGTGGGAATACAGCATCGCCAAGCTTCCGGCATCAAAACCTTGAGGTCTACTTCACACCTGGGGTTTTCCAAGGGTTTTTTTTTTTTTTTTTGGGGGGGGGGGGGGGGGAAGGCAGGGGGGGCAGGGAGCAGATTAACAGCTGCTGGGTCCATGTGACAAATTTTAAGGAAGCAAGACTCAAATCCTCAAAATTAAAGAGGCATAGAAATGGAGGGGGAGATGACAACACAACAGATAACCACACACTTAAACTGTAAAAACCTAAGAGGTAGAACAGCACAGAAGTTCTTGTCCCAGAAGCAGCAAAGCTTTATTTTTTTCTTTCTTGAAAATATCTCAGTCACTGAAGAAAGGGAAAAAAAAAAGAACAAAAAAGAAAAAAAAAGAATGAAGTTTTAAAAACATGGTCTGATGCATCATTGGCACTCACCTTGGCAAGATCTCTTATTTTTCAAAGGTCTAACAACTTCTAGGTGAATACAGCGGCTCCGGAAAGAGAGAGTTTGACAGTACTATCTGCAAAGAGACACCTTGAAAGCAGAGGGTCTGAGTTTTTCTCTGTGTAGTCCCATTAGCAGATTTTGGCCTTCATGGTTCCTCCAGTTGGCTTTTCCTTAGCAGAAGGGTCTAAAGATGAGTTGCGCGGCAGCTCTGGGACGAACACAAGAAGCCTCTCTGGATAGCTGGGCTTCAGCAATCGGGGGTGCAGGGCTGATGCACCAACTAGCTGCACCCCACATCAAGCCTCGCCGTCAGGTACCGGCACACTCCCCTGCACAAAGAGCAAACACAAAGCTGACAAGTGCAGCCTTCAGCTACGGTGCGGCGTTTTGCTTGTGTTTTACGTAACCATTTATGACTGTTATTCAATTATGAAGGAGAGCTTACCATGGAAACTGCAGGGAGGTGTTTTGTTTAAGATACAGAGCACACTTTTTAAGTAAGAGCTGTTCATCTCTAATATGCAAACATCTGAACTGCATTCAAGGTTTCACATTTAGATGCATTTCCCAGAAGATGGCCAGTCCTGCTTGGAGGTTATGTACTGCACAGCACACTTTAAAACAAAGAGTTTTTCAATTTTTCCTCCCTAAAGCAAAAAAGCCAGGTGAAACGAAGGAATGGATCCATTCCTTCCTGCAGCCATTGTAGGGTTCAGCAGGAAAGGCCATTTTCCACTGAGGCCCCATGGGACTGTAGCAGCTTAGTAGGCTGCCAGCCTACATCAGCCCCCAAACTGCTAAGCCTCAGGGACCGGTCCCAATCCTGTACAGCCCATAGTCAGTCAGTAAGTGACCTAGTAATCCAATTAGGCAGCAACACAGACTGTCTAAAGAAATAAAACAAAAGGAAACAGGGAAGGGAAAAGTAACAGGAAAGAGATTATGCCTAAAGCAAAGCATATCCTCATTACTCCCCTAATTTGCTGCTGCGAGCAGGAGCTTGGCTGGGTGCGCAGTGCCTGGGAGAGGGGAACAACAACCTACAGAAAGCCCAGCTCACACCCCAGCCTGGAAACCCCTGTCACCAAACACAAGAGCTGCTCGCTGGGTGTATGGAAGACCAGGCAGCGAAGAGACAGTCCTTTCTAGCCAGCCTGGTTGGTAAAGCTCGGCACGATTTCTCCAACTTGTTCTACCTATTTAAAGTGCTTCTCTGGCTTTTGTAGTACCACTTTCAGCGACTGCCACGTATTCTGAGTGACTTATCCAGAAAATCACATGGGTGCAAAGGGACAGGGGAGGGACACCAAGATTACTTCTTCTGAACACGGCTGGGTGGCAGAGGCTGCTTGTGTGAGCAGTCGGTCCCTCAGGGTGCCCATCCCCAGCTGCCCAACCCACCAGGTCCTCAACCCCAAAGAGCATCCTGTGCTTTTCAGAGGATGCCCCATGTCTAGCACAAACCTGAATGAAGTCCACAAGAAACCACCCACTCAGCTTTAAAGGTCAGATCCCCTGGGAAGAAAAGGGAAACACAATTTTGCAAGGCACTGTAAACAAAAAACTACAACTGCAAAAAAGGGGATTTCTGGTTAAAACAAATGTTTAAACTGCTGGTGGTTTTCACACACCTATGAAATGAGCACAGCCAAAGTTTTAAAAACACACTTTAAGCAACTTCCTAGCCGACCGTTGGCTTCCGCTGGGCTATAAGATAATTGCAAACTCAAACACAGGGCAAGACATCTCAGCTGCCGATGGATTTGTTTGTGGGTGTGAAAGCTCAAAAGCATGAAAACTATCACATCAGCTTCTATGCTGGAGGCCCAAACAAGAGTATTATCCGGGGTTTTGGAAAACAACAAAATGAAAGAAAAAAAACCTTATAAATGCTATTGCCCTGGAAAATTAGCATTTTTAATAGGAAAGTAAACATAAGGCTTGTTTCATATGATGATAACTATCAGCATGTCAGGTTTTTTTTATAGTTTTGCTATTAGCATAACAAAAACATGCTGAGCATCTTGGTTGAACTGCAGGAGTTAAAAATGCATAACATCCTGACTTCTCAGAGATAATTTTTTAAACAAGAAGTGACGAGGATGTACTTCTCCTACCACCGATTTCTCTTATGAATAACTTTAATAGCACTTTAAGTCTGCCGAGACCCAGTTATTTTATCAGACCTGCAATCCAAGATCAAAGTTTGACAGCAAGATAGGTTAAGGAGCTAGGCATCCATCTCTGGCTTCGAAAAATGCTTCTCCTGAATATTAGCCTAAAGGACCCTCTTATTGCTATGTATTCTGTGACACAACACTGCACGGCATCATCTGTCAATGATGTACTGCCTCTTGGTAGCTGCCATTCTGCCAAAACCTTGGCTGAGCGTGGCCAGGCCCCCATTTTGAGACAGAGACACTCCTGCGCTGGCCCAGCTCCTACGCTGGAGTGCCCAGGGGCTCCCCTACACCAGAGAAGATCTGGGGGCAGCCAAACTGCCCTCCCCGGCCGAGGCCGGACATGGAGCAGCTAAAGCCCATGCCTGCCCAGACACAGGTTTCTCCGCCCCAGTGGATCCCCAGCATGGCCTCAGGGGCTCCTCCATGCCCCTGCGCAAGGGCTTGCCCCGTAGCATCAGCCAACACCAGCCTCCCACGCAGCAGGGAGCACGGCCCCGGCACACAGGGCGGCCCCGAAACATGCTCCTACACGTCCCCCGCTGCAGGCAACAGCGGGCAGGGAGCGACGAGGAGCTCAGCACCTGAGCAAGCACATCTCGAATGCTGCAGGTTCGCCTGAGCCGCCGGGCAGCATTCATGCCGTCGGCTATGCGGTTCTAGGGAGCGACCACCTTTGCAGCAAACAAAATATTTTTCTGTCCTCTTCATGGACCATTAGCAACACGAGCCTGAAACGTCAAAAACTGACTCTTAATTACCGAAGTCAGCACTTAATGACTCCAATTATATTTCCACTGATTTCTGAAAATTGGATTCTCCACTACACTTGCTGTGTTTAAATTAGTTTCTTACCTCATCCGTGGTAATTATACTTTGATAAACCAAATTAAAATACAGTTGAGATTTCTAAGATCCTACTTAAAAATAGTGGGGATTTAAGAACAAAACATTTCTTAAGCCTACCGCCATCCACGTTTTTCATCCCCCTCCCTTCAGGGCACAGGAATGCAGGGGGTTAAAAGATGAGAGAGATGTAAAGGACTATGTTTTGCCAAAATGCTGCAGAAACAATGTTTTTTAGTATCAGGAAACAGTGGTTTAGTTCTGTGATAGAAACTCACTGTCTTATCCTGCCCATATCACAGAAATTAGCTTCGTCTTTTATTCTAAAAATCACAAAAGTTACTCTTCTCAGGCTTTCCATCACCAGTCCTGCAGAGGACTCCAGCAATGAGGAGATTCAGACGTGCGTTTATCAGGAGGGAATACATTTCTCACAATTAACAGCTCTCCGTATCTAACCTGCATGCTGAGACCCCAGTATCTAGACCTACCACCAAAACATGCCTATGGGATAAGCATGGCTTCTGCAGGCTGCAGTTGCACCCATTTGGGGATGCCTACCCTTTATTATGGAATTATTTTCAAGTTCCTGCTCATAGTTAGAAATGGAAAAGGACACGAGCGTAGGCAGCATATTTGCAAGAAACTAAGCACCAATGGAAAGAATCCATAAAAACACAGTATTTTAGGGAAAGCCTCTACATGTATTTACTTCATATGATACAGAGAGAGCAGTGATTTCTCCAAAGAGAATATCCCTCCATACATTCTCCTCTCTAAAGATGAAGGAAAAGCCACTAACAGCCCCTAATCCCTTTGCCAATCTCAAAGCTAAAAGGTCTGAAGCCAGTACCCTTACATTGCAGCAGCCTGGGAATAGCCACAGGAGCTGTCGAGTAGCCACAGTAACTATGGCAAAGCCAAGGTGCCCACGCCAGCACTGCAGGCAGCATTGCAGCCCCAGCAATACAGTCACAGAAGCGTGTCTCAGCACCTGGACAAATTAATCCTAGTCCCTGCAGGACCACAACCCTTTCAGGAGCCAGCTACCTGGCCCTGCATCTCGAAGGACAGGCAGGCATTACGCTGGCTGGGAGGTGAGTACACTGAGCAACCAAGCCAGCCCCAAAGTTAGCTGACGGTAAATTTAAAAAAGGTTTCAGGTTCCTGAGGGATCATAACTGCCCCGAAGGAGCAAAGACAAGAAGTTTGAAGCAGTTCGGACCAATGTGGCGTGCCATCCTCTAGCTCCTTATGGCAAAGGGGTAAGGCATCGCAAGGCCCCCTCCAGCTCGCTACAACTAGAGAGAAATACAAAGCGAACCACCTGCATATGTTCAACATGTTCAGTGTTAATTCAAGGGCAAGGGTATACAGATTTACAGGGCTACGTTTTCACTTTGGTATAGGGATATAATATGCCACTGTCACAGCTACTTCTTCGAATAATACCTTTTCATTATGTTTGTTTCTGCTATATTTTTATTCTCATCTTTCGCAGATACCCATTACTCGGCAGCGGTTGTTGGATTTTATGTTCACATATGGTTTAAAGAGGTGGCTGTTTAATGTTCCCTATATGTAAATAACTACATGCTGCTTCACTCCCTGCTATGCAAGTGAAGGAATGATTAGATTATAAATCTCGAATATAGAAATATGTCAAGTTGGTTTTATTCTACAAATCTATTAGAAAATGTAATGCAGAGTAAGCTCTCTCTCCCCCTTTACCCACGAATTCCCACTGCTTTTAATGAGCACATAAAGCAACGAGCAACAGGCAAAAAAAGCCCAAAAAGCAGGACTGCAGGGGAGCAGCCAGTAGCCCGGGTGCAGCCCTCTTGTAGGCAACCCTCTGCCCGGAGGCCCGCAAGGTTTTCACCACTGCCAGTGCAAAGCCAGATCAGACGTGGCGATACTGAAAGGGACCACGTGCTGAGGATGCCTGGGGAGCCCCCCACGGCCCCCTCCCATGGCACAGCAGAGAGCAGGGAACAACAGACCTGGGCCTGGGGAACGGCCACATGGGATAACACAGAAACCTCTGCCACCACCCATGCCAGCACCCCACGTGAGCAGGAGCCACCACGCAGGGAGACAGCTTCACCGCCAGCAGAAAGCAACCACAGGAGGACACGTGCAACCAGCAGCACAGCATGGGAGGAACCAGCAGGGGCAAACACCTGCATTTTAAATGATTCTGCTTTTACTCTATGTGTGGCATAACCCTAGTGCTGCTACTAGAAACGAACATACATTTTGTCAGTGTAATTTATCATCTTTTTAATATGGCTGACAGCATTCATTTCAAATCAAAGCTCCCATGCCAAGCACATTAAAACCATTTTTATTCTTCAAAAGTGAATGCCATTAGAGCCAGCAGCAACATTAACATAACCACTAACATTTCCAGCTTGTTCGGTATCAGAAACCAGCACACAGAATAATCTTTTGAACTTTTCAAGGTGTAGAAACGCTCTTTAGGTAAATAAAAAGGAGATATGTAATTCATTGTTCAGCCAGTCTCCCCTCCTTGCTGAGCCACGACAGACTGCAGGGAACGCTCTTGCTCCCTGCCTGACACTCCCAGGCTCTTCAGGGCGAGGGAAGAAAGGCAGAAAGCTCACGCCAGCTATCGAGCAAGCATCCTATAGCAGCAGGTAAATGGGCAGCGGACCTTTCATCACAAGCACCCCAAGACAGCCCATGCTGCAAGCCATAAAGTGCTTGCCCAACAAAAAACTGGGCCTGTACTGCAGAAGATGGAAAGCCTTAATAAACCATGATGTACCACTGAAAGCAAGCAGGAAACATGGCAGGCAGCAGCAGCAGCAGCAGCATCCAATTTCTTTCCAATAAAGAGGGATTTTGTTGTGTTAAAACTCCCATCTCATCCTAGGAGGGTGAGCACACAACTGGCTGCTGTGCATGGGGCAGTGGGCGCCGCCAACTCCACCCAGCAGCAAAACTGCCCGAGTGTATCAGTATTGCTGCAAACAGGCGCAAGCACTCCCCATGCAACAACTTGCCTCAAATCAATACCTAGTGACAAACAAGCAACACCAGGAAAAGCTTTGTAAGGCAGAAATTAAGACACTAATCAAGAAGCCAAGAAGGAAGGAAAAATCTTTGGCCTACGGAAGCAGGCAGTAGATAGCCTGCAACTGGCTATTAATTTAATTTATACAAATGTAGTCCACACTATCAAGTTTGGGCATAGTCTTTCTGTAGTTTGGAGACATCGAAGTGACTGCAAGAGCTATGGGATTCAAAAGATGCTCCCAATCAACAGTGCAGTACAAGGATGGGAGGCACCCCGAACCTGCTCAGGTTTGCCTTCTTCCATCCCCATCACACTACTTCAGTATACTAATGAGGAATCCTTGCCCAAATTCAGTCCCAGTAACTGATTTCTGCTGACCTAAAGTTATCCTGCAGCTCTAACAACAGATGATGGATCTCATTTCCTACCCTGGCAGCCTCTGACGCGTGGCGTTGCTCTGCATATTAACAATCCTTAATGACACCTAAAAGCATCTGCAAAGTCTCAAGTATGGATTTTACCACTTAGTCCCATGTTTGGCAGACAGAAGCCATAAAGAGCCGACGATAATAAAGTATGTTTAAGGATCACAACCAAGAAAGGAAACCATTCATTAAGTCATCCTCTTACTCTTGTGGAAAGGGGCATTAAGATGATTTTTCCCCTTGATCAGTGGTGGCAGGGAAGATGATGACGAACATTAGCCTGAAAGGGATCTTTTAAAAATAAGTATGTATTTTTTAAGTTGGCAGGGAATAAGCCTATTCAGTGGAAGCAGGAAAAGAAAAAGGTCAAGGGAATGAAAGAAAAGAGCTGCTCACTTGCCCGTAACATTGTCAACTTCGGACAGTGATGGAAGATTAGTCCTTAGGAATACAAATGACCTCCAGTGAGGGCTCCTGGAATTCAGTGCTGCCCGTGACTGCTGAAGAGGCACTGTCAGCTGATCCTTATTTCTCAAGTTTGGCATGATGACTGGGGTGGGATAAGGCTGAAAAGAAGGGTTAATTAAACAAAGAAGCAAATAGGCAGGAACCTTTAGAAATTGATTAGACAATGAAAGTAAATGACTTGGCAAGACAATCTTGATTTCACTGCCAGAGTTATAAAAGCATCTAAGAGATGCAGTGCTTTTTTAATGATTGATATTCTCACTGTCTGTTCCCGCAGAAATGATAAGTCCTGGGACATTTATTGGGGTAAATGAAATCACAACCACGCCACCTCCTTTCCCACTCCGTAAAAGGAGAAAAAGCTGCCAAGGATCTCTTCATCCAGAAACCAAAGCACCACCAAGGACTTAGGAAAATGATCATGTTGCCAAAATAAGGCTCAGAAAAATATATTCATTAAGCTCATGTGGCAATTGTTGTTTCCTTGCTTGGAGGAACAGTGCATCAACATTCAGGTAGATGACCAAAACCAGAAACCCACTTTCCCTCTGCATTTCTGCTCTATAGGTAGACTCTGCACTTTCCACTCTCTCAGGCAGATCTATTTCCGTTTGTTTGGGAAGTCATATGGCTCGGGGAAGGCCCAGAGCCTTGGGAAAAAAATATATGTAAAACACAGATCATGCCTGTGTTACTCATCCAATGGTTATTTAATGCTTTTTTGTAATATACCGGTAAAGAAAAGAGGCTTCAGTCCAATTTCGTAACACCGAAGTCTTGAATCATCATGTTCATAAGGTCAGAACTACAACTGGTATAAATTTACTTACCACCACCATAAATCCCAGCATCGTAATGCTGAAATATTCCAGCCGTCAGAGCAGCAATGTTGCAGACTGCCCTGCATTTTTAACCTCGATTGTACATAATTGTTAATCACTGACCCATTCTCCAGCAGCCCTCGGCGGGAGCGGGTTGCTAAGAAACCCGTTTTTGCTCCAGATACTTTTTAAAACTAGTTTAGAAATGGCCAAAAGTCAACAAAGTGAGTACTGAGACTATTGCGGACAGATCCGAGGTAGAGACGTGAGCGTAGGAAGCAAGTGAGACCAACTCACACCTCTATCGAAAGCGTAATAATACCCAGTGCCACTGTGCTATGTATGAAAACCCCTTGAGGAAGCCCTGTCACAGCCCCGCCGCAGCTCACGCACCTCCTGACCTGCAATATTAATTGTCTTCTGTTTCTGTACAAACTCCCATGCAAATTGCCAGCACGAGAAGATTGAGATGAGGAGCCAGACCTCCGTGCTCACCCCGCCAGGGAGTCGCACCCATGTCTGGGAGGTGTAATGGCTGCAACCCGGCAGGGCTGAGGGCAGACACCCTGCCGTGCCCACCTACCAGCCCACAGGGGTGGTGAGCCCAAAGACCCGCAGCTCACAGAGCCCGCAGGTGACAGGCGACATCCTCCATACCAGCGCTTGCAGGCACCCAAGGACCACGCCGAACAAGAACAGCCTTCAGAAACACACATGGGGTTTTATTAGGGAAAAAAACACGCTGTTCTTTGCAAGCTAATGGGAATATAATTATTCTCCCAGCCGGGAGCGCAGCGACTTTCTATAGACCGATGATTAGAAATAATCAGGTATAATTAATCAAGTAGAGGGTAGAAATCATCCAGTCTGCATTTCTTCACCCGTGTTGCCCCGCAGCCCCCCCTTCCCAGCTCCTCGGTCAGCAGGTACACGGGCACGCACACCCTGCCGGCACCCAGCCCTGTGCCCACCGAGCGGCACGTCGGGCACCCAAATTGTTTCTGCTGCTCCCTTCGGTGAGCAGGCGAGTCTGGGGGTCTCACATCCCATGAGGCTGCCATGCTCCTCAGGACTTGCAGGGAGGGACCTCCTAACTCCAGGACTTTTTTTCTTCTGGCAAACTACCCTGGGTGTGACACCGAAGGCGCAACGAGGACTGTGAACGCTGCCCTGTCTCTATTTTCCCTCCTTTTTTCCTTTTTTGAAAAACACCCTGAAAAAGAAGAGCAACACTTACTGTGTTATGTCATCTCAGAGAAACAGGTCCTTCTCATCTTGGTATTTGTATCACCATCTCATTAACAACCACTATGGTATGTCATCGTTAGTTATAGAAACTTGATTTTTGTCCTATAGAAACCAGTGGTAAAAACACTACAAATTTAAGTAGGAACAAGACTGAGCAACCACACTAATTCTCAAGAAGGAGCTGGAAAAGTTGCAGGATTCGGGAGGAACATGCAGACAGGAAAGCTCCGACGTTCTGCTTTTTCTGCTTTTTTTTATTCTTTTTAATATAACTTACTAGTGTAGGTTATAGTAGTAACTACAGTTACTAGTGTAACTAGTGTAAATTAGACCTTTATGATCAGGTTCACAAAGCAGCAGAGCAATTCAGTGAGAGAGGCTGTGGCTATATGCCAGAGTGGATACCCAAGTAGCTGAACATGTCTTGTTTTCTTGTTTTCAGAACAGGCTGTGTATCAGTTCAATACATTTATGCAAACATACCTTTTTTATTTTCATTAAACCTTCAAGAAAACTTTAAGAACAGCCTAGCCCAACAAGTACTGGGGTAAATACACACAAAAACAGTAAAGGCTTCCAGCTTGTGCCTCTCTTTTACCATCAGGAATCTTCTTTTCACCAAAAGTAGCCTGGGCTACAATACCAATGTTTTAGGAGTAACAGAGATGAGTTAAAGAACAATGTAAGCTATATTTTGTAAAGAGGTAGAGAAGGATTTAGGCAACCAGGTGACTGCCAGGAACAACACGTGCAAAACAAGCAGAGAGGTATGAGGATCAAGAGATCAACAGAGTAAAACAGTAGAGCACCCACCTGATGGGGCCAGCGGGCATTGCCCAGTGGGGCTCTGCCCAGACACACAACAGGGCAAAGGGACAGAAATGGGGCTCCCCATCACCAAGTCTTCCTCCAACCAGCATCCCCCTCCTTCTGGGTGGGCCAGGGCAATGGGGAGACCAACGGGGATGTCCTATGACATGGCTTGTGAAAGAAATGCTATGAACTTACTAGCTTGGAAAATAAATGATTAAGCACGAAGAAGTCATATAAAACCAGGGGGCCCCATGAATAATTTCACCACTTCCGTTTAGAGTATTTTTTGATACTTTGTTATAAAGGACTTAAAACCTTAACCCAGCTTGGCTTCACTGCTGGTCTCAGGGTCCAAGTGAGCTGTTTATCACGCTTGGTGATACTAAAACGAGTTATGGAGCATAAAGCTTTGTCACTGCCTTGTCAGTCACTCCGAGCAACACAATACCATCGCCTCCAGCTGACCCCTGGAAGTTAAGTATTGTTTCATGAAAAAATACTGAAGCTTGTTGATGGCAATCTGCCCTCCAGACAGACAGACCTTGCGCAACACCCGACCTGCATCCAAAGCCAAGGCGTCACCCAGTGGGATTGCTAACTGGAGATAAATACCCTCGGCACACGGGAAGGTGATGAGCCAGAAACACAAAGCCAGTGACTTCGGGAAGGCTGCTGGGATTAAACAATAATGTTTCCACGAGTTCTGCAGAGGAAGAGATAGAGTCGACCCAGAGTAGGAAACTTTGCCAAATAAAACTGCTAGGAGCTGGATTGCTCACTGTTCGCTTTTGCAAACAAAGCTTCTAGGAAAAGAAAACAAACCCCTTTCAGTCCTAAAAGTGCCTAGAGTACAAAACCTGGACTCAGCTCTGTACCCTGCCTGTCCCCAAGAATAAAAAGGATCAGGCAGGGCGAGCAGAAGGACAGCGCAATATGCGTGTGCACGCAGGCATCAAACAGGCACCGCTGCTCAGGAGCCAGGAGACAGACGGCAGAAGTAATTTTAGGCCCACTGGCCTCTGCAGAACGACAACAAAAGAAACACAGAACTGTAAAAAGCTCCAAAATGCAAAACAGTTCTTGGAGGAAGAGAGCTATTCGAGCAGCACCTGATAAATGTTGCAGTTGTTAAACTATTGATGCCCACAGGCATCAAGCAACTGGCCTCACGCCAAAGGCAGAGGTGACTCCTGAGATCACTGGAAGTTTTGCCAGTACAGAGACCTGAGGACCAAGCCTAAAAGTTTCAAGGACCTAAAGAAAGAAGAGAGGGGTGGTAAAAAAGGCACACAAAGAGACAACCAGAGCTGATCTGCATAGTGCCCTACTCCATTGGGCAGGAAGCAAACCCAGCCATGCATAAAATATGACAATATGCATTTGGAACCAAATTCCTACTTCATCAAACCTATTAAAACCAACCATCAAGGGGAGCCTCAACCTACTCAACACGAGCAAGCACCAGACGATTGAGTCTGCTGGAAGGCTTGGCGCAGCAGAGGAGGCAGACAGGAGCACCCACAAGAGAGAGTGGAAAATGAACAGGAGTGCGCAAGACCACTTCCATAGTGTGGCAGAGACAGAGATGCCTGCTACTCCAGGTGTCTCGAGTCAATCAAAGCCCACGCTGTTGCCAGAGATGACAACTCCTTCTTCCATCTGCACCCCATGTGCCAGACCCTGCCTTCTGCAGCCCTGGATGCTCCTGCACCCACACAACTCAGGGTGTGCAGGTGGAAGCGAACCCTTGGTGAAAATCAACCTTACCAAGAGTGGTTTCATGTGGACTGGCTCCCTGAACACCTCACCACATGGTCGCTAGCATTTGCCTTGTCCTCTCCCTCGTGCCAGCCTCCCCAGGATGCCAGGGGATTAAAATCCTCCTCCTCCTCCCACCTGACAGCACAGTGATGCACAGGGGGCAAAATGGGGCAGAGCTGGCGCAGCCACTCCTGTGCTGAATCTGTTCTGGTAAAGCAGCCTTCCAGAGAACCATTCATCCATCACCCTTCAGCTCTAAAATTCACACAAATTATTTTATTCATAATTAAGGTCTCTAAATGTGGAAATTACATTATCATTTAGAGTGTAAAAGGAGATAGCACAGAAAAACCTAAACAGCAGCAACAGCTCTCTCCTCTGCATGAATCAGGAGGACATGTCGGGGTGGGGGCTATCTGGCAGTAGCTTTAGGTCATAATACAGATTTCAGCATCTTTGAAAAGCTGCTCAGTCCCAGGTACAAGAGACCTTTATGTCTGAGACACCAAATTAATCTCAAAACTCAGGTGCCCCTCAACTCCGCTCCCAATAATCCCCCAGACTCTTGCATTAGGAGCACATTTGCAGGACAGCTAAAAACCCAGCATTTCTTTTATCAATTGGCTCCTCTGCTGGAAAACAAGCAGTCTGGAGCACAAAAGAGCCGCTCTTCGTCATACGTACTTAAGCTCACCTTTCCATTCAAATCAGGCTGCAGCAAAAGAGAGAACATACAGGGAAACAGATGGCCCTGCACTGAACACAAGGCGTAATTCACTTGAGGGGCTGAGAGTCAGGGAGGGAGATGGGATGAGCAAGATGCAGATTAACACCACCATTGAATTCAGCCTTGTATCTACAGCAGAGCCCTGCTGTAAATACTGCAACGCATACTACAGCCACAAACATTTTCTCATTAACTCAGAAGGGAAAGGTTCTGGAAAGTGTTTTTGCTTCTTGTTTCAATGGCAAAGCAGCATCTGAACCAGTGATGGGGATGATGATGACAGTTTCAAAGGCAACTTCCTCCTATCCCTGACAGCCCACCGATGCAGTTAGTATCGGAATCCATTACAAGAGTAAAAGGATTTTTGTTCCCTTATATTCAGCTGCCGCTTTGCCCAATTGCAAAGGGATATTTAGGCCGAGACGATAGTAGGAAGATGGTCTCTATACAGTTACTCAAAGAGACCAGAAAACAGACGTGTCCCGAGACATTAGCACACTCAGCCAGGCAGCCAGATTGCAGAAAGGGTAATAGCCATGTTGAAATTAAGCAAAGAAGAAAAGGTTAATATATGTGACCTTTCTGATTCTGCGCAGCCAAAAATAACGATGTACAAACTACAGGAAAGTTTTAGGGCTAGATTTCCCCCCTCTGAGCACCCTCATGTCTCACTGAAGTCAGCAGGGGCTGAGTTAATGCCTGTGCTAACAGTAGGCACGACTTTTCCTTACAGAGAGAACAGGGGGAGGGCTCCTCGCAGTACCCCACAGGAGCCTTTCAGGATCAGGTCTTCACTTGGCAAGACAAAAACCACCAAGCCACGTACAGCACAGGCATGTTTGCTGCTGAAAAAGCAGGCTCTGAAAAGATCGAGAATGTGGATAGCAGGAACAAGAAGAACTGCTCCGTCTGGTCTCTCTTCCTCGTGCGCCCATCTCCATGAACCCGCTGTCTTTGTGAATCCAACCAACTGGTAAGTCCCCTTCTGCTGCTGACGCATGAAGGATGCAAAACCTCAATTAAGGATCCATGTCTCGCAGGCTGTCGTAATTCATGCCTTTAGCTCTGCAAGACCCCAGGTTAACTCCTGATGGGTAGCTGCTCCATAAACACAGTTCAGAGCCTAGCGCTTCCAAAATGCCTACAGACACACACATGCAGAGGTACATAATTGAGTGCCAAAAGAAATGCAAGTGGAATAGTCAGGTTTTAAAACCTGCAGTTTGTTTCTTGCGACACTTCCATTAGATATAACAAAAACATAGTCACTTTTTCCATTTCAGTTCAGGCTATTCCACATTGCATCCACATTGCATTGAAGTCCTTCAGAGGCCAAGGCTTGTGCTTGGCTTTACATATTTATGCATGGCCTATATTTACACACCATGAGTGTAAGAGTTAAGCAGATGCCCAAATCTCAGCAGGACTCAGGTGGTATTTCAGTGCCATACCCAAAGAAGCTTATCTCTCCATCTCCAATATGACGTGGCTCCAGCGAGCTTGGTGACCACAGCAGAGCTAAATGAAGCTCCTGGTTTTCAGTTGGAATGAACTACATAATTTTATAGGAGAGGCGGCTCAAATTGATGCCAACATCAAGATGTTATAAAATAAAGAGACAAGTGTGAAAAGTGAACAACTGAGGTGTACCTCAAAAGGTGTACCGCATAAAAAAGTCACTGCAACACTGAGGAAAGCGAAAACTCCCTCCAAAGGCAGCTCTATTATATTTTGTAGTCTTACCTCCTCTTGAAGACCTCAAGAGTTGCAGCCACATCCCAGGTGCCCACACTGCACAAACACAGACCCCAGCCCCTGTCTCCAGAGAGCCACCATAGGCAAGCACTGTCCCTGTCCTCTAGCCACGCAGGCAGATCCCCACAGCAGCGGGGCCAGGGCATGCCTCCCAAGCAGTCCTCTTGCAAGGGCTGACTTAGCTCTTTCCTTAGGCTCTTCCTCAGCCAGGGACACCAAACCAGCCTCCTTGCTGGGCTATCTGCCTGCCCAGGGTATCTGCCCACTTCCAGGAGGCAGCAGGGAAGAAAGGGGATGTTTCCACACTCCCTTGCCAATACAGCTCTTTCTGCAAAACACTGTTTAGTGAAGCCTGGTTTAAATCAGACCCCACTCCTGCAAAACACATCCTCACCTCCCGTTCCCTATGCACAAACCTGACAACCTAACAGGACTACTTATAAACACAGCCACACATGGACATGCCGTAGAGTGCTCGGACATGCCGTAGAGTGCTCAGACCTGCCACGGCACAGCGTAAGCCTTTGAGATGTGCAAGTAGTAAGTGACATGCAGAACACCCAGATTTTGATTGCACATTTGTTGTTTCATTTAATACCAGATAATCCCAACCACGTGGGCTCCCATTTGCTCAGAGACCCACTGAGCTCCCTGTCCAGTCTGAATGCAGCAATAGTGCTGCCATCCTAATTTCTGCCCTGAGCTTTGGGTCAGGTCCGTCAGAAGGAATGGGGCTGCAGCAGAGCCTCCTGCCTTCCAACTCCTTAAGTCAAAACCCGACAGTCCACCATTTCCAAGCAGCGCATACACAAACTGTTCAAGCACAGCAGACAGCAAAAAAAGCAATTTCCTCGCCAGTACCACTTTTGTTAGCGACAGGAGCCGAAGCAACAAAAACACCTTCTGCAAACCACCCTCAACAAACCAAGAGCAAATAACACATCGTAAATACCACTCTTCAGCTGGGGATCAAGTGCTTTTCTTACTAATGAGCTTTTCCAAACCAGAGCAGACAATGACCACAAAACAATTACAAAGAATAATATTGGAAATAGTATATTAAAAAAAGCTTCAAAGAAGAAAAAGAACTTCAACAAAGACGCTACTTATTTTTACCCAGCTACAGACAGTACTTATTTAAGGGAAAACACTTTGCTGGAAAACACATTTGTTTTAATTATATAACTCTTGCTTCACACACAAACAAATCCAACCTATGGAAAACACCATACCTAGGCTTTTAAAATGGCAAGAGTCGAGCCAAAGAGAAGAATGTGCTACAGTAATTAATGTTTCTTTGCAATCTAAAAGGTATTTACCATTTGGTTTTGCCCATGGGAAATAAACCCTGTTGCAAAGTGATGTAAAACACTGTTGCACAGTAAAATCTGCCTCTGCCCTGTCCTCATTGCTCCCTGGAAAAAAAAAAAAAAATCTGCGTGTGCACGTGAACAGAAAGACGTGGGTAACCTCATAAAGGGAGAGACGCTGCACCTTCTCCCCTCCCCAGGCCAAGTACCACCTCTCTCCAGGAGCACCCACGAGGGGCAAGAGGGTGGCTGGGGGCAGCAGCAATGCCACGGCCAGTCCAGCCCAAGCCACCTATCACGGAGGTACCTGAGGTTGCCTTGGATGGCTTTCAGACACTCGGCATGGGTCCGCTGCCCATTCCCACAAGGACCAGCAGCAAAGGCAACACAGCTGCTGGTGGTGGGGCAGTAGGCAACGCCAACGCACCAGGAAAAGGAGATTGGAAATCACTGTTGAACCTCCAGTACAGAAAATTGTCTTCCAGTATAAAAACTTTTTATTTCAGCTCCACTTCTATATAGTTGAAGCTTCCCAAACTGCCCGAGGTTATCAGCACAAACATCAAACGTACACCATCGTACTAAATGCGTCAGCAGCTGGCCCAGTCAGATCTCTAAAAGCAATGCCAGTGCTGGCAGAATAAGTTGCTAACCCGACTACGAGCATTAGGATCCAAGGGAAATGGATGCATAGGAAAAAAGAAAAATGAGATAGATATACAGATAGTTAAGAAGAACGCTCACCAGGCAATTAAAAAGAAAAGAAGAATATAAAACTTCTTCACATCAGACGGGAAATCGTGATCCAGGCTATTCCATTTCATTAATTTTTTAGCAGTGCTACCCATTCAAGTCAAATATCAGACAGAGAATTTATACTTTTAGTCTTTTGAAGCAAACCTTCTTCCATAAAAAGAACTGACCTGATAGCAACTCATTCGCAGCGGAAAAAGAAAGGAACTGCTACTCACGCACAGCAAATTCAGTGGCAAAACTCTATAAATATTGCAAACCAGTTTCAGCAATACATCTGATTTGAAAGGAGCTCAGAAGCCAAGGCTTAAAACAAGCCATTAAAGTAAAATAATTTTGCAGTGAAGTGTTCAGAGGTAGTGTTTGCGGGTTTTTGCATACTTTTTTTTTTTTCTCCCCAGTTTGTGACACTTATATCAAAAGCTTGATCTAAACCCTAAAGGGGAAAATACCAATAGAAGCCCTGTTTAAGCTGCAGAAGGAGATTTTTTGACCCCTCCATCAAGCGGCAGTCTGGGCCACAGAGCCAGGCTGCTTCCTCAGGGAAGAAGCCGAAAGTTTCTTCTGTCAGTGAGATGCTCACACAAGCCCTCCCTGCTTTAAGGCTTAGAGGTTAGTACTGATCTCCTTGCTCACAGCACAGAAATTTAAGTTAGAAGGACAACCTTCTCTCTAGCCCAACAAAGATTTGACACGAAGCACAACCCAAATTCCCTCAGCATCTAAGTCATTTCTAAAGGGGATTTCCACAGCCGAGGAAGGGAGAGCAACAGCAATTCCATAAAGCCACAAGAGAGATGCAAAACAAAGCAACAACAACCCATCAAAGATATGTCCTGCTATTTCTGCACAAACTGCTTTTACAAGGAAAAAGGCAAAAAAAGCAAACTGTTGCTTAAAATATTCTTTGGAAGTTACATAAGTGATGTTTTGGAAAAAAAAATCTTTTAATTCTTTGCTAAAAGGAAACATCCTGAACGAAAGTCCTAGGAAGACAAAAAAAAAAAAAAAAAACAAACACAAAAAGCAAAACAAACTCATTACACAATTGCATACCATTTACTTAAGGCCACTGTGATGAATGCACACAAGCAGTCTTCAGGCAGGATTTACCCTGAACTTCCGAGTGTTCAACTCTTCTGCTCTTAACACTGAATAGAATAAATAAATAAAATTGAATACTGTATGCATGAGTAACTCCTGACTTAAAATATTTATGAAAGACTATTATCATTACCCCCGATGTGGGTCATCCGCAGTACGAAGACATTCAGATCCACAGCACAAGCAGCAAGGACTAGTAAGAATGAGCATCAGAAACGTTCTTTGCTGCCTGGATCACTCATAACTGCTGGTAGGTCTCAAAGATACCGGGCATCAAAGACGGGTTCAAACAGTCACAAAGGGTTGGTTTGACTGCAGGTTTCAGAGACAAGTCTGCTCCCCAACGTTACCCTGTATTAAAGCATCCACACAAGCCGGACCAGCACAATTAAAACGACACGGAACAATCCTATTACAGCTAGGCTGGCTAATTTCCTCACACAGACAAGCTTAAATTCATACTTAATTAGCTATTTTAGAAAGAGACTACTGAGCTTTCTTAAGACCAGCTTACCAGAACTGAAGGGACCACCAGCTGCATTTTCAAAAGACAGCAGGGAAAAACCAAAAACCATTTCCTTCTGTAGAAGGGACCCCACCAAGATCACGGGGGCACACGGACTCTCATCTGCATCAAACCCCCTCGACAGCCGTGGGGCCATGCAAACCCACACCAGCCGCAGGTGAGGCAAGAGGCTGCCTTTAGTCTCCTGTGCCCTTGCTGGCTGTGACACATGGAGCAGCTGCCGCATTCCAGGTACCACTAGAAGTTTCGCTCACCGTGGCAGATAACAAAAGTACCCAGTACAAGCAGCTGACTCCCTTATCCTCATTATACAGGTTAATAGCAGTCTTGCAGCCCCTGTCATGGTCGTTACCTAGTACCGCAAGCAGTGAAACTGAACCCTGGGGCAGCAGCATCTTGTGATCCTCAAAACCTCATGGTTAGACTTTGATTTATTTTATTTATGAGTGTTTTCTTTATGAGACAGGGGCTATTTTATGTGAAATGCTTAAGCACGCTGGGCCTTCAGGTCACTAGCCTGACACCACTTTAACACAAATAAATACTGAGAGTATGCCAGGTTATATTCACCTCAAAAAAAAACAGCTAAAGAGACTACTTGAACAAAAGCAGCAGCGGGTTTACTTTAGGCATCTGGAGTGGAAGCAGGTATTACAACGCAAGTACAAAGAGAGCAGTAAGTGGCAGCAGGACTCTGATAACGAGACAGGGAGATTAAAACAGACCCAAACATCAGAACAAACCTTTAAGGAACCTGAAGGGAGAAACCCAGGGTTCAACGATCACTTTGGCATCATTGCAGCTGTAGCTATATACATGGATGGACAGGTATCAATGTTTAAATTCTCCTGAGGATTTCTAAAAGTTTTATCTCATTCTGTAAAACGAAGTTAGACAAAATGACTCCACTTTGCTTTTGAATGTTTTCTCTGCAACAAAGGCTACAGATACTTCAGTCTCCTACGGTAATGCCGCACACTTCCAGCCCCTGAAATTTAGAACATTAAGTTAAATGAGAATGGGAAATTCAACATTTTAATCTCAGCTAGGAGAAACAGTATTTCAAATACAGAAAATATTGGTATGGGTTAACAAAAGACAAATTGATTCAATCTCTTCAAAAGCTTACAAGGGTAGAAATTATCTTATTTCACCTAGCACTAACGAGCAATTTTAAAGGAAAGCATCCACTGATGAGTGACACTGCTATATCTAACTTGAAAGACAAGATTTAAGGGTAGATTAAGTTTTGTTGGCAAGCCAGAGGACCTCCATCGACATCAACTGTCCTACCCACTTAATGAAGCCAGGACTTGTTTTATGGCACCACACAATGTGACCTCAGTTTTGAGCTCATATTAGCTAGGAACAGCGTGTCCCACTGAAGCATTAAAGTCTACAGACTCAGACAAATCTTCCATCTCAATATGCCACCAAGTCAAAACAGCAACAATTCTCACCCCGGTCTTGAAATATGCAACAGTACATGCAAGAAATATGCTCCAGTTGATCTGTGAGACAGATCAGATCCTGGCACTTCTTAATTCGTTCAGAAACGCAGTCACCTTTAACGCCTCAAAAAAGAGGCCATTCCAGCAGCATTTAGCTGTCAGCACTTGGTGAGAGAGAAGAAAAAAGAATTAACTTTCTTCAACACGTACCTAAAGATTGGGAGGGGAGAGAACACGTACCAAGAATCCCTGGAAGAAAAGCAATTAGTGGACGGGGTACAGTGCGGAGGGATGAAAGTGCCTCCCGCAAAGACAAGACTGGAAATGGCACAGTAGTGAACTACAGCAAAAACACACCCTCCTAAGAAAACCTGTCCTGTATGTGTTGGTGCTTTCTTCTTACAGTGTCAACCAAGGCAACTGGCAAGCAGCAGGTCACGGCACCCCACAGCCCTGCCAAAGCCCAGTGTGCATGGTGCTGCACCTATGCTCCCAGGTCACCCCCCGGGCATCCCCCACCCTTAACCCACAGGATAGGGGGGTGAGAAGCAAGTGAGGTTTCTCAATGCATGTTATCTTCAGATTTCACACTGGTTAAAATTAATCAGGCAAGCATTTAGTGGCCAGATACTGCGACGGATCAGAGATTCATTTACTTGCCACAGTCAACTGCAGAAAAGAAGAAAAGAGCAACCCACACACACACAATTGCCTCTCCTTTCCTGTATTTCTGGCATCTTCCTATTTTGTGTAGCTTGTGACACCACCAAGCAAAGGGAAAGCCCAAAGCATCCTGCAAACAAAAGAAGAAAAGCTGGTCTTTCATGGGGATAAAAGGAGGAGGTATAGTACCTGCCCCTGAAGTACAAACAGGTTCAGACATCTCTTAGAAAGATAAAGAGCGTTTCACATACAATTCCTCCCACCATCTCAAGGAGGCTTTAAAGTACTCAGGGGAAGGAAGGAAGGATGTGCTGAGAGAAGATTGTTCATTTGCATCAGACACTTTGATGGTATAAACACTTCTGTGTACCCACATTTATTAAAGAGATGATTACAACTACAGTGCATGAGTGAAAACAGGCAACAGGCCTCACCGAACACAGCATGCAACATGGGTGGCAGAGGAGGACTCAGGACTCCAGAGCTCCTCGGTGAGGGAAGGTCTTCTACAGCTTCACATGTGGACTGTTATAACGCTGGCAGGTCCGTGACCATGGCAAATGGAGAAGGAGGAAGAAAGGAGAGGGAAATGGGAAGCTGGCATACAGAAACATGGTAAAATATCCCACCCTGATATTATTCAGGTTAAGACCGCACTTCAATACATACTTAGGCAACATGAAGCGAAGATTAACTGCACAGACATAGTAGAAATTAAAAAAAAGTTCTTTCTTATTTTCTGTAAAATTTGAGACTCAGTCATCACCTTGGGTCAACAACTTCTTTCTATCCACAACAAGGAGAAATCCACAGTTGCCAGCCCAAGCTGGGTGAAGACACTTTTAACTTCTTGTCTCCCCAAAGGCTTATGTATTTTCATAATCACTTCAGAAACAAAGCTTGTCTTAACACCTGGAAACCTAACAATACATTTAAAGCTAACATTAAGGCAATGGTGACTAAATTATTACTTTTCACAAAGACCAAAGCACGCCTAGAAACAGAACAAGTTGAGCACAGACTTTCTCCCCATCTCAGAAACACGCGTATACCCACATTGCAACCTGTTGGTGCTGGCTGATTTCCTTCATGCAGTTCAGCTTTACCAATCTTACTCTTCTCGTGTTGTTTGCCGCTTGCCATAATTGTACGATTAAGATATCGGTCTTCTCTCACTAACTCCTACAGCCTATACCCAGTCCTCTCTTACTGCAGATTCAGCTCCAAGCAATTTTTGGCACAGCTCTCTAAAGGAAGCAGTTTCACCACTAAGGTACAACTGACAGCCCAGCCCAAGAAAATAATTTAGTGACACAAAGAAAGATGCTTAGCTTAGCAGATCAGCTAACGAGCACACTGGTGCTGGAAAAGCCATATGCAGATTTCAGACAGGGCAGTACTCTTGGGTAACTTTCAAAATGCTTGACGACTCTTACTGCTTCCTTGGAAACCCTACAAAAGTACAAAAAATAAAGCCATTTCCAGCTTCAGCTTCAGAGAAGGTATATATATTTAAGGACAGCCACCAGCCCTAAAGAGAGACTTCTGCCCATCACAGACAGTATGTTGAATCCTCACCGTTTCCATCATTTTTTCCCCTCCTTCCAACACAGGGTGTGCTCTCAGCAGCTTCAGTAGGTAGCATCCTTGCAGCTGAAAACCTTGTCTGTGTACAAATAGGGTCAGATAATACATATATCTTCAGAAGCTTCCCACCCAGCAACAACACTGAAAGACTCTGTATGTTTGCAGCTGGAGCCTTCAAATGAGCCTTTCCCATTCAAGAGAGGAACTGAAACCCAGCAGGAGGCTTCCCAGCCCCAACACCTCAAGATTATCAGTGGCCCAGAGGAAAGGTGGATAAATGGGTCCCCCTCTGTGTGTGCACGCAGGGTGTGCTGGAGTAGAGGAGGCATGAGGCAAGAAACCTGTACATTCCTTCTGTCAACAAGGATTTGGGCAGATCTAAGAAAGCAACATTTACTACTGTCGGTCATGAGTAAAAGCCCCTGAAGTGTCGGACTCTGCTGACATAAGCAAGCCCGCTCTTGGCCTGCGGGCTGCATAGCTCAGAGACCACGCACCCCTCTGACCTCCCACCCCTCACCCAGCTCTGCCTGCACCAGCAGCCCCAGTTCCCTGTCAGTCCTGTTTATCTGCCCAGCTGGCAGGGTCAGGACATCTCATCCTAGAGCACATCTGTATGCTTCCTCAAGAGGCGTCCTTCCCCCTCGCACATGCCTGACGACCCACGAGGACCAGTGCTGTTACCCTGCCTGGCATTACATGGGTATGCCTGCCTCACATCATTGGCCACTGCTCCCCAGTGTCAAACCAAAGCCTCGGGAGCTCTCCCCAGGGCTGCTGCTTTTGCTGGCTGTCACGGACCACAGCCCTTGGGCTGTGCAAGTCGCTGAGCAGGAACCCCAGCCGGAGACACTCGCGTTACACTGCTGCTCACTCCCTCTTGCACTTGCCAAGAGGCACCATGCATGAGCTCTTCCCTCTCCTGTCCATCAAAAGAAGGAATAAATACCTCCTGGCAGAATGAGACTTGGTTGTTCACTGACTCCGGAGACCTCGAGCATCTGCAGCAGTGAAATCTCCCAAGGCATTTCACGTGCTGCCATTCCCAATTCTGCCACATGATGATTCCCATCACAGTGCTCCCACCTCCTCCACAGACCTCGGTGAGGATTTCAGCTGGCGTGGATCCTGAGGGCTCCCTCTATCGGCAGCAAAACCGTGCTTTCACTACTGCTGCCGACCCCTACAGCGTGCCAACAGGGCACCGCCCAAAACGTTCTAGAAAAATGGTCTTTCCTGTTTCTGGTACAGAGCTCCATCGATACCCTTTTTTTCCACTCTCCTCCCAGGATGGAGCAAACAGGTCAGGCAAGACCTAGGCCCAAAGATGTCCTCCCACACTTCCAGCACAAGGAGCAACCTGAAGGATAATTTCTCTTCCTCTCCTCCCATATTTCAAGATGATTTTGGTACTCTGCAGAAAAACTATGGATTTGCTTCTACAGCCACACTAAGCTGAAAGATTGTTTTTAAGCACAAGGTTCAGTCATCTTCACTGCCTCTCCTGCTCCCACTGCAGGACAAAAGGAGGCAACAGGCACAGGGCTGCCAAAAAAAAAAAAAAAAAAAAAAAGTCATTAAACTGGTAAGACTACTCCACTTGAATGGAACAATCCCAGGCAAAAAGGGAGTAGATATTACTCTGGCGAGCCCGTATATCATGTCTGAGCTCCACAGAAACACAAGGCCAGATCAAGAAAACCAACTAGAGGGACCAGGGCCAGAAGCAGCTGCAGAAGCTCAGCAACAAGTAGGCAAGCGTTCAAGCTCACCTAGCCGGTGTTTCAGGTGTCCAACATGAGGAAGAGCACTTGCAGAGGACTTGCTTTTCCTTCCAGCAGCGGTCTGTGCTTGTCCTGACACACCTGCCCTACAGAGACCTGTGCAACACCAGGGAACACAGGAGAAGACCTCCAGCATTTTGGGACCCCACCGGCAGCAGCCACAGTCACATCCGTCCGCCCGAGGAGGCTTCGTGTGACTTGACCAAGAGTTTGGTTCTCTTTAAAAATGTCAGTAAAACCAGAGCGCACCAGGGCTCAGATGGGGAATAGATAAGTGCCTACACGGGGCAGGGGCTAAGGGAAGGAGACCTCTTCTAGCCACAAAAATGCAGGCAGCTTATCTATCATACCCTGGGGGATCCCTTCTGAAGGCTGTTTTTTCTTCTTTTCCAGGAAGGGAAAGGAGGGGGGGGAGTTTCTTTTGGCACTTTCAGTTTTAAAAAAAAATAACTAAGGAGACCTATTCTCTGTTGGCCAAACCTACGAGCACTTTTTCCACTCCCCCCACCCCCCAATTCGTCGCATTCTCCCGATGCCTCCTCACTGTCCCCTGGCCTCTTTCACCACCCTGAACAAGGCCATAGGTGGGGGATATCAGGGCAGATCCCACCCTGCCGCGGGGAGAAAAGGCATGGGAAGGGGATGACATGTGGGATCCCCCAGTTAAGTCAAGCATTTGGCTTCACAACTGCATCCAAACACCAAACGGGCACATTTTTCTTCTTGGTTGAATGCAAGGGTGCCCACACTTACAGCTTTTGTTTTAACAAGTTTTGCTTTGTTAAAAACAGAGTGTGTTTTCTAATTTAACATAGATGGAATCCAAGGTACAGCAAGGGATGGTTTTGTCAGTTCAGAAGACCTTATTTATATATTATACATCCCCAACTTCCAAGAAACTCACCTACCAAACACACACCCCGCCCCGCTGCCACTAACTGCACTTGCTCAAGGCCATTTTCACCAGAGGGCTCCTGTAACAGCTTTCCCGTGTTTCTTTGCTGGATTTTGTTCTCTGTCCTTCAGTCCCTCCACTTTTCCACAGCTGGCAGGGGCCAGGCACACTTGCATACAAGACAGAGTGACTGTCTGCCAGCAGACAAATACAGAAGAGATACTGAGTTTCCTCAGTAAGCCATCAGTCTTTATCTGAAGTCTTAACACTTCATAAGCATTTTGCAAATGTTTTTTTCATACCCAACCTTCTTCCTACAAGCTTGAAGGACCCTATGTTTGGAGACCTGTCCCACATCCCCCTGTCGAATGGTGTGTATTCGTAGGGGCCAGGCAGACAGATGAAGTGCAGCTCTTCTTCTGAGCATTGCCATGGCAGAACTGAGCGAGCACCTTCTACAGACATCAGACCTTAACACCATGCTACGGAGCCAGCAGTGCGTTAACCAGACGAGCCAAGCAAGCTGAAATGAGCAATGCAATTAGTGAACCACTAAGTACTTCCACAGTCACATGCTTCAGTGACTGTCTTCAGAAAGCCGAGAATGGCCCACTGCAGCTATGCCAGAGCTTTTAATGTCAAAATTAATTCATCCTTGACCTGAGGCACAAAAAAAAAAAAACACCCCACCCACAACAACTAAACTGATGACTGCTATTCAGTACCATCCAAGCCTTTCCTTGACCCATCACAAGCCTCACACATAACACACACCCGATACAGATGATATATACAATGACGACATTGCCAAATTTCAACTTCACATTATCCCGAGAGAAATGCATGTAGTCATCAGAAAAACTGGTGCAGACTGTCAGAAATCAAGTGAGAGAAGAGAATCAGCATTTGGGGACCTCTAAATTGGAGGACACAGTCTCTGATGCCCTGAAACACACTCACAAGGACATGAAATCCCTTATGCCTGGCATAAGGGATTTCATGTCAACACCACCACAAGCTGCTATGCAGACGTTTAACCCAAGCACCACTGCTCACACAACTAGCTGAAATGTAAAAGCCCAAGACAGTAGCAAAGTAAAGCTTCACTTGTGTATAAACTGTAAATTTTTCCCCATTCTTAGGTTGTGGTTGCACTGAAGACGGATAGCAGAGGCCAGGTGGCACCTGACCAACGGTCCATCTAGGCAAGCTCAATGGCCATGCCGGTTAGGGCAACGTTTGGGACTCGCACCACCCAAAGGTATCATGGCCACTACCACTTATAGGAAGGGCAAAAATAACACGTTGCTTGGCTCCCTCTGGAAAAAGCTGTTAAATACAAAGAGGCTGCTGCTGGCCTGCGAAATCCCCAAATTGCACGGTGCTGGAAGCTAGGAGAGCACTTCGAGAGGTGTCAGTAGCACCTGCCCTGGTCTTATACTCATCCCTAGGACAGATGGGTCTGGCACTATTTAGTAGCCTTCCACAGATGTATTTCATGGAAGAAAAAAAAAAATCAAATACGATGTAAGAGTATATTCACAAGATCCCATGGGAAGAGGAGGCTCCACAAAGCACTACCTCAATCATCCAGTTTGAGCCTACCTTCAACTCATGCCCCAGCAGGTACCTCCAGACAGTCACAAGTGACGAAAGGAAAACTGTTTTATCATTCTCACAAGCTTCTTAAGCCTTCCTGTGATGCAAAAAGAACATTTCCCTGAAATCACTTTGCCAACAATTTCCACATGCAGAAGAACAGTAAACACTTCAGACCGATTCAAAGTTGAAAGCTAAACAGTTTTAATTTGGGAAGCAAGGATGAAAACAAGAATTGCCAACAAGTAATTCTCCAAAGTAACACAACCACACACACCCCCTCTCACACCCCCACATGAGCAAGCCCCAGACACAACCCTTTCAGAGAAGAGACATGCCTTGTGTCTACACACATTAGGAGGGTTCCAGCAGAATAATTACAATTAATCCATTATTTAATCTCCTAATCACTTCTGAGCAAACAGCATTCCCGGACATTTGTTAATGACACATTCATTTTCATACCATCCTACTCATGAAAATTTAACCGAGAAAATAAATTGAAAAATGCCCAGGTAACACCAGTTACCTCATTCAAAGCTACAATCAAGGAAGATTCGCAGCCAAGGCCTCGTCCACAGCGGCAACTCACCATCACTGGTGCAGGCACTGGGAGCTCCCCCACACCGGAGGTCTCATCGTTGGGTCCCCCCTGCCCACCACAGCAGCCACCCTCCTTTTCCAGCTGCTCGGGCTGGGTTTTAAGTGGCTCGTGGTCCATAAGCTGTGTCAGTAACTGGATACACAGAGTCCCCCAGCAATTCCCCTCTTACTCAATATATTCCACCTAACATACATATTGCAGATTTAAACAGGCATTGAATGAGTTTAACTGCCCCACGGGATGCGATAACTAGGTGTTACCAGGGAAGTCTGAGAGCAGACAAGAGTAAGAATAGAAATTTAGGCAGTCTTTGCAATACCTCAGTTCTGTCTCTTGCTTGGTAGGTTTGAGAAAGCCCTCTTAACACCAACTTTTTTTTTTGGTTTATTACCAGAAGAAAGAGAATATTCCAGCATGGGAGCCCTGAAGCTAAAATTAAAAACCTATAATTTGGGTTCAGTAGCAGTTGGTATAATTCAGATCCCAGCCACAATGAGAGGTCTCCAACATGATCAACTATCAACAATTATTACTGGCTAGGCACACAAAACAGCTTTGTTCTGAACTGGAAGCCACAACTGCAAGCAGCAGTAATTGCCACCAAAGGCAAAACACACAAAAAACCCCCCAGCCGTTCCATGCAAAATACTCTCCAAAGAGGAATACAGGAATGGACACAAACATCTTACTATCTCCACTCACATCTTTAAAAAACAAAGAGTAAAATCCAAGACTGTATATTCAGCAAAGGAGGGGGCTAGCAAGGAAAAGGGATCCCAAAAAGACAGTTGTTAACTATTCTGAGCTGAACACACATTTAATGAAACATCCTGTTCATTAGCTATCCAACTTTCATTAGCAGTTTAAGAGAAAGCTACACATGGAAGAGATGAAATGCAATCAATTTCTCCTGAAATTGCATACATTTCCACACTAATCCTCAGCAAGTTCATCCCGACCGATATTAAAAAACAAATCAATTAATACTAATTGCTCACCTTATTTTCACAGAAGGATCGTCTCACTTCAGCAAGCCTCAAAAAAAAAAAAAGAAGAAAAAAGGCTATTTGTACAAAAGCAATTTACTTGTCTGGTCTTTTTATATTCATTCAGCTATGCACTTAATTATTTTGGCAGGTAATTCTGTCAGCTAGAGTTTCCTTCCTCACAACTACCCTTTTGCAAACTGACAGCAAGAAGCAATCACGTTTTTATAACCCCACAGCCTATAGCAACAGAATAAACACAGTTTTCTGAGTCATGGGGTGAAATCCCAAACCCACTGACTTCATTAGCAGACCTGCCATAAAGTCTATACAACTGGTGTGACTTTCCCAGGAGACAATGATGACCAAGTGAGGAAATGTATTTTACCAGCAACGAGCAAACGTAGCAGGATTTAAGTTCAAGTTTTCTTAGACACAACTCGTACATTTTTAGCACATGCCATACAGATAGCACAGACTAAATGGAAGCTACATTTGTCCTCCTCTGGTGTAGGAGTGAAACAGGTTTTCTCACCATCGCATGCTGTGTCTTAAAGAGGTTTTCTCTTCCTGCACTCCCTATAACCACTCTATACTTCAACACCACCCCCCCATTAACAGGTCTTGAAAATTATTTTTACACAGGTCCATTAATGTCTACAAGGAAAACAAGACAAATAGCTGTAAAAAAAAAAAAAAAAAAAAAAGTCACTTAATGCTGACAGTCTTTCTTCTTGGTTAGTTTTATGCAGAAATTCCTGCCAAAAAGGCTCTCCAAAATGCTAAGCAGCTCGGACCTGCATGGCCCAAATCAATCAGTATGTCCCTAGAGCATCCTGCACCCCTCGCCCCGGGGACAAGCGGGTGTCAGCACCAGTCAGGCTCTGGAGAGGCTTTCCCAGGGGCTAAACAACAACCACAACATCTGCCCAGCCTCAACTGCTCCTGGGGTTTCTTCCTGCCTGCGAAATCACCGCAGCTAGCTTGTGTCTCACTCACCTGTCCCAGGTCCCACAGATGCAGGGGATGCACAATAACATAAGACAGCGCCATGCTGAAAACCTGTGGTTCATCTGTAAGGAGATAGCTCAGGCACCAAAGGCAGTAACGGTGGCAGAGATCCTTCTGGGGCTCTTTTGCTTCAGCTGTATATGAGCAGCCAAGAAGTGACTTAAGCAGAATTAGTAACAAAGTGGGGATGCAACAGCCTCAACTCAAAATGTTTCTCACATTATACAGTTTCTGCACTTTCTGCATTGTTTTGCATTTTTCCTCCCTCACCCGCTCTTGGCTAATACTGCAAGGAAGCCAAGTCTCTTTAGGGAAGATGCTTAACCTCTTTTCGCTCCCGAGTTGGAACAAGTTGCCATGCTGCTTTGTCACCGTAACAGCTCTCTGTCTCCCAGCACAGAGATATCAAACCCTCTGGATCAAAACCCGCTGTCATCTCTTAAAAGTGTGATGATAAAAGAACATGATTAACTGAAGTCAGCCCTCTCTGCATTTTTTTTACTGTGGTTCTCCAGATCACCTGTCACACAGTGGAGAACAGCTTTAAAAGTGCCTCTGCAATCGTGTCACACAGGCACCTACCCAAACTCTTGGGAAGGTCCATGATGAAGGAACAAGATACAAATGGAGGCCTCCTTCAAGTTATGCAGGTGTGGATAAAAATGCAGACAGGGCATGAATTAAGGCTTTCATAAAAGTTTTAAACAGCACCAAAACTCTGCAGGAACTCGTTGGGTGGTTAGGAAGCAGTACTCTTAAGGTTTTAAGACATGCTATCGATAAGCAAACCAGGCTGAGGAGCTGATGCAACCAAACAGAGCCCTGCTGGAATGCTGGCCAGGTCACTGAGGGAGATGCCTTTTGCCCAAGGCTTCACTGGTGACTAACGGCAGCAAGTCATAGGGAAAGAGCCAGCAGAGAGGAGAGCAGTGGGACCGAGCGGTGGCATGCAGGACAGAGAGCCTGGCCTGTTCACGAGGCCATTCATCGCGAAGGAATGACTGGCAGCAGGACAGTGAGCTTTCAAAGCTCAGGGGGTTTTCATGGCCCAGGAGATCAAAGCAGTGCTGGAGTGGGAGGAGGTGGTAAACAGGAGAGAGAAGGGCCCGTTTTGAGATCAGGATGGCAAGAGCTGGAGTCGGATTGGAAGTAGTCAGGAAGCCTGCCTGGGGTTAATGAGGAAACCCACATCTCTCCCCAAACCATGCCAAGAGATAAAGGCAGGCATAGGATTTGCTTTAGAAGGAGAGGGAACTAACTGTGATGGACTAGGGTAAGAGATGATTTGAAACAACAAAAACCGCCTGCTGCTACGATAACGGATGGGTCTGACAGACAAGCAGTAACCGGATCCAAGCAGGAATTGCCCCGGCTTCCTGAAGGCCTGCTGCCTGACTGAGCACTGCTTATCAGGGAGGGTGGAAAGCCAGACGGAGGGCTAACGTGATGACAAATCGGCCAGGTTACTGTACAAAAAAATAAAGGGGGGGGGGGGGGGGATCAAAATGCAAAGAGAAACTTTCATAACATCCCTAGCTTTCTCCACACTTTCCTCTGCGAATACGACAGGATACAGGCAATCAAGGCACTCATGTTCTTGTAGAGTAGCGCTGGTATAGCAGGGAATCATGGGCAAAGTATTAGGCCACAGCTTTCTGGCAGGAGGTTTTAAATCTCTAGATATAAGATGTTTTGAGTGAGAGATGAGAGATGTTTTCCAGCTGTGGTTTAACTCTAGCCTAGAGATATGCAGTTGCTCTATAAAGGTAGTTCCTAAGAGTATTTTTTACAACAAAGGGAGAGGAAACTCCAGTCATCTGAGAGTGCTATTGTCAGCCAGTCTGAGATGAAACGGCTGAGCACTGACTGGTAACGGTGCAGGATGAGATGGCTCTCACATTAGGGAAAGAGAGTTCTTTCTGTAGGCAGTTGGTTTGGGTTGCAGTTCTCCAGAGGTGGCTGTGGAGCATGTATGGCTTTACACAGGGAAAGCAGGAGAGCTGTTCCTCTTCGAAAAGACATTTTGGAAAGAAAAATAGCAGAAAGGACTTTTTCCAGATAGGAAAGCACTGCTGCAGCCCCTCCACCCTCCCTGGTGAGAGGCACATCTGCCCCCACCAGCGCAACGGTTTTGCATGAGCCCTCAGATGAGCCCACAGCAGTGGAATGGCAACAGCGGCAGGGGAACTTGACAGCTCCTGGCTCCTAAACCTCTCCGACAGTTCTCTTCACACCAGCACTGACTGTTGCCACCACCGAGCAGCTGCTTCTGGTACCACCAAGCCAAGCCCAGACCTTCTGGAGCAGCCACCCACCCCCCATGAGCCCTGCCACTTCACAGGGGCATGACATTTGGCCCAAAGGACCCTGGCATCTTCCCATGCCATGACAGGTAAGGGGCATACTGCAGGCAATGTACAGTCAAATCCAACACTGGAGGCTGCCTCAAACCTTCTGCAGGCAACTTTGTCTTCACAAAACACCCTCCAAGAGAGCAATCAAGTTACTGCACAACACAGACCCACTTTACCTTGACATCTTTGCTGTCATTCTGCAAAGGGGAGGACAGTCCTGCCTTCCAGTAAGTCAGACAATTAGGCAAAGTAAAAAAGTTGTCAATAAACCCTTGACTGTTCAATGAGATGCAACTAATGGGAAGGCAAATGTACGCTGCTAGAAACCATGACACGATAGAGATAACTTTCAAGTGATGCCTGATGTTTCTGTGATGAAGCTATTTTCAGTTGCTTTGAATCTTCTTCAGAAAAGTCAGTCTTTGAATAAAAAAAAAAAAAGTCGCGATTGTTCTGAGCTTAGATGCATGTATTTAATCAGTCCAGGTGTTTAAATTATTTATCCATGAGGAAGAAAACTGTACTAATCTTAGGAACAGAGCATGTGAAGGGGAAAAACAATTAGACATAAAGGCATGCTGAATAATGTGAAGCAGTAGAGAATTCTCTTATGCACAAGGTAACTGTGAGCAAGGGTGTTCCAAGTATTTATGTTACTGCAGCCTGGGCTGCAAAACTCAAAATGCACAGATTTGCTGCTACTAGAAGAAAAGTTTCCCAAGCGTAAGGCAAAATGATTGTTTTCAACAAGCACAAAGCCCCAGCCAAAAGTCGGTACTTTCCCTACTTTGAAAGAACAGAACTTTTTTTAACATTTTTTTCAAAAACAAAAACAGTGTCTGGGGAAAAACAGAGTACTTCATGAACTATTCTTCCATAAGTAAGCGTGACATCCAACACTCTGGAGCAGACAGTCTCTCTTCATCACTTACACATAGAAAATAACCTCTTGCCTTTCTTCTTTGATCTTAACCTTCTCTATCTCGCTTTTCAAAGCCAAGGGTCTACCCAAGCTGCAAGAGAGGCCTTCCAGGTGGAAGATATATAAGGTGGGAGCAACAATCCAGCCCACTGCAGCCTTGTTAGATGGCTCCCCCAGCAATGGCTACCACAGAAGCAGCTGGTCAGGCACTACAGCTGTAGGTCCCCAGGTGGATTGAAGGGCTACAGTGATCACAGAATCACAGAATCAACCAGGTTGGAAGAGACCCCAGGGATCATAGAGTCCAACTGTTGCCCTTACACCACCCTGTCAACTAGACCATGGCACTAAGTGCCATGTCCAGTCTTTTCTTAAACACATGCACCAGGACACCTGGTTAGGAATACAAGACCTTCCCACCACCCCTATTCACTGCAGGCTCTTTCAAGGGAAGAAATTCTTAAAACAAGTCTGCTTTAATGTTAATGGATTAGGTATCCTGCTCCTACTCTCAAATGAGTTGTCCGTCAGAAGACTTGGCTTTATCTGCTGCAATTAATGGAGAAGGTCAAGAGCTGTATTTATACTGTGCACTGGAGAAAAGTAAAACTAGGTGTCCTGCTGCCAAGGTGGACGCATTTACGCAATGTCGAACTCCAACATTGGTACCTTCACTTAGAAAGACTTCTCCAATTAAGCTGATAGCACGGCACACACTGGTGCTTTCTGAGCACGCAGGACAATAAACAGGCAGTTCTTATTCCAGCAAAGAATCTGGCTCTTCTCCCAGCTCGTTACCAGCTTTCTCTACCTCACCACCCGACATGCAACACCGCCTGCCATGGAGGTGGGTTACGGCTACTGAGCAACAGCCTTGCTCCCATGCGAACAAGCTAAAATCCTCTCTTGGTCTGTGCTGTATCACAAAGGTTGGGCTGACTACAGAGAAAACAAAATCCCTACCTTTGCTCAGAGAGACCCAGGGAGAAGTTCAAGGTATTTCAGCTCACTTCAAGCCATTGCCAGCTGCTGTTTCAATCATTTTGTTTCTATAATCTGGGCAGCACACCAAGGATCACAAGGTTTGGGTTTAAGTTTCATTTAAAAACCGTCTCATAGGAGAAGAATCATTCCTCCATTTTTATTAAGCAAAAACCATAGGCTGCTGACAATGCTATTATAGGCGGCAGCATCAATGGAACATTTTTTATATATATATAAAATACATAAAAAGAAAAACATTGAGCTGGAAGGTTACTAACAAAAATAGAAAGGAAGACCCCCGAGACATTCGCTTTGTAATTTCTTTTTACACAAGGCAACACTTAAAGCCTCCTGGCTGACATTCCCCAGGTAACCTACAAACCATTTTATGGCATCATTGCTCAAACCAATCTGAGTATCCAGGAGGGTAATTTATAAGGGAATGACATGTCTGTTATTGACAAAATTCTTCACAGAGCAAGGACAAAACCTACAATGCAGATATATCAACTTTTTTAAAAGTAACGTTGGCTCAATTTGAGTTATAATGGGAAAGTGACCTGTTTGATGCCAAAGGTTCTTGGCATTACTGCTCAGAGGAAAAGCATCTGTGAAACACTGCGAGAGGGACCCAGTTTCACAAGAAGCAGCAGCCAAATGACAGGGGAAAGAGGAGGGAAGGAAAGAAAAGAAATAATAGTATCAGACCAGCCTCTGGCACCACGGCCTGCCCAGCTGCTCCCAGGTACAGGGGATCCCGAGTCCCCTTCCTTCTTAGGATTGATTCTCCAGCCATGGGAATCCTTTATTTGATGTCTGCTTTCAGCTGACATCAGCCTTTTTACACAGTTTTGCCAGATTGCACTTTTGTCATTAGTTCTGGTTAGAGATACAGATGAGATGGCACTTCCATTTCATTACTTTTTTTTTACTAAAGTGCCTTATGCTGTAACTCTAAGGATAATTACTTTGGGGGCTGAAATGTCCCATTCTTGTTCTCATCGCAGAGGTACATACCTGAAGAAGATCTGCTTGGTCATTTAAGGTTTTTAAACATGTTCTCAGATAAGCAACAGCTGCATTTTTAACAGTAGCTAAAATTACAGAATTTAAGAAAGGAAAATTTGATGTGATGTTTGGTGCTTTAGTTAACAGTCTTCCAAGATACAAAGCTCCAGTTGCTCTGGAAACTGTAACTTGGACACAACCATGAAGATATATCAACCCCCTGGCTATAAATGAAAACACTTTAGCAACACTGTACATTCGTGTAACAAATATTTTTTTTAAAAAAGCAAGCATTGTATCCTGATCTTCATATAGGGAGGGCATACCTCACAGCCCTCCGCACAGGGCACAGTTCTCCATCTGCATTTCCCTTAAGCCTCAGGAGAAATGACTGAGCAAAAGCCAGGAGAGCATGTGGACCTACCATCGAGACAATGACCCTCCAGATAAGGGAGAGATGGGAAACACAGGCGAGTATTTGAGGGATAGGCCAGGGATTCAAAGCAGGGCTGTTTCTTCTCATGTTTGCGTGGTGCCTATCACACCACAGGCACAGCTGGAAGCAAACGCTGGTACCAAAAGGAGGACTTAGAAGACAAATAGACATGGTGGATGGGCCAGGATCTGGTACACAGAGCCCTCGGCTGCTGATCCAGGAGAAGGCAGCAGGAAGGCTGGAGCTGCGAACGGAACAAGACGACAGCCATCGGGAGAAGGAAAGCAGAAGGGGATGCTCAAAAGCAGAGTAGGAGGAATGAGTGTGGGGTGTTCACGGAGGAGGGCTGGGTACAGCACAAACACCAGAAACCAGATACACTTCTCTTTTTTTTTAAAAAAAAGGGAAATATTACATACGTATACGACAGCCTGAGTGCTGGTTGCTGTGGAAACCATAACTTTGAATTCAGTGGCTAAAACCTAGCATTGCTATTTATACCATGCTCCTCACTACAGCACAAGAACTTCGTCTGAGAAACTGAGAGCTCTGGTACCAGACAAACGTGTTTTTTCCCCCCGTTACACGCAGTGATCCTTTTAAATGACACCTCATGAGGTTTTTCCAATGTTCCTGGCCACAGAATGACTACACGGCATAATCACCTCTTACAGAAAAAAAAAAAACACCACACCACTGTCTTTCTTCTTCCAAGCAAGACCAGATGAATCACTGGACAGATATCAGGTAGGATTCACTGAATTATACTTTGGTCAAGAGCAACCAGAGAAGCCAAAAAGGCCATTTGAAACAGCAGTATATCTTGTTTCCCTTAAGGCAAATTACAGTCAGCATTGCATGAGATTATGGAGGGCCAGATCCCAGAGTCAGTTATCATTAAAGATGATGAGCGTTTGTTTAAGGACTCCAGAACATTGCCCTTAATATACTGGAAAGCATAACTGGATCGTTAATGGAAGAATAACAATAACAAAAAGGCTACAGATTAAACTCCTGTTGGGACAATCCCTTTAAAAAAATGTCATTTTCAAGTTGCTCTGCTGTTCAAGACTGAAACGGCTTTTTCCTCCATGGGAAACTTGATTCTGGGGCAGCAAGTGTTCCTGCAGCCTAAGTGGGAGCAGGACTAATTTGCCTGTAACCAAAGCAGGTAAGCCAAGTCCCCATGGGTATGTCACATTCCTCCTCCACCTCCACCATTCCAGGGCCTGGAAGGGAAGAAACAGTCCCTCTTCCCCACCCACTCCTAAATCATGTGTTACCTCAAGTAGTACGGAGGTGCTAGTGTGGCACGTTCATTGCCACTACCAAATATACACTATAACTACCACGGGGGTGGTGATCAGGTTTTAAGACACTTCCCAGGACCTGTGCACACATTGGCCCCCAAATCAAAGAGCTCGTGGCATACAATGGCAATGAAGCAAAAGCTGAGAGAGACAACCACAGCGCTTCCCAAGGTCACCTGCACCTTCAAAATCCCACAGGACTGTCCCATCCATGTGGGCTCATCGGGAAGCAGCAAAGACAACCGTTACACGTGATCCGATGAGCAATACTCTGCCCAAACGAGGCAGCTTTTGCCAGGGGAAGGGCAGACGGGGATTGCACAGGGACAGAAGCAAGGACTCAGCAGAGGGGCTCCAACAGCTGCCGAACCAGGAGGGGTAGGAGGAAGTCGCTCTCTGCGGGATCGGGCCCTTACAACTAAGGTGAAGGAGATCTCGTGTGCCCTTGTTCAATAATTGATATCACAGCATTGAAGTGTCATTGAAATTGACAGAAACATTTTAATAATACAGGAAGGGGAAAAGATGCTCTAATCACAGACTAGGCACCCAAGTAATCACTCCATAGATCTCAGCCTCCCCTAATTTATTCCAACACATTTTTTAATCAGAATTTCATACACAGCAAAATGATTAACAAGTCACGAGTCCTACCTATTTCCTAGCTCCAGCCAGCTTTCACTACCCCAGAGCCCTCTGGCTGCCGCGGAGAGGGGGAAGTGGGAATGAAGGACCAAGAAGGAACGGAAAGTCGGTTTCTCCCAGCGCTTCCCAATCCAACGTGGTAGTACCGAGCAGCGCGCTGGAATCACGCACCCGTTCCCGCAACTCTGTGTAAGACCGCGTTTGGGCCAGCGCTTCCCGTCAAGCCGAGGACTGCGAGCACCGGTCCCCTGTCCCTAACCTCAGCCGGGGCAGGGCGGGCAGGCTGTGCCCTGCCTTCAGCCACCCGCACCCGAACACACACCACCCTGTGCCTCACGCTCCTTCAGTGTACGTTCCCCAGGTGACACCCCGGCGGCGTCCCCGCACCGTCGCCGGTACAGCCCCCTCACAGCACCGGCATCACCCGGCGGGGAAGGGACCCGGCGGCCGCCCCCGGTCAGCACCGGCTGCTGGGGCTCTCCGGGGTGGGTCGACAGTCCCCGCACGGACCCCGCGCAGCACCCCCGGGGGCGGCGGTGACATTTGAGGCGCGGGAGCGGCGCTCCCGGAGGCCGGCTGCCGCAGGGCTGGCTCGGCAGCCGCGCAGCGGCGGGGGCCGGACCCCGGCGAAGAACCGGGCACCCCGGCGGGGCCGCCCCGGCGCCGCCGCACCGGCGGGGGGAGCGGAGCCGGCTGCCGGCGGCCCACACCGCGAACAAAAGCGGGCCCCGGAGAGCCGGGCGCCCACCCGCCCACAGCGGGGCAGCGCGGCCGCACACCCCGACACACCCTGCCCGGGCCCGCCGGTGCAGGCGGCGGTGGAGGGGCTGCGAGCCGGGCCGCGGCTACGCGTAACGCCCCCGGAGCGGGGCGCTTCGACAAGGCACACCGGCGTGAGGGGGGATGCCGTGCGCGGGGGACGGGGACGCCATCCGTCGCCCACTCACCTGCCGCGGCTGGGCTGGGCTTAGCACCGGGGGTCGTCGTCGCTGCCGCCGCCGCCGCCGCCTGCCCAGGCAGCTGCTCCCCGTCACCGCCGGGCGCCCGCGGCCGCCGCCGCTCAGAGCGCGCCGCCACCAATAGGCGCCGCTGCCATATTGTTACTGCCGGCGCTGCGAGGGGCGGTGCCGCCGGCCGCCTTGGAAACCGGCGGCCATTGGCTACCCGCTGAGTCAATCCGGGTCGTGCGAGCCAATGGGCAGCGGCGGCGGCGAACAGCGGGGCGTTCGGAGTTGGAATGTTGTGTGACAATGGCCCACGCGGCTGCCAGGCGGGAGGGGAGGGGCCGCTCCCCGGGGGGCGGCGGGGGCGGGCGGTGCCGCGTGCGGGCCACCCCCCACACACCTCCCCGCAGCGCGGAGCCCGCAACAAAAGCGGCCAATGGGGCGTGCGGGCCGCCCGCCGCGCGGGGGAACCCGGCCAATCCGGGGCGGGCGGGGGGAAGCGGCGAGCGGGATTGGCTGCGGGCGGGGAGAGCTCGACTTCGAAGTCAAACCGACTTCTGAGGCGGCCGGGATCGGGGCTCTCACGGCTCCCGACCTCCCTCCGCAGTGTCGCCGGCCCCACCGCCCCGCCCCGCTCCGCTCGGGGAAGAAGGTTCCTGACCGCTGCGAGGGGGTCGGGAGCCATGAGAGGAACGTGCCTGACCGCCTCAGAAGCCGGTTTGCCTTCGATGTGGTCAGGCACCTTCCTCTCATGGCTGCCGACCCCCTCGAAGTCCCCTGGAGCAGTGCTGAGATTTCCCTGCCTCTCCCTCCTTCACGTTCACCAAGGAGCCATCACCCTTCCTTCTCTGCCGTTTACCGGAGACCCCCAAGCGCCAACATCTATCTACGTGGCTCAGAGACGCAAACAAGGTGCGACGGCTTTTCCCCCACGCCGGCCTGCTCCTGTGCTGGTTTTGCAGCTGCAGGTTTGGAGGGGATTTAAGCCAGAGCTTTAGCTGTGCATCACGCACAGACTCCGTTCGACGGGATGCAGGGAAGCCACAGAGCGCCTTGTCACAAGCATTGCCCCAGCTGCCAAAGTGTTGGGGTTTTTTTTAAGTAATGACTCAAATCTGGATAAGCACATTTTAAAATGCATTCATAAATAAGCATGAGCTCTGTCTTAACCGAAAGTATTTTACTAAACCTGCCAAACTACACAAGTTGATTTTTAAACACAAAAAGGTACAAGCACCTCTCCATCACCTTTGAAAGTCAAGATGGGGAAATCCAAATCAATCGTCGTTATTAATGCTTGCATGTGTATCGAATAAAGAACATTTATTTTCAAATACTGTGTATTTGTTCTACCTTTAAAAATCAAATACAAAATCTCAACTACCTACTCACTAATCACTATGTTGCTTGCAAATCCAATCCAAATATAAAACAATAGTTTTCTTCATCAAGCCATTGATCAATTAATGGCAGGTTTTAATGGCATTACCACACCAAGCACTTTAGTCAAAGCATTTAATCAGCAAGATTAAATGCAGGTCCTTTCCTGACATCGATTTTTAGGCAAAATTCCCCACTGATTCAGCCAGGAGGTCTTATTAAAATTTGATAGTGTGCTACAGCCCCAGATTAGGAAAGTTCAGCTACTCAAGTGGCCACTCAGAATAATTGTACAAACCCAAGCAAATGACAGCTACCCCGGGTGTGCCGTTTGTTTTATAGCTCACAATCGGTAGCGTAACTTAAAACCAGATCTTCAAGGTGTCCATCAGCTTACAAACAACTATATCTCATCAGACTATGGGTTGCACGTCAATATCTCCAGGTACCCAAGAGCCACCCTAGCCCCATGTAGGGCTGCTGCGCCTCCTACAACGCCCCAGACCAGGAGGACAGCCCTTGCCCTCGGCCACCTCAGCCCTTCAGTCACAAGTAGGACCAAAAAGGGAAGTCATGCTTAACCCACCTGATAATCTTCTACAATGAAATGCCTGGTACAAAGTCTAGTTGGAGGTCAGTAACTAACAGTGTACCCCACAGGTCAACACTGGCTGCAGTCCTGTTCAACATCTTCATTAGTGATCTGGATGATGGGGCAGAGTGTGCTCTTAGCAAGTCTGCAGATGACACAAAACTGGGAAGAGTGACACAAAACAGGGAAGTCGTGCTGCCATTCAGAGGGACCTAGGCAGGCTGGAGAAATGGGCTGACAGGAATTTCATGAAGTTCAGCAAGGGGAAGCGCAAACTCCTGCACTTGGGGAAGAACAACCCCATGCACCAATGGTGGGGGCCACCCAGCTGGAAAGCGGCTTGGCAGAAAAGGACCTTGTGGCCTTGAAGGGAAAGCAGCAAATGGTACCCCAGGCTGCATTAGACAAAGCATTGCCAGAAGGTCAAGGGACGTGATCCTTACCCTGATCCTTCTCCTTTACTCACCACTGGTGAGGCCACACCTGGAAAACTATGTCCAGTTCTGAGCTCCCTAGTACAAGAGAGACATGGACACACTGCAGAGAGTCCATCGAAGGCAGAGTATCATATAGTCCCCCAGAGTCCTCTCACACCCAGTAGCTACTCTGTCCTATAAGTTCTCTGCAGTACATGGAGAAGAATGGTAAAGAAGAGCTAACTGTGGAAAAAGGCCAGGACATTTTCTAGCAGCTTGTAAAGCAAAATGATAGCAAGACGCATCTGGTGGTGTACAAGAGTCCAGTGCCAGAGAGGTGCTGTCGCCTCCTGCCCCCACAGCGCACGGCACTGGCACAGTCCTGCTTAAACACGGGTGTGATTTTCAGCAGCTGCCCCAGAACAGGGGGAAAAACAAAGGGTCAGGGGTATTGACCTACAGGTGACGCCTACCATCGGACCCAATCGGGGAATATTTCTGTTCCCATGGAAAGCTCCAGGTGTCTGAGGGAGGAGCTCTACAGTTGCTCATGTCAGCACCAGCAGGAAAAAAAGGGGCCAGAGGCTGAAACCCCTGCAGGGACTGCTTTTCTAGACAACGGCGCAGGAGAACCATCCCCCCCTCCCGATGCTGCCGCCCCCGCTCCCCTGCTGCGGCCCCGCACATGGCGTCAGGCGCATGGGGGCAGGGGGCGTCTCAGCAGACCTGACTGCACAACTGGGGCTTATGCCAGCTCATACAGGCATATTTTTAAGTAACTGCACTTCATCAGCTACTTTTCCAGGGCCTCAGCATATAACGAGTGAAATCCATTAGTCATCTGACAGTTCTGGTTATTCTGCATGTCAAGTCCTATCTCTTCACTTATATATCCAGACTGTTATGGCAAGCTGGTGTGCTAGTTGTACCCCTCCACCTACTCAGTGCTAATTTAAGAGTTGTTATTTTTGGCTCGCAGTGATTGTGTGCATAAAAAGTTCTGTTTCCTCAAAAAAACTTTAAAAGGAAGCAGAATGAAAGACCGAGCAGAAAACTCTTCTTGCTAAACACCACTTGCCCAACATCAGCAAACCTTGTGTTCAGGTAACGTAGCAGCAGTAAAGCATGTTCCTATGAAGATTCTGTCTGAGTTTATGAATGACTGAGTTGCAAAAAACAGTCTTTTTTGACAGGGGCATGCAGGAGTAGCTCACTCAGAAAAAACAACTTGGCAATTCACAATGAACAGAATATAACTTACTTCAAGGATGGTAATTCCATGATTGAAAACATGAAATAGCATTTGCTTATCGAAAAATGTGTATGGATGACGAAAGCTCAAAAGCAAAGCTCTGTCTTTACTCCAGACATTCCTTGCCCATTTGTAAAATTAATTTTCTCTAAATAAGTATTTTCTCTTTGTAATGCATGTTTTGATATTTCTCCTCTACACAAAAGAAAGCTCTTATTCCCGAGCAGTGCACTCACGTATCTGAGAGACAGGAATGGCAGAGGACATTTCAAATTGAAAAATTGAAAAAGGGGTTAAAAAAATCAGGGAAATTGTTCTTTGAAAAATAGCGTACACTGTCACCAGTACAACCTTTCAAGAACGTGCTGCTGCATGCGTGTAAGCTGACATTTTATGTCCTGCGCACGGTTAGCAGAAGGATTGCTTACCACCGAAGTCCTAACCAGGCCGTCAAAATTGGATTGAATCAGGACTTGTTCTGTACTGGTGAACTTCATGCCTTCTACTTATTTTCCTGTCAGTTTTGCCCGTAGCTTAAAAAAAGACGTTCAACACAACCCAGAAGTTGTTACTTTCTTTTTCCTTTGAAAACGGGAACAACAATGTAATAATGGAGGTTTCTTTCTGGCTTTTAAGTAAAAGTAACTCAGGCTGGTTCCAAGACCCTGAACTCCATAAGTAACTATCCCTGCTTAGTATCCCTTTTAGCAGGGACCGTCTGCTTCCATGAGTGCAAAATATCTATTACCCCTTATAGTCCCTTACAGAAGCTCTCCCAGGCCTTTGCATGCTTCAAAAATTGTAATACTGCCTTCCCTGTTTCTTTCAGCCAGTATTTGAATAATTTTCAGGCTGCAGCAAGGCTAATGTAGGATCGCACCCTCGCACATCTGTGATTATGTAAAAGAGGAGATGCATTTGATGAATTATTGTCCACCTTAGCCTCTCCTTTGAAAACTGCTGTTATCTGTGTTCACTGCCGGTTGTGAGTAAAGCGTTTATGTAAAATCACAGAGCACTCTGGATAATGGCAAAGTCTGAGCTTTCCCGGCAGTATGATTGCTCATGTCATAGGGACACATATGGGGAAGGCAATAGCCCTTGCTTCCAATCCCTGTTTTGTTGTCAGTTTACAGTATTAAAGGGTTTCTTTCAATGTCATTGCTAATTTATGGATAAAGAATGCATTACTGAAAAGCCTATATGAGGAGGGGAAAAAAAAGGACCATCATCAAAAATATTTATCTCTTGTTGGATTAGCTTAACCCACACATGTAAACCTAAGCAAAATCTGTGTTATTGCATTAGCCTTTTACTACTGGAAACCTGGCCTCAGCCCTGATGTAGGTCACAGATGGACAACCATTTACTGTCCTTAACTAAATCCCAAAGGGGACAGCTGCCCTTGCGACCACCTCACAAAAACCCCAGCAGGCTTTGGTCTGGCTTTTGCCTTTGTGAAAGGAACCACAAGGAACTGACAAAGGTCGGCAGAGGAGAAGACAGGGATGGCAGACTTTGTGGCAGCATTTTCCTCTTCTACCCTTCCGCCTGCAAACACATGAACACAGAGGTGTGGGATAAAGTAGCAAGAGGCTGGTGCGTTGAGTGCATGAGTGACAATTTCATAGGGAGCACCAGTGTCTGAAACATCAAGGGTACACTTTAAGACGATAGAAATAACCAAAATTTTGAAAGCTAGATGCGAGAGGAGTGCCTACATGAAAGATACCCCTTATAAATGGCAGAGCAAGAAGACAGCCTACCAGACAGACAGGTGGCTTTGCCATCAGGAGACACAGGCTGAGAACACAGATTTCTGCGGCACCTCTAGGCAGGTTAACCAACCTCACTTCTTCTCTTGGGATGCAGCTTGATACTACATCTAAGCCACCCTTGACTGCAAATGACAGTGTAAAGGGGCAGTGTTGGTCCCACTCCCTCGCTGCTTGCCTTGCACAATTTGACCCTGCAATGAGCAAGCTCAGTCACCCAAAAATTAACTTTCCAAAGCCAAGATGTCAGCTTTCTCTTAGTCTAGCTCCCTGAGAAGGCTGGAAGGATAGACAGGTGGGTGCTGGTACCAGCAAAAAGGAAAGGAGAACCTTCCCTTAGCAGATAGCTATTATACTGGTTTAGCTATGATGTGAAGAGTACAGCAAGTAGTGCCATGAATGGTGGTGTCAGTGCAGTAAAAGAAGATGGTGGAGGTAGGACTGAGTGGGGAAAATAGAGAGGAGCCAGAAGACACTCGAGGTGCCATTGCCATTGAGAAAAGCACAGCCTAAACCCACAAAACAGGTGTTTGCAGGGACAGGCAGCTTGGTTTGGTGTTGGGTGGTTGTTGGGGTTTTTTTCACTAGATCCATTAACAGTGTTGAGAAACAGCAGCTTTCAGGCACACAAGCCCTTCCTCACTTCTGAAACAGAAGCAGCAATCTGCATGTCAAGAACAGATTGAGATGAGTTGTTCTGGGTTTCATTGAATTACGTTAATCAGCTGGACAATTTGAGAGCAAGTTCAGTCAGTACTTGCGAAGTGATCACAAGGGAGAGGCAGGTAATGCTTCTTGCGGGATACTGAGGTGCTAGTAAGAGGGGAGTATCTATAATATATCTTAAAAGTTAGTATCTTCTTTATAGCTGAGATGTCCTTTTAGCCAGTAGGTTTGTTCATTCCAGATTCTCCTTTTGAAGGTGTTTTGCGTGTTCCTGAGTGTCTGTTTTATGCAAAATACACCCACCCCACCCCGCCCCCCTTTCAATTTGGGGCATCTTTCTCTGTGGGCGGTTTGTAGGAGTTAATTCCGGTGACCAGTGGTTGCCTGGTTCCCCCATGTTATTTCTTCAAGGGCAGCGGTGCCCTGAGCAGCGTGGACATCCTTCTGGTGCGTGCATGTGCGTGCTGCACCCCTGACTGCTTTGGTGGTTGGGGATGTGCAATGGCAAGTTTTGCAGCCAGTGCTGTGCAGTGATCCCCCCTTACGGGGAGGCTTAGGGGAGAGCTCAGCTGAGTAATTCAGGAGAGGCACTGATGCTCTGCAGAGGTGATGTCTAAGAAATACCTGTAAAAGTAATAAGAATGGATTTTAAGAAGTCATTTTATCTCGAAAATGGCATTACTCAGCTTGTAAGCATGTGGGCTCCTGCAGAGGTAGCCTTCAGAGCTTCTGACGGCTTGCTCTGCAGCATCATCTGGTGGTAGCAGCAGCGAAAAATTACCCCTCCAGCACCTCTCCTTTGTGTACACTCCATTACTGTAGTACCTCATAACCTCCCTGCCTCTTTTCCTTCTCCCCACCACTCCTTCTTCTCCTCTACGTAAGTTATTTCTCCTACAGTGGAGTCACAAGAAAAACTCGAGGAGTACTTGGCTCAGGTGACTCTAAAAGACTGCTGGTCCCACCACTGGCATTGGGTGAATAGGTGGAGGGTCAGCAGGGGGGCCAATGTATCACTGAACCCCTTTGGAGAGTTGCGTAGGGTTTATACAGCCCACAAGTTTCACACAGTCCTCAGTGGGGGCCGTACATCACACTATTAATAACTGGAGAGCAGATATCAGCGCATTTAAAACTTAAATGAACATTGGCTCGTGCTACAGGGCTGAATTTCCCCTCACAGCCTGAGTGGTAGATGAATAAGGCATCTCACCCTTGCTCCCTGGCACAAGGAGAGGGGCTGTTGCTGCAGGCCTGCTGCTCCCACGCCACATGAGCACGGCGAGGGGCAAGCAAGCAGCAACCAAGCGCACAGAGTCAGGACACTGCCTGTCAGTGCCTTAGTTGGGTACAAACCCCTGGGGGAGAAAGGGCACAGCTTCAACCTCCCCCCGGAGCATGGGGGGACAAGGACCGAGATGCGACCCGAGGGCTGTGTTGCCATCAGATGGCTTTCTTGCAGTAGGTGAGCACCACCACATTTGTGTTCATCTGGTGAACTTGGACACTGATGACCGTGGGGATGTGGCGGTCCTGGCTTTGGCACAGGCCATTATAAGCTTGCCCTGTTACCTGCTTGGGTGGCTTGCTGTGCTGAGGTCTGGGCTGCTGCACGCTTGGCCTTGTTACCTTACCCGGGTGGACTCAGGACAAGCTGGGCAGCCTTGGCTGTGCAGAAAGGTGATTTCAACCTGTGTGCTCCCCAGCCCATGCGCTGCAGCATGGCGCTCGCCTGCAGGGAGTGTTCAGCACGGCTCTTCATAACTTCTTTTCCTGATTGCTAAAGCTGACTCTGAGCAGCGTGGAGATCTGCAGGAACATACTCCCAGAGCAACTCTTATGGACATAGCTTTGTGGTCCATTGGACTTGGCTGCTGGCCCGCCTCCTGAAAGGGCTACCTGGGGAAACATGCTTGCAGCCCACAGAATGACGGGGAAAGGGGCAGGCAGCTCCGCTGCTCAAGCCTCACCCAAACCTCCAAGCCTTCTGTCCCCAGTGATGTCAAATCTATTTGCCTTTTTGAGGCAAACTTATAGCACAGGCATATTTATGGAGAATTAATCATACTTTACCCCACAATGCGTCAGGACCGTGAAACGCAGAGAAGCACAAAGCTGCTTATGAAAGGACAGGGAAAGAGTGCCACCTGCCCTTCCTGTCTAAATCATTAGCCTGGAGCTTTTCTTCCTCAAATATTAATGTTTTCCTGATTACCTCCTCCATATGAAAAGGTGATTGTGCCTGTGGACTCTCTGAATAATTCATTTAAAATATTAAAGCCAGAGAGAAGCGAATCTTTACTTAACAGTGGGTTAGAGCATGGCCTGCCCATGCCATCCTTCCCCTGGGGAGGAAAGCAATGGGAAGCATTCCCAGCATCCTAGTCCTTTGGAGAGGGCAGTATGGAGAGCAAAAACAGTGATCAAAGTTGCTATAGACCATCTTCTCCCACACACGTGTAGTTGTGGAGTGGGGAAGGAAGGCAGGATTTGGGGGGGAAAGTGGGGAGCAGAGGGAGGCAGCTCGGTGAGCTTTCCTTCAGTTTATCTACATTTTTAAGCCACACTTAGCATCATTGCTTCTGTAGGTAGTCACCGGTGGGGTCACTGACTTTCCTCAAAATAAACAAATTAAGCAGACAGTGCAAACCTGTGTCATTTTTACTCCTGCTATCTGTAGTGCCACAAGCATCCCTGGTGTAATAACTCTTTTTTTTTTTTTCATGGCACTTCCCAAGGTCAACCAAGAACATGGATTCATCTACTGCAATTTAAGACATAGCTTAACAAGCAGTTGGGCAGATGAGATATCACATGCTTGGAGCAGTTGGCCCAGGCATTTGCACCTACAGTCCCTTTGGAAGGACATGGTCTTGAAAGGGAGGTGAGATACGGTTAAGATGCGCTAGAAGGTGAAGGATGAGGTGACAGAAGAGACAGCTCCTTGCATACATGTCTCACCTAAATTGGTGATCCTTGGCAACTGTGGGAAAGCACCGAGTTGGTTCTCTGTTGCTAACTCAGCTTTGAATATGTGCTGGCAGGAGAAGAGATCGTGATTTATAGAGGCTTAGAAGAGGACTGTTGCTCTGACCCTGGGGCAGAGACTTTGGCTCATGTCATGTCTCAGTGGCAGGAGAGCCCACCACAACTGCTGCATGGGTGGCTCCAGCCCTGGAAGGGAGGAAGGTCCCAAAGTCTTCGCTGTCACCTTGGGCTATGCTTGCGCTGCTGGACAGAAGGAGAGCAAGGACCGATTCCTCGCTTAGCAGTTAAACAGCACATCCCCTGTGCACGGCTGTGGGCTAGCCTGCTCTGTTGGCAAATTTACCTTGGCAGGGATGATTGAAATGATCTAAAACATTGACCTAATAATTACTCAGTGCAGATAATCAGGAATCCAGCACTTGAACTTACTCCCTAGTCCTCCCGTACTCAGCAAGTGTAGACATGCCTTTTGTCTTCTTGAGGAGCTAGGGACAAAAGTGCTACCCTACAAGGACTCTCACAAGCCAGCATATGTGCTGTAAGACTTGAGGGGGAAAGGCAGAAAGCAGGTGAAACCAGAGTCCGAGTTAACTTTTCTGGAGATGTATCCTCCAGGATGATGTCAAGATGGGACAGTTTTGAACAACCCCTTGACTTTTGCGAATTCTGGCTTTTTTGAGTTTTCTCCTTGGACCCTAAAGCTCTGTGATGCTTTGATGTACGTGATTTGCCCATGCAGACTTGGACAGCTCAGGAATCCAGAAGTGGCTGGGCTGAGAGCATACCCATCCATCCTGCCCTCGCCTGCTGTGATGGATGTTAGATCCCACCTCAGAGGGGACCGGAGGGTGTCAGGTGTTGCTGAATGCTTGTGCCTATTGATTTGTGTTTATTAGTTCCATTAGTTCTATTTACACAAGCGCTTTTGCTGTCTTCCCGTAACTCAACCCTGTCAGGCTAATGCAGGTGATAAGTCACTCTACCCTCTGATTCCAGCAAATTGCTTGTCCATGATGGACGTTTGTTTTCCTCCTACACAAATAAACTACAGTCTGTGCCTGTGCTGGAAGTGGAGGGAACAAAATGGCTCTGTGCCAAGCATAGCAACATATGACCAGCTATAAGCACTGCTCTCGCAGGGTTTGGCTGAGCAAGGTGAGAGGAGGAGGCAAAAACCTCGGAGGCTCTTCATGGAATTCAACCCCTCCAATGTTAAGTGGGCACCAGCACTGCCCCTGTGCCCTTCCATTATTAAATCTCGTTATGGGATTAGCTCATCTGTGTCCTTGGCATTTTGCTCTCATTTTTGAAGCAGAGTGAATTGTTTAGTGGTCTGTGTAATCAGGAAATGGCATGTTGGAGGAGTCAGGTATTGCCTAAATTGATATTCCCATCTCGTGCACGCAAGGGGGTTTCTGTTACATGGGGCTGCTACGTTCCCCCCTCCTCTCTGTCCTGGTGAGGTGTTGCCAAATGGTGAGAGGTTGCATCCTGCCACTTTCACTGAAGCCGTTGACATTACATTGTTATTGCAATATTAGAAAACTCACAAAATACCTCTGGACCATTCACCTCGAAATCTTTTTTTCCCCAGACAGACCACATGAACATGACCATGTTCTGCAATGGGTGTTTTTTCCCCCCACAAGCAAGTCCTTATGCCCCTTGTTTTTACTACAGTCTTATGTAAGATGCCATATAACAATCTTCTCTGTGTCCCCAGAGGAATTAGGGCAATCGCTTGTATGAACATGAAGGCTTTCTGATCTCTTTTCACACTAGTTTTCAACCCTTGTGAGACAGATTCTCTCTTCCAGAAAACTATCAGCTATTGTCCCTAGGCATTGTGGAAGGAGATTTTTTTTTCCATAGTTTATATTGTCACATAGCCAAAGATTCATCAAGGTTTCCAAATTACAAACCTAATTTAAAGAGGGCAAATTTATTTTTGTTGAGCTGATAAGCCGACATCATTTCTTCCCTTTGCGTCCTCAGACCCCTCACCCACAAATCTTAATGTTATCAAGCATATCCAACAGACAAGTAGGTCTTATCCAAGTCCTGCTTTTGCTGGATGGTCTGAGGCTGGAATCTGTATAAAACAGGATTAGACATGAAGCATGTCAGCTGGGTAAAGGGATGTACTGGGAGGAGGGCATTAAGGAGCCTACCACAACAGTTCTTGTTTAATGGAGCAAGGACCATCTTCTCAAAATGTTCCTTTTAGGTCTTATTTTAATTGAAATGGACCAATCTATGCACCAACAGGGAACTCAGCATGACTTATAAAACCTTGCCTGGCACAGCTAGGCTTTGGTTTCTCATAGTCCCTAGATCTGAATGCCTGGCAGATAGGTGCTGGGGACCCCCGCAGAGGACTTTCTCTGAAGAGCTGGTGTCCCAGGGCCTGACACCAGCCACTTGCACAGTGCTGGTTCAACTGAGCAGGGCCCGCCTGAACCCAACACTGCTAAAAATCAAGTGCCCAGAAATGGGACGAGATGGGCTGCAATAGATCAGTGGCCATTTCAGGAAAGCTGGTGGTTAGTCTGCTGGTTTATAGGGTGCAGCAGGAATTTCTTCTCTCGCCTCTGAGTTTCCTAAAGAAGGATGAAGTTGTTAATATTTACATGCGAGAGGGCAGGGGCAGTTGTGTGTAGGTATATAATATCCAACGAGCCTGGTTATCTTACTTCTTTTTCTAGCTACTACAAATTTTCCAGTATTTTAGCAAATGAAGAGCAGAAGTACTGTGGAAGGTAGTCTATCAAACAGAACGTGGACCACTGATGCCATCCAGTGGTCAGCACACACTAACACACTTCCCATCGCTAATAAACCCTGAATTGACTGGAGCAAACATTAAACTCTTCCCCCCCCACACTGTTCACAATCATGCACACAGCGGTTTGTTCCCTTTGGTCCTACCAAAGCTCAGGCTTATACTGGGAAAAAAAGTAAGAAACCCCCCGTATGTTGTATCTAGCTTGTTTTAAGCACATTTTTCCTTTCCCACCTCCGTTTTCTTTAGAAAGTATCATCTAGAGCTTAGTCTCTGTGAAGTAAGCGCCATAAAAGTTGTACATGCTGTTGTACCTGATCTCTCTTCATGCGCCCCATGCAATAAGCTGTCCTGCCCCTGTACAGTGAGTACTTCAGCCAAGAGCCTTGGGGGAAACATACTACAGTGAATTTGGGGTACAGAGCAAAACTGATTTTATTTGTTTCTGCAATGGTGTGTTACACAGTCACACACTGTCACCTGTATGTAGTTCATGTAGCCCCTATAAAACAGGCGCAACAGGAACTCCCCATGTCGGCTGGCAGGAGGCAAGGAGAAAGCTGTAGTTTCAGTGGTTTGTATGAGTGAGATTAGCCCGGCACCTACTGCTATATCCTCAAAAAACCCAACTAGCCAACCTCCACCACAAAGCACAGTCATCTGTGTCCTGCTCTGGTCTGCTCCTCTCCCACATCTGCCAAGACAGAGCAGGCAGAGCTGCAGGATCACAAAACCTGACCAGGATGTGTTTGTGCATCTGCTCAAGCATTTGCGTGGGGGACTCACAGTGGGCTCCTAGCAGAGCCCTAGAGGACACCATCCCCTGCTTTCAGAGTGAGGGAGGAAAGCAGAAAGGTGCTCCAGTGTGGGGAAATCTCCCTCTGTTTTCACACAGAAAAGATATCATATTTTTTTCATGCCCCATGGGGCTGAGAAGTCCCAGCTCAGGCTGCCCAGACAGCCAGGCTGCTGCCTGCTCTCACGGGCACAGAGGAGGCGTTTGGTGTGCAGAGGCTGCTGAGGTGAAAGTGATGAGAAAACTCTGTAAATGAGAGAGGAGCTGAGGGTCCCACAGTCAAACCAAAGCAGGGATGGTATCTGGGGAGTTAAGGGGCATACTCACCAACCAGCACAGAGGTGACCCTCTGTGATGGGAGCTCTTGTTAGCTGAGGCCATGCTCTACACTGGGACCTGAACAGGTACGCTAAAGACTCCCCTGCTATCCCCAGGCATACAGCAGGTCCTTGGCATCTGGATAATGTCTTCCGTGCTGGCAACAAACCACCTCAGAGTTACTACCGGCAGGCCCTCAGCTACCCAGAGCCAGGCACAACTGTGATATATGACCAGAAAAACCTGCATGGATGCTGTCTTCACCAGGGAGATCAGTCATAACCACGATCACTACAGGGATGTTGATCCGAAATGCAGGGGCATTGTTCACAGTGGTGATGCAGCTGACGTGGTTGTGCACAAATTGCCTCTGCTGCAAGTTCCCACAGCGTAGTGGAGCAAACCCACCAAGGTGGCAGCGATAGCTCCTCCCGCAGATGGCAGGGTGAAGACAGGTGTCCCTGCAGTGACTCAGGAATGGCTGCTGCGATTGCTGTTTCTCCAGAATACAGTCACAATGCTCAGGATGTCAAGAAGAGCCAACAGCTCCAGGGCAAACGAGGCAGCAGACAGCTTTGCACACCCCCTGATGGCAGCAGCTTCAAGGTACTTGCTGGCTCTGAGCTGGTGTAACCCCGGTCAGTGGGTACCTGGCACTGCCAGAAAGCAGGGCTGCCAGAAGGCAATGCCCACACATCGCTGAAATGAGAGAGGGGCCCAGGGAGAATGAAAACTGCACATCCAGAGCTAGTGTCATGAAATGGTCTTCCACATCCTGAAGCAAATGGCCTCCTGTTGATCATTACACCGCTGCAGCACAGCATGTTCCTACAAGGTGTGCTGCTGGTACATGCCCGGATCCCAGTGCTGCAGCCGGGACTCGCTGTAAAAAAGGCACAAGAATTACTTTGTGGAAGCTGGCTGGCCCTGTTGTTCACCAGAGGCACACCAACTGGGTCTGCTATGAAGACTCATGGTGGTGATTTGGGTCTGGAGCAGTCTGGCACTCCGCAGTGGGGGCTGCACTGCACCGGCCCGTGCCAAGCAGCTCCTTCAGTCTGCCCTGAGCAAAGGTTGCCATTGTCCCTCAGACCTCCCAGCATAACTGCACACGGCGTCGCTCCATAACCATGTTATGTCAGAGTGATCCCAGTTAGAAAATCCCTGCTATTAAAAGTGTGCAAGTCCTGGATCATAGCGACAGGAACAGATTAGGGAGTAACTACGCATGAAGTCAGGAAGCGGTGCTGCTCTCCAGCAGCTGGGTGCCATAACCTCATCTGCCTCCACGGTCAGAGGCGGACCGGCATAGCCGAGCAGTTCGCAGGCATGTGACAACGTGGGCCGCCTGCCAGGGACTATTAGGAGGTTTAAATGACTCCAGTTCTGGAAAGGTACGGGGACGTTCCCGCTGGGCCCACGTGCCCTCTTGGAGTCCCCGGCACCGACAAGCTGGGGAGTGTGCTGACAGGGCTGGACGTGGCTCAATGCACATGCAGGTTTCAGCGGATGCCGTAGCCTGTTCCAGAGCAGCAACAAAGCTTGGCCCTGGCAGAGACCTACAGGCAGGGTTTTAAAAGTCTCTCAACATTTACAAGTGAATGTGGAAGGGGACTTTTTCTTCTGTCCACCAAAACCAACAGCCACAGTGCCCGAATCCTGACCGGGAACTTGCGTACCTGCTCTGGCCACGTTTTGTGAAGGCATTCCAGAGCACACAAACCCAGAGGGACGATGGTTCCCGGCGTGCACGCTGGGGGCAAAGTCTGCAGGCTTTCTCCTGTGGTGCACTTCGTCCTTTTGGCAAGGCTGGAGATGTCTGCTGACCTACGGAAAAAATTTCCTAACAGACGAAAAGTGGTCACATACATAAATAGTAATTACGCGGTACTGTGGAAACTGTATTACAATACCTGGCTAATGCATTCCGCAGCTCCATTCCCACTTACTAATTGCTCGTATTAAAACAGCACCCAGAAGTCTCGTTTCACTGACAGCTGCACAAACCCAAGCTGAGTTCTGCTTCTTGCTCGTGAAAGAACTCGGCCGCTCCCCAACCACCCTGTGCCCTGACAGAAGAAATAACGTGTTTAAAAATCCAAATAAAAACACATCTTTGTCATTCTGCAGTCCTGCCTAGATGTATTCTGCTTGGCAGTCTTGATTTACTGCTGCAGAAACGTGGTAGTTTACCCTGTTGTATCATTTAGGTATTTTCTAATTGCATATTAATTAGCATCTTCACTGTGGTTTTGTATTGAATCAAACAATTGCATCTCCAGTATTACACAACACAGCTGAGTTAAGCAAAAAAAATAAATACAAACCGCCTCATTCTTTGGTGTACTGACACCTGCTGTGCTACTAAAATGTAAATATGGTAAATGGTAAAGAGAGCGTGCAACACAGTTTGCATCAGGGAGTGCTTAAAAGTACATCCATATGAAACCACATGGGAAGTTACCTCTGGCATATGCTTATGTGGGTTGGGGTTTGCAAAGAAACTTACATATCAAGTGACATTAAGAGTTTAGTTACAATGATAAGGATTTTTACAAATAAAAACCTAGCTAAAAACCTAAGAATAAGCTTTTCTTTTTCTACGCTGTGAATGAAATCCTTAGTAGGTCATTATATATAACATAGATATAACGTATGAAAAGGTACAGGCTTTCTTTGGACTTTATTGATTTTTATCCTAGTTGATATTTTAAATATGTTTTCCTAATATATATTTATACACACACACAAACATTTTGGTTGCATTTATTTAGGTGCCTGGAGCCTTTCAGTGAACAAAATAACATTCGTGAATGCATAAACATTTTGACAGTCTCTAATCTAAAAAAAAGTCTTTCAGATGAGCTTTCTGGACAATGTTCTCTCTTTGACCAGTCTCCAAGGTAGTATCTTCACTTTTTAACGACAAAAACTTTAATCACCAGTAACCCGAAGTGTGCTTTGCTCTATAGTCCCAGTTCTGCTCCCGCAGAAGCAGCCTTGCCAGACACCACCAAGTACCTTCAAACATGCGCGCACCCGTTTTCTTCCTGACCGTGCAAATGCCTGATAAGTGCCGGCCCCGATGCCGGAGCTCGAGCCCCTCTTGCTCCGCTGCTCCCGGGCTTGGTGTGGGGCCAGCCGAGAGCCTGGCATCACGCCAGGGAGCTTTGCTGGCGCAGCCTCGAGAGGCGCCTGTTTGCCAGAAACAGGGTGAAGGACTCACAGGACTTTGGTCCGCCCTACGTTGGCCATACCGACAGCCCTGTGCTCCTGTGAGAGCACAAACCCAAACCCTCTGGGCCTCACTTTCGCCCCGCTGAACCCAGCACACCACCCTAGGGCTTGCCCACAGCCTTCTGCCCCGCTCCCCCAGAAGCAGCAGGAGGTTGGGGCTGCGGGGGGCTGCCATGGCCGGAGAAGAGGTGCCCATTGCCCCAGTGGGGTGCACTCTGGGGCAGCTGTTTTCTGTTGTGGTTGTACTTCTCTGTCTGTAATCCAAGTGGGCAAATAAGCTGCTCGAGGTGGGGAGTGTATGCACTGAGAGTGATAGAGCAACACTAGTTGAAAATAGGTACGTGCAGGAGAATAATTACATTTTTCATTACCTTAACCAAAATATTCTTTTCAATTTTTTACAAACTATTGAAGCCCAGTAAAAAAAAAAAATCCAGTGAATACTTTAAAAGCCATTTTAAACTTCAGCTGTGTTTCCCCACGATTCAGTTTGATTGCAGTTGTCACTTTGTGCTATAGTATCAGCTCCCATAAAGACCTCTGCAAATTATTTTTTCTGCAAACACCTGGAGGATCCTCAGGATTCATGTGTGTATCCACCCCGTCTTGCGTATGACAGTCCTGCTGGTCACTGTTAGCTGCTTCGTGCTCCCAGTTTCAGCCTGCAGGGCTGAATTCACTGGAAATACACACTGGAATAACATGCACAGGCTTTGGTATCACGTGAAATATTTCAAGTCCAGCCTTTGGTGAGTGTTAACAAGCCAAAAAAAAAAAAATCAGTGGACAGACCTTGAATAGCACCAGTGCCCTAGAAGGGCTGTAGTAACTTGCCTACCCATGCTGGGTACAAAGGTCTTCATCAACATTTACACAACCCCTCCTCTGAGTCTCATGTTTCAAGTTTACTCAGCTTGTCAAGCAATGGAGGATGAGGGACTTGCAGCCGACAGATTAGCTCGGTTCAGCTGTTAAAAGTGAATGTTATTTTTAATCTTGTATGTTCCATGTAAAGGCCTTTCAGCTGACACTACGTTAATTACATGAATACTTCGGTTATCAGCAGCACTACCCCTTAATTGGAACAGCAGGCTTTCCACTAGGGAGCCACTGTCACAAAGTTTCTAGTGAAATAATGCTTAGTAATTTCCACAGCACTTTTCGTCTTCAAAATGCTATACAAACATAAATTCGGTTAATTACCTCTCCCAGCATCCCTTAGAGGTAGGGAAGTGTCCTTACCCATGTGCAATCAAATGGGAAGACTTTAATGACACATGACGCCTTGGCCAGGACAACACAAAGGCTCAGGGTTCAATTTGGTTCCTCAGCATATGCACCTTGTGCTCTTTGAGATGCTGTAGAGTGCCTTCAGGGGTGCACAGGGGGCTGGCAGGTAGGGAACAGCAGTTCCAGGACTCCTTCTGTAGCAGCTAGAGGCCAGAGGAGATAGCCTAGAGTATCTCAGATGGTGCTAGACACCAACATGTAGACAGCTGAGTCCGGTGACAGAGAAAGCATTAGACAGTAGGACATTCCAGCATCCAGACTGTAGGATCCCAGAGGAAAAAAACAAATCAACCCACAAGCCTCTTCCAGACCATTCATAATTCAGAATAATAACTTCCATGTGGTGCAGCACTCTCCTTACTAAGCAAGCCTGAACAAATACGCCTATATTGTGTTCTCTGTGCATTAGGTGACTCTCAAATGCAGTAAGTCTTCTATGGTGCCACAGCGCAAGGTCACACGAACATTGGAAATGCAGCTTCCACCTTTCCACAAAGAAGATCTACATGACAAGACCATGCAACTGTCCATTACAGCACTGCTCATCACCTTCATCTAACAGGGGTTACTCAGCTGCTGAGCTGGAAAAATGGGTTAAGAATAGCTAAAGATCTGCTCCAGGAACAGGAGGGACTGCTCTGATCCAGCCCCACTGGGATTCTCAGTCGCTAGAGTATGAGGACGTAACAGGCCTTTACGAAGGACCATTGTTCAAAATTCACGCTGCTTCTGTTTACTTTTCTTAATGTAAGAAAATAAACATAACAAATTACATTAATCCAGATTTGTGGACAGTGCCCTTGATGAGCGAGCACCTAGGCACACAAGCTCAGGCGATCTGGAGTGGTATTTACCACTGCAATTTTATCTCCACCCGTGTTTTTCCAGAAGAGTCATCACAAGTAGAAAATACTATGTATTTGCACAAGGTGGCAGAGGTATGGTTGCCGTGGGAACCAAACGCTCAAAATTCCCCCTCTAATTTTTTAATCCATATAAAATCTTGATCAGAAAGCATGTTAATGTGCTGCATGGGCTTTATGCTCGATATATGCCATATTTTTACAGTACATTTTTACAAGTTTGGGATTTTTTGTTACTTTTGCACATTTTGCTTAGAAGTTTATCAACTTACGTCTACATTGATTAAACTTCTGTTAACCTACATCGCACTGTAATTATTTCATTTGCCCTTTGAGTTGGCAAATTAGGAAATAACCAAGACTGTCTTGAATCCTCTTTCTTCAGAGATCCCCCTGCGTGTCTACCCTTAGGCGGTGAGAGCAACTGTTTTGATCAACACTAAAAACCGCTTCAGGCCCCTGCTACAACGGATGTGCTTTGCAGGCAACTGCAGGATGGGGCAGACAGACAAAGCTGTGTGACCACCCAGCCCTACGTCTGTCCCTCTCGTATTCATTTCCTCTGGGCTCCAGAGCAACCCTCTTTATCGCCAGTTTACCTATAAAGATGCGGCCAGGCCCAAGCTCTCATCTTCTTCCAAGCTGAGATGGGAGAACCAAGGGTATAGGGCAAAGGGAAATATCAAACAAGAGGTGGCAGAGTCGCAAGAGATGCCACTCTTTCTCATGCCTGCCACATCCTCTGTCTTGCTGTAGTTCCTACTATCAAAGTTTGTAATCCCACCTTGCACTTTTTCTTCTTTCCTCTCTGCTTTGACCCTGATACTCCAAATAACAAAACAACACACCGTTCAGCTTGTTTGGGGTGGATTTTTCACAAAAACTGTTCCTTACTGGTGAGATTTAACAAAGTAAATTACTTAAAAGGAAGTATATGGGGGAAAACAAAACAAAAAACTTTCCCTAGGTTCTTGTATAAGACTTAACGTGAAAGAGTACACCTGTAAACTAATACTTATGTATTTTTATTGTACTTGTGAAAGAACAGGGTAATAGAAAACCCTCTAAAGGGTGAGGCCATGATCTAGATAAGATTACTGATCTCTTTTTGCATGCGCCATACAAACTCTCGCATAGTAGTCCTTGAAATTCACATCTCTCCTTTAGCCTCCTACTGGTGATCTCTTCACCACGCTGTCTCTTAGCACATTGTCTTTGTTAGCTGCATTCTGCCTGACTCAGGCATCGGGCACCTCAGGATACCTTCACAGGTCACCTGACATTGATGCCGAATGCAATAAATCTCTGAAATCATTACTTCAGATTATTTCACTTGACATATTCAGAGGCCTGACACATCTGCCTCTTAACCATCTGTTTGTCCTACATTCATGTAGAGGCATGAAGAAGGGTAGATCTTGAAAACTTACCTCCAGGAAGGAAGGAATAAACCTGTCTAATAAAAACATAAGCAGATTTGGAGCTAGGCCCAAAAATAATAGAAAGCACTCCAGCACAGCACTCAGGATGTCCGTCTTTATGAACGGGCACTGACAAACAACGATAGTGATATGGAAAGCCAAAGACGACTGCAAGTAAAATGAGTCACCACTATCCCTCCAAGTGTACAAATCATTTTAAATCAAACAATATTCGCCTCTAGGGCACTGGAATCTCCTCTTGACCTAGCAAGCACCCAGGGTGCTGCAGGTTGCGCGATGAGCACAGACCTGGTTGTTCACAAGTAATTGACAGAGTCTCTTCTCTCCAGGTACATCAGGAATGAAACTCTAGGGAGTTTTAACTCATAGTGCCAAGATGCCTCCTAGATAGGAAGCTGCCCAGCTCTCCTGCTTTCTCAGCTTCTGGGATTGAACTACAAATCTTTATCTGTCTCTCAGACAAATACTCTCCATGTATGTGGTTTTTTTCCCCTGCTGCTTCTTTCTCAAGCAGAGAAATACACCACTCAAGCAAACAAATCCCAGTTTGTTTCAGTCATGTCACCTGAGCCATGAGTCAGGTGTCATGGCTGATTCTGATGTGTGAAACTAACTTTGTATGTCCTTCCCATGCCATATGGCATTCTCAACCAGATGACTTAAAACCTCCAGGGCTTTAAGTCATTTATACCTCAGTCATATACACAGATTACCTAAATTCCCAAGTATTGTAAAATCATTTTATGCTTCTGATCTAACCTCTCCATCAATAATGCAGCAGAAAAAAACAAGCAATGTGGGTTTGCCAAAGGAATCTATTAATTACATGCAATATTTCATTCTTAAAATGCTCAAAGGTTGCAGATCTTTGAACAAAACTGCAGAGCTGTATGCTCCCCAAGACTGGTGTTAACCTTCCCTTGGAGTCTAAGGTTTGTCAGTGTTATCAGCAAGGGGAGAGTATTTTCTTATCTCTCCCCTACACATCCCTCAGACAAGGAGTGGTCCATGGTCCATGGCTACACCAAGACGCTTTCCATTTTAAGCAGAACTCTGAGCTGCATACTACATACCCAGCCTGTTACTGTGGACAGCCTATGTGCAAAGGTGTCTCTAAGAAAAGGTCAGCAGCGGAGCAACACCAGCTTCAGGCTGTAACTTCGATGGTTTCCGTACAAAACATATTCTGGGCAAGGCAACTATTCTGAAATGCAAAGCTCTTCAGAGGCAAATTCAAAATTTTTTGCATTCCAATTTTAGACGGGAGTTCACCATGCGACACACCTCACAGTACACTGGAAAACAGCCTGCGGGGGAGGGAAAAAGATGCAGATACCACAAGAAAAAAGCTTTCAGAAAACACCACCGCTGCTGCCTCTCCCCGTGTCACTACTGTAGGGCACCTCTATAAAAAGAGATTTTATACGTCTAGATGAAACCACAGCACTAGAAGACTGAAAAAACTGAAGCCCGAGGGATGCTTTAAAGTGAGGCCTCCTCAGGGCCCAGGTGCCACCACGCAGCAGCACGTTCCCCCCGGCTCTCGGGAACAAACCGCGCAGCGAGCCACAGCGCGGGGCCTGAGCCCTTCTCCCCCGCTGCCCAGCTTGCCCAGGCCCGGGCACCACCTCCCGCCCCGACCGCCTCGCCCGCGGCGCCGCCGCCGCCGTTACACAACGTCCCCCGCCGCCAGGGGGCGGGTCACTCCCTCCCCCCCGGCCCCCCGCATTGGCTCAGAGACAGGTGCCACTGATTGGCGCGCGTCCGCGCGCTGCCGCGACCTGTCCCCCTCGATTGGCCGAACCCCGCGTAAGAACTGCGCGAGGAGACCCGCGACCACACCGCGATTGGCCGCGGCGCTGAGGGGCCGCCCTATATAAGAGCGGCGGGAGGGGCGGGCCCCTAGCCCTCGGGCGCTGGGGGTAGTGGAGTGCGCAGCTGTCCGGCCGCCGCGGGAAGATGGCGACGGTGAAGGCCGTGTGCGTGATGAAGGGGGACGGCCCCGTGCAGGGCGTCATCCACTTCCAGCAGCAGGCAAGGGCTGGCGGCGGCGGGCGCGACCCTGTCGCTCTGCGCCTCCCCCGGGGGCTCGCCTGGGCTCAGCGGTGCTGAGTCACTGCGCGGGCGGCGCGGTTCGCCCTTCCCTTCCCTCTCCTCCCCGGCCGCTGCGGAGGCCGGTGGGAGCTGCGCTGGGCGGGCTTGTCCTGGGCCGCGGTGCTGGGAGGGACCGGGGCTGCTGCCCTTGCGTCCCTGGGCGCTCCCGGGTGAGGCAGCGAGCGGCTGCCGCGGGGCTGGGCGCGTCGGGGCGCCCCGGGCACCGTGTGGCGCCCTGCGAGCCCCAGCGCGGAGCGGGGGTGGGAGGGCATCGACGGGGCGAGCGGCGAGCGTGTGCCTTCAGCCCTGCTCGGGGGGGTTCCGCTGAGCGCGGGGCTGGAGCCGGCCTCAGCCTTCCTGGGGGGCTTGTTCACCGCCCTCAGAGTAGGGCATAACGGAGCGGTGATGGCTGAGGGGCCAGAGCGCCTTTAACGCTCCGTCGCTTATACTCGGTAAAGAAGTGTATGCTCTGGGGCCGCGTGCAGGCAGTACTGTATCTGTAGAGGAGAAATTACTTCAGGGTTACTTGTCCTTCCAAAAGGAAGTACGTGATCGTTCTCAAAAGCAAGCGCTCTGATAAAAGGCGTTCCTTTTGCTTGTTAATCCATAATAGAGTATATTTTAGGTGGCTAAGTAAATGCAAACATTGTGTGAAATACTGTATTGGCATACAGAATCAGTTAATGTAAGGTAATTGTTCATGTCTCGGTACCTGACTTTGGAGTCTCTAATGCTTTCTGTTGACTAGGAAGCTTCATTTGATGCAAGGCCATTTAATGCTGTAGTCATTTTGGTGATAACTAAATTATTTCTATTAAAGGATAATGGACCAGTAAAAGTTACTGGAAGAATCACTGGCTTGACTGATGGAGATCATGGCTTCCATGTCCATGAATTTGGTGACAATACAAATGGTAAGATGTCTATCCAAGCTTTTGAGTTACAGCTGTAGTGTGGTTGCTCAGCTTTAAAGAGCTTCTTTCAGTGTTGCAGCAGCATTTGATATAAGTATACTTGCGTCTCATGATGCAAATCTGTGTCAAGAAATTATGACATTTCCTAAGGAATTGCCTCCCATTTAATACTTTGAACATGTTTAGGCTGGTGTTCAAGATCTGACATATCAAGCACTAATCTAAATACTTCAATAATCCCAAGTTAAGAAATAAGAAAGCTTTTCAACTGAGCCTAGAGTGTTCTAGAATTAAAAATCTTACTTTATTGAGCTTGGAAGTCTGTAGTAGGTTACCTCTCTCCAGAGGATTGGTAGAACATCTACCAGTCTTTCATCATTAGTGATTTCACTTCCTCTGGCTATAGGAGGACTACCTTGGTGTAGTGTATAAGCAACAGATTTAATCTGGCTACTGCAAAAAAAAAAAATCTACTTTTGATGGCTGTGTTCTGTTTCAGGATGTATGAGTGCAGGTGCTCACTTCAATCCTGAAGGCAAGCAGCATGGTGGACCAAGTGATGCTGAAAGGTGAGTTTACTGTGCCTGGCCTCTTACTGGGTATCATCTCCTCCATGCAGTGGCCATCTAAGTGCAACTTTGTGCTTGAGAGGCCACTTCATGACTAATGCTAGGACAATACCAGAAGAAAACTGCTAAATCCTGCGGGACTTCTAGGGTCAGTTAACAAAGGCTTTGATAACTGTACAGCGATTTATTAGACACCTTGGCTCCAAGAGTACGGGTACCATCTAGTCTTTGGGACATATTCTTGGTTTTATCATAGCTTGGGGAGAAGAGCAAATAAAGGCTCTTACTGGGTGAAGGTTCCTAGGGGTATGAGTGGAGGGAGTTTCCGTGTTAAAGCCTTATTTGGTCAGTGGTGATCTGCTGTTTCAGGGCCAGCTTTTGACAACAGGGGCCCTAAACTGTCAATTGTTGAGCTGTATGCAGGCTTGTCATGTGGCAGAGCAGGATTATCAGTGGAAGGTACTGAGGCTTCAGGGGAGACTGCAAGATGAATACAAAGCTGCGTGTGACCAGGCATGGTGGCTTTTTATGGGGTTTGCTGGGCTGTTCTCGTCCTGTTAGCTGAGGTACCATACTACCTACAGTATGTAGTCCTTAGGGGTTGTGTGTGTGTGCTGTATGTAAGTACAGGGTCTGATGCTTATGCTGAATATCTGTACTGTAGTGGGAGCTCAGACCCAATTCTTGCCCTGGAAGCAGTTTTCATAGTCCAGTTACCTTCAGGGAACCCTTGTGAGCTTGAGACCTGATAGCTGAGCTGATTGGGTTCAGAGGCTGGGAGGGGGCTGCACAAGAGCTGAAGAAAGTGGAGCTAGGAGCAAGTGTAAGAGGCTGGTCTTGCATAAGTAGGGTGTAGACTGGCATTGTGACTAGCTTTCAAATGCTGACATTTGTGTCCATAACTGCACCTTCTGTGACTGATAAATTCACACTCAAGGGATCAGTTGCATGCCAGACCAAGCAAGCAGGCTGCTAGCCAGCTGTCTGGATGACAGAGCAGCATGAAATGTGTGCTTGTGGGCTTCACATGCAGCCAGTCACCTCCAGTGCTAAAGGTCAAAATCGCATGATCATTGTGGCTTCTGTTGGTTCTGTTTTGTCAAATCCTGCTCCTGGTGTAACCTGCCTGCTCAGGCAGCTGTAGGCTGGGGAATCCCTTAGGAGGCTCTGAGAACCAGATCGTGCTTGTATCAGTGTAGAATGGAGACAACTGGACTGAAGCTTCCTGGAAGCTTAAATCAAACCAATTCCTAAAGGGAAAACTGCCCTTGACCTGATTTTATAGGACTTGGTTAAAAATATGAAATCAATGCTCTTCTGTCTAAGAAGCTGGTAGCTGGCATTCAGTGTGCTGAGCTGGTCACCCTGCATGGATGGAGAGTTTTAGAAATGAGTTGGTATTCAAGGTTCTGCATTTGGATAGAAGAGTCTTACAGAACATCATTGGCTTGTCTTTAAGTGAATGGTTTATTTGGGGCAGGTAGGGAACAGTACTCTGGAATGTCCAGAAGTTCAGGGTAAACTGAACTGCTTGAGGCTTAATTCTTAAGGGAAGACCTAGCAGAGATCTAGCTCTGCTAAAAACTGTGTGGTAGGGTGTATGGTGTATGGGAAAATACCAGGCAAACTTGAACAGTCGTTCCTGGTACTGATGAGACCTTAGCTAGCACTTAACGCATTCCCTTTGACCTGTGACTTGACAAACTGCTTTTACTAATCCTATTTAAACCTAAAGCCTGCAGCTGCTTGTGGAATAGCTGATTTGTGATAGACATTAAAAGCTCTTAAGAATAGCGGCAGTGTTTACACCACACCTTGTGTGTGTGGGAAAGGTTATTTCACCTAATTTGAGAGACTGAGCAGAGGGAGATGCCATCTGCATGGAGGAATCCTTGGCTGGAAGAGTTGTGCATGGGAGGGATGGCATTCCTTTCCCCAGTGTTGATTAACCTTCCAGTTTCAAGTTCCACTTAGGACTGAATTTTAATCATCCCTTGAACTAAAGGAGTTAGAATAGTGGAAGTGTTTAAGATTGACTGGTGGTGGTAAATGAGGATATATGTGCTGCTTGAGATAAGATGGTGGAGTACTCGAGTGCAGTTACTGTGGGTATTGTATTGCCCAGGCCACCACTTGGAAGAGTTTTCAGTTCAAGTTTTCTATGAGTTTCTCTGCATCTTTCTGTAGGCACGTGGGAGACCTTGGCAATGTGACCGCTAAAGGAGGTGTGGCAGAAGTGGAAATACAAGATTCCATCATTTCTCTTAGTGGACCATACAGCATCATCGGACGTACCATGGTGGTAAGTACCGTGGTGCCTGCTTGGGTGCTTAAGGAACTCCACAGCAATCTTGCCAGCAAGTGGAGACTTTTTGATGCTGGAGGCCTGCATCCCTGGTCTTTGTTATAGAACTTGTGGTGCAAGATCTCCAGCGTGGGGAGTTCTTTGAAGCCTTGCCTGAAAATCCTGTGTGTTAGTATGGCACTTGACTGCCATGAGCATCAACCTGGCACTTAGCATTGCGTAATTCCGATAGCTTCTCTGTTGTGTAACACACCCTGCTGGTAGCTGGCAATAGTGCTTGTGCCTGCTGCTGCTAATGAGTAGTGAACAATGTGGATGAGTTATGCAATAACATGAATTAAGGTATCTTCAATTCTCTTTTAGGTCCATGAAAAACGTGATGACCTGGGTAGAGGGGGAGATAATGAGAGCAAATTAACTGGAAATGCTGGACCTCGTTTAGCTTGTGGTGTAATTGGAATAGCGAAGAGCTAAGTATTGTACCTGAAATGCTTAAGATGACAGTGGTAAATGGGCTGTATTTCATTGCCAATGCTGACCTTGCCCTTCTGTGTGCAAGCAAAAGATTTATCACTTAATCTCATTACTACTCTGCATTCTGAGTATCACTTAAAACTGGCGAAGACTGACTTAATTTTGTATGATGTATATTGCGATTAAAGTGACCCTGATGGAATGTCTCTGTAGTCTTCTGCTAAAGCATCTGTTGTAACCATTAAGTGTAACTTCACTCACGGGCACTCCCATTCTGTGTGATGGAAGATGTGTAATAGTGATTACATCCTGAACACCAAAACTTTTGGTACGCTGTGGGTTTGGAGGGTTAGCCTTACGAGCTCTAGTGAGACTGCTCACCAAACATCAGTGGGCACTGTGTGTGTCAGGGCTTCCTCCTGGTGAAGTTGCAGCATTTGTAGGTTTCAAACTTGTGTAATAAACTTGCTGGGCAAACACACCTTTGTCTTGCTGTCTATATAAAAAAAAAAAAAAACAACAAAAAACCAAACAAAACAAAAAACCAAACACCAAACCCCTACCTGCTGACTTGCTAACAGGGAAAAGTAAGGCTGGACTTCCTCATGTCAGTAGTTAACTCACTAGGCACCAACAGCATCCAACACATTGCTTCCAGCCAGTCACCTTGGAACAAGTATGACCTGAGATCAGTTGGTCTGCCTCTTGTTACTGGCAGTTGCGTGTTTTCCTGTGACTGAATCCTATTCAGTGGCAATAACCTGGCACCTCTGCACCTTGCAGCCAGGGGTTTTATGTACTGAAAAACAATGGCTGCTTTGCAGAAATATTTTCTTTGCTGTAAGATGTAATGGTGGGTGACACTGTGACACTCACATGTGACTGTAAAGCATATGTGTGTGTGCTGGGGGAGCCTTAAGTATGTAAGATGGTGGGGCTTCACCATGTGTTCTTGTGCCTTGCCTGGCTGGGTGGCTTGGATCATTGTGGGCTGGTGTGCAGTGATAGTGTGGGTGTGGTGGTGAGGGTAACACCTTTCTTCAAGCTATGCAGGAGCGTTCAGTGTGGAACAGGCCTTTCCTTAAGAAGGGTATATATAGCCAGAAGTTCTGTATTTTAAATTTCATAAAGCTTCTCAGTAGTGTAGTCACTGTGTACTAGTGCCAGCTTTCATTATTTTCTTGTATGTACCTCTTAAACACAGATTTCCAAGTCTTATTAATAGAAAAAATTATTAATTTTAATAAAGACTTGTATCAACATTCCTTTATCTTGTACAGAAGATATATTCATGGAAGTAGTTGGTTGCAGTTCTAGACACCCAGATTCCAGTGTAGCATGTTACAAATGAAATGGCTTTTGGTAGTTGGGCAAGGATACTGTAAAAACACTTGGAACTTAATTCATTGCAGGTGGCCAACAATTGTGTGTACAGTCTCAACCCACCTCTGCCTCTTCCAGCGGCTTAGTCTGTGCTCTGGTTCAGCTGCTGTGGCAGAATTAAGACAGTGCTGCACCCTTCCAGTCCCTCCTTAACCATCAGAGGATGTACACCACTGTACGCCCACAAATAACCACATCACCTCTTTCCGTTTTAGAAGCTCTGAGGACTGTTAAGGTGGTCTCCCCTTTCCTTATGGGGGAAAAAGGGCAAGTAGTTGCCAGCTGTAGGGCAAGGAGAGCTCTAGCAGCTCTGCTGCTTGCTGCCTTTCCCAGCTGCCCTCAGCACTGAACCTGCCTGCTTTGAAAGCCTCTGTATGTGGATCTTGACTGTCACATCTGTTTTCTCTTTGGTTAAATGTCTGATGGCACGGTGGCCTAGGAGTTAATGTTGTGTTGAAGGATGTGTAAGTAACGCTCAAGTTTATGTACAAACAGATCATTGCAATAACCAAGGTACAAATTGCTGACACTGTAGTGTCTTTATCAGTAATGGATGCTTGTTAATTAATCTTAATGTACAAATTTCTGGCTTATTTTACAGCCAGAAATGTGGTAGTTGTACAAGGGTAGGATACAGTTAGGTGATGCTGTAACGATGATGCATCAGCCAGTAGGTTTATTATACAACTAAATGCTTCAGGAGGCAGTAAGAAACAGTTCCGCAAAGGATGCCCAAAGTGTTCCTAGGCTTTGTTTTCAATTTCCTAAAATAGGGAAATGGAGAGAAAGTGAGGTGGCATTTGTGTGAACAGATAAGCCTTCCATCTCTTTCATTCTTGTCTTCAAATCTTTTAATAAAGTGTATTCATTAAAAAATCCTACCTCCTTACAGAATTATGGCAGTTTTTACTAAGACAAGTCTTAAAACATAAGATGTAAATGTCTGGCTTTGAATTAAAAAAGTTCAGTTCCACTGGCCCAGCATGAAACACACAGTAAGGACACAGGTTTTAACACATGGAAGCTGAGTTCACTACAAGTATGTAAACAGTTTTTTTTTTTCTCTCTCTTTATTCTGCTATTGCAAGAACATAAAAATATATGTCCTCTCCCCAGTCCAGAACTCCACATTTGCTTTGCTACCCCTCTCCCTCCCCCAGAAAAAAAATCCCTCTGCTGCAGAGCAGCTATGAAAAAGTACTGATGTAAGAAAGCAGCTGCCCTTCACTGAGGGGAAAAAAAAAACAACCCAACTTTAAAAGTAGAACACACCTATATTAAGGAGAAAAAAAAATTAAATATGCACAGGATTCATACAATTTTCCTACTACACTTCTAGAGTTAAGTTTCAACCGAAGGCCTGGTGCCATCTGAGCAGTGGATGAACCAGTACGTTTAAGGGCAGCACTGCCGGGGCTCCGACTCCGCTCAGTACAACGCAGCCGTCTTTTGAAACTGTTTGCGCCTGAAGGGCCGACCACCAAGGGCTAGCATTTGCCCTCTTAAAATCACTTCAGTGATATGGAGAGATGGTAGAACTGACGCAAACCCAAGAAAACGCACTCTTTGTCCACCCAGCCCGATAGGTACACCGCTAGGTGAGTAAAAAACTTTACACCTACCTCTTGCAGGCTTACAGGAGGTAGACATCGTTAACACAGACAACGGTAGCAGCCCAGACTTGGGTGAATGAAGAGGCAGCTTTTTAAAATCCTCGAGCACCCTCCCGCCTCCCTTCCTTTTCCCAGCCCCATTTAAAAAAAAATAGGTTAGCATTTTATATTGTGTTTTGGTGTCTTTCTCTTTCACCCCACTTTCTAAAAAGCATCAAGAATAACAAGTACAAAAGATGCTGAACTGGTGCGCTTCCTAGCCCAGCGCACACAGGCATTTTATAACATCACAAGCAGAGCAGACCGAGAGATGTCTGAATAGGTGTCCACTTTTTTTAAAAAAAGGCTAATTAGGGCAACATTTACCACAGAACCAGTTGGAGAGGGGGGAAAAAGAAAAACAAAAAAGAAAAAAAAAAAAAAAAGAAAACTGATTGCATTGCAAACACTAAACAGTTAACTCTTCAATTAACATTTTAAAACCACTAACTTTTACCTAGTATAGTCAAGTAAATCATTAAAATGCAGCAATCTAAAAATCAAGATAACTATTACAAATAAAAATTTGCTTCTGTGAATAGCTACACAAACAGATGTATTTCTTTTAACAAATATTAACAGAACAGTCTAATTTAGACTCCAGTACAGCATTAACAGTTCAAACTTTAAGATGTTGAACACTCCTTTTCCACTTCAGTGCAGCGTAGGAAGAATAGCACACATTAAAGTTTGTTACGAAAATAGAGTTTATTAAAAACACATCCCTATTGTTTTGAGGAGCTTTCACCGTTACCTTTTCTTAAATTAAAAAAAAAAAAATAGAAAGCACTTCTACTTCTGATTTGTAAACTTTTTAAAGTCAAAACTTTAAAAAAGTTACAGCAAAAATGGGTAATATTTTAATCATATCTTCAGTATCTCATGTTATGTTGTGGCTATTTTAAATAGAAGGGAAGCAATCAAATTGCTTACAATTCCCCACCAACTACTGAGGGGCTGGGATAGAAGCAGAAGCAAATATAATACAGCAGACTGTACAACTCTAAAGCTCTACACTCCAACAAATGTCACTGTCGTCTTTCGACAACTTCCAGTCTCTAGCGAGGAGCCTCCGCCACTGAGCCCGTCTCCTTTTCCGCTTGTTCCGCAGATGAGGTAGCCTCGGATGTTAACTCTTCAACAGGTTTGGCGCCCGTCGGTTCAGACTCTCCTGCAGCAAGTTCTGAAACAACGTCTGCGTCTTCCATTTTGCCGCTGTGAGATTCATGGTTTTTGTCGCCGTCTCCCCTGTCTGTCACCTCCGCTTTTTCCTTTCCTCGATTTTCTTCCTTGTCTCTACGAGACTCCCTATCTCTCGAATCTCTCTCTCTGTCTCGATGGCCACTGGACCGCCTGTTTCTGTCCTCCAAGTCTCTGTGTCTGTCACGCTCGGGGCTTCTTCTTCCCCAGTCTCGCCTGTCACGATTACCAAGTCGCTCGTGATCTCGGTCATCGTTGCGATTACCATAGCGCTCACGATCGTTCTCTACCCGATTTCCAAAAGATCTCCTTCCAAACCTTTCCTGGTCTCTGTTAGGCGTGAACGTCTGCCTGTCATTCCTAAACTGCCTCCCGTCTCTGTTATCCTCGGGTCCTCCTGGCCCCCCGCTTCCTGGCATCCCCCCAGGTCTCACAAAGTGACCCGGCGGTGGGAAAGGGGTTTTCATTCCGTGGGGGGGAGGCATCCCAAAGCCCCCTGGCCCCGGTGGGGGCCCTCTGTGCATCATGTGGGGAGGCATGTGTCGCGGTGGCATCAAGGGAAACCGCTGCAGAGGAGGGGGTGGCATTCCTGGCGGCCGCTGGAGTGGTATCAAACCGGGCCGGGCACCTAAGAGGCCAGTGGATGGAGTCTGCAACCCAACGACGGGGGCTGGCGGGGGCGGTGCAACTCCTTGAGTGCCTGAAACAAACAAACACACAAACACACAAAGTAAAATCAGAGGCTGGCAAGAGGGAAAAAAAAAAAAAAACCAAACCATTTTCATAATTTCAAAGTATCTCATGACATAAGTAACACCGAAATGCAGGGGGGGAGAGCAGCCTGCAAAGCTGGTGCTGGTTTACATACTGTGAAGACAGCGCTGTCTTTAAACAGAAGTTTGTGTTGTGCTAAGAGTAATTAATATTCAAATAGTAGTAACTCATCACTTATCCCAAAGGCTTCCTTTTGTGAAGAAGCCACTGCCATTTTGCAGGTCAGAGCTTTTTCTGATTGCCAGCTCAGTGCCTTGCTTCGCCAACTGACTGCTGACCAGACACCTTCCCAGCAGGTGATGCTTTCCAGGCTTCCTAATTAAAGACACCTCACCTCCTTTGGTTAGCTTTAAACCCCTTCTCCTCTATTATAAACATCAGCAAAATCGTATCTGGCTAAAATGCTTGAGATCTGAACTGGGTCATCAACAGGATTTTCACTGTGCAGAAGAGGTGGCAGGTACAGTAAGCTGTGAAGGGCGAGGTAAGGTCAGAACAGGGCTGAGGTAAGAGCAGGAAATTACAGAGTTCAATTCACCGTTCCAGAGAAAAGGGATACATCAAAGTTTAATTTTAGTAAAATAAACCCTGCAATGTAAACTAAAAGGAAATGCAACAGGTGATTTGTGGAATTTTTTTTAAAATACTATTTTCCATCCCTTATAGCACATATCCAACACTAACTATTTCCCATTTTTATTCCTGGACTACTGTTTCAGCATGGTCTTCATAGGAGGAAAAAAAAAATCAACTCCTGAAACACACCGTTTGAGAAAGTTCAGCCCAAAGCCTGTTGACATCAACACAATGAGCCAAAACAGAGGATTATGGAGCTGCAGATGAGGACTTCACACCAATAAGCGTAGGCCAGTTTATCTCGTGTGCCTCCTTTTGTTGGAACTCATAACACTATTGTCTCATGTTCTCTGCAGCTTTTATTCTCGATCTATCTGCTCTTTCTGCTCACTAGCAGTTATTTACCCAAAAACAAGCTCCGTATCCAAGAAAGCACGTTTGTGTTTTTTTTTTTAATAAAGTCCCAAACCGAAATTTAAAGGGATCAGCTGTTGCCAGCAGAACAAGCAAAAATCTCTCCTAATCCATCTTGCGCTCCTTTATAGATTTGTTAAGACTATATGTTTTATTTCCACATATATTAATAAAAATGAAATGCAGGTTACGTAAGAATGCAGGTTACATAAAATTTTGTAACCCCTGCCCTGGGTACAACTGGAACGTGAAATAGCTATGTAAATTAATACTAGAATTAAATACTTGGCAGTGTCATCAGTGAAAACTGCACTTTGATTTCAATTTAATGAGCACAGTGGAGCAGACATCCCAGGTAACCTTCCATCCAGCTATCACAGCTTCCCTCTTCCTCCATCTGATTTATTCAGCATTCCTATCCCAAATATGCCTGTGCCTTCTGAAGAACATATATGTTGCCCTTTCACTACACCACTTCTTACGCTGAAGAACATCTCTAACAGAAACCTTTTTATCTGAGTGCTCTTTATATGCGTATTAGAAGGAAATTATATTGTGCCGATCCGGAGAACTCCAGTAACAAAGATGTGAATATTCTTCCAGTCCACAGCATCATCTTACCTTCCCCTCCAAGCAGTCACTTTTAAGACACGGCTTGATAGGTCACACTCTTTGCAAGACATGTTCCAGCAGCAACACCATATGTTCTCTGGTTTGTTTTTTTTTTTTTCTTTTTATCTTTAAAATGCACAGCCCTCCCCTTCCTCCTGGTCATAACCAGGGCTGTAAGTCACCTAGTTCAAACTCCTCCCCATGTCTTAGTACTACAGATCTGACGAGACAGACACATGGCTAACGATGACTTCCCAGCAGGTTACTTTGCTCAGTTCTGAGGTTTGGGGATATTTTTGTTGGTAAGTAAATTCCTCCACAGAAGATTAAAAATAAGGCAGAAAGGAATAACTGAGATCTAACGAGCTGAAGAGGATAAGCATATGCTTCTGCTCTATAGCAGCAGAGTAGATGTGGGTTATGACAGCATGAACATGAAGCAAGTGTGAAAAGTTTTTTTAAATTCCCCAAGTACAAGTAATTTAATTTCTCAGCCTTACTCTACACAAAATGCAGGACTGAAGCAGCAGAATGGTATCTGAAACTCTTTCAATCTGGCCTGCATCAGCAGCGTAGCCAAACACTTTTTATTTTACATCAGCCCACTCACATTTTCAGGCTGTAGTACACTGTAGAAAGTACTATTAAGAGTTCCCTCGCTGTGCTGACAAATCAGGCACTAATTAAAGATTTACTGCAAAAGAGCTGTCCGGAAACACATCCAAGCTTACTGAAAATGTAAAATCAGCAGTACAGATTGCACATGCAATGTCTAGGAAAATTTAAAGCCCTTTGTTGTCTTATACAGGGAAAAACAGTATGTAAATTTAAATGGTCTGTCAAACTTGAAAATGTACCAGAGCTCCTAGAGAAGCAATGAAGTGATTTAATGACCATCTCATACCTCTGCAGACAAGTGATAGAATTTATCTGCCCCAGCCTGTTATTTTATTCATTTGTTCATAACTGTAAGTCTTTCTGTAGCAGCTAACCTTGTCTTCTTGCTTATGGGTATGAAATACAACCATCCCTTTCACCAGCTGCTTATTCTGCATAACTTGGCTAAGACACAGCTTTTAATACTCCTGATACACTCCTCAGACTTTACACCTAGTATGTTAATTCTGTTCAAACGTGCAAAAATATAGATTGCTTTCACAACTTATTTTTATTTGTAACTTTTACCAGTGATGCACAGTGAAAGGTCCTCAGAACTTGCGAAAAGTGTTTACTATGAAGAACGTGGATACAAGTGTGCTAGGAAAACCCATCGCCCACCACGACTGTTGTTTCGGAGGTGGAAGAACAATCAACCGTGTCAAAAGTTCCATAATTTCACTTTACGCATAAGACATAGCCCAAATGCTATAGCTGTCCTGAAGAAGTGTCTTCTATCCAGAGAGGTCACAGGAGTCATCCTTACTGTTTTGACAAATTAGGTAAAAAGCCAGATTTCTGTGTCACTGTAATTCCATCTCTGATCACCTTCTCTTCTGGCTGGACAAATCCCATGTTCCCTTGTGATAATCATCAGTGTTACAAATAGTAACATAACTGAGAAGTGTAGCATCCGATTTTTTTTTTTAACTGAACTCTGCTCAATAAGTGATTACAGTGTCTCTTACAATCTGTTAAATTACTTCTCAGCTGTGCTGTTACAAGAAAGCAAGAGGAGGAATGGTGTTTTCTGTATCTGACACAGCAATCCTGCTTCCACAATACACCTCTTTTGCAAATCTGATGGAAATATATATGAGAACAAGAAGTCAAAAGCTTATGATTCCAGCAGAACAGGCTAAAGGTTTACACTCTGAGTTTGATGCTGATGTTCTGCAACATTTAGCATGTCACATTAACTCTCCTATCATTCTCCAGTGGGGAATGCTGTATCTTAAAACCAGAACATTAAATACTACCAGGAAATTCTTGAAAGAGGGACAATAGTGTCTTTTCCTGGGGTTTGATACAGAATCCTTTAGACAAGGCCAAGACTGTAAAGAACGAAGCCTAAACTTAAGAGCCTAAATATCGATTCACAGCTTAAATAACTTGCCATAAATACCAACATTTTTCAGGGTAGTCAATGTCCATCACTGAAGCCAGGAGGAGCTTGCTCCTATTCATGTAAGATGCTTAAACAAGGGTGGAAGAGTCAAACTACATTATGTGTACAGTGGTGGTTACTGGTTAAGACTTCTGAAATTCCTGCTTTATAAAACAAACACTAAACTGATCCAGGTCAAGGGAATCATCAAGGCAAAACTGAATTCCATGAAAGGTGCTTGAGAGCCCATGTTCCCTTACCTCTGAATTCCCACTCCATAGTATTACGAAAGCAACAGTCATATGTATAATTAGCAAACATGCAGTGTTTCTTATGCTTTTAAAATGGGCTATCACAAGAAATTTGGAAATGTATTAGGTTTACAACTATTCATATCCTGTATTAATAAAAAGCTCATCCTTCCTGTGAAGGAAATATCCACTAGTAACACTCTGATGAGCTCAGAGAATATTGTAGTCTGTCTTTTATAATTTAATGCAGATTACAAAAAGACCATGTAGTTACTTAAGAAAAAAACAGCAAGGGAGAAAAGAATAATAATTCAGCATGCAATAACAGGAAATGAATACCAAGTTTGATGAGAACTACAGTATAATTAATCTTTGATAATATGTAATTATCATTGTAGGAATTTTGGTAAAAAGAGCACTAGACCAGAACCTACAAACTGCAATATGGTGTATTTAATCAAGATAACAGATCACAGAATCTGAATATTCAAAACATAGCATCTGCAACAGCAGTTTATTACTGGTCCAAATTACAGCATTTGCTCAACACCAAGAACAAGTTGGCAAATCAAAAATGATTTAAAACCCTGTCACCTTCTGCAATATGCGCACGTAAAAGGAGTCTAAAAATATCTGCTTGGCAGATCAGTTAAAAAATGACATATGAGCACACACTCACAAAACCAGTTACAGTCTGGATAATCTTGTCCAAATTAAGAACAAGAAGCTATAACAGCAGCAAATATGACCAAGGATACAACTAAATCAAAACAACCTGAGGGTGGTTTTTAAGAATAAGCACAAAAAAATTCAGACAATGTCCACGAGGGATCACTCCTCTGAAGCACAAACATGTCTTTGTTGGAAGTGATGAAAGAATTACATTGAAGGAACGAATGAAATTAGTGGAGATGAAACAGAACGTAACTTACATTACTAAGAAAGCATATGAAATCTTACAATAATCAATTCAGAATTACTTTGTAACATATCTTCCATATAAAAACTGAACAGATAGATAGATAAGCTTCATTTTGACGTTACAAAATTAGAAAAGAGCTCCTGCATTTGTACAGATTACATAAGGTGTTCTCAAGCAAGGTTAAGTTTAGATTTCTATGACAGTCTCTTCAGAGCAATCTTCATTCCTTGAATTCAGCCTGCTGAAGTAAGTTCTTCTATTCTGCCCAAATAGCCGAAGAACATTTCTTCATTCTTCATGGTACACTACTCAAGCCCCTCCATCCCTACTTCCCCAAGCACAGTCCTCACAACACACTTCATGATGCTGTCAAACAAGTCTTTCTTCCACCTTCTTATCTCAGCTTGGAGAGCCACACCATGGGAATGTTTAACGAGCAGTTTGAGGACTTCGTGAGAAACCAGTCACACGATCAGTCATCTGTTCAAATTGCTACACCATGTACTTGTGAATGTGAGGTCCTTTAGTCTGAAGCATTTGATTTCCCTTGTCTGCACTTCTCCATGACTAACTGAGGGTGATGCTGTACCTACTCATTTACCTTGTCCAGTTCATTTGTCTCTAACCTGTACAAGACACTAGGTCAGACACTAAGGCTACATTTAAATTGTCAAGCCTGCAAGTACTTCCAGGCTCCGGGACCAGGATGCAAATGTAGATTGCATCTTATGGCCGCACACATGGTGAAACCCTGGCACACTCCATTTCCCATGCTTTGATTTCCCCAGGAGTGAAACCTGACACACAGAATGAAAAGGAAGGAATGACGATGCAGCCTGGCCAGCTCTTGAACTCGGAGGATGGGGAGCGCAAGACTTCAAGGGACACTTCTTTGCTATCTAGATCAGCATGAGTGGTGGAAAACATCACCTCTTTCATGTTTTTCTTCCAGCCTAAGGAGAGACCAGATCTGGACTCCCACATGCAGAGCTAAGCTCAATTGATAAGTGAATCTTTGTGTTAACTTACTGAAAAGTTTTAAAAGCAAAGACAACTGATATTAATCTTTTATTTTTAATCATGTGAAATATTATAATCTGTTTCTTCTAGTTTTCTTGTATCTTACATCAGACTGTGAATAGCCCCCGTAAACTTCAAAATGTCAGGATGGAAGGATTTTACATAACTCCTGGCTCACACATGCAATCTTATAAAAAGAAAACTCTCCTGTCCCCTTGTTGATGAGACTGAACGGTGAGAGAAGTCACTCTGACCACATGGACAACTTTATCTGCCTCAACTATTCAGTAAACAAGTTAATAAAAACAAAGGCAAGTTCTTGATCTTAAGATTTATCAAATTCAGCTTCCTTGAATTTTTAAGAATAAAAAAAGCTACTCTCCAAGTAGCTAATGTGGGTTTATAATTTACTCCACTCTGATCTTAATTTTGTAAAACCTTTTTCGTATGTGTATAGTGATACAGCAAACTGCAGGGTAACTTAATACATTCCAAAGGCTTGAAATAAAAAGTTCAGGTTACGTCGTACAAGACAGTACCATGAAGCTTCAAAAATCTGGTAATACTGTATTACAATTACAGAAAGTGTAACTTCATCATTAAGATGTGACTGTATTAAACGCATGGTCCGATAATCCTTATTACTACACTCTCTCAACCCATGGTGTCCCTGCAGAATTTTTTTTAAGCTTTTCTCTGCCAAGTGTCCAAGACACTCTTCTCAAACAATTAGCTGCTGGTTTTGTGTATCTGCTTTGAGAGTTTTTAAAAAGCAGACCAATTTCCAAAGGGAAGCAGCTCTTCACTTCTTGAAAAATGCCTTTTAAAAGGGTCTTATTTCGAGTTTCCACCATGAAGGTCCCAAAAATCATTAGTCACGGCTGGAAAATTTAGCCATCAAATCCAATAGAGCAGTAAGCTTTCAGGGAGACAAATCTTTGGGTTTTTTTCAGTGTACACTGTAAAGTTCGGGGCAGAAACACACTAAAACAAAATTATCTTTTTCATTCCCTTGTTAGGGTCTCATTCAGAAGTCTGAAATCCCATAAATGTAATAATCTCTTTAAAATTTGTAGGAAACAAGTCTCTTGAATATAGTCTGACCCATAAAAGGCCATCCTAAAAGAAGTATTTAGCAGACCTCTGTAACATTAAACAGTACACACTCTCTTTAAAAATCTGACCAAGTTCACATCATATCGTGAAAAGTAATTTATGTCAGATATCCTGAGTTAGCTTGATTTTACTAGTCAAAATACCATTTGGTAATATTTAAATAAGGTAACATATTGTTAAAAAGGTTTCAAAACCTATAATAATTCAGGGCTGAATAAAAGCTTTTGGTTTTTTTTTTTTATTTTATTAAAATAATTTATTCTATACATAAAAAGTATACCACGGATTTAAAGTATTTCACAGATTTAAAAAATACACTAAAAAAATAGTGTTTCTCTGTAAGTTAATTTTATACATGTAATAGTCGAGTCTCAAACATAGTTCATATGTCATACAGATGTTTTGTTGTAAGTTAATTTTCTGTATGGTATAAACCTCAATTTGTTAAAAGTAGACAGCATTTTGTTGTGTCCTGAATTTGTAACTTAAATGTTACAGCTTTTTTGTTTCTTCAGAAAACAGATCTTCAATGATAAAAAAAATTTATTGCTCCTTCTGTGCAAAATCAAGCCTCTAAAAATGATTTAAAAGCCAACAGAAGGGCAGAAATTTCATCAAATTTAGAACAATCTACTTTACTTCCCCACGAACTGTAAGTCAGGAGCAAAATCAAAATAGTATTTTAAATTCAGAATCACAGAATCACGGAATGTTAGGGATTGGAAGGGACCTCGAAAGATCATCTAGTCCAATCCCCCTGCCGGAGCAGGATTGCCTAGACCATATCACACAGGAACGCGTCCAGGCGGGTTTTGAATGTCTCCAGAGAAGGAGACTCCACAACCTCTCTGGGCAGCCTGTTCCAGTGTTCGGTCACCCTCACCGTAAAGAAGTTTTTCCTCATATTTAAGTGGAACCTCCTGTGTTCCAGCTTGCACCCATTGCCCCTTGTCCTGTCAAGGGATGTCACTGAGAAGAGCCTGGCTCCATCCTCATGACACTTGCCCTTTACATATTTATAAACATTAATGAGGTCACCCCCCAGTCTCCTCTTCTCCAAGCTAAAGAGACCCAGCTCCCTCAGCCTCTCCTCATAAGGGAGATGTTCCACCCCCTTAATCATCTTCGTGGCTCTGTGCTGGACTCTCTCTAGCAGTTCCCTGTCCTTCTTGAACTGAGGGGCCCAGAACTGGACACAATATTCCAGATGTGGCCTCACCAGGGCAGAGTAGAGGGGGAGGAGAACCTCTCTCGACCTGCTGACCACACCCCTTCTAATACACCCCAGGATGCCATTGGCCTTCTTGGCCACAAGGGCACACTGCTGGCTCATGGACATCCTGTTGTCCACTAGGACCCCCAGGTCCCTTTCCCCTACGCTGCTCTCCAACAGCTCTGTCCCCAACTTGTACTGGTACATGGGGTTGTTCTTGCCCAGATGCAGGACTCTACACTTGCCCTTGTTATATTTCATTAAATTTCTCCCCACCCAACTCAAATTCAGGGAACAATAAACAGGAAACAAATTCAGGGAATTCCTCAAATTCAGGGAACAATAAACTGAAGAATGTTTACAAAAATGAACTTACCAAGAAGCGGAATACCTTGGGTGACAGGAGCAGGTACATTAGTAGGCGCTACAGGAGGCGGAACAGTCCCATATATTTTGGAGCTATCAGTAGTTTCAGCATTCCCTCTGGATCCAGAAACCACTGTTGGGATGGGATTTCCTACAGATGAATCTTTTGTAGTGTCTTCATTCACACCAGCTGCTGTAGCTAAGAAGCAATTCATTGAGATATTAAAAAAAGTCAGCTCTTCCGCTTGCACGATACCTTCCTTCTACTGCTGCTTGCCCAAGATTTAAACACTTACAATTTGGGATGTTTACTGCCGGAGTGTGAGGAACAGATACTGGAGGAGTTATAGGTGGTGGTGGTCCAGGAGGAAGAAAGCCTATAAAGAAGTACATATTAACACTGAATATCACTTTATCAACACATACTTGTGTAGTTTATATGGCAGATGCTTATGTTTGCTGTATGGTTAAAAAAAGGACTTAACGTTACAAAAAATATATAAATATACCTGGAGGTAAATGCATTGGGTTGAAACCAGGTCGTAAAAATGGAGGTGGCGGCGGTGGTGGCACTCCAGGAGCAAATCCAGGAGGTGGGATTCCTAAAGGTGCTGTGAAAGCAGGTGGCTGGAGTGCACCAACCACAGGAGGACCTGATGGATGTGGTGGAACCTAATAAAAAAGGAAGGGGAAAAATGTGTTACTTCAAAACTAAATAGATTATTTGTTGTTCAGCTGTGGCCTGCTGTCTTCTGTGCTTTGTCCATCAAAACAAGAAAATTTAAGATACCTTAAGTTACTCTACAAGAAGGTGACTTACATAACTGATCTCATTAGCAGTCAAAGAAACCCCTACAACTTAAAATATGAACATTGATAGTTTGCCTTTGTTCTTAAAGAAAAAATTAGTCTCTGTGGTAAATCGATATTAATGCACACTGGTAGCTCATCTAAATATACCCTTTACACAGTAGCTGGAATTAATTTTACCATCCAGCATGATACGCTATAATGCACATAACTTAGGAGCAATTAAAAACATTTTCTTTTTTCTTTTTCGTTACCTGAATTTGTATATTATATTAGAGTGACTATTGTTTCCTTATTCATTTATTTTTTTAAATTCTCATTTGTATCGAGCTCTGAATGAAAACTGATTTAAATTAAGCTGGTCCCTAGACTACATTAAATGTGTGGGAATCAAAAGGCAAAAAGTTTAATCAAAATATGCTCTGCATTTACGATTGATTTATTAAAGCAAAGGAGAGCTGTGTACTCAAGTGATCATAACTGACTCACCTCCATGACCATCAAAATTTCATAACTACTACATCAAGACCCTTCATAACTCATTTTTTATTTCTAGATTAATGAAGGAAAAGCCTTTACTGCTTTATTCTCAGAACTGAAAGAAATGGCATTAAACCAAAGTAAGAAAATATTCTCCTTAAGCCTGGAGAAGATGCTAAAGCTGCCAAGCGCTTGATACCACCTCAAACTTCTGTTCCAAGTTCTTTACCAATGGTTAGGTTAGTGAGCTGGGGCACATTAAAACTTGTACTATTAGAATTTTAAAATCAATTAATTACAATAGGTTTTAATTAATTAGGCTTTAGTGTAGAGCACTACTTTCTATTTTCAGTTTTAAATTGGTTATTTATAGGTTTACAATAACCTGCTGATTAGACCCTGGCCTGAAGTTAAGCTAACTGAGCAGCATGTGACTGGATGTGACACAAGAAACTGCCAGACGTGACAGATAACAATACAAAAAGCTGACAAAAGTTACAGATGGCACTAGGAGGGATGGCTGGATCCTGCAGGTGGTTAAGTGGGTGTTATGTGAACAACAGCCAAACTTCCGAAAGAAGTAGAAAGGAGCACTGGGGACCTTGTGGGGACTAGGACCTTGCAAGGCCAACAGTGCACAGGTAAGCATATCTAGAAGTACCATATATAAGGCCAAGACTACCCAGATGAACATTAGCTTTGAGTAACCCTAGAGGTGTTTCCATAATCACAGTTAAAGCTTTAGAAAAAGTGCTCCAAGCCCACAGCGAGCTCATAGTCTCGGTAGGTCTTTATGTCTGTTTTACAGGACACTCCTTCAAAGAACAACTTACAAAATTAGCTAGACATAGCGACAGATCTGTTGATCACAGTAATGTTCTGTGAAGCGAGTGTTCACGTACAGAGTGTGTATGTAGCAGAAGGAATTGAGGACAGGTACCAAGAAGGCAAGAAGGTTTAAAAAAAAGAGGGGAAACTTGCTATGTGCTGTCAGTCCTTAAGCAGTTAAAAGCTGAGAAAACTGTGGATGAAGCATGTGTACACAATGGCTTGAGAAGGTATAATGAATAGTAAAATATTATGAGGGAACAAGAATGGAAGTAACATCAAAGGAAGATTATTTACATATGTATTAGAGGATATTCATACCTAATTACCCAAGCTTAACTGCTGTGCTTCATTTTTTCTAAAAAGTTAACCCTCTAATACATAATTGTAAGTAACACATTAAAACCTTTCCTTTAAGTAGAAAGAAAAAAGGAAGGTGGTAAAAATCTGTGCACAAATGTCACAACATCTAATTTAAAATACAATTTGAAGTATAAAGTTTCTCTGTTAAAGAAATGGAACCAATGGCTAATAAACTTAGGTAACAAACACAGAGGACTGGTGAACAGTTTCAGAATAATAGCTAATGAACTGGATAAAGCAAAGTAACAAAAATGCTACTGGGGATATTAATGGGGAGACAAATATTGGGAAAACCTGTGAACTAAAGGAGCACAGTCTACCTACAGTGCTCCAGAAGAACTAAATATATATATTTAAGCACATCTGGAGTCTCCAGCAGGAAGACTGTAAAGAAGGAGTCTGCCAGTTTCAATAGGAAAGGTACAGGATGAATATTGGACCAATGCACAACTCCCACATCTAGTTACAGGGAGAAGGAACATGTGGGATTGAGAAATACATCAGGAAATCTGAGAGGTACACCCTCAACTTGGACTCTGGTTTCTGACTGGAAACCCATTAAATGAAGAAAAGGGACTTTAGGCTGGATTGGGAAACTTATGGAAAGGGTGGCCTCAGCAAACTCCCTGGACGTCAGTGTATAACCCTCGCAAAGCCTGAGTCATGGTTCACTGTAAAAGAACGGCAGTTTTGGTAGAGTAACACCAAGCTTTGCCAGGAGACTGGAACACCAATTGCCCAAAACCTTGTCAAGGAATGCGTAACACAAGTGACATCAAAAGTATTATCAACTGGAACCAACTCTCAATAATCAAAAAACACATTTAAGTTGATCTTGGACACTGCAATATGACTTAACAATAAACACAGACCTACCCTCAGAGCGGACCACTGAGATGGATTACTCAGACCTGCACGAATGGGACCAGATTCAGCAACAGCTCAGAGATGTGAATCTATAGGCAAGAAAAGGGCTCACTCCAGTGGCATAACACAAGAGAACTATTCCACCAATCTGGCCAACAACCCAGGACCTTGGGGCTGAGAAGCTGCTGTGTGTACTACTGAGGCCAAAGAACCAGACTCACCTATGTGGGCTATCACTCTTAGAGGGACATTATTAAGTGCCTTCCTACCTACAGGCTGCGTTCATGGGTCAAGGTGATACTGGCAATAACAGGAGGTCAGTCCGCAGTTCATTACACAGGTCCAGCAGAGCAGAGTTCCATCCCTGTGTGTGCAGCCCATGCAGGGGGATAGTACAGAACGCTCATTCAGGCTCTACCAGAGAAAGAAGCGATGCAGCTCCTTCCCATCCTACCTTTAAGCATGGGAATGTTAGGGCTGTGGGCAGATCACAAAGCTGCTGACTAGGCCCTGGCCTGAAGTTCAGCTTCATGAGAAAGGGCATTAAGGGCATTAGACGCATGAGAAACTACTGGATACAACATGAGAAAGTGCCAGACATGACAGATAACGATGTGAGAAGCTGGCAAGTTATAGACAGTAGCATAAGGGCTGGATTTTGCAGGTGGTTAACAGGGTGTTTCGTGAACAATAGCCAAACTTCAGATAACCAGAAAGGAGCACTGGGGATCTTATGGTGAAAAGGACCTTCCTTGTGAGGCCAACAGCACATAAGTAACCATATCCAGGAATACCATACAAGGACAATATTACTTAGGTAACGGTATCATAAATAACAAATCTGGATAGGGATGCAACAAAACTGGGAACAACATCGAAAAAAATAATTAGGGGAGAGTTGTTTACTTGGGAGAAGATTGGAGTGGAGAAAGGGAGGAGAAAAAAGAAGGTCAAGAAGTGAGAAAAGAGAGAGTAAGTTATGGGAATTGTGCAGTCAAAGCTGTTTGGGGTTATCTGTCAGGCAGCCCTATGCTTGATCACTGCAGCCTGAATCAGGACAATGCATGAAGCCTGTTCTGACATACCACACGCATCAAAACTGCTTCTTCAGTCAGAGGGACCAGGGTGGGCAGGGTGCTTTCCATGGCTAACAGGGGAGCAGCCAGATGGACGCATCGAGCAAGCTGGTATCACTGTACTGATGCCCATTCCAGGCTGGACAGCATCAGCAGCTACCCAGCACTCGTGGCAACTTCCCCACCTCTAACAGTCCCGAATACTGAAGCCAAATACAAATGAAAGCAGTTCTGCTTGTATCAGAGGACAAAACTACATCAGGTAATTAAAATGCAATGGTACTCTACGAAGTTATTTAAGCAAAAGCAGTGGAATATAATGAGCTTTTTCCTTTAGGTATTAGGTCACATTTGCATATTACAAAATATGTTACTTTTACTACTAACACCACTAACATCATCACAGCTGGACTTAATTTGTAAATTTAAGAACTACTTACAAATTATTGTAATTTTATGGCCAAAGAAGAAAACTGAATTGGTCAAATATAAGACAGCATAAAAAAGTTCATAGCAAAACCAAAGATGACGACTAAATACAGTTCTCAGATCCTGGCCTGAATTTGTGAAGACACAAGTTTCTTTGCCACAGTAAAAAACTGAAGCTGATGAGGCTGAAACAAACAATCAGCACACTCAATATATTCTGAAACTGGTTGGTTTTTTCTTTACACTTTCTTTTTCAGCATGGATTTAAGGAAAATAAACAAAAATCACTACTATTTAATACAGTTAATGGCTATTAAAACTCTCTGAAATTAGAAATTTGATTTACATGTTCATTTATTAACAAGAACTTACAGCATTTCAGGAATTCTGTGTCAAAATAACACAAAATTCAACATACTATGTTCTCAAATCACATAATTGGCTAGGTTATATATGTCTTCAAATAATTTGATTTCTTGATCTTTTCTGAGTGCATGAAATGTTGTAGTTCATAAATCACATTTTCTCAAGATGTAAAATAGTGTTATTCCACTTCCTCCCATTTAGGAGAAGGCACACCACTATTTTAACAGTGACAAGAAAGAAACTATTACTATAAAAGTAGTAAGGCATCTGTCAATAAATAAAGCTAAAAGAAATACGATTATAAAACACCGGAGGGAGTAATTATTATTACACGCTAGTTAAACTAATGGTAAAATTTCAGAGTGTTCTTTTAGCAAATGAACATACATCAGCTTTGACTAAAGAATCATTGTAACAACAAAGGAAGAGTATGAAAATTTTTATATTAAATTCCCAAAGGCCGTTCAAAGAGAGTGTACACAATATGAACAAACACGAAAGCAATGGGCATATTTTAGAAGGTCTATAGCTTATGTAAGCCAACAGTGAGGAAAATTAATTAGGAAAACAAAAAAAAATAATGAGACCATAAAACTGAGAGAATGCAATTCAGCCCATCAAAAAAACCAATCTACTGCAATAATTTATCCAGGACTGAGAGAACAGATACTAGAAGCACAGTCCTACAATACTTCAAATAAAGATCTGGCAGACACACATATGCTCTGTCTACAGTAGCATTAGAGCAGCAACGAGGTTTTGGAGCAAATTCTCCATCATTCCCACTAACCATGTGCTGACTCAGTTCCCAGAGCTGTTCTAGTACATGCAAACTACGTCCCTTTTCAGTGAAATCAAACCAGATGCTTTGCTGGGCACAAAACATGCTCCAAACCCTAATGGGTTCATTTTTTTTCAAGTCTTCCATTGCCACTGTGACTTAGCAGAAAAGGAATGTTCTGCTGTGAGACTGCATTGCTCTTTTACATGAAGAAGTTCAAATAATGGATTTCAGGTGCATACTCTATTTATGGCACAGGAAAGTTATCTTCATAAATTGACAGCATAGCCAGTCTGCTAACAGCAGCATTTTTAACCAGGGACAACAACATGACAAACACACACACACACAAAATCAACTAGTGACCATCCCTCGTATTTCCTCCCTCTCTTTAACTTACGTATTGCCATACTGAATTATTATTTAAAGTAAGTTTTTGTTTAGATATCCAGAGCAAATGAGAAGCAACTCTCACCTGTGGAGGAGGTACTGTTATTGGCGCAGGCATGGGAACGGGAATTGGAACAGGTAAAGCTTTAGGTATAGGTGACACTGGTTCATTATGTGCAGCTTCTGCACCTCCATTTTGAGCTATTTCATTTTCAGACTTCTTGGGAATCCCCTTCCACTCTATACAAAAAAACCCCAAACACACATGTATCAGCTCAGTAGAAGTGGACAAGTAGTCAAGTACTGCCATGTAAAACTACCGTGTTTTCTGATGTTTAAAAAAAATGACATAATTAAAACTATTCAGATAATGAGAAGCACACAGCTAAGAAGTATTTAAATGTATTTCCGACAATAAAAATTCCAAATTACTTAAACACAGTACAGCAAACCACTGAAACATGGCAAGTAAATTTATTCCTTTCATTAGTCACTTAACAATTCTTTGCACTGACAGTATTCATACATGTCCAGGACTCTGAAAACACATTCTAACACAAACAGTAAGGCTGTTTTGGGACAAGCTTTCAACAGATTAACTCCATTGCTCTAGAGCAAGAAGGCAGCAGCTTTTTCACTAATTTGAGAAGTCACTTCTGAAAAAACAACATTTCCAAGTCCTGAACAAAGGAAAAGGAGAATACAACAATAAAGAATTGCAGCAAAACCAGTGAAACATCAAATACGGCTTTAAACTAATTTTACAGAAGGAACATGGCTCCTACTGTTTGTCAGAACTTCCTGGGAAAAGTCAGCTAAGCAGAAAAAAGGGATCAGTGAAGAGGCATTATGGGAAAGAGAAAAGCCTTGAGAAGACCGGAACACATTGAGGTTATGTTTATCATTTGTTAGACTTTCATTTAAAATACACATTCAACTTATTTTGTGTATTTATCATGAAGAGATGATACTATTTAGAATAACCACCACCTAATCAGGGCAAATTGGACAGAATGACAAAACCCTGAAACAATGTTTCAGTAACTAGACAGCATACCACACAATGGTTAAAAGCAGCACAGTAGTCTAGAGTAGCAATTCAAAGAACTTAAGACAATTTCAATTTTTAAGTATTGCATTCATTAAACATTACCTTTAAAATCACAACAGCCAGCACATTAGCAACTCTATATTGATTTGAAGCTGCTGATTATAACAAGTGTCATTTTCTTAATACAACTGTAAAAGCCTGGTATTTTCACTGCTTACACACAAAATAACAAGAATTCTATTTTGGTCACTATAAATACAAGACTTGCTAAAGGAACTGAAAATGTCACAAGTGTGAGAATTAGAGGCATTTTTTTAAGAAATTATAAAGTTGTCGTCAGCTCAGTTGCTACACAAGTACTCCAAAGGCAGGCTGTTTTGCTAGGAGTGCCTCGCACAAACCGGGAGGGCAGAAGGGAGAATGATCAGGCTGGCTCTGGGACTAACAAGCACAACACACTTGCATTGTGCGTTACCATCAAGGGCAAACACCAGCATGGCTGACAGATCCCCTGGTATCCATGTGCATTTTTAGCACAGCCTCTCATAACACAGCTGCACAACTCCTGATGAGGGGCTGTCATCAACTGCTTACAAACCCTCTCCAATCTATGGGTTACACATGCTGCACTTCCTGGCCATTCTGAGGATTCTACACGCACTTGAGACTCAGGAAAGTCAGCCACACCAATTTCAGTACACCAGCACAAAGGACATTTTTTAAAAGCATTTAAAGATGGAGCAATACTTTACCTGGACTGAGAGTTTCGTTGTCCAACATTCCTCCTTCACAGAAACTTTCCAGATCTTCAGGTTTCACTTTGTCCCATGGTATGTAAGTAACACCTAATTCTACATCCCAATACTGCTTGTAATCTGGCTTTATTCCTTTATTCAAAGCCCATGCAATCTTGGGGGAAAAAATACATGTAGTCAGTAAAATGTTTCCATTTTAATGGATTTAATATTTAGTTCTCACAAAACAGCATTACCATTTGAGGCTAATAAGCAAAAAGAATACATTAATTGAAACAGCAGGAAAAATAGGTTAGTTACAAAACTCTGAAATAAAAGGGGTTTTTTAAAGCAGACTTAGTTCTTATTTCTTGGCTTGACTCTTGCAGGCAATTTGTAAAAATGTATAAAGGCAGTTCCTTCAAATATTCCCCAGTCACTAAGATTAATTCTATTTCAATTCAGAGGACAGTGTCACACTCTATTACAATGTTCTACAAAAAGGAAGAACTTCACTAATAAATGCATTCTTCCTTATTTATTAGTACTCTCTGTAGGATTATCATATATAACTAAACTCAGTTATAAGACAAATAACCAGCAACAAGAAAAACATAGTTACAGTCCACTGTAATGACTAAAAGGACACCATTTTTGTTGGTTAAATAGACAATGATTGGCAATCTTCCAAGGAAATTCATACAAGTTCCACTAGTCACACATTACAGAACAGAAGAATACTTATCAATAAAAAAATTGGTTCATTCACATAAATTTACAGAATACCACATCCAGAATACATAAAAGTCTAGAGTAGATGAAAAAGGACTACAGTAATTACAGTAACTTTAGAACAGCCTGACATTTTCCAAGAAGTACCTTTATAGATTTCTGATTGACTTTGAAGTTTCCTCGGCTCAGTTTTTGTAGGGCACGGTAAGCATCTTGTCTGTGAACCATGACAATATAGGCACATCCTCTAGGCGGTATCATCTGTTTGTATTTCAAGAAAAAAGAATTGGTTTTGCTAGCACATTAAAGTAATGAACAACACACACGTGTTCAATTACAGTAAGACGGAAAATTAGCAGGTGTTTCAAAAAGGACTATGCAAGTACAAAAGAGAATGTTAGTTCTTAGCTAAGACAGCCAGCATCTTCTGGAAATAAAAATGTATAGTAAATTAAAAGCAACTTCTTAGGTGGAAAGTTTTAAACTCTATTCCGCGTGAGAATATGGATGACTGTTGCATATTTAATCCTTTAGAATTGTTAAACAGTAGTGTTCATGTAAATGCTGTGGTTTTGCAATTACTTATTCTGTTGGAAGAAACAAGACACTAATAAACCACTTCATTCCATATACCACAAGCTGCCAGCTGCACCTTCACATTAAGTTTTATCTGCAGTTTTGTAATAATTTATATTATTTGTAAGGCATTTGAGAAAAAATTTCTATGTTGTTTTACAAAATGGGGAGTAGCAAGAAAATTACAGTCACTTCTTTTTGGTTTTTTGTTTCCATGAAATTTTATAGCTACCAGAACAGCTATCATTTATATATAAAAATATCCTTAAATACAGCAAAGCATAACAATAGTTCTCCATGTTTATAACTGACAGAAGAGAAACAAACAAAAGAATCAAGAACACCAGCTGAGAGTCCACATTTCTATAATCAAACAAAATGGAGCAGACAAGGAACTCAGTAGCACAGTATGTATTCCGTACCCATCTCCTCAATAGCCCTTTCTCATTCAGTTCTCTCCAGAGAAAGCACGATTTTTATGAAAATAGGATAATCTTCTGTATTACTCCCAACAGCATTTTTAAATTGCAAGACACTAAAGCAACTGCCTTCTTGTTTTTCTACAAAGTGGCCAAATGAATTTAGTTTTCATGTTAGAAACACAACCATATAGAAAATGAGAGCTCTTGACTCTTTTGAACATATCAAAAATAAAGCTGTCTTAAAACAGTCTGAAAAGACTTTTTGTAGCCAAGGCATATCAAAGTAGCTTACACTACACCATTTATACTTACGTTTATTGATTCAATTGGGCCAAACTCCTCCAAAAGACTTCCAACATCCTGCTGAGTAGTCCTTTTGTCAAGTTGTCCCACCCAAAGCGTAGTACTACAAACTACAATCAAAGAGTTAAAAAAGATCGTAAGAGCACTTGGGAATACACATTTTGCAAGCCAAAATGTCAAAACAGTAATTTTAAAATAGTCAGTTACTCAAATGAAAAAGCCAGCTAATACTAAAATATATATTTTAATCTTTAGGAGTGTTTGACAGAAACCTCTTTTTCTTTCCTGCCTGGAGCTGAGTTAACAGTTAACATCAGCAAGCACATCAGAATCACTGTTAGAACGCGCTCACTAAGAAGCTCTCTAGTTAACTAATATTGAAGTGACCTGCAAGTTCTGATGATCATGAGCTCTAAAAATCATCATAAAAAGGAAAAATATGCTTTGCTGCTAACAATGCTCCATGAAATATCCCAACACATGCAGTGGATATTTCACAACAAGGTAACTCACTCCGCTTGGTAAGAAATCCAAGCTACAGACCACCATCACAAGTTATGGATGGTACTTGCTGGCAAGATGATAATTAGATTGTTTATGGTGATACATCCACTACTAGCAAGATTTTCCTCCAGAATGTGGTGACAATTGAACTACAATGAGCAACTAAACTTTCAACCTCTTTAGTGACCTATTCAATGCCATTTCTTTCTATGGTTCAGTGAAAAATTATTGACACAAGTTTTTTATTTCAGGAAAGAGTAAGCAATATGCTTATCTCACCTCATTCTTCAAGGTAATAAAATAGCAGATGAGCTCAAAGTATCACATTCACTGAAGACTACTGTAGCAACATTAAATACTCATCTATGTTTTCCCCACTAAGTGATATAAAACTGCAAACCCAAAAAGCATTATGCGACAGAATGTGGGAGAAATGCTGGCAAAAGCGTACCCTACATCACTGCCAGTAAGCTTCTAATGAACAGCTACTAAGTCTTTGCAGTCCTTTTAAACTAACGGTATTGTCATTCACAAGGTTTTGGCTAGTCAAAACTCTTTAGTTTTTGTCCCTTTTATATAAAAGGAATGTTCTCATTTTACTTGATGACTCCAGAGAAGATTTCACACTCTCCAGGAATATTCAGAAGACAACTACTACATTTTGTCTATAAAGGCAGGCAAAGCCGGGATTATTTCAGAAAGGTGAACGTTAGCCTGTGTATCTTCCAGCACAAAGGTCCCCTCCAGGTTTGAGAGGCACACAACGTTGAATCATTAGAAAAATCGTAATAATGTGCTCAACTTCTAGTTGCTCAATCTGCTTTACCTTATATGTCTCGAATGAAGGAAAAGAAAAACATGGTATTTCAGCTTTTTCTTTCCTCATTTTACAGCCAAAATATTTCTGACTTGGGAGATATTCCAAAAATGCCAAATTGTCTACTATGAGTAAAGGAAGTACAGGGATGTGTGGTGAATTTAGTTCTTACTAGCTTTACAACAGTTTAGAAAATAAATCACAGTACAGTTTACTTTTATTTTGTTTGGGTATGTCTTGGAACACATACCAAATAGCATTAAACCCAAGAAAAAGGAATAAAAAAATTGAAAAAATAGCACTCATCAGATTAAGAGCTGTCTTCTGGCATATTCTGAGCAGATACATATTGAAGGAAAGTGGACTGGTCAAGATTAAATTTTTTAAAAAGTCCAATAGAGACAAGAAGTGTATTTCTTTCACATTTACAGTTTTTCTAAAATACCTATTTGTCTTGTTAGTACTTTATTTTACATAGGCATATTATTTACTGTAGTACCTTCAACTTCACAGAACATTAAAATCCATTAAAGAAAATACTGGACACAGACAAAAAAAAATCCATATACGAACCAGGAAGGTGTTCAGCATGTGAAAAATGGTATTACAAGAATTTGCAGAGTTACATCAACAATAAAGAGAAAGAATAAACTTACCACTAACGGTTTCTGACTTGATATGAGGAAGGCCTTTTGACCTGCGTTCTCTCTCCCTCTCACGTTCACGTCTTTCTTGTGACCGAGACTTAGGGGAGTGTCGGCGTCTATCCCTGGACCGAGATCGAGATCGACGATGACGTGACCTTCGAGATCGGGAGCCAGATCTTGAACGTCTCCTTTTAGGTGATCTAGTTTAAACCAACAGCCATTTATGTTCAATCTTTCTGACCCAGACATTGACAGATAACTATTTCAGATAGCTATTTAAATAATCAGGCAGGAGTTCAGTCAATAAATAAATAAATCCACGTTCATTCACATGCATTTAGAACTAGAATAAATTATTACAGTGGCTTATTAATGCACTCCAGCTGAACCATTGATTATTTTTCAATTTCTTATCTTCTATTTTGTATTGAAGCTGACTATCAAAACCATGTCCATGTTAACACAGAAAAAGATTACATGTGCTTAAATGAGGAAAATGTTTATTGCTTTTACAAAAGAATGGCTAAAAAAGAGATTAAAAATAAATTCTACCAGTGCCAGTGAAATCGTATTTTACATCATGTTCAAGTTCTAAACCACTCAAGGTCTGGAAGAGAGAGTAAACCTTCAAAGAAGTCATATGAAACTTGGCAAAGGAGAAGACTTGTAACTACCGTAGACAGCTTTGCTTTAATACTGGAGCCAGATTTGTTAGGTCAGCTGAGACATGTGAAATACTGCCTCTGTGACAGGCAAAGTCCCATAGTACACTGGATCACAGATTTCTTCATAAGGGAAGCGTCTTTAGAGCACAGACAAGATTAAACTATCACGTTCTGCTTCCCTAAAATGTATCCAGTATTGACAGGCATTAAAGTTACCCTCTACCAATAAAAGTGAACCGTATAGATACCCTATTTCCCTTACAAGGTACATGACTTTCAGAAGTTCACAAGTCTTAAGAGTCACTTTTAGTCACAGAATCCAGCTGTACAGCACAACTGGGCACTTACAAGAAACAACCTCAACAGAAGTATGCTGAGCAGGGCACCCAAGAAGCCAACTTGAAATACAGGTAACAGGACTATGTCCTTAAGGCACTGAAAACGAGTTCCACCAATAGTTCAAGGAGTTAGCTCACCTCTCAGCTATTTACTGTCATCTCAGTTAGAAGTTACCACCCCCACAACAGATCTGGCAGCACAGAACCAGATTCTCTGAGCTCCAGTTAATCAGCATAGCTCTCCTCAATACTCGTACAGGATTAGTAAAGCATTTTCAAGTCTTTGGAGACAACACACTTAAGTTCCTTATGTTAAAATCCAATACTTGATAGAATCTACACCCTCACAAAAAGAACTTTCACTAATTTACCTTGATGCAGATCTAGATCTTGACTTTCTGTTGTCAGAAGCATGCCGTTTTCCCTCTTGAATAGGTGGTTGTTCCACTTCCATATCCTAAAATATTAAGTTGACTGGTGTCACAGGTGAGTTGTGCAAGCATTTTATTTCATTTTATGCCTAGACTAAATTACATAACAGCACTAAAATTATATTGAATATTCACATATGTGAAATTGAAACGTAATGCAACTCTCCTCAGAAGCGTCACCACTACTTTGTAGTCACTAATAGGGAGACAGTGCAGTATTAAATGAACTTGATACAACCACTGCAACAACATAATAAAAATAATTTACACAAAATTCTCATTTTCAATTTGTATATTATTGTTTTTCTACATTTTAGTCAATTTTAGCATCGCATATCTCCACAGAGTAATTATATTCCTTAAAGTCAGTCAGTGGATCTTGCTCTGTGACCAAAATCACAGGCAAAGTAAGGTCTACTAGAAAACTTTTCTCCAAGATGTTATAGGAAACTACTTTAAGCCATATATATAACCAAATTACAATACAATAAATTTGAAGAATGAAGCAGTAAGTCATCAAAACAATACATAAAATGCAAGAATCTGCTTAAAAAAAAACAGTAAGTTTAACACAGCTCTTCCTTCCTACCCCAAATCCTCTACAGTTTCCCATTCCAGAACACACTGTGTCCTGCCTAAACTTTAGTCTTCATGATGCAACCCTGGCAGGGAACATCCAAACAAGCAATCTCTCGGAACGTTGTGATTCAACAGACTTCAGGACTAACAAACTACTTATAAAGATATTCTTGAGACTTGTCCCTTAATTCCACGTGGAAAGCAAGAACTTATTTCTAGAATCTGTGACATGACAAATCATGACATAAAGATAGCTTGGTATCATCTCTATTTCTCATTTTAGGATTTCCTTTTCTTGGAACAAAAGAGGCAAATATAGTCAACTTTTTTTTTTTTTTCAAATACAGGCTCATAAATAGATTTGCTCTTTGATTTCTTCTTAATAGCAGCCAGTCACCAAACCAACGATATCCTCCAAAATCTTAGGAACAAGAGAGAGGTGTTTACATAGACTTGTTTTTTTAAAAACTTTTACAGACTTCTGAGTCCATTTCCACTATATCAACTATCTACCAGGCCCTTAAAAATTAACTTTTCCAGATAGCTTCGCTCCAGAATGAGATTGCATTGTTAGAATTCCATGGAACAAAACATTCCTGAAGCATGATGGGGACAGGAAAGGGAGGATGAGGGAAAGTGAGAAGTCGAAGGACAAAATGCAATCCAAAGTCTTTCACAAAAGGAGGCATAAAGCATATGTATCTGCTGGTTTTGCTAGACTTCTGAAATACCAGACTTGTCACGTGGCACTGCAGCTATCCAACTTTCTTTCAGATGAGCTACCTTCACAGCCACTTCTGGACATGGTTATCATGAGTTTTCCTCTCCTGAACAAACTACACACATCTGAGAAAGACATGTATTAGAGCATTTAAGTTAGTTTGCAAGAGGTCCTCACCTGCTGATGTGGTTTTTGCATGTGTGATTCACTCTGCACTGGAAAAGGAGACTGAAAAGTTTGCTGCACAGGTGCTGTTGGTGGAATCACAGGCTGAGCCATGGGTGGAAACTGCGGGGTAGGCAGAAGACCAAAACCTGACATTTGCCCATTAGGAGGAAGTGGAACCTTTGGAGAAGAAAAAACACGAAAACTTCCAGTTAGGAAAAAACCAAACCAAAACAAAACAAAAACGTTAGCTTTCCCAGTTTGCTGAAGTAAAATTCTATCTCTGCTCCAAAGCCACAATAAAAGACAAGAAGCCCAAGAAAGATGAAGCAGGTCAAGCGTTTGGGTGTATAAAATAAAAATCTTGTTCTTCAAAGCTTTACTAGAACAGAGAACAAAAATATGTTGCTTGGGAAAGTTGGAAGACTAAGCCGTATTCACTCTTCACTAACAGGAACACCACTTCCTTACTTCTCCACCAAAGAAAACTACAGAAGACCTAAAATATAACACAACAGAGAGACAAGAGAAAACCCTGAAGTTACCTGGTGACGCACTGGATCCTGTTGTATTCCCATCATTCGCTGCTGAAAAGGATCCATATTTGGGAGTTGAGGAAATACTGGCTGTTGTATACCTTCTGCTGGAAATCCACTAAAACCAGTAATATTTTGGAGAGACAAGTCAGTAGTTACACAGATATTTTTGCCTTCATTTTCATATTTCAATGTACATTTACACATTCTTGCTTCAAATTTAGACAGAAAAATTATCTTTATTATGATCCCATTTCCTCTCTAAAAAGCAAAAAGAAAAAAAGGAGAAAGTGCTTCCTTCTATTTCTTCCACTGTAAGAGTAGTTCCTTAACATTGAAAGAAACGCTAAATAAAGGTTTAAGCCTCTCTTCCCCCTGTACTTATCTTGCTAAAGATCTCAGTCTATGGAAATTTTTCATGAAGGTTGCCTGCCTTAGGCTAACTTTTTTCCTTTCCAGTTCCTCTTTTGGGAACAAAAGAAATAAGCCTTTTCCGCAAGGAAAATAAATTGGCCATACTTTTGCTAGGAAAAAAAAACTTTAGTTTAGTTAGGGCAGAGGAGAAAGGGATATGTATATTACACAAGGATTACAGTAAGGCCATTTAATTCCTGATTCAACACACAGAATGGACAGTGCTCAGGGAACTAATGAGGTCGGTGCAGTTAATAGGACCTGTTCACAGGAGGCAGTTTGCCTAAGAAACTAAACAGAATAAAGGAATTTTATGGCAATGTGAACTGGGCCTTTGTAGTATTTTAAGACACAGGTGTCATACAATTCTTAGATGATTCTGAACAGATCAGTTTTTCATATAGAGTGTTACTGATTTTGTGTGCCCAAAATGAGACTACTGAGATCCAATCTTCAGAGGCATCTTACACAACTAGAAGGTAATAAGGACAGAGGCCTTGAAGTGCTACAAACAGGCTGAAAAGCCTAGTCCAATGAGCTCTAGTTGGGCATACACAAGCAGTGCTTATGTTTGACCTACCTCATCTTTCTGTACTCCAGAGTTCCATCTGAATTACAGGGAAAATACTACCAATTTACTTAAAAGGCATTTTAATTAACTAACACTTGTGGAACATTAAAGTGCTCAAGGTGATAAACACAGTAAGAAAGCTAACTACAAAGTTAGTGATTCTGTTTTAGAGAGCAGGGTTTGGATGGCATATACAGAAAATAAGACACGGGTCCACATACTGAAGCAGGGAAAAAAGAAATATTGACTAACCCAGGTATTGAGCACCATCCAGCCTGTGCACTGAATGAGAGAGAGGTCCTGTGGAAAAAACTAGTATGTGATCATGTAATTTAAGACTTTATCATAATGCATATCAAAAGGGAAACAGGAAACTGAGTTAGTTTGTGTGGGTATTTAATGTTTGAGAACGTAAAGCTGCAAAGCCAATTTTAATTTTTTAAATAGTTAAAACTACCACAATGTTTAGAATAGCATCCTTTCCCCAGCCAGCAAAGCAATCCAGCTGATTGCTAACAATGTCCTGACAGACTCAGTTGTGCAATAAAAACATGGAACTCATCTTGAAACCAAAACTGAGCTTTTCTCTACAGAACCCATTCCTCCATCAATGATGCAACATACCAAACCTTCACTGGATCACCAGAGTAAAAAGACACCAAAAAAAAAAAATAAACCACCACTAGAAGTTGTTAACATTTTAACTTTGGACTGTAACAGTTACGCACTGAAGTAACTTGGAATTTTAATCAGCCTTCTAATCTAAAGATTTTTTAGAACAAAGATTTGTTAATTTTATTATGACACAAAACTCACAAAGCTGGCTGAGAAACTGAAGGCGGCGCTGAATCTTCTTTCTTTGCATCTTCCACTGCTTCTGGTTCATCATCATAGTCAAACCGATCTAGCAGCTTCTGAAAGAAATTACATTGAGAAAACCATTTTTTCAGTATCTGATACAACTGGCAGCCAAAATGTCCTATTGAAGTGTTACTATATATCTAACAGCTCTGGAATTAAAGACAAGGTTAGAATCAGGGAAAAAAAATACATATTCTAATATAGAATCAGAAACTGTCCAAAATCAGTTTTATTCAGCTTCAGAAAATGCAAAAGCTATAAAAGTAGGAAGACAACCTCCAAATGGCAAGAGAAGAAACAAAATTTGCACCATTTTTCTTACAAGAAATGAAGGACACTGAGGTACCCATCAGTCTTCTGCTGAACTGAAAAAGCTAAACACAAAGAACAAATTAAGACTTACTTTGTCAAATGATGTTTTTTGCTCAGGCGGTGGGAAAGCAGCTTTTTGTTCCGGTGGTTGTGCTGCTGTAGTTTTCAACTGAGCAGTAATAGCTTGAACCTGAGCCATCACAGTGTTATCTATGACCGGTGACTGGGGTTTTTGAGGCTGTTGAAAGGTCTGAAGAATTTGCTGAAGCTACAAAAACATATACAGTATTAAGTATATATTCTTACATAAACACATAGTATTGAAAGAGTTGTAGGATATAAATTTTACATCAAACCAGACTATGGCACAGGACGAACACCACTAACAACTGGCTGAACTATAGAGAACTTTCAGGAAGACCAAAAGTCACTTTTTAAATACTTCAGTGGCAAAATTCAGCAGATCACAAGATTTCAGCACTCAGGCTTTTCAACACTGCAAATGTTTAAGTGGACCAAACTATAAAACTCAATACTTTGTTTGATATGTTCCGCCTCTTCTTGAAACTTTGTAACTGCATCAGTTCAGGCCTAATTCTTTAGGAATATATAACTGAATGTTCCTCAAATACCATAATTACTGGATAGAAGGGTCACAGATCATTCAAATACTGACTTTAACTCTTACCAGTTTTCCACTGAAGACCTTAGGAAGGCTTTTTGTTTTGCTTTAAATCAAAGATATTACTTCCATCATTTTCCCCCCCTCATTTAACATAAAAACTGAAGTTAGAAGGGAACCAAATATAAACAGGTTACCTGTTGTCCTTGCGTTGTTTGAAACAACTGAGCTACAGCAGCAAAGGCATCAGAGCTGGGCAACTGTGGCACAGTAGGTACTGAGTTAGCAGTAACTTGAGGGGGCTCCGAAGGAACCTTTGCTGGAGGGGGTGGCGAACCTGAGAGTTTCATAGGAATTGAGAAAGCACTACGTTACTACAAAACATTCATCTTACTCTTCAGTGCATACATCTACCTCCTCACAACAACTACCTACAATACTCTGTTAAACTCAAAAAGTCCTTCCTAGACCACCCCAACTGCATATTCTATTCATTTTGCCTTTAACTGCTCCATTCACTGCTCATATCTGTGCATTATATACACTAAGAAATAAAACAAAGAAAAATGGCCTATCTGAAAGCTAGTCCAGCATGGTACTTTAGATCACAAGTCAACGTTTATAATTGTACAATTTTAGAAAAGTTAAAGAGAAAAACTATTACTCAGTGTTAAGCAATGCATATCAATACATTTAAAATGTTAGTTCTGGTTACGAAGTTCTGGACTCGTTCTTTTGGATGAACATTTCAAATCAATCATCTAATGGTTCATTGCAAGAGCAACTGAGTTTCTCTTAACTGAACTTTTGCTGAAATGTCTGGTAATAATTAAAGGTTTTTAAAAATTATTTCATCACCAACTCTTTTTCTTTGATAAGGTTGTTCACATGCCACTTTTACATAGGCACAAGCCAAATCTATATCTGATAAGATAAATCCTCCCACCATAAAAATCAGTTTTTACTAATTCTTCCAGGAAAAGACTCCCATTTCCACTGAGCTTTACTAAAACTGAGATTACAGTTTAAGACATACTGTTAGCTTTGTCTACACATGCAGCTTTCCCATTCTCTTTGCTTTAGATTACAATGTTTTTTTAATAAACATTGTGCCAGTACAAAGTAAATTAGCAGTAATACCATCAATTCCTATATGCTGTGAGCAAGCAACCATTTTTTAGCAAATATACTTAAATGGACTGCTATAAAACTGTACAAGGAGACACAGTTGAAAAAAACCCACAGATAGAAATATTTTTTAGTTTGAGACACTAAGCAAATATTTGCCTCACAATACCAGCTTCTTTACAGCCATTCATCTGTTTGCAGTTTAAATAACTGCAGCATTGACATGCAGCAAGCACTAACACATTGAATAATATTTTCCCAGAAGTCAGATGCTACATAAAAATACTGTGAAAAGATGTGATTGTTTTTAAATATAAATTAACTCCCAAATGACTTCCTGTATATATCCAGAAGGATATCTGCTTGCTCAAGGGAGAAAATTTGCATTACTCTCTCTCCCTTTTTTTGGCTAAACAGGTTTTGGAGCATTATGAGCTAAACAGATTCTATTTCACATAATGCATTAATATATTTATTATTATTCATTAGCATGTTTATTTCAGGGCCAAATTATCCCCTCTGGTCCATCTGAACAATCTCACTGAAATCAGTAATTGTGTACATGAAAGAAGACACCCAACCCGTTAGCTACTAGTGATGAGACAAAGATGGAAAAATAGTGCCACTCACCTGTCATAGCAGAATGAAATAGTATAGCCACAAGTCTGCACCCAAGCTCAGATGCTAAGACATTCCCTCCCCCTTCCCTGCCATGTTTATAAAATATGTCAACAGGATATGCTTTCCTGAACACTGCTGGAGACTATTTCACTTATGCTATTGTGCATCATTATTTTGTTGTCTGTCACTACACCTTGCGCAATCCATTACATTTTTTGCCAGTCCTACTCCAACTTGAGTACAATAAATGAGGAGGTTACCAAAGCTAAGTCTGAACTATAGAGTGCAAACTCAAAAAGAAGGCCCGCCAGAGAAAGACAGACTTGTGGTACACATATTCTCATCCACAATTCAGTAACCTCACTACCAGCTTTTTATGTGGCATAAAATAGGTCAGTGAAAATACTATGGGCAGGCCGTCATTACTTTACTCTTTAGGTCAGTGGTTTTCAACCAGTAGCCTGTATAAAAGCCTACTGTCAGGTATAAATTTACTGTTCGAGCATTCGGATTTGAAACATCAGTTATAAAATGTTTCAGAGCTGCATACCGAAAAAGTCTGACAGCTATTACTTTCAGATACTAAGTTGAGTCAAAGAAAGATGAAGCTCTTAACATGTAAGATCACACTTTACTTATCCAGATTCTAACATCAAAAAATTTCATCAGAATTATAAAATTGAGAAACAATAGAAAAATATTTCAGACCAAAAGAAAAAAAAAATTTTTTTTAAGAGGGAACACTGACATCATCTGTAAGTAAAGTGTGCACATATGTATATACATATGCATATAAATGATATAAATTTCAGATATTTTCTAAATAAGTGTTCACATTCTGATAATTTCTGAAGTACAGTATCAGCATTTATTTAGAATGAGTTCAGCTGCTCCACATAATTATGACAACAAAGTTGAGTTCATTAATGTGTTACTGCTGAAACTAATAGTAGGTGCTTTAATGTGAAAGCAAACAAGCTTTTATCACTCGCTCTTTTAAAAGAACAAGTTATAATGTCATTCATACCTTCATTATTAGTAGCATTTTCTGTCATTGGTGCAGTGGCACTAGTTCCTGCTGCCATATCCAGAAGAGGCTGAATTATTTCAATTTTAAATACTCCATTTTTCTGCCAGAGGTTCAGGACACGGACTATTTTACTCTGTTGAAACAAAAGCAAGGATCAACACTAAATACAGCTTTCTTAATCACAAACTCCAAATTTGTCTTCCATATGTTGAGAAGAAAGGTTTGAACACTATAGGAGTTCAACATAATCAGGCATACCTATTTAACAACCCCTATGTTGTCACATAGGTCAGCAAGACCTTTTATATGGCAAAGATGAAAACTGCCAACTTATTTTACTATCCAGTTCAATAAAAAGCAACTTGTGCCATTTTTCTAAAACTGTTCTGGCCAGTCAGAAAATCCATGTTTGATATACAACAGAGGAAGTCACATCAGTCCTATTATGTCTTCACAGATGGTCATAAAGGGGTGACACAAATAACAAATGCAACAAGACTGACAGAGAAAATGAAGATAAGCTGGAAAACCCTAATGAACAGAGGGACAATTAGACCATAAAACGCTAGAACAAAGCTTTAAAGTTAGACAGAAAATTGTTTGCTTCAATTTTTTTCTACTAACCCAACCAATTCAACGTTGACACCAGAAAAGGCATCTCCATCATTATTCAAAAGATCAGGAAAGCAAGCGGAAAACATTCTAACTGATCACTGCAGAAAGATTAAATTAGAACCTCTGATTGTCAGCTGTTATTTTAAGCTCGTTTCTTTTTTTAACATTAAGAACAACAAAGCTTTCAGGAACAAGCTGGAAATGAGTCCTTCCTTCTTTAGCCCAGTATTAAACAATAATATCTAATTAGACACGCTACTTCAGTTGGAACATGCAAGCAGGTAAAAGTCAGAATACATGTTATATTGACATACCTGCCCTTTTTGCATACTTAATCATCTGACTTGCCACATACACGTATTTACTTCTACTGTAGCTGCTAAGAATGAATCGATTCTGTTTCTTTTTGTTTCAACAATGAAGTGCCTTACCGTGACTCAGTTATACACACCCATGCAAATCTGCCTATACTTTCATAAGCTAAGAGATTAAAGAATTTCACAAAATGTTTTCTACAATAAGATCAATTAGAGAGAAACCGGAAATGGCTATTTTTAAATAAGATTTTGGTCTGAAAAACAGTTAATTTTAAAACAGCAGCATTTTTTGGTTTTGAGTATTCTCTTTCTCCAGAAGACTTGAAAATAATTTGAAAGCCAAAAAACAAATAAATTTCATACTCTTGTTCTCAGTCACATATTAATATTACAGAAAGGCTGTTGAAAAAAAATATCTCTTTGGATATCAACCACAGTTACTGTCTATCTGCAGATCAGGTTTTTTGTTTAGGTCCTGGAAATTCATTAAAGCAAGCATGTTATAAAGAGTATTATTCCCCTAGTGGAAAGCATCTTAATTATTTTAGCAGTGAGATATCAGGTAGTTCCATAAAGGAGATGGAGAGTCTAATTCATTTAGATGAACAAAATGGTAACCACGAAGACAGAAACAAGAAAGGAATGATCTATTTCACCAGGGTATTAACCCAGAAGCTCCAAAATATCACATTCAAGGCCTAAAGGTCTAAATGTTCCACATTAGAAAACTACAGAGCATCAAAGCCTTTCAAAAGCTTAGTTAGAAAATTAGGGGGAAAGTCAGTTAGAAAAAAAAAGAGTATTTTGCTCTTACAGTACTACAATTAAGAAAAAGAGGGAGTAGGCGATTTTCTGGAAACCAGCCTGCAACTTCTAGAATACACTTATCTTGGGAGACTTTGGAAATTGTTCTGATAGAGGGCATAAAAGCCATGTTCTGTTGGTAGCAACCTGGACCATCATGAATTCAGGATACTTTCTGAGCCTCTGTTCTATCAGCAAGTACAGCACAACTAAGAAAACCAAGGCCTTAAACAAGTCTTGACAATGGAGAACAGCAATGAAATTCTCAAGTATGAGATTTGTAAAGACTGAAGAAATCAACATGATGATTTTCTTAGAAAAATATTTGGGAGCAGAACCTTCACTGCCTACAATACTGGAGCTTCTCTAACACTTCCTTTTTGCGGGAGACACCACCTTCCACAGTAAGTTTTCCTGAAGGAGCCTCAGGAAGAGTTCTGGCATAGTCACACACACTGTTGAAGTGTCTGCATAGGCAAAACAAAACTGATGAAGTTAGGCAAAATAAGTATTTTAACTAGAACTTTCATTTAACTATCACTTTTGATAACCTTTCTCAGCACGTTTTACCATTTCATATAATAACATTCACTATCTTGGACATAAAGAATCACCAAATTAGCTTTCACATTACTGGAAACGCCAAGGTAGCACTGTTATCAATTCACAACACTTGAGAAATTATAGTTGTACCTTGTCTTCAGATGGACAGAGATACAAATACTGGAATGTGGCAGTAATATTTTTAGAGAATCTTGGCCCAAAAACATCTTTGTCCGTTCCAAACTGATGACGAGACTGACGAACAATAGAGTCAATAACGTACAATCCAGGGACTTTATATTCCGGTTTGCACTGAAAACATAGAAATAATTTTCCATTATGCAGTGACATTAACCAGGTAACGTGCATTTACCTTAGATCCTTACATGAAATCTATACTTAGTACACTTGGGTAGAAAAAAAATAATGTTAATTTGCTTTATGTAGAATTCTCTTAGTGCTTTAACTTCTGGTTTGTTTATAGAAATGGAAAAGAAAGAAGAAAAACATGCCTTCACGTTTGGGACAGAGTAAATATACCGGGATAGCCTGAAGCAGCCTTTATCTTTCCAATCACTGCTTTTAAAGCACCTTTAGCTTAACAACATGTGACTGCAACAACAAGTCTACTACACTACGGCACAGACTGACACAACTCTGCTATCAAGCTACCTCACACTCAGTTCACTGAACTACTTCCACCAACTCTATTCTCCAGAATTTAATGCAGAGTCCTTCTCTTTCAGGTGTCTGAAGGACTCTGAATGAAAAAGAGCATTTTTCCTGTTCACTTGGAGGAACTTACCTTAGCAGCATGCTAGTTTGTTTTAGTGAGTATTACATTCTAGCCTATTGTTCTACATGCCTAGGCAAGCATGAAAACTGTATTTTCTGAAAATATGTATTACCTTAGCCAGTGAAAATTAATTTGAGGTTCAGTACCTCCAGTTTCCTCCCTGGGTGCTGGGTGAAGGAGGAACGGAGAATTACACAATTTTTTTTTCTCGCCTTCTTAACATACTATGGAAAACTAAAATGAGGAGATTATATAGACAGAGAGATACCAAAATGTATAAAATCCTAACAAAACAGAATGTCCTCCCTCAATCTCTGAATAACAGAAGCTTTTTTGCTTATTTACTAGCATTATTAAAAATATCTAGTAATGGATACAGACAGTATCTTTATCAGTAGATTATTTTTTACCTTTTTGATAAACTTCTCTACAATCTGGACAACATGCTTGTAGAGCTGGAAAATAAATACAGAAATTAATTTATCATCTACTCAACAGTGGCACACCATTTTAGAAGTATTTTAACTCTTTATGCTTACTACCATTTAGGAAAGGCTACAAACAAAATACTGTAGTCACATTCTAAAAAGAAGTATGTTATCAAGCCAAGTTAATCAAGCACAGAGAAAAAGATTTCATGGGGGTAATAGACAGAAATAAGCTATCCTTTCTGTCAGAAGTGTGCTTGTGTATACAAAAGACATACTGCTTCTACAGTATTAGCAAGAGCTTTTTGGATTTACTTTCTAAGCAAGTCCACTATGTCTTAATATGCTAAGGTGCAGTTGCATCCTGCAACATTTAAAATCTTATTACATAGAAATCACAACACCCTAGTGGGTGTAGCATTAAAAAGCAATGATTCAAAAAAAAAAATCAAGCTGGCATTACCATACTAGTCTAAAAGCAAGAGATGATATTCACCACCCACTTGTTTCTAGATAACATTCTTAATGCCAGCTAGAATGAAACATCCATGAAGCTAAGACTGGGAAATCCAGAGATGCATTTATTTAGAAGTAAAATAAAAATATCACTACTGTTACAGTTTCGTGTTTGTTCTGTTGTACTTTACCTTAATAGCTTTAATGGCAGCTTTTGTGATGAGAATCATTTTTGCTCGGGAAATAGGAGGTTTCATCTCCATCAGTGAAAAGAGCTAAACAGAGAAAACAAATATTAAAAATGTATTCTGAAGTTTAAGCAGGTAACCAGAAAGACAACATTTCAGACAACTGATTGATTACTGACATTCCACACTATGTATCACCACAATACTGGCTGGCCCTTGAAACAGACTAACAGGCAGATCTTTCTAGGCAATGTTCAAATCTTCCTTGTGAACTAACCCATATTCACTGATTTATCAGGTTTTGATAAGGCTGCTGTCGAAGTTCTATTTGTTTCTAAAAATGAGTATCCACTAACTTATGGTACAGACACTGCTAACTTATGGTATGGGAACTTGCTATTTTACAAAAACAATATAAAACAGAAATAACTGCAGCTTGATTTAAATTAGCCTGAATATCTGCTTACCAAATAGAAATATTAGGATGGCCCTACAGATAGCTAGACTGACATAATCCTATAATCTTAAAATAATGTGCATAAAAGTATGACAACTTTCATCCATCAAGGCAGTCAAATCAATACTAAGTTTTCAAATTATCCTAATATATACAGGCATTGCAAATGTCTTTAATGGCGACATTTACCATTTTGTTTGCTATGACCGTACCATACTATTATTAAAATGAACTGCACCAACTGTTTTGGAGAATCCTCTGCACTATGCTCCATGCTGATGTCACCCAGTGGAAAAGTTAATTCCCCAAGGACAAAGTTTTCACAAGTTACTACATCTTTATAGACAACAGTTTGAGGCATTCTATGAACACAACTTACAGAATATTTCTGATCTCGTTTCTCTAAACATAGCCCAGGCACACTATTTCAAAGAGTTTTAATCATATCAGAAGTTAAGGAGAATGCTATTCTGTTAAGATCATTAAGCACAAAAAGGGATTCTGCAGTGCTAGATTTAAATACTCTTTTTTTTAAAAAAAAAAGTCTGAATTCACAGAAAGCATATTCTATATTCAAAACATGTAGGATACAGGTAGGATGTTCAGCTCTTCAAATCTGAAAGCGTGACTCTAAGCAAAAAAAACCCCAAACTTTATTTTCACAAAGAGCATCACCATGACTTAAATCTCGTGTGTAACGAAATTTATTACAAAACACTTTCAAGAAGTCTTGAACCTAGGCACTCAGAAAAGGCAGCAGAAAAACAGAGGTCTTCCAGTATTGACAATAAGTCTGAAAAGAAGTATTAGCTTCACATTTCAGAAACTGAGAGAAACTAAAATTTGCACACAGAACTGTCAGAGCTGATGAAACATCTGTGAAAGGCTGAACACAAAAAGCTGAAGGAAGAGGGATATATTTTCCTCAGGTCCCCAGCACCACCTGAACACGGTGACATTCTTATTGTGCTGTGCTTCCTGTAGAGCACTTTAAGAGAATAGGGAAATAAGGGATTTGGGGAGATTTGTTGCAATTTCACATCATAAAATAACCAGTTGCAAAAACTACACCATATGCTACAGTATGTTTTTATGGCATACTGTGCACACTTCTGTTCTACTAGTCATTAGACCTGGAAGCATAATCCACGTTGGTTTGTCAGGACAGTTCTCCCTTCTCCAACCTTCCTTCCCATCTTCCAAGCAGAAAGAGAAGCCAGGACATCCCAGTACTCCTTTGTAATTCCTCCTTCTACATCACAGCTCATGGTTAGGTGCTCTGATTCATTAAATATTGTTTTCTAGTCTTTCCATAAACTTAACTTCCTATTTGAGCTGTGGCTTACCAAAGAATCATTATATTGTCATGATTTGTATAGTGTAAAAAAAACCATGGAGATCTTCAACATTTCCTACACACAATCATATTTACCTTGAAACATTCCCCACAAATTGTAGAAAAAATGGCTTTGCATTACATAATTTGATTTTGCTCTTCACAATAAAGAAAAAATAGAGCCCTTGAATACTAGTCAAAAATGTAATCAATTATTTGCCACAAAGCAAAATAAGAGAATAAGAGTATCTTCATTTGACAGTGTAATGGAAAGCAAGATGTCATTTAAAAATTTATCTCTTCTTTTTCTATTAATTTAAAGTTTCAAGATACTTGTGAAGTGACCAACTTACACAGATTTATCCACTGTCTCAGTTAAGGAAAAAAACAATGCAGAAGATAAAAAAAATTGGCCAAATATTTAAAGGCAAGTAAAATTATAACAAGACTTTCAGCAACACAAAATGAAAGCCTTACACCAATAAAATACAAAAAGCAGTCAAGAAGGTATTTACTTTCTTAATTTGACTCCTATTCCAGGAGAAATGAAAGAAGAAAAATTGTCCTTCAAAACAGTGGAAGCCAGATACCTTTCCCAACACTGACATCAAGTGAAGACCATGACTTTTCATTACTCATCTCCATAAGAGGCAAGTTCTAGTGCCAGAATGTTTGATTTTTAAAGCCATTCAAGCCGTAAGACATACTTCAGCTAACATCCTTGCTTGCTGAAAAATCACAGTACAGACAAATAAAAACTACTGGATAAAAGACAAGAGAGAGGTGTCTGTAAGTCGACTTGTTTTTTATAAAAGCTTTTTTTCAATTTTGAATTATATTTCTTTAGAATAAGTGCAAAGACTCTTGATGACTAAAGCCAGTGCTTTATTATTAAAACTCAAGAAAATCTGTTTTAAGAGGTAATGAAAGACAAAAACAGAATTCCCAAAAGCCAACACCTATAAACAAACCACCAGAAGGCTTGAAAAATGAGATGGAGGAAAAAAGGAGCCGACATTAAGACAGGCACTCCATATCCTTTCCTGTACACACCAAGAAGCAACTCGTCCTCCAGAAAAAGGAGCCAGTCCCATATAACAAGAACAACAAAGCCCATGTGAAAGCAGCACTTCAGCATTCCTATTTCAGGATCGCAACCAGCGGAACCAGGTAACTGGGAGAGCTCGTAGCAGGACAGAAGATGACAATAAAAAAGTGGCAGGAAAAATTAAAAAGAAGTGTCTTAAAATGTATCCCAAGAATGACGTTGCAACTGGGGGAAAAAGAAAAAAAAAATCCAAGGAGAAAGAAACTGCCAGAGGGCAGGAAAAAGGGAAATCAGCTAGATGCCCTGAAGTGGCCAGGGAGGAAGCAATGAAGAATATGGTAGCTTGAAGAAGTTATTAATTAAAGAACATGAGAGGCTGAAACTAAGGCTAATAAGGCAGGAATAAACAACAGCTTTGGAAGAACAGGGTTGAGCAGATCACTGTAAATTGTTCCTTTGCTGTTACAGACAGCATTCTAGTCAACAGCAACAAAAACATATTAATACAAAGACATCCGTACACACAGATTTTTCCAGCTCAGGATGAACTATGCAACTTGAGATGCAAATATTTATATATATATATACACACATATACATGCATATGCATATTTATGTGTGTGTGTGTATATATATATATTTATATGTATTCTGCCTTCTCTTCATACACACCCCCATCACTATCTCTTGGAATAGTGCATCAAAACTTTGTTGCCTTTTTAAATTTTCATAAGATTTTAGAATACCAAATGACTATTTTAAAGCTGATTGTTATTTAATTTTCAGTATCATAGTTACATGTGTCAAAAACATGTTTTAAAGACCAATAAATCTAAAATTTAACAACCTTACTAGTTCCTCATGGATTTTCACTGTTAGAAGGGGAAACTGTTCCGTAAGACGCCCACATACTTTATATTCGCGTATGTTCAACTGGACTTGGATCTTCTTTCATACACATTTCCCAAACCAATATATGAAAAAAACCCCCTATTTTCAGAGGACGGTCCTTCCAGTAATACATCTAATTCCTCAAAGGGCATCATGATTAGCTCAAGAAACAATCTAGACACAAAAACTTACACTTTATTTAAAAAAATAAAAGAAATCTGATGGATGTAACAAAAGCAACAATAATTTGCAGCTCAACAGTGTTTCCAACGTACTGCCTCACAACAAGAGCCCGTCCCTGGAATGCTCTGCCCTGTAAAGCTTGACCTGCTAGAAATGACTTGCTGCTTTTACCGACCATAACTGGATGTCTGGAGAAAGAAAAGAGCTCCTAGTTGTTCCCTACCTTCCTTCCCCATATAGTGACACCACTGGCTAAAGCAAAAAGCAGTTTAGCTCTGCCTCTATTTCTACTGCCCACTGCCCCAAATCCATTCATTTGGCAATGAAAACCGCCCACGGTATCCCTTTCACTAGGATGGGGGGGTACCACAGGATGAGAGACGTCAGGGGAAAAGAAATGTAGTGAAACTTTAGCTTTACATAAGAACTAATTAATCCAAGGATTATTCAAGACTTGTGCTTTGATAATTTCAATAGTTTAAGAACTATCTCCTGCTGTCTGCATGGATTCTTTCATACACAACGAAAAACTAATGTAGAAAAACTAGTAAACAGGCTTAGCCACAAAATGTTATCTATATCATTAACGTAAAGGTCATAAGAAAAGATTTACCATTTCAGTTATAATAGTCTCACCTGTTGAAAGTAGAATAAAAAAAACACACTTTTTTTTTTTCACACAAACTCAATCTCAGGATACAATTTCAATTTAAGAATTTCCAAACATTTCTGGAACCTCCCTCTCTGTATGTGAAAGTCTGTGTGCTGTAGCTGAACGTTTTTAAAAGCACCATGTTTTTTAAAGGAATAATTTCTTTGTTGCTCCATACCAACCCATGTACAACAAAAAAGTGGAGGTATTAAAGAGCCTACTAAACTCAAGCCACAATACAAAATATTGATTCAAGAGTATTTCTGTGTACTTTTCATAACAGTAGGGAAGTGTAGGATAAAATATTTATAAAGCCAAGAACCTCAACAGCAGAAAAATCACCTGCTCATTTTCAGGCTAATAAATGCAATTAAATAACAAAGATGAGCCACTCATTAAACCATAGCAGATAGCAAAAGGGAGACTAACCATATTGCCTGCTATTTAAAGAGCATGCTACCAACCACCCCCAAATTAAAATTCAATGTGAAGTACAGAAGTACTACAGAAAACACATGGCAGGAGTGATCTAAGAAGGCCTTCTAAGTCAAACTGTAGAACCTGCTCCAGTTCATAAGCCCTGGGTGAGGTGTACTAGGAGGGGCGGGTAACAGGAGAAGGAACAGGATGATGGCGTTTAGTTTTCAGCCTTTCAAGCAGCAAATTATCAACTTCTGCCATTCTACAATTAATGCCCTTTGAAGGTCTATTTTACACAGAAACTTGAGAACTATGAGCTTCTGAAGCAAAGAGGAGAATCACTGTTTTCAAATTTACCCACAGCCTTACCTTAGAATCCTAAAAAGACAGCATGTCTAGGCACAGCATGCCTTTAGAACAAGAGCAAGCTGAAATGTAGGAATACTATCAGCTTCACTTTGTTACTGAATTCATTACAAGAAAAGCAAAACCAGACAGTGATGCGTGCTTGCCCGTAGAGAAGGAACAGAGGTGGCAAGCAAAAAATGTAAGACACATGGTCAGAGAAAAAAGGCAGCTTATACACTTTCCAAACCTGAAACTACTAGGAAAAAAGCGTGAGATAGTGTCATCCAGTGAGACTTATCCCACTGGCAGAGAAAGAAAAAGATCAGCCTCATATCCTTCAGGGTGTCTCGAGCTTGATGTATGATCTTAAGTCTATTTCTGTTTTAAGCATGAGATAACACAGTAGGAAGGTAAAAATACCTTTTATGACTTGAAGTGACTTCCCTGGCTTTGCTCTCTTGCTGAAGGTTCTTTGCCATAAAAAGGTCTCTTTATTTACAAATAAAGAGGTACAGCTCCGTTTTATATACTTACTAAATAAAATCCACAGAAAAGCAGCAGCACAGACAGAAGCATGATCTACTGAAAGAAACATAATGTTTGTTGGTCCCATACATTTTCCTTCCCCTATAAACTCACTCCTTCCTTTCCTCTTCAGGTCTCCATTCTGCCTCGAGCTGCTAAGAAAAGGAGAAAGATAATGATGTCTACAAAACTTCTATCGCTAAGCTATGTCTCAGAGGATCAATATAAGTTTTAAATTCTTGACCATCAGCTGTTAAGCACACCAAGTATTAGGTGCTGCTGAACGTAAGAGATCACCATAAAATTCATGGCTGTCAGGCTACATTCTTTGGAAGATAAAGCGAGATTTAAATTTGACAAGATATGAACCCCAGGCAATGAAGCTAAATAGTACTTCACCAAGTAAGCTATTTCTGTGGCCTAGAAAGACCATTCACAAATTCTGAATCACTGGGGAGAAACCTCTTTACAAAAGACACTCATATGAAAAAGACATCATAAAAGTACACAGAATAGAATTTTGCTTTCTACACAAATGTTTTTGAAACTTATCTGCCTCTTAGGATCAGTGCCGTCCTCCTAAATCCAGCATGTCTCCTGAAAAGCTGTTCATCTCATTTCTTCTCTTACCAAGAATCTCTAACAGAACGCCGCAGCTTTCAATATTCCTGGAAACAGTTCAGTCCAGCAGCAACAGATACAGCTCTTTCAGGATCACAGTGATGATGACCCTTCAATTACCACAATACAGTCATAAAAGCAACAAAGTAACTTCCATCCCAAAAGAGCTGCACGCTGCTTCTGCAATAATTTCAGTCTGGGTCTCACAGTTTAAAAAAGGGACTAAGTTCAGTCGAAAACTCTAGTAGCAGTTTCCTGTCTTTCCTCCCTCTACCCTATCCAAACAGCATTTCAGCTGCTGCTTAAGCACTCTCCCAGGACATGTGGGACGCAGCACTGACGTAAAAATACAGCCTATTGCACCTACTGGAATACAGGAATCATTTTACGCAGCTGTAACAGGTAGCAGCTTTTACTGTTTTCTGAAAGAGACAAAGGGTGCCAAAATGCACAAAAGACTGTTAATCTTTCCTCTGACCACAGATACTGGTAGTTGTGTCCTTGCTGCTTTGCCATACAACAGAGGGAATCTAACCGGGGTTCATGAGTTCCAGTAACTGCTTAAGAACCACTGTGAAGGATATCCTGCTAACCTCTATTTATAGGACCTGGGGAGGGGAAGAACAGGGAGCAACAGATTGTGACAGAACATGCAAAATGAAGTCTTACCATTAGCATAAGATAGGTATACTAAATCAAAAATACAACTGTCCAGTTCACTGAATATGGATAAATAGTAAAGAAGAAAGCTGCAGCTCTAACTCTTTAAAGAAACAGCCCACAAAATATCTATCCTGTTTGTGATCTAGGCACGCTTAAGTGGGATATCAATTGTTTCAGTGGTACAGGTTAACTATTACCAACCTGAGACACACAATTAAGTGAATATACTGCATTACTCAATACATATATAAGATTACAAAACAGCAAACCTGACTTTATTCTACTTCCAGCAGCAAGACTGTGAAGAAATCTCTATTTCTAACTTCTATAACACATAAACTATCCCTCAAGTTTTTCAGATTAAAGAAGAGGAAACACATAGCCCCTAAATTAAAACATGACAAGGATTAAAACCTTTATAAACGATGGTGTATGTGTGGGTTTGTTTGTTTGTTTAGAAAAACGTTTACTTGTTTACTTAAAAACATAACAAAGTTTTGCACCATTATCAAGTTACCTTTTGTGATTTACTAACACTGTACTATTAATTTAATACACTGTATACACCTAAGCACATGAATTCTAACTCATTCTTCCAGGATACAGTTTGAACTGATTTCCTCAGGGAAAATATACGATACTATGTAACTGTCAAATCCCACCTATTCAGTTGGTAATATCTGCTCAGAGCACAGCTGGATAAAAACAAAGTGGCAAATGTGTTTGGTCAATATAAAAAAACGCACTTGCTCCTGTAGAAAAAAAGAATTTTTAAGAGGCACGTTTACTGGTAAACTTGCATTCAAAATATAGGTCCAAGGAACAGGACTAAGGGAATGGGCAACACAATCAAACACGATCAAATTACGCAACCCGTGTAAGTTACCACCCATTGCCAGAGCCAAACTAATTGACTCTAAGTGTTCTTTCCCTGCTTGCCACAATTGCTAAGTGCAACGTGCTAGCTCAAACCTCTATATTTAAGTTTTACCTCATAACTCAGATGGGCAGTTAAAATCACATACTTATCACAACTACCTGCCAGGCAGAAACTTTTCACTTCACTGCAACATAATCATATATACAATCAGAAGCCTATAACCCAAAGGGCAGAAACTGAACTTCCGAGTAGAACTGGAACCCAAGTCAGTCAAAACTACTAATGATTTCTACTGGACTGGGTGAACAGCTTCAGTCAAAACAAAACAGTTCAAATTGCACAGATGAACATGTTGCTGGTGCCTTTCTCTTCCTCCCTAAGCTCTTTTGTCTGAGAAAAGGATACAAACATAATAGCTTAGAGGATGCATAATTTACAGCCATGACTTGAACTTGAACCTCCCACCTTCAAGAAATTGCTGTAATCACCAAACCCACCCCCAAAAATCCCAAATGATCATACCACCTGACACAGTTAAGTGTCATCTCCTCCTTCATGTAGACCGGCAAAGAGCTGACAACTGCCACCTTCACAGAAGAAGAGACAGTAAGGCCAGAAGCGCATCACCTCTAGCACACATGGGAAGTCCAGCACAAAACTCATGGCTGCTGCAGTAAAAAGTTGTTATAAAACTACAATTCTGTCTCTAGTGGTATTGTACAACCATCAGCCAGCAAGTTCAGGAATTCTTAACCTGCAGATACGCTGATCTTCACTGTTGAAGCTATTACACTCTCAATAAAATAATTAACTATTCAGTGAACAGAGACTGGTACCTCTGTAGTCTTCACAATGTCTACGCATTATAGGATAGTCTTGGAGGCAAAATCAGTTCTCACACACTCACTAGCCTGTGCTGTTCCCACCATTCTGTGAATAATGTCAAGACCTTTTGTAAAACAGCTCTTTCACTTTCTCCACTTTCACTGAGAAAGCCCAGAAATGGAACAATATCTGACTGTAAATCTTCCCCTCTTCAAAAAAGTTCGAGATTTTTCACACTTTACTATGTATTGTTTTGCATGCACAGCTTCAAGTAACATGCACTGGGAAGTTAAGAGAACAGTTTAAGAACTAGACTTTATGTTCTTAGCTAATATCGTAAACATGCCTTCTGAGAACAGGACAGCAATTACCTGAATTTATTAACATGCTAACTTTACACCTAAGTAGTCCTATGGAACTAGTCATACATACAAATGATCCAAGAACGGGGATTTTTACCAAGTATAGTTTTCTTCCCCATAACTGATGTTCAAATGAAATCCAGTGGTTTAATACCTTTCAGCAGCCAGCCATCAGAATTTCACTCAGTATTTCTGATTGTATCAAACAAAAGCATCACGCTTTTACTATATCTGAGAGGAAGATGTATGAAATAAAACACAACCGTTTTTAAAATGGAGATTAGTCACAGAATACCAAGAAACACTGCTTTCACTCTAGTCACACATACTTTCACCACCAGATCAGCAAAAGAAATTGTTTTTTTTGTTTGAGAAACACTAAGCACTGTCTGTACAATTAAGTTTTATCAGGTAGTGACATGTTGAAATGAATGAAGTAAAAGCAATCATCTGATAGAACTTCTGTTTAGGCAGGTAAGAATATTTCTGTTATCTGTTTACATGAAAATTGTATGTCACTATTTTAACGTATTTGGGAAGGCTGTTTTGTACCCTTCCATACCACTGGTTCAAAACAGCACAATACACCCATAAAACGGGCAAATAAATAAAACTGTTTTAACAAGAAGCGTATGCTACCTATTTTTCACTTTGTACTTCTACAATTTTGTTAAGGATGAGTAGATGTTTAGTGTTGTGTGTGTGTGTGCATGACAAGCAGTTACACGGAGTGAACTTTACACAGCATGACTTCATCACATGAGAGTAGTCTGCCATTTTTCCTGTTTCTGTTCAGCAAACATGCACAGCAACCTAACCTTCAAAAACTATTAAACATTCTGGAATAGGTTCTGGCTTAGCTTTAACTGATTATCTGCAATGAGAATATGCATGATCTATCGTTCATACAGGATCTGCAAAAGTTAAATCATCAAACTGAGGTTCGAGTGTCATCTAATCTTAAGAATCCCTTTAAGCCATGTGTCAAAAACTTTACAAAGTATAGGTTAGTGCATCTTGCTATGCATTATGCAAAAAAACGTGGTCCATTTTGTTTCCGATTGGCTGACTAAGGAATTTAAAAAAAAAAAAATCAGAAAAACACAGGGACCTTCTGTGTACCATGAAAGGAGACTGAACGCCTTACGCTTTCCAACCTAGCTCCCACGTCCCTAGTGTTGGGGTCGATCCCTTAGTCCCATCCCCAGGCGCCGTTTCTATTCAGAGATAAGCCCCCTCGCAGTTTTCCCTCTCTCTGTTCAACCTCCAGCCTATCCCGTTTGCCGCCTGTTCACATGGCAGGTCTCTCGCCAAACCACTGCGAGGAAATAAAAGTGCCTCGCGCCCCGAAACGCGGCTTCCCCCTCCTTAACAACACGCACGCAGTGGCAACGCCTTGTAACAGGGATCCCGGCTCGGACGCTCCCCAGTGGGGAGAGGAGGAAACTGGTGTGGGGGGCAGAGAGGGGGGCCTGAAGATCCCCTCAGCCGCCCCCCCCCCCCGCTCCGGCCCGGCCCGGGCGGGTACGCGGGCTGCGGCGTCGCTCGGGGAACGCTCCAGGCCATTGCAACCGCCGCGGCGGCAGCGGGCCTCCATTTTACTCAGGAGACCCGATCTCTTCCCTCCACCCCCCGCCTCGCCCTCAGACCGGCGGGAGGCCCCAGGCCGAGCCAGGCCGAGCGCTGCCCGGGCCCTCTCCAGCGCAGGCCTCTGGCGGCGCCGCACCGGGCCCGCGCGGCCCAAAGCCGGAAGCCGAGCGCCGGTTACGGGGGGAGCGATGGCGGCCGCCGTGAGCCCCTCCCTGCCCGCCTCGGCCCCCTGCCCCGCGCTCCCCTCCCCCCCGCTCCCCGGCTCCCACCTCCTGGTTGAAGGCGTTCACGGCCTCCATGTTGGCGGCGGCGGTTGCTGCGGGCGGGCGCCCGCGCGGGGGAGGGAAAGAGGGGAGGGAGAGGAGGAGCGGCACGGTCCCGCTCAGGGGCTGCGCGCGGACATGGCCGTTTAACGGCGGCGGCGGGGCTCACGCTCTCCCCTCTCCCTCGCTCGCTCGTTCCTTCGGTGCAGCGTCTCGCTGGCAGGGCCCCGGCACAGACCGTCTCTCCCAGCGGGATGGCGGAGCCCACGCCGCGCACAGCACCCTGGGATCGTGCAGGCCTCCCGGCCCCGCGCCACCCACAGGAGAGAGAAGGGGGGAGGGGGGAGACGGAGAGAGCGCGCGCGCGGCGCGGCCAGGGCACCATGTGACCCGGGGCCGGGTTACTCCCCGCGCCCCGCCATGTCAGCGCCGGCCCCGCCCCCGGGGAGGGGAAATGCCGGCCATAAAGACAGCGGGGCCGCCACCACCCGGCACGGGGCCGGGCTCGGCGGCGTGTGGGGGTCGGGGGCTGCTTCTCTCAGCCGCTGGGTGGGTAGTGGGGCCTGGCCTCCTGTGGGGTGGCCGGGGCCAGGCCTGCCTCGGCTCGGCTCGGTTCCCTGAGGGGCAGGGTGCGGGCTGGGGTGAAAGCGGCGCCCGCTTCCGCGTTCACACTTAAAAAGCTGGGTTTTTTAATGCCCGTAATCGTGCCTCGTAGGTGGCCCAGAGCAGACGCTAAATCCCCCTATGAATAGAAGGGAGGAACGGCACTGGAGTGTCTGCGCCGGCACGGGGGAAGAAACCGCGCCGCTCGCTTGAATATGAAACAGAGCAAAACTGAAAGGTGTTCTCAAAGTCCAGGGTTTTGCACCGATAAAGAAAATAATTAATCAATGACTATATCCACTCTAGCAATGGGAGCTAATGTTCGTGAGAAAATTATGTACGCTGCAAAGTGTAGTTTCAAGGGCATGAGCTGGCTACTGGCATCTATTGAAAAGGGCCTTTGTCAAGTACACTCTCAAGTGCTATAGTAATGCATTGCTATCGGTGTCAAATAGTAGCGATTTGAGGTTTGCAGAGTCGGTATGGTATGTTCAAAATGTTAGTGTTTAACTTACAATTTCACTGTTTGACTCTAGTCCAGTATATCAGCAAAGGAGTAAATTGGAAAGAGGAAACTCAGAATGTTACAGAAATCACATGGAAAGTGTATTTGGCTTTGTTTTGCATTCTGTTATTAAACTGTGCCTGGTGTTTGAGTTGTTAGTCAAATGTAGGTTACTTTCAGAAGTTTCTTCTCTCTGTCATTAATATATAGCTGTCCAGCAATTAGCCCTCTTTAAAAGTAAATATATTGAAATTCAAAGAAAGTTGACAGAGTAACAGGAACTCTTGCTCTACTCAGGTTGTGAAATGCATAAGGAGGAGTTTGTGTACAGTTATATGGCTGATATTCAGAGGAATTTTTAAAATATCTTCTAGTGGCAAATGGAAAGCTCTTTCAGATGTCAGGAATTTCTATATGTTGATCTTTTATCAGAAAAAAACCCCACTAATTCAAGCTTTCGTAGTTCTTTTTTAAAGAAAGTTGCCAAGCCAGAGAAGGGGGTAGGGGGGTGAAGGTGGAGATAATAGTGCTCATCTAGTATCTTTGCTTTTTGTGATTTTTGCCAGTTTCAACATGGTAAATTACTTCATACATAGCTTTTACTGCTGTTCTTGTTCATGTCACTGTCCAAAAGGTAGCTTGTTCTGCCACCTGAAAAATATGAACAGCAAAGGTAGACTATATTTATATTATATATTTGCCTTTCACAGGGTGTCACTACAAGTTCCAGAGGTGACTCCTCTAAAAGTTGAGTGTTAAATACTTGAAGTTTTCCTCATTGCTATTTATGTATTAGGTGTTGTTTTATTATGAATCTTACTTAAAAAACAATCTGCTTCTGTAGCATGTTTGTAATCAGGCTCTGTGCATGATAGGATTTTATGTGACCTGTAGGGGGAAAAATTACTGTAAGTGTATCCCAGTGTGTTTCAAAATTGTCTAGTACAAGTGCTGGTAGCTGCAGTGCCTTGGTGCTCAACGGGCTAGCTGTGTTAGTGCTTACCTTGCTGTGCTAAGCTCCATGCCCATTCCTCTACCAAGCTGAGGTCTGGTGTGGTTGTGTCTGTGCTGTAATAAGGTCCTGGTTCCACATGCAGTGTAGACAAATCCTTGGGGTCTGTAGAATTATCCCTGGCAACTTTTGTTCATTGAGATTAAATTCTGATTCCTCAGGGGCTGAATGTTAGGATTTGGGTGTGGGAAAAGGTGAAGTAGGTTAATTACTGCAGCTTTAGACTTAAGTCTGGGTTTTACTAGGCTGTGGCTTTTCTGTTCGAAGCAGGTCTGCTTCATCAAGAGAATATGCTCAGTAATTTTGAAGTAAAATTTGACGTTGCTTCTATTGTATTATGCTACTTATAGAGAGAGGAGACAATAGTATAATTTCTTAACGAAAAGCACGTTCTTTTCATTATGCTTTTGTCAGTTTTAGATTTGCAGGTACTTGAGCTCGCACGGGTTTATTGTTTAAAGTTGCTTTTATAACAACATTAGGCATTGTATAAATATATGGTGTATGATACCCAGCATTATGTTATATATTTGTACAATATAAAGGCTGGTCCTTGCCTCAAAGACCATGCAATCCAGTGTGGCTCATAAAGCATTTAATATCATTCTTATTGTTTATGTAATATGTATTTAAAAATATCGTTCCATATTATTCTATATGTCTTATATTTAAGAGCTTTGACTTGTGTTGGTGCACGGGTTTAGTTTGTTCAGCTTGCTTACTTTTGTTTCTGACAGATGGGCAATAAATGGGCACGCCAATGTATGGAAATTGCTGTTGAGAACAAATCATGGTTACTTGATGTAATGATTCTTTTTGTACCAGCTGATGAAATACATGTGCAAGTCTTATTCAAGCTTGTTGAAATCTGAAATGGTTTTGAATTCACTATAGTTCTTGTCACTTTATACATAACGAAATACAAGTTTAACTGAATTTCAGTTAGCTTAAGCATTTAAAGAGTTATACATAATGATATGTCTGTCATTTTTTTCTTGCGGTAGCATTAAGTCTTCATCTCTGAAGATGTTAAGAATCCTAAATTTTGCTCAGTCTCCTAAATTATTAGCATTTGTGCATCATTATTGACAAAGAAAATGATTGGCAACAGTCATCCATAAAAATGTCACACTCCCTGTTCCTTGATTATCTGTGTCTGCCTATCAGTGTTTCTCTGACTCATTTGATAAGGATTGGTTATCACTTGCACATTATCACTCTGTAATTTACTGGTGTAATTTAGATTGCGGGGCAACTTTTTTTTACTAGAATTTCCTGGAATCCTGTGTTCTATAGAAAGCAAAACTGTTTTTTCTGCAATGTTCAGTATATTGCTGTGGTTTTATCTTCTTTATTAAAATAATACTGTGTATGTCTACCATGATATGTAAATATTTGCAATGTGATTGGCCCTCCGGATAGCCCTACCTCACATTACAAGGAGGGATTTACTTATTGTTCTCTAAATGTTGGCATCAAATACAGGCCACGCTAAAATCAGATCCCTGAAATCAACAGTCTTTGAGGGAAGAGTTTGTCTTTCCCTCCCTGTTTGTACTCTGGCAGGATTAAACTTGTAGGCCTGGCACCGTGGTTCTGTACTTGAAAGTTAAACCAATGCTTATGGATGCTGATATGTTCTTTTACTGATTGTAAAGTCAGGTATCACTGACAGGTAGACTGTAGTGGAACTGTGCTTTGAAAGCCTTTTGGAAACTTCATAGGACAGGGAGTGTTTTGCCTGCCTGCTTAGTGGAGTGAATCAGTGGGCAGAAGCTTTGGACAGAGCTAACTTTCAATTTGATTGTAAGTTCCACTGTAAGTAGACCGGTATAGTTTAAGGTCGTGGGTTCTAACCTGGAAAACCTTGTGAAGTTTAACAACTGGTCACCTTAGAGGTTGTCTCTTTTCCTTTGCACTGTTGGAGTGATATAAGTGACCGAAGTAAAACAAGGTGATTCTGTGGGCAGCCTTCTGATGCCGACAGCTGGATCTGATGTTTGCACTCAAGATATTCTAGCTGTGGGGCTTTCCTTTGCGTTCTCAATGAATACCAAGGTTTGAGCCTGATGTAAAATACTTCTTTCTGGTCAGGGGGTTACTTTTGAACTACTTATTGAGGCAAGTGGGAACGGGGCACTTTAGGGATTCCATCTGTTGAGCATTTAGATTTTTATGCCTTGCCATAATGTTACTACTGTAGACTTGGCTTTAGTGTTAAAAAAATACTTCTTTTTTTTTTCTACTGCTGATGTGACAGTATCTAAAACTGCTGTTGATGGATATCTAAACACTAAGGGTGTGGCTTGTCTGTATCTGATGTTTAGTGTAACCGTTTATTTTAATATTTTGCAGACAGGAAGAAGCCTCTGCCTTTAACAAAATATCTTGGATAACCATGTGGAAGTGGGACTGCCCACTAATCCCCTGCCTCCAATGGATCTTGAATATTAACCCAGTATTTACAGAGATTCCAAATCATGCAGCAAGATAATAAGGAGCTCACTTTGCAAGATCTCTGTGCAACTCTTCATTAAGTGAATGGAGGTTTTGCACTTGGAAGCTTATGGGATAGAATATGAACTTGGTAGAAGAGAAGCCGCTGTTCAGGTTTACTGTGCAATCTAGACCTGCTTTTGCCAGTAAACACATGAGAACACACTTCCTACTTTGCTCCTCCATAGTTACCTCACCATCCTCTTTTGGTCTGATGTGGAGGTTGGCAAGGTTATGAGACTAGACAAGGTTTTATTGTAGGTGCAAGCCTGAAGATCAATGTATGGCAGAAATTATTTCCTTCTCTTGTAATACTGTGGTACTGCTGTTCCTGCTGTCCGTCAGAGGCACAGAGACTGCTGAGAGCTAACAGCTATTAAATAAAGACTAATTCTTTTGAGAAATTCAGTGTTTAACTGTGGCTTAAGAGATAATGTGAACACATGGAATTTAGGACACAGAGCAAGGAAACATACAGAAATACGTATTATATGTGATTGATAGTTAATTGTCTAGCACATTACAGGGTTTATAAGAACAACTAACAAATGTGTTGGCATAATCACATTAGAATTAATTATTCAATGCTTTAGAAAACCTGCACAATAGAAAGCAACTTGTTTTTCTTAATTAGGAATCAGAAAAGACGGTTTTAGTGAATCATTTATCTGGGAAAAAAAAAAAAAGCCTGCAATTCTAAGGCAGCTACCATTCTGAGTTTGAGTCAATTTCCAGGCATGTGTGTAAGGCAATAGCAATAAAAATTTTAGAAACGTAGAACTGTTCACTAGTTGTACAACCTCTGTCTCTTTCTGGTAACTCTGTGATCCTAGTTCTTTATCCCCTTTCTTGTTAGGTATTTTAAAACAAAGTATTTAATTTTGGATTCAATGAAATTTGACTTCAGAGGGTTTTTTCCCACCCCTTCCATAAGTGAGGTGAGAAGAGGCAAAAAACTTTGTGTCAAACAGGTTAGGAATTATGTTTCTTGTTTTCTGTGTTTGCTTATTTATTTAGGAGAAGAAAAATCAGATTACACAGTCAACAGAAGCAGAAAACACTCTTTATGAAACCAGCTTTCAGCTTACTGTGTTTCTTGTGAGTAAAGCCTGGGAATATTCACCTCTTCCAGCACTGATACCTATTTTGCAAAATCAGTTCTAAATAGGTTCAAACTCTGATGTCCTTATTTATGTTCTATGCTTCTGAATTTCAGTGAGAGAAAGCTCCTACAGGTTTCAGTGGGTTTTGGTGATAAGTTATCACAGACCTCAGTTCCTCTGATCTGTACTTTGTACTCAGTTCCTTTACTCTGTACTTAACCTCCTACTGGCATCAGTAGGTCAGAAGCATTGGGGGCTTTGTCCTTCATGATTATCACAAAACCCATCAAGCTCACGTTAGGCCTCAAAAGAGTTTGTGCCAAACATCTTGCACAGAAACAATAAATAGCCGGCTCCCTATTGTTCCTTTTAGCTTCTCTCCTTCCCTCTCCATATTATCTAGGGCAAAAGGAGTTCTGGATTTTAAAGTCATTTATATTTGTGTATAATATGTTTGCAGTAACCAAACCTGTGGAACTTGTGTTAAAGTGGCTTGTTTTATATTGTCTATGTCAGGCATTCAAAAATATGTTCTGTCCTTTTTTCCTCCCCCGTAATGAGTGAGACTTAGAAATCACCAAGAACAGTAGATGTGTTTTGTAATTATTTGCTTTCTAACTCTTGGAAGTTGGCTTTTTTTGGTGTTTCTTCCTCACACTGATGAGAAAGTTAAATTTTTTTTTTTTAACATCAGGTGTTCATGTAGTCATCATGTAGTCACTACTTCAGAAGATAGGATTTTAAGGCAGCTAAGTGTTATGGGGCGCAATAAAATTCTAGGTACTAGCAGTGATACTTGATTTACTATAGGATGTAAACACAAAGTGCTTAAGACTAAGAAGGAATATGTAACTAATTAACTTTTAAGCATTTTTGGTTTTGCAATATACTGGTAAAAATTTCTAGTCAGATTATACTTGAGGGAGGAGAAAGAAATCCTGTGCGAGAGACAACAATTCTTTGGGCTGAGTTTGTAAAATGTGGCAAAAGGTAGGCATCTCAGTCTTCATGGGTGGACAGATTGCTGAGATTCACTTGATTCAGGTGCATATTTTCAGTAGGGTGCTGTGTTGATGCTGCAGCCCAACAGGGCTGTACAGGGGTGACAAATGTCAGGCTCTCGACATTCTACTAAAGTGCCCTAAGAGGGATTTGAGCACTTTTCCTTGGTACTATTGAGAAATACCGGTGGCACAATCCTCATTTGTAGCATCTATTTAGCTTTTCAGGTTTCAGCATGTTGATCTTGGGAACACAGGATAAGAAGGACTTTCTGGGCCACTGGCTGCAGCTGCTTGCAACTGAGGCAAATGACATTATCTGATTAAGATGCACCTAAAAGCAGAGCTTTGTGTCTTATCTTTCCCCATATGTGACTGCTCTGAACTTTAGGAAGAAGCTTTCACCTTCCAGATGAAATTTCTTCACATTAAATCTGTAGGCACGTGTTCTTTGTCCACTACTATCTCTGGAGCAAATGTTTTTTCACAGGCTTTACTACTTAGACTTAAAACCGGTTGTGTTTTGTTTTGTTTTTTACCACTTCTCTTACAGTCTCTGTTGTGGCCAGAAGATGGCACTTATGTACGCACTAAGAAGGGGTAAATGCAGCTAATATAATTTATCTTTGCTGAAATTGCGTTTGTGGAATGGCAGTAAATATCTTGAGCAAACGATAACTCACAGGATAAAAGATAACTTTGATCTCGTAGCACATGAGGGGCACAGATTCAAGAACAAAGTCTGGGGACTTGTTACTCTACATAGAAACTCTTTTATTTCTTTATTCAGTAATAAGGGTCTGATACGCCCCTGAATTCAGAAGGCAACCATCAAACAAAAATCCTGTGGGGTTTTTTTTTTGAGAGGAATAATCTAAAAGGAGTTTCTAACACTTTATTCCAGCTGAGATTTTGTGTTACACGTTAAGGCCTGGTCTAAAGATTTTTCACTGAAATAGCTTTATCACCTATGTTTTTTGTACTTCTTCTTGCCCTTCCTCCCCAAATTATGGTATTTATGTCCTTCATGGAGACTGAGTTGTACTGTTCTCTAGCATAACTAACTTCCCGTACCCATTTGTGATGAGCCATCCCAACATGAACTTTGTCAAACATCAGAGGCATTGCTCTAAACTAGTCTTGTTAAAACAATACAGCTCTTCCGTGTAGCCGCATTCAAAGGGATGGAGCTCTGAACTTGCACGTAAGAGATTGAGGGGGGAGGATATAAAGTGGCTGCAATTCATCTAAGCAGTTTCCCAAGGCTCTCAGCATATTTTTGTGCAGGTCATGGGGCCCACCTAAATTGGAGCAGAAACTGGAGTGGTTTGTCTGGCCTGCTGTGCATGGTAGGTAGTGCTGCCTAAAATCCCTGGACTCGTGCCTGTGGCACTCTCATGGGGTTGGGATGCAGCCTTCCTATAGCCCTGCTCTTCGAATAAACCTTTTATCAGGGTCTGCCAGGGGCTTGATAACGTTGTCAGTTATTACACCAACAGCCACAGTCACTGACCCTCATGACCTTCTGTCCCTGTCACCTGTCATTGCCCACAGCCTTCTTCCCACTACAGTTTTTTATTACTGATTTATTTTTCAGGATTCACTTCTAGACCTTTTGCTTTGCTCTCTATAAAAGCAGTAAGCATTCTAGTGGAGAGTGCCAGCTTGCATCCAGACTTCCCCAGCCTGTGAATCCTGTTTCAGTCAGAAAACTAAGTGTGAGAACAACTTGAAAACCTGTTCACCTGTGTTTTCATCAGAAAATCATCATATATTTTTTTAATATATATATGTATATGTATATACACCCACACACATGCATACTGCACCATGGCCACTAACAGATTATTTTCTACATTACATGCAGAAGGATTCTTGCAGAGGATGGTTCATCCCCTGGCTCTGGTGGTAGTTTTTTGTGATTCAAGACCAAATTAAGCCATATCAAACCCAAGCCCAGTCTTTGAAGGTCCAAGTACTAAGCCCCTAAGAGATCCAAAGGGCTACTGGGCTTTGTGAAGTCTGAAGACTGCAATCAACAGTCTGGGAAGGGAAAGCAGTTGGAAAATACCTCTGGTGTGGATTGTATGCCAATGTCAAATACGTGACCACTGGCAGGAGATAAAAGACTGTGAGCTGTGAAGGGAGGAAGAACTGCAAGGGGCACTAGGGGTGGGCTGGCTGGCTGTGTCCGAACTGGCCGAGGGGAGGCTGCAGTGTAAGTGCTGGAGTCCTGGCTCGCTGATGGTCCAGAACAGGGTCTTAGCTGGAATGAGGCACAGTTGTTATCCAGACTGCGTGCTTTCACTTATTTTTTTTTGTGGGGAAACCAGGTCTCAGTAGTTCTTTGACTGGATGGCTGTAGGTGCTTGGCAGTGAGATGTAAGCCTTCTGCTGCTGTTTTGCACTGTCTGACTGCATGGGTCATAGGCTTCAAGCAGCTCTTGCCAGTGTGAGTGTACCTGCTACTAAATACGTGTGTAATATCATGCCTTCTTTGACCAGGAACTGTTAGCTCAACTGTTGAACACTTCATTTGCAAAACTCACTGGGTTGGTTGGGTTTTCTTTTTTTTTTTTTGGCAAAGTAGAAATACTGTCATTTCAAATATAAATAATTAGCAAAACAGACCCTGCCAAAATAACTGTCACTCTGCATGTGTGAATCTTCCTCTCCTTAAAGAGAGAAAACAAGATGTATGATGGGTACGTTGTTTCACGTGCTACTCTAAAAAACTCAAGTACTCTGAAGAAAAGGGTGTTGTAAGAGCCCCAGCTGCATGTAACTGAGATCTGGACATAAGGTACTGTGGGAGTTGGGAGACCTGGCTTCTTTTTGTAGCTGGCTTACAGCATCCTTGTGTTGCTGCTTAGCCACTTGGCTATGGCCCCTTTCTGTAAGATGTGGGTGATGGGTGCCTCTCAGGAGTCATCACTGCTCACTTTGAGGTCCCAGGTGGATTAGCATTTATGAAGCAAGTAAAGGACTTTAAGCAGTCCGTTGCAAAACAAGAGGACATGAAACATCAATGCATATCAGTTTGTATTTGACTTTGCTTAATATCTCATGAGTTATGTTTATATTTCATTAGGTAGAGAAAAACAGCTTCTGAACCCATTAACTGAAATAAAGTCTATCAAAATAGCAATATACTGTTAAGGTGAAATTTTCAGCTAATTGCATAGCCTCCTACAAAACGTATGTAGGTTGTTTTAACTTACACAAAAAAATTCCATTGTGTGCATATGAAGTTAGTGCTCACTCATGCAGGGTGCTCATCAGTCAGGTCTGCAGAGGGAAGCCCTATGTTCTTCTGCAGAAAAGCAGTAGACTGACTGGTGTCAGCATAAATTCCTTCAGTGTGTCACATAGCACACCTAGGTGTCCTGTCACCATGGCTGAGGGGGAAATTCAGCCTAGGTATTTTGCTGAGACAACCAGAAGGTTCTAGTTAGGAAGGTGGTTTGTTTGTTGCTGAAGCTCCTAAAATAGTTGAAGAGCACTCTTGAAACACTACTGTGGATATAGGGTGATACTTGGTTACTTTGTGGAGGTACTGTAGTACCCAGGCCTGAGCAGTAGCACGTTAAGCACTCAAGCACAGTAATGCCTGCAGGGTGCTAGAAACTCTGGAGGATGCCCTTCAGCTGTGCTTGCTGTTCACAGTGATGGCAGACTTTACTTCTGATGGCAGTCTCAAGGCTATTGTCAAAAAGCAGCAGAGACTTACAAATGCAAAAGCATTTCCCAAAGCCACAAAAGCACTCGGAAGACTGTGTGCCACAGAAGTCCAGGTCTGTGTATGGGGAGGCAAGACAGGCATCTAGGTAAGGGACCCTTGTCATATGTTCTAGTGCCACCCACCTGCTAATACTGCCTACAGCTCCACATGCAGTGTGGAAGTGAGACAGTGGCTGCAGAGTCCCTCCATCACCCTCCTAGAATCATAGAATCATTTAGGTTGGAAAAGACCTTTAAGATCATCAAGTCCAACCAAAAACCTAACACTGCTAAGTCCACAACTAAACCATGTCCCTAAGCACCACATCTACACATCTTTTAAATACCTCCAGGGATGGTGACTCCACCGCTTCCCTGGGCAGCCTGTTCCGCTGCTTGACAACCCTTTCAGTGAAGAAATTTTTCCTGATATCCACTCTAAACCTTCCCTGGCACAACTTGAGGCCATTTCTTCTTGTCCTATCACTTGTTACCTGGGAGAAGAGACTAACACCCACCTCGCTACAACCTCCTTTCAGGTAGTTGTAGAGAGCAATGAGGTCTCCCCTGAGCCTCCTTTTCTCCAGACTAAACAACCCCAGTTCCCTCAGCTGCTCCTCATAGGACTTGTTCTCCAGACCCTTCACCAGCTTCGTTGCCCTTCTCTGGACTCTCTCCAGCACCTCAATATCTTTCTTGTAGTGAGGGGCCCAAAACTGAACACAGTATTCCAGGTATGGCCTCACCAGTGCCGAGTACAAGGGGACAATCGCTTCCCTAGTCCTGCTGGCCACACTATTTCTGATACAAGCCAGGATGCTGTTGACCTTCTTGGCCATCTGGGCTCACTGCTGGCTCATATTCAGCCAGCTGTCAACCAACACCCCCAGGTCCTTTTCCACCAGGCAGCTTTCCAGCCATTCTTCCCCTGTAGAGCCTGTATCGGTGCATGGGGTTGTTGTGACTCAAGTGCAGGACCCAACACTTGTTGAACCTCATACTGTTGGCCTCTGCCCATGGATCCAGCCTGTCCAGATCCCTCTGCAGAGCCTTCCTACCCTCAAGCAGATCAACACTCCTGCCCAACTTGGTGTCATCTGTGAACTTACTGAGGGTGCACTCGATCCCCTAGTCCAGACCATCGATAAAGATATTAAAGAGAACTGGCCCCAATACTGAGCCCTGGGGAACACCGCTTCTGGGTGCAGCCCAGCTCATCCCATGGTTGTGGGTGCACATGGTGTTCAGCCCCAAACCTTCCCCCATCTCATGGAAGGAGAGAAGTAATTTGGGATTTTCAGGATTTTAATTTTTAATTTCCTGTTAAAAAGCGCAGTGTTCCTCTCTGTTATCCTGTTCTTCTGCAGACTCATTATATATTTGTACTCCCTTGCCTTCTGAGAGCTTGCCATGGTGCTCTAGTCTGGTAATATTTGGGTTTCTGCACTCGCTCTGCTGTTGCTATGCGACCAACCACCAACAGCAACTTGCTTGACCCTTTCTTCGGATTATATTAATATGCAGGAATTAGTGCCAGCTGTAGTTGGTGATGTGTCCATTTGCAACCAACCTTCTCCTCCTTGCCTACCTCTTGCCTCTGATATTGCCTGAAGTGAGTTACTGGATATTGTTTGGTATTGGGTAGCATGTAAGAAGTGAATATTGACAAAAACAGGACTTAAGTAAGTGCCATGAGGTCGTCCTCACTTGCTGAAAACATAAAAACACTCAAGGACAGAAAATAACAGTGTGGACAAAGATTTGTGTGATGAGCCCTTACATGCAAATGAAAGTTAGAAGGCCAAGTCAAAAAAAAAATCTTTGGGACAGTAGATGGCCAATTCAAACACGTGAAATCTGCGTGTGTTTTTGTGGCATGTAAGGAAACCTTTCTGGGTAAAGGTTAAACTCTCTGGCCATCCTTTTGGTGGTAGCACAGTCCTCAAGATGGATTTTCAGAGGTGGAAGTAGCACTTAGGCAGTTGATTCCTATTGAATGTCAATGGCAATTTAGTACCTGATGGCTGTACCTGCCTTTGAAAAGGCTCTTTCATAGCAGAGGGACTTTTTTTGTTTGTTTTTGTTGTTTTTCAGTTGTTTGGGTTTTTTTTTTTCCAAACCAGAACAGTGTTTTGGGAAAGCAGTGGTTGGCATTGTAGTGACAGGAACCACTGAGTGCCCCGTGAGTCAGCTACCTTCCCTCCCCAGCACTGCCACACATCTTGAGCAAAGCGGTTTGGGTGGCATTTCCAAGTGGGTTCCAGCTTGTGGCATCTTTTTTCAGGCCATTGTCTATATCCTTTCTACTCCTAGAGGTGCCATTTGGACTCTGGAGTATGACTAAGGGGTTTCTGTAAGGAGCATTCTTAATGTATTAGCTGAAGTGAATTATTTATTTGAGATCAGTGCATTGTTTTCTGTTGACATACCATGTAAGCGGGTGTATAAATAGAAGCATAATACGTAAAACATGTCATCCTAAAGTTAAACCAGAATAAATTGATAACTCTGTCTTTTAATTTTAATATATTTGCAAAGTCTCTAGTGGTAAGTTAGCTGCAGCCACAGTGCCTTCATTAGTGTGATCCTTGTCCTGCACGTGTGGATACATGTGTTTAATTTTCCTAATGTTTACATGCCTGGGGATTTGTGTGTGATGAGAAACATACGTTGCAAAGATATTTTCCAATATATTCATTACTTTATTCTGTTTTCCTGTAATTAATCTATATCCACAAATATGAGATATGTTATAAAATATAGGTAAGTTTATAGTGGATTCTAGGAAAAATATCTTGTCGTAAGCATACAGGTATAGCTGGGAACATATTAATGTTGAATACTTGTAGTTCTAAATAAGATTTTTATTTAGATATTTTACTCAAATGTAGCAATTGAGACATACTTCATAAGTCATTATTTCTGACATTTTGGAAAGATTCTTAGAACTGTTCTGTATTTTTGATATTATACTGTTTGGAAATCAACCAGCTGGAAATGAGATACTTTTGGCATAGACTGTGAAGATATGTGTATTATGCTTTGAATGACCCTGAAGTTTGTTAGCATTTTATTTAGAATACTAAGAAAATGAAGCTCATATAATTATGCTTTTTGTACACATTTTTGTGTTTTGGGGAAACTAGGATTTAATATGGTCATGGGATGATGTGTTTATGTATGTTGTTATTGATTAATTGATTGGATAAAACCTTGGCTCGAGAGTCCAAACCTTTAACCCCCTCAAGTAGTAATGCTTATATATAAAAATCATCCTGTTGTATCACTACAGTTACTTCTAAAAATAGACTTTTGTAAGAATGGACTAATTTTGAATATTATGCTTTAAATATATTTATGTATGGCTTTGCTCCACTTAAAACTACTTATTCTTTTTTTTTTTTTCAAGATAAAGATCTAATTTTTTCATGTCATTTCTTATCCTGTATTATTGTACTTTAGGGGACAGACTAAAGGAGTACTTATATCGTAACTGTAAGTGAGTCAGAATGTTGCAGTGCAATTAACAACACGGTATTTCATTATAATTTTCTTGCTATATAATCTTCACTGTCTGTCAGTCAATTGATTGGTTTTTCATACCCACTTTGACTGTCTGGCACAGTAAAACACTTTGCTATTTATGCGAGGCGCTTGCAGGATTATTGGCATCAGAAGGAAGCTGACGATGAGAAGTATGACTGGACACTCATCACACTCTCTTTTCCTGCTCCATCTCTGGTCCTTCAAGGGCCAGCAAGCAGCTGGAAGCGCCTTGGGTCCTGCAACTGAACACTCCTGCAAAATCAGGCTTGTTACTGATGGCTCATACGAGAGCAGCAATTTTAAGCCGTGACAGTCTCCATTCTGAAAGGTTAGGAAAGTCACACAATATAGTGTGGGTACGGGAAAGGTCTGCCTTGGAAAAATAGGATGTGCCTTATGCTGTATGGAGCCATCCATAGTTTTCTCTTTGTAAATCGTTTATCTCTTTGCTACCCACTCAGCTAACACTTTTCCATGCTCTGATGGTTTGTTTTACAGAAGTCACTGCATCTAAGGAGTTGTGAAATTTCAATTACTTGAACAAGAGTGTGAGCAGCCAATTTGCCAGGCCCTTCCCAATGCCATACAGTATGTATGTAAGTAAAGAGAAGAAGGGCACAAGGTCATCAGAGGTTAGATCTCTTATTTTCCATAAATGAGATCGATAACCCTAATTGAAAGGTAGGTGAAGCAACTGAGCCATTGTCACTTCTCTAATATTTTGTTCCAAATTACACTCAGAAGCTCAACACCTTTGTAATGAGTAAACCAAGAATTTTTGCATTTTGACTGTGTACCTAATCACTAGGTATTTAAATATATCCCTGTATTCATCACATAAACACAGCTTTGTCCCATTTGTCCTTCACCCTTCCATGTTTTGCAGCTTCTTCTCATCTTCATTATAAGTCTGCTTCTCTCTCCCTTTGCATTTCCTAATGACAAGCTTCTGACTGGTCCTTCAGTCATCTTCCATGGTAAGGGAAGCTGGGTTTGTCAAGAGATAAAATATTTTATTAGATCACAGAATCACAGAATGTCAGGGATTGGAAGGGACCTCGAAAGATCATCTAGTCCAATCCCCCTGCCGGAGCAGGATTGCCTAGACCATATCACACAGGAACGCGTCCAGGCGGGTTTTGAATGTCTCCAGAGAAGGAGACTCCACAACCTCTCTGGGCAGCCTGTTCCAGTGTTCAGTCACCCTTACAGTAAAGAAGTTTTTCCTCAAATTTAAGTGGAACCTCCTGTGCTCCAGCTTGCACCCATTGCCCCTTGTCCTGTCAAGGGATGTCACTGAGAAGAGCCTGGCTCCATCCTCTTGACACTTGCCCTTTCCATATTTATAAACATTAATGAGGTCACCCCTCAGTCTCCTCTTCTCTAAGCCAAAGAGACCCAGCTCCCTCAGCCTCTCCTCATAAGGGAGATGTTCCACTCCCTTAATCATCTTCGTGGCTCTGCGCTGGACTCTCTCTAGCAGTTCCCTGTCCTTCTTGAACTGAGGGGCCCAGAACTGGACACAATACTCCAGATGCGGCCTCACCAGGGCAGAGTAGAGGGGGAGGAGAACCTCTCTCGACCTGCTGACCACACCCCTTCTAATCCACCCCAGGATGCCATTGGCCTTCTTGGCCACAAGGGCACACTGCTGGCTCATGGTCATCCTGTTGTCCACTAGGACCCCCAGGTCCCTTTCCCCTATGCTGGTCTCCAACAGGTCTACCCCCAACTTGTACTGGTACATGGGGTTGTTCTTGCCCAGATGCAGGACTCTACACTTGCCCTTGTTATATTTCATTAAATTTCTCCCCGCCCAACTCTCCAGCCTGTCCAGGTCTCTCTGAATGGCTGCGCAGCCTTCCGGCACATCAGCCACTCCTCCCAGTTTTGTGTCATCAGCGAACTTGCTGACAGCGCACTCTAATCCCTCATCCAAGTCATTAATGAATATATTGAATAGAACTGGTCCCAGAACCGACCCTTGCGGAACTCCGCTAGACACAGACCTCCAACTGGACTCTGTCCCGCTGACCACTACTCTCTGGCTTCTTTCCTTCAGCCAGTTCACAATCCACCTCACTACCCGATCATCCAGACCACACTTCCCCAGATGAACAGATATAGCTGGAAAAAACTCCAGCCAAGCTAGTGAATGCTGATCAAACTGTATCAGCTAATTGAATAAAAGATAGCGTCTCTTGCTAAAAATGATACTTTGCTTCACCTTTCCACTCTCCTGTTCCAACAACATAACTTCCAATTCCGATGGCAAAACTTTCTCTCAGTTCTCCCTGGAGGATCTGGTTCATTACAGAAGAATAATTCTAGTTTATGGTTCGTAATGCCAGATGGGCTACTGCGATGCTCTAGCCCGCCTTCCTGTTTGACACACAGCATCAGGCTTCTTCCTGTTTGAAATACGATGTCTTTTAGAAAAACATCTGATTTTGATTTAAAGAATTCCAAAGAAGGAGACTTTGCCATAATGCCTCGCTGGGTTGCTGTGGTGGTTAATTACCCTCACTGTTAAAAATATGTGTCTTATTTTATAGCTTGAATTTGTCTAGATTCAGCTCCCAACCACTGGATCTCATTATAGCTTTGTCTGTGAGCCTGTGTTCATACTTAGACATACAGACTATGAGCAATCACCCCCTCCCTTTGCTAGGCATAAAAGGATCAAGTTCTTCCACTGTAAAGTGTATTGTTTAGTTCTTTCTTCACTCTCATAGCTCTTTCCTGAATTTTCTTCAGTTTACCAACTTACTCCTTTAATTGTGTAGAGCAGAACCAGATGCAGTTTTCCAGATGGCGTTACGGGAGAGCAGAATACTCTGATCATTTAGCAGCTTTTTCTTTACTCCTCCTAGTTTTTCCTTTGTGTATGTATTGATGGGCCATGTTTTAAATGGACTACGATGCTATTTTTGATAGGCAGAAATACCCACCCAGTGCCTCAGTCACATTATCTCTTTTGGCCATTTAAGTTAAGAGCAGACAGGGAGCAGTAGTGTCTGGAAGTGATACCAAAGCCAAGGTTTTCATGAGTAATTCCCCTTCCCTGCCAAATCTTTCACAATACTTAGCGTTCATCAGCCACGTGGATAAATCAGTGCTGATTCAGGGGAGAAAGCATGTGTTTGCTATAGAAACAGGTGCAGAAATGAATAAACCTGCTGGGTTTTGTAATGATCAACCTGATATCCTGACATATTCAACCACATCTTTGAGTGATGCTGTAATCATGTAAATACACAAACCCAGAACTGTTTTTTTTAGTCTGTATTTTTTTTCTCACTTTCTCTAGAAAGTCTACCAGGAAAAAATGTAAAAGCTTTATTTGGACCCAGCAGGAACTGGCTTCCAGTTTTCCACTGGAGGACTTACGAGGATGTGTTGACTGGAACCTCTCTGCAGAAAATTTGTAAATAGCACTTTCTACACCCAAAATGGATTTGGTCATTCCGTACATATTTAGGGCCTAATTTGTAAAACTTCCTCACTAGGACTAGTCTGATTTTGCTAAACAGGAGTGTTCATATGAACATGGGTTACCTGTGTAAACAAATGTTTGAGAGATCACATATGCTTAGGGCTAGACTAAATGAGCTGTACAACACTGACCTAAAAAAGCCAGAAACCAGAAGGGAAAGACAAAAAGAGCTAAGACTTATTTTCAAGCCAGCTTCATGATTTTTGGAGGCGTGAGTAATGATTTTTAGACGCTCGGATTAGCGCTACTGAAGGAGGGCCTCCATAGCACCGGCTCTGCAGGTGAGCTGGCTGAGGAATCAGATGGGAATGCAAAATCCAACCCTCACAGTGGTGTTGGGAGGATGGTTTTAGTCTGCAGCTTCAGGATCTTCATGTGGAGACAAGGCTGGAGCCAAACAAAACCCTTTCCAAAACTGTTACCTCAGTACACTTGAGGTTCAGGAGTTCAGGACTGCAGCAGGGGTGCCCAGGATTATGAAGATGGTTTGGACATCCCCTGTCTGGCGGTGGAGCCAGCTGCCCATTGTTGAGGGGGTTGAAAAGATGCATATGGTGGTGGTGCCAGATCTAGGGCATCTCGGACGCTTTATCCAGATCCCAGAGCTGCAGCAGGGGAGCATGGTGCAGTGCCAGCTGCTGAGCACCGTGTCCTGCTGAACCGGCTGCAGTTACGGCTGCCAGGCAGAGCACTGTTGAAGAAACGGCTGTTTTCTGCCAAGCTTGGTAGTCTGCCAGCAACTTTCCTTCTGCTGACACTGGCCAACTCCTATCCTCCCTCTCCCCAAGCATTTGAAGCAAGTCCTCCCCTGACATCACTGGGACCAGAGCCTGAGTGGCCGCAGCAGCAGCCAAAGTGGGAGCTGGGCAAAGAAACTCATCTCTGTACTGAGGACACCAGTAAGAGAAAGGGCAACAAAATCTTGTGGAAAATATTATTTCGCCAGCCTTTTTTTTCTTCTTTTGAGAGGGAAGTTGGAGACGTGGGCAAATGGTCTAAAGTATCAGTAGTCCCAGGGCTCCTACTGTTTTGTGTTCTTTGTCTGAACCAACATGATAGGGGACTTGGGCTTGTTGCTAATACTTCTCAGACTGAAAAATAAGCAAGAAAGAAAAAAATAACCTAGAGAGAAACAAAAAATAAATGGGAGCTAACATCCTTTCGAGTATGCAGTGAGCATTGTTCAGATGTCAGCTCGTTTTGGCCAAGTTCCCCGTGAGGGAGTTGGGGGTGGCTTCTGGAGGAGCTCCTGCTTGATGCCATGGCGTAGCAGCCTCAGGCACCCAAGCTAGAAGCTGGCATTTGAGGGTGTTGTGTAACTGTGTGGAAAGGGAACCATGCAACATTGAGAGATTTGCTTGTGGACACGGGTGGGATGCAAACGAGCTTTGGAAGGAAGGCTTTGCACAGTGTGTCCCCAAGCTCTTGGAAGGAAAACCAAAATAGTATGGTTGACCAAAACAAAATAAAATTCATACTGCAGGAAACTTTCAGGTAATTAATGAAATAATTACACAAGAATATTGTGTATGGGCTACACTATCGAGAGAGACTCCTTATGAAATACACAGTCCCTGCATACCATGTTTGTTTCCAGGCATCAGTTCCTGCATCGATTCTGATGCCATGAATCCGAGACCATCAGTTTGGACCAGTGAAACAGTGTAGCTTGGACTGCGGCTGCCCGAGGAATTTCCTCTCCTCCTCCTCTAAGCGCTATCTTGACAGCTGAGACCAGCCAGAGAGCTTTTGCTGACACACCCTGAATTTGAACATCTGGAGAGTGTAAGCTCTGCTTTCTTTGTGAAACATCCTCAGCTCAGGAATTTACTTCTCCCAGTGGCCTAGCAGAGCCCATGTCCATTGACCTTCAGGGCACAACGTAAGGCCCATCTGTTTTCTTAAATTTTTGCCTGAGGGTCTGGCAGGGAGGCTCATGGTTCACTCCTCCTGAGGGAGTGTGTGCAATATGAACAGTGGCCAGCCTGGTATGTATCTGGATTTTTAAACAACGTGTATGTGTCCAGGCTTTTACAGGGAAATTAAACAAAAACATGTTACCTTACAGGCACTTTACAATAAATAAATTTATTGAAATAAATAAATCCCTCAGATTTTGCTAACTGTGCTGTGAGGGTTCTTCATGCTTGAGCGAGAAAGTGATCTCTCCCAGGCAGTCTGTTCTTGATCCTGCAAAGAAAGTGTATCACAACTACTTCCGCAACAACAGACTGGCACATATTATATGCTCCGGATTAAACCAACACTGAATCATTAAGTAGAAAAAGCCCATGTAACAGAAAGTCCTTATTACCACTAAAAGAATTCAGGGTAACAAAGAAACACATTTCTTTTCTTTTTTAAGTTCAGTCCCGTTATCATTTCTTTTAAGCATGCAAAGGAAAAAACTGCAAGCCTGGCATCAAGCTGAGATACCTGTTGACTGACGTATCTATGGACTAAATGGAGGGTGGTACAGTAAACAGGTACTAATTAACTCACGGAGGCTTTTGTCATAGATATAAAGCCTGGTGGGAATCAGATGATGTCAAAAACCTGTTAGAAAGTACTCTAGATGAGAAAGGGATCATGGTATGTTCCAACCAAAGAGCTCTGACTCTGCATAATCATCTGTTTCCGCTTGAAATCGGATGCGTTCCTCCAAGCTGTCCCTCTGTTCACCTATGCTCGGCATGGCCCCCTGCTTCCTGTGCAGCAGCGTCACATCCTTCTTTACGTTGTTTCTGCTTCCACTGCTCATCCTCTACACCTGCTTCAGCCTTTCAGTGTTTGCAGAGCTCTAGAAGCAAGGATCAAAAGCCAGATCTTTGCCTTTTTACTTGCATGAGCTGTCCTACTAAAACATGAATCTCACAAATAAAGAAACTGGGAATCGGTCCCACGCTTACTTTCATGTTTGCAGAACGCCGTGCACCCCTTTCTTTTTGCAAGTTAAAAATAGTCCCATATACATTTTTATGCTAATTGTGATTTGTTAGAGATTTCAGATACCAAGTCCCATTTTGGTAAAACCACACAAACCAAATTAATAATTTAAAATTTAATTCATTTATTATTAAGCTAATACCACTTTGGAAATGTTTCAGGGCTATGCCAGGCCCTGAATGTATGCCAAAGCATTCACCTATAAAAAAATTGTGTGCTTCATAATTGGGTTTCCCAGCTCTGAATTTTTGATGTGGTTTCAATAGTTAGGGAAGTTGCATACAGAGACACGACTGCAGCAAGTTAACCATGATTTGCAAATGAGATTTGCAATAATCATGCAGCAAGTCTATTCGTATACAAAGGAAGACACTTGGAAAATTAATGTTTTCAGTTGCAAAGCACCAAGATGAATTTTCATAGCTTAGTACAGGACTGCATTCATTTCAAGATTTTTAATCCAATTAAATGTATAAGGGTTCCCAAATACTAATTACATTAAATATACTAAGAAGATTTGTATTTGTAGCAGTTTTATGATGAGATTTGTGTGCAACAGTTGGAATGATGTCTGGCTGAACTTCTTTATTGCTTTTCCTCGCCACACTATGAAATCGGGAAGATGTATCACTCTTTTTAGATTTTTCATAGGTGAAGCGTTCCCCAAGTTAACAGGCTACATATCTAGTATGCTATGAGCCTATGGGAACCTGTTTATTGACAGTATGGAGAGGAGTTATTACTCTGTGTCTATGAAGCACCGAGGAAGCCTGGGCCAGAGCTGAGATGTGCAGAGCTGCTCTATGTAACATCCAGGTAACTCAAGGTAAAGCCAGCCTGAGCTGAACCATAAGCGGGTGTTTGACACACACAGTGCTGCCGATTGTGCCCTGCGTGTCCGCTCCTGCTGTACACCTCTGTGCAGCAGTCTTTACATACCTTAAAGGAAGGAGCTCAGGTTGTCGGGTCGGAGCTGGAAGGAACAGGACCGACTTAGTCCCCACACGCATCTGGCTGATGAGGATAGACACCTTGCTGCTCTCGTCTGCGGAGGGAAAGTCTGCAGCAGCAGGGCTAAAGCAGAGCTACCAAAGACAGTGAGAGGTTCGACCTGAGCACTTCAGATCTTGTCCCTAAGTAGTCACCCTCCCATAGCCCAATATGTACAGAGTACTTATCTGCAACAGTTTTGTGATAGTGTAATGTGTACTTTTACCGCTGTAAAACTCCACTTTCCAACAATTCGTTCAGTCCTAAAAAATGATTTCAGGCTTGAGGTTGGACTCGATGATCTTAAAGGTCCTTTCCAACCAAAAGGATTCTATGATTCTATGTGAAAACATAGAAATCTTAGTTTAGGAGTGAAATCACTGAAAAGAAAATTGGCCTGGTTTAGGCCAAACCAGGACAGAATCCCTAGTTTGCTCACATTGTAGCATGGATGTAAACAAGGCGTTTGGAACATTTCTTGCAAGGAGGCATTTAAATAGCAGACTTTCTTTGACTGAAAAATCAGCGATTACTGTAGGTGCAAGCACACTGCAGACACGGGCGGATGGTGCTCAGCCTGCAGCAACAATGGGAAAATCACCAGTCTTGTATTATACTCTGTGGTACTGGGATATTTTCTGACTTATTGCCAAGAAAAAGGAGAAGAGTAAGGAGATACAATCTTACAGCTTGAGGGCATCTTGATTCTGAATTTCCACTGTGGCAGGTTACTTGCTTGAATGTTGTCTGGCGCAACATTTACAAGATAATTTGGATTAGCATCAGTCCCTACTCGAATGTAAAGCTTCATTTCAAGTACATGCTCATCTTCATTCTCATTATGCATTTAAATCACTCTTAGAGCACAATAACAGTGTGCCAACGTGACACCATGGAGTGACCCAAGAACTCCACTGAAGGGGCTTTGTCAGCATTTGTAATACCTCACACTTTTTTCTGCATGATACAGTAATTCCAGAGATTCACAAAAGTCTGATTTCGTTTTTCTTTACGTGTTATCCATCACTCATATCTAAAGGCTTTTGAAAATAAGAAGTATTTCACATAGGCATAATTATAAAATACTACTGTGTTCTCTCATATGTAAATGAAACTTAAATTCAAGATCCTAAATTTTATGACACCATGTGCTGCAAGGAGGGTTTCACAGCAGTTTAATTTAAATTGAAAAATTGAACTTCTTAATTAATGAAATGTGAAAAAGAATAACAACATTAGTACAGCACCCCCCTGCTGTTTACTTTTATATTAAATTCAATTTGGTTTATGATACCACCAAGTCATCCCATGCTCTCAATGTTTATATTGGCTGCAGAGAACTATATTACAGAAGCCACAGGGCAGAGAGCAAACTGGAGAGTTTGATGGGAGCATAGCAAAAGTAGAGCTTTTGATGCTCAGACAGTGACAGATAACCCTGTTGCCAACATATTTCTGTAAAAGTCATCAAATAGTTTCAATGCTTACTTACGTACTTTTGCATATATATATATATTCTGAATATTTTTCAGATAAAATTTGTTCAATATTTTTCAAAGACAAGTTTTAAACTTATGAAAGCTTAACTGTGGAAGTCCTCTTCCTGCAACAACTGCATTCATTCTCTGTGATTACAAGACTACATGGATCTAGAAATACCACTGTCAGCTGAATGGTATCTGCAGTACCCATATATAGGCATGTAAGTCATAACATTATCAGCTGATAGTGGACATCACTGTCTTACTGAAAGAGCTGTCTTCACTGCTCTCCATGTTGCAGTATAGGGGAGAAAGGGGCTGAACCAGGTACGTTATCTGTTACTGTGGAAGTGCCAGAAAACTGAGGTTCTTGTCAGTCTGAACTCAGACAGGGATTTAAACACTGAAAAAATAAAGTCTTATAAATTCTTTAAGAACAAATATAAATACATTCTCACTTCAAAAAATATAATAAACTCAACTGGTTTAAATTAATATCCCTGTAATATCTGAAACCCAAATATTACAAAACTAGACAGCTGTCAAAAAAAAAAACCAAACCGCAAAAAAAACCCAGTTATTTTAAAGCAGATCGAAATACCAAAGAGAGCATAAGCAATAACAGGATGACTTTTCTTTTTTTAACCTAAGATATCAGTGCTAAGTCAGGGTTTCTCCTACAACCTGACTGAAGTCAGCAGTTAACCATTGACTTCAAAAGCCCTGGTGATGTGGCAGGTAAATGGAGCTTACCCACTTTTAATCTGACCAGAACAGAATTTACTCGTTGCTCTCACGCAGCATAACTTAGAAGTTTACCTGCTTTTTCAGTTACCATCATACCATTGCAAAGAGCTGAGATTTCATCATTCCTTCACTCAAGAACCTTGTATCCCTTCAGAAGGACAAGTGAGAGCAATTAATGTGAATCACATACGCAGGTGAGACGTAAGGAGAATTCGAGCATCCCAGGCGACAGCCCCGTGCTTCCGTGAGAAGTGCTTGGAAAGCTGCCACCACCACCTGCACCAGAAAAAGCAACAGCATGGTAAGGCGAAACATTTTGCTGACGGGCTCTCAGGCTCACAAATGTTTCCTTAGCAGTGCCATGTTCTGCTGCTGGACCAGCATTTTCCAGTTCTGTCCCCAGCCACATCCTCCTTGGATGCGGTACTGTAGCCTGGGAACTCGGCTGTAGCATTTGACCCCTTGAAGGATTCAGCCCAGGTAGACCTTGACACTGGGGACAGGGCCCGGGGGCCTCAGACTTCCTCATGGCTGTAAAATTCCCACTCTGCAAGCCGATAACACGTTTTACTACAACATTTTACAGTGCTGAAGACGGCAAAGGACAATACTGTCAGGGTAACTCTGAATTTCTTTGCTTTCATGGGTTTAAATCAAACTCTAAATTATTTTTAGTAGCTTGTTATTACAGCTTTTGCAACCTGAAGACAGACTACTGCCTTTAATTCATTAGTAATTTCAACAGTTAATCAGAAAATGTCATTACCTAGAAAGACTGCAGCTCAAAATAAAGCACACTGGAGTTAAATTTAAATTAAAGCATGGACAGAAATGAATGCAGCCTTTGATCCCGCTTCCATCCAGACTGCACCCTGATGGGCACAGCTGGACAGGATAGAAATTGTGAGAAGGCAGCAGTCTCGCCTGTTTAAAAGGATACTGTCAACTCATTAAGTCCTCAAGTTAAGTCAATTTAAAAAAAAAATATTCACTGGGTTCTTTCAGAGCTCTCCTAATGTTTGCTGCAATGGCCATTTCTTGCCAGTTTTGTTTTGAGAGAGGTTGATTTTCAGGTGTTTGACCGAAAAACATACCGTTAACATCTGCTTAATCATCACAGTGGCCAAAACCATGTTTCTGTTAGCCGAGTGGGAGCTGTGAGCCTAAACAAAGGCACGTACCTCTGTCTGTCTGCCTGAGAGCATATTCCTTTGGGCAAGGGAAGGGTCCAGTTTGTTTTGCACTGGGTGAGGTTGCCCCCTTCCCCAGGTGGCACCAGCAGGGAAGCAGGCGATGGAGGCGCGTGGTCTCAGCTCACCTCTCCTACGCCAGTAAGAACTTACCGATGCTCATGCGCATCCCTTTTTGGGCATCCATACTTACAGACGCCGAGGCCGGTGTGGGGTGGCTGAGACAAGCTCTATAGCCAGGGAGCGGAGAATGCAGGCCTGTGCCTGCTAAGCATCTCTTGCTGTGTAGCACATATTGCCATTTAAACTATGAGCTGGTCTCCTGCTGCTAACTAACGCCGTTCTTTACCTTACAGCTCTTCCTGCCACGCTGTCGCTGTTGAAACAGGGCTACGCCTTTCCTCTGCGCTCCATCGCTGCCTATAAGGATTAGCCACAAGCTGCATCCAGGCGTGTCTTCCAGCATTTTCTTGGGCAGCCATGTTTCCTATTTCCTTGTTCCAGTTCCCTGCATAGGAGACAGAGACACTTGGGAATTCTTGCATTGTCTGCCTGAAACGTGTATTTGGTCCATTACAAGAACAGCTATATAGCAAGTACAGTTGCAAACCCTCTTAGCGTAGCCATATCTTTAAATAACATAGCATATATCCTCTCCACAACTGGAAAGCAATATGTACTTTTTATTCTTCCAATGTAACAGTCTGCACTACAGCTTTTTCTTTTTTTTTTAATCTTTTTTTTTTCCCATACAACTATATCGTTAAAAACCTCACATATATCATGCTGACCAGAGAAGTCTGTGATGTAGACCCAGGCTCACCACCGGACAATCTCGCCTTGCCGCTGTCCTGACCTGTGCAAGGATCGGGTCGCCTTCCCTGCAAACACAGGGGTGCTCCTGGCACCTTCCCACTTCCAGCTTTGATTTAGGAAACACCAATAAAGTTCTTTTCCGGACCGCTCAGATTCGTTGGGAGCCAGATTTATCAATCCCAGGTGATTCAGGAGGGCCAGGAAGGTCTGATAACAGGGATAATTTGAGGATGACATTGGCAGAGCACAGTGTGGTGCAGGGATACCTGCGCTGCCTCCCTGGGCACTTCTACTTATGTTTCTCTGGTGGCCAGGTCAGCAGAAGAGTTCTCTTAAACTTCCTGCACTTTAAAAGCTTGGATCGCCTCACCAACCCTGTTCATAGCCCAGCAGCAAAACCACGTTGCCACAGCATTGCACTGTGGGGGAGAGCGGGGGCAAGACCTGTTCTGCTGTTAGGGACGTGTCATGTTGAAGTGTACCCCAGCTATAAGGAGCACAACTTCAGCACAGCAGCCATCAGTTCAGGCAGAGTGTCATGGTCCTGTGTCCCTATGCCTTCCCACAGGGGACCGAACTGCTCCCAGGATAGCTTGGGCTGGTGGTAGGTTAGAGAACACACAGACTTTTATTTCAGGTGGCTGTGTACTGTAGTATTTGTAAATGTATCCAGAGCATGGGATGAGTGTATATTTTAAACCCAAAATATTATTTATTGGCTTTGGAACTTTCCCTTCTCCAGTTTCTGCCAACTGGGTCAATGCGGGATTTCTGTTTTGTTTGAAATTTCATCTGAAAACGTATATATCAAGTGTGGTGGTGTGAAGCTGGTCCCGGGTTCTCAGCAATGGAACCTCAGCTCTGTCTTTAAAGAATCACAGAATCACAGAATCAATCAGGTCGGAAGAAGACCTCCGGGATCATCGAGTCCAGCCATTGCCCTGACACCATCATGTCAACTAGACCGTGGCACTAAGTGCCATGTCCAGTCTTTTCTTAAACACATCCAGAGATGGTGACTCCACCACCTCCCTGGGCAGCCCGTTCCAATATCTAATGACCCTTTCTGAAAAGAAATTCTTCCTAATGTCCAACCTGAACCTCCCCTGGCGAAGCTTGAAGCTATGTCCTCTTGTCCTATCACTAGTTGCCTGGGAGAAGAGGCCAACTCCCACTCCGCTACAACCTCCCTTCAGGTAGTTGTAGATTGCAATAAGGTCACCTCTGAGCCTCCTCTTCTCCAGGCTAAACAACCCCAGCTCCCTCAGCTGTTCCTCATAGGTCATATCCTCCAGACCCTTCACCAGCTTGGTCGCCCTCCTCTGGACTCACTCCAACACCTCAACATCTTTCTTGAAGTGCGGGGCCCAGAACTGAACACAGTACTCAAGGTGCGGCCTCACCAGTGCCAAGTACAGAGGGACGATCACTTCCCTAGACCAGCTGGCTACACTATTCCTAATAGAGGCCAGGATGCCATTGGCCTTCTTGGCCACCTGGGCACACTGCTGGCTCATGTTTAGCCGGCTGTCGATCAGCACCCCCAGGTCTCTTTCCGCCGGGCCGCTTTCTAACCACTCTTCCCCCAGCCTGTAGCGCTGCATGGGGTTGTTGTGGCCGAAGTGTAAGACCCGGCACTTGTTCTTGTTGAACCTCATGCCATGGGTCTCAGCCCGTCTATCTAACCTGTCCAGATCCCTCTGTAGGGCCTTCCTACCCTCTAGCAGATCGACACTCCAACCCAGCTTGGTGTCATCTGCAAATTTACTGAGGGTGCACTCAATCCCTATGTCTAGATCATCTGTAAAGATATTGAACAGCCCCGGCCCCAGAACTGAGCCCTGGGGAACACCGCTAGTGACCGGCCGCCAGTTGGACTTTGCCCCATTCACCATCACCACTCTCTGGGCTCGGCCATCCAGCCAGTTTTTAACCCATCTAGCCACAGGGAATATATTTTGGAGGGGTCGGTAGAAGTTTCAGGGAGCTGAAGTTGGATGGTGGAAGGTCGCCAGCTAAGCTCCAGGAATCTGTGGTGCGCGTCTGCTTCCCCAGTTTTCCTTCCCTGTATGCCTCCACCTTGCAGTAAGGGCCTTCATCCCACACTCTTGCCAGCCATCATCTCCATACACCATGGACACCTCCTCCCTCCAACTCCTCTTCTTTTCTTCCCAGCAGACTAGATGCTTTCTTATCCCTCCTGAGCTGCGAGGAAAGAGACAGGATCCGGACAAGGACATCTCTTAAATGTGGAGCGAGACCGGCATGACTCAAGACACAACTGGGCCAAGAGGGCTGACAAGGTGTGTGGTGAAGGCTTGTACCCCAGCTGCACCCCAACCAGCCCCCTGGCCCCAGGCGTGGGGTCATCAGGAGTTGGCAGGGCTCAGCGCCTCCGGCAGCGATGCCTCATCCCACGCAGGCAGCCCGGAGCTCCTCGCCTCCAGCCTCGCTGGGCAGTTGCCCACCCTTTGCCAAAAGCCAGACCTGGGTATGTTTTAATCTGATTAACTATGGCTTGGGAAGCCTGGACTGACACGAGGGAGACTACAAATCGTTATCCATTATGATCAACACGGTAAAATCATGACATTGCTCAGCGCTGGCTTAAACTAGGAAGTTTACCAAAGCGGTGATGTCAAGGAAAGGTGGTGTGGAAGGAGCACATGGCTAAGCAACCCCTGTGCCAGCCAAAATCCAATTAGCAATGCAGCTAGACTGCTCCAGTGGAAGGGACCAGAGGGGTATAGTTCTCCCAGCAAAGGGATAGAAGTGGAGTCGAAACAGAAGCAAAGGCTGAACGGACAGCAGCGTGGTGTAAAATGGGCTTGACACTTCTAAGGAGTAAAAGAAGAGGTGAAGAAGAGGTGGTAGGGTGTGAGCGGGGAGAGCTGCGCTAGCCAGCCCTCTACTGGGAAAAACAGCTTCACATGGGCGGGAGTGTGCTTGCAGCAAAGCTCTAAGCTGGTTTTTATCAGGTACAACTGCATCTTTACGGGAGGTTTTGCTGACACAGCTCGCACGTGCTAGGGTGCGCGTGATTTCTTTTTTTTTCAAAGTATTAACTAACACAGCTACGCGGGCAAAACTTGAAAACGTAGATTAAGCTTAAAGAGAACTAGGGGTCCTTGATTACTTCCTTGCTGATACCATGCTAAAGATAGGTTTTAGGTTAAAATCCTTATGAGCCCTGAGGCATTTCAATGAATTAACTGTTCTATTAGATCTTCTACAGCATGAGCTGAAGGTTGCTAGTATCCCTGACCGTTGGAAACCCAAAGGAGGGCAGAGCATCCCTGCCCATGGGGAACTCACAGCAGGGTGGCTCTGCCAGCTCTGTCTCATCTCCCATCCCTGCTCTCCCTCGCCGTGCGCCTCCCGTTTGCCAGTGCAGCCTCCAGCTAGGTGGAAGGGGGCTGGGCGGTGAAAATGGCAATATACCCGTTTCTTCTCCCCCCTCCACGAGGTGGAGGAAGATCGGTAGGGCAATGACTGTCTCCTGGACGCAGCCTGAGGCGGATGGGTGCCCAGTTCGCCTCCTTTCTCCCGGTCCACCAAGCTCCGGAGAGCATTTGGGGGATGCAGACTGCGGGGGGCCGGGAAGCTCGGCCAGGAGCTCCGCGCTACAAATCAGGAGCAGGAGAGGCAGCAGGATGCCGCCGGCAGAGGAGAGCCGAGGGTCGGGAGGCATAAGATGGAGAAGCGGGTGGTGAACGAGGCGGGGAGCGGGACCGGAGCCCGCCGGCGCCGCCGGAGCAGCGGGAGCGGCGGGGCGGACGCGATCGCGTCGCGGTAGCACGTTTCCCCGACACGGGGGTGAGGAAGGCTCAGGCGTGCTGGGGAAGGGAGGTGGGGAAAAGCAGCACAAAAGATCTTCCCGGGCAGCAATAAAACAGAGCCACACGCAGAGTCACGGCGCTGCCCCTGGTTCCGTTCCAGAGAGGGATGCGCCGCCACCCCCGGTTTGGGGTTCCGGGCGGGGGGATGGAGGAGGGGCCAGGCGGATTTGAAAACACCCAGGCTGCCGGGTTTGGACCGCATCTGCTCCCGCCGCGTGCGAGCGGATTAAATTACCGCAAATTCAAACTGAATGAGCCCTTTTCCCCCCTCCCTTCGCCGGTCCCTCCCTCCCCCGGCCCCCTCCTCCCCGCTCGGCGCGGCAGCCTCACGCCTGCAGCCGCTGCCGGCGCGGGGCAGAGCAGCGGCGGGAGGAGGAGGGGAGGCGCCGGATCCAATGAGGGGCGGCAGCCCGGGGCACCGCGCCGCCGGCTCGCCCCAGCCCCAGCCCCCCGCCAGCCCCGCTCCGCCCCCCGGCCCCTCCGCCCCAGCCTGGCCGGCGGCGCTCTCCCGCGAGCAACTTTCCTGCCCGCCCGGTGACCGCCCCGCGGGCCGGGGACAGGCGGCGCGGCAGGGACAGCGGCAGGGCCGGGCATGCCGGCGGCGGCGGGCGACGGGCTCCTGAGCGAGCCGCCGGCGGTGGCGGGCAGCGGCGGCGGCGGGGAGGCGCGGAAGGCGGCGGCGGGCGCGGAGGGCAGTTTCCTGGCCGCCTGGCTGAGCGCGGCGGCGGCGGCGCCGCGGGAGCGGCTCCGCGACTTCCAGCACACCAAGCGGGTCGGCAACTACCTGATCGGCAGGAAGCTGGGAGAGGGATCCTTCGCCAAGGTCCGGGAGGGGCTGCACGTCCTCACCGGAGAGAAGGTACCGCGCCCGGACCGGGGCTGCCGGGCACCCCTCGGGGGGCTGCCGGCACCCCGGGGAGTTAGTGGAGGGGGGGGTGAGATGGGTGTGCTGGGTCTCTGTGAGCCCCCCGGAGGAGGGGGAGCCCCACGGAGGGACCGACCCGGGGGCGGTGCGGGGCTCCCCTCGGCGCCCGCCTCCCGACTTCCCCGCGGCTCTGCCGCACGCTGCGGGCGTGAAAGCGGCGCTTCCCCTTCGCACACTGAGATTTCCGTGGCTGGAAATTTGGTTTCCTCTTGAAATACTTCAGTTGCCTTGACCTACCTTTTTTTCTATTTTTTTTTTCCCCCAGTTTATTTTTTTTTTTTTTTTGGTCACAAATGTGTTTTTAATAGTGAGATTTGTACTGCTGAGGACCAGTCGCAGTGTGCAGCCTAGTCGCGACATTTAGCGTGTAGGTACATACAGGTCCTTCTTGCTCATCAAAGCGATGGGAGCTGCTGCGTGTGCCTGCAGGAGGGGGCACAGTTCAGCGATTAGAAGTTGTTGGTATCACTGCACGGCCAAAGATGCACCCTGGATGTTTTTTTTCCCAGGATGCTGGGAAGTCCGCGGGGAGGGTCTCTGCTTTTTGTTTATTATCCAGAACCCTTCAGTGGAGGTTTTTACCCATCAATCAGGGTATGTCACAGCGTTATAAAGAGTAGTAGGGGCTTGGCTGGGCAGTAAACAGAGCAAAGACAAGCCCGCTAAGACCCCCCGGTGAAGAGTTGTGCTGCTCTTGTCTGAGCTATCTGACTTCTGCCTCTGTTTTATCAGATCCTTAACAGAGAGCTACCCAAAGCGGGACGCCTTATGGTTACTGAAAGCTCCTTGGACCAGTGGAGCTAAGTACAGTGTAATTTCCTCCAGCTCTAGCCGCACTGTAAATGCGCTGCTGGTACGATTGCATCTTGGTAGCTTGCATTCCTGCGCTCTTGGATCTTTTTCTTTTCTTTTTCCATTCCAGTAAATTTATCACGGAGTGAAATTTAATATAGGGCTCTGAATTTCATCATGAGAAAAATGATAAGATTAGTGATTATTATCATATAGGAATGCAAAAAAAAATTTTTGCTCTCTTCTGTTACCAAGCGTATGCTTCTCCTTGGTAACAGATACATCCAATGATCCTCCAGTTGATAAAAGGCACATGCACACACACGTCCTTCCCACCTCCACGTTTTTGGATTGCTACATTTATCTCAGTCTGTTGAGAGGGGAAAAAATAAAAAGACCCACCACACGTGCCTCTGTCTCAGCTCCCAGGCCTGCTGCCTTCCCCCCCACCATGTCTTGAAAAACACACGCTGTGACAAAGTGACAAGCAGAAACTAGGAGAATCACACTTCCTTCCTGCTGAGCTGCGGTGTCCGTCTTTATGGAAGGGCATGATGATCTCTGAGCTCTGTCTGACCTGATCTTGTACCAGGGGATCAAAGGAAGCTCTTGCTGTCGACTTCAGTGGATGAAAGATCAGTTGCATAGTTTCAAATTGACTAATCAAAGGTCCAGCTTCCCAGAAAATCCACCTATTTAATTCCAGGTATTTATGGATAAGCAATCTGAGTTAATGGATAGGAGATAAGAGTAATTAATGATTTGCTTCAGGTGAGGTCCTATCTCAGCGAGGTTCCTCCCTCTAACCAGAGGGGTGAATGCTTTCCATCCCACGCGTGACCCCACGTGAGAATTTCGCCCCAAGTAGAGAGCTGGTGGACACTCAGCTCTTCTGGGCATATTCCTCTGCTGAGCTTTCACGTGGCCTCCAGCCAAAGGCAGCTGAAACGTGCCCAAACTGGCTCTGCTTCACAGCTGCCGGCAGCTCTGCCTACATGGAGCCCACCACGGGCGACTGAGCTCTGCCTGTGATATGAGGCAGGGAAGAAAAACATCTGCTTACCGGGGCTCCTTTCTTTCGGACCGCGAGGCTGTGTCGGAGAGGAGGCTGAGGCTGGCAAGGGTGGGAATGGGATCGGGAGTGAAAGCACGAGGCGGAGTGAGAGTGGGCACTGGTGGCAGCAGGTCACGGGAGGAGGATCTGTGGAAAGAGGACATTTTACATAAGAAATGGTTTATCTCCATGGCAAAGTACTTGCACAAGAGCATCCTGATACATGAAGGGCCAGATCCATTGATTAAGTTATACTTGTGCCTTCTGAGAAATCTCGGTGAGAAGCGGGCCAGACGCTGGAGAGTTAAGTACGACAGCACAAGCGTCTGAGCCCAGGTGACACCGATGCTCAGCACAGACCTCCTCCTCCAGACATCAGGTGCCCAAAGTCAGGCTGGAGTTAAGGAGCTGTCTGAGACATGGCATCAGTAACTGCATGTGACAGTTACCTTCTGTCATGTCTCCCTACCCACCTCCATCCCTAAACTTGTCTTGTGGGAAAATCCCCCAAGAGTGACACCATGCTCCTCCAGAGGCTGGAAGAGGAGATCGCTCCGTAAGGACCTGATGCTGTCCCTCTTTCCACGGGGTGAGCCAGAAATTGGCCGTGTATAGTCTTCCAGTCCTCTCTCTTGCAGAGGAAAAGTTAATCTGCAGGAGTGTGTAGTTAATACGCTCGCAAGTGGAGTTCAGCGAAGCAAAATGTGGAAACAAAGCAGTCTCCCATGGACAGCTAGCTGGATCAGTGTAATTGCTGCATTTTTCTAAGCTGATGTTTTATGAGCCTGTTATTCCGGGATTAGTGCCTGCATGTATTTTGAAAGCAAAAATAATTGACATCTGATTTTTGTCTTGTAAAGCCGTTGTTGAGCAAGGGCATTGCCTAAATTTCAATAAAATCGACATAATAGTATAAAGTAGGGGTCTTACTACTAATGTCTGGTAGCTGTTTTGGCAGAGCCCGGACCCTTATGGTCACTGAAATATCTAACTTCAGTAAGGGGGGCCCGAACAGACTTTGATTTGCAGCAGACTTTAGCAACTCTGGAGGAGTTAATGCGCATTATTGTTTCAGAAAATTGTGTGTTTAGAAATGAAATCTGTGGATTAATGAGTCCCCAGCTAGGCTCGCCTCCATCGCACTGACACAATGCATTGTACAGAATCAAGGCAGTGCGGAGCGGATGCCAAAAATCTGCCATTACCTCACCCTGAAATTGCTAGAAGCTAAAGAGGTCTTCAGGAGAGCATGAGATGTGATATACTGTGGGCCAAACGCTGGTTACTTTACCAGGTGCTTTGAGGGCAGTTTGATGGACGATGCCTTTTGAGTGACCTGTGTGGGACAGGAACCAGCAGCTCCTACGGGCACCTAAGCACAAGAGGGTGAGCTAAGGTGAGATTTTCAAACCTTCCCTATGAACGTCTTTAGCATTGGACTTTAAATCAAAATCTTTTATGGTACTTCTTGCGGTTTATGTTGCCGTAATGTCAGACATGTTATTATTTTCTGGGCTTGAAAAATGTTTGGTAGTGCCTTATGCAATTAAGTGTATTTTAGCTGAGCGCAGGAGAATGTTGAACAGATTATTCTTTCCATTGCTTTTGAATAAAAATATCGCAGCCTATAATCTGACATTTTGGGGTAAAAGGCTGACTTGTCAGATCAGCTCAGGCAGTCTTTATTGCTAATCCTAAGGAAGCATAGAAGAACAAGCCAATTTAGCTTTAAATTGCAGCTCTGAAACCCTGCTGAGTTAGCTGTATTCAGCTAACTTTGGGAGCCTGTGCACAATGTACTCTCAGATTGTTTCAAGCCTTCTGCATAGGGCTCAGAAGGGTCAATCGCTGGGCGACGGGAATCGGGCAAAGGCAGATATCACAAGATAATGATTTTTTGCGTTTTTAGGGAGCTGAGATTATATTGCCATCTCTGCGGTGAGGATGGTGTGAGGCTCTGTTACTAGACTGAGTAGGTTATGTTATTTCCTGCAGCCCTGATTTAATGTCCAAATGACTCCACAATGTGGAGTTACAATGTATTGACAATATATTTAGCCAAAGTTCTTATAAACAAACTTGAACTGAGATTACATTTCGCTACTTTTAGGTGTAATCTTTAACACTGCAAAAAAGAGTCATTGAGTCAAGTTGAATCTTGATTTCTCGTCCACCAAAAAATTTGTTTATTGTTTTCTTTGGCGCTATTGTTCAGCTCAAAAAAGGTATATTTTTAGTTATAGTTAGTCAAGTGGCTTTCTGCAAGAGCGGCTAAAAATACAACTTACCAGTTTCTTCTATGAAGGCAAAGCAATTAATGTTAAAAGTGGCCTTTTCACAGGAGAGTTCATGTTCAGAATGCATTTGTGTATTAAAGGGGTAAAAAAAAATAAGAAGAGGTGTATTTGGGCACCCTGGAGGTGCTGGGGTGGGTAGGTGGGCAGAGCAGCCTCCCTGCAGAGGGCTGGAAATGCCTCTTTCACCCCGCTGGGCCCTCCTCGAAGGAGGGAGGTGTTTCCGAAGGGCACCTGCACGGCTCTCGCCTGCTAGCGGCACATTGCACTGCGTGCATTGTGCAAAATTACACACCAGCGTAGCAGGTGTGTTTCTGTGTGAACTTCATGCCCTGCCTTTGCCTTCTGAAGCGCTTTTTGATGAGCACAGGGGGAGCGGTGCAGCTCCCAGCCTTTTCGGTAGGTGTGGAGCCACTGCCAGGGAGCCCACGTGAGGTGGAGCGGGGGTCAGGCAGGTTACGTGGCTGCTGTACATCAGCCAGGCCTCCTAAAATGCTTCCTGTGGCCAGGCACAGGCTGTCAGTTTAGGCAGCGTTGACGTAAGCGCGAGTACAGAGAAGTCCATATGCAGCGGTATCGGTCCCTGGTCCTGCACCCCACCTTCCCCATTGCAAGCCCCCTCCCACTGCCGACCCCTCTGTCCCCTTCTCGGGTAGGATTGAGGAGGCAGCTCTCGTCTCAGTCTGTTAGGACCTGTTACCCGAAGCAACGGCTGGAGCGACTCGTTTTGCACAATTTCTATCTTCTAGCAACCATTTAAGAGAATATAGGCAGGTAGATATGGACAACAGTGGTTCCAGTAGGCAACGGCAGATGCTAATGATGTATATGGATACACTTTCGTGTGACACAGTGTTGATTTTGCCTTCAGTAAATTCACTGTTTTCCTGTGTCTTCCACGATAGACTGCAGGGAATGGAGACTTGGTGGCTAAAGGCCTTTGGGTGTGTTGGCAGGTGAGATCTTGCCCTGTTCATGCCCTTGGTAACCATGCTTCCTGCTGCGACATCGCTGCTCTTCATCAGGGAAACCAGCACTGGTGGGGGCTTCCAATCAAGGGCCTCTGCGCCGGGACCTGCCGTTGTCAATCTTGTCCATATCTCAAGATCCAGGGTTGCCCAAATAGTAGTACTGGCTTAAAGCCTGGGGAATTTGGTATGTACTCATATATAGTTCTAGGATCTTTACCTTTGTCTGATTTCTGAGTTTTGGGGGCCATGGGTGTGTGTGGGGGGACCACTTTCAAACCATCTTGCCAACCACATGGGCCAGGAAGTTACTTCGTTGAAAACAGGACTTGAGTTTCTAAGGCGGTCACCGGTCTTTCAGTTCAACCCTTTCCTTTTTTCTGCCCCGATTATCGCGAGGTTGTAGGTAAAACTGTGAAACTTGGAATGTCTTCATTGATTTCAGTGGCTCAGAGGGTAAAGCCACAGGATCTTAATTTGAAATTTTATCTGTTATCTTATGTTCTTCCTCCAGTGATACTTGTATATCAGTTTCCTAGATGCATTTGTTCTCTCACTCTAAGTATTTAATTAGTAGTTCTCTTCTTACCTGTTTCTCTGCATATTTTAAAATTTAATCTCTATCCAAAAAAAGCTTGTTTTGAAAAGTGCTTAGTGCAAATCTGCACGGTGGCTTTCTCCCAGGATGCTGTTCCCTTTTATTAACAGCTGCCAACTGTTGCACCTGGATGATATGTCGCTCTTCATTATATGCACCAAGGGAGTGAAATGAGGGTGTTTCTGCAGCCTGAATTTTGACATTGCCTTGCTTCTAAGTGTTTGCTTTCGCAGCTTTGACACTATTCTTTTCACAGAGGTTTGTGTCTGCAGGTGCATAATTTGTATTGAAGCCACTAAACATATGGTTTTGTTAACATACGATACTTCAGAAAATTATTTGAAGGACGCTCTCATGTTGCAGTGGCATCAGTGAGGACTTGGCTGGAAGGAGGACCAGAAGATAGGTTGCCATGTCAGCATAGTGTTCCCCGATATGTGTTATGGAGCATGCAAGAATTTGAGCATAAGGCAGAATAAACGCCAAACAGCTGATGTGCACCGACCTGCTCAGTTTGCTATATGATCACCTGCTAACAGTTCGTTCATCTGGAGAATAACCAGTTGCATCAGGCACTTGTTATAAAGCCATGCTCTTCCCTCTAGCCCTTTTCTATGTTGCATACTTGGTGTAAGTGGGAATAGGCTTTAATAGGCGGGAAAGCCTGTTCATTAGTGCAGTCTATCTTCCAGGAAGATTGCTTTAATATTTTTCAGCTGTAGTTTGCAACTTGTTCTGCAATGAGCTGAATTCATGCACATGTGGCAGTTGCTTATCCTCTTGAGATAATCTGCTTTCAAGTTTACATTCAGCAGTTTTAAGGACGTCACTAACAGTGCATGTCAGCAATGTGCTGCTTTTCGTATAGACTTGTTATAATTTTAGTGGCATATGCAGGATGGAGGGAAGCCGAGTGTTTAGGTTGAATTGACACCAGGTGTAGCTCTTATGCGACACTCACATCTGGATCCTTGTATTTGTTCTTGCAAGTTTTGTAGTTTTAACATATTTAATGATGCCTAAAGCTGTGTGCCTGCTTTTGTAGGCATGTGTTACCTATAAATGTCTCGGTAATTAAAACACGTCTTGCTTTCTACATGTTGCAGTTTACCATATCTCCTTTTATACCAATGAGCTGGAGAATGCTACCGTAGCTTCATGCGTTTCAGCGGATGTAACACATTAGGCATCTTTGCCCCTCCGCCCTCTTTGCTTGCCTGCAGTCAGGAAAATGGAGGTTATTAATGAGCAGCACTTACTTTTCACAAGGATATAACCCCAGAAGGAAAGCAGTCGTGAGATGGTGTGACAAATCTGACAGCTCAATTGTAATAGTCTGTCTAAAATCCAAACTGTTGTGTTATATGAACAATAATATGAAATGAGCTGAGAGTTTGCGTGCTGACTACGCTACACTTCAAGGTTATGGAGAAGCATTGAAAACTGTCCAAAGCCAATGACTGATTAGATACCAGCCAGAAGAAAAATTAGGTGGATTTCTGTGTTGGTGCTCCCCTAGCAGCATGGGCTACAACCCATGAAGAGCCAAAAACCCGAACCTCTCCATTCTGTGGCTCTGTGAAACTTCTGCTGCTGTGCTTCCCCGATGGGTTGCCATGGTGGCTGATCTCCTGGAGGGTACGAATGTAGTGATGCCAGTGTCTTCAGTGGGGCTGATGGAGGTCGTGCTCATGAAGAGAACTGGGTAGGTTTGTCCAGTAAGCTTTACTGGAGTAAGAGAGAAGCTGCCATCACAAGCACGGCTCTGGGGCCCACGCAGGGTGGAGGTACCTGTTTCTAAGCCGATAAGGTGAATCCCTGCAAAACCTGTGTGTCAATCTGCGTTTAGGATCGGTGCTTGCAGGGAGCAGGATCAAACCTCAGCCTCACGCAAAGAGTCTGGGAGGAGTTACTGTGGTCCCTCAGGGAGACCACCATGAACAGAAAGCTGGTGCTGCCCTGACCAAAGTTTCCTTTTCTGTCAGTGCTTTGCTCTGCTATTGCACTGCTGAGCTCTAGGACCAACACCTTTAATGCTCGGCCCAACAGTGCTCTTCTCATTTGCAGTGCAAGATCAGTGCTACTAGTGCCATGAGAAAAATCATTGCAACAAAGGGAACTAAAAAAAGATAAGTTTTATATAATGAAGTTCCTTTGCTCTCTGCCTGTTGTGGAAGATGATTGTCATGGAAACATTTTTTTTTCAGAGAGTAAATATATTTTCTGTGAATAATGTCCACAGAGCTAAGGGAGAAAACATATTATTTATATATAAAAACTTCATTGGAGACACTGTTTTCCTGGCTCCCAACAGTTGTAAATGTTTTAGCTACTGTGTTTTAAAACACTACAATGGCGAGTATTACCTGGGCCTCAAAAGCAGTGGCTCTTGGGTTTTTGTTTGTTTGTTTTTTCTTCCTTAAAGCTATAAAGCTATATTGGTATTAAAGTGCTTTAAATCAGGGACACTTAGCCTTCTGTAGGTCCAGTTATGCATTTGATCACTAAAAAGGGGACTGTTTAATATGAAACACATTATGATCAGGAAAATGGGAAGCGGCATTAGCCACCAGGTTTCTCCTGTAGGGATGGGTGTTGGAGGGATGTCATTTGGTATCGCTTCTCTGCTTTTGCTTCTCCACGCGTAACCTGAGATCTTCATCCATCTCACTGTGACAGAAGACGTTTTCAGCATGAGGAAGGCAAATTATGGTTTATCAGAAGCAGCTGGACGGGATACGGTTCGCTTGCGACCGAAGCATCAACTGTGCCTTGCCATGCCTCAGCTCTGGTAGCTGCTTCTTGTCCTGACAGCCTATTAGGGCCACATCTGGGTGGAGAGAACCTCTGTTTTCCAGCAGCTGTAAGCTGGCCTCCTCCATGAGGGGCTGTAAGTAGCCATCAGCTTCCGTCGATGTGAAGTAAGGACCTTGCTAGTTTGAATGGGTTTTCCATCTGCCGCAGTGACTGCACGTCAGGCTCCCCGAGCGCTTGTGTGACAGGCCCTGAAAAATGTCTTTTCCTGTTAGCTGATCGTACCTGGAGTTCAAAGAGGTTTCATATTAAGTGCTGGGCGGTGTTTCAGCATGTCGGTCTTACCTTATGAACGGGGGTCAAAAAGCCCTTTTCTGAAAAACAGCTAATATTTAGAAAGTGATACTCGATGAATATTTTACATGCCGATGGCAAGGCAAACCCATCTGTCCCAGGCATTCAGAGACACGCTTTCTCCTTGCAGGGGATGTCTCCAGCCCGGAGGCTTTTTTTGACAAGCTCATAAGGATTTCTTTTGGAACTTCTTTAGTGCACCCTCAAGTATCTCTGCGTCTGGCTTTCTGCCGCCACTACTTCCATCAGTGTCTGCATAATCTCTCTTGACTTGTGTAGATATCTTTAGAGGCCAGGGAGGTAAAAATGTGCTCCTCTCCCTTGGGGGATGCAGTTATGGCTAGCCCATTAATTAGTTGACCAAGACAGCACTGAAAGGTCACTGGAATTGATTTCTTTCCACCAAAGGCAGGACAGATCCCTTCCATGACCCACTCAAGACAAGCCATGCGTTCCTTGCTGTGGATGGGGCTGTGCTGTAGCCGCGCAGGTTCCTGCTTCCCAGGCTGCCGGGCTGTGCTCTGACCCTGTGGCACCTGCGCGTTGTACAAATCTTGCTGCTTTGGACATATAGCACCAAAGAAAAATGTAATTTGTGGGGGTTTCTTTTCAGAGCGGCTGGGTAGGGGCAGAATTGCAGCACCCGCCTTGCCTCAAAACCATCTCCTACTGGTCACTGTGCTCTAGAGGTCTGGCCGTTTCAGGTGGCAGAGGTGCTAGCAGGTAAGAATATGTCTTTTTTTTCAGCTGTTTGAAAAGGGAGCGAAGCAGAAGATGAGAGGGAAGGGGGCAGCTGGCTATATGGAAACAGTGGAGCAGAAGTATGTCCAGGAAAGGATAACAATAGTTGCCCGTGAAGTATGGCATGAAGTTACCTGTAAATACGATGTGAAGTAAAAAGAATGTTGAAGAGAAATATGGCCAAGAACGGCTCTCCTCCAGTGAAGCTGAGCGCTCTGTGGAAATGGACCACATCGGACAAGGCATTAGTTGTGTGTTAAATCAGCAATTACCTCCGCTCTGTTTCCTTCCTTCCTGACTGAAGTAAGAGGAAAGGGGAGAAAGAACTGCAGAAGTAGGCGAAATGCCGTACCGCGTGGAAGAGCACTAAAGTAGAGCGCGAGGAAGCCCTGAGGAGTCCATGCACACAGCCTTGCAATATTGGCAGTCTTAAAACCTTCATGCGGTCTGCCCTTGCTCTTAGCATAGCAGGAGCAACCCTGTAGTATGTCCTTACAAACACCAGCGCCTTGACACGTGAAAACTCTGTCTCCCCTTGGAAACGCTAATTTGATTGTGCCGACACAGTTGGCAGCAGAGCCGTGGGTGAGTTGGGCTGTCTGCAGCAGCATCAATATTTGCATGACTCCTCGTGGCACTTCATGTCTTCTGCGCTGGGAAGCTCCAGCAAGGATGTCAGAGAGAGCTTGCAACATTTCCATCCCTTGATGTGACTGCTGACAGCTCCCAGAGTGTCTTGCCTAGGTCAGCCCCCATCCTCCTGTGTCGGGCCTTGTCCCTCGCCGCTCTCTGCAGGGACCAGAAACTCTTTGTGTATGTACAGGCACTGAAGCCCAAAGGGATCACAGCAGTCATCCAGCCTGACTTCCTATAGAAGACGAGCACCAGTATTCTCTTCAGGAGTATCTGTATCAATGTTTTGTTGAGCTATTGCATACTTTAAAGAGAGGGAGGAAAAATTCAAGATCTACATTCGTCTCTATAAGATAAGATGTTTCTAGTATTACTTCACCACACCTAAAAAAACATGGATCGCGTTTATACCCTGAGTTTGCCCAGTTTACCTTTTGGGAAGTTAATTTTTATTTTATTAGATTAAAGAGCTTTCTGCTATCAGAAATCTTTTCCTCGTGTAGGTACTTGCAGAAAATCATCAAGTCAGTGCTTAACATTCTCCTAATTAAATATTTTGAGCTTCAGTCACTTACTACAACAAACAGTTCTTGGACCTGAGACTGTTCCTGAAGCTCTTTTCAGAACTCTTTCCAGATTTTTAACATCATTTTTTAATTACTGGCACCAGAACTGGATATAGTAATCTAATAATAGTCCCCAGTGCCTTGGACAGGTGTAATTAATACCTTTTCTTACTTTAACAAATACATCCTGCTTATGCTTTGAGGGATTATGGTTAAGTTGGCTGTGGCATCAAGAGGGCTTATGTTCATTTGCTTATCTAAAGTACTCCTGAATCCTTTTCTGCATTGCTGGGTACTGTCGTCTTTGGGTTGTAGGTAATGGTGAGATTTTCTTTTTATCCCCTGGCGATTTTATTCTTTCCATTCAAGCTACCTTGAATCTGAAGTATTTGAGTGAGCATACTCAGAGCTACTTTCTTGTTTAGAAGAGTTTATATTTCTTCAGGGGCTGATTTCAAGCTTTCCTGACTGTGTCTAGTCTGCCAACAGAGAGAGTGGCCTCTTGCCTACTGAGACATTTATCCTGTACTCGTCTCTACAGCAGCTGGTTTTATGTATTGCTAAGCTCAAAACTCTTGGCTTATGCTGTCAGAGACTCAGAAAAAAGAGAATACTTTCACAGAAGTGACTCCTCTCTACCTTTTTTGATTGCTGATTTTACTAATGTCAGAGCAAATGCAAAAGAAAAACTATATATTCACCTGTCCTACAAAGAGCAGATACAAAAACTATTAAAGACTGAACATTGACACTCAAATGTGAAGCAAAGCGATAATACTGCTTGTTTAACATAAAATCTCAATGCATCTCTGATTGTGTAGCTCCTGAGCAGCCTTTTCACAGTGCATATACGTGCACACACATGCACGTTTAACTCAGCCTCTGTCTCCCCTATTCCATTCGTAGCAGGCATACAAGGCAAATATAAAAGATGTAAGATGGGCATCACTGAATGGTTGTCCTTTTCTATCCTTGATATATAGGACAGGCCTTATTCTTGTGGAAGAGTCTGCCTTTACACGTTGCTGTGGGTTTGGACGATTGCTGGCTTCCTTGAAGTGAATGGCTAAGCTGTAAGTGGAATGGTTAGCAAGTAGTTCCCTTTTTTGTGACACTCGGAAATGCTCTGTGGTTTTCTTTGAAAGCTCTTCTTGAAAGGTGAATAGGATGCTAATGTTTGTTAGGGAACTGGGAAGCCAAGCAGGACAGCTGAAAGGAGTCCCACCAAAAATGCTGCTCCAGGAGCCTCTTCAGACAGTTCCTCTGAATTGGGTGGTATGGGCCACGAGGTCGTTTGGCAAATGCCTAACATCAAGCATGTTACCTTTCCGACAGTTTCATTGTGTTCAGTCCCATGGAGAAAGTTAAGTTTGTGTTTCTGTGACAGTGTCTTGACTCATCCGTGTCTGACGGTCCTAATGGAGGAGCTGTGCTTTCTCTCTATCCTGAGTGGGACATGTGTGGTCCTTTCTGAAGGTGTACAATTTATTAACTTCTGATATGCGTTTGCTTGGATGATCCTTTTCTTTAATGGTTTATTTCTTAAGATATTGGAACTTGCTATATAAAAAAGTTATTCCTTTGCTGTATTGTAAAATTTGCTAAGCTGTAACAGCTAAAGAAAAGAATAAATGCTACCCAGTGAATAAAGTTGGCATTTTCTAATCCTTGGATTCAGTTGTGAAAAGCAACTTCTTATATGCCTGGCTGGTTGGTTGCCCAAACTGAGATACCCTTGAAGGGATTGCTTTCAGGACTGTGCTGACAATTGTGCAGGCTTCAAAGTTAGGTCTGTTTAATATGATTTGAATTGACCACCCAAAATCACCAGCCAGTTTTGAAAACTAAGCTCAGATTTTTGTGGTGAGAACAGTGGTAAATACAAAGCAAGCTGCAAGTGATACCAGACAGCTATCACTGAAAGGAAGGAAGAAAAGAAAATTAATTCATTGCTTGAGCCTTCTTGGGGACTTCAATAAAGAGCTGGAGATGGGCTTGCACTAACAATGGCTGTAGAATATCTACATGGTCTGGCTCTTTGTCTCGATCTTCTGGCTAAGCTTAAACCAGACCGTAAAGATTTGTGGGTTTAGGTGTAGAAGTCCAAGTCTCAGGCCTTCCCACCAACTGTCCCCCCAGCTGCAGCCTGTAGCCTGTGGCTCTGAACATCATCTGAAGGGTCAGAGTGCACCAGGCCTCCCATGGCCCTTGGCCCAGGATGGTGCTGAGAGTTGGCACTGCTGCCTGGCTTGGCATTGTCTCCAGCAGGTCTGCCAGAAGTAGACTCTGGCAAAAAAAGAGGAGGAGGGAAAAAACAAAAAAAGGAATAAAAAGAATAAAAAAAAGGCAGAGAGGTTGTCCCTCCAATAGTTTAATAGTCCCTTCTGTAGTTAAAGTTGCTTTTCTTGTGCTATGTTGGTCTCTTGGCCAAATCCCACAGTGCTTGCTGGATTCTTATTCAATCCAGTTTCCTCTCAATTCAGCTGGAGCTCCCTTTGGCAGAGCTCTGCAGGAACTGCCTTCCTGCTATTTAAAGTTAGGAGAGGATTTGAAGAAGGAAACGATTCAAGTGGTTGGGTAAGTGGGGAAAACTCTTTAAAAAGTCCTCAAAATGTCATACCCTGATTTTGCAAGGTCATGTGAAATCTTCTGTTCTCTGTAGTGTTAAACATGTTATAACATTATTTGGCAGGCGGGGCCATTACTATGAAGCTGTTCTTCTAGATGTTATTGCAAGCTTCTGATGTGAGTATTTTTCAAGACCTCTTGACTTTGACTCGGCAAACAGGCCATTGAGAAAACCCATTTTCTGGCAAACAGGAAGGCTTGCTGCCATTGAGGTGCTTCCTTCTGCCAAGAGAGAGCCTGTGCAAAGACATCTGATCTGGCAAGCAAGAAACGTGAGGCTTAACTCAGACCTTGGTTCCCCAGGTGCTAACATACCGTGTGACTGAAGTCACTGCAGGTCATATGGTTGTTACTTGTTTTTTATTCAGGTGGAATCATGATGTGTCTTGACTGGTCGAAGCTTGAGATTCACCAGGGAAAGCAAGGTAGAGTGATAGATGTTTTTACTGTAAAACCATGGCTTGAATAAAGCTCTTTGCCGCTTGGGGAGTGGGGGGGAACCACCAACCAAAAAAACAGAAACCCAATTGCCTTCCATCAGTTTTGTATGTAGTTGAAAATAGGTTCTACAGCAGGCTTGGATCCCCCCTTCCCACCAATATTGTTATGTTTTTGTGTTCAGCTTCATCCTGGTATCCAACATTTGGTTTCTCATCAGCAGTACACTGCAGGCATACTATGCCTTGAATTTCTTATTGAAGCACAACAGGAGTTGAAAAATACGTGTTTTCAAAGCAGACTTCCAGCACCGAGGAGTATTATGGAGGGTGAGCCCAAAGAAAAAAAATCTCTCAGTAAGACTGAGCCACAGTCTGACAAAACGACACTGCTGCAGAGCCGTCAGGCAATGATCTAACTAGACCTTTGCATGTCTGCTGGGTAAGCAAGCATCGTTCCCTCACTAACAAAAGCACTACTTCTTGACCCGTGATTTTTCCAAGTGTCACTGGCAGGGTTATAAATAGCCAGCAGAAGGGGAGGGGGAGAAGATGACTTTGACTTATGCGCACTGAGCACCTGGAGGTTCCTTCTGCCTGGCGCAGCAGACCTGTCACCAGCTCCCTGGGCTCGGTGTGCTGTCGGGGCGCTGATCTGAGGAGCTGCCCAATGCGAAATGTGCCTCTTGCACAGACATATGGATGCTACGCTGGGGCATGCTTATGATGTGTGTGAGCCACCTTCCATGCTTTGTTTCAATTTCATATGTTGAGGCATGACTGTTTACAAAGAGGATGCCACATGTGTTTTCTCTGGATGCAGCAGTGATCTAGCAACCAAAGCCCTGGCTCCCAGATTTCTCCAGGCAACGTTTTGTCCTTTAAACTGTCTCTTCTTGCTTTTTCTCAGGGCCTTGCTGTGACTGTTTTTGTGCAGTTTGGTGCCAGTCAGCCCCCCCCGCCTCTCTCTTGCAGATTCACAAACCCTCCTAAAACACTAGCTGGCAAAAATCCTCCGCCCGTGTGTGTCAGATGCGCGCCTTTGTTTGGGTGATGACACGTGCCTGTATTTGCTGATGGTGGTTTAGCTGCTTGGTTCTGTAAGCAATGTCACCATCTCCTCCAAGGATCTGTGGAGAAGTGTGGTGCTTGCACTTCCCCCTCACCTCCACTTCAGTACACTTTAGCCCAACCTGAACTATTTTAGTACGATGATCGAGAGAAGCAGCAATTGCTCATATGATGTGTCACACCATAAACTTCAGGAAAGTAATTCATTTCAACAGTGTAATTCTAGGACTCGGGAACCAAAAATATGGCCTATTACTCATCTTTGTATCTCATAACACAGAATAACCTAAACCATTTATTTATTTACACAGCAAAGGTTTAGCCAAAAACCAAGAGCTGAATGTCAAGAGCCACTGTTGCTACATATTCAGAGTAATTACTTGCTTTGTCATTTATTTTTTTTATTTCTGTGCCAAAATTGGCCAAGAATTTAAGTCAGGAGACAGGCATGATGTAGACACAGAGAGCCCCTGCTTGAAAGTTGTGAAAGCAAAACTGAATAATTGACATGTCTTGAGTAGGCTGTGAAAGCTCGAATGTGTTTATTTTATGGTTACCTAACATCTACAGTATTTTCTCTGCTGAATGCTTTTTCCTTCTGCATGAATGAAATTTTCAGGTGTACACACATCTACACTGTACAGGAGGCTGCATATATTAAATGCATCAGGGCACATTCGGTCTTCACTTACCTTAGTCTAACTCTGGATGAACTCAAAGTCAGGGATATTTAGCTAAGTCAGCCGTGGAGTACCTGAGTGCAGAGTTGGATCCCTAGATTTCCTCTATATGCTTCAGAGTAAATTGTAAATCAGAGGAAAATCCAAGAAACTCAAAGAAGCAAAAAAACCTCACGGGAGCTCTGCCTGAGACTGCTGACCTCTTTGCACAACTCTTGTACCGTGGGATGAATTTCATTTAAGAAAGCAAAGTGATTCTACAAGAAAGCAAAAGCAAAAAGAACTGTAGTGAGAGGGAAAGGGTGTTGACTAGGAGGGCAGGAGAATAAGTGAAAGGAATAGTAAGGAAGAAGACTCGTGAGGAACAGAGAGGAACAAAAGCTAGAAGCTATTGTGGAGAACATCCATTTGAAAGTTGATAGGCTGCTTGTCTGTTTGGGTCAACTACAGTTTTTTTTCTTTAGATATATAGAGGTTTCTTTAAAGACCCTGACTTTTGAATAGTCCCTGAGACGGAGAGGGGGGTCATCTGTATGAGATACTTCTGGGGTGCCCTGTGCTGCAGCACAGACCTAGGAGAGGACGCAAGATCCCACATATGTCTGATCCAGGAGCAAGCAACGTTGCACTGAAGCTAGTTTCCTGCCTGGTGTGGGAGATGCAAATCTGCCGTAGCCTTACCTGGTGTTTTACTCTTCTTTTTCCCCTATGCAAAGCTGTTGCCGAAAAAAAAACTGTTGTTTCCACCTTTGTCAGCTCTATCAGCTGTGCCATTGGATCTCTCAGACCCAATGCAAGGGGCTTTGAAGGGGGAAAGGTAGCTTGGAGTCGAGGGTGGGTCTGAAAGCAGCTTCGCTTGTCTGCTGGGATAGGTAGGGAGTCTGATCAAGTATCTGTCAAAATCAAGGAGAAAATTTGTCCTTAAGGCACAGAAAGCTAATTCTTTGTGACAGTGAAAAAGTCATCAAGTAGTCACATAGTTGGCTCTGTCTTCTGGGTTCAGGTGATTGACCTCATCTCCACAGCCGTGCTCAGCCTGGGCAACAGATGTGCACATGGGTAGTAATGTGCTTTTTTTTGGTCAATGAATTGGGGATGACTTACTGATATGGATAACAGATTACTGCTCCATACTGTTAATACTCCATGTTTTGTATCCTGCAGCTGCGGAAAATACTAGCTTTTTTTAAAAAAAAATTTTGCAGAGATTGTGTTGTGCTGCCACCAAACAATCTGGCATCTCATGGTTCTGTAACCCATGAATTTGTTTGTCCTCACCAGAATAACTTATGTGGTTTGCTGTCTAAATAATCCATGCAAGCCTCTGCGTTCGCAGTTCTATCACATTAGATGGAAGAATGTACTAATTTAAGACTGTTTCCTTGGTGAATCACCTGAGGCTTTCAAAAATGGTGAAGTTAGGCTCTGATTTACCTGTTGTTTTATCTTGCAACTAAATGATCTTTCTTTAATGTGACTAGTCAGGAATGTAGCTTCCAGGCATTTATGGTCCTGATGCTGCTCTGGGCTTCACCCAAGCAGCTATATCTTGTGTGTGGTGTTCAGACGTACCTCTTTATCAAGGGTATTTCATCAGAACGATCTTTTCGCAGCAGAAATGTATCCAGCTAATAACGTACTCAGCAATACTGACTTCTGGCTCTTAGGATGGACTATAAAGTCCCAACTCCTGTAGTTGTATTCTTAAATTCCTTTGCTGATAAAACCTGACTTTGATTCAAAGCGTTCATGTCAAAGGGTATGGATCTATTTTTGTTGTCATGTTTCCAGACCATATTTTTTGTGGCTTTTGTTCTCTAAAGGAAAACCAAAATGTTTGCTAGTTTAACCTTTCCCTTGCTTGCAGCAAAAAAATAAAGGTAAGGCTAGTCAGACTGGGAGCTGCCATGTGCTTGATATGTGCTTGGCACTTTCTCAAGCTAGGAAGGTGGCCAGATATGTTTTGAATAAGTTTGTCTCCCTGTTGCCGAAGCCCACCAGCCCGCAGTACTGTGGATTTGTCACGATGTAGTTGGCCATAGTTGAAAGTGAGTTTGCTGTGAGTAGTTAGTTTGTCGGCCGTGAGGAGGGATGTTGTACGAGCTGGAGATGGAGGGAAGCCTCTTGGGCTTGTGCTGCTGTCTGTGTGTTAAGGCTAGGGTAAATAGAACTGAGGTTTTCCCCACATTTTTTTATTCCTTCTCATTGTGGGAGTAAGGTAATACAGGAGATCCTCCAAGGCTAAATCAAGGCAGACAGCAAAGATGCAGGTTCAGCATCTTTGTGCCTCCGTCTGGGGGGACAGATGTGGCGTTTTCTGTGCGTCGTGTTGGACCTGTACCCATGCAAACAAGACTCTTTCGCATCATGTAAAATTCAGTGTCACGCAGGAATACCGAGCACCGTGTTTCCCCCCCACTCATCCTGACAAACAAGCAGCTGTCACTTGGGTAATGATGGGTGAGCTGTGAGGTCTGAGTGCGTGCGGTGAAGGACTTCCTTTGTTGCAGAGCTCTGAGGAAATGAGGAGCCCGGGAGGAGGATTTTGTGGTGCCTTTTGTTGCTCAGCCTGGCACAAGCTGTTAAATCTTTGTCTGGTGCAGATGACCTGGAAGTCTGCAGCACTCAATCTAAATAAGAAATCTCAATAAGTGGCTATAAATTTGAGGCAGAAAAAGGCAAATACTTTTATTGTGGCTATTTAGCGAATCCATTAAAACAATAAAAGGAACCAGATTCTTTAGGCATAGAACAGAGCGATATCCTAGCCAGTCCCATCCTTTTGTTCTCATGTGGCGTTCTGCACCAGCAATGAGAAGGAAGGCACTTGGATAGGCGCTAGCATGTGCAGTGTTGTAGATTGTGGTACAGAGTCTCCTTAGTTTTACTATGGACTTTCATGATGGGCTTCTGTTGACTTGGACAGCTGTGAGCAGATGTGCCACTGAGAACTTGCATTAAAATAAAAAAGTTTTGCCTTCTTGGATTTTGCGGAGTTGCTCAGTTCTAGAAGTCACAAGGGGATCATTTTTCATGTACATTTTAAAAGAAGAAAAAGAAGTGTGCCGAGATAGTGGTACCAAAAATGATTTGTTTTTCATAGTATGTTTTTAATTTGTTTAATCATGCAAAACTAACACCTGTCTATAGTTTAAGAAACTTATCATGGAAGCATATAATCTAAAGTCATATATCCAAAGCCAGGAAAAGCCAAAAATGACACTTAGAACTTACAAACACCAGCCTGAAGGCTTTCTGGGAAAACAGATAAAATAAATGCCCAGCATTAAGTGTGCTAAGTGTTTGGATATGGTTAATGAAGTTGTCTCCTCTCCTTTGTTACCTGTTTCCTTGCAATAACTTATTGTCTGTCATCATACAAGGGAATAAAGAAAGAAATTGTCGGTGGGGTTGGAAAAACAGCTATTTCTGTGACCTGGGCAGTTGTGCCTGAAACCGTGGTGTATCAGTTGAGACTGACATCCTTTTGATTTTTTTTTGGAGGTTATTTATACAAGATTAAAGCAATAAATCATCGGCGTGACCGCTAACAACGCCCTCTCTTCTGTTTTTTCATTAGGTGGCAGTGAAAGTAATTGACAAAAAAAGAGCCAAAAAGGATACCTATGTCACCAAGAATCTGCGACGGGAAGGGCAGATCCAACAAATGATCCGCCACCCGAATATTGCTCAGCTGCTGGATATACTGGAAACTGAAAACAGCTACTACCTTGTCATGGAGCTGTGCCCTGGTGGCAACTTGATGCACAAGATCTATGAGAAAAAAAGACTTGAGGAGCATGAAGCACGCAAATATATCCGGCAGCTTATCCTGGCAGTTGAACATCTTCACCGGGCAGGAGTAGTTCACAGGTAATCTTAAAAAACCTCTCTGGTAAAATTTATCTAAGAGCCTCTAAGTGGTATTTTGGCATTTATTTGTATAGTAAGGAGACTTCCTTATAAAAACGTATTCCTTACGGCTTTTTTCGCCGATCTTCATGATATTTTTTAGATGTTCATATTTTAGAAAGTATCTGCAGAAAGCACTTAAGTGTGTAGCTTCAGGTGAGCGCACGGGAGCCATGCTGACTCCATGTCCTTAAAGGTAAGCCTGTGCTTTGCAAAAGTAGGGCTCTTTCCCTGCAAGTAGCGCTATTTTGCCTCTTCAAAGCTCTGTACCAACATTAACTAATGAATCATTTCACTGTTTCTTTGAGGAGGTGGTTGTGTCTGTTGTTTTACTGGTGGAAATACAGTGGTGTAGGGAGATGAACTGATTTGCCCAAAGCCTTGCAGTGACACAGCTGGGATGAAGCCTGAATGGGACCATGGAAGTCCCTTGCTTCTGCTTCTCTGCTCTTTCCATTTGTTATATTGCCCTGACAGGACCTCACAAGTTTGAAAACTGTACAATGCAGTTTGGAAAAGTACAATGCAGAGTATGCAACCCTTCAGTTAATCTCTCAGTGTCATCTCAGGAGAGATCCAGAGCTGTTGCAATACATCACTTTCTTTCTTTAGGACCTTTGTTCAATCGGTGTATAAGCAGGATGTGGATCTCCTTGCAGGAGTATGCTGTGGAGTTAAAAGTTTACCTGGGCTCCAGGGAAAACAGGACAAGCTCATCAGAGAGAAGTCTGCAGAGGGTTGCTGAATAAGGAGTCGCTACCTCTGCCTGAAGTCCCTGAGCAGCAAGTAGAGGCTGGGAGAGTGCAGGTGGAGGTATCACATGGGATTGCCTGTCCTTCTACCTTTCTCCACTTAGGTGCTCTTGGCTGCTATAGAGACAGGAGGACGATGGGCTGGGTGCACCTTTGGTCTGTGCCAGTATGTCTCCTCTTCTGTTCTTAGGTGTATGTATAGGATATTGTCTAAGAAGGAGGCTCTGCTTTCTATATTTTGGCCAACTGGTGTTAAGTCTGGACTCCCACATACTTCCCGTATGATGCTGAGCAAGTTGTGTAGGCCCTATCTTCTTGGGTTATGTAGGCGTGTTGTAGGAGCTAGACACCTAAATACTTTTGGGGACCTGAGTCTTAATTTCCTCGGCTGCGCTGACTGTGTAGAAGATGGAGAGATATTGTATACACCCGTCCACAGGGCTGCTGTGCAGGCAGCTGGCAAACTGCCTGAAGGAAGCCCACAGCCAGCTTCTCCAGCTGTGCCCAGCTGTGTGCTGAGCTGCCTACCACTGTGCAACGCTGTTGGGTGCATCTGGCTTGGTGAAACTCTGTGCGCTCTGAAAACTGCTTTTTTTTTGTCTTGAATCTCTGCATGTTCCTTGTGATCCATTAGGGATAGGTTCTACATGCGCATACAGCCTCGGGTGTACTGAGGTCTTATATCAAGCTAAACATCTGGTACCACTGTAATATAAATATTTGAGCAGCCACCAGATCTATTCTGCAGGTTCTCTATCAGCAGCTAAACTGCTGACCTCTTTAAATTATTAATCCCACAGTTTGAGGCATGGAAAAGGAAGAAGTCTACTTATTGCTTTAAGGTATCAATTGATATCTGGTATGTACAGAGAAAGAGGAAGGAAAAAGGTCAAAGTTTCTGAGACGGACAGAGGAAAACTCGGCAGGAACAGATGAGCATGTTTAGCTTTTAACAGCAGTATCGAGTTCAGCAGCAGCAGCAGTTCCTCCCTCTGAAAAATCCACCCTCTGCACAGTGGCTGAAGTGCTTAGGGGGGTTGGTAGGCTTGGCTTTGATTCCCTTCTTTTTCAGAGAGGATTCAAATACACATTTTGTACAAAAATAGCTCATTCACTAGGTACAAGCTAGAATCAACAGGGTACTGTGGTGGGAAGAAGGCAAGGCTTTGAGGTCCAGAGAGAACGTGAGCCCGAGTTCCCATACGGATGCTGCACGCTCACAGCAGTTTTGGCCCTCACCCCTTCTTTTCCTTTGCTGTCTCTGAGGTGTAAGCGCAACTCACAGAGACTGAATCATGAGGGACCTTCATGAGCAGAGGGAGGAAGCAGCCCTGGAAATACTGACATGCTCTGCTGCAGCTGGCAGCTGAGCCTGTCCATCCAGCCCCGTGGCGTCTGGATTAATCCTTACCCACAAGGCAGCATACTCCATCCACTTCTATTTCTCAAATCATAGCACAGCACAGAGCTTGTTCTTGGGAGTCTTCTGTCCGGGTAATGAGCAGGTCCAATTCTACTTAAACTGATAAATGTGACAGAATCACAGGCAGTATATCTGCAAGCATATTCTCTAGCTCTAACCATCAGTGTCTTGACCTTATTTTGCAAGCAAAGTATGTAGAGCAATGCAGAGATGCAGGAAAACACACTGGTGGCATGATCTAGATTTATTCTTCTGGCTCTCTGTGAGCAAGAGAGGGAGAAAGAATAATAGTTACTCCAGGAGTTGTCCTTTCAGCATACTTGGGCTTTTGACCATGGCAACTCTAAAAACAGGACTACTCAATCGGCAACTGAAGAGGGGGCAAAAATAGTGCAGAAATCTAATTCATTCTCACCCTGGATGAAATGGCAATGTTCTGTTGTTGTTATTGTTGATATTTTTAAAGCAGGTAAAAATAACAGCACTTTCATCTGTGTGGTGATCTGTGGGTGTTCGCACTCACTGTGAGTGAAACAAAAGACGGTGTCCTAGGCCAGAAAGCAGTCTGCTGTTTGTCTCTCTCCAAATGCTTTCATCATTCCCATTGAATGGGGCAGGACATTGAAAAGTGCTCACTGACTATTGTATTACAAAAGAATCATTGGTTTTGTCTGCATTATTCAGGGAATAATATAGATGACTTACCCTGTTCTATAACTCAGGATGAAAAAAAGCCAGGTGAAATAAGTTGCATGAAATTTGCTTACATTATTTGATGAATATCACTCGGTATGCTTCATGACTTAAAATCAAGACTCTGATCTTTGGACAAGGGCTGGGACCCAGAACTCAATGGAAATGCTTCTGTTATGAGGCACTGATGTGTGAATGGCCTAAAATTAAAAAACTTCAAGAAACCTCATTTTATTTAGAGAGGTTAAAAAAACCTACAAACTCATGTTTGGCATATAGTTGGATTTTAAATTATAAATATTCTATCTGCTACGATGGATGAAGACTGCAAGTTCCTGAGTGCAGGAGCTACATCTTTGGTGAGGGGTGTCCAGGGTTCAGAACTCCTTGGCTGCTCGCTGAAAAAAAATGCCGCTATTCTATATATAATTTCGTGTAATCATTTGTGTTTCATTCCTTCTATCAGAAGAGCTGGTTGGTTGCTAAAAATATACTTGCAAGAAGCTCAGCTGTGAATCAGGTAGGAATATTTATCTTTCCCCCTGACAGAGGAAAACAAACCCAAATGGCAGTATCTGGTGAAGCTTTCTCTTTTCAGAAGGTGTTTACATAGGCCTTCATGCTGTCAAAAAGCAGGATGAACAATAAGCCCCTTGGGAGGGTAAGGACAACAGAGAAAATGAAGTGAAAGCCTTGGTGCTTGCCATTGCATCCCACAGGAAATTCTCAACAACCCTTTTAAAGTAATTTTAACAAAATTCAGTCCAATTCAGTGCAATTACTGTCAGGATGTCAAAGAAAAGAATTTAATAATGTATTGGTAGCTAAGATAGCTTTCTGTATTCCCCCTTTTTCTGTCTTTATGGCAGCATGTTCATACCTTCCACTGCCATTTTGTAATTAAAAGCAGATCAGGAGTTTGAAAGACACACACGAAAAAAAAAACCTGAGTTTTTGAGCGGAGTTTATATATTTTTCCATGGTCTCCTTCCCTAGCAGAGTAAGGTGGTGCCATATGATCCAGTTGCTCAGGGTGCTACAGGATTCCTGCCTTGGTACCTGCTACTTTGACGTGTTGGCTTTGATAACTTCCATCCTATTAATTTTAAGTGCCAGTACTCTGGCTGCTGATGCAATATTTATGACAGATCCTGCACTACAGAACAAAGTCTCCTTTTGAAGTGCAAAGCTGGTTTGTCTTTCTATTTTATGTCAGATTTCAAAATTACCTTTGGGCATTCTCTCTTGGAGTACTCTGCTGTAAACAAACTAAACATTGTTTTAGTGAAGACAATAGACTGAGTTCCTCTTTTTACAGAGGCAAATACATTGAATTCAGTGACATTGTGACTGATGATAGGAGAATCAGGCTCAGTAAATAATATTTTGATAACAAAGCCTTTGAAATGTATATTGACGTGATGATGAACCCAAATCTCTGCAACCCTTCCAGCTCACCTCTGGCTCTTGCATGGGGCTAGACAGTGGGCTTGCGGGTTGGTAGTTAAGGAGTGATTTTTTGTGGTGCTGTTCTGATTAAAAACAAGATGCAGGAGACAGCAGCCAACCACTGCTGCTTTGCAGCTGCTAGCTGATAGAACCTTCCTTCTCATCCCTCCTCCCCCAGACAAGAAATGAAGTGTGAAGTGCAAAAACTTCAGTTTTGCTGTCTGATGCCTGCAATGGCACTGAATAAGCTGCTTTTCTAAAGCACGCTGAGCTGACAGCTGAAGCCTGGGGTAGCTCACTCAGTGAAGCAGGCTCATGTTGTTTGGTGGAGTCACTGGCTGGAGTTGGGGTTTCCAAAGTGGTCTGTGAAGCTCTAAGCAAAGCCAGAGAAAAATCAGCCCCGTCAACAGGAGAACAAACTCCCAAACAAACCACCCCATGAAGCAAGCATATTTTCAAATACGGGGAGCAATGGCTGTATGCTGCTAGCTTCACACGCTGACAAGGCATAAATATATGCTGATTCTCCGCATTGTGGTAACACAGCTTGATCTTTCTTGAGTGTCTTCAGTATTCATAGATTTGACTAATGTGTACCATAGTTAGACACTCTCAACGTCATGGAACTAAGCCCTCAGAAAAAGGTAAAAGTTTTCGTTCCTCTGGTTAATTAATTAATTATTAAATTAGTTAAATAAATACTTCAGTGGTATTTAAGCAATGAGGGTGCACTCTGGTATGTTGAAGTTTTTCAGCAATGAATGCCAAAAATTTGCTTAAGGAGAAAAAAAAAATAATCCTTTAGTCCCATTTTTTGAGGCGCCAAGACAGTAAGGAACAAGATCAGATTTACCTCAGGAGGGAAACTGAAGGTCTCCAGCAGCTACGTTTCCTCTCCCCACCTCAACCCCACGCAGCATGGCACATGCTGCTCGGTGCATAAGGGAGTGATTGTCCAGCCTTTCCAGTCGCAAAGAATACGCGTCCAGCTCCAGCAACCCGTCAAGGAGTGCAGGCCACATGCATAATTGTGAGGAACCTCGAGTCTGCAGGGACCGGCATGTGTACCTGGTGTTCAGTGCTTTGGGTCTTCACATTGACTTCAGCAAGGGTTTCAAGTGCTGTGTGTGTCGTAGCTGGTAACTCGCATTCTCTCTTGCAGTTTCCAGCTATTAAAAACATGCAAAAATCTCTACTGGCCAGGAATAAATAAGGTGGTATGTTTGCTTTTATTTGTTAAACCATTTGTGGTATAGCGCATGAAATTCAGGGTTCCCTAACACTTTGGGGTCCAATGATGCTCTTTCTCCATTGCAATGAATTAATGTAAACATTCAAACAAAGCAGCAACTCAGATGAGCTCTCTCTTGTAGAAAATAATTTTTAAGTTTGGAATGGGACAGAACTGACATAGTAAAGCATTTAGGAACTTTGGGGAAATCGGTCCTGTCTCTCTGTAGGGTGAGCTGATACATAATTGGATTGCACCACTGCACTTTTTGTTAAAAAGAGGGTAATTGGTGCATTGTTTAAAGTCTCTTAAAGTATTCACTGAATAACCCTTCTGTCCTGACGACACGTATCTTGTCCAGACACGCAGGCTGTAGTTGCACTTCTGCTGTCCTGGCCATGGGTACCTGCCATCTCTGTGCCCCGCTGCCAGCCTGCTGCAGGCGATCAATGCTGCCCGGGGGTCCTGCCCAGTGCCCGGCCAAGGGTCCACATCTGTGTAGCAGCCAGTTTCTCCAACTGTGGCTTAGTCTGGGGATTTTTGGTTTCATTTCATACAGCTTTTGTTTCACGTTTCGAAGGCTGGTTTGCATGGAATCTTCTCGTTAGGTTGTATCAAGGAGTAACAACCATGTTGTTACACCTTGGTGTAACAGCAAAAAAAAGTGCTTTCATACGGACATGGGTTGACAAAAATGTGGTGCATATGGGCTGTTAGATCAGTTACCACTTACCGGCAAACCTGCTGAGAATAGACATATGGGTAAACATCTTTAATTAACCAGGTCTGATTGCACTCTATACTGAGGCTATATTTAAATTTTTATTTTTTTCCACTGATAACTTTAACATGTCCTGTAATATTTACCCTTAGGGGTTTTTTTTAACCTTGAATCCTTTTAAATATCTTTTCTTGTGTTTATTTTTAGCCCTCCTGTCACTCATTTATTATTCTAATTGCCTGCATGTCTTTTCTCCTCAACTTACAGTTTTCATCTCTCCATTCCCTTGCCTTTATTTTTAAAGTCTTACCTCTTCTTAATGTTTAATATACTCAGAGCTTCCTAATGGTCTTTCTCCTTGCTTTGAGACATTGTACTGAGCATTGCAGTGTATGACCCAAAGCTCCATGTGCTTCTGTTGATTTCAGTTTAGTGGGGGTTTTTTTTGGTGGTGGTTTTTTTTTGTTTTTATTTTTTTTTGCTCTTTCCCATACTGGTTTTTTGGCAGCCTCTCCTGTTAAATTCCTGGCCTCGATATCTTTCTGGAGGCTAATTGCACTGTCTGTGAAAACCTCCACCTGCGAGCCATAAAGATGCGAGATGTGAAGAAATAAGCCCTTTTTTGGCAGTAGGGGGAAGCAGAAGTGGGTTGATCCAGAGTCATCTGGCAGGGCATGTTGTCCTTGTACCAAGCCACTTCTCAGCATTGGTGGATGCCCTACAAGGGAAGCTCCTTTTGAAGGACGCAGGGTGGTGGGTCTGCAGAGCTGTCACGACACGTGGAGTCTCCCACGGATGAGGAGGGGGATGCTGTGGATGCCAGCCGGGCTCATGGGGTGCACAGCCTGAAGCCGGTGCTTGCCCTCAGAGCAGGAGCAGGGCTGGAGAGCGGGCTCTTTGTAGGCTGGGTCTTGGTCAAAATACGGCCAAGTGTGGTTACATCTCTGCTGTGATATTTGAAATTAGCTGTCACTTCCAATGTGTCTGGTTTCCTCAAGTCAACACACTGGGTTATTGCCAGAGGAAGCCCAGTGTTTGGCTGGGTGCTCTAGGAAAGCCTGGATATCGCCCCTGAATACCTCAAATTTGCAAAATACTCTCCTTCGATAGATTTATATAGTGTTTCCCCTGTTTCTTTTTACACATGAAGGAAGGAAAATCTGCAAGAAATGCTCACTGGGGTGTAGAAACATCTGTTCAATTTGGAGAAGGTCCTTGTGGGTGTGTTGATGAAGCGAGTGGCATCCTACCTGCAAGTAGTCTTCTGCCTCAGGTTGATTTGAAACACAGCATGGGCATAAAATGAATTGGAGGGGAATGTTTAAGAAAGGCTTAGAGTTGGTCACAGCTATTTTTCTTTCTTTCCCAGATCCTTACTTGTGAAAGTGCTTTGTTTGGTTGGTTTGCTTGTCGTATTTTATTAAGCCTTACATCTTCATCTGTAATAGAGGCATCCTTCATTCCTCCTTTTGCCTTACAAAGGCAAAATACCATGGATGTCACTGACTTCCCATAATTATAGCTGATGGCTTTATTATCCAGTTTTTTCCGAAGCGTGCTGGGAGAAGCATCACTGCCCATCTGAGCTATTGATATCCTGGCATGCTAATTGTTAGAAATATTTTATGTCTGGATGGGGGAAACATTCTGGTGATAAAGACACAGCAAACTGCTAGAAGTCATGGACAAGTTGTGTAGCAACCTAAATTATATTTTCATGTTATACTTAATGCTTAGTCTGTACAGTTTGGGGCTTTGGGGTGTTTTTGTGTGTGGTGGTGGGTAATCTCTAGGGTATTTTTCTTAAGTAGAACATGATTTAGGAAAGCACAACCACATTCTTAAATGATGAAAGGGCACATGTGAAGTGAACAATGTACTGACATACATGTCAGAAGAAGGGTTGGTCGTCTTGTAGACGGAGACCACTTTCATTTTACCCTCTCTCCTGAAACTGGTCCGGGCTCTGATCTGTGCAGTGGCTCTGTGGGGTCAGGCAGGGTGGCACGGTGGAGAAAGCACTAATGTGGCACTCAGAAAAACTGTGTGGCTTCTTCTCTCACAGATTTGTTACTGGTCTTCTGGATGACATTGGGCAAGTCATTTCATTCCCTCAGCCTCAGTTTTCACCTCTAGCGTATGAGAATACCAGTGCTGACCACCTCTGTAGGGCATTTGGATGCCTGATCCCCAGGGAAGGGTGATTCTGGTCTCCTGTATAGTCAGTAGCAGAGGACAGATGTTTGACTCTTCAGACCTCTGCAGAAGAAGGTTTATTCTTCAGCTGCGGCCAGTGAAGAGCCTTTGGTTGTGAAGAGTAATGAGAAAGTGACCTCCAATTCCAAAAACATATATTTGAAATGTTTCCAGTGTATAAGATCTCTGCAAACTTTTAAGTACGTGAGAAATTTGAAGAACCTGATTAATTACAGGATGTACTGACAAGTGTTTATAAAGTCATTTTGTGCCTGAAGAATAGGTGTGAAACTGTCTATGAAAGCACTGGTAATTTTGGAGAGGAGAATGCATGGGGCTTTCTGCTTTGGATGTGGAACTGTGTGTGCCACTTTCTTTATACACGTTATTATATATGAATCTTGTAAATACACTGATGAGAGTGATGGGAAGCTGCTTCATTATTTTGGAGGCTCACTCAAAATATTTTATTTCTTTCAGAGACTTGAAGATAGAAAATCTGTTGCTAGATGAAGACAACAATATCAAGCTTATTGGTATGAAATGAGTTTGACAATTCCAGTAATTAAAATTGGTAGTTTTATACAGAGAGTTTTTGAGACTTCATAATCCTCCATGTGACATGCTAGCATTGCTGCAGAGAGGAGCTGAGAGAGTATAGATAGCAATCAAGCTGTTCCTGACAGCATCTTGTGAAAAAAGTGTTCCGAATAATTCAGCTTTAACTGGGTATGGGCATAATCCTTCATCTTTTAACCAACAGCTTTCATATTCAAATTGGGAACTTTTTAAAGAATTAAAGAATTGACACCACAGAAGTAATTTATTTTATTATCTTGATAACTTTGTATTTACTAAGGGTTGGATTCTGCCCCCGTATGCATATGCTTACGCTGAAGTCAGTGGGAATTACACACATTTTTAGCAGCTGGCAAAATTTGCTCCTATATTTATATTCGTTAAATTTGCTTCCAGCACCCTATACCAAATTGGTTTAGAGGGATGTTAAAAAATAAAAAAGATCAGCGCTGGAGTCCTGATTGTATCTGGGTATCAGTTGTACCGAGCACTCGATTCATTCAAGTTGTACAGACATTGTAGATTAATCATTGGTGGGTATAGTCTCTCACTGCCTTTGCATAACTCCCATTAATGTTAATGTGGGCATTGAAAAGAAAACATGCCCTTCATAAAAAAAACCCCACACATCTGTTTATATTTATCTCCATGCCTACACTTTTGCCAACAGCAGTGTCTGTGGTTGCAGACTTAAAAACTCGACTGACTTTCTTTCTTCAAAAGGTTTCATCATCAGAAAAGTGATGAAAAACACAACATTCAGGTCAAATGGACACTCACCATAATGTATAAAGCACATATGTCTCCAGACAAACAAGAGGATGGTTAATGACATCTGAAATACTCAAAATTTACTTAGGGAGTTCAGTCTTTGGAAATACTACCACAACTTTTAGTCATTACTCTGTAGCAAATCAGCCGACTCTGGGAAAGTAATAGCAAAAGAGAACTCTGCATTACCTCAGCTACGGGTCAAGAGGATACTGATACGTTACCATGAATCATTCATCAGCAATGATGGATACCACCCATTATCTTGATTTAGCAGATAAGTGAGACCAGATGGTTTGCAACAGTGCTATATGAACATGTGATAGATCTAAAGAATTTCTATAACTTCCCTGTTATTGGGTGTTTGATTACACAACAGTATGTGAACTTGACATCCAAACCCAGACCTAATCAGATGATACATGTACAATTAAAACTCACATGCCAAAAACCGACTTCAGAACTGTTACTGCAGTTTCATTTGCTTCAGTTGCATACAAAGGTCTCCCCACAGTGGGTGGTGTGGGAAGAATAGAGAAAAGAGACAGTTCGATCTTCCATAGCTTCGCTAGCATTGAAATAAATTGTCCTCAGGTCTGCAGCCTGATGTTTTAAGCAAAGCAGATTGTACACAGTATGTATTTTAAAGCAAAGCAATTAAATCCCACCGTCCAGAAAAATAAAGGTTGTTTTATTAGTAATAATTTCACTGTAAGTAAAAACAGATTTAATATCACAGTCAGCTCATGCCGTATCTCACTAGCAACGCTGGTGATCTCTGGTGGTTCACCCTGAAGAAGCAGTGCCTCTGTCCTTCGTGTTCTGTCTGCTGTGCTTGCGGGGAAAGCTGGAGCGGGGGCTGCCAAAATCGGCCTCGGGTCCTTGGGCAACCTCTCCTCACCAACACCTCTTTTCCAGGTGGTAGCAGAAGCAGAACTTGAGCTGCTGTGCAGCTTTCCATTGCCACCAGGGTTTCCTAGGACAAGGAAAATTTTCCAGCAACCGTCAGTGGCTGGTGGAATAGACCAGATAAATTATGGACCAGAGAATTTACTCCTCTTCCTCTTCCCTGCCTGTTCCCTCACTCAGCTCATTCAGCTCTTAGTACAATATTTTATGTAGTGTGTCTTTCTAGAAACATGATGCATCAGTTGTATCATCACATAGTCCTGCCCAGGAAGGTTCTTCAGGAGTGAAGAACATGGTTTGAGGAATTATCTTTTCATGCTTGGGAGAAGAGATGTTTAAGCTACAAAACCAGCTCACATTAACTGCTTTGGGGTGGGAGCTTGGTCTCTGTGTCTTGTGCAGCAGCAAACACACTAGTACCTGAGAAATATGTTGCTCTTGTAATAACTGTGAAATGAAGAAAACCAACCATAAAGGAAGAAGAAAAGGTGAAATGAAGATTAAAAATGTACCAGCAAGTGACATTGAAAGTTCATGCATTTCAGTGAGAACTGAATCCCTTGAGTCCCTTTCTTCACCCAGGTGCTTAATGGCACCTTGCTTTTGTTATTCTTTTTAGCAACGTGACAAGGTTGTTTATAATATGTTCTTAGACAGTCTTATTAGAAGAATTCCCTTTGCTGTGTTAGGTGGACTTATTCCTAGCTGTGTGTTAAGTCTCAAGTCTAAGAACATCAGGACTGGAAAAGCTGGAAATAATTCACTCCTCTTCATCTACCAGCCCATGGTGGTAGGTGTCTGAGAAAGATGCTTTGAAAAGCCACGCAAAGGCCATGCGAAGTCCTTGTCATCCTGCTTAAGGACCTGTGGCACCAAAAGGACCCTGCCAATGTGCAGCTCTGCTGAGCTCTGTGGAGTTCTGCTGGTCAACCTTGCCCACAAGCTCAGTGCTAAGGCTTCTATTATTTAATAACTCTTTCCCTATTCCAACTGCCACAGCTTCAGAGATAGCCGTATATCCATAGCTTGATGCTGATTTTCTGGAGGCGTTAAAAGAGTAGTAGTGTAATGCAAGACTTCGATAGTACAAACAGTGGGGGTGGTGGAGTTTCCATGTCATAATATTTACATTGGAAAACCAAGTGTGGCCTTTGATCTGAATTCTGTAATTAGCTCGGCTTATTGAAAGGAAGCCTAAGACAGAGGCAGGAATGGCAGTGAAATTCTCAGTGCTGGTGGTAATACCATTCTTATAAAGATCAGCAGTGCATCCTTGATAAAAATCACACTGCAATCATGATGTGTTGCCACAGTGTTATCAACAATATTCTGATTTCTTTTGTGAAAAAATCCCTGTCCCCAATATGCATGTGTTTGTGCGCATTCTGCATTTCAACAGGCACTAGAAAAAAAAAAGCAGAGTACACCAGCCTAGATTAAATGCATGAGCTGAAAAAAGTGAATAAGATGTTGGTAGTTTAAGCAAATAAAATAATGAAAACTTCTACTAAAGTATGCCTTCATTGACAATGATAAAAGGATGCAAATTTACACCGTCCCAGAATATAGCCCTTATATACTTTGTTTGTAAAGCATTATATTACAGTCAAGTAATTTTGAGGTGGTATGACACAGTCAGGTAAAGACCCTGAATAATACCGTGTAGAGATATTATTTCTAGGAGTTTTAAAAAGTATTTTACAGTTGACATAACCCATCTCAGGCCATAGCTAATAAATACATTAATTAAGTAAACAGATCCTCTGAAGTGTTTGTATGAGCCCCACGGATAACACATATCTAACAGTGATGATTAAGCAGTGTCCAGAGACAATTGTTTTCCGTCGGAGTCAGGGAAATTCTCTTGATCCTTCCTTCCATTTTGACAATATTCTCCAGCAAAACCCCTTTCAGCCTCTTTGGATGTTTGAAAACAGTGATTCTTGTCTCTCTTGTGCTTTTCTCGCTCTCAGAGATGCAGCCAGTCGAGTGGAAAGCCCTGCGCAGTCATTTGGGCCCTCCAGCTCACATAGTCATCTTTATAATTGCATATTTTTTAAGCATTATTTTTTTTGCCTGCTTTTGTAAGGGAACAAGGCTTTTGTGACTGCCCTGTCAGGGCACATCTGATACCTTGAGAAACTCCTGTCTGATTTCAGCCAAATTTAACATGAGGTAAAAGCTAAAGGACAGGCCATTATTTCAAGTCTTATGCAAATAAGTAGGCAGATAAGGGAGAGAGACCCAAATTAATGTCTCTGTGGAGACAGAGTATTGCATGGGCTCAACGGTTGCCAGCTGTATTTGGCCTGCAAGATATGATGCTTTTAGCCCATCCAGGCAGGTGGGTAGCACACCCAGAAATACGCTGTTTTACGAGACACATGGATGCAAGACAAGTCTACAGGAAGAGGATGCAGCAGTCTGCTTCTCCTGACTGCCTCATTTTTGTATGACAGTTTTCGTTTTAAACACACAAGCATTCTGGGAATTTTTAAGACGACTGGATCAAGAAAAAGCAAGGAACAAAAGAGATGTCAGTGTTCTTAATAGCAGCATTTTTGTTGTTGCAGCTGTCATCAATAACAAGTTATTAATAAATGCAAACATCTTCGGTTGTGACCTCCCTAGATCTGCTACTCCTGGTTGTGTTGCCCTGCAGCTAAGGCCGTTCTCCAGCCTGTCATCTTTGCCCTTGTCATCCTCCTCCTTGCAAGCTTGTCTCACTTCTTCCCCTTATCACATCAAGTTGTTTGACTTCACTTTCAAGACCCTTTGCAACCTCTCCTCACCTTCTGTGTCAGCTGTGGTTTCATAATTGCTTTCTCCCAAGCCAAGTGTGGGCTACCACTAGACAGGGTGGGCTTGCGCTCCTCGGGCTGCACGTTGCCCCCAGCTGCTTCTGATGCGACTCTGTCTGCCTTTCTTTCCTTGCTTAGTGGTTTAATTTTTGAGATCCTTCCCTAAACCCAGCTCAGCCTGCAGCCATACCAGCACTGGAGCAGATGGGGGAGATTTTGGGAACACCCGTCTCGGCGCCAGCCTGGTCTTGGGTTGGCTGACAGCACTTGGGAAACTGCAGCCTCCCTCAGTGCAGAGAGGCTGCCTCTTGTCTCCGATCAGCTCATGGTGCCAGCCTTTGCCAGTCCGTTGTTGTTATTGCCAGCAAAAGAGTGTCAGATACACCCAAGGGGCCAGAAATACAATAATTCAAGGCAGAAGTCGGGGAGGGGGGAGCCAAATCAGCACATTCCCCTTCTTGCCTCAAGACCTCCCTGTGTTATTTCAGAGCTGAAATGCTGACTCTGCAACCCTGTGCGTTTGTGCATCACCACAATAGTCCCAGAAAGCAACCCCCCCAGCCTTACATCTGATGGCTCATTTACACAATTTAGAGGAAAACGTTGAAGAAGTCCCACTTAAACTTGGCCTCTAAGTAACGTACTGCAGCAGTATGGAATCCACGACAGCCCAAGGTGGCATTCTGCCCCATGCACATCACGTAGTGCCGGGGACAAGCTCAAGTCTGGTTGTTGCCGTCCAGTTCCCAGTGAAATCTAGTTGCTTTGTGTGTGAAATTGATAATTGTGCATGCTCTAAGACTTTTTTATTGTTTGTGGAAATCTCTGGTTATTTAGCACCTCAGAGAAACAAATTATATAAAATTTTTGCACGTGGATGTTTTTTTCTTAGGCAGTTCATTGCTTAGCTTTTGGGAAAAATGTGGGGATTTTTCCTGGTGTTCTAGCTTGGTTTTTCTGTATCTGTCTCTTTCATAACTCTGTCTCTGTGCCTTTCACAGACTTTGGATTGAGCAACTGTGCAGGCATCTTGGGTTATTCTGATCCATTCAGCACCCAGTGTGGGAGCCCAGCATATGCAGCCCCTGAACTTCTGGCAAGGAAAAAATACGGGCCCAAAATAGACGTTTGGTCCATGTGAGTTACTTCTCTAGTTTATAATTGTTATTACTGTCATCGTTACCCATTGCTCAAATGAGAAATATTATTCATGTATTTGGCTACTCTGAGCAAGAAAATCTGTTTAATGAGCATGACTTTCTGAACTAAATTGCGCAGATATTTTGTTCTGAAATAGATCTTTTATGTACTTGTATATAGATTGCTAGAACATATAGCATAGAGAGATTGCTGTAAAGCACAGCTGTTGATCAGTGATGTTCAGCCATAGTAGAGGACATGGCTCTGGCACAAGAGGGCCAACAGCTTTTTTTGTTTTCCCCAAAGGATCCTCAAGCATTCACGTGGGCTCTGTGCACTATCCACAGTCAAGTCAGACAGGAAATGTGGTATCAAGTCAAGTCATCCCTTTGAAAGCACGGTCGTTAAAGGGGAAATAAAAATGGCCAGAAAACTTGTGAGCCTTTGTGAGCTTACTAGTGTTCAGGCAAAAGAATAGACAGAAGTCCCCGGTGCCAGAGGTAGAAGAAGCTACAAAGATGTTTTGAGGTCAATGAATTTGTTTGCAGTGCCGCTGTGGACTGTGCAACTCCCAGTACCCTCCTGTTGGCCATGGACATGGTGTCGGTTATCCTTGTCAGTCCCGGAGAGGAATTAGCTGAAATCAGTCAAATTTTAGCTTTTGCTTTAGTATCAATAGATTTTCCCTCACCAAGTGGGGATAATAACATTTGTATAAATTTCAGTGAAATAACAGAATTATTGGTAATTCCCAAGTTGAATTATTTGGAATGCTTGGAAAATGTGAAGTACTGTATAAGCACTACTACCTGCTAAGAAAGATTGGCCAGAGTTTATAGATTAGACTAGGACCTGGGTCAAATTTATCTCTCAGTTTGACCGGGTGGGTCCTCTGTTGCACTTCAAGGCTCTTTAGAACTTCCCCTGCTGAAGGCTAATTTGCAGTCTGTCCTGCAAGGACACCCACAGCTAAACCACCATATGGCTACTGAACTTCTCACTCCAGCAGTGGGCCATCCGTCCACATCAAGGGTGAGAGCACCAGCCCTGAAGATCACAGGCAAACAGAGCACAGTCATTCTTGTAAACCTTTTAAATTTCTCCAGTAATAATGTCCTGTTCTTTTTTTTTAATTTAAAAAAAAAAATATGGTTAACTCCTGCTCTTCCTCATAGCTGAAAAATGGTGTCTGTGATCACGGTTTGTGATAGCACACCGGTTTAGTTTCTTTCTGTTTACATATGTGTATTTAGCAGACTGGGGAAGCAAATGCCCAAAAGGGACGAATTCCACTCAAATTGAATTTAAAGCCCTTTTAAGAGGAAAAAGAACAAGAGTGTCCAACCCACTTTTCATCGCTAACTTTGATGGGCATAAACAAGCAGTAAGTTTTCCGGTCTGAAAAATGTAATTGTTTGCACCTGATCTTTGGGCTGCGCCAGAAGCTGTGGAGGTCACCTTTGGGCACTGAACCAGGACCTGCTATGTCCCTTTAGTGCGGGCAGTCGTTCCACATCCAGAGCAGCACCACAACATGGCCTCCAAAAGCAGCATGTTTATGCAGCCTGAGGAGAGACTTAATTGTGGCGTGGCATTTAGCCAAGGAGTTGCCTAAGAGCTGGGCTCGGTTCTGTGGCTTCCAGCTTATGTCCTACACATTGTGTGACCCTCCATGAGCAAACCTCTGGGAATTCTTGCCCAAATCATTGAGTACAACAGAAGAGAGAGCTCTTTTTTCGGTCTTTTTTAATAGCTGTCAGACATTAAAGATGAAGTACAGTCACTAAAACATAAGCTTAAGTTTTTCCTTGTTCCTGATCATTTTGGTTTCTTTTTCTCTATGTTTTCTTTTAGTGGGGTGAACATGTATGCAATGTTGACTGGAACATTACCTTTTACTGTGGAGCCATTCAGCTTGAGAGCTTTATACCAGAAAATGGTGGACAAAGAAATGAACCCTCTTCCCACCCAGCTCTCTACAGGTAATCAAGGAGGTGTGCTGGGACCTGTTCAGGTCCAGTTGGTCAGAACCATTGCGTTGAATTCTGGATTGTGAGTCATGCTTCCGACATGGCACGCTAATTGGGAAAAATACTCTTTTTTTCATTTTAGCCTCCAAAAGATCTGCAAGAGTTGCTGTAGTATAACTCCCTTTGCTTTGACTTCTGTATTTAAGCTGGAGAAGTGCCAGGTTGTGCAGAATATGAGGGAAGAACAAATCTGTGAAAATCTGTGAAATTGCTTTTGTAGAGTAGTTTGTCAGTTTTGCACGTTCAGAAGATTTTAGCGTAGGTTATGGTTTCATGAACACATTATTTTGGAACAACAAATTCCTGGGCATTATCATGACTAAAGTTGAGTGATAAGCTACCCTGAATGACCTCACATTTATTATGGAATAATGACTTGCACACAGAAAGTTATTTTGGGACAGTGGCCTGTGATGACCTGTGTGTTCACAAAACGCAAAATTGTTGATGTATTAGTATTAGAAATATTAATTCCTGCTTCAAAGCCATGTCACTAGGCAACAGAATAATTTTTCAGCTTATAGCAAGACCGTTGTCAGCATTTGGAACAAACTCTGTTTTGTAGTTGGTTTTTATTTTTGTATGCTAAATTTGTTGTTCAGGGAGAGCAGGGAGAGCTTCTGTTCTTCTATCTGGCGGCCTGTTTACAATTCAAAACAATTCAATAAAATTAAAAGATTGCAAATAGAAAAACAGAGCATATATTTTTACTCAGTACACTAAGGATGGCAACCATTGTCATGGGGGATAAGGGAAAGCCTTTGGAAGTTGTGTCACAGATGAATTCTCCAAGTACAGATTTACCTGCATATGGAAGAAATAGGTAGTTAAGGGTTTTCTCACACAGGCTATCTGTGGATCAAGGGGAGTGTGTTGTTCCTTGTTCACTCAGCATCTGTATGAAGTACAGTTTTCCTGCCAGCAGTTCATAATGCTGGCATGTTGTAAAGTGGTAGGTTTACAAGTGAGCTGGGATGCTGCAAGTCTTGCCGTCTATTTGATGCAATTAGTGTGTTTGGTATTTCCATTCTGGAGACTTTCCCATTAGGATTCAGCTGCACAAAATAGCTATTTTAATGTTCTAGCACACACACTAAAGCCCCAGTGAGTAAATTAAAAGAAAGATTGTACTGACTGCTTCGTGCTGTACTGATCTAGATGCCAAATCCTGCACCACTTGCAAAGTTACTCTTGAATTCAGGGACTTGCATGTCATAGTAAAAGTTTTCCAAGTTTGGCAAAAAATTTACCAAACATACCTCCCAGAGTGAGGCTTTTACCAGTAAAGAGCAGTTACATGATGGCTGTGTAGTGTCTTTGAACCAATGGACTGTTTCCCCAATCATTGTTTTCTTTCAGTCATCTTTAAGTGGGAGATTTCACTGACTTCATTGGGATAACACGTGTTAAAGGCTGAATCACCCACGAAAGGCCTGTAGAAGACCAGACCTTGTGTAGCAAAAAAGATAACATTACTTTTGACAGGTTTCATTGTACTGTTTCATTCATCCTACCATTTTATAATGGAGATTTTTGCAAATTTTCTTGCAGATGCGCCTCTGTAGCATTTGTAGGTCACTGACACAACGGCCTCCAGTGAAAATGTTATTTTGTTTATCCTGTGAAAACTATAGCAGCTTGAACTTTCAGAGATGATGGAAAATTAATGGAATAGGTTTAAATGCGTTAACCTTTACTCACTGTGAAAAAAGGTACGCATCAGTTCTTGATCTAAGTCAGCAGCCTTGCACATTCGCTGACATGGCAAACTGATTTAAGATGACATTTGTTCTTGCCACGATTAGGCTTTGGGTCAGTAGGTAGAAACTCTGCTCCTCTGCCCTGCCAATTGTGTTTGTTAACTTCTTACATTTATGGATCTTTTTCTTTAATTGGGTTTTCTTTTTCTGTAAATTCACATATAGAGTAGAGATTTTTTGCAGGGGTCTGTTTTGCTTGTTCAGTAGGTTGTCTTTCAATATTTAATTTCACAGTTACTGAACACACGCAGTCCCATCATAAAAGTAGCCAGTCTTATCACTAAGCAAGAGTATATTTTATTTGTATTAGTTAAAATGTTGGGTGACTGTGAGCGCCCAAAGCAACTGTGTAGCAACAGGGAAAATTTGGAGTTAGTGTTTCATTTTCCCATTTAGAAAACGGTTTTTCATTAAGCTTCTTAAAAAACACAGCTATCTGATTATTGATTTTAGGTGAGCAGAGTTCAGTTGTTCAGGAAGTTGGTACTCACCGTGCACACATTTCCTTTTTTATCCTCAATTTACTGCTTCTGTGTGTTTCTGGTCTTCCTTCTGGAGCAGAGAAATGAAGTAGAGACAACAAGAATAGCCATCATCTATCTGTGCCTGTAGTTTGAAGGAAGGATTTCATTAGGTGGACCTCGCTCATGGCTTGTGAAGTGACCTCATTGCGTTTTCTCCAGCTGGTTTTGTAAGCAACACCTGTATACCTAATTCTAACCAGGCACACCCTCACAGTGAGAGCAAGACACTAAGTTGGTTTCATTCATGACAAGGAACATGAAGACAGTAGAGGTTTTGTAATCCCCACTGAAGTGCTCTCCGTTTCTGGTCGTCACTGAGCTCAGTATGCTCAAGGAAGTTAGAAGAGAAATGACATTTCTCATGAAGCTGATCTCTCATTCATCAAAAGAGCAAAGTTTGCCTCAAAATTACACCATGGGCACAAAATTCCACCGAGTGCATGTCACCAGCTAATCAGATTAGTACTGTCCTTGAGCTCATCGTAAACGAGGCCTCACATAATGAGGCTCTGGCAGGGTGGTGGTTCACGGTGCCCTTTGTTTGCCAGCCTACTTGGTGCAGCAGGAAAAACGACATCAGGCGCAGTGGGACCAAAAATCGATTGGGAAGCCTCGTGTTTGCTTCCTGGGGGATTAATTTTTCTGTCCCACAGCCATGGGGCTAACTGGAAAAGGCTTCTCTCCTCCCCATATCATGTGACAGCTAAAATCGGCCAAGGTGCTGTTACTCAACTCCTCCACGTCACCCAGGTCTGGCTGGACAGGGAGCCTGCCGAGGGGGGATCTTCTCTCCAGAAGTAGTTTCTCCCAGTCTGCATCCATTGAGTTTTGTGGTGCTTCACAAGCCTCATTTAATTAGCTTGCCTTTTGCCCAGAGGCTAAAAAAAAAAAGATTTTTTTAAGGAGATGTTAGGTGATCTGGGGACCAAGGGTGGTGGTGATGGGGGCGGTGTTGGTTTGGGAAAGGGTTATTTACTTTGCTCTGAACCCGTGGGATGCATGTGGTTTCTGAGATAGGGGAAGTACTGGAGAGAGAGGAAATCCAATGGAAGAACAAGGGGTTTGTTGTTTGCTGTAACAGGGGGGTCTGCGCCTGAGAGACGTGATGGGGGGGCACTCGGGGCATGCCGAGAGCAGTCATAGCATCAGCTTCCAGCAGGTTTATGAACTTGAATGTGGGCTTTTCCTGCTGTTGCCACAATATTGCTGTCATAGGAAAAAAAACAAAACATTGGGAAAGACTTAAAGTATCTCACATAAATCAGTGATTTGTGAAGACAGAACTTAGAAAAAACTCTGTTGATGCCTAGCTGAACCAGTAAATACATAATCATAATTCTCTCTCTTCCACATATAAACTTCTTGATGGTAGGCCTGCGTTGAAACAGATAGCCTCTCAGGGCCCTCTCCAGCTGATACTTGATTTTTGCAGGATGTTGAACACTGAGGTTACTCAAGCTGTTAGAAGTTGGCACCAATCAGCTCTAACCCTGATTTATTTGAGCAGAAACCCTCCCTTGCTTGTCCACTGCCCTGCCCTGGCGTGTCAGCCCAGCCGTCCCGTCCCATGCTGCTGGTGGGGGGTGGTGCGGGTGGGCTCGGGGAAATAAAAATGCTCGTGGGAACAGCCAGACAAACACGAAGGAGGTCAGCAATCTCATAGAGGAGAATCTGTGAAGGACAGCAGCACTGTGCCTAGGTAAACATTTGTGCCCTTTTCAGATGAGGACATCATGGCCTCACGGACAGGCATATTATTCTCCTTAAGCTGGATGTGGGAATGGGAATTCATGAGGGTTTTGGTGTATTGCTGGTGGAGAGGACACGTCGTGGCTTCTCTGCTTCAGAATAGGGGACGATGTGGTGCCGAGTGAGCGTGCTGTGGTGGTGAGACCAAACGCCTCAAAGCCAAATGGGAGGACTGGCTCATAATTTTGCAGTTTTCTAGCGTTGAGGCGTTAGCAGGTCCAGTGTGATCTGCTTTGTAACACAAGCCTTTAAGGGGTTTGGTTTGCCTGCGCTGAGCTGAAGTAGCTGCATTGTCAAGGCTGTGCTGCAGCTTACCAGAAGACGACACCTCCCAGAGGACACCATCCTGTGCTGCCCCTGCCCAGGGCATCTGCGCTAGTAAGAAGATGAGTAGACACGACACACTCAGGAGAGCGTAGGAGGGGAACCACAGCTCTGCTGTGGGAGAAGGTAGAAAGCCCCCAGGGTCCTGTCCATCGGACCTGGAGAAAGCTATGCTGCAGCCATCACCTCTGCCTCTTGCTTGCCGTTGATTTCATTTGGGACTCATTTGGAATCTCACTTGACTGTATCTCTACAAAATCATTCTGGTCTTGGTTTTCCCAGAATTCAGTTTCTTTATCTTTCACGCAGGGAATTGTAGAGGACATAGTTACTCTTTACTATCTTGTAGCTGATAAACTGAATCTAGCCTTGATAATTTGAGGAATAAAGACCAAACCTAGTTAAAACAGTTTATTTTCAGCTCAGATATGCACTTCTTGTGAGTCTTTATGCAAATCACTTGATTTCATTGCTCCTAACCATATAAGAAGCACATGACTTAAAAATATCAGAAAAGTACTTTTGAGGGTTTTTGCAAGAAAATCCCAAGGGATGGTTGAATGTCACTGAAAGTTGCAGGTTCGGTATCTGAAAACAGAACAAAGCCCATTAATTTTACTGTACTCTTTTAATTTGGCTAAAACCTCCTGCAACTGATTGTAGCTTGGATGGAAGCCAGGAGATAATTTGTCCTTATAATGTCAAAGGGAGCCCAATTCTCCATGTCTTCCCTCCCAGCTCTGCATCCCTCCGCTCCACTCACCACCAGTCCATCTCTTTCTGCTTTAAATACAGATTGAGTGATGTGCCTCCGACCTGATTCCAGCCTCTTGTCCTCATACGAAAATTAAGTTTTGGCTAACCTGCTCGGAAACTTCAGACAAGCTCTGAAACAAAAGGCACTTTTTCTCCTCTCCTTTATGACTCTATAAATCATTGTTTATTTTACTTACTAATCCCTTATCTGGTTTTCCTTTTTGTCAAGGACATTAGAGCATACCATAAGGCAAACGTTCCTTTTTAGTATACTCTGGTCATGCTACACACCTGTAGTAACTCAACTACCGTGTTAAGTTATAAAGCATATGACATAGCTGTTGTTTTTCTTGATTTCTTCACAGCGGCCATAAACTTTCTACGATCTCTGCTAGAGCCTGATCCTGCAAAGAGACCAAACATCCAGCAGGCGCTTGCAAATCGATGGCTTAATGAGAATTACCCTGGGAGAGCACCACCTACTGTCACATATCCAAACAGGTACTGTGCAGAAGAGCGGAGAAAGCCTGCCAGGGTGTATATACATTAAAACGTAAAAGACCCTGGCGTTGCAGTTTCATTCCTTGTGTGACAGCATCCCACTGCATTTTCTGGGATTGCTTTAGTGACTCCATCCTAAAAGTTGTTAGGATTGGCCGTTGCATATGTGTTGCTTGAAATGGTCAAAAACAATACCTTAAATTAGAAGCTGGCATATGATACATTAATTGCAGGGTGGTCTGGGGTGCAGATCATATGATTAATTGTCTCCCACAGCATCCTCCTGGACAAACTGGCTGCCCGGGGCTTAAATGTGTGGACTCTTAAATGGGTTAAAAACTGGCTGGATGGCCGAGCCCAGAGAGTGGTGGTGAATGGGGCAAAGTCCAGCTGGCGGCCGGTCACTAGCGGTGTTCCCCAGGGCTCAGTTCTGGGGCCGGTGCTGTTCAATATCTTTATAGATGATCTAGACATAGGGATTGAGTGCACCCTCAGTAAGTTTGCAGATGACACCAAGCTGGGTGGCAGCGTTGATCTGCTGGAGGGTAGGAAGGCCCTTCAGAGGGATTTGGACAGGTTGGGTAGATGGGCCGAGACCAACGGCATGAGGTTCAACAAGAACAAGTGCCGGGTCTTACACTTCAGCCACAACAACCCCATGCAACTCTACAGGCTGGGGGAAGAGTGGTTAGAAAGCGGCCCAGTGGAAAGAGACCTGGGGGTGCTGATCGACAGCCGGCTAAACATGAGCCAGCAGTGTGCCCAGGTGGCCAAGAAGGCCAATGGCATCCTGGCCTCTATTAGGAATAGTGTAGCCAGCCGGTCTAGGGAAGTGATCGTCCCTCTCGGCACTGGTGAGGCCGCATCTTGAGTACTGTGTTCAGTTCTGGGCCCCGCACTTCAAGAAAGATGCTGAGGTGTTGGAGTGAGTCCAGAGGAGGGCGACCAAGCTGGTGAAGGGTCTGGAGGATATGACCTATGAGGAACAGCTGAGGGAGCTGGGGTTGTTTAGCCTGGAGAAGAGGAGGCTCCGAGGTGACCTTACTGCAGTCTACAACTACCTGAAGGGAGGTTGTAGTGAAGAGGGAGTTGGCCTCTTCTCCTGGGCAGCTAGTGATAGGACAAGAGGGCACAGCCTCAAGCTTCACCAGGGGAGGTTCAGGTTGGACATCAGGAAGAATTTCTTTTCAGAAAGGGTTATTAGACATTGGAATGGGCTGCCCAGGGAGGTGGTGGAGTCACCATCTCTGGATGTGTTTAAGAAAAGACTGGACATGGCACTTAGTGCCATGGTCTAGTTGACAGGGTGGTGTCAGGGCAACGGTTGGACTCGATGATCCCTGAGGTCTCTTCCAACCTGGTTGATTCTGTGGCTCCAGACCTTGGAATGGATATGAGTGACAGGTAGTTCATCAGTTCTGATCTTCTCCTTGTTCATCAGTAAAAGCCAAGCTACTTTTCCAGTAGAGGCTATGGCTGCTTGTGATACATATGTGAGGTTCTGTGGATTAGGTAAATATGCAAACCCCTGGTGAGAAAGGTCAGAGTTAAATGATCTTGCTTTGTTGGTTGTTGATCTTCAATACCTGTGCAATGCTGAATGCATGACTAAATGCAAAGAAAGAACAACTCTCATGGCCCGTCAAACATCCATCTAGGGAAAGAGAAAAAGAAAGAAAGGTACTTGTGGTCCACTTTGATTAGAAATAATCTTGCTTGACTTTAAACATCTGCAGTGTAGAGTCGACACATGAGCCAGCCAGCCTGGGCTCTCGTTACAATCAATGGAGAGAAATAAGGGCACTTTTTACAGAATGATTTATCTGACTTCTTTTTGATTCAGCAGTAGGATGATTTTGCGCCCAGAAGATCTGAGTTCCTCTCCAGTGACTGTAAATGGAGCTTCAGGAAACTCACTTGGAAAAATATGTCTATATTTGATCAGATAAAACCTCCTTCCTGTATCAAAGCCCTCCAGCTGTGTCTCGTACACAGTCTAGTACCTGCAGAGTTACTGTCGGAGTTACTAGCTTGCAGGCCAGGATCCTAAGTAACGCTGAGGAAAAGACAGCAACTTAAAGCCTAATTTTGGTGCTTAAAATTTGATAGTGCCCCAAAATTTCTGTCCTAACTTGCTAAGAGGAAAGACCCTAAGTTGAAGATCCTAACTTACCCCCTAACAGTTTATTCAGTTGTAGCGTATATACCAGATGTAGCGTATGCCTAGGGGTGTAACAACTTACTTTGTCTGAACGTCTGAACCACTGTCCTCCACCCAAAATGATTTGTGTTCACCAACCAGGCCATCTCTTTGTGTCAGTGCCCTGAATGACTCGATCCCATAGGCATGGGGTCCTATGCATACAACCAGCCTTCAGCATTCAGCCCAGGTCACAGCTTTGCTGGTAAGAGTGCCTCGCACCCATTTTCCCCTCTGCTCCACCACTAGCCAGATGAACAGGGTATGTTTCAGAGCCATGGGTCCAACCCTTGTGGAGCTGAGAGGCACCTGCAGCTCCCCTTGTACTGCTGAAGCAGGTGACGAGTGCTTGATCATGCTGAGACCTGGGCACAGGAAATCAGTTTGAGCCCTGAATCTCAGGACAGCCTTTAGGAGTTTTTGGAGACCTTTCCCTTTAACGTTGCTGTTGGCTGGCTTACGGGTCACAGCCCACACGCTCCAGGCTCCTACCTGAGTCACCTCCCTTATCCCTCTGCATTGACAGGGAATGGGGGGTGCCCTAATTTAGCAGCAAGCATCTCCCTTCCAGAGGTAGGGTCTTAACTTTCAAGTACTGCATCATGGAGAATCACTGTGACTATGCCTTTCTTTGACTTGAGGAGAATAACAGATCTCCCACTCTCAAAATATGGTTGAGTAGATGTTAAGCAGCATGGATGCCTGGAGGCATCATTCGAGCCATCCACTGAAATGAGGAGGGCAAATGTGAGGCTAGATGTGTGCAATCCCTAGACTTACATGGACAGAACATAAAGATAGCCCCTACAAACAACTGTTTCTCAAGGAATAAGAATGAGAACAGGCAGGCATATTATCTCGACATTACTGCCCCAAATTTAAGGGCAGTTAAGTTAATTTGGGTAGTATGCTGTCTGACAAAAGGAAATCTGAGTTTATGTGGTGCATTGGACTGTACTGAAGTATGGTACATATGTACATTGTATGGTAAAGAAAGGGAAAACAAGTGTAAACTGAATGAGTCATTAAGCTAATAAAATCACTGTCATAATGAGTCTAATCAATCTACTAAACGTGGCATCTGTTAAGTGAATGTAAGTGTAACTGTGAGCTGTATGGGTAATTTTAATTATCTTGCTGCGTGCGTCTGCTTTGTAGAAAAGAGGGAAAAAGACAAAAATAGAGTTTGAATGGGCTTTCACAATTCTTTTGCATTTGTAGGTACATTTTCATGCCTCTATTTTTGACTTCTTACCTTGCAGTTTTCAGGCTTTAGTCAGGTTGTGGTGGAAATGTCCCTTCTAGAGTCGGCTCATTGGTGCAGTTAGGTAGGTGACTTACAGAAGAGGCTGGCACAGAATAGCTGTGCAATGCTCTTTATTTATGGTGTGCCCATTAATCATTCCCCCCTAAAGGCAAGCGAATCAAATGGAAGAACAGAAGAAAATGCAGTGCTGAACTACAGAGAGGGCATATGTTTGCTCATGTGTATATGTGTATATGATCATGATAATAATCCTTTCCTATTATAAGCACTTTTAAAGGGAACATCAATGTGGAATGCTGTGCTTTGCTATTGAAAAAAATCAGTTACTTCTTTTCTTTATTTCTCATTGCACTGCATTTCTCATCATTTGGTCTGAAAATGAGAGAAAAGTAGATGCTCCTTCTATCCGAACCCACATTTTGTGTGAAGCTGTAAAGGATAAAAGCTGTACAGATTCTTTCTTTCACTTCATTTTTTGGATAGTATTTCTTTAGTTTAATTAGTTGATGCCCCAAGCTTGGCCTACCTAGAATTTGTCATACTGGAGCCTAATAGGGAGCATACTGTTCCAGAGCACTGGAACGGGCTGCCCAGGGAGGCTGTGGAGTCTCCTTCTCTGGAGATATTCAAAACCCGCCTGGATGCGACTCTGTGCAACGTGCTTTAGGGGAACCTGCTTTGGCAGAGGGTTGGACTAGATGATCTCCAGAGGTCCCTTCCAACCCCAGCCATTCTGTGAATCTGTGATTCTACAAAGTTTGTAATATTTAAAGACATGGCTAGACTCCTTTTGAGCTTGCCTCAAAGTACCACTAGAGTCAGCTTTGACAGAGTTTCTCCAAGTTTTTGTTAGCATGCAGATGTGGGTAAGATTTATCGAAATAGTTCTGAAAAATCCACTACTGAATTTGCAAGGAATCATTTCCTCTCTCAGTCATGCATTTTATAACACAAGCAAGAAGCTGTGTTATCTTCTTGCAGTGCTCTTCCACCACTTTGGGCATAACACCCGTTGTTCCCAAGACAAGAACTTGGTAGGAAAAGGGAGAGTGTGGAGGTAAGGCGGAAGAACCGCAGAAACTGCATTTTCAGGAGAATACTCTCCCAGGCTTTTTATAAGCTTGCTTTTATTAAAGAAATTCCCCGAAGGCAAGCAAAAATTTCCCGTTTTGCTGAGCACTTCAAGTAGAAATTGCTTGAATTTCTTTGCTGTCCTGGATGCTTTAACGTGCAATGGCCAAGATAAGTTTTGCTTTTGAACTTAAAAAAACCCCAACCCCAAGCATTCCTTAGCTGCAGAACGAATGTTAATAAGCATACCAAATAAAGGAAAAGAGTTATCAGAGATTTTCCAGACTGTATTTTATGTCTTGTCTAGGTCCTCTACGTCAGACCCAGACTGCTGTCCAGGCATTCCTCGCATCAGAGGTTCACAGGACAGGGGGACAGCAGGACAGGAGTAGGAAAGGTGGAGAATGGTCCTTTTGAAGGGGGAAAGCAGGTTGTAAAAAAGCCCACAACCTAAGCTGCCCTAAGTTGCCTTAGCAAGATACTAGGCTTGGTATTAGGAGCAAGGAACATCTTTTAGAAACCAAATGAAACCCAGCATTTCTTTGGAGATGGATGGGAGTTGACAGGTACATCTGGGAAGCTGGCCAGTGCATTTAGAGGCCTAAATAGGAGCAGAGTTCTTTGGAAAATCTGGTTTTAACTTAGACTGAGAAGATGCTTTGCCATTTCCGCAAGGCTGCTGTACTCCATTTCTCGACTTGGCTGAATCTGTTACAGACTTTATAGAAGAGCACAAACATAAACATGTCTTGTACTTGTGCTTTTAACTGACATGAATATAAGCAGCAGTTTTAACATTTGGAGAGCTGCTGTAATAACCCTCCCTGTACATCCTCTTTCTCCAGCGTGAAATTCCCTAGCTACTTAGTGCGTGAATATTGTATATCAGGTGAGGGGTGAAGCTGAATGCAGTGATGTTTGATTACAAGGAAAGGGTCATTTCAGAAAGCCAAATGTAGCTGCCTGAGTTGGATTTTACCTCTTTTCCTTCAAAACCAGATGGATGATCTTGACGATCTTCACTGGTCAGATGTAGGGGAACAAATAGTGGCGTCCTGAGCTTCACGGTGCCATTTTGCATCAGGGTAGGACATGGTGAGGAAAGTGCTGTTTGTTCAGCTCTCACAGCTTCCCGTGGTGACCAGGGTTCCCGAATAGTCTGCCCTTTTTGTGCCTGCTCGTGGGAGGAGAAAGCTAATCACTCCCATGTTATCGAGCCTTTCAGGCCTCTTCTTTGCTCTCTGCCACATCCTCTGTGGCTGGCACGGCTCTGTCACTGGGAGGATGGTACAAACAGTGTGTTCTGCCTCTTTCTCTGTGCAGGATTCACCTTGAGGACCTCAGCCAAAGCGTGCTGCTCCATATGACCGAGAAGCTCGGCTACAAGAACAGCGACGTCATCAACACTGTGCTCTCAAACAGGGCGAGTCACACACTTGCCATCTACTTTCTACTTAATAAGAAGCTGGAGCGCTACTTGGCAAGCCTTAGGGTGAGTACTGCTTGATGCCAGTTCTTTGGACAAGCAGGTGAGGAGGGTAAAAAAAGTGCTATAAGTTTCCCTGCTTGCTGGCATTTGATCTCAAGGCTTTACCCAAGGGGGTTTTTTTTGGCTAATTTTGTAGCAGTAACTATGAAGGTCAAGTATTTCTCACAAACTAATAACATTATTTCAGGTAAGAATTCCCCAGGTTGCAGAGATAATTGCTGATAGGCTTTATGTCTCACAAGTCCCTGTTTCCGTAGGAGATCACCTCCGACTAGGCAGTTACCCTATAGAATGCAAACTGTTGCCATGCAGAGCCCTACTTGTGACTTGTGGTGTCCGTATGTTGAGATAATTCTGCCGCTTGAAATATCAGTAACACAATGTAATTTGATTCAGGAAATCAAGAGGAAGCTTAAGAGCTATTAAGATTTTATTTTGTTTTTAAGTGAAAACTTTTAAGTGAAAGTTTTACATGAAAAATAACATGAATATGAAGTCTCCTAATCTCCCGCCGACCTTCCTGGCCCCTGAGTATGGGTTGGAGGTCAGAAACCCTCCTGACAGATTTGCACAGCAGCTTTCTCTGGGGCAGGAGTCTGCTGCCACACATCACCCTTCCTTTCACATCCAGGGAAGCTGAGCTCTCCAGCCACGTTTTGCATGGTACTTGCTCAAGTGCTGGGATGGGCACAGCGCACAAAGACAAGCTGCACGCACTCTTCCCTTGGCCTCTCCACATAGCTGCATGTGGGTCTGGTGAGGAGTCTTAACTAGTTGAGGGTCTGTAGGCTTCTATGTGACTGCACGGGCAGGAGGGTGGGTTGTATGGAGTTTTCTTCTTAATGTGTTTGCTTCTTAGAGAAATTATCCCCAACAGTCTTCCGATCTGACAGCAGCTGCTTAGTTTTTTTCTTTTCTCAGTTCTTTTAGCAAGCTTGTTTTAATGATGATGCCATCAATTATATTTAAAATGTAATGGACCAAAGGCATCATCTCTGTAAGCTGATGCACCTCCACTGAATGCCAAGAGTGGATACGCTCCATTAAGCAGTAATTGAATGTTAGTTTTCTCTAATTATCTTACATACTTTACTTTTCTGTGCTTCTCTCTCCACAGAAGTCTGAAGGCCAGGACAATATTTGCCACAAGAACCAACTCTACCAGATAGAAAAATACAAGGCAAATAAAGACTCCTATGAGGTAAAGCTCATTAAAGTTCATTAAGGTACTTTGAAAGCAGACTGAATTTGAGGATCCCTGGCAATTGGGATTAAGGTGATGGGTTTCTGGACCTGTGGAGAAAAAAAAAAAAGACCTGTGGTCTTGCCTGTGCAGGACAAATAATCGCCCAATTTATTTTCAAAGGAACAAATAGCAACCCCCTAAGGTGGAAGTGTAAAGGTGACTTTCAGCTTTTATGAAGAAAATAAAAGTTTTAGTTGCGCTATTTAGCAAAATAATACAAACTTCTTCAGGGGGCTCCGTAGTTTCATTCTGGGGTGCAAGTTGCTGGTGTTGTAAGAAGATCATAACTGTGTTGAGTCTCAAGGCCTTGGTGGTGTAGAGCAGAGAGCTGAGTGACAGCCAGGGTGACCTTCCCTGGTCATCTGGCATTCCTGGTGTCCTGGGCCAACCCTGGCCTGACTACCAGAAACGGTGAGACTGTATTAGCACAAAACTGCACGGGTTAGTATTTTTGCTTCTTAGCGGAAGTAATGCAGAACTAGCCCACTGCATCCTGAGGGACGTCCCTTGACCAGAGAAAAGATTTAACCAGGTTACCTTTTGCTCTGTCGGTCTCCAGTCTTTTGCCTGCAAACAGAGAAGGTAGTTTGTATTAAAAGAATACATATCAGATAATAGGAGTCTTCTCATGGCTGGATTTTAATTCCCTGGCTGATTCTTTACCAAGCACTAAAATTACAAGAGTCATATGAGCTGTGCAAGTCTTACCTACCAACACAAAGAGCAGTATTCCTGAAGAGTGTACCCATTTCAAAAGCTACTCTTCAGTGCCGGATTGATGATCTAATTGCAGGGGCAGATTTGTGTCATGGCTGGGTTTGTTTATTTTAAAGATGGCTTGCAAGGCAAGCTGAACTGCAAGCCAGATGGAAATATCAGGGCAAAGTACTTATCATTCTTTTCTTACATAAATCAAAAACCACCTTACTTCAAATGTACCAGCAGTGGGTAGACTCAATGAATATAATATTTCAAAATGCTCTTTGACAGTTTACTTCAAGCTGTTGCAGGGCAGCCTTCCCCTGGAAACACAGGCAGGTAGCTGGAGGTGAATGCCGCAGATGATGTCAGATGCCTGTGCACCTCTGCGTAACTGAGAGAGAAACGCGTGGTCTGGTTTGGTGGTGGTCCTGAAATCCCCACACCCCGACAGGGGAACTGGGGTTTGACTTCTGTAAGGATAACTGAAAACTAACAGTAGCGCCACTGCATGGCCCCAGTTTGGTTTGTAGGCATGCTTAGGGATAAATGCTCCCTCCAAAGCCTCTCCTAACTCCTAACTCGGAGTTAGTCCCCGTGGAGCTATTTAGAGGATGAGGGGGGTGTCATTTCTTTCTTGAAATAGTTACCTTGATGCAATCACAGTGCAGACACCGCAATAAGAAGACAGTATATTCTCTTTCTGCATGGGCATAGGTAAATATAAAGCATGTTTGTATTGCTTTAGCTGTATTTGCACAAGTAAATAAGTGTGTTATACTTACTGTGCCGGGGCAGCACACATGAGTGAATACAGACCTTGGGATGCTACTGCCATTTGTAACTATGGCAGACATCTCTCCTAAAATGCCTTCATGTGGATGGAAACACAGCCCTGGTAGTGTCTAGCTCGTGCCACTGGGATCAATGGGTGCCACTGGGACTCAGAGATGGGGATTTCCTAATCTTAGGCAGATTCATGATCTGTATATAGAGTCCCCTTCTCACCCTCCATTTCCAGAGGAGAACTGGGAAGCACTGGTCCCTAGGCAGACACTGCACAGAGAGTGTAGCTGTACGTTGCCATGGGAATAGCAGGGAGAGAGCTGGTCAGCTTCAGCTTCAGCAGCCAGTGGAATTTCTTCCACCTCAGTCCAGCAATGTGAAGTAAGGACTTTGCCTCGGGCGAGGGGCTGCTTGCCAGCAGCACCGCCTGTTGCTGGGGCAGGCACCAGGGCACGTGGGCAGTGGTCATGCCTGGCTCCTCTTCTCCATTAGGTTTCCAAACATGGGGTGGTGGGATCAGCGTGCCAGGGCTGAGGGTGCTGGGAGCTGCTGTGGGTGGTGAGTAGCCAGGCTTTTTGGCAGGCTGATTTCATTTTAGTGCTTGGGGCAGATGGACAGTGCAGGGAGGAGGGAGGGAGGCAGCAGTCTCTCTCTCTCCATCTCTCTCTTTTTGTTGGAGAGGCCTTAGGTGATGAGCAGTCATCCCTGCATTGAATCTAGGGGACCAGCACTGGGGATACTTGCCTCCCACAGGGTAGCCAGTGGGCTCAGATTCGGAGAATTTGCAGTTTTTAAGAACTTGTGTCATTGTCCTGTCACTATTTTAGACACAGCCAAGGCAAATACCCTTTATCTTCCTTTCAAATCCATTGCTGGGACTAAGAGTAGGTTTTCGGGTCAAGGTCAGGACAGGAAATAGCAGAGGATGATGTAATGCCAAACCTATTCAAGTCTAACATACCGGTACAACTCCTGCATTGTGCGACAGCATGCCATTACATGGCTGTGCACCGTACAGTGAAGAGCGAACTTTTATAACTCCCTGAAGGAAATCTCCCTTTCATTTTAAAATATAATAGCGTGTGGCACCTTGGGAGTTTAGGATTTTGGTCATTTCCCCTCCAACAAACATCATCTAAGAGAAACAATCTTAGTAAATTTTAAAAATACCATTTGCAACATTCATCCAGGGTAAAGTAATTCATTGCTAACACTGGATATGTGAGTTTTCTTTTTCTTGGGTGCCGTAATTGTACGGTATGACTGTGTTACTGCTGCTTCTAAAACATTACAGCAGTGTGAAGGCAAAGTCAGGGGCACTGGGCAGGTGTCTCAGGGCAGAGCAGTGAGGAGTTGCGGCTTAGCACTTGCACCGTTAGGCTAAAAATATTGCAGCATTGAAACGTCCTGCGTTCCGACAGATGCTGCAACAACCGACATGCAAATTCTTTCCTCACCTATCCAAAATAGTGGAAAGCCGCTAACAATCTTGATTGGCTCCTTTAGGCTTAATATAGTCACCACTTGGTCTCAATCTCACCTTTAAAAAAAGATACTCAGTAGAGCCCTGTCTCTGCTGAACTTGGCAGCAGAGTTTCAGAGCATTGAGGAGAAAAATAGTGTGGTGGGCTCAAAATTAACTGTACAGCTCCCACTGACTCTAACATCACAGGGTCTTATTCACACAGCACTGTTATTGCTATTGTTGTTACTACTGTTGTTATTACTTCGTCATCGACAGTAGTGACTGTGGTCGCCAAGATAGTGCCTGGGACCGATCAGATGTTGCATTGTTCCAAGCACAGCATGAGCAGGGAGGAATAAATGCTCCATGCTAGAGGTGTTTGCAGCATCTAATGGCAAGGGGGAAGACATCAGGTGAACGAAGAGGTATCACACGAGCAAAGTGATGATGGCTCCATATTGCATTGGTTTGTTTCTGTGGAAGGGTTAGCCAGCTTTAGCTAGCTAAAGGGAAAGAAATTGGAGGGGATAAGGGATGGACGGAGAGAAGGCTGGGGACAAAAAACAGTGCGCAAAGAGAGACTGAGGTGAAAACAGTGAGGAACTCACAGAGGGTGTCTGGTTCTTGTTCTCCCAAGTCACCTAACCACTTCTGTAACAAAACTAAAAACTGCAGTTCGTGATTCACTGAAGCTCTTCCTTCCAACTCTGTAACCTCTGAAATTTAAAAGGTTAATGAGCCCAGAGATGCCCAAACACCGTGTGTGGTGGGGGCTGGACTCTGTCTGAGCTGGGAATCATCAAAACAGGTGCTGTGTGGTTATTTTCCTCTTAGGTGTCTTAATATGTTTCCAGAGCTGTTTAGTGGCCCAAGAGAACCCAAGATATCTTCTGCATCTTTCCTTCCATCTCGCACATGTATGCTCATTACTTTGCATTTTAGGGGTTTGATAGACTTCATGTCAATGAACTTGCAAAAGAAAATCATTGAGAGAGCTGGCCCTTTGGCGGTGCGTAATTATGAGAAAAAATATAGGCCTCAGCACATAATTGGGTGAAGGAACTTTCCTGCATTTTAAAAAAAACCTTGTAGTTACAGTGACTTTTCAATAAGACACAGCGAAACATGGATATTAGGAAAAATTTATTCACCAGAAGGGTTATCAAGGATTGTAACAGACTGCCCAGGGAAGTGGTTGAGTCACCATCCCTGGAGGTATTTAAAAGACGTGTAGATGTGGTGCTTAGGGACATGGTTTAGGGGTGGACTTGGCAGTGCTAACAATTGGATTTGATGATCTTAAAGGTCCTTTCCAACCAAAACGATTCTATGATTCTGTGTTGCTTAAATGAGAATTACAACCACACGAAGAAGGTCACATAGATGCACCTCTAAAGAAACAACCCCAAAGCAACCAAGCAAAAGCCCCACTTCTTTGAGATTGACATCTAAAAACAGATGACGCAGATGTGTTCCAGAAAGGTGAGAGATTCTTGAAGTCTTTGAGGGATAGCAAAATATGGGCCATGAATTTGATGCCTGATTTTTAGAAGTGAAATAAGACTTTTGGCTCTCCCTGAAATCAATGGCAGGGTAGGAGTGTTATGCAGCTTTCAGAATCTAGTGATTCATGTTGACAAAAGATACAATGTTTTTTCACTGTAAAACAGTGCTTTGAAAATTGGATTCCTCTTCAGAGTCCTGCTTCCAGGTTCTGTTTTTCCTCTGTCATCACTGGATGACCAAACCTATCTTTTAGGATGTATGCACTTGCAATCCCACCTTCAGCTGCCTCCCCTGTCACAAAAAGCAGTTAGGGTTCAGTGAAGGGTTGGGTCGGTAATTTTCTCCCCCTCCACGTCTTGTGCAGTTGCAGAGGTGCTGTAAGAGCAAGGGCCATATTCCTCTGGATCTTGTTTGGACAGAATATAAATGACTCAAAGAGTTTAAAGTTCTTTAAAGCTTTGCAGCTTACCTTCTCAAATGTCAGAGGAAGTGCAATAAAGAGAAATCAAAGACCTTTCTTCGATGCTTAAATAGGGAGGCAAATTTTAAGTATGAAGGAGCACAAACCTATATCTGCTTGCTCCAGCGATGCCTCCTAGGACAAATGGCTTCTGAAGAGAAACCTTTCCTTTTCCTTTAAATTTCCAAAACCAACTTTCACACTGCATGAATGTCAGAGCAGATGGGAGCCAAATCATGTCAAACAGATCAGAGGAAAATGAGACATGGAAGATTTAGGTTTTCTGAGTAGCCAGGATAAGTTCCTAAAATGTATAGTTTTTAATTCAGCTTTGGTAAGTGGTGTGCTTATAAGTCTGGGGGTTATTTAAACTTCCCTTAAGTAAACCCAATTGTTCTTGTTTGTTTTACAACTTAAAGGACAAAAAACTCAAAGAACAAGAAAAGAAAGGGGAGATTCTTCACCGTCAGCTCCCAAAGAAAACTGAGAAAAGTCCAGTTTCATATAGACAGCCTTCTTCCTGTCTTATCTCACAGATACAGAACACCAAGGCTCTGCTGAAGGACCGGAAAGTCACCAAGGCTGGAGGTCCAGAGAAAGGTCAGTGGGAGAAATACCAGTGGTGTGTCCCTGTGTGCATGTGCATGCGTGGGCACGCGAGGTATCAGTGAGAGTGTCTTGTGTGTTGTGTGTTTGTTAGTAAATAGTTGTGGGCTTGCATTTGCTGTCTGCTCTGGAGGTGGTGTGGGAAAGAGGACTGGATAACGTAGTCAAACATTGAATGAAACGTCCTGAGGAAACCATAACAATGTTCAGCAGTCATGAATCCTCACTTTTACTTCTCTTTTTATTTGACAGAATTCCCACAGTGTTTTAAAAAAAGCTTTCCTTCCTTATTTATACGTACTTACACAAAATCATCTGCACTTCACACTGGTGCTTTGAAAGCATCAACACCCACCTCAGATCACTGACAAACCAAAGCCGGTAGACAAGCCTCTTCCTACCAGCAAATGCGTTTTGCTAAGAGATGACTAAGGGGTAGCAGGGGAAGAAATCCCTGACCCTGAGGAGAGTGCCAGTAACAGTGGCATCCCTGGGAGAAGCAGTGGGCAGCAGCTGATGGTGGAGGAAGGGGAAATAGGCAGATGAGAGGAAATGCAGGTGGGACTGCCAACCCCAGCAAATTTCAGGCAGCGAAAGGAGGGGGAAAAGCATTAGCAGGAAAAGGAAAAGACGAGCCAGCCCGAGGAGAGCAGAGCATTAATCACGCAGGGTAGGAGGCAGCCTGGGAGGGATGGGTGAGCGCTGCTTGCAAAAGGAGGTGGAAGAAAGGAGTGGAGAGGAAAGGGGAGTCAGCGGGGAAAATGGGGTGTCGGTAGTGCACACATGGATGGGAGACATTGAGAAGCAGGAAGGTGAGGTAGCTGGCTGTTACACGAACTAAATGAGGGGAGATCACTACAGAGCAGCAGGGGGAAATATGGCAATGTAAAATTTTTACTGTGGTGTCAGGGGGTTATTTAGAGTGGTGGCTTATGGTGGTTTCATGCTCTTTCTCGTGACTTGATAACTTATCATTTGACGCTTTCTACCTGAAAAAAAAATGTCAAAATAGTGTTCGTCTGGCAGCACAGGCACCTCTGCTGCAAGGCAGCAGTAGTCCAGAGAGCTGGTCAGAAATGGGACGTAATTTTTTTCAAAAATGTAAAAAAAACCATTTAAAAATGCTCATTTTGTTCAGATTTGTTGTTCCTTTTGTGAAGGAGGCACAGGGGGAGGTAAAGCTAGTTCATTTTTTTTCCTCTTTAGGTTTCTCCTTGCTTTTTTGAACTGAAACCTGAAAATCATTCAGATCTCAGAGCATTTCGCTGCTTATGGAAAGTTTTGACACTTCTTAAATGAAATGGTCAAATAATTTTGACCAGTTTTAGAAAGAAACTAGTCAGATCAAACCTCATCTGCTTTTCCCAGACAACTTTCAATGCGAGTGATTTCATCCTGTACGTGCATTCAGGTCTCAACCCCCGTCGAGACCATCCCTTTCAAAAGAAATACGTGTGAGATTTGTGGCTGTGACCTGAGGGCTGGCAGACCCAAATTATTTTATATCCCTTTTAGATGGTTTTAGACCAAGGGAACTCATGGACAGTGATTAACTGGCGGTCCACTACTCTTTCAATTAGGGGGAACCTAGCAAAGCAGGCTCCTTGGACAGCTTCCCGTAAAGGCAGCAAAACGTGTTCACTTGCGACTGGCTTGGCATAAGCAAGTGCCAGCATCCTGTAGAAATCAAGCAGATCTTCTCCACAAGCTGTTTTGTTTTACTGGGCCAAATCCTGCAAAGATTGTTCCATTTATATTCAGTCCTTGCTGGAGGAAGATTCTCACTGAAGTCGATGCAGCAAATCTGTTCCAACTGTAACAGCCTGAATCTGGCCAGTGCAGCTACTCCATATTTACATGTGTGAAACTAAGAACAGATTTTGTTCCAAAATGCAAGGAAAGACATTAGGGATTATCTCACTGTTGTCCCCTGTGTCTCTAGGTATGTCAGTGAGTACAGTACGCAGACCCTCTTAAAACCGTGCAAACTTGTGTAAGAAAGGAGAAATGTGAGATGTCTCAGATGTGGCCTTAGAGGACATAATTAATACAAACAGCTGAAGACATCTGTGGTTTCCCGTTTCATGTCTTTGTCTTACTCAGTTTAAGCACTCTTCCTGCCTGTGAAGAAAGTGACAGATAAATTGCCCATGAAACAACAATATAAGTATCAAATGAGAGTCAGGGAATTAGGCTCTGAGTATATCCCTAAGACCATTAGCTAGTGCATTTGTCACACTCTTCTAAAATTTGTTAAAGGTGATGCTGGACACTGTCTGCCGTAAGGCAGAGAAGGCAGTGCTATTAAATGCAATCTGCTCTTCTTGTTCCTTTTCTGATTGCTTTGCAGACTCCAGCGGTGGAGTAAGCCCTTTCCATGAACCTCTGGCAACCAAGACGGGCTGCGTCACTTCCAACTCCCTGGAGTACCTTGAAGTCCAGCAGGCACCCCCCAGAACCCCTCGGCTCCTCAAGAGGCAAGAGTCCTCACAGCAGGAGCCGGCCCGGATCGGGGGCCGGGCAAAGGACTCTCCTCTCATCCTGAATATTGTGCACTCCTTCGAGTCAGTTGACAGAGAGGACCAAATAGACCAGGTTTCCCCCTCTCATCAGTACAGGATTTTAGGCTCGCCGATGAATTTCCCTTACAAAAGCTCGAGTGAAAGGACACTGTCCCCTCTTTTTCAGCCAGGGAGTACATCCCCTGTCCACCCCACCCAGGTCTCTTTCACATATGAAGAAAAGGCGTATCCGGCAAAGGAGGAAGTGTCCCCTACTCAGCTGGTTTCCAACAACCCCTTGGGCAGCCCTAACTGTGTTAAAAGCAGAGGCAGATTCCCCATGATGGGGATCGGACAGATGCTGCGGAAGAGGAACCAGACGATGCAGTCGGTGAGCGACAAGCCTCTGGAAGCAAGGATGCCTCAGCTGCAGCAGATGAGCCCCACGCAGATTTCCTTCAATGCAGCAGACGCTGTCAGCGGCCAGTGTTAGTCTGACATCCCAGGATTTGCACTGCTGTTCTCTGGGACCTAACCTTTTTTTACTTTTAACAAGAAGGGAAAGCCACAGGCATGTTACTGTCACTACGTAATACGCTACAGTGGTCAAACGTAGAAAATCAGAGGTCTGCCTGTAAGGAAGGAGTTGTCCTATATATTAAAGTTGAAAGAAAAGGGCTCTGCTTGTGCTGTTAAGAAATATTAGCATTTGGCCTCTGACTGTACAGTAAAATATCTGGAAAGAGCTACGTGAATATGTATTTTCACTGCTCTCATCTAGTATTGCAGTAAAGTTGATTGGAACAGCAGCGAACATTAACGGTTTGATTCATCAAGGTAACCTGCATGGTGCCATGAATGCCGGTCCCGTCCAGGATCTGTGGTAAGACTGTCCGTGCCCCATCTGCCCGTACCACACAGTACGTGGTACTGCTACAGGCTTGTTCACATGGCTAGACAAGTGGGAAAACTCAAGATGCTATGTCCAAAGTCAACTTGCTAACAAGCACTGCCAAGAAAATTAAGTTGGTAGAAGCTTGAATAAGACACGAGTGATCTAAACATTCAGAAAAAGTGGGAGTATTGCAAGTCAAAGCAGATTTTACTGGTTAATTACATAAAGTAGCTAATAACTGAATCATTTTTTTTCCTAAAGAAAATGGTGATTTAATGATGGCACTCAGAAGAAACACGATTATTTAAAAACAAGTTTCATCACACGGAAATTTACCGCACTAGAGGCCTGTTCCTTTCATATGATGGGTCTGCAAGCAGATGCTTCAAACAGTAATCCAGATTGCATCATGCTCTGTTTAAAACAATCCAACCATCTCCGATTTTTGTAGCCGTACTAGTTCCATGGCGCGCCTACGTGCAGGACTGCGTTAGCCCCCGTTACAGCAAGGCAGCATTGGACACACCTGAAGGCTTTTCTGAGAGACTGCAGTGAATTAAAAGACTAATAAGGGACACATGAACCTGTACCAATGCCACTTTATACTGCAAGATTGGTAATGCAGTGGTTACCAAAAATTCAGTATTGTTATGAGCGGTGAAGATTAACTTTCTAAAAGGCACTATGTTCTGCATACTGGTTTTGTTTTTCTAAGTAAATGATACATCTGAGAGGTTGGCAACGTTTTTTTGGTTCTGTTTTTGTCTTCAAACCGTTTCCTATAAATTAGAAGGTTTAGCCAAAGACTACTCTTTTCTTTCATCTGCACTGCACTCGTGTATATGTTTGTGTGTACAGGACACCTCAACAAAGCTTGTTCCCAGTCTGGTTCCCAAGCAGGCAGCCCTGACCTGCGTGTGCCCCACTGCCACCCACCCACTTAATGCCATTTCAAAACCCAGGCAGCAGAGGCATTGTCTTCTTCTTTGGGTTGTTGTTGGAAGACAGGGATTTTGCGTCAAGACCATCAGTAGGAATCCAAGCCCTATACTTATCAATATTTTTGCAAATGATTTTGTGGCCCCATTGCTTTGGTGTCTCTGCAAATGCTGAGAGTTTCCCCTGTTTGAAAAGCTTTCCTTCCAGTGTCATGAGAAAGATACACAGGGACTGGGGAGGAGGGCCAGCAGAGGTGGGAGAGAAGTCCCCAGCAGAGCCAGTGGCTGAGCACATGTTCCCCATTCTCAGTCTTACACCAAAATCTGCAAGAAAAAAAATGAACATTAAACCAGATGATACTGACAGAACAGATAACTGGACTGTTCATTGTTTTGAATGCTTGCTGGCAAAACTAGCAGAGCGTGAATGCCCGGAGCACCCTTCTCAGCCCTGCAGATGGGACCTTCACCTCGGCACTGAAGCTGCCCATCAGTTCGGTAGGGGGGAGTCCATACGCATCTTGTTGTACTCCTCAATGTAGCGAGGACACCCACCTCCGGGGTAGTTAAGCCACCTGTAAAATAATATACGTAAAAATCCCAATATGGTAAGAAAGACAACCCTGAAATAATTTTACTCATTTTCAGATTGAAAAATGTCATCTTCTGTTGGTACAGAGCACCTGCATCCCAGGGTCCATTTTAGCTCTTCCTTTCGTTTAAAAACATCAAAGCATTTTCTTTTTCTTCACGCTAAGAATGTGTTCGCGCTGCAAAGCTAGTGAGCGCGGACCACTGAAATCCCATCTTTTGCACGCGTCGGACTTGCGTACCTGAACAGATGGCAGATACTGACTTGAATTACAAACTCAGGTTTATTTGGAACCCAATAAAAGGTTGGGGGAGGCAGGAAAGAGACATGTATTTTTGTGAAAGCCCAGTAAATATGTGTAAGAATCAGAATGAAAACAGAAATGTTAAATCTTTTATTATATTTATAGAGAATATATGAGTACTACACTGCTAAAACATAATCATGTATCCAGCTTAGACAGTAGCTATGTACAGTCAAACTGCAGTGACCATAGAAGGGACTTGCTGAAATACAGTAGTGGAAATTCCAGGGGAAAAAATTGTATTTGTTATCATTATTAAATACATGTACTTTTTGAACAAGATTGCCATGGACTGCTGACTTTGTTTGCCAGGTCGCTATGTAGCAAGGATTATCTAAATATGAAAACAACCAGCAAAACGGTGAAGGTGACACAGGATTACCAGCACCTTACCTTCACCCATCAAAGACTATCCCTTTGAATCTGGCTGCCGACTTGCCTATAAACCCTGAGTGAGCTAAAAGGCACAAGGTGGGATTCTCTTGCTTAATATGAGCCTTCTGCGAGTTGTGCGTCCTAGTCTCTGGTCATTATCCAAGCTCTGTTTGTCACCAGTGGAGGCTGACAGGTATCTCCAGTTCTTCCCACCTTAAAACAGAGGTCCAAAATGACGGGAATGAATTGCTCCTCAGCACTGCGTAGATGTATCCAGATATGAGGGAGGGAATAGGGTCGGCCAGTTCAGATGAGAACCCAGCTTTTACACAGCCATAAGAAGTCACCCCAATATAAACAAAAGCATTTGCTGATCAGCTTTCTGCACCTCTGGAGTTAGCGTCTTCAAATTGTGAGGACTAGTTCTACCTTTGCTAAGAGTAACACAGCCATGCAAACTGGCAATCAGCCTTGCAGCTGTAGTTGGAGCATTTCTGTTGTCAATCCCACAATTCTTGTAAGTACTGTTTCTTTGTCCTCCTACCTTTGTACAAATCTGTTTCCTAGGACAACTGATCCAAAGACCTCCAAAATCAGCTGAGGTCTTTTGCTGGTGTTTGCAATAGGCGTGGCACCAAGCCCGCAATGAACCTGTTTGATAGATCTGAAAATAGGCCTTACAGGTCAGGTTGTGCCTTGGGGAAAAGAGCACTGCTGAGCTTTGATCCAAGATGGAAGCACCGTGGCTTCATGGGCCTTCTGAGGTGCTTTTTACGTGCAGAACCCAATGGAGTCAGTGGAGCAGCGGTGAAGTACTTAAAGAGGGTTTGCAAACTAACTGATCCACTGGTTTGTCAGCCACTTGCCCGGAGACAGCCCAGCACAAATCTGCCCAGGCCAGCAATGTGGCTGTGGTTAATGTATGGAAGAAGGGAAAGGAGAGGGGGTAAAGATTCAGTGGTCAGTGTAGCTTTGCTGTACTTCTGCAGGGCAGACTGCGTGTCAATGGCAGAGCATGAGGCTGGTGGGTAAGCTCTCAGCATCTTGCTGGGTCTAGGGTCTAGGGCTGCTGCTTGTGGTAAGGGAGTTTTGGCGTGGCACGGATACACCCCTTCCACAGCTGGTGTGACAAAAACCTCCACCCCAAGGGGAAGCTGCCTCTTTATTTGTTTGATTTGTAATTAAGCCTTTAAACTTCACTGTTTGAAGCACCCTAGGCTCATAAGGGCCTCACTTATCAAGAAGTAAGCAGAAATTTTCAGGGACGCTGTTGCTGTGTGCGGTAGTTTGGAGTCTACCTGCCTCTTCCCATCTTCATTAATACTCGGTGGTCAGTTTTCTTTTTTGTTTCCCCCTCCACGTAGCTTCCCTGGAGCATAACAGAACTGCTGGGTGCAGCACCGGGGTCTGGTTTTCCTATTAAGAAGTTATCATAGCGCTGTGGACTGAGAGCTACAAATCACTGACATGCAGAAATACGGCCGTGTGGCAAATTCATTACTAGGTGCGACTCCTACGGTCTTTCAGCAAGCTCCCTGCCTCCTGGTTATGTGCCTCGGTTGCATCGGAGGCAGTCTCAAGCTAAGGAACAGCATAGGGGAATACTGGGAGAGGGTTCAACTTCATGTCATCGCTTCTCATTGAGAGAAACGTGCTCCCTGAGAAGTGAGTATCTTATTTGCAGTAGGTTTTCTGTCAAGGGAGCTGCTTGAGCATTGATTCCTTAGCCACATACAGTGACGTGTGTTTCCCAAGGCATGTTTGCATTGCCTGTAATTGTCTTTTGCAAAGATGGCTTGCAGATATGTATAGGGGGAGGACAGGTGATATCATTTTGAGTCTTTTCAATGTTTAAATATCAAAAGAAGCTTGTAATATGATGCTGTTATTGAGGTACAGGCAATTAGCTGTTGTTAGAAACAAGGGGTGTCAGGATAGAGCCTAGCATAGGATTTGTAGTTCACCTGAGCATCCCTGCTGATGCCAGGGCAGTGAAATGCCCAAGAGAGAAGAAATAAGAAGAGGTTTATTGGTTAAAGGTGAGGTAATTTAAAATGTCCGTTAATATCTAAAAACAGGACTACTGCATTTCTGAGATATAGATCATAAAGAAATATATTTATTAATGTTTGTATGAATAGCACTCTTCTACCTATAATGTATAAAAAAAAACCCTAATTCCTTGTATCTACTGCACCAGAAAAGATAGACTCAATTTAAAACAAAGAAAAGGAAAGCCACCAGAGGCTCTGTTTCAAAAGAGCTTCCTTCTTTCTGTTTCACAGAAGGAAACGGAAGTACTGTCCTGTGCTTATAGCACAGGGATGACTGTTAGATAAAATGGTTTTTTTCCCTCCCATCTCTACCTGCCCCCAGACAATTTGTTTCTGACTTGCCCATGTGTGGACTTGGACCCATGTTTCCTGTGCACCCCACTGAGCTGATCTGTGTTTCCTCTAGCTGGTCACCGATCCTTAAGTCTGTGAAAACTTCAGATTTCAGAGACCTCCTTTGGTTGAAGGCAGCCAGGAGGGCTCAGACATCATTCAGGAGACTGACGGATTGGTTGGACAGACTGATCTGGAATCCACGACAGAAATATCTTTTTCACCCTACGTTGACCTGAGTGTTATTGCAGGGGGTATCCAACACGTGCTGATATCCAACCCATGGGGTGTTTACCCCAGAAATTACTTGGGCGCTCATGCAGCAAAGCTCCCGTCCACGTGCCAGGCTATCGGGCAGGCCTGACACCGCGATTGCTCAGTCTACCATGCTGGTGCATTGGTCTTTGGAAATTATGGGGGTTTTGGTGCCTGTTGCCAGGCTCCACTTTTAAAACACTGTTTTAATGCAGCTGAAATGTTTCTGTCACTTGTGAGGACAGGGCTTGAGGGGGGAATACAGCTTTGTAATCGCCAGGTTCACAAGTTCTTGCAGCTTCTGTCTTTGAGCAGATCTCTGAGTACAAACCCTTCCCCAGAAAGCCTTCAAAGCGCCTGGGGTGGCCTTTGTGCTAGGAAGTGGTCTGTCCATCCCTATGAGAGCCACCCACATTGGACCAGACCATAAGTCTTTGAAAAATGGCAGCAGGCAGATTATTGAGAGGAGACTGGGTTGTTTTAACAGCTCTATTCCCCAAAGACCCTGCCCTGAAGACCCTGGCACTGCAGGAGCAAGGGATTTTGGGGGCAGGTGGCAGAGCCACCCCCCCACACAATGGCTAAGTGAAAGCTGGGCATGGGATGTGGAGCTGCTGAAGGTTTTGAAGGACGAGACAAGTTTCTGACGTGATCTTACTGCGTGTGATCAGCACCCAGCGGCATTGGTGGGAAGTCCTCCAAGGCAGCGCCCGCAGGCCTTGGAGCTCATCCTGCAAAAAGGCCACCATCGCAGTTTGGGAGCAGGGCAATGGCAAGCCACCCTTGAAGGTCACATGGAGCAGAAGCCCCCTCAAAGACGACGTCTGTAAAACTGGGAGGAACTTCTGCCCTAACATCTTAATTGGGACACTTGCTGTAAGCCCCCAGCAAAAGGTTCCTCTCTCACATTTATTGATTATCGCTTTCCAAAAAGCGATTAAGTAAAGTGTTAGTGCAAAACAATTTTAGAGGGGTGAAAAAGTCCATTTTCACAGCATGGCTTCTGAATGGAGGTGTTAGCTGTCTCAACAGAATATGTCTTAAATCAGTGCTTAACTCTCCAGTCCCTGCAGAGGCCACCAATTTGTGACAGTTTATGGATTAATTAGATTTTACTTTGAACCCCAGGGCTATTGATAAAAACTTCAGGCTTTTTACTGGTGGGTTTAAGGCTTACCTTCTTAACAACCACGCACAACACAAACCTTCTTATTTAGTTTCTTAAGCATGCAGCAAAATTGCAAGTTGCAAAACCAGCCTTTATTTATGAAAATGATGTCGCAGTGGGTGTTGCAGCCAACATTTTATGCGTGCAGCTGTTTTTGTCAAGCCCCTTTGAAGAGGGGAGAAGGGAAAGAGAACAAGCCTCCATCCTGCCGCTCAGCAGGCGGTCACATGCAGGAGAAGGTGGCCTTTGGGCTGGGTCCTTCAGGTGCCAACTCTGGGAACTGGCTGAGGGCAAGGGGGAAGGTGAAGACCTGTCTGGGGGAGTGGGCTGACAGCAGGAAGCCCAGGGGGGCAGCTTTCCGATGGGACTGTCTTGCTCTTTGCCACAGCTAAAATAGTCCTCGGAGCAAGCAGGTTTCCTGCGTGCTTTTTGGCACCTTCCATGGGGCACTATTTACCATTTCCCCCCCGCCCTGGGCTTGCATCTTGGCCTTGGAGAGCACACCAAACCATATCGTTCCTGTGGAGCAGTTAATAAGAGCTCCATGGGGCTTCCCCTTCCCTCCATGCACCTCATGCAGTACCTGTGGAGGGTTTCCTCCTCCCAATTACTGGCCTGAGCCCACAAATGAGGTGACACGTGTGATACACTTCAGCAAGTGCAATTTGCAGGTTTAATGGGAATAAAACACAGCAGCGACTTAGGCCACCAAGGTCGGCGTGACTTGGGACATGCAAAGGAGGGTATCTCCTCGGTGGGAAGGTGCTGCTGCCGCCAGCTGATGTCTCGAGCGGTGAGTGGTGCACGGCGGCTGGTGCAGGGCACACACAGGGTGTGCGAGCAGCTCAGCCGGGCTTAACCGGGATGTGGACCTGATCGGTGCTGCCTCGGGGAAACTGGAGGCAAGCGGAGCCTGGGAAATGCTGAAGGAAAAGTTAATAAGTGACACTTCCCTCAGAGATGGGTGTCCTGAAGGGACAAAAGAAAAGATTTCATTTACAGCTGAGCACAAATGACCTTGGGATAAAATCTGAAGCTCTGAAAGTACTGCTGGATGCTTGCGTTACTAGCACAGAGCAGGGTAGAGCTCCTTCATTTGGGTTTGTTTTGTATGTTAGGATGTATGTCTTGTATGTTTGTATGTATGTACTCTGCTACGTACTGGAGTTCATGGGTAAGTCCCATGCCTCTGCTCGTGGTTACGTGCAGCAACAGCATGGCAGAAACCATCTCAGCAAGGACAATCGTGTTTTGCTTTCTCTGAGAGTCACCACACTAATTATTAACTCAGACAAAGAAAAGCAGAGGGCAGGCAGAGGGAGGACAAGGAGTAGATACGGGACAGCTTTCCTGCAGCTGGAACCTCACAAAACCAAGGCTGCAGCTGGACCATCCACCCCTTTCTTCTCATGCCCGCCACCCTCTTCCAGCTCTGCTGACCTGTTTCTGCCCTTTCCCACACTGGGGCTGGTTTTCTGACACTTCACAAAGAGTGACCTCAGGAGGTGACACAACTGAAAAATAATTAACTTATTTGCTGGGCTGGTTTTCAGCTCCCCCAAGTCTACATTCTTTCTTGCATTGGGGAGAGGATGGGAGCAGATGGATGGGATGGGGGTGCCTGTCACCCTCCTGGCCAGGGCAGCCCCTGTGACCAGTCCAAGGGTCTGCAGAACTTCACGCTCAGGTACTTTGCTCCCAGGTGGGACCTTGCATGACAGCTCATAAACAGAAATCAAAGGCCTTTTCCTTCATTTAAATGTGAAGGCAAATTTCAGATGTGAAAGTGCACCAATCTGCATGTGCTTGCTTCAGCAATGGGTCTGCGTCAGCCTGCGCAGCAAAACCTGCTCAATCTTTCATGTTCATGGCCCCAGAGGCAGGAAAATCTGTTTCTCCTGTGTGGGAGAAGGAGGACACAGTGAGCTTCGGCAAAGGTGTTATCGCAGTTGCCAGGAAAAGGGCCACGCTCCGTCTGTGTGCAGTGATGACTGTGACAGGTCACCAACAGTTCTGGCCCAAATCTCTCAAGAGAATCTGAATGTTTTTAATCTGGTATTATAATTTCTGCAGCCTTGAGGTTCTGCCAGAGGCTACGCTGCAGCTAGGCTAGACGGCTAGGTGCAAAGCCCCAGGTGAAAAAATGTTGATGCTTGGGCAGTGAGTGTGTTTAATATCAAGCTGCCAAACCGATGTGTCCTGGATGATGCTGTAGATAAGAGGAATTCATGTGCAGAGATAGGGCTAAATAATTATAGTTTACTTATTTTTTTCCCCATAATAAAGCAGTGCAACCTCAGAAAATAAATATTTTTAAACTGAGTACAAACTGCACAGAAATAGGAGAAACCACAGTTTTTTTTCTGACTGCAGCATTAAAGACAACTTCTGCCTCACCAGTGGCTCTTGCAGTCCCAAACCTCTGTTAGGCCAGTTTTGATGACTGCATAGCTTCTTTATTTTCAGGGCACATGTAACAGGGGAAGGCCCCGTGGTCTTCTGGGGCTACCACAAGACAGGTGACATATGGCCCAAGTATGAGAACACAGATTGAGATAAAATGAGAATGCATCTGGTGCTTTTCCCAAAACTGAAACCAGTTCTAACCTTTCCCCTTCCTGAGTTTGGAAAATAGATGGAACTGATGCTTTTAAAAGCATGCCTTATCCTTTCCAGCAGCTGTGTTTTGGGTTTCTCTGCTGAATCAGCAAACTTTCAGTACGTGCGCCACAACGCTCAGTTCGGCTGGACTATCTCCAGCGCAGTTTCGGGGGCTGGTGCAATATCTGAAGGGTGGACAAGGAGCTGAAACAGAGGGTCCCTGCCAGGCAGGGCTGCATGGAGACTGTTTCAGGCCTAGCCTAGGCAGAGCAGCTGCAGAGCTGCTTTAAATCACATGTAGACACGTGCATCCCTAAGGGCTTGGGTGCCTCTGAATGCAATCAGGAAGAGGTGAGCTCCACAGCATCTCTTCTGGGTGATATTCAGTACATCTCATAGCCAAAACTGCACTGTGGCACTGTGGACAGATATTTCAGTGTGTCTGTCCTATCAAGGAACCACTGGGAAAGGGAAGGGGACAGTTATTCAAGGTCTACATTGCCTGTCTTTACTGTTTGTCTATGGTAATGGAACTGAGGCAAATCAGAGTCCCGGAGTAGGGCAAGTTGTCTTGTAGATCACAAGGACACTATATTACCATGCCCCAGGGGCCCCTTTCACAGCATTTCATTTAAATATTTCATCCATGGATGCATCTGGATGTAACCCCTCTGTCCTTTCCCAGTGACTGGGTGAGGATTTGAACCTTCGACTGTGCTAGGAGTTTCACGTGGAGCTGTGCTGACGGCTCTGCATCAGCAGCACCTGATTAAAAAATGCTTGCCTTGCTATCCAGGGGTGCCTCTGAACACAGATATTCGTCACTGCTGTTTCACAGAGTGCCTGTCAGGTTGTAGATTTAGCTCCTCCAAGGCTGCTGAAATGCACAGAGCGTTTGATGCATAAATCCCTGCAGTTGTTAGCCACCTTTCCCTTCAAGTTGTTCCCCTTCTCCTCTGGGTCCGATGTCATGTGGACTTGCTGAGGGGGCAGGGATGGGGCAGGGCTGCCTGTGCGAATTCAGCAAAGAGATGCCAGCGCTTTAGTGCAGTTTGTCTCTGAACTGGCAAATCCCATGGATGCTCCAAATTTTCTTTATTCTGAGAGCTGTGCTCTCTTTTCCAAATGGAAAAGATGACATATTTAGGTCTGCTCTCCAGAAGGATGTTTTACCTACAGCTGAGTGCAGTCCCTCAGTTTGCCTGTGCTGAGGCACCAGGAAAAGACTCACGTGCCTAAGATATGTGCTAGTCTCAGGTCCAAGACTTGTGTCCATGCAGAGCTTGGCAGAGCGGTGTCTGACCACCACACCGCTTGGGTGCACAGCGATATACCTCCATCGCTGGAGGTATTTAAAAGATGAGTAGATGTGGTGCTTAGGGACATGGTTTAGTGGTGGACTTGGCAGTGTTAGGTTAATGGTTGGACCTGATGATCTTAAAGGTCTTTTCCAACCAAAACGATTCTGTGATTCTATGATAGAGCAATGAGAGATGCTTGTTCTCCAGCCCCCGAGTGAGGAGCTGGGCTGGCAGATGGCCTGGGGCTGTGATTAGAGCGTGTAACACACTTACCGTGTCTGTAAGTGACAGCCAAATGCTCGCTCCCCTGCCCCCAGCCCAGGTTTTTCCTGGTTGTGGTCTTGCATTTCAGATTGTGTGCCAGGACCGAGGGAGGACATGCTTCTCCCCGGGGGTTGCACACCCAGACATGCTGCAGCTGCTGAAAGCCCTGACATGGAAACTTGAGGTCTGCCTGCACCCATCCTCATAGACCTACTTTGGGACCCTGTGTACCTGCAGCTCCCACCGATTTCTCTGTCTTTTGAGATGACTCCCTGAATGATCCATTGCAAGGCTTGACATACAGTGCAAAGTTTTCCATAGGATTAAAACCCTCTGTAGCATGAAGAATGGGAGACCTTGCAAATGAACCTGAATCCGACTGTTCCTCCAATGAACGAGCTCCGTCTCCCACCACCTCCACCAGTGACAGGGAACTGATCCATGTCATATGGACTCTTCCACTTCGGGAAATCCCACCTAAGCACCTGGCCTGCATATTTACTGTTAGCTGAGAGGGAAAAACCTCTCTTTGCCTTCAGGCACTGCACACCAGCATGAAAACAAGGCTCTTTCCAAAAAAGCCACCCAGCACCTGTTGCTTAGTGCTCAGCTGAAACACTAAGCCCAAATTGGTAACTTTGCAACAGTCTCCATAGTGATTAATTGCAGCTTCGCAGACAGGGCGTCGTGACTTGGCAGGAGAAATCGGATGCAGAAGCAGAAGGCCTCCTTGCTTGTAAAAAAACAGGGAGAGACACATTTGATTCAGCAGACCTGCTCTGTGTTACTGCTGCTGTTCCTCAGCCTCTCCAGGACTGCAGAAGGGGCTGAGGCGGAGATGGAGAATTCCCCCTGTAACCCAAACGAATGATTTCATGGAAGACGACACTTCTCTGCCTACTGCACCTGATCCAAATGCATAAGTGATGAGAAGGCGCAGGCTGACAGCACCGGAGGATGAAAATCCTCTTGGCGTTCGCTGATGCATGTGCTGAGCGATCCCTCCAGGAAACAGGGATGTGGCATCCACCTGAGCCCACTCACTGCCTGTTTTGTGGGATACTTGGGTGAACTTCTTACGAGAATGATTTAAGGATGGTCGAACATTACGGGGAAGAAAGGATGTCATAAAACAAATATCCTCCACTTTTTCTGTCTTTGCAGATGCCTTCTGGGAGAGCCTCGCATCTGTGTACGCAGGCAACTGCTCCTCTTTCCAGCTCATCCTTTTCTCTGGATATTTTCTACTTCTCAAATTGTGGTTGCCAAGACAGCAGCTTGCATGGGCAGTGTCATCTTCAGAGAGTCCTGTCTCATCTTTATTCAGTTTCCTGCAATCCTCTTTGAATGAAGACACCAAATTCCTAGCTTGCAGCCAGATTAGAAAACCGATTAGTTACCTCTGCATCCCATGTTAGAAGGATAGGATTATACGGCAATTACAGAGGATCAGATTCAGCCTATTTAAAGAGATGCTGATGCCTTGGAAACAATTTTTACAAGTATTTTACACTGAACATCCTTACCTCAAATCCTTTCAGGCATGTTAAGTGAAATCTCAAAAGTTGGTTTCTTATAACCATTATGGTTTGTATTTTGTGCTCAGGTGATTAGGGACAAGAAAAGCAAACTGCTGGCAAACCTTGTCATTGTTGGTCTCAAGTCCCAGGCAGCACCATGGTGACGGCACTGCTTAGGCCCAGGTACTGACCTGGAAACATGATATAGCTGTGTGCAGTTTTTTTCATCTTTGAAAGAAAAAGTAATTGATGCATTGGAGCGGCTGCTGTGCCTTCAGAGTTTTAAAGAGCTACTGACTATAGAGTGTTTTTTAATAATTACTAAAACAAGCTGAGGGTTACAGTCATGTATTCAAGCATTTTTAATATATGTGAATATTATTGTACATGAATATATAACTCACAGGTAAGTGTCTGTTACCTGATTCACACACAAAGTAAGTGGGAACAGGCAGGCTTGCAACATGATTAGTTGTTTTCCGTCCCTCGGTGTGTATGTCTGTCTTCCCTAGTCACTTCTGCCCTGATGGCCAGACTCAGCTGCAGTTCACAGGGATGCAGCAGTTGCAGAAATCACATTGTTCCTAGAAGTTTCACGAAAATGCACAGGGAGATAAAGAAGGTAAAGCCTGTACCCTCACAGAGGATGGGCTGCAGGCTGCACTCAGCTTGCAACAGAAACCGGCGTGCCTGCTCAGGACATAGTTGCTGTGACCACCGCAGCCATGGGAAAGCTTCAATCAAAGCCTGTGTCCTCCATGGGCTCCACAGGCCCCGGCCATCGGGCTGATCTGTGGGAGGTTTGTCTTAATTACTCCCTCTGCTCATGCAACTACTCTTTTTTCATTCAGTGGTGCCTCCATCCCACTCCCTTTAAAATGCAACCAGCTACTCCCACTGGCTATTAAGTTTGTCTTCTCAATCCTTCTCAAATCCCTGGCAAGCAACAAGGGCTTTTCTTTTTTTCTTTTTCATTCAGGTTTAAAAATCCTTGTGCACAACTTCTCTGTATTTGTCCTTAATCTATGTTTATTGTATAAGCTACTCCTCCAGGAGCAAGTAGCTATGGGGCTGTAAATATGTCCTAGGGAGGTGTTTTTTTCCAGTGAGAGAGAGCCATGCTTCTGACAGCCATGGAAAGGGGGATAAGATCAAATCTGACTAATGCCTTCTCTGTTGCTCATCAGGCTGGTAACTGAGACGCATGTGCTGATGTTGACCAGCACAGGCCACAGGAGACATTCTTAACCCTGCACTGAGGCACACCTGCACTGCACTGAGCTCATTAAATCAGGCAGTGAAGCTTCCTTCCCAGGTAATGGGGAGAGGCAGGCTCCTGCTCTGAGTCAGCCCATGGAGGAGCACGACTGAATGATCTGCATTTGCCCTGGGAAGGAGCCGACCTGCCTCTGCTGACTGAGGGAGGTGGCTGAGTACCTCCATATATACCTTCGGAGAAGTTGCAGCTTCTAGTAAAATCTGCTTCTTTAGCAACGTTGAGTCAAGTGCACTCAGGCTCCCATTCAACGGGCCTGGTCTCCTGCGGCTTTATTCCTCCTTTATTCCTCAACATGCTGCTGCATAAGCAGTACAAAAATAGCCTGCCTTCCAGCAAGGAGCCTTTCCAAAGCTGCTGTGCTTGAACAGAGGGCAACTGGAAGGGGTGGGGGGAAGAATTTTTTATTTATTCCATGTTACTTGTCTTCCAGTGTTTTTTTTTTTCCTCACTTCTTTGGGAACAGAGAAAGGGGAGAAGGTTGCCATGACTCAGAAGGGCTGCCTAAGAGCAAGCGACCTGCAGAGACTGGGGAAGCCAAGGTTCGGGAAAGGGATTCTCACAGCCAACTGAGACACCAAAACCATAATTTGTTTTCACACATGAGACCGGAGTACCTTAAGAAAGAAACACAAAAAAAAAATACACTCAAAAGCACAAACACTACAGGAAAAGCAATGATCCCAGCAAAGTTTTCTCTAAAAGGAAACCTAATGATGATGGATGCATCAGTTCCATGAGCAACCATCTGTGCTCCTCCAGATAGGCATCTTCTGAAGCAGAAAGGGTGGGTTTCTCCCACAGGACTGGAGCCCAGAAACATCTGAAACGCAGACTCCCTCCTGTTCCTCCCTTTCCGTAGGAAGGAGCTGCATATGCACTGAATGCCAGCAATGCTGCCTTACAGCAACAAGGGCAGGGAACAGCATGGGGTTTGCTGGACAATAAACATCCCGCTGGCACATTATCCTCCTGTGAAGTGTCACACAGATGATCCAAGAACAGTGCTGTTTTATAGCAGCCATTCCCAAGGAGAGAAGCCAAATCTACCAGATCTCTCACCCCCAAAGAGGAGTGGGATACCAGTCCTTGAAGTATCTTGCAGTGCAAGCAGAACTGGTGCTTCTTCATGTTTCACGCTACAGGATCATCCTCCCTCAAATCAGAGAGGTGGGAACTTTTAAAAAAAAAAGAGAAAGTAGAAAATAAATAAAAGTATTTTTAGCTCAAATCCCCACCTGAAGGAAATCGGTGATGCTTCACTGAACTCAGCAGAGGTAAGGTAACTTATGGCTTGCCACAGTAATGAACCAACAGATCTGATCTTGGATTCAGATTCTGACCCAAACATTGGAGATTTTCTTTGGGGTTTTTAACTGTTTCCCTGATGTAATGATATAAAAACTAGCTTAAACAAACAATAAGAATGGTAGTTCTTGGTTTTAATGGTTTGGGTTGGTCAAGTGGATAGAAGGACTCAAGTGGGTAGAAGGACTGCTCTTATCACACATCTAAGGCATCAGAGGACTTGGCAGGACTCCAGGTCTTCAGTGGTTGGTGTTATTTACGTGCATCTTTGTCCTTAAAACTGATGCCTGGACTACCTGTGAAAATAGTTGCTCTGCAAGATTTTAGAAAGTTTCATGATTGCTATTTTTTCCCCTGTAATTTATGCTAATCTGAGAAATAACTGTATTTTAATGTTTACATTTATATTTTAAAATCCAAGACTTCTGCTGGGGTGCCTTAGCTAAGAGAAGCAAATGTTGTTTGTTGTGTTAGCTGATGGTGATACTCTCTCACCACTTGCATGTACGGCAGGGCCCGGGAAGAGGTGAAAGCGGGAAATGAAAGGAGGCGGGGGGAACTTGGGACAGAGCAGCTCTGCTTGTCTGTAGCAGGCAATGTTAAGGGAAGAAGAACAGTCACGGGCTGTAAAGTATCTCCAAATGAAAAGCAGACTGCTAGAGAGCCAAAATTGAAGAAAAATATGTGGACAACCAGAGCAGGGAGAGTTGCTGCTCTGTTGCTAGGTGATAGATCTGTTATCATGCTAATGACAATAAAGGATGATAGTGGTACCAATAAAGCATCTTTCATCTGAGAATTACCAAAGGTTCTCCAGACAGCGAGGCTGTATTATTCCCATTTACCACAGGCACAGACAGAGATGAATTGATTTGCCAAAGGTCACCCAAAGCAGCACTGACGGATTTCAGAATAAGAAATTGTCCTATTTTAGTTCTATTAGGCCAATGACTGCCATAAAACCTTTCTTTGCAATCAATCCCCCCCACTTCATAAATCACCCCCATGTCCCTCTCTCCTGAGGGGACACCCTCCTGCCTTGTTTGTATTTCTTGTCCTGTTTAGATTACAAGCTCTTCTGGCCCTGGAGCATAGCTTACCAAGGATTGTGAAGGGCAGAGCAAACACGTGGGCTGAGCTGTGCTGTTTTGGGGCTGCGTGAACAAGAAGAAAGTACGGGGCCCAGCTGGACATAGCAGGTGTGCAATATAGGATGGGACTGCATTATGAGCCCCACAGTGGCCCTGGGTGGGCTGTGATCTTGGGCTGTGGCTCCTTCATCAGCAGCCTGGGGCACAGGCTCCCTGAGACCCTAGTCTGGTACGATGTCTCCTTGCAACACGTGAGTTGGTGTCTCCTGGTGGCAGGTCTGATATCTACCAAGCTCTTGAGCTGCCCCAAGAACAGGGTTGCTTTTGCTTGGGACATAGGGCGAGGAGCCCTACGCACTTGGCACTTTTCCATCCTCTTGCACTTGGGAGCAGAAACATTGTGATAGGCCTGAAAGCTTCACGTTAGGTGGCACTAGCTTGCTGTCCCTTGCTTGCTGACTTATGACAACAAATTGTGCTAAGCACCCGTTTCTCCCAGATACTCTGACCAGGAAAAATTCAAGGGGCTCCTCACTGACAGCATCTGTGTGACTTCAGGGTGAAGGGCTTCTAGGTTGCCCCTGCATGACTTTGTGTTAGACACTTACCCACACCACAGCCCATGAAATGCCAAGAGAAATGTGAAGAGAAATGCAAATATTCTTCAACCCACCAACTAACAGCTCTCCCTGACTATCTGCACGGCTCTTCCCCACACTGGGGCTCCTTAGGCATGAATCAGTAAAGGCATGAGTCAGGCATAATTTTTCTGTCATTGTTTCCAGTTAGAGATCATGAGGGGAACACAAGCGAGCCTAAATTCTAGAGCTTGCAAGAAAATAGCATTTCTGATTTCCATTTGAAGAACAGAGTTTCCACAATGATGAGGAGCAGCCTGCAATTTCTTGACGAGCTGATGTAGTCTAGCGAGGAGAGCAGGGTGGGAACACAGCAGGGATGCCTACACCGCCGGTTTTACTCTGAGTCATTGTTCCCTCGGGGGTCTGGGCTGGATGTATATCCCACCAGGTGTTTCCTATGGTGCTTCCACAGCCACAAACCCAGCAGCTCCCACTATTTCTAAGAGGAGTACTGGGCCCCTTGCAGGCATAAAAAATAGGCTTTTACAATCTTTGTTTCCTTTTCTTTATGTGTAAAATGGGGACGCATCTCATTTATCTCTGACTGTCTCTGTGAAAGTTTAGCTAGTCTTTCTACAATACAACAGAGACGCAAATTGCATTCGCGGTAGGTGCTAAGCGTTTTAATGACTCTTCTCTCCTGTTTTTTCTGCCTCTCAGAGTCTTGGCAAGTTTCCTCAGTCTCACGTATTTCAGCGCAGGAGGACAGAGCCCCAAAATAACTGAAGCGCAGGAGCCACACAGCAGCTTTGTGGTTTTTGTTCAAATTATGTAAAAGACCAAGACACTTTAAAACCTCAGGGCATGACTGTAAAATAGATCCTACTGGACTGCTACATCCTCCTAATTGATGTAAGGCTGCCACTGACTAGCTAAAAAAAAGTCTACATTAGCCCCAGTCCAGCAAAACATGTTATAGACATGAACTTAAGGTTAACATGTGCTTTACTGGATTGAACTGTTTTCCCTTTCCATGGGAAAGAAAAAAACAAAACACCAAAAACCCAAAAATCTGAACTGGCACTTTTTTAGGTGAATGCACACCCTGCATTCACCAAGCAGGGATATTAGGAGCAGTGGAGTGGGGTAAAGCCAGCTAAGAAAAACTCTACTGGCAGCCTTACAGCACTTACCACGTAAGCACTGCTCTTAGACTTGATGCTATGCATGAGCGTGGCTTGCAGGGGAGCCTGGAAGCTCTGCATATGATGAACTCTTTCCAAAAGGTGGAGATGCCAGATGGATGGGTAAAGCGAGCACTCTGAAACTTCCCCTGTGCTGCTCCTCTGTGGGTGATAGCTCAGTTCTGCAGAGAGCAGCTGCAAACGGACGCGGTGTCTTTGGTGAGACGCATCCTCTCTTTCTTCCCTAAGCTTCAGGGACTTGTCCCCATGGAGAGTATGCTGGCAGCAAGGCTTAAGTAGGTAGTATTTTAACAAATGAATTTGGTGAGATACAGCAGTCACTTCTCCCAGCAGCTCTCCTGACTCTTGAGTTTCCAGTTTCGTTGCACACAGTGCACCCCACACTCCACATGGCCCGGGGAGCATGATGGGGAAGAGGCCATGTCTCAAGCTGCAGCTGGGAAAATACCTTCTTGCAAGGTTCCGTGAGCACTTTCTCTAGAAAGGCTTGTCCCCAGCAGCAGTGCTATGCCAGGACCCTGTGACCATGTCCCATGGGCCAGGCCCAGCACCTGAGCTCTCCCGTGAGCTGTCAGAGGGGACAGGGCGAAATAGTCCTACCAAGGAGTTAGATGCAGGGATGGGGTGTAGAGGGAGGGAGGTGGAACAAGCTGATCTTAGACAGAATTGTTTAAAACTTGGCAGTTGGGATAATCTGTGATAATAAAACTCCCACACCTTCACTCCCAAATCATGACCGAGAGAAACAACGCTTATTTTCAAACCAGCCCTGCAATCCAGATAAGGATTCTGCGCAACACCCAGGAACAAATTTATATTTGGGACACTAGGAGGAGGTTAAACAGAAAAAATAACCCCAAGCCTACACTACCATTTTCTGTTATTCTCCAGATTTGGATAAAAAATGGTATACCCAAACTGGTTCAGAATTGCTCCAGGTTTGCACCAGTTGCTCAGTGTGGGGTCTGGACTGTGTTGCAGACAAGTAAGGAGCACCTGAACAGTAGGACCTGAACTATTTGCCTTTGACTTGCAGCCAAGGCTTTCCTTAGGTGGCCCCTTTCCAAAAGCAGCATGAGATTTCTCTCTCAGCAACAGCCCTGGTGGAAGGCAGACTGCTAGACAAGGTCCTGCAGATATATCCCATATAAATCTGTTTCACAGCCAAGCTCTCTCCACATCCCACCTTTCCCTTTGGCAGCCCCCTTCAAGCCCCTCTCCAACAGCAGCCCTGGGCTCACTCTTAACCCTAAGGCTAATCCTAACCTCACCTAAACAGTAATGGATGGCCAACCTTTGGAGAGGGTAACCAGACAAAATACATCTCACTGCCAAGCTCTCTCAGCAACCCACACTTCCCTTTCCATCCTGGTGTCAAATGCAGCTCCATGATTTCTCCCTCTCTCAATGCTAACCCTAACGCTAACTGGCAATTGACTTATGGGCAAGGAGCCCCAGGCGTTGCCCTGGGCAAAAAAATACCTTGCATCCAAGTTCTCTTGGCAGCCCACGCTTCCCTTCCGCAGATGCCTTCTCCACCCCAAGACAATAGCAACTCCAGCCATCTCCATTTCTTAACCCAAACCCAAACCCAAACCCAAACTCCAAACCTAACACTAACTGATGATCAACATTTGGACAAGGTGCCATAGACATTGGCCAAATTAGAAAAATAACTCACAGCCAAATTCTCTTGGCACCACACTTCCTCTGAGCAGTCCCTTTCCATCTCCAAGCCAACTGCAACTCCAGGCTGCCTTACTTCCTCAACCCTAGCCCTACCCCTAAACCTTATGTGAGGAACAGCCTTTGGACATGGGCCTCCAGATAACCCATACAAAAAGTATCTCATAGCCAAGCTCTCTATCAGACACCTTTCCCACTGCACACAATAACTGTACTTCCATGCTACCTCCATCCCTCAACCTTAATCCTAACTGTAACCCTCCATGAAGGCTGACCTTTGGACAGGTCATCCATACAGCCCAAACAAAAAAATCTTACAATCAAGCTCTCTTGGCAGCCATCAGTTCCCTTGGGCAGCTCTTTTCCATCCACGTGAAAGCTGAACATCCACGCCCTCTCTGTCTTTCGACCATAATGTTAATGGCCAACCTAACGGTAACATGAAGATTTACCTTCAGACAAGGTCATTTAAATGTTGCCCTAAGGAAAAATATCTCACAGCCAAGCTCTCTGAGCAACCCGTAATATCCGTGGCCAGTCCCTTTCCATCCTAATTCCAACTGCAAGTCCTTGAATTCTTCCTCTTTCAAATGTAGTCCTAACTGATGATCAAACTTGGGGCTTTGCCCAAGTTGAAAAATATCTCACAGTCAACCTCTCCTGTCAACCCACACTTCCCTTTCTACCCGTGCTCTAATTGCACCTCCAGGCTTTTTCTGTCAGCCTCTCTAAACCCAAAACCTTATCCTAACTCTAACGATAATTGATGGACAGGCTTTGTGCAAGGCCCTCCAGACACAGCCTAGACGCCACACAGCCGAGCCCTCTTTGCAGCCCATAGTTCCCTTCCTTTCTCACCAACTGCACCTCCAGGCTTTCTTTGTCTCTCCAGCTTTACTAAGGGCTTGGTTTTCTCCCTGACCCCTCTTGTTTTCTCCCTGTTGCACACTGCAGCAATGGCTTCAGGATTTTTTACTCCTGATGTTCATTTTTTTCACAGATGCTGAACACACTTCCACATGAAGGTTGAAAGGTCTGCGTGCCTTTCTGAACAAACTAGGGTTTGGTTGTCCGTATCACTCAGGGTCTGGGCACTTTGTCCCAGCCTGTCTCTTCCCATCCTGCATTTTCAGTATTTTGACTGAAATCTTTATCAGTGACCAGCTGTCTGCGAAGTTTTAAGCTGCCAATTTTTCAAGGCAAAGCTATAAATTCTATTTTAAGGTGAAACCACTGAAATGAAGGATAGGACTCGTTTTTCCTCTACACAGCACCTGAAGCTGACGTGGCCCACAAGTGTTGATTGCTTTCCAAGCTTGTCGCTTGAGTCTGCTGTGAAAAGAGAGACAGGGGACAAATATCTGCTGGGAAAACAGAGGCAGGGGTAGGATTTTATAGAACTCTTGAGGCACAGATGAAGCTCTGGGTGTGTGTCGTCCACATGCACATATCTGCTAACCAGGATCACCAGGATTTGGGAATCCTAGCACTTTCCTTTGGGAAGATCCCACAAGTTGTGGGAAAGAGTTAAAGAGCCTGAAATAAAAATACTGTTTGTTTAAATATTTGGAAGGAAACAAAGAGAACAGGATTTTAGAGGAATGAACAATGCATGCCTGTCCCAGCTAAAGCCCTGTGAGAGAGCTGCTTGTTGCTTTAATATATTATGTGGGTAGCTGGAATTCCTGGAAGACTTCGTCAAGGACCAGTGAGGAATTTATGCTAAGTGCTGTGCAAATACCCACAATGAAGGTGATTCCTCTCCCAAGGATACTGCAGCCTACAGCAAACAAATGGAGAAGAACAGAGTAACAAGGAGTTAATTTTGGTTAGTGTGATAAACTGTCTTCTCCGCATCCAGAAGTTGTGTCTATTTTTTGCAGGCGCTGCAAAAAAGGAGCATTTATGTGGGGATTAGGAGGAAAAGTCTAAATTAGTTTTACAGATGCTTAGAGGGTTTTTCCCCTCAGGTACCATGGGGAAGTCAGGCAGGGTCTGTTAATACAATGCATGTAGTTCTCCTCACGGGCCCCTCAGAGATGGGAGATGACCCACCGGCACTGAAGTGAGACGGGAGGCTGGGTAGGGGCCACCGGGCACCTCGCGTGTGATGGTGGTGAAGATGGGTGGCCAGAGGGTGGGCTAGATCCTATGTTCATCTCCCTCAGATCCCCACAGGGACCATGTAATATATCAGCCTGCTTTGCATCAAACAGCTGTCTGACAACAGCCTTCCTGAAAGCAAGGAAAAAAAAGAAAGCAGAGAGTCCTTAAAATTCAGGCACTGGCTCTTGCTTTTGTCAATTGCTCTTGTCAAAGCCCATTTGTCAGAGGCTCTGCAGGCTGTCACATCACACGGTCAGCACCCGTGGCTCCTCCGCTGTCCCACAATAACATTCACAGCGACGAAAGACTGAGCCATTCTTCCTCCCCATCTCCTTGTTTTTTTTCTTTATTAACCAATGTTCATTTATTAAACTGGCATTCATACAGTAAAAATTCCTACAATCAGATGAACGTGCTGTCTTCGTAAATGATGATGCAGTAGGTCCAGATCCGCCCTAGTATAAAAGAGTCCACATAGCAATAATACAGCAGCAAAGGATGCGCTAGAAACATCATTTCGGTGATTGCATGGATTGCAAAATGGTGCCACTTGTTTCATTAACTCGTGTTAGCCTTGCACAGCCACACACATGCCAGGCTGCCTTGAAAGAGAACTGAAAGGCGTTATGGTCTCAGCTTTCCCAGCAAGTGATGGCCCCCGGCAAATGTTTCTGAATCCAAATGTCTTCTGTTACCTAAGCCTGAAATATCCCTCCATGGTACCTCATGTCTGTATGTGCCTCTGGCTGATTTCTACTATCTATTATTTCTGTGTCCGATACTCATGTTTTCCTGAGTTTGATAGGTATAATACAGGCATAATGATATTTTCTGTTAATTCTGCACTTGACAGGAGCATGCAATACTGCTCTGTGTTGGTTGGTTGTTTGTTATTTATGATGGTAACTTTTTCCTTGGAGGAGGAAGGATGGCAATTCCAATGGCTTGTTATAATTCACTGTTCATTTTTTTCCTTTAAAATCATAAATGAAGGTGGGGGGTTCTAATATTGCACTATCCTACTTTTAGAGGTCAAGTTCCTATTAATCTACAGTTTTGTCTGTGGAGCAGCTCGGTGCCAATGGGATAATTAAAGTGGATGGAGCCTTCCAGATTAGGCAACAGCAGATAATGCAAAATTTAGACGGGGAAACTTGCAATGTGCCACGTGCCGTGATCTGGTTAAAATCACTGGGAGGCTTGCGTAAAGACTGAGGGCCAGACCCGACGCTGATAAAAACCACCTCAGCAGAGTCAGCATGATTGGCATTGAGTAGGAACATGGCCCAAGTGCCAGGTGGCCCAAGTGCCAGGTGGCCCTAGGACAGCCCTCAGTCTGCAAGATGCTTACCTGCTGAGCATACGGGAGCTCTGCCCTTCCCATTTGGCCCACGAGAGTGGGTTTCCTTGTATACAAGCATAAGGAATGAATTGCTGTGAGGGGGTCTAGTTGCAGAGATGTGTCTGTCTGAGCTGCCGTGAGCCAGGCTGAGTTGATTTATTGCCCCAGCTTGCAGCCCTGTTTGCCTGCCAGACCCCTCAGGGCAGGGCTGGTGGGCTGGGTGGTGTGCTACCCCTTGGCCACCTATGATGCGAGTCACCATCAGACCCAATGCCACACCACCTCCTTGGTTACCCCTGCAACAGGGGCGACAACTTTCATCAATGGCCAGAGCAAGAGTGATAAACGTTTAGATGACCCCAGCACAGATGACCAGGGCTGGAGGCAGCCCTGTTTATCAGTAGTTAATGCTGCTACAGGTTTCTTTCCCAAAGTCCCCATTCAGAAGGGCCTCTGTCAGGAGCCATCACCTCCACAGCAAGATGTTAAATTACTGCATGCAGAGGGAGAGTGTTGTTTTGGACAGCACATTATGGCAGCAAAATGGACAGAAGCCTCTTTACCAGCTGATTTTATGATGTTCTCCTCTAGGCATCAGGTGTGGAAAAGCCATTCACTTCGTCCTCAGCACAGGGATTTTTATATAAAATGGATGCTACACCATATATAGCTATGTCATGATGATTGTAGGACATATTGGCATTACACATCCCACTTGACATGCCCTATGAACGTGGGCTGAGTAATTTCAGGTTGTATTTAAATAAAAGTGACTCTATTTTTCCTGCAAGCACAAGTCAGTTAAAAATATCCTATGGTTACTGCTTTGAAAATGCCTTAAAACCAACTTAATCTGGTCACAAAGACAGAGCGATGGTGACAGTCACATTAAAATACTCAGCGGCAGAGCATGCCCACACAGAGGTCAGTCCCTTCACGTCAATGGGAGCAGACCTTGCCGTGAGGAGAGGTAGGCTGTATTTCCCCAGCCACCACAGCCGCCCCACTGACCCCACCAGCTGCCCCTGCCGCTTCCTGGACCGCTGGTGAAGAGGCAGATGCTGAAGCCTTTGTGGAGGCATGCCCAATGCTACCAGAGACTAAGCACAGGACAGAAAAATCTCTGCCTTTGGACTCTCGTAGTACGTGCTTGAGCTACAGATGTGCTGTCCATCTCCGTCCCCAGGTCCGGTCCAGTCCCAGTGCCTCAGCCCCCCCAGGGATGCAGACCTCCCTTTGGAGGCTCAGGTTGCAAGTTTACAACCTGTCTTCCCTGTGCTCCTCACCTTTGACTCTCCTTGCTAAAAAAGCCAACCCAGACATAATCAGGGCTCTGGGTGCACAGTGCCAGATGGCCCTGAGCAGCCTCGCTTGGCACCCCCATGCACACCCCTGTCCACAGGAGCCCCATTGGCAGCTCCCAAGACCTGTCTCATGCTGCATTGCAGGTCACCTGTGCCCACGCCTGCTCCCCCCGCCCTGCCTCACTCACTGAGTTCCCTGGATGGACAAAAAGAGAACGATTTCACATTTTATCATGGTTTGTATGATATTAAAAATCTTGTTGGGAGAGCTGGCTTTCAGCTTTTCAGTTTTCCTTCCCTTCTGTTCATTCACTTACAAATACGCTTCCACTCTTCTTTTCCAACTTTGTCACTAAAGAGGATAGAAAAGTTGCCCCCAGGTGAGGGTATCCCATCAGGTGACTAAACAAAGCAGTTGGTTATCATCTCTCTGTCACTGGCACAGGACGCTATGTCACAGGATAGGTAATACAGAGGAAGCTTTCAGTGAGGCTGAACACCACTCATCTCTCTGATGGATGGTACAGCAACTGCCAAAGTTGCCACTGGCCTTTTTCCTGTCATTTTACCCCTTCTGGCAGGACATGACTGTTGTTCAGAAAACATCCCAAGCACTGAAGATATCAACGCAATTCCACAAAGTTCCTGTTCCCTCGCCCGGGATCCCAGGTCCCCAACAAATGTTATCGAAACCAGAGACAAACACACTCCGATTAGTTTTATATGCACAGCAAAATCTCCTTCCTTATTAAACAGCTGAAGCAGCATTCCCATGCTGTTCCCATCTGCCTTAATCCCCCGTGACGAAAGGCTACTGAAATTGCACGAGTCTTTCTAGAAACCATCAGGCAGGATTAACCTCCCCCCATCCCCAGCCCCTCTCAGGGCTGCCCCTCCATCAGGGCTGGAGGTTGAGCCTCTTTCAGCGAGGACGGCCTCGCAGACGCTCCTGCGTGTGCTGAAAGAGGCTCCTCTGGTTCTGATAAATACCAGGGCTTCGGGCCAGTGCGTTTGTACTCTTGCTATGGGGGATTCCTCCTGCCAAATACTCCACACACCAACATAATTTATGTGCTGCAGTGCTAGCTGGAAGTCAGTCAAGTCCTTTGCTCGTCTTCCAGAAAACGAGAAACAACATTCTGTCCACCTGGCTGTGTCATCCCTAACCTTGTGCTGCGGTAATTTGCGGGGAAGAAAGCTTGCAAGGCGGCTGGACCCTTTCCAGTGCATTTTGGCAGCACGAGATACAGCGTATGGGCCTGGAGCCACACTGCACGTTGCACAGGGCTGGCCAGCTTGGCCAGGCAGCTCTCGCGTGTGAGGCAAGGGCGAGCACTGGTGAGGTGCTCCCATGGCTTTGCTGCGGCAAGCTGGTAGTTCAGATGTGCCCGCAGCTATTGCACGGCTTCAGGGAGGTCATGTCAGTGTTGTCCTCAGTGAGCCCTAGCAGTACAAAGAGCAAACCCGGTGAATTTGCAATGCGGCTTTGTGCTCCCTTGTTTACCAAAAACACTTCAACATTTTATACCAAGGTCCTGCTTGTAGCTCTGTGATTTTTTATTGAGAAGTCCGGGCGAATTCCCAAGTGCCTTGCTCTACTGAAGGCCAGAGGAAAGCTCCTGCTGACTTCAGTGGCTGTATCACTGTCCTCCAGTTGCTCCATGCCCACTGCAGGGGAGGACATTAAAGGCTGAACATGGTCCTGATTAATATTGTTTCTGTTACTATGCTCATAGCCAGTCTTGGTTAAAGCTTTCATTCGCCAGCTAATTTTTAATCACTGACATTAGGTTTGTCCATAAAACTGAGAACTTGGTGGTTGAACCCAAGAGGAGTTTCCCCACACTGGTGACATTCTGTGAGGGTCTCCTTTGTCTAATTACTAAGGTCTACTGTGCAGAGTGTTTATTGCCATCTGAAGAATGGTACTACAGGCCTGTAGACTGGTGCTACAGGCAGGGCTTTGGGTTCTTTGATAATGCCTGGTTTTATAAGACACCAGGCGTGACGGTAATACATGGGAAAGGTTTATGTCGCAGGGGCAAAAGGGTTCTGGGACAGGAATTAGCAGGGCTCATTCGGAGAGCTTTAAACTAGATTCGAAGGGGGATGGGGTAGTAGCTGGGCTTGCACCACTGGGGCAACGCTCTAGTGTTGAGGTAGACCAGGAGGCCTCCCATCCCCCTGGGGTGAAATCGGTGTGCTCAGCTTGCTCCCTGAAATGCCTGTACACCAATGCACGCAGCATGGGGAATAAACAGGAGGAGTTAGAAATCCGTGTTCGGTCGGGGGGCTATGATCTAGTGGCAATTACAGAGACTTGGTGGGACACCTCACATGACTGGAATGTGGTCATGGATGGCTATGTCCTGTTCAGGAAAGACAGGCCGCTAAGGAGAGGTGATGGAGTTGCTCTTTATGTGAGTGAGCAGCTAGAATGTATTGAGTTCTGTCCAGGGGCGGATCAGGAGCGAGTTGAGAGTTTGTGGGTGCGAATTAAGGGGCAGGCTGGCAGGGGTGATACTGTTGTGGGTGTCTATTACAGGCCACCGGATCAGGATGAGGAGGGTGATGAGGCCTTCTACAGGCAGCTGAGAGCAGTCTCTCAATTACAGGGCCTGGTTGTCATGGGGGATTTCAACTACCCTGATATTTGCTGGGAGGCCTACTCAGCCAGCCATCCTCAGTCCAGGAGGTTCCTCCAGTGCACTGATGATAACTTTCTGATGCAAATGGTGGATGAGCCAACTAGGAGAGGAGCACTGCTGGATCTTATCCTCACTAACAAGGAGGGTCTGGTTGAAGCAGTGAAGGTTGAGGGCAGCCTTGGTTGTAGCATCCATGAGATGGTAGAGTTCAGGATCTCATGTGGCAGGAACAGAATAGCTAGCAGAATTACAACCCTGGACTTCAGTAGGGCCAACTTTGGCCTTTTCAAGCAATTGCTAGGGGAAATCCCATGGGACAGGGTACTAGAAGGTAAGGGGGCCCAAGATAGTTGGTTAGCATTCAAGGACTGCTTCTTCCGAGCTCAAGATCAGAGCATCCCAACAAGTAGGAAGTCAAGGAAGGGTACCAGGAGACCTGCATGGTTAAACAGGGAACTGCTGGGCAAACTCAAGTGGAAGAAGAGGGTGTACAGATCATGGAAGGAAGGGCTGGCCACTTGGGAGGAATATAAGTCTGTTGTCAGAGGATGTAGGGAGGCAACTAGGAAAGCTAAGGCCTCCTTGGAATTAAACCTTGCAAGAGAGGTCAAGGACAACAGAAAGGGCTTCTTCAGATACATTGCAGGTAAAGCCAACACTAGAGGCAATGTAGGCCCACTGATGAATGAGGTGGGGGCCCTGGAAACAGAGGATAAAAAGAAAGCAGAGTTACTGAATGCCTTCTTTGCCTCTGTCTATACTGCTGGAGACTGTCCTGAGGAGCCCCGGACCCCTGAGGCCCCAGAAGAAGTCAGGATAGAGGAGGAGTCTGTCTTGGTTGATGAGGGCTGGGTCAGGGACCAACTAAGCAATCTGGACGCCCATAAATCCATGGGCCCTGATGGGATGCACCCGCGGGTGCTGAGGGAGCTGGCGGAAGTCATTGCTAGGCCACTCTCCGTCATCTTTGCTAAGTCGTGGGCAACGGGAGAGGTGCCTGAGGACTGGAGGAAAGCGAATGTCACTCCAGTCTTCAAAAAGGGCAAGAAGGAGAACCCGGGTAACTATAGACCGGTCAGCCTCACCTCCATCCCCGGAAAGGTGATGGAACAACTTGTCCTTGGTGCTGTCTCTAGGCACATCAAGAATAGGGGGATCATTAGGGGCACTCAACATGGCTTCACCAAGGGGAAGTCATGCTTAACCAACTTGATAGCCTTTTATGAGGACATAACCCGGTGGATAGATGATGGTAAAGCTGTGGATGTGGTCTATCTTGATTTCAGTAAAGCGTTTGACACGGTCTCCCACAGCATCCTCGCAGCTAAACTGAGGAAGTGTGGTCTGGATGATCGGGTAGTGAGGTGGATTGTGAACTGGCTGAAGGAAAGAATCCAGAGAGTGGTGCTCAATGGGACAGAGTCCAGTTGGAGGCCTGTGTCTAGTGGAGTCCCTCAAGGGTCGGTACTGGGACCAGTTCTATTCAATATATTCATTAATGACTTGGATGAGGGATTAGAGTGCACTGTCAGCAAGTTCGCTGATGACACAAAACTGGGAGGAGTGGCTGACACAACGGAAGGCTGCGCAGCCATTCAGAGGGACCTAGACAGGCTGGAGAGTTGGGCAGGGAGAAACTTAATGAAGTGTAACAAGGGCAAGTGTAGAGTCCTGCATCTGGGCAAGAACAACCCCATGTACCAGTACAAGTTGGGGACAGAGCTGTTGGAGAGCAGCGTAGGGGAAAGGGACCTGGGGGTCCTAGTGGACAGCAGGATGACCATGAGCCAGCAGTGTGCCCTTGTGGCCAAGAAGGCCAATGGCATCCTGGGGTGTATTAGAAGGGGTGTGGTTAGCAGGTCGAGAGAGGTTCTCTTCCCCCTCTACTCCGCCCTGGTGAGGCCGCATCTGGAATATTGTGTCCAGTTCTGGGCCCCTCAGTTCAAGAAGGACAGGGAACTGCTAGAGAGAGTCCAGCGCAGAGCCACAAAGATGATTAAGGGAGTGGAACATCTCCCTTATGAGGAGAGGCTGAGGGAGCTGGGTCTCTTTAGCTTAGAGAAGAGGAGACTGAGGGGTGACCTCATTAATGTTTATAAATATGTAAAGGGCAAGTGTCATGAGGATGGAGCCAGGCTCTTCTCAGTGACATCCCTTGACAGGACAAGGGGCAATGGGTGCAAGCTGGAACACAGGAGGTTCCACTTAAATATGAGGAAAAACTTCTTTATGGTGAGGGTGACCGAACACTGGAACAGGCTGCCCAGAGAGGTTGTGGAGTCTCCTTCTCTGGAGACATTCAAAACCCACCTGGACGCGTTCCTGTGTGATATGGTCTAGGTAATCCTGCTCCGGCAGGGGGATTGGACTAGATGATCTTTCGAGGTCCCTTCCAATCCCTAACATTCTGTGATTCTGTGATTCTGTGAAGAAGTAGCTACTCACCCTAGAAAGGAAAACTCATGATTCTGTTGATTTAAATTATTACAATTATTTATGAAACCTTACCCTCATAGACAACAAATGTTCAGTCCACAAATTGTATTTTCTCTCATGCAACTGCTGTACAACACACAGAGCCATGAACTTGACTGCTCAGGAAAAGTGGAGCATGTTCCTGTTATCGTCACGATCATCCTAGTTGCAGAATGGGATTCAGTTACTCCTAAGCAAGTTATAAATACAGCCAGCTGCGTGATCCAGACCCAGACCCAGAGCTGCTCCATGGGGTGTGTGGTTTTCCCTTCAGCTCACAGTAGGAAAGAGGGGCCAGCAGCAAGTCTGAACCCTGAATTTCCCTGGAGTCTGAATGTATTTATATCTACAGATGCAATTGTGCTCTCGCCTCTGCTGCACGTAAACAAGAGCTAGACATATATTTTGAATCTGGACTTGAGCTCTCCACAGACACCGTCCTATTCAGGCTGAAGGTCTGAACCGAGCTCTGCAAAAAAGAGACTTCAAGCTCCAAAAAGCAAGTGTCAGGGGGCTGTAAGCTTTCTTTTGGGGAAGGCACTAGATGAAGTACGAAGGAAAAAGAGCAAAGGGTGATGCAGTACTGAGCAATTGCTGGCATTCGGCTACGTTGTCAAGTGAGCTGGTGTCCCTTGCAGAGATCAAGGAGTGGGATAAAGGCCCTGTCCATGCAGAGGGATGCGAGGGCAGAGGAGGGAGGGAGGCATTTGTGTGCCCTGAGGATCGGTGCTGCACAGAGACAATAAAGAGTCGGGTGGGCCAACGTGAATTACTGCACGTGCAGCAACTTTCAGGGGTGGAGGGAAGAGTAACCCTCCGATGGACCTGGACCCTGCTTTGCCTTGAGGAGAGGAAAGAGAAGAAACAGCAAAGCAGCTGCTACATCAATACCAGATCCAAGCGTACTGCTTCTTCATCCATCAGAGCAGAGGTGAAGTGGGGGCCTCAGCTGGACATAACTTTCTTTTAACCAATTCCATTAGGAAACACAGATCGTTAATTTTGTCCCTCTGTACCAGGAGGAAGAACTGCGGAGCTGCTTCGAGCCATAGCTCAGAGCATATCCTGTCATTGCTGTGCTGCAGATTGGATTAAGACCCTTCCAGGCTCTGAAAACTAGTCACGACTCCATACAAGAAGGCATTTTACGGTGAAATTAATTTTGATGTATATATATTTATTTGATACAGATATATATACACACACATATATGTATGTATATATATACACAGACATATTAAGGGGAAATGAAAATATGCCATGTCAGCTGCTTGCAAAAAGAAGTGTTAATTCACATAGGAAAGTCTCCTGGGTGTTTAAGCAAAGCCAAGATGCTAGCTGAACAACACACCCCAAACAAAGAGCTAGCAGCTCTTCAAAAATCACAGAAGCGATCAAAGGCCCTCACGTCTTATTATTTCCACACACACGTTCATAATTTAAATGGACCAATTGCTTTTGACTGATTGATTTCACTTCTTTGAGACACCATACCTCTGGAATTATTCAGGACATTACTGCATATAATACTATGCTAGAATAATTGTTCCATTTAGCTTTATCCCCTTTGCTTGCAAAGTCTTAGAGGATCTTAAAATACTCAATATTTGTATGTTTGTGTTGGCATGTTTGGTTTATGCATCTGAAGGACAGCATGAAAATGCCATGAATGTAATGCTAAACCAAAGAATGTTTCAATACACAGAAGTCAGGAGAATTCAGATTTAATACTCTTACAGCATTGTTAATATTCTTAAGGTGCAGGTGTCCTTAGGATCCACACTTTGATATCCCAAGACTTCATGCCAGGATTCAGCTCACCTAAGTCAGCAAAACTTTACTTGTAGAGTTAAGGATTTAACTGTAAATAACAATGCCACAGACTCACCCCGTGATCACATGCTACATCTCGTCCAGTTTGTCTGTCAAAGAGGTTAAGGAAAACAGTGTTGGTTTAATAGACAATGGTGCAAAACTCAGCTTATTTATAGAAGAACAGGAAGAGGAAAATATAAAAAACACAGACCATCCCCCCTATGTCAAGGTAGGGTTAGTTTCTGAATACTTAAATATGAACTTAAAGGAAGGAAAAGGGTGTTTGCACTTGCTATAGATTTTGTGTGGTGAATGAGGATGATGTCAGGGTATTTGTTTGGCATGTTTATTGAGGGAAGACAGATTGCTCATACCTTGCTGTTGGAATTGTTTGGATTCCCCAATTTGCTTGCTCTTTCTGAGTGGCTCTTTGGAAGACAGGGAAACCTGCCTGAGCTCCACCCTTCATTATGGAGAGAGGAAAACTGTAACTAGACAGACACTTTAAAAAATAGTGTCCTGAATTTGTCAGAAAAGCCAGCAGAGAAGATGAGAGGAAAGGCTGTCAATGGAAAACTCCCTGGCATTTTCACCATAGCGTTCGTTGTCACTATTGCATTTGACTCCAAAAGGCCTGCCAGCTATCCCACCTCTAAAAACAGTCTAAGTCAAAACGTTGTGTTATTTATAGTTGTACAGTAAAGAAGGAATGTCTATGAAGTCTCTCAGGAGATGTAAATTCTTATAGTTCTTTCAGCATTGATGAGCAGCCACGCCAAGTGAGGATGTACCAAAATGTTAAAGATTTAACTGTACATTGCCAGTTGCATTTTGGATTCTTTGCTCTTCCAAAATTCACACAGTCATTCTGAAAGCTAACATATGTCTGTGGTTGAAAGGATTTCCTAAAAGGCCAAGGCTCAAGTGATAGCTCTAGCATACTTCTGACTGGTGTATTTTTGCTAACATTGCTGTATTGTACAGCCATGTAATGCAGAAATGGCTTCCACCATACACATGAGAATCTATGTAAATTTGAGGCTGTTTTAACATGCACCAGGTTACCACTGGCGTGTCATCTGTGATGAAAAAGTGTGGCTGCCTTTGCTTTCTGCATTTTGAAATTTTCAAGTGCATGACACGTGCCAGAAATTTCTGCTCTTTTGCCATCTGCAGTTGGGAGAAACTTCCATAAAATTATTCTCATCCTACATTTTCACGGAGTGATCTTTGCTGCTTTTTGCAAGGTTTCTCTGTGGTAGTAAAGCCCCCTCAGTTTAGCTAAGGCCTGCAATGGCTGGACACTGGCATGGTCTCCTTAGTGTGACAGAAGTTATATTGACGAAAATGTATTTTATGGCTACTGAATAAACATCATTAAGAAGTGATCTGTTGGTGGTAAAAGATACCTTTATGCCAGTTCAACAACATCTGTGTTAGGGTCCATAGTAATGCAACTATTTTGGTAAAAACCACACTCCTCATCAAAACCTTATTACCAGAACAGAAGGCCAGCACCCAGCAGCCATCAGCCTCCTTACGGCTGATGGGCTCTCCCACTGCAAACTGATGAAGGAAAAGGAATTATCCCTTTTTTTCTTGCTTCTATTTTGGAAGGATTTGATTAACATTTAAATAAAAAGTTTAGCACTTGCCCTGTGTCGTATATCATGCACATCTGCAACCACCTCCTGTTTAAGTTTGTTGACTGTTCAACCTTTTGCCTTTCTTTTTATAGTTCTCTTGGTAGCTTCCTTACCTCATTAGGCTTTTGAATTCTGAAATGAAAACTTGATGCTTGACTTCTCTGTCCCACGTTTGTTTTTAAGCCCCTTCTGAGGACATTAAATCAAGATCAGAGCCAATAACATTCTTCTTTAGGAGCACAGAGTGACTATTTAAGGTGTTTGGGACCTCTATATGATCATTTATCATAACATTATTCCAGTTCAAATGCTTAATTATAGCATATTTTCAAATCCCTTTCCAGAAGCTCTATAAATACCTCAGCAACATCTAAAGACCAGTTTAGCTGCCGATAGCTAAAACTATCTTTTCACACAGACTGGCCTTTCCTTCCTCTTCTGCTAAAGGAGATTCTGTTTACATCTGTGTTTTGCCTCTAGGAGACCATAAATGTTGGGTCTGTCCTTTGGTGGGCGTTTGCTGGGCTGAATATCTTGCTTTGCAGACATAGCCATGGCTCCATCTTGCTCTTCCAAAGTGGCAGACAAAGGTCCTCCAAGGCAGGTGAAGGTGGAGATTGAAGATTTTCCCCATCCAGCCCATGTTTCTCCACATGTGCTTGGCTCTGTTCTCCTCACTGAGGGAAGAGCCTGGCTTCAGTCCCTCATCACTTCCATCTGATGTGCAGTGCTACACACAAAATAAGGGCATAGCATATCAGAGGAAGACACACCTATGTGACAGTGTTGCTCTCAGTCACAGAAGAAGAAGAGACTGTTGGACAAGGATCCCATGGCCTTAAAGCTAGCAAAAGGAAATAATTTCCCAGTAACACACCCTTTACCCAAAGAACATAATACCACAAGTATGACTGAGCTGCAAGTTTCACTATGAGTCTAAAAATGGTCAGATGTGGAAAGTAGCCACTGTAATGGTGGAAAAGATTTTTTTAAAGACTGCAAACCATTTAGAATTCACCACCTTGGTCAACTACTAGCCAGAGCAGCCAAGAGGAACGATCCTCTCTTGGTAGGTTATCCCTGCTGTTGTTGTGGGGTGTGTTTGGTTTTGTCCCAGTGGTTGTGGTACTGCCCAGCCCCAGCCCCACACAGCTGGATGCATTGACTTGCTGGGCTCAGACTTGGGCAACAATCACTCTGTCCTGTCAGCAGTGATTTCAAGATGTTTTTGTCTGAAAATCAGTGCCACGGGGAGACATTTTGGTGTTCAAAGCAGGGTGATTACCAAATGTCTTCCCTCTTGTTCTCTGTCCTTTGTAAGTGCAATGGAAACCTCATGCAAAGAAAGAAAACAGGAAAGCTTTTTCCCTTTCCCAGAGCACTGCTGTGAGGAAGACTGCACGCTTTGTGGCCCCAGGACATTTGACCCCCTTTGGTCCTTTTCAGATGAGCTCCTGAGGTGTCCAGGTCTCTACCTGCACCTGGCCGCTCTAGTCCCTTCAGTGGTTAAAGCCTTCAGTGGTTAAAGAAAGAAATTTTAAACCCAACTTCACAGTTCAGTTGGACTTACTTGCTTTCACTTTCTAGAGCACTGGAAAGCAACTTAAAAACAGACATTTAACACATTGGATGAGTGATACTTATAAGACTCTGTGCTAGACTGGAGCAGAGCCATGAATATATATATTGACAAATAGTAAATTCATTGAAAAATGTGGTGTGGTCTTTCTGGAATCATCAGTGGCTTTAGAACTATCTGGGCTGGAAGTACATTTATTTTGGGAAGAGATTCATAAAACTGCCTGGAGGTTGGGAGATGGGAGTCAACTCTCCTCAAAGAGAGGCAGGAAAAGAACTACATTTACCCACATCCCAGTGAGTCGTTTCAGCCTGAAATGGTGAGAAAAAGGAGACGTTTCTTCTTGCAGTTTTTAATATCCTAGCTTTCCTTTTTGTTTGCTTTTTTTCCACGAGCCTAGAAATCAACATTTCGTTCAGGTTGAAGGGGTTATTTTGTTCAGAAAAGAATGCCTTCTTTTGGTTTTCATTTTTTTTTTCCTCACAGAGAAATGAATCTGAAATCTTTCGTAACTTAGTTCGCTCCAGAGGGATTTTGAGCTGATTTGCTTTTGGCTGATGTACCGAAAAATCACTTTTATTTTCTTAGCCCTAAGCAGCATCCAGTAAGGTCTTCTGAAATGCTCTGTATCTAGTCGTATCATTTAATGGTGAATTTGAAGAACTAAAAAGAAAAAAAGAATATTTTTCTCTTTCAATTTTATTTACAATTTAATTACAAATCCTCTGCCTTTGACAGCTCTGCCCGTTTGTAGCTGGTACAGATGTAGCTGCACCCCTCTGAAAAACATAAAGATAACATTTAACATACTGTGCAATGTTTTCCTGCAAAGGATAATACGGAATCCAAATCACCACTACAACTAACCTATGTGTCTACTACAAAATTTTTTATCACATGGCAGTAGTAAAGAAACAAGAAACCAAAGTGGCATCAATTATGGGAATAAATAAAAATTTCCAATCATGCTCTAACATAAATGAAACACTGAGGCTTTCAAGGTGACATATGTTTAAGAATGAAACCATTTATGGAATAAAATGTGAGGTTAGAGCCAAGTGCTTGCCCTTTTGGTTAATTAATCGTAGTCCCAAAGACAGGAAACTCTGATCTCAAGTGAAATCAGGCAAGGTGGAGCAAGTGACTATGCTTATGAGGACTACAGTGTTGCCTAGCTTGGCTCATAATTTTAAAATCTTTAAAATGTGTTTTGTAACCCCCAGGCAAAATTGCGTGGTGGGAGGCGCACCGGGACTCCATGGCCTGGGAAGGCCCCTGCAGTGCCAACATGGTGACGCAGGGCACATTCTCAACCTCAGCTGGAATCAGATTTTGGCAGTGGTTCAAAAGTGCTACAAAACCTGTATGTGCTTACACAACCCCTACTGAACATAAGAATACTTAAAAATTTTAAATTAAAAAATCCCTCCTACTGCTAGGAAAATGTCAAGCTGCTCTGCTTAAAACTTTGGTGGCAGCTAAGGGGATGATACTGAAACCTCACACCCACTTTACACCAGTCCTGCAAACATTTTAAGGTAAGTTTCAAAGCTCAGTGTGTGGGCAGGTCCTACTGACATCAAGCTGCTTTATTTTATAATTTTCAAGATTCTTTTATACACCTTTCTGAGAGTCTAATGCCAAGCTTTTTCCTAGTTGGACATCTAGCAGGTGTGATGCTTTCTCTCAGGCCTGATCTTGGTCTGTTCTTTCTAGTAATTTGCTGTGATTTTTCTGGGCAACTGTGTTGCACCTGGCAGGTGGAACACGTCATCCCACAGGATTTCCAGAAAATGAGGAGAAATGTTTGTGCTGAACTGCAGAATAAAGAGAAGAAATAACCCTTGCTAGAAAGCCAAAATATGAATGTGTTGGAGTCAAGGATGACACCGTCTCCTGGCCCTATTTTGCCTGGCTCTTTTCCAAGACCACCCACTTTCAATTTTTGGTCTACATGATTGGCTAGCACCCAGCAGACTCGCTGTAAATCTTTTGCCCCTTTTAGTTCCCCAAACCTCCGCCTGACCAAATAGCTTTAAAATTCCCATCAATAACTCTGCAGTTAACCTAACAGTGAAGGCGGGTTCCCTTTTTTCACATGCATTAGCAGACCTGGAAAGAGCACAGGTATAATTCAAGTGTCGTCCACTTTGGTGGCCCATGCCAACCTTGAAGGGAGGCCCTCAGTTTCACTGGCTTCCAGAAATGCCACCTGAGAAGCTGTCGATTTTCTGAAAGACTCTACCTCAGTATGCGCATTGCCAAAACTGCTCGTTGGTGGATAAAATCCTAAAAGAGACACCACAGCAAAGCCCATAAGAGGAGCTGGTGAGACGTCCTCCATCGCTGTAGCAGAGCTTTTGTGTGGTTATGAGCCCCCACCACCACCACTTACAGCCAGAGAGCCAGGATCAAGCTTCAGAGGGGCCACGGCCACGGTTCCCAGGGCCCGGCTGCTACATGGTGGGCAGGGTGAGACTGAGCAAGAAGCTGGATTTCAAATTTCTGCTGCCTTCAGTGAAGTTCAGGATTTCATCTTTTGTATTTTACCTCCCACTCAAAAATCTCTCTCTCTCCGTCTTGGTGTCACTACATCAGCATAGCTGGGGGACATTAGCATACTCCTTAGCATATTGTGGTGACTTTGGTATGTACAGTCACCTGATTGATTGCAATTAAAAGCAATTTCCTATTTCTGCTTAAGCACATTCAATATATGACCTGATATATACAATCAAGGATTTTAAATCCTATGGTGACTTTCAAATAAACTCTTAAGTTATTTGGACTGTGTGAGAGTTCACAGGACTGAGACCTGTATAGGTGTGAAACACTGAAAATACAAACACAGACTTAAAGTACTGTCTAGAAGTTTTATGCTGTTTTGTGGTTACTGTAATGTAACTCTATTCAGAGCACACACAGCTTTGTAGGATGTAAACCTCCTGAAGCTGCTGGACCCAAGAGGGAATTTCTCATCCTATCCCCAATTGCTATTTATTGAAGACTTCAAATTGAGACAGAAGAGTTCTGGACCAAAGTTATCCAGAGTTTCACTGGAAAAAAATCAACTTTCTACTGGATATTCACTTATAGAAAATAAGCATACACAATTTCAGGCTAGAGGTTACTGCAGAAAATATTCCCTGTCAGTCCAGACTCTCCTCTTCAACCTGCTTTCTTTTTCCATACTAGCAGCAACTAGGAGGAATTTGGTAAAGCCACATATTGTTATCTAGCTGTGAGTTTAAGTCTGAAGCACAGGACATGGTTGCCGGATCTTTAAGTCAGGTGTGTGTAACACCTGTCTACGAGCTGTGACTTTATTTTTCGTTCGCCTTGATAACAATTAATAGCACACCGTTAAGGAAGCCTTTCTCATTAGTAGCATGAGGAACATCATAAAGATACAGCTGGGTTCCAAATCACAGTTTTTATTGCGTAGGTATATAAACAAGCACAGCTTAGCTCCATAGGCTGCACCCAACCTCTGGTGCCTTCCACAGTGGAAAAACTGAGAAATGTGGCAGGGGCCCACAGGCTGCTCAGAGGGACATGTGCAGACCCCGTATGGACCCATATGCCAGACGCGTGACGCAGGGCTGTGCACAGGAGCTGCTGGGGCTTGGCTTCCCCTGATCGTATCCAGACCTGGCTGTACAGGACTGTCTCGGTTCTGAATTTCTGAAGGCTTTGATTTGAGTGGAGCCAGTCATCCAATGTACTGTAGAGTTCAAGTTCAACAAAGCAATGTTTAAGGCCCCCTTGCATGTTTAAATTGAGAGGGTGGGTTTAAACGAAACGATAGGACAAATTAAGAAGTGCAGCATATACACATGTATACAAAGTGAGTACAAATGTCCCAAGTGTGAATGAAGAAGGAGAGAGGAGTAACAGTATAGCAAACATTTTTAAAAAGAGAATAAGAAAAAAGCAGAGAAGTTTTGGCAGTAGTGTTTCACAGTACAAGGACAATAAAGCCTTTATCTCCTTAAGGTGGTTTCCAAGTGCACCACCAACAGAAACATCAGGGTGTCTTCTTCTGAGACAGCTGCCATGGGGCTGGGGCAGCCCTTGCCTGAGGAGGCCCTTGGCGGTGGGCAGAAGATGTGGGCAGGGTGGTCCCATCAACAGATACAAAGGCAGAAGCATCACTGAAACATTTGCTTGATGGGACATGATGAGATGCCAAGAGTCCCCGCCCACCCTGGGTTTGGGGGCAGCCACTGGTGCCCGACACCCTCCCCAGACAAGGGGTGGGGGCTGATGGGGCGAGGCCCTCTTCTGCTCCTGGCATCCGATTTTCATAACTTGCCAGATGCTCTCCAGGCTCTGCAAGACACTCTACTCCCCACCGAGATCACAAGACTCCACTGCAGTAGAGACCGGCCATGTCCGCAGGGTTTTCCCACACCACTTTGCTGGGTCTCCAGGTGTCCTTGGCCACCCTGCCCAGAGGAAAGCAGTGACCCCAAGCAGCTGCTTTCTGCTTCAGCTTTGCAATATTTTAATGACAACAGACCACTTTCTTGCAGGCTTCCTTGCAGGTGAACAGAACCAAACATGGAAAGAGTCTTCTGAGGAAAAGGAGCAAAATTATGAGCAATATTAACTCTGCAGTCATCTTTTGGCATTACGAGTTTTTTTATATTTTTAAAAAAAAAAAAAAACAACAGGTTATCAGGTGCCTTTTGGAAAAAAACAATGTCCTTGTACATACTTGCCTAGAATTAGAGCAGAAAAATATTCCCAATGCTTGTATTTTACTTCAGGTCAAGATTCTACATAGCGGAGCAGAACAATGCAAATGATATATATAGATAAACAGCCAGTGTTCCTAATGTACAGACCTTGGAGTGAGGGAAATTAATGACAACTCAGAACCCTGTCCCTCTCCAATTTCCTCCGTTAATGCACATGAACCGGTTAGAGCACACAATTAGGAGGAGGCTGCCTGTTTTCAATTAGGTCAGAGGAGAAGACCTGCCTCTTTTCTAAATGAATTGCAGATAAATCTTGCCAGGAGTTGGCCTCCTTCTGTCCGGGCTTGCGTAAATCAGGGAAGGCAGCTGCAAGCCTGCAACGTTATACCAGGGAAAGCAGGGTCCAGCCTGCCCAGGGGTCCCATCCCACCCTGGAAGAGCAACCGTGGGTTAGTCAGGCCAGCTCTGTCATCATTTTTCCCCGCCATTTTCCACCACTTCTTGGTTTATAATGGTTAACACATCTGTGTTTCATTCCCTGTCTTCAGTCTGAAAGGGGCCGGGGGGAAGGTGGTCTCTCTTTCAAAATCCTCATCAAGAAGATGGAGGTGCTGGAGTAATCTGAAGGGGAAGGGCAAGTTATTTTTGTTGACAGGATTTCAACAAGTAACAGTTCTGGCTAATTACACTGTAATTGAATTGGCATGTTAATACACACTTTGAGGGACTCCCCTTACTTTTTTATACATTACAACGGGATTTTGAAATACAGGCTGTTTTGCTTTAAAAACAGAAACATAGCAAATAAAATAGAGCAACTGAATTAATTTGCTAAAATCTCTCAGGCCCAGGCAATAATAGTTACCACTGAAAATACACATACTCCCATATGAGGAACACTCAGAGAAGCTTTAGGAAAGCAGATAACCAGGGCAACAGGACACTGGTCGCTCAGCAGTAGCCACAGTCTAGTTTCTCCTAGCAGTTACCAGAGAGATTTTTCTGTCCTTTTAATGACCTAAAATCTTCGGTTTAGAGTGATTTTTTTCAAGCTCATTTTTAATAGGAGAGAAAATAGCTCTGCATTCATATGGGAACCAAAAATCTCCATTTCAGATCTACATTAAAGGGAATTTATGAAAGTGCAGCCTCTCCCCTCTTCTTCCCCAACATCCTTCAGAAGTTAGGCCAACTGGTGCTTCAAACTAATACTGGGAAAAAGCTTTCCTCTTGTCCAGCATATTCTAAAATTGTCCAGTCCTTGTTCTACAGCATCTGGCATTGGTCACTTCTTGGAGTCAGGCTACAAAGGATGAATCTGAACCTAAAGGAATGGGAAAAAAAGCTCTGTTTGTATGAGGACATATTAACATTGTTTCTATAAAACGCAATCTCTCCAGTGCAGTAAAAGTTTCATTTGAGTGCCTGTAGGTGTTCAGCTTGAACTGCATGCACAAGAACACTGTGAATGTGGTTTGGCTTTTCTGGTCACACAACAGCTAAGTCATCTCAAGTGCGGGAGACCAACATTAGGCTTTCCTCTAATAATAAATATATTATGTGAGACCTAAATATATGACATTGAAAAGCTGCTCTGAATTCCAACATCCCTCACAAGGTACTGTGATTTTAATGTGACACCATTTTAAATATGATACAATATACTGATTTCGCCTTTTCTGTAATTGCTTCCAACGGCACCATCTCCCAAATGCTCTTTCACACAGTAGGTCCTTCACTTGCTGAGTTAAATGCCACCCAATAGAATCTCAAAGGAAAAGATGCACGTATGCAAACCAACGCCATGTGAAAATACGGTGTTTCTTTTGTCATGAAGTACAGTGAAATGTTTTCTCCACAGAAGGACAACTGCTAAATCTGTGGCATGGTCACACTTAGGAATCAGACACGCTGGGGACGTGTCCCCATCCTTACCCAAAGTGCAGAAGTGCCTGCAGTCCTGAGCCCTTTGGAGTCCATTGCCCAGCTTTATACTTTACTACTGCAGGGCCATGACTTAACGAGCTGACCTGACCTAACACCATGGTAAAAGGATGTGTCACACTCCTCCTTTCAGTACTGAACAGTCAATATTAAATCTCACATGAACAGAGTCTCTGAAAATGATGGATGGAAGGGAAAGAAAAGAAGTTTGGGCCTTTTGTGTGACTTCATGCATAATGACAAGACCTGGCTCCTGTGCTGAGTACCATTGCAAAGACTCTCTGAAAATGCATTCAAAACATATTTTAAGGGCCTCAAAGGTGCACAAAACTTTTGTGGATCCTCTGCACAGGGATAGTTTCATGACCTCTGATTTTCCCCTAGAAAAAGTGACTAGACATGTCTCTCAAAACACTGCAGCATTATTACAGTGGGATGTGTGGTGCAGTTTGATGTATGTATCCACTGATAGCAGTGGAAAAACTTCCATTCAATTAAATGGGCTTGAAGCCAGGCCCACAGTGAAGCCTTGTCTGTAGCTGTTACTGTGCTGGTGGATTCTATAACAACTGTATCATAAAACACTTTACAAAAGAGTCATGAACTCTGGAAAAGAGTAAGGCTTATATATTCTATTTAAACAGAGGAAGTTGCTCAGTGACTTGGCAGCAAAGCATGACCCCCAGTTATGGGTAACTGAAGCCAACATCAGAGAAACTATATAAGCAGATAGTTAATATCAAGGCTCACATCTTTCCAGTCTGTTACTGATTCTTATGAGTATTTCTGAGCAGACCTACAGATGGATAAGAGGAAAATGAAAGCGATGTGTGATGAGGGTGACAGACCCCTGCATGCAGAGAGCCTGGGCATAGCTTTTTGCAGTCTGTCAGGTCACTGTTTGAAATTGCATTTTCAGTGAAATCAATAGCTAAATTCCTCTTGATGTCAGTGGGGCCAGAGTTTCCCATTCTGGACTCATAAAATGTCAAAGGGTGAAGTGAAGTAGCTATCACAGAAAGAAAGAATGCAAATATAAATAGAATGGGGATAAATTAATAGCTAACAAATATTTTCTCCTAGTCTTATGGAAGGTCTGGAAGAAACAAAAACACTGTAACGAATAAGTTAATCCCCAGGTTTCTGGTTTGGGATGATAAATAAATGTCTGAATAAAAGGAGAGAGGAAATGAGAGGTAGGAACACATAACTTTTCACTCAGAATGGTCTGAATCTTGGCTAGGAGAAGGCTATAATGTAAAACAATTTTCTTTTATTCTCAGGCCAAGGTTTGATGGAATGGAGGCTTTAGTGACGATACTGCCTTAAATAGGTGCCTTTCCTGGCCTCTTCTTTCCACTCCTGAGCAGCAGCACACTATGCCCTTACTGCATTGACATGACTAATTGTGGAGCCATGCTGTAAACAGGCTCAAATATCTGATCAAGTTTAAAAATAAAAGCTCTCCAGGAGTGTTTGGAAGTCGTTGAGAAGTTGGTGATGCTGTCAGACTTGGCATGGGCATGGACCCAGTAACACCAGGATGCTTGATCCGTCTTTGGATGTTCCCTGGATTTGCCTCCTTCTCCCTGTCCTCCTGGTTGCGGAGGCAGGTTGGGCTTGTGTAGTATGATCAGGGCAACAGGCTTGGTACATGGACCTGCATGAGCTGTAATCAAGCTCAGGACTGCCTGGCATGCAATCCTGATCGCATGATTCACGTATCTTATTCTCTCTTTTCCCATGTATTAATCCTCCTTTTTGCTGTGCTTTGTTCCTTCCTTTCTCCACCCCACACTTCTTCCAAATAAACAACCCACCCCTAATTACTTTTTCTTCATTTTGCCCAGTTTTGCTACATCCGTATCAAATCTGGTATTTCTCATACTGGTACCTATTGTCCTTATATGGTGTTTCTGGATATGGTAACCTATGAGCTGTTGGCCTTGCAAGGTCCTACTCCCCAAAAGATTCCCCAATGCTTCCATCCAGTTATCTGTGAATTCTGGCCATTGTGCACTTAACACCTCCTTAACCACCTGCAAAATCCAGCCACCCCTTATGGCGCTATCTGTAACTTTTGTCAGCTTCTCACATTGTTATCTCTCGGGTCTGGCAATTTCTCATGTCCTGTCCAGCAGTTTCCCACGTCCTGTTCACTTAGCTTAACTTCAGACCAGGGCTCAGTCAGTGGCCTCGTCATCTGCCCGCAGCTCTAAAAAAGAGGAAGGAAGAGGAAGATAGTGAGATAACATTTCTCAGTCATTCACTATCAACCTGGGAGACTGTACTGAGCTGGGCTCCCCAGGGATCTCTCCTGGAGCCAATGCTACTCATTCATTAATGGCTGATGAGATAAATAAGATGCCTAACAATTATGCAGATACTACAAAGCAGTGCAGGACTGTAAGCCATCTCAATGACTGGCATAGAATTCAGATTAATCTTGTTCAGTCGGGGACCCAGTCTGGGAAAACATTAATTGCGATCCAGTAGGGACAAGTACACTGCTCTGTGTGTCCATAGGGACCATCCACACAAATACAGGACAGAACAACCGGCTGTGGAGCAGTTTTGCAGAGAAAGGTTGGGTGGTTCAGCGATTACAGGATGAACTTGGATCAGTAATGACAAACTTCTGAGAAGAAAGCACCCAATGGTGAGAGGTACAGACAGGAATGCCATCCATAAGACGAGCAAAAATAATCCTTTCACTCTGTTGGGTCTAGTTGTGAAGATGTCGGTTGGTCTGCTCTGCCTAGTTTTAGGGACAGTTCTCCAAGAAGGGTGTGAGCTGGAGAACGCTTCAGAGGAGACCAATGAGAATCAGGTCTAAGAAACAAGACCTGTGAGGAAATGTTAAAGGAAATGAAAATGTTTAGGCTAAAGAAAAGAAAAACTAAGGGAAAGTTGCCAGCAATCTTCAAATACATAGAAGGTAGCTGCACAGAGGAAAGAACAAACTTCTCTTTCATGTGCTCAGGGCATAGAGGAAGAATTAATGGCCTCAAGGGAAGAATTAATGGCCTCAAGGGAAGATTTAGGTTAGTTGTGAGGAAAGCTTTCTAATGAGCTTTGGCAAAGCTCTGGACCAGCTTACCTTGGGAAACTGGGGAAGCTCCAGCAGGGAAAGTTTTTGAGAACAAGCTGAAGTAACATCTGTCAGGAGGGGTTAAGTACAACTGATCCTGCATTAAGTTGTGAGATTGACCTCTTGAGGTCCCTTCCATCCCTGTCCTCAGTGAGCCCATGAAAGTTCCCACAGCAAGATGAGAATTTGCTCCGTATATCGTTAGCCCTTCTGATCCAAGCCATCAGCCGCAATCAGGGCTCTTTTGGCTGTTTCTATTAGGAGAAGAAATTGATGGTGGAACTGGGGATCTGTGACAGAAACCTATTTGTTTGCAAAAGACAGACAAGACCAGTAGAAATCCTACAGCAGAAACCAACTTCTTTGCATACAGTTTTCAGGCTTCTTTCAGCCAACTCTCAGATCAAAAATATCCCCAGAGGAGTTTCTAGCTAGTGTATTCCCAGTGCTAAGTCAAGCTGCATCTGGTGGGTTTTTACTGCCTTCTCTTTGAATTCTTTCCATCTTTCTGTTCTTCCCCTTTTAGAGACACACAAGTCTTCACCTTCCATTTTCCTCCCTGCATCCCATCATCCCTTTGTATATATGTTTTCATTTTGGGAGGGGATGCCTGGTAACATACAAATGTTTCTTTCAATCTGTTCTTTCAATAATTGGATAAGAAGGAGGTTACTTAAACATGCACGTTTAGAGAGATTTAATTCAAATCAAACCAATATTATGAATGACTAAAAACTCCCCACAAACTGTAAAATGGCAACATATGCAGGCGACAAAAATTACTTAGTGTTAGTCATGATTGTGAATGATGATTTAGGTGGGAAAATTGTGAAGAGGAGCTTAACAGAGCTCGGTGAATGAAAAATAAGTTATTTAGTCTAATACTGGCAGATGCTGGTGTGTGCATGGAGTCTTGAAATTATGCAAGTGAACTCTGCTTAGAGTGGAAAAAAAAACCAAAAAGTCAGCTGCAAAGCAGTTACTGTTAGTGGCAGATGTTCTATTCCTGTTTAACAAGTACTTTCAGGCTTTTTTGCCTAAAGAGCAGTGTCTCTTTTCTCACACTAATGGAGATGGTTCTTTTAAAAACACCAAGTTAAGCAGCAAAGAATAAAACATATTTATTCTAAATGGAAAGGCAATTACCTCAGTGAAGTTCCCCTGGGCATAAAAATCTACATGTGCTACTCAGTGGAGCTACAGTAACCCGCTTTTGCAAGTCATTTAGCACATAGAATTGAGTTGTTTTTAATTGCTTGTTGAATTACCTGGGGTTGAGCTTTCAGCCCTTCCAGTTGCAAATTGGTTATAAGCTGAAGTGGGAAATACAGAGAAGCTATGGGTTTCAAAAGAAGCCTGTAAAGTGCTTTCCTCTTCGTATAAGGAATTTCCAATCTGAATTGGAATTGTTCTTCCATCGGAAAAAAGAAATTGCTGGGGATGCACCATTCAGACGTCTAAACATATTTCTCATTCAGGTTCTCCTAGATGGAGGGAGAACAGCTTTCGGGTAGTTTTGTCTTAGTTTCTACCTATCAAAGACAATAGATTGCCTCAATGTTGTCTCCAGCTAATATGAAGGAACAGGTTCGCACTCATAATAACTAGTTTTGTTTGAAATATTTTGGCATATGAAAAGATGAGATTAACTGGGATTTTTAAGTGGGTGGGTTTTACTGAGTTAACTGAGGATCTTGGTTTGGATGTTAAGAAATCCGTTCTGACCCCTGCTGTTAGTTTTGGGGAAAATAACATTGTCAGCAGCAACAGCAATGCAATCCTGGAAGCTGATCTGGAGAAGAAATGGTATCACCACAAAACGTCAGTGAGTTGAAAGCCAGCAACTTGAGGCTGAACCAGACCTTACTAGTTTCTACAGTACAGTGACTGAAATTCCCCCCAAAGTCCAGGGCAAACAGCTATGTGTTAGCTTCATCAGGCCCTGGCCAGAGCCCTGCAAGGGAAATCTCCTTTACTGCACCTCCCACATTGCTTCTTGCTTGGGGGCCTCCAAGTCCCTTCCTCTGCTCTGGATCTGAGCATGCTTCTGTAGAAGCAAGGCAAACCAGCTCCTGTCACTCCTTTGTGACCAGAAATAACAGTAACTGGATATTTTGCCTCAGTCTCTTGCTCTTTCCATGCTTTTTTTTTTGTGCAACAGTGCCTGAATCTCAGAGAGTTCAAACATCTCAACCTTCTGTGCCCCTGAAAATATCTTCCTGTGTCCTTTAAACAGTCCCCCTGTCCACAGCACTGTCCCTGTGCATTTGCACTGACTCTGTGTTGGGATAGCAATGATGCTCTTGTGCTGTTTCCACACGTAAGTAATGACAGGCTTTTGTGTAGTCCTGATGTGGAAATTCACCCTCTGCTTAGCTACACAACGATGAAGAAGAAAAAAGGAATGTGTCATGAACTAGAGGAACAGGACTGCTTGCAGACTGGAAGATTTTTAACATTTCGAACACCAGGGAAGCTGGACCCTCAAAAGCAACCCACACCCATGCTTCAGAGCCCTATAAAACAAAGCTGTGATGGCAAGTAAAAGCAAAGCCAAGCACTGAAGATACCACTCAATACTTTGCAAATGTGCATGTTTTGTTCTGTCATATTTGTTTGCTAAATTCCAGCCTGATGCAACTTGAAGCAGCTGGGACCTTTAAGTCCTGTGGTAACCCTGGCCTTCCTAAAATCAGAGCTTTCAGCACCATGCTGTTCCTGGTCACCACAGGACTCTGTCTCTTTTTCATCTGTCAAGAAGGGCTGTGTAGCTGCCACCAGAGCCTTCAACACCTCTGGGTCTCCCCAGTTGCCATAGTCCTGTACCTTGGAGGAAAGCTGACGGGCTGACTCCTTGCTCTGCCCTTTTTTATCATGGGAGAGACAAGGACAGACCCTCCTTCAAGTGCTAAAGCTCCATGCTTTCATTATCTTTGAGCCTCAGTGATTGTTTACAGTGGATTTCTCCAAGTGCTTTGTACCCAGTGTGGGTGACCAAATCCCATCCCAGGGAAGGTGATATCAGCTGTTGCTACATGCCACAGCTAAGAGCACACTGTGAATCCTGCTTCGTCTTGCTTCATCCCAAAGCTGCTAGGATTCTGCCACCTGGCAGGACATCACCCATTTAAACCAGCCAAGAAATCTGGGATTACACCTTGTTTGCTGCTTACAAGCAATGAGGCTTGGAAAGTGAGTCAGAGGAGTATAAGCATGTGGTCTCTGCTGGAGGAGCACAGATGCTACACAGAGAGCCTACACACTGAGGTCCAAAATAGGCTGTGACAGGGAGCATCATGAAACAATAACACACTGAAGGCAGAACAACCATAATCAAGTGTTGAGCTGAATACAGTGGAGGGGCAGCCAAGAAAATCATAGTCTCCATGTGCTACTGCTTTTGCCAAGCTAGCTCCTATAGCACGTGCAGCATACAGACTCTCCTGGCCCTGCTAGGCTGTGTGTCACACTGAGCTGCTGATTCCTGCAACAAAAACTCAAGGAGGAATAAGTCCAGTCAGCACATACATTACATCACACTTTTATTTGCATTTTCCCCTGGAAATTTTAACGGGCATTCTTTTTCCGGTGTGATTCAAATACCAGTCTGAGGAGGTCATTCAGAGGAAGGATTTGTTCTTTGCTTAGCTGGCTGCAAACCAGCATTAAGCTTCGGACACGGCTGTGCTTTAGGACCCAGCTAATCCACAAAACGTACTGTTTAGATGTCCTGCACAAAGCTGTGGCCTCCTCTTTCACAGTTCTGCAGTGAGTTATCCGCTGGAGTAAGGCAACAAGCTATTTTTTTCTGTGCTGACGTAGACATGGCCGGCAGAGACAACGGCACAGCAGCACCCGCAGGTCACGAGTTCTGCTTTTCACTCTGTGGCTGATTAAAAGCTCATAGACATTGCTGGAAAGTCTCCCATTGACTGTGATGGTCTCTGGAGCAAACCTGCACACAGCATAAATGCTGCATAGTAAGCTGCAACTGCACATCAGACAATGTTTGGAGCAGGGATAAAATCCAGGCTCATGTCCTCGGTTCAGCAGATCATTGCTACAAGCACTCACAGGGGAGAAAGGGTGTGTACGAAGTCAAGCAGGAGGAGATTTACTGAATAGGAGGGCCTAACTGTCCCATCCCATTAGCCACGTCTGCTACCACACATATGCTCTCAGCGCAGTGATGTAGTAGCGGCCACGTAACTCCTGAGTGCCCCCTGCTCTCCACCCTCACAACAGCTGCATCCAGCCCTACACGCCTATAGATATGCACCCATGGAAGTCATTTCAAGCCTGTTACAGCTGTGACCTTGCAGAGTCCAGCTCAGCAAGCTGGCAGAGCTCTGAAGCTGCTTTTAATGCAGAACGGGTCATTGTAAAATTCTTCTCTCCTTTCTAGTTATGTCTTCCTTACAGGAAGTCTTTGACGTGGCTTTGGTCCAGCTGGCTCTCTGAGGAAAGGAGAGTCTTTCCACACATAAACCTGCTCTGAACTTTATGATTTTTTAAAAAAATTTATAAAGTTAAACATGTCAATTGTCAGTTGGTTTAATGAAAGCAGGGAGAGGAAAGAGGTAGCTTTAGGCATGTGAGACCTCTTGTTCTTAAAAACAGAATGGAACCTTAAAAACGATCAGTGCTGCATATGGGCCCAAATGATCTCTGCAGGCAATGGGAATGCAAATAGAGAGGGTTATTTTTAGAACTCAACAAGTAATCAAGTTCCCATTTAGGCTGGGCTGATCACAAGCAAATTAATAGTTCCTTCTATTTCAGAGTACGGTGCCTTGGGAAGTCACAGTCCTGCAGCGGCTAGCCTTTAAAGTAGTTGCAGCCCCTCTGTGGAAGTTAATTCGAGGACAAAGGGAATAAAATAGGAAGCACACCACTTTGTTCATATGTGATGTGTGTCTTATCTGTTACAGAAAGCATTATCCCACAGGGAGGAAAAAGGACTGATCTTCACTGGCACAGCAAGGCCTTTCTACCGATGCTTACAAAAGGTCTGAAGTAGATAAAAACCTTCCCCAAAATCCATCCGGATCATCCCTGCCTGGTAATGTTTTCAGACACTTTTATGAGGAATGAAAACTACAGAGATCTCTTTGAAAAGAGCTGATAGTGCCGCTCTCTCCAAGAAAAATTACTCCTGAGGCCACTTACGGTCTTAGAAATATTCCTTTTGGTCTAGCGCCATAGGTACAGATGGACTAGCAACAAAATGAATATGACTGTGACTGCAGTGCACATATCTGGATGGGCAGCAAGGGATTTTTAGTGACAGAACAAGGGATTTCATGGAAAGCAGACATCTGAAATGGGAAAGGCCAGATTCAGCTCTGGCGTAAGCAGCACAAGTCTAAGCCACCCAAGACTCCATTTGTTTTAAGTGCTTCCCAAAATGAAGCCATGCCTTCCTTGGGTGTGCAGCTCTGTATCCCCGACACAATATGAGTGCATAGTCTCTGCTGGGTCCTACCAGACCCCAGGAGCATAGCCACGAGATCCTACATTGAGCTGTGTGGCTCTACACTAGCTCTCTTGTGACTAGGGAAGAAGTTGCCTTTCCCTTGGGCCCATCAGGGAAACAGGGCCCATAAAAGGGAACCAGAGACCAAAGAGCACTTTGTGAGCTTGCCTCTACCACCACAGTAAAGCCGGTGAATTCCTGAGCTCGACAGAATTTCACCTTACCTTGTTTTAGCCTCTCATCCGAGATAAGCCAGCTAATTCAGTCTGCAAGTCTGACTAACTTGAGTCAGAGACTTTTGTACCCAGACAGACAGCGTAATTACGTAATAATTCAATTTAATTTCTGTTGAAGATGTATTCCTAGAGTAAATACAATTAGTTAGACATGTAACAGGAATTCAGGATGGGCATAACATAGAAATTAGTTATATTGAGTGGTCTTCCTGGATGTTTTGTAGCTGTACACAGATGACAAAGACATCTAATTTAGTGACTGAGGACTTATCTCAAAGTCTTCTGCAGGTGAGGACTGACATAAAAACGTCTATAAATCTGGACGTCTATAAATCCATGGGCCCTGATGGGATGCACCCGCGGGTGCTGAGGGAGCTGGCGGAAGTCATTGCTAGGCCACTCTCCGTCATCTTTGCTAAGTTGTGGGCAACAGGAGAGGTGCCTGAGGACTGGAGGAAAGCGAATGTCACTCCAGTCTTCAAAAAGGGCAAGAAGGAGAACCCGGGTAACTATAGACCGGTCAGCCTCACCTCCATCCCCGGAAAGGTAATGGAACAACTTGTCCTTGGTGCTGTCTCTAGGCACATCAAGAATAGGGGGATCATTAGGGGCACTCAACATGGCTTCACCAAGGGGAAGTCATGCTCAACCAACTTGATAGCCTTTTATGAGGATGTTACCCGGTGGATAGATGATGGTAAAGCTGTGGATGTGGTCTATCTCAATTTCAGTAAAGCGTTTGACATGGTCTCCCACAGCATCCTCGCAGCTAAACTGAGGAAGTGTGGTCTGGATGATCGGGTAGTGAGGTGGATTGTGAACTGGCTGAAGGAAAGAATCCAGAGAGTGGTGCTCAATGGGACAGAGTCCAGTTGGAGGCCTGTGTCTAGCGGAGTCCCGCAAGGGTCGGTACTGGGACCAGTTCTATTCAATATATTCATTAATGACTTGGATGAGGGAATAGAGTGCACTGTCAGCAAGTTCGCTGATGACACAAAACTGGGAGGAGTGGCTGACGCGCCGGAAGGCTGCGCAGCCGTTCAGAGGGACCTGGACAGGCTGGAGAGTTGGGCGGGGAGAAATTTAATGAAATATAACAAGGGCAAGTGTAGAGTCCTGCATCTGGGCAAGAACAACCCCATGTACCAGTACAAGTTGGGGGCAGACCTGTTGGAGAGCAGCGTAGGGGAAAGGGACCTGGGGGTCCTAGTGGACAACAGGATGACCATGAGCCAGCAGTGTGCCCTTGTGGCCAAGAAGGCCAATGGCATCCTGGGGTGTATTGGAAGGGGTGTGGTCAGCAGGTGAGAGAGGTTCTCCTCCCCCTCTACTCCGCCCTGGTGAGGCCGCATCTGGAATATTGTGTCCAGTTCTGGGCCCCTCAGTTCAAGAAGGACAGGGAACTGCTAGAGAGAGTTCAGCGCAGAGCCACGAAGATGATTAAGGGAGTGGAACATCTCCCTTATGAGGAGAGGCTGAGGGAGCTGGGTCTCTTTAGCTTAGAGAAGAGGAGACTGAGGGGTGACCTCATTAATGTTTATAAATATGTAAAGGGCAAGTGTCATGAGGATGGAGCCAGGCTCTTCTCAGTGACATCCCTTGACAGGACAAGGGGCAATGGGTGCAAGCTGGAACACAGGAGGTTCCACTTAAATATGAGGAAAAACTTCTTTACGGTGAGGGTGACCGAACACTGGAACAGGCTGCCCAGAGAGGTTGTGGAGTCTCCTTCTCTGGAGACATTCAAAACCCACCTGGACGCGTTCCTGTGTGATATGGTCTAGGCAATCCTGCCCCGGCAGGGGGATTGGACTAGATGATCTTTCGAGGTCCCTTCCAATCCCTAACATTCTGTGATTCTGTGATTCTGTGATTCTGTGACATAAAGAATTTTCAAGTCTGGTCATCTGCATAGAAAACAGGGAAAATATGGACAAAAATACACAATGAGCAGACTGAAAGGAATTTGTGGTAAAGCTAAATCACCATAACTTTTATTTTAGTTTTGTTCTGCTGCTCTGAAAGTCAGGTGAATGAGTTGATAGATACTGGAAAGGCATTTTTTGTGTGTCTGTGTGTACATATAGGTACATCTCTGCATGTGCTAATGTACAAAATTTGCCCAGAACCTGCTTCTTCTCAGAATCAGCACCCCATTAAGCTCAGGGCTAAGTGCAATTTCTATTGAATAAAAGGATAATTACAGTTCATTAGTAGACTAAGCACTCTGTTCTCTTTCACTCTAGAGTATTGCCTTTTCTTTCTATTGAAGCAGTGCAAAATCGTGTTTTAAAAAAATCAAAAATATTACAGTATAACTGTAAATGCCAGTAAGGAGAAAAAAACCTAACACTTTTAAGCCTAGAGAAATCCTCCTGTTCTTTAAACTTTGTGGGTAAAATCATGGACTTACAGAAGCCCAAGGCTTCTCCCACTCATTTTAGCAGGGCCAAGATTTCAATATGCTTTGTATATTCTCAGTGTGTATAACTTGATCCCTTCTAAAGAGATTTATAGCAGGCAGGAGAAACTACAACACTATAAAATGTTGGTGTGTACATACAAAGTGAATCAGTAGACACAAAAGATTTTGACACTTAAGGTCGGGTTTGAGAATGTAGCCCGTTATCGTCTTGAGGAAATGCATGTAGTAAATCCTGATAATTCCTGTAGAACTGCTTGCACACTTTTGAGAACGTGGTTTCTGTGTATTATACTCTATGCTTGCCTAGAGCCAGAATCTGCAATCGGCAGCAGTTCTGTCTGAGTAAGGACTTCCGACTGCATCCCTGTAATGCATGACAGAATATTCTGTTCCTGACGTATTATCTCCACAAACAGTAAGGATAGATGTTAAATCTGGAAGCTTTCAGTAGGGAATTCAATTGATTTTCCATACACAAAAATATTACCTATACATTGAAACACATGAGCTCTGATTTGCAGGGAATCACACCCCTGGGTACAATGCAGAGTTTTAAAATATTGTGCCATGAATTTTGCATGAAGAGGAAACATGATCGAAGAAGTCTAAAACAGTCGAACTGTGACTTTTTAAACAAACAGCCCAGCATTAAATGAATATGTCTGAGATTCCTCCTGGCAATAAAAGACAGAAATCATGTTGACTGTGCTACATAGATAGACTCAAAATTAATCTTGAAAAAGATCTTTAAGCAACCTAAGTTTCCTGGCAGTTATGAAACTCGTAGTTGACTATTGATCTGGAATAAAAATTCATTTTTAAATTTCAGGATTTCTTGTGAAATGGAAAGGCCAGTTGACCGGCAGGTTAGTGTAAAATTGGCTCTGGATTCGCTTTCATAGCAAGTCAGACACAGGCCACCTTTGACTGTGGCACAGGCACGGCAGTGATCTGCGCCTGGCCTTTTGTCCATGAGTTCAGTGCCTGGAAAACAGTGACAGCTTTAGCGGAGACATTTCTGAGAATTGTCACATTCTGCTTGAGCCTCCAGCCCTTTTCTGCCCACCAAGCGAGGCCAGCCATGCACGGCATGGTGCTGCGGCAGCCTGCCTGCTGCTGCGTCCCTGCAGGTGGTCGGGAAGGGGCTTCCCTAGGGAGCAGGAGCCCAACATGGGGGGTTGTTCTGGACCAGAGCCCTAACAGAGGAGATGCTAATGCTTCATTAAGCAAAAAAATAAATTGATTATGAATCCAGCTAGCATAAGCCAGCATTTTCATTTCAAATGGCCCCAAGGAAGCTATGTAATTGCCGCTTGCTGTTATTAGGTGTTTCAGGGACACACGATGTAGTGCGTAACGATGCCTCCAGCTCACTGGGCATGCACCTTTGAAGTGACTGTGCAAGTTGTGTGCCCCTGTCTGGGTAGAAATAAGCTCGTCACCACTCTGTGGGGGCCAGGCATCTGCACAGCCCCAGGTGCCATGGAGCTGCCTCTCCAGCCACTCTGGCTGGCTGTACCTTGACTCCAGCTCAGGGAGGTAGAAAATCTGCGTGCAGGCAGCACACAACCAACCCACCCGGCAACGTGCCATCTTTTGATGGCCTCGGCCCCTGCACTGTCTCTCCCTTGCGCCTGCCTCCAAGACTGTGGGGCTGAGTGCCTGGCCACGGGGAAAGAAATGGGCAGGCCCGTGAACCTGGTCCCCCTCCCTGAATGTAGCTGGTGGGTAACCTCCGCTGTGACAGGCAATGGCAGACTGGGACTAGTGGCTTTGCTGGCCCCGCATCCTTTGCCCCACAGGAGGGAGCGCCCAGGGGGATTTTCCCTGCTCCTCCCCACACAGTGGGCACTGCTCCAAGCCAGCTGGGGTTGCAGTGAGACCATGGGCAGCCAACATAGGGTCAACAAGCTGGCTTGGCTCTGGGGCTGTGTGGGGTGGACAGCCGCCGGGGAAGCTCGCCCACCCCAGGGGTGAAGCTGGGTTTTTCTGCAGATGAGGACAAAACAAGTCATGTTGGTTTCAAGGCAACACGTTCGGCTCAGATGGAGACAGCAGTGGTGGGAGGCTGGTGGGGAGAGAGCCAGGCTCAGGTGCCACAGTGCAGCAGTGGAGGCCTCTTCAGGCCATCCCAGCCGCCATGACAGGGGAGGGCTGCAGCGGCAGCTACTGCAGGTCCACAAAGGACCAAATCCGATGCCCTCTCCACAAAGGCACCCCAGTGAAGAAGCCACTGACTACGAATGATGTCTGATCCCTCACAAAATAGCAGGTAGGGCAAGTGACTGTGCAGACGCCCAGGCTTCCCACTGCAGCCTGGTGTGCTGGCAGCCCCAGTGCCCAGGGCCCGTTGAGTGTTCTTGCCTCCCCAGGGGAGCACCGTCCCTGCAACGAACCCCAGGGCATGGCCAAGCACTTGGTGGCACTTGAGGCTTACCCCTCTCCCACCCCAAATTTCACTAAAACTGGGTTTTATGAGTCGCTGTGCTGCGGCACTTTATAAAGTGCCAATTGGAAGTGCAGAGGGCAGTGACTTTGTAGGCAGAGTGGCCATTATGCGCTTAGCAGCGTTCAGGGCCCTGAACATTAGGGTCTGTTTTACAGAGAAAATAAAGACAGGTCAGAGGGGTGAGGTTATCCTGTCCTCACTGAAAAATGCACCATAACTTCTTTAAATACTGTCCAGTCAGTGACCAGAGAAACCTCACTGAAAGTGACTCTTCCAGCTCTTTCAGCCAGATTACTTTTCAAAGGTAAAATATACAGGCTGATAATAAAGGTATTATTCTGAAGTGCTGCCTATGCATTTACCTAAATGCCTATAAACTGTCAGGCTGTAAAAGCAAAATGTTTTATTTAATTCCAAAATAGACTTGCATAACCTTAACTTTCCAGCTTGGCAAAAGGAAAACCATGCGTATAAAATAGGCTATCCAAGATCCAAAGACAGTACAGTTTCAGCCTCAGGCTTTTCCACAACTGTTGTGCTTGGGGCTACAATTAAACTTTTCAACTTCAAAAAGAAATATTTTTTAAAATGAGAGTAATCCTCCAAATTATTCTGACACAAGCTAGAATGTTTACTTTGCATAAATCAATAAGGAATATTTCTATACCGCTGAAGATCTTTAAACAGGATTCAAGGTGCTGTGAGAAATTTACCATCTACAATAGTCAGGGCAAGGCAGCATGGAGAGTCTTTCAGTGACAGGCAGAGGTACACGATGGAATTAGTCAGGGGAAAGATTTCTCTTCTTCTGCTTGTAGGAAATGGATTTCCTAAGATTTTAGAGCTATTGAAACACAGTTCCAAACACTTTAACGATCTAGGTCATATATTGTGTACATGATACTCCCTTGCATATTTTACAAAGGATTAAAACGATTAGTAGATACTATAAGAAGTTGCTGACATGAACAGTATGTGTTACAGATGGTTATAAATGCATCAGCAGGAGCTTGATTCTAAAGATCTCATTGACCAATGGTGTCTATCTTCCTTTTATTCTAAGCACAGTGAAATACTTTGAGAGTTGAGGAAGGTTTTCAGTCTAATCAACACTTAGGCATTGAACAATCGATCATTAAATGAACAAGAGAAAAGTTATCAGGGCAAGTGTATAGACTTTGAATATATGAAAGCAGTGTGATCAGAAGGACTGTCCCAACACCCACCACATTCATGTTTCTGGGATGGGGCAGAAGCACAGCAGTACATCCATACATACAGGCTCTCCGCTAGCTCATCTTGCCAGGAGTGGCAGTTCACAGGTGTTTAGGGAAGGCATACACAGAACAGGGTTTGTAAAACGTGCTCCTTCCCCAGCAAACCATCTCTGCTTCCAGGGGTCAGAGGGTTAGAGACAATAAGAGGCACTTTAAATCACAAATTTAAAGAAGTCGAGGGTCTTTCTTTAAAGTTTGCTCTAACTACTTACTTCCCAGATAAATCCTTCCATACTTTAATTCCCAGGATACTTTACTAATTTTCATTTGTTGAACTATTTCAGTTCAATCCGAGTTTAGAGCAACAATTTCTCTTTTGCACTGAACTCCCCACTTCTTGCCCTGCCCCAAGATCAGAAGCAAACTGTGATGCTGCATACACAGGGTGACTTTTGGCTAGTTTTTATTTCTTGTTCACACAAAAATGAATGACAAAGCTGTGTTCTGAGGGGCCTGACCCACCCCGGGTTATGTGTTCCCCTTTACCTCAGTGCAAGCATGACTGTCCGCACAAGTGGGACATTTGCCCCCACATGACTGATCAATTCATATACCAAGAAAGGCCGATTGCAAAAACAGTTTAAAACATTCGGCCTTTTCAAAGTAGTACTTCTTTCTGCTCTTGCCAGGAAAGAGAAGAATTATGTTCCCCTTTATGTGACAATTTTAAAAGAAGTTAGTTCAAAGCAAATGGTAAAATGAGCTTAGAGGAATTCCTGACTCTATCACAGAATGATGTATGTAGCCTTTTCAAATATTTGCAATTTGTGAGAATCAACAAATTGTCTAAAGAATCAAACTGTCCACCAGACAAATCATTTCGGGTTGACATGATATTATGGTTTCCTTGGGCTCCATCTGCCCTTCACTGGGTTGTCTTATGCTCATCTTGCAAACTCTCTGGAGTGAGCAACATCATCTTACCCTCTGTTTGCAGCGTCCCCAGCACAAAAAGGTCCCAGCTAGGGCTGGAGGATGTTGTCATCACAAAAATAATTGCAAATGTCAGATTTACAGTGGAGCCTCCATAGCCCTTCTTGAGGTTACACAGCAATGTTTTCCTTAACTTTGCAGTCTGATTTGTAAACCACACTTATGCTGGGCAGTTTCTGACAGAAACTTGGCTTTTAGCAAGGACTTCAGGACATGTATTGTTGTTATTATACTGTATTGAAATGCCTTCTTGAACAGGGGTGGACTGAAGTCCACACATACATGTTTTACGGTAGGTGTTTTCTAAAGCCCACTTCCCTGGAAGATGTGTTGCCTGTCTTACTCCTCTACAGGCCCTAATTTCATGTGTTTGTGAGCCAGATTGTTTCTCTGAGGTGACACAGTTCCTCTTTCAGAGTCTGCAGTGGGCTCCCCAGCCCCATTGTTTAGTGCCCTCGGGGAGAAAGTGTTGAACCCATGCAGAATGAACCAGGCTTCCTACCCTGGGCCCTGAATTACTGGAACGGCAAACAAACACTGTACTTTGTGTTATTCATGAAAAACAGGCCTTTCCTCAAGATCCCTTCTGCCAGCATCAGTGGCCAATCTGAAGCATCGACTGCATATGCTATGATTCTTGCTGGGATTATTACTAATATGCATTATAATAAGAAAGCTGTTCACTATTCTTAATGAACAGAGAGGATTTAAACATCTCCATTCTAGAGAAAACAGGTGATTCATCTCTCTTACTGGGAGGAAAGACTGACATATGCTGAGCATATTGTACCCTCTCTAGTGAAGTTATAAAGCTTTCTCTGTAGGCAAGTATCACTAAGAAGAAAATGCCTTCCTTTGCTCTCCCTTCCCCCCAGTGGAAAACCATTTGATCCTTTCCTACGCTTATAAACAAAGCTGCCTGTGTGCAATTGAGAAGAGCTGTTCAAAGATGTGAGATGTACAACTGAAGTCAACCACAGAAAGAATGGCTGAGGCTTGGCTAAATTTAATTAAAGTCATTCCCTTACTTAGGCTGGGAACCCAGACAATCTAAAAATACTTTGGCCCTTTTTCTGACTCTGATTTTAGGCATGTGCTCTGTGTTTATTTCTTTTTGGTGACAGAAAATGTTACCTAAGAAGTTGTTGGTTTTAACATGGGCTTTCCACAAATCCTTTTCTGAAAGCTGGGGCATACATTATACAACAGCTGGGGAACAGCACATGTCCAATGCATTGGTAAGGTATGTTGTAACCTATAGTCATTTGTCTGTTGAAAAAATGCAGGTGCCCGGTTTATGGTGGGATTTTTTTTAGACTGCAGGCTGGTTGAAGCAATATTCTTACCCTTATTTTTTCCAGCTTGTCACACATTTCTAATGCCATCAGCTCAGCTTCTGCAAAATGGTCCCGAAAGAGCTCACATCCAAATTTTCTCTTTGAGCAGAAGGACTGGATTAACAAAAAGAATGCTGCTTTACACCACACTGACGTCTGTGTATGTGCAACACTGCCATCTCTGAGAGATGCTCTGATCTGTTCTTTCTGGCTAATTTTGAAGTCAGTCAAGAGGAATTCTCTATTGTCCTCTGGATGACTTTGTTTTGAGGCCTGGATCATAAAAATATATTGAAGATCATGGAATCCAAAGGATGAAAGCTGAAAAGTTTTTACTAAGTTGGTTAATTGTCATTATTAGAAACAGAAAGCAACTTTTTAATAACAGTTTTTAGGTTGTTGATTACTCCTTTCAGTTTTATTAACTACTGAGAAAGAAAGAAATGACCTTCCAGTCACTCTAACATATAAAAGTAATCAAAAAATGTATTTTTTCCCAAACATGATCATGAAAATGCTGTATTTTTAACCAAACCTTCAAATGTCAACTAAAATGCTGTGTCCATTTCAATTTTTTATAAGCTTTATAGCTGATTGGAAACAAGGTTATATTTTCAATCTTTTCAGCTGAAATTGTTGATTGAAATTAAATATCTAGACCAAACCAGCAAATTTTGCATATTATAAGAGATCATTTTTGTGCATAATAAAAGGAAGCATCTCACTGTATGGCTATAATACCTACATCGCAATCCAAGATGTTATGAAAGAAGGAATGCAATTAAATAAAATAAAAAAAAAAACTAACTAGTGAATGGACAATGGTATGCCAAGAATAGGAGATGGCGCAACTCATTCTTTTCTCTAATAGTCTTAAATTGAGACGCTTGTTCTCACTCTTGCAAAAATTGATCTTCGGGGGATTTTTTTCACAGAGCACTTAACATACTGCCACACCATTTTCCTAAAGCACCTTCAGTGTTTCTCTAAGGGAATGGGGGCTCTCCTCTGGGTGCTCTGCCCCTGCCTTTTGGGAGTGAGCTCCCAACAAAGCTCTGGGAAAACAGCTTTCTCACTCCAGCTGCTGCAATAACCCTGGACACCAGGCGCTCCTCTCTTCTGACCTTTCAGGTCAATTTCCCAATCCCAGGCACTACTGCACTAATAAAGGAGCTCCTCCAAAACAGTTTCTTTCCGGAGTTAGCTCTGCAGTCCTGGCATCTGTCTCCCCGCTTTCCTTCTCCCACCTTCTTCTCCCTGGCTGTTTTCTCAGCCTCTTCTGGGCCCACCAGCAGCTGGGGAAGAACTTGCTACTCTGACAAATGCATTTATCTCCATTTGGATAGTCTGCAAAGCTACACATGTGTGGGAGCCCTACTGAATATATGCACCCAAGTACTGGTGGTACACCTGCACCGAGAGCTGCTGCATCACTGATGTGCTTCGAAGCTTGAAGAGACAGCAACTACCTGCAAAGTGGTGCCACATCCTTCCCAGGGATCTCCCAGGCACAGTGGCTTGGGTCTGATTATCTGGACTGCCCCGGAGGGCATCAGCAGGATGACGCTGGAGGCTCTGGGTGAAAGTTGCTCCCTACAGGAACAATGGCAGAAAACGCTGGGATGGTAGGCTGCTCACCTAGTCACAGCTCCTTAGCCGCACCAGCAGCCCCAGGCTTGCAGGGACTGCGTGATACACCCCGCTTGGCTCCCGCAGCACCTCCCACAAGTTGGAGGTTTCACCACATCTCCTTGCCCCACAGACCAGCTGGGAGGTGACAGCCCTTCCAAAACAAGAGCTGCACCAATACTACTGTACAGCTATTGTGTGTCCACATGAGCTACCTGCAGCCAAGTTCCTCTGGGGACTGGAAAAGCCCATCTGTGGCAGCAAGTGGCCTCGAAGGCGTTAAAAAGCAGATGAGCTTCAGCTGGGCTAAGCTTCACATCTAAGGGTCTGCCCTATGTGGCCCTGAAGCCTGCCCTGTCTGCAGGACATACCCGCCCCGCCCCCGGCCATGCAGCATCCCTGGAGCAGCCAGGGTCTCAGAGGGGGAAGAGTGGGTCATTCACCCCTCTTCCATTGCCACCCGTGGGTATTGTGCTTGGAAAGCTCCTTCTCCTGCCAGCATGGGCCTCCCACATGCTCAGCTCATAAAACACCCTCTCCACCCCTCCACCCTTCCATCATCTTCAACTGCTGCAGTCACGTGCTTTGAGGAGGCATCATAGCTTTCCCAGGTGATGCAAGCGATGGTGAAATAAATGCAGTAAAAACTTGATTAAAAAGTGCTACATTCTGGAAAAGTGGGCCCTGACCTCTGAATGGAGACCAGACTGCAGAGAGGTTTAAAGGAGAAAAGAAAAACACTAGGTTTTATTTTTTCTGCTACAAAAATATATAAATAACCACACTTATATTGAGCACATAAGCACACATGTGGAAAGACTGGCAGTAAAGTATGATTAAGACCCCCAGCATTGCCGAAGCAGAGCAATGGCAAGCAGATGTTTCACAGGGCTATTTGGTACTCCAGTATCATGGCAGGAGGGAGTTGCACAGTCACTGAGACTCTTAAAAGATCCTTTGTGGCTTGATCCTATATCCCTGCAGGTTTTCTCCCATTCTCAGTGCCCTTGAATATATAGGAGATCATGAAATGCAGAGAGATAATGTGATTTACCCAATCCTGCACATTGGCTCAATACTATAGTCCAGAAACAGCCGCAGGCATAGCTTCTGGAACAGGCAGTCTCTCCATGAACTGAAATAAATTACTTAAAGTGACAGCTTGACAAAAGGGTCAGGGAAAATATGTTAAATTAGTTTCCATAGTACTGACTCCTCAAGTACTGAAAGCTGAGAAATCTGAACCAAATACACCAAAACCAGCTGCTGTCAAAAAAAATAACAATAGATTGCAGGTAAGAGGAATAGGTATGTTCCTCGGGGTCTCTTTTCTTGGCATTTGAGCTGAACTTTGAGTGGTTGCACACCCGATGAGGCACAGAAATTTACCCCAGTCTGTCAAGTCATATCGTTTGTTCCCAACCCATGTTTTCCTTCAAGGTCCCTGCCCAGTGCTAGCAGGGAGCCCCATCTTTCAGATTGCATGGGCTACCCCAAGCGATGAGCCATGGACCAGCTGCACAAGGACGTGTCGTGAATGCCACGCAGCAGCACACCATGCCCTGGCAAGCTTCCCTGCAAGGCCCCCACCGTCCTTGCATCCTGGAAGGGCAGCCTGTCACCTACAATGCAGCTCCCAGGTCACTGCAAGGTCAAGGCAAATTCCTCTGATGCCTGGGAGATAGAACACCCAGGTGTACAGACCCTCTATCTTTCTTTCCCACATATTTTTCAGACTTTCCTGTGGGGAGAAAAAGCAAACACTACATTTTTAAACCAATAAGATTTTGCACCTCCAGGGGCAGAAACTGTCTTTCCAACAGACGTGTAATCTCTTCCCAGCCAGATGTATAAGTCGAAAATATTTTCCCTTTTGGGTGTTCTTTTTTACTTCCTCTCTGTGGCACAGTAAAAAAAATGACCGCAATAACTTTCTGCCTCTGCTTTTGCTGGTCCCTGGTAAAGAGCGTGCAGCTGGCTGAGATTCTAACTAGTTAATCACAGCAAGTGAGGCTTTAACCTTTAGATATCTGAGAAGGGGCCACCCGTAACAAATACAAGGCTTGAATTTATGGTCATGTTACAATAGAGAGCTTGTGGCACTTTTTCCCACCATTTTAGTGTGTTACTTGCTGTGTTGAAATCATGCTACATAGAAAACTGTCAAAAGGCTTGCAGAAAATGGACAGGAAAAGAAAAAACAATTGCATCTTTAAAGTATAAATATGTTCAGAAAACCAATCAAAAGATCTCAATAATAGGTGAAATCTTGAGTTAAAGGAACTTTAAAACATTAAGATGAATGTCAAGTACTGTCTCCCAAAAGTCAGAACACTTAGAGCAGGTGACTATTTTTTTTCCAAACAATAAAATCACAGAAAAATGTAGTTCCAGGTTAACCAAAGCTATTCACAACTTCAGGTCAAATTATCATACATTGTTTCAGTTTTTTAAAAAAGGGAAAAAAAAACATTCAGAGAATTGAAAATGTTTCAGCTTCCATTTTCACAATGGCATTTTCAGCTTCTCATTTCACAATGACATTTTCATTTCAAATTGACCTTAAAAAAAGTTTTCAAAAAAGGGATAAAAATTTGGATCATCCTCAGGCAATTCCCTCCTTTGTCCTCCCTTTCTTTACTGCTAAGGATACAAATCAAAAAAAAAAAAAGTTATTCTTTTAGCAGCCTGTTTTTTAAAGGAGAAAGAAATCTTCCCAGAATTGGAAAATTTTGCATACCAGCCACCTCGTATATTTTTTCCTGAGTTACAGAAGTCACCAATACAGTAACAGATCCCTTTGGTCTGTGGACAGATCTAGTAAATGCCAAATTCATTTACTCCAGAACACTTGCAGCAAATGCCAAGGATGCCCTCATTAATATTCCACAAAGGTTTTAGGATGAACAGTAGCATGCAAAACAGTATTTAATGACAGCAGGGCTTATCATCAGAATGATTTGGCCTCATCTGGCCTCTTTTGGCAAAATAATGTGCATAATAAGGTATGTTAATGTTAGGCTCTTTGGCAGGTCTTAGAAGATGAGACAGTACAGCTGGCAGGACGAAATGGGAGCAGCTGGAAGAGGAAGATGGTTTCTACATATTAAAACATTTGACATTTGGTATCTGAAGGGAACACTGTTTGTTTAGAGCTAATAAATAACTCACCAACGATGACAACCTGTAATGACAGCTTTTATTATGGTCTGGTTAATCCTCGAATTCAGCTTTGTCCTATTAGACCATCTGCCATCAATTTTTTCTTTATTATGTTTTTTGCTTTGTTAAGTGTTGTGCACTGGAAAAGTTGTAGCCATGCGAATATGGAACGTGTCTTGAAGTTGTTGCTTGCACAGGGAGGGGAACAAGCAGCAAGGCTCAGAGGAGAATACGCAGAAATGAGAGCGTAGAGCATCCAAGTGGGGAAGTGGGGATTTCACCATAGGTCGTCTGGTGTTCTCCCCCAAGATGACAGTCAATGGATGCTGGCTTGTATGCAGATCTGGTTGAATGCACTTTTCTTTAAGCATTCACATTTCTAGGCATGGGAAAATGCCACTTTTTTTCCCACTGAATGAACGTGGCCTTTTTCTGCCAGAGAAATTATAAGCCTCTCTCTCTACAAACATCAAACATGTCAGCACCAACGATTTCTTCAAAGCCTGAGGTGATAACCAGGCAAGGCCATACATACTCCTTGCAGATACATCTGGTCACCATGGATGTGGCATTATTTTGTCTCTCACAGTCCTCATGATGTCTGATGTCAATCATTTTTGGTACATTTTCGGATCTAATAACTCTGCCTGAAAGACGATCATTTTCACAGATAACCTGCCAAGATGCCAAATGTCTGGGAAATCCAGGCAAAATGCCATAGTTCACGTTCAAATTGACTACAATGGAGGCATTGTGTATTGCATGCATCTTGGAAGTGACAGACTGGTTGCAAACGTGCTGTAGAGGTGATTTCTAGGTACACAAAGAGCACCAACCAGGAATGACTGCAACTCTCAGAGTGGAACATGTACTAAAGAGAAGAAGGAGTAATAAGAAAATTATGAAAAGAGGAAAGTGGTCTGGAACACTATAACAGGACACCTATAGCACGTCAGGAGGTGTTTGCAACTTGTTAGTAGTTAAAAAAAAGGCTCACTTGGCAGTATGTTGTGTTAGGTGCACTCTTGTCTCAGAAACTTAACTTGCCAGGTGAGGAAGGAGGAAAAGTAGTGGAGGGGAGTTTAGAAAGGAAGCCAGTTGTGCACAAGTCTGGAAGTTGCCCATTTCATAAAGCAGCCCGTTTCATAGAACAGGTGTAAACACTTCAGAAGTTAAAAAAGGAAAAACAAAAAAAGAAAGACTTTCGGTCCCACTTTTAAAAAATAGTTTGCAGAAAAGATTGCTTTGCCCAGGGCTATGCAGATGATGATATCTGCATTCAAAACTCTGGCTCCAGTACAGTGACAGGACTGTCCTGTTTCCTTTATTCTCTGGGCCCACATTTTCTCATCTCACTGAAAAGGGCCACACCATGGATGCCCTCTCTGAGCCCCATGAGGGAGCTGCTGAGGTGCAGCCATGCTGGAAGCCACAACTGCAGCACTGGTTGTGCTGGAAGTGGCTGCTGACCATATCCTTAGGGCACTGTGGTGTGCTTAAAAGTTTGCTGGTTTTCAAGAGCCTTGAAACAGGCCAGAGACAGCCAAAGCCTTGAAGAGTATGTCCCACAGCACATCTTCATAACCCTATGGTGCCTCAGACACTTTAGCAGTTCTGTCAGTGTTTTCGTGGCTCATGCTTCTGAACTGTGGAGTTTGCACTTTAAACTTCCACTGGATCTCCACTTTGGGAACTGGTGCTCTGCTCCCACCTGCACTGTAGATGTCCAGCATGACCTTGAGTGATGTCTTTAACTTCTTTGTCCAACAGGGTTTCTACCTGTAAAATGGGAGTGACAACATTCCCCGTTCCAGACGAGTTCTGTGAGGTTAACTTCCCTCACATTAGTAAGCACCTATCTGCAGAGCATTTAGAGTATAGGATGTAGTATAGAAACAAATGGTTTAGGCCAAAAAAGAGGGATTTATAACACTGTAGATGATAGTATATACTTTTAAAATGTTCTTTACCTTCCCTTAGGGAAGAAATTTAAAACTTCCAAATGAATGGTTCAGTCTTCATCTGTATGGGTTTCCTTTTGTTGTTTAGTGAGTAAGATCCCAAGGAAGAACTGAGTGCCCTTTTCAGATAGTGTTTCATGTACCAGCATGTTTTTTCACCTGTTAATTGATTTCCATCACATTACTCACTTTGTGAGGTAGGCATCACAGCAGTCTTCTCTGAATATTAAGTGTAATGTATAAAACCAGGTCTGTGTACTGATTATGCACTTAATCATATCTAATAATGCTTAAATATAACCATAGAGAGTACTTAGAATCAAGAGTGAACATCTTACTACTGATTTCACAGCATTTTTTTTCTGTGAAGTTTCCTTTGAGATGATACTGAATGAAATGAATCAAGCAGAATATTTTAACACGGTGCTGCTTTATGGGTAGCCTAGAATGACCAGCAATTCTAAACCCATCCAGAAACAGGCTCTAATTAGGCCACTAACATTAGTCAGGCAAAATTAATGTTTACACTAAAAAAGCCTTTAAGTGAACGCGGCGGAGTGAAAAATATTCTTTTTTCCACTGGGGCTGATTAGATGGGAATGCCTGCCAGGTTATCTACTATATGCATTTCCATCAGGGCTGAGAAGTTGCAGAGCCGGCCCAGCTCAGTGGCATCTGATCCACCTCAGAGCTGTTCAGCCCAAGAGGAGACAGGCTGCAAAGAAACAGATCCTGCACGGCAAGGCACTTACATCACCTAGTGCATGACTTCCTGATAGCACACAGTAGTCATCACACTAGGAGGACAGCAAACAAATGATTCCTGTGCTATACCACTCCATTCTGAGCAGACTGATGACTCTCCTGGGGAGCCTGGCTCAGAGGCAGTCTGGATCTGCTTCAATATACAAGGAAAAGGCATGCTGAAACAGTCCGGTTGTTCATCTTTTGCTGTGTCCTGTCTCTGGTGTCAGTCCTGCAGGGCTTCCCCAGCTGCATGAAACAAGGAGAGCTCCCAGATTCTGAGTATGGGGTGGGAGACAAGGTGCCAAGGGTCTGGAGATAACCTCCCCCTCACATATTTTCAAGCAAGAGTGACAGGCAAGTTGTCCTAATATGCAGAAAGGACTTCAAGCACGGCCTCCAGCACGGTGACCTCTGGGAAACACCGTGATTCCAGCGCCTAAGAACAGCTTGGTAATTCCTTTAAACTCAGGAAAATCTCCCTTTTCATGTGCAAGAGGAGTCCACTGTCTCCCACCTCTGCTCTGACGTGGCAAGCTCACAGGGGCAAGAGTTTGGCACTGTGGTGAAGGCATTAGCCTGTGTCCAGTGCACTCAGGGACATCCTCTGGGATGTTGGGCAACTACCTGAATCTTTTTTGCTTCAGGTACCTCTTTGTAAACCAGGTATGAGACTTTCTTGTTTCCAAAGATAGGTTTAAATTCAATAAAACTTGTGAGGTCCTCAGCCAGCAGAGTTACAGTTGCAGAGAGACACACTTAAAAATGTGTCAACCCAGAGATCAAACAAATTTCTGCAGTTATGTCCATGTTTTAGTAGCATGCCTTAAACCAACTATCCCGGCTTCCACTAGAGTGTAGAAATGGCATCACTGCAAATCCTGCCTATAGCACTGGCAATTGTCCAAGCCATGCTGCACTTCATGGTGTCACGGCCACACTCTTACCAGCACCCAGGCTTGCTACTTTAAAGCTCATTTGGATCTGTCTTTATAGGCAGTTGTTGCACCTCTGCCTGGAGTGTGGTCTTACCCTTCCAGATGGCATTACCCTGGGACACTGGGTTTCTAGCCCAGCACTGGTGGCTTCAGCAACGCACAGCTTGCTGGTGCTGTCTGAGGTAGCTTTCTCTGCTCTAAAATACCTCCTCGTAAAGTGCTGATAAATTATATGACGAACGCTAAGAGAAATTCAGGACACTGAAGGTTTTTTCACACTACTCATGGCATGATCATTACAGAAACATACATAGAAAAAAGCCTCACACCAAAGAGTCTTGGCTTTTTTACACTAGATGAGCCACAGATGTCCTTTACAGAGTGAGTTATAAAATACATGTAAACATTTGTCACTGTGTGGGGTTTTTTTTAATGTCTCACTCCTGTCTTTCAGTGGGACTTCAATTTGACTTCTTAGGAAAAGCAATGAAAAGCCTTAATTAAAATTTTGCTGCTCCCTGGACATCTGTTCTCGAGTGTTATATAAAATATTACATATCATTATAAATATACATTCATATTTTATTTTAAACACATTAGTAATTGGGGTTTTATAGGGCCATAGTGATTTATTAGGCATAGGATTGCAGCAATAGATGTGTATACGCACACATGCATGCGCACACTGCTATATAGATGTCGACATATATGTATGCATGTATAAAATTTTGTGATGTCAGCAAAATTCGGGAAAGCTTTTTGGCAAAGGAGCAGTCAGCTTTCACATTTACGGCATGTGCTTTCCTTCTGATGTTCATGCTAGACTCTCCATTGCTCCTGCTGCTGCAAAAATGACTCAAATGTCCTATAAATGAAGGGTATTCAGGGACAGTAATAACCCACAGCATTTTTCATCCTGTTTGATGCTCTATAAAGAAGATCTGCTACAAGGCACACTATTTAATGAAAAGAAACTCCTAAGGATGCATTTGTAACCTCTAGCCAGTCAAGACCATCAATGGAGAACTTTACAATCAATGCTCCAATACTTAGAAATGTTGCAAAGAAGGCTGTGAAGGCTCATAATTCATTTATTCACCTGCTCTGGATGATCTAATAGATGGGATTGTTTCTCTGAAGAAACTTTTGAAGAACTTGCAACAAGTTTAAAAATAAAAACCTGCCTTCAGTTACAAACCTAGTTACCATTACAGCCCTGATCTATTTCCAGAGTAAGTCCAAGAATTCTCAGACTTTCTGAAGCTTCTCTATGATCATTGCACATCATATGAAAAAATGTGTTGCAAAGTAATAGCAACTCCTTATTGGAAACTGCTCCCAGTGTGGTTCACCCACATTTAATCATCAGATAGAAAGTCTAGAAGCAGAGGCCCTTGGGAATGCTGCCTCAGAAGCGCTACTGCATTTCCAAGGCTGCACGGAGTCCTGCTTTTGGCAGCAAAGGAGACAACGTGTGGACAGTTTCTCTTTCAACAGAACTGAGCACTCCAGACCAAAAACTGAAGGTGATCAACCCATCAGAACAGTGCTAGCAGATGAAAAATCACAGTATTTCTTCCAATGCCACGTCAGACTACATGGGACAAATGTAGCAAGTCAAGTGCTACATGGATTCTGTCAGATTAGTTGCTTGTTCAACTTGGCATTCTCCCTGAACTCCCATCCCTCTTTATTTTCATTCTTTTCCCCTCTGCACCGTCTTCAGAGCTGTCTCTCACAGTGGCCTCTCCCAGCCTCTGCAGATGCACTGAGCTTTCCAGCTCAACAGCACGAGCTCGAACTGGAAACAGTCTGATGTTGCCGACTCACTGAATAAGGAACATTTTGTCCAAAACAAGCAGCTTCAGTGAGCTTATTATCCAGCCCAGTGCACAGGACACAGGGAAGAACCTGGGTTAGATTCACGGCACGTTGCTCTGGAGCTGGCGTCCTCATGGGCTTGCAGCCTGGAAATCCACAACAGCTACCAGGAAAATCACAACTTCTTCAGTACCACCTGGACCACAGCTGCAGGCATTGGTACCTCTGAGGGCCCAGCTGAGCTGGGATTCTCCCGAGCTCTTTGAAAAACCTTGGTGCCTGAAATTTTTCATTTCGTCTCATACGACTGTGAGCTGCTGCACAGACTTTTTTTGGGACTGTTGTTTTCAAATTAAACTTTCTTGGAATTCCACAGATTGTGGGAAATTGATAATATTTCTGAATTTGATCTGGTTTTGGGTCAAAGCCAACATTAAAAAAAAAAATAGGTGAGACATCCTGCTTTCTAGACAGTTTAAGCATTTGTGATGACCCAAAATAGTAACTACACTTGCTGCTTAGGACTAGAGAAGACTTCCTTTTTACAATTAATATAACCTACCAACCAGAAAAACAACAAAGGGCCAAGTTTAGGATTTCAATTTGAATGTTAGCTTGGGAGCAAGCATGCAAGGTAAGCCCTAGATCATTGGATTGTGTCCACTGCCTAGCCCTTGACTGCACACATAATATATGAAGCTCATTGACATTGCACTTGACTGTTGCACAGTTGATGCAGCTTATGTCCAGTTCTGAACTCCCTAAAGCTGCAGTTTCCAGAGCACGGATTTACCCCCTACGAAGCCATATCAAGCTGCCCATAGTCTTGGGAAGTACATGAGCCCTGGGGCAGTTGTAAGTAGGAGTTTGACATGGATGCATGAAAGTCCTTAAGATGTGTTGGCAGATGGTCTGTGGAACACACTGGTCTATTGCATATGTGTCTAATGCTGGATTTATCTACAGCAGAACAAAGCTTCACAAAATGTTTGCTCTTCCTCTTCCCCTTTGGTGGTCAATGGTGGGAAATCACACTTGCCTGTTGAGTTACTGCCTCTAGCTAACCTGTGACTCTGCACTGGCAGTATCAATAGAGGCCCTTTATTTAGTGTTGTTATATTATATATTATTTCACAACTGCATATGAAATTTTTTCCTGTCCTCATTTCTCAAATACTTTTGTAAGTCAGAGACAAGAAAAGGGTCAGAAGAGGAAAGATCATCCCCCCACAAATGTACCTCAGGGAATTTCAGGGTGGTTCATAAAGTTCCCCAATCATGCAAGAGAGATTTCCAATGATTCCTTATAACTAAATGTGTTACCCAGGTTTTGGAGCTCCTTAACATTGTATTTGTACTTGATAGAATTTTGAAGCCTCCAACTTCTTGGTGTAGCTTTTAGGAAGATGTGGGGCTGAGGCCTCAGAGCTGACATAATTTTCGGGGCCTCCATGCTTATCATGTCACTCTGGTTTAATTTGTGTTACACAACCAGTGAGGAAAATCCATCCTAATAACACCCTGTCTTGGGAAACAGGTGGACATGATGTCATTCACAAGGGAGTTATTACAGTTTGCATCAGATATAGGAGATGCCTCACTCCATGAAAAGGGATTAAAACAAGATTGAACGTTCCTTTTTCAAGCCTGGGAAATGACTCCTGGAACCAGTGAAACCGCCTGAGCTGGGTTGCTCCACACAGTTTAGCGATCTGAACAGCGCTTTGTCCAATGGGTGTGCAGTCACTCTTGAGGGAGCAACTGAAACCTCAGACCACATATTAGTTCTGGTGAATTAACACAGGATCTCCTGACCGCCTGGCATAACCGTGGATTTCCCTGTCCCCTCCAAAGCTTGACAGAAGCCCCAGCTCCCTGTCGCGGTGACTAAAGGCAAATCTCACAGCCTATACATAATACCTTTGGGGATTGTATCCTCCTCCTTTCTTGGCAGCTTCCCCAGACTCTGAGCTTGCTCCCACCAAGTCTGTCCAAAACATAGCTGCATCCCTGGTGTGCTTGGGCTTGCCCACACTTGGCCCTTTGTTCTCCAGCTCCCAGTCTCTCCTTGCTAACAGCAGCGAGGTTGGGGAGGAGCTCTCACGCCTGCGATGACTCGCCCTGCTCCCAGGTACCACTTTAGACCATATAGTGTTATATTTTAGCCCGTGCTCAAGCCTTTGAGAGGATTGCTTGCCATGGCCCTTCCCCTTTTCCACCACGGACATAGTGCTTGTGCCCAGTGCCAAACTGGGAGCACTGGAGTCACTGCCACTGTGTCACCTGGACCTACCTCCAATGCATGGTACCACCAGCCTTGGGTTTGGAGACAATTGGCCACCCTCATGGGCCTGATGCAATCAAAACACAGCCAGTGCACCATGGGGAGGTACCTTTCCACTCATTTTCTCACCCGAGGCATCAAGGAGCCGTCCCTCAGCCCTAAAGCAGAACAGAGTAGCCACTGGCCAGCAGGAAGAGCCGCAGGAGGCCATACCCTGGCAGCGGGAGAGAAGGTGAGGATGTGCACACCCACTCCCTGGAGAAGAACACAGCTTGTTTCATGCAGAAACATGGACTTGGCAAGCCTGACCTACATTTTGGACAGCTCTGGTGCAGCAGACTGGAAACTCAGTGGCAGCTCCAGATAAATTAAAAATGGGGCAGGCTTTTGTTGGATTATGGAAATGATTAGCGTGAAACATGAGTCTGTGTCTTACTTACTTAATTGCATTAATTGAATGTTCCTACATCATGTTTCGTATTCAACGTGCTGCTGGATATTGTATGGAAAATAGCCACACAGAGGGGAGCTGAATGTTTAGCCTAGCAGGGAGAGAAAGACACAGATTTTTTTGACTGTGAAAGCATAAGAATATATCTGGAATGAGTCAGTACATTGGATGTTTCCACTAAAATGAGAATCAGGTAAATAGTGAAAAGTGCCAATATTTGAGTTTTCATTGTTAGGTTCGAGAGTTAACTGCACACACACTGAAATGCAAGATTTAGGCTCAGGACTCAGACTCATTACTCTTCTTAGTCCCCTTCTGTTTTGTAAGACACAGAAGGTAATTTTGTTGAGAAGGATACTTGTGATGCTAGGGTTATTATAGTAATTATTTCAACTAGAATAGCTGGTAGTTGTTTGAGGCTAGCTTGGGTATTTTATGTGCACCAATTTCCTTCTGAATATGCTCATCAGCTTGCAAGTGGGCAGTTGTTTTAAATCTTCCATCGAGCTCTACGCAGACAAATACATACGCACTTGTAAGGGAGAAATCATTTTTCCTGATGAGCACAATGACTAGCTACTTCAACACAAGCTCTTTGTTGTCTGACTGAAAGGTCAAGTCAAGGAGTTCAACTCTGTATGACTGCTCCAGTCAATCCACAGTGCTCCACTGAATGATTTCCTAAATGAACCCATAATTATTTTAAATTGATGGTTCTGAAAGACAGTTCTATTCTAATATCTTTAACTTTAGAAATTGCCAGGCTGGTACTTGGATGTCAATTTTCAGGTTGCTACCACAGGAAAATGCTGACCCATGAGCATCACACTCTGTTTCTACGAACTGAAGAGGGTTGCTGAGCACACAGAACATGTGCCTGCAGCACAGGCTTCATTAGCTGGGCATCTGAAGTTAGGAGGACAGAAAAACTAAAAGCAAGTTTCTGGAACAAACTTGGGTGCCTAAGTTTTGGCTGCGGCTAAATATGGCAAGGTAGGCAGGTGGCTACCTGTGAAGGAGACTATACAGTGAAGTCAGAGGGGTGCAGGTGTGGGCCAGTCTATGCCTGCTCTGGAACAGATCCTGGGTGGGTCACAGCACCCTTTGTCCCTGGGAGGCACAGCTGGAACACAGCTGGCAGGGACACTGCAAAGCACATTGCTGCATAACCAGCAAATAACTTTTAACTTCAGCCTCTCTCTGACTAGGGAAAGCAGGCTCTGGAGCAAAGCGTGCTGAACTCCACTGCTAGCCCTCAGAGAGGACTCAAAACTCTCCTTCCCCATTGCTGCTGTCCCTGCAGACTCTCCTTTTTACTGCCTTTTTAAGCAGTTATGATTTTTTTTTTTAAGGGGTGTCCCTGTTCCCCCTCCTTCAGCCCATCATCTCACTCAAGAGCTCCTATTTTCATCACACAATGCAAAAAGTTCCAACATGGCAAGAAGGTTTAAGCATCAGCACCATGTAACTAAGGTCAAAAGCTAAATGCTGTGCAGCAATGGGGTGATATGGCTAGAGTGTTTGCTGTTGTGTCAGGATATAACCCCCCCAAAACCAGGGGCATTGATCCTTCTAGAGGCATTAGGACACATCTCAACAGTTTAACCAAACGAAATGCTAAAGTAACACATGTATATTGGCCAAACTAGAGAGTTTACAACTGGCACAAAGCTGTGAGGGAGCCCTGGCTGTCATGCCAGTTGCCTTTGGTACGAGGACTATGCTGAGGGGGTGTTTCCAGGCAGCAAACGATGTCTAAGCTCAGCCTATATGTATGATTACTACATTGCAGAGCTATACCTTCTCATCTACCTTGGGACCAATGCTGACAAGTCACCCAAGAAAGGTTGTCCTTAGCTGGGAAATTGCCATTTCCTCCTGGCAAGCTCTGATGTGCTCTGGTGGGAAGGGGAAAGGCATTCTGCAGAGGCGATGTCAGCCTGTTAGATTTTTATGTCTTCAAGCCCATGCTTTGATTAGCTTTTTCTTGCCTGCTCAAGATGGCAGTCTACAATTCTGTATCTGAAAACAGAAATAATATAACCATTACTGACACTGTCTACGTGTACACAGGAGAATTGTGTTGCTGTTGCCTCCTGGAATTGTTTGAATTGAAATGTTCTTACTTTTAGAGACGTTTCAAGGAAGATCATCTTTTATAATAGTTCCTCGTCTTGGAAATTACAATCCATTTCCATGTCATTCACGAGGAAGGCAATAGATCATCTGCAAAACTATATCCTTGACTTGTGTGTTTCCCTTCCTGGATTGCTTACTCATTTTCTTCAAAAAGAGCAAAACACAGTCATGCCCTGCTCATATCACCTGCCAGATGTCACTGAGCGCTCCTTGCTCTGCTGGCTCATCTTCTTCAGATCTCCTCCCCTGCTGGACATGTCATCATCATGTTGCCCACAAGAAGCTGTGTGAATGGATTAAGCCCCTCCCAGCAGCTGGGTTGCCATGGAAAATCCTTATGTCATATAGGATTTGGCATGTTTTACGCATGAAGAAGCTAATGTTATGAAACGTATGTGTGCAGCATGAGTTTTATAAGCCACTATTTGTGCCTTTAAATAACAACAGCATGATTTTCAGAGGGGTCTATCCTTTTCAGCTTTCATTGCTCCCCTCCTGTTCCCCCAAGGAGCCAAAAGGGTTTCTCTTGTTCTGTAAGGATCAAGGCTAAAGGAAGCCTGTGTGCGAAGGACTTCAGAGACTGAAGCAGACAGGTTTGCCAGAGACACCTCCTAAGCTACACAGGACAGAATTTGACAAAAGGGGTGAGACCATTAAGTAAGTTGATCTGCTGAGAGATAAGTGCCCAGCAACAAGGCAGAGACCTCTTCAACTCAGAAAAGCCTTCCCCAAAACAGGGTCAAAGCACTCGCAGGCAGTACTGTTCATAAGAAATTCGTCAGGAATTCAACAAGAGCAAATTGCTCCTTCTTTGGACACAGCCAGCTCCATCCTGTGTCCTTACAGCCACCCTGGGATTCCCAGCCAGAAGGTTATCATCTGTTAGTACTGATTGTGTTTGCAATGCCTCAGGCTTTAGATAAAAGGGAAGGGATGGACACAGACCTCAAGGAGCATCTTGGAAGGGAAAGAGCAGAAGAGCTTCAAGAGGAGCTGGGTAGCCTGAAGTCTGTGATCTCAAGAGGCACTCGCCTGTTCCCAGGGGAAGTTGTCTCTCTTTAAAAATCAGTGATGTTTTCTACTTCTTCCTCCCCTCAGTTCTTCCCAGAGAAGAGCCCCCTGTGCAATGCTGAGTGGAGGTGGAGACCAGCCACTCCAACACAAAGATTTCAAAAGGACAGGATGCTGAGAGCCTGAAAGGGAAAACAAAACCCCTGGGATGTTTTCTCCTCACCCTGTGAAAAGTCTTTTGGGACTCACAGTTTCTTTTCTCTCCTCTTTGTCTGTGGCTGAAGAGAGGCTGGGGCTTAGCCCCTGAGCTCCTTTGCTGGGGAAGGCAGCCGTAATTGCTTTTCCAGCTGCATTGCTCCACAGCATCCCCTGCTCCCCTCAGGCACCCTGTGAATGAGGAGCCTTTATGGAGGCCTTCAGGGCTCTTTTGTTTACATGCCCTGGGCACAGATGCACTTGGAGAAGGGCCAGGGCATCGACACAGTCCTGCCAGGTCTCTAACAGAAATGGAAAAAAATTTTGGGTGCCCTTGCAAAGCCAGCGTCATTCCTGTTTATATACTTCTGCGGATGGGTAAAGCTCTCAGCTTAAATTCCTGGACAGGGCTCACACACCACCACGGTCCTTAGGGTCAGGTCATGGATTTCGGGAGAAAGTACAGCATTTGCTTTGAGGAAGAGCTTTAATTTTCAAATTAATTATGATATAGTGTGAGAGGAAGGAGAGGTGTGTGGTAGGAGAGAAGGGGAGGAAGGCTTTTACCAGCAGACAGCGGTTTCCTTTGCTGCTGTGCCCAGTACGGAGGACGCACAGAGAGGTTTCCCCCAGAAAGCCATAAATGAAGTACTGCTGTGGGGTCCTGTTGAGGATTGTCTCCAAAGAGAAATGGAATATTTTCCTTATGGTGAACCACAAGAGAATGTTACTACATCCTGCTCCTTGCATGGTGTATAAATAGAAGGAGGAAAGGAATGACTAGTTAACTGTTTGACCTCAGTTTGGGAAAAAAAACCTCCCAAGAAACCTCAAGAAGTCACCCCATTAAGCATACAGGAAAATGTCACAGATCTGGCACCTTAATTATATGCTAATGACATCCTACCAGGAAGAAAAGCTTCAGATGTCTGAAAGAAAAATATATGACTGAAAAGGGTTGTGTATGCTCACAGAGCATTTTCTGACAACTATTCCCTCTTTTTGCCTTTTTTTTTATTTAGCATTTGCAAAACAAAACAAAAAAGCAGGCTGAAGAACTAGGTGAACCTTTGACGTATCTGTTTGATTTTCAGCCCCTGGGTATGAACTGAAAACAAAACAAATCCTGCTGCAGAGAGGTTTGTCAAATGTGCAGACTTTCAATGACCCTTCTGTTCACAGTATTTTTCTGATTCACTTTTAGCTAAGATTGCAAATGGTCTTTACTCTTCACCTTCTGGTGAACTTGTCTGCAAAATACTTGTTATTTTCCTATAAATTCATTTGCCCCACATGAAAAAAAAATCTCAGCTAGTATAACTATGTAGCAAAGTTAATGAAGGTATACCCAGATATGCAATCCAAGTATCTGGTATGATTTTTATTGACTTACTGGTTTTGTTCAAATTATTATTTCCCAAGGACTTTTCATTACACCTGAATGCTTAGAGAACCCTCTACTGATAGCAGAAGCTACTGATGACATTTATTTGGACACTTTTTCTGACTCATATTTACATTCATTCACATGTGGTGCATTTATTGGCACTGAAATTATACTGTATTTGGTTGTTGAATATCCTTCTACAAAGCTTTTGGCTGAGGATCTTGGTTCACATGCCATTTCAAGCCTTGGTTTGACTGGTACTGAAAACCAGGCCTGAACCTGCTGTTGGGGAAGCCCATAACTCATTTGCTGCACACCAAAGAGGTGGGAGCGCACAAGTCTTTCCTTCAAGAAACCTTTGCAAGCTGAACATAATCCACAAGGCTCCGGAGGGAGCTAGGGCAGGGTCCTCACCTCATGGAGCTCACTGCAGGAGCAGGGGGGCCTCAGCTCTTGTTTCAAAGTCTGCAAAAATGGTACTGTGCAGACATCAAATGTGAGTGGAGTCAAAGCTGTTTGCATCTGTAATATTTGCAAAAATGAAAGGAAAGGAGTATCTCCAATCAATGTCTGGAAATAATTACGAAAAATTAAAACAAACTCCTCAGGAAGGGCTACTGAACATTCATGGACAAAAAAAATGAACAAAAGCCTTCAATATTATGAAAGCAATCCCAAAAATAATGGTAGAAAACTTGTCTTTGTCTGCACCGAGTGGAAAAAATGCGTGAGACTGGAATGGCAGCTCCAATCCTAGCTAGCATGGGGCTCACACAGCAAAGGCTGGGCCTGGCTGTGTGGGGAAAATAACAAAAATGGCAATGGCAGAATAGATACTGTTGTAAAAGAATTAGTGCATTTCCAGAGAGAAGTCACTATTCTGGAATAAAAAAATTTCTATTACGAGTCCTCTCCCGAAGCGGTTATTCCAGGATAGCCTATGTGGGAAACCTAAGGTGACACTTGCTATTCCAGTTATTTTCTCCAGGTACGCAAGTCTTTGCTTACAAGACTAGTCCTGCTGTATAAGAATACATGGAAATGCTGCAGACTTGAGATCACTACCTTGCTTGTTAAAAAACATGAAGCTATTTGGCTTTCACTCCCATTCTGTTCCCCCTTCCTCCTCTGGGATGGCTTTTTTTGGCTTTCATTAATAGGGCATTAATATGGCACTAATATGCTGAGAACTATAATTCTCAGCAAAGGCTATGTGATAATCCCTTTAGGTTTTATTTAATATTTAGGAAATAGCCCTGATACTTGTACAATAAATAGGAGTTTGTTTTCTCCTGGAGGACATAAGTTGGGTTTACTAGATTTAATTTACTAATTGAATGAAAACAAATGTTCTGTTTAAATTATACTAAAAATATGAGCCTTGTGTGTGCCGCAAGGAGTAGCAGTCATGAGACACAACAGCATGGTTTTCAAGAGACATAGAAAGGAGACAGCTGAAGCTAACAAGAGGTTTTCTTCATTGCTAAAATATGTGTCATTTACTTCGATATAACCAGGCCATATGGGTTAGCCAAAAGTGAAACCCCACAAAGCTATTGAGGTGCATTAGCTTTACTTTGAGATAGCCTTGCCAAGATTAGCCTCATCCTCTTGCCATTGGGGTTAACTTTAGCAGGTTTGTTTAAGGATAAAACAGAAGGACTTGGTTCCTCTTTGATACCTGTCAGGTCTGTTAGTTTTTGTCTGGTGAAAAAGATTCCCCTTCTGTATCTTCCCATTTTTTAGTAATGAAACTATCCCAGTCTGGGAGCACATTATGGCAGTACCTGAGCAGAGCTGCACAGCTCAATGTGAGCAACCTCAGCACTTCCCCTCCACCTAAGGGAGTAGGTCCCAGCCCTCCTCTGCCATCTTCCTCCTCCCTCCCTGCCCCAGGCTGTTCACTCATGTTGCTGCACTTCAGGTAGCTCTGGCACTCAGCTGAGCTGAGCTGGTCAGACAGTCATCAGATCCACACTCACCAGTACAGCAGAAGACAGCAAAGCAGCAAGCTTTTTTTTCCCAAGCTCATGACCCAGTTAAGTGACTCGCTTGCCTGCCAGAGTGAGTGCAAAGGAGAGGAAGGTTGACATGGTGGGGAGCAGGTGGAGCAGGAAGCCAAGACGAGGAAAGGAAACTCTTCGTCTGGCTGAGCTGGCCTGATCCCATAGCCTCTCATACTTGGAGTCCCTGCAATGCTCAGGAGTGGTGGATCCCAGTACCATCTGCTCTTAAACCTGCCATCCTCCACTTTGCATCACTTCTCACTACCCCTGCTCCACCTCTGTTCCTTGTGTTGGGGGTGGGATACAAATGCCTTTTGCAGCACTATGCAGAGCCAGGCACTTCCATATCTAGAGGTGCATTCCTCTCCTAATTTATAGCAAAGTAGCTCAAGGACAGGTAAAATAGATAGGTGTTTTTGTGGTGAGGACACATGGTGTTAGTGGCCCTGTTGGGTTAACCAAGCATACCAAAGGTTAAGCTAGCAATTAGACATTTGCTCTGTGAAATTCATGATCAGTCATGCATTATTAGCCTTTTTAAAAGAAAAATTGCCATGCGTTATTAACACCTGGCAGACCTCATAGCAAGTTTCTCTGCCTGGGCAAGCTTTTGAGGACACATTCTTCTTGCCACCTCCATCCCAGATGAGATCATGTGGCCCTCCTTCCTTATTTGATGTTCCTTTTGCCAATTAATAGGGAAGATACTGTACACATAGAGCCATCCCATCCATAGCATGGCTCTCTCCAGCTGAAGCTAACTAACTCGACTGCTTCCAGCAGCAGCATGAACTAAGAACAATCACTGAGCATATGTGCATAGGACCGATGTTAATACTAAGAGAGAAAACGTGCCTGCGTGTGTCCATGAGTGCATGGGAAAATGCATGTATGCTTGTGGAAGTATATGGCTGTGGGAGCAAGTGTGTATGCACACAAGTATTCACGGGCTTGTACGTGCAAAACAGGGAGAGACAAGCAGACTGTCTCTTTGAAGCATCTGGAATCTGTGTGAGTGAAAATTATCAACAGGAGCTCCTATGCAATCAAGATGGACAAATGGGGTCAGGGAAGTTCCCCCAAAGTCTCCACTGAACACTTCATCTCACAGAGCAGCACTAAACACACCGTTCTTCGCTCGTCTCTGCTTGATGGGGCTGCTAACTCTTTCCAGATGAATATTGTTTATTTAGCTTATTGATTAAACCAGCTGCTGCAGCTAACAGGAACCTCACATTTTCCAGAAAGACAGATATGAAACTTTAAAACTGGTGACCGTTCCCCTCCACCCCCCCTTTTCAAGGGGGTATAACTGCTCTTTGTGAAGAGTGCCGGCTTGCATTACACAAGGCTGCGCAGCTCCAGAACCAGGAGTCTGAAGAGGAAATGAAAGCAAGTTCTGCCTGAAGGAAATTTCTAGAGCTTGGGTGACTGTTTCATTTTTTTTTAACACAAAATTACTAATTTCCTTTAGTATGAAAACCGAGATGGCATCAGAAAATACAGTCACTAAATCAGCTTGATTTATAAAAAAATTCTTTAGAGTACCTTGCCGCATCGATGAGTGACGCGATGTGCGAGACAAAAGGCTTTGGGCTTGAATGGAGGAGAACAGGGAATCTCTTTTCGGCCATTGCAATACTGCCTGCATTGGGAACACTGCCCTCAGTGACCATAAGAAGTTACCTGCAGATTGACTTCCCAGGGGGTTCATCACTGGAGCACCTGCTGAGCACTCAAGAGCTAAGGACCTGTCCCCTCATGGCACAAAGCTGTCTTCCTATCCCTGCTTCCTAAGCAGGGAACAAAGAGAGATTTGGACAAGCCAACACAGCAACCCAGCAACGTACCTGGAAACAGGCCTGGGCTCACCTCGCTGGGTGCTGCCCTAGGCACAAAGCCAGCCTTCCTCCCTGCTAGCCATGCCTGTGGCCTTCGCTTTTTTGGTGGGAGGTGACATGGTTTCTTTCCTTAAGGCAGTTGTTGACACATCGGCGCACCTGGATCAGTCAAGCCTGATGCAAAACTGCGTTGGTCCTTTTTTTACTGAATCAAAGGCCATTTACTGCCTTAGCTGGCACTTGTGGGGAGATGGTTGCACAGCTGCCTTCTGGCCTGGTCTGCCTCGCAGCTGCACCCATCCAAGCTGCAATCTCATTGTCAGTGGGTCAAGGACTGTGTACTGGCTCCAGCAAAGTAAACTGCAAAGTGTTCCTTGATTTTACCAGGAGAAATCAGAGGCTTAGCTTGCTCAGTCTGCCATCCCTTCTGCTTAGGACATGCTGGTCTTATAGCATCCCTCTGGAATGTGCAAGCAAGGTCTTTGGTTCCCAACCTTCGAATGCTTTCACCTGCCTTTGCAACACAGTTGAAAACCTCTGGAGGGCAAAGGAGCAAAAGGATGAGTATTATTATCAGACTGCTGAGTCTGAATAACAGCTCTGGAGCCATAAAGCTGTGTAAGTACTTCATGCCCTAACATCTGAAAGGAGAAGCTGGGCAGAATCTAAACCAAACTGCCAAAGAACATAATTTCTTATTATGCTCCATCCCCAAGGCAATGAGGAGCACTTCCAGCCAAGGCAATCAGCTAGATGTTAGGACACCCATCACAAAACCAAACATACAGTACAAAAGCTACAGCATTTCTTATGGAGCGATGTCCCTGATCCCCACTCCCTTGCCAACACTGCAGTTCCAGCTGCTCCATGTCCCCATCACACCCGTACCAGATGAGAGCTGTCATGTGCTGCAGTTCCTCTGAGGCTATATGAGTCCAGAATGTATAATGAGTTAATTCTACCCACTTGTCCTTTAGTAGGACACTGTATATCGCTTCCTCACTGCACTGCTGAATTTCAAAAAGCTTATAGCCCTCAGTTACCTTGGAGACTCATACCCCTTTCTGAAACTTGGCTGAAATGCCCATCAAAAGTTACTGCAGGGAGAGACAAATCAACAGACAGGCAGGTAAGCCCATCTCCGTAAGCAAAACCAAAAAAAATCGCACACAAGGACTGGCACAGTGCATGTGAAACACACGTTCAAACGCCAGCTTGTAGGAGACTCAAAGCCACCTGACGAGGCAGTGCCATCGGCTTTCCTGCGCACTGCACTGGTGCTGAAGCAACCACCCCTTGCTTGTTATGCTTCCAGAAGGAAGCATGGGGGTCACTGCAGACAAATGTTGAGCAGCCTGGAAGGAAATTGCCTTCTTGTTCCCTCTTGATAGGGAACTAACCTCAGGGAGCATCCAATTGAAAGCAGTATGTTTTGAACATGCTCCCTTCTGCTAAGAAAACATCCAAAGGAGGACATCTTGCCTGTGGCTTGGAAAAATTCCAGCAGCCTGATAAAACATGATGGCTGTGATATACAAAAAATCCCAGCGGAAAAGATAGCTCACAGTGATCTCCCTGCTGACTGACACGTGGCAGTGAGTGTTGCACATTTCCTCAGGCTCCTACGCTTTAGTATAATTCTTCTCCAAGATTTCTTACCACACAAAGCAGAGAGACAGCAAACAACTATTTTCCTGTGAGACGCCAATTTATCTGTAATACATCTAATTGAAACTCTGATTGTCCTCATTTCTTTTTCTCCAGGAAGGAAGAAAGGGAGTTATGGCTGTGCTAGAAACCAGTGTGCATGAAATGATTGAATTAGTGAGCATTTTCAAAGTTCACTTCAGCAAAAGACTCAGTGTTTGATCTTCCTTCCCCTGCCACCACTGGCAATATTCCCACTAGTTGCAACAGAAGCAAGAGGAGAGCTTCAGAGCTGACACCTCGAACAACACTGATCTAAGTGACCAGAATGAGAAAATAGAAATGAGCCTGAATGGAAAGTCAGACTTACCCATCTAGGTTAAAGTGAGCAAAAGACCAAGGTTAAGCTAAACACAGTAAAGCACAGAGAAGTAAATGAATGCACTGCACTATTCAATGTTGTTGAAAATCAGATAAGTTTTATTCAAGTTTCATACAGGATATTTGAAAATTTTGGCACTTTGCAGACTGTCCTTCTGTAGTGTGCTTGTGATTAGGCACACACATGCAGCTAGCCAAGCACACCAAGAAAGATAGATAAGATTTCTCTTCTCCCCATTTAGTACCTCCACACGCTGCAACTTTTTCAAGCCCCATCCTCAGCATAAAAGTCTGAAAGGCACAGAACAGCTTAAAAGCATCCTCTCGTCCATGTCAACCAGGCGAGCTTCTCCATCACCATTTTCTCTGTCAGACAGCTCATACCAGAAGAGAGAGCACAAGTGACAGGGACAATGAACAGGGCTGGGGTTTCCCTTATCTTTTTACATGGAGGCTCCACCAAGCCCTCTTGAAAGAAACAAGCCAAACCAGTAGCACAGTAGTGCAAGGAGAAACCAGGTTTGCATGCAATCCTTGAACCCTCCTGCGAAACCTAACACAAGCTATGCATGGTTTTGGATGAAATCTCCATCACAAAGCTCTTTTTTTCTTTCTTTCCTTTCTTTCCTTTTCCTTTTTTTGGAAGTTATGAAGGAAGAGAGCTGGCAGTGGCACCCAGTCTGCCCTCAGTTCCTTCTGCATGTCCTTTCCACCCATCCAAAAGACTTCTGAAGAGAAACCAGAGTGCAGATAAGTACAACTCCCATCTTGTGCTTTGTGATTGAAGTATGTCTTGGAACTTGTTCATTTAGAAATAGGAGATGGATGAAGAAATGAGGGAACAAAAGACAAGCTCTTCTCCACCCCCACAGGAAAAATGCCCTCTTCAGTCTCTGAGAATCACTTTTCCAATATAGCATTCTGAGGCTTGAAAGCACAACAGTTTTGCTTACATTACTCAATTCTTTTCTTGTTAAAATAAGGGGGAAATATTCTTGCTGGCTTTAATGGAGCCAGGCCTTTGGCTGGCTGGTATGAACCAGCACAGTTTCTATACAGGCAGACTGATTCCCCTGAAACTGCAGCTCCCAGGGACTGGGGTGTATTACACAGGCAGCAGGTGAGAGGCTCACTAATTAAAGGCCATATTGTTAAGGCAAAAGAAGGCAGATGGCATCTTCACTGCAGGGAACACAAACCTCTGAAGAGCTTCTGAACATCCTGCAAGTTTTAATGACCCATTCAATGCTTTAGTGATTTTGCCTTTCAGTCACAATTCAACAGCTTTAAACATGCAGGAAGCCTACGGTCTATAAGGGACAGAATTTCTTAGGTCTTTACTAAATAGTAATTTAAGTTGGCTTTCTTTCTTTTTCTGTATTGAGTATGATTTTTGCAAGAGAGATATCCAGAAGGAAGATAATGGACTTCACCAGAATCCATATAGGATTTGAAGCACTTATGTGACTTCTGTGTGCAAGTACTTTTTTTCAGGCAGTAACTCTATCCAAGTGTGTATTTTGATCAGCATCAATGTCATCATCTGTGGTAAGGTAGCCTCAGGATGTCCCAGCCAGGCTCAGGGTTTCATTCTCCTGAGCTTTGGTGACAGCCAGCTGGAGAGCTGTAGCAAATGAGGTAACAGAGAGGAAGGATGGCAAGAAGCATGGACGACTGCATAGGAAAGTGTAGGCACAACCTTGTGAAAAGACTTTCTAAACAATACAGTGATTTAAAACCAACACATAAACCCAGTAGCCACCCCATTCCCACAGTGGGGTTTTGTTATTTGTACATCAAATGCCCATACAAACTCCCTTAAGGAAGGGAGCATGAGAAGAAACACACACAAAGCTGTGGTATAACCTCCTTAACCAGTACAGGGCACGGCAGGCTCTGTTATCAGTCTCCAGAGATCAGATGCTTCTCAGAAAATTACACCAACTTCAATTCTCCTCCATCCAGATACAACACCCAGCTGTGGGGTCCAGACTCCTAAACTATGTGAAGCTGTTTACTGACAGGCTTACCATGGTATTGTCTCCATTTTCAAAGATAACATTCACTTCTTCCAAGCAGAGCAGAAAAACAAAACAAAACAAAACAATCTTCAAGGAGAAGGATGTGATCATCCTCCCAAAAAACCTGTCGTATGTCACCAGGGCAGACAGATAATTCTCTTAAGGGTAAAACAGGCAGCAATTTAAGAGTTACTAGGGCTTCTACTGAAAATATTCTGAAGTATACTTGAGAAACAAAGGAGGAAGCAGAAGCTAGGAGATGCCTTTTCACTTAGCAGTGAATAAAATCTCATCAGCTGGAAAAGCATCTTGAACAACTGAGGCAGTGCTAGCTCCATGCCAGTTCACGGTGAGATGCTGAGGTTAAGGAGCTGGTCCCATGGGATCCAGCCGGCGCTTCGTAGCTTAATGACTTCAGCAGATTCAGTATCTCCTGCCCTGTGTGGTGGCAGCTACTTACTTAGCTGGATGACCAAGATGTAAACAAAATTCTGGGAATTAGTATGTTTTTTCTGGTATTTAAGCTATTTGGTTTTTTTTCCTGAGCTATCTGGATTAGATAACAACCCTGTCTCAGTGTTGTTAATGCTGCTCTCTGCTGTGTTGGATGACTCTGCTCTGTGTCTTGTTGGGGTGCTATCTTTCATGTTTCCTGATCAAATTTACAAACACTATATTGTTTAATAAACTTTTAAAATGGCATTTCCTCCTGCTGGTGTGGAAATGGATCTGCCTGATCTGAGTGACAGACCCACGTATACTTGAATTATTTGGGGCCCTGTGGGCCCATTCCTTGCTAACTCAAAGGCTTTGCCTCTCAGCCTGATGTAACCTTCTGTTAGAAGTTGTGTTTTACCCCTGGAGGTGCCAGATTTGACACCAGCAAGTGCCAAGGGGTTCCTTTAGCTTGGGCCAGTAACTCCCTGCAAGGACAGAGTAATCCGAAGGACATCACAGTTGGCGTTGCAAACCTTGCAGTCACTCTGCGACTGCCAGACCTCTGACCTCCAGCAGATGCGTACCCTTTGCCACCCGGGAAGCACCGGCATGTCTCTGCACACCTTGGCAGACCGCATCCTGCAGGAAGGCAGCTCCTGCAGACACCATGACCACAGCTGGTCCTGGCAGGAGACTGGCTTTCATTGCATCAGAGACATGGCTGAGGAAAGACTCACTGGAAACACCCACTCTCTGTCACTACATCCAAGGTGTTTCCCAGTAGTTGTGCATGAGGCTTGGACTAGTGCACTGTCAAAGCACATAATCCACATCTGTGTAGAAGGCAGCAAAGGATCACTGTGATGGTGGTGAAGCTAGAGAAGAGTTGGATCCCCATTGAGCAGTGCGAGGCAGAAGCACATTCAGCATCCCAAATATGGTGTGGATTTACATCAGGGACAGAGGCAGTCCTCAGAAAGGAATGATGGTGGTGACAAGGGCCTGAGGAGGCCACAGCTCTTGGTAGCCAGGATGTCTATGCTCACCCGGTCACTGAGAGCCCACAAAACACCTGGACAGCAGAGGGGAGGCCTGGTCCATCCCTAACACCCAAGCAGCGGGAAGAGGGAGTCACAATAGAAGACAAGCTCCGTAATGGCTCCCTGCCTTTACCCTGACACAACAGGATTATTTTTTGACATCTGGCCCGGCTTGTGACTGGCCAATGGCTGTGATTGTTTTGAAGTTAATCTTTTTTAAAAAAAAGGTCTCTTAAATGCCAAGGAGTCACATTTGGTCAGAAGCTGGACTCTTCTTAAAATATCTGTCAAAGCTGACTTTTTATGCAGAGTAATTTTCATACTGTATTATCTGACTTCTGTGCTGACATGGTGTCCAGTGATGAGGCAACACATCCATGGTTTCTGCTGTACATGTCCTAGGATCAGTTAAGTTGGACTGTTTCAAAAGGACCATACATGATCTGGCCCAACAGCGTTTCAGTGAACATTATTGATCTGACCATGTAAACATGAGCCAGTTAAGTATCCTGCTGTGGGGAGGACTGTGGGCCATCTGAAGCACACTCACTACTCCAAGCAGCTCCAAGTGCCTGTTATTTTGCACATGACTTTGGCTCTCTGCTGCCCTGACTTTTCCTGACTCCTGCACGCTCAGAAGAGCCTTTGCAAAGTCTGTGGTGAGCAAAACACAAGTACGAGGGGTGCAGAGTGGTCAGATGGGCGAGCTGTGAGCTGCAACACCACGTGGTGGGAACTCTGCTTCTGCAACTGGAAACACTCAAACAATTGAGCGGTGGTCTCGGTCCTTCGCAGCTGGGACTGACATCCTGGGGAAGGGATGCCAGCATGGAGATCCGTGCTGTAGCACTATGTATGATGGGCCCCAGCGTGTTACAACCTCTGGCTGGTGGTCAAAGTCAAACTTCGGGCTGGCGAGTGTCCCCACACAGAGCGATGTGATGGGACAGCACAGTCAGGGCTGCAACCGTACGACACTGCCTGTTTTTCTGTTTTGAATTCAGCAGTGACACATAAGGAAGTGTGTGGGCAGAAAAGGCAGCCAGACTGGGGAAGAGCACAACAGCAGCTCCCTGACGGAGCAGGGACCGAACAAATGAACTCACCACCATCACTGCAGGAATCTGGCACCACTGATGTTCAGAGAGGGAGAAGAGCCTCCATGGACTTTTCTAGTAGCTACAAGTCCTGCTTTGCAATTCTCCTGCAGGGGACTTTTGTGACCACATGAGCCGCTCTGTCTTGAGGTCCACTCTGGCATTGTGGGCCAGGTGACATGGGGTGCAAGGTGCAGAGCAGCGATGGGAGCACGTGCCATTGAGGGATGGAAACTCCTAAGAAGAGGCTCATCCCTCGCTTGCTTTGGGATAGCAGGTGCTGCCCAGCCCCTGGCACATGGTAGCTCACAGCAAGAGAGACATGGCAGCATTGTGTCGTGGGTTATGGGCATGGCGTGAGCAGAGCGTGAGATGGGGCAGCAGGTGGATCAGCTGAGGGTCGACAGTCTCATGCCATGCATGCATCCATGTGGTTTCCTTCTGGGTGACCTACTAACGTTAATGCAGGAGCTTTGAAGTGGTTAGTGAGGACTCTCCATTGCCAAATAACCGTTTCGATTTTTTTTTACTCTTGACAGCTAATAAAGACAATTACCAGTTTAAACTTGACTGGCCAATGTTCTGCCAAGGAAAAGAGCCCTGAAGGGAATCTGGTCCAACCACCTTTTGGTGGGTTATTCAGTATGGCTTATTTCTGCTGAATAAAATCCTTTGAGGCTAACTAACATTTCAGTCACAACCCCATACAAATAAGAAAAGTGATTTGCAAGTTGTGTCCCTGAGCCCTGGCTCCAGCTACCCAGGTTTCACCGTGCCTAAGGGGCTGGGTTAGCACTCAAGCAAGGGGGCTAACAAGACACCAGGCTAGATAAAATAAGCAATGTGAAATTTAACAGCAGCATTATGAATGGGGACTTTCATGGCTAAGCCAACCCAGCCCTCTGTATTTATTGGGGTTGGGGAGGAGATGCTTTAAGAAAAGACTTCTGATAGCAGCAACCAGGGTGAGCTTGTGTGTTTGCAAACTGCTTCCAAGCCTTGTTAATTCCTGCTCAAAAATGAAGCTTTATAAGCTTAACCCTCCTTTCTCATCAGCTGCTTTCAGAAAAGCCCTGCTGGCCTGACATAATGCAGAGCTTTGCTTATGCAAGGCTTGAAGAACAGCCATTAAAAAACAGCAGTAGTTTCAGAGAAGCACCAGTTTTCAGGCATTCACCTTAAATACAGTGTTCTTCTCTGGATGTGTGCTACTCAGAGCAAAAGAGGATGCAGAAACTGGCAATTGGAAAAAAATGCAGAAAATAATTGAAACAGAAAACAATGAAGAGCTTATTGTTACTCGTACAGGAATCATTGCATGAACTCATTCTGTCCCAGAATATTTTTAAATACGTATTCAGTGGGTAGATTTTTTGATTCTTTCAGGAACTGTTTGAGACTTGCCACCAGTGTTAATTAGCCAGTGGTTAACGGTGTGCAGTTTGTCATTCAAAACTTAGTCTGTGGGCTCCTTTTCTAGAGTATCACAGTGCCACTGAAAAGTAGATTATAGTCTATTTATAAAATCCTTAAATAGGCCAGTTTTCATGTTTTCTACCTTACCTTTGTAAAACAAGCTAAATGGTTTTAGTTTCTGTAAAATAACGGAAATTTGCTCCTCAATATGGATTAAATGACTGCTTGCTACATTTTATTGCTTCTATAACATCTCATGTATCAGAAACAAAGACAGATGTGAGCCCCATTCTACTCTCAATATTAGAAAAAGCTGTCTTTTTCTGTTTGGGGTTTTTTGTTGTTTTTTTTTTTTTTCATAGAAAGCATCACAGGAATAATAGCACATCCTCCCCAAGGAACCCCCAGGGAAGTAACAGATGAGAGTCCTACGGACTCCTTTGTGGCTCCGTCTTAACAGTTTTAAGTCTAAACGGTATTTATTCAACAAGTCCACACCTCCTACCTCCAAGTAACAAAGCAGGGCAGCTGGCAGTCTCCAGGCAGGCTTCAAATTCATCTTGAAGAGCAAAGAGGTGAAGAAAGAAAGGCAAATAACCTGCAGCACTATGTAGTGAAAAACCAAAGTCCTGAGTGAGCAGAATGAGCTGGAAAGGAAAATCCTAACTGTGAGTGCTAAGCAGCAGTGAAATCTCTTATGGAGATGTGCCCTCTCCCGGCCTCACCAGGAAAGCGTGGAGGGACCACAGGTGCTGAGGACACAGGTGCCACAGGGTGGTTTGGGAGCCTGTGTTACTCTGCTGTAATATTAGCAAAAAAAGTAATGAAATGCACATCAGCCTGTCAATTACTTTTTAACAAGTCGTTTGGGTCAAGATTTAAATAAATAGAGGGGCTGCCTAAAGTTCATCTCCCAGGCGGCCATTTAAGCACTTTTTTTTCCACAAGTGATGGAGCACCTGAGCCTAAAGCGGGCTTCGGCTCCTTCGGTTGCATTTGGAGGGTTGCCAGCAGCTTGGAAGTCACACCTTCTATTTGGATGCTTGAAGATGGTTATCTGAAACCAGCTTTCATCCCTGTTTTCTGTTGTTGTTGTTATTGCTGCTCTTGTTTGTATGCGGTTTTAAATTGGGGCCCTGGAGGGAAAGCTTTACCAGCCTGGAGCCCAGGGAAGGCTGCCCACACACAAGCCCTGCCAGGCAGAGGGAGCCCCGCCTGCAAGCTCCACACCTCTTGGGGTCTCTCTGAACCATGCCACCCATGCAGCTACAGCCCAGGGCCCCCACATGAACCCACAGCCAGCTCTAAACAGGGCCTGTCTTACAGATTTCCAGCCATGGAGCATCCTTTATTTGAGCACATTGGTGCACAGGAGTTGGCTTACTGATTCTGTTAAAAATCATACACTTCCAAGATGATTTTTGCCTAGCTTGCAGCCCAAACCACCACCCCCTCCTGTGCTGCTAGACTGAGGGTCCCTGCATTAACAGATCTCTCTTCCTCAGGGATGAACTGACAGACAACACCTAAACTTCTGTTCCCCAAGTAAGCTAAACAGTTGGAATGGTTAAAAACTTCAATGAAATAAAGCATAGTTTGCTATCCTTAAGACATTCTCCTGCCCTATTCAGTATCACCACCCCTCTCAAACCACAGACATCAAGCAGGAACGTGCTCTTCCAGGAACAGCTCTCCCCACGCCCAGTGCAGGAACAGCCCCCCTGTCCTAGCCTCTGCTAGCATTAGTGCCCACTATTTAATTCTGAAACACCACAAGAAACACATCTGTGCCTGATCCTCTCATAGCAAATTCTTCTCAGAGAAGAAAACTCCATAGAAAATTATTTTGAAGTGTTTAAAGTGAAGTGGCTCTACTAACAGAGCAGATTCATGCGATGTTATACAGTAACAATGTCATTTTAACAGTCTGGCATAGCCAAAAATAAGTCAGAAAAGCCAAATGCATTTCAGGTTTTCAATTTCTTGTTGTTTGAACCTTCTCTTTGCTGTGCCAAGAGATTTGGGAAGAGTTTTCTCCCAGTTTACAAAAGCTTTAAAACAAATCTTCTCTGTCATCCTAGTATAAGCACTAGTCCTTAGGGGTTAGGGGGGAAATGTAGCTTTCACACCAGCAGAGAGTGAAAACAAGTGGATCTTTTCTGATTTATGTCCCCAGTGCTTTTGTCCTAGCAGTAAACATGAAGCCTTGTACTATAAAATTACATAGACTTGGTCTCCCGGGTGACTTGGCTGAGCTTGGAGTTCTTGTTAATTTAAAAGAAAACACAATTGTGTTTCTGTGCTCATTTCAAGCTGACAATGATACTCCACTCCTCTGGCCACACAGTAGGAAGCTGTGGGACACACATGGAAAGAATTGCTGGGATGGCATCACGCTACTTGGCATTGCAGAAATGAGCCTCACTTCCATCACAGCCCCACAGCACAGTCAATACAGAGTCGCCATTGCTGTTCACAGGCCACAGCCCTTGTATTCTCATGGCAATAAAAGGCATAAGGGTTTGAAAAACATGGTCTTGAGCTTCTTTAGCGTGGTTGTAGCTGTATCAGCCCATTGCCAGTAGTCAGCTGACTATAGTCTAAGTTGGTTTAGCTATAACAGCAGAACTGTCTAGCAGATTAATGTTTGCTTTCATCTTTAGATTAGTTTTGTGTAACTCCAATTATTACCCCAAAACTTTATACCATGTATGTTCATGGATTGCGCTAGCCTGTTAACGTTATATTACTGAATTTGTAGACCAATCAGAAAGATGTGTTACCAGTCAGCTGCTTGGAAATGTGCATGAACAGCATCAAGCTGTCCCAAGAAACCCCCCACTACCAACATCAGTAGGTTACCTGGTGAAGGACCTGGACATTGAAATACCTGCACCTTCCCACCTGAGGAAAAAAAAGACCCTCCACCAGAGGCCACAGGCACATAGAAGAACATCACAACAGAAGAGGGAGAGATGGTAGAAAGTCTAACAGTCTTAATTGTATTATTAATGGAAATTAGCAATAATTGGAAAATTTGGACAGTAAGTGCTGATATCATTGTAACTAGATTAATAGCTGCTTGCTACTATTTTGACTAGATTGCTAAAGCAATTAATTACACTAATCATAGATTGCAATTCTTTGTTCCATGTAAGAGGAGCCAAGCCTTCATTCCAAGTGTAACATTATCAGTTCTTGTAGATCATATTGATATTGAGTAAAAAAAAAAAATCTACTAGTACTTAGATCCTTTTTCCATTTTCTTCCTGTCTTTTTTCCCCTGAGAATTTTCATTGACTGTTTTTTCATTGACTTTCTCTTTTCAATTATGTAATATTTTCTGCAATCCTTTCCTGCCCTGAACACTTGTGAGAAGGGTTTTCAAAGGATCTGCTGCCCTGTTCATACAGAGGATGTGACAAGCATCTGCACTACAATGGCTGCTCTGGTGTTTCCCTCTCCCCCTATAAACACATTTTGTGAGAACTAAGGTTATTTTATTCCAGAAACAATCTGCTGTGTCAGTTTGCCTGTGTATACAAGGCCTAAAGGAATCTGATGTTCATATCTCTGTAACTAAACCAGTTCAGGTGCTTTGCTCCTTTTGGAATCACACATCTATTTTCTTCATGCTTACTCCCACGATATCATGCTTTCCTGTCAGGATATTATGTGCCAGTTTTCTCTTCTTCACCTTCTGTTCTTTCTGTTCTGGCACATTTTCTCCAGTTCAAACTCTTCTTCAGCTTTTCTCTATCCTGCCAGCTGAAAAGGAAAGAAAAGAGGCATTGATGGAGGCACTTTTCCAGATAGTGGCTTCTCAAAGTTTAAGTGGATAAACTACTGGGCACTAGCAGATACCAGGGAGGGAGGGGTTCCTGCCAAATGGTTCATTTCACTTTACACATCTACCTTGGGTCTCTAAATGAGGAAGCCACCTTTAGTCAGGGAAGAAGCCTCCTCTTTCCCTGTCTGTGGAGGACATAGGGACCATAATCTCCTCACCTAGCACACTCAGACACGGGATGTTATCCTTTCTCATGAGCATTCAGAGTACAGCCATAAGAGTGTCTCCACCTTCATATCAGTCCCCCCAGTCCCCAATTCCCTTCTCCCTTCAAGTGAGATCTGTCCCACCTTGAGTAGCAGTTTTCTTTTGCACTTGCACTTATTTCCTTTCCTTGTGCCTTTTCAGCCATCTTGCTTGCTTGGTCTCTTTCCAGGAAGCCCCAACTGGATCCATGGTGCTTTAAGGTTAACAACAGAAATTACCATTTTCAGCCCACTGCTAGTGCTATCTGCTGGACCTCTGCTCGACTGCATCTTGCCATATAGTGCGCACTTAACTGTTCCCTATGCTTTTTCCAAGAGCTTTTTAGAGCAGAAATCACATCCAGACAAGAACATTAATTTTTGCTCCTTTCTTACTCGTTATCTTTAGTGCTTTTATTACCAAAACAAAAGTCCAGCAACAGCCAGGAGAGTTTTGAGACACTCAACTTTTAGACCTCTCTTGAAACCAAGAGCTATAATTATCATATAGATTAGCCAGGAACTACCACACTCAGCAAAGAATATTGCCTGTTTGGGACACATTCCCAGGAAGTTATGTCCAGCCTCTGCTGCAGTGCTAAGTTTGGAAAACTAACGAAAGCAATCTCTACCTAACTTATGAATCTTAGTCTAACTTGAAATTTTGGTTCAATTAAAAAAAAAAAAAAAATCAATCAGCAGCTCCATCCCTGACCTTATGGAGTCACCTTAGCAGCTTTGAAATCCTAACTTCAGCAGCAGATGACAGTGTCATCTGTAACAAAGAAAGACACCTGGAAAGGCCACCAGGTGCCAAACTCAGCGTGGAGCTTGCTAACTGTCCCTGTTGGACGCTCCACTTTCTTATGCAAAAAGGAGACACTGTTCTCACATTGGTTTCCTAGGCCTGTATGGACAAGTATGTCTGTGCTGCTAAATCCTTTAGAGCCCATTCACCAATACTTCTACATGGTTAACACAACTGTCATTCAACAGCTTTCCCCCAACTTGAGAAGACTAAGGATCACAGTAAGCTAGATTTTGCCCACACGGACCATGAAGCATAGCACGTATTTATCCTCCCAGCACATGCCATTCACAGGGCTACTGTCAAAGCTGGCGCGCGGCTATTTTACAAGGTTGTTAGCACCAGTGGAAGCTTTGGCCAATATCCTTTAAAGTCATACAAGCATTGCTGGCAAAGACCAGTTTGGGAAAGAAAACTGTTAGGGACAGTTTTCAAGTACAGGTATATATGCTAGTATAGACAACATTTGAAGAAAGGAGACAAATCATTGCTTTTTCAACCAGAAAGAAATACCTTTTTTTTTTATTCCTGTAACAGTAGCCAGGATGTCAGCAGGCACTGGGTGGAAAGGTTCCTGGCAGCATTACCTGGGGCTAAAGACACAGGGGGCAGGGGAGGACAGCGAGGAGGAGGTCTTTAAGTAGTTAAAGAATATAACCAGTATTTCAGGCACATTGACACTGTAGCAAATAGTATTGTACAGTCATAAGAGGAATGCTAGGACTAAAATATAGCTCACCCATCTATTCGCTGTCCCCACTTCAAAAACAGCTTATAAAAGTTCCAGTCTCATATAAATTAATTCCCAGTTTTCATCTTTCCTAAGCATATACAGATCTTTTAGCATACCTGTAACAACTTTTGTTGGTTTGCCACTTTTCTTCAATTGACAGTTCCATGGTATGTTCATTAATAAGCTACAGAGAACACGTGCAACATTACCCATCCTTAAATGCATTATTTGTGTGGGATGTATTGCCTTGCCCCTCCTCATTCCTTTCCTGCTCGTGGATTCCGTACATCTGAAGTTTTGCTTGTTATTCTTATCAGTGGTTTGGGGTGGGTTTCAAGTTACAGAAAAGTCTTTTAAAGTTGAATCAGGGGATACTGAAACCTCAATTTTAATCCTCTGAAGACAGGTATTTTATATTATACCACTCTCACCCTCTCTAAAGTGAATTAGAGTGAGCTACAAACTACTGCTGTGCTTGAACTAAATCCCTGCTGCTATTAACTGCATACAAAGTTAAAGAACTCACCAAAAGAAGTGATACTTTTCCACCTCCTAGTGCATAATGGACAAAGTGCCTAGGACAAGCACAAGGAAGTGTACCATAGAGCATGCAGATTCCTCCGAAGGAGAATTAAACTTCCTATTTCTCCTGCATTCAATGGTAGAAACTGGTAAACTGGGTATAGAAGGAACTCTCACCCAGTAATAGGTACTGCTTATTAAGCAAGGAGCAATACCTTTTACATATGATTGTATACTGTATATCCTGCTGGCACACTAAAACTTTGCTACTATATTTGGTTAGGGAACAACTACGGCTTTCCCTAATGTTTGAAAATTGTTCAAGTGCACCATAATTCACATTTATACATTTAAACAGAAAAATTCTCTATTATGTTACCTTTAGCCCAGTTAACTACTCCAGATACTGGCTCCTAATTGAACTTCACAGTAAAAACAAATTAATTCAGCTTCTTGCAACAATATACATAACCAAATACACACATTTCCCCATGCAGATATAAATATCTCTACATCCATATGAAATTTATTCTAAATTTAGACTGTTCATTACATACCTTAGCAAAGCAGCAGCTGGCAACCCTTGAGAGTGTGGAAATGCTATTTTAAGAGCATCTGTTGTGTTAATGTACTCGAGCTCCCACCTACAATATGTTAAGAGACATCGGTTCTAAACATACACCGATGTCAAATGCAGGTATTCAATAAAGAAGAAAACACAGAAGACCAAAACACTAAACCAAGGAGAAAAATGGTTACTTAACACACACTTTGGAAATGTTACCTGCATATGTTCCATCACAGGAACACATACTCTAATCCAGATTCTTTGTAATCACTTCTGCCTGTGAGTTCAGGGACATACTGGTGGGATTATGGTTTTTGGGTTCCTTCTTCAGCAGGTGTTTTTCCCATAGTAGCTAGAAAAGAGGGATTGTTATGGAATTCACATGCTTACCTTAAGATAAGAAACCATTTCTTATTTTGAATACTTGCTTACATATATACACTTTACTTTCATTACACATAGTAGCAATATATAGGATAGAGGAGACAGGTGCTGGGAATCTACTGAAATGAGTCTCAAAAGGAACTCAGCTGGTGAATGTATTTAGGGGAACTCACTCTGAACCACACACAGTTAAGCTGCCCTCCACCTTTAATAGAGGAACATGCTTAAAGCTACAGGTGCTGCTTGAGGCCAGCAAACCTGGTTCTTTCCACCAAGGGTAGATCTAAAATGGTTATTTCATAATATAATTGAACAAATACAATAACCCACTTAGAAACTACCTCCAGGTTGATAAACATTAGGTTATTCAATCTCCCACCTCTAACATGCCAATAATGTGGCTAGGGAAGCATCAGAAAAACATGCAGGTTTATCTTTGCACCTTTGTGTTTTGTTGCTACTTTGTTGGAATATAGGTATAAAAGATTATGCTCTCTTGTCTCAATCTTTGTTTAAAAAAAATTGAACACATGCTCATCTCCACAAAAAAAAAGCTACAGAGATCCTTATGGGCTTGTGTCCCTGCTCCCATAGATGTCCTTAATAGAAAAAGAAATCCGCATGTTAAAAAAATAAATATATATATCTGCAAAAAGCATTATGTCTGAAAAGTTAGGTCTACCAAGCCATCAACTGTTAACATACCAAACAAAAACATATTCTGTATATAGTGAGAAACATCAACCAACCTTCAATTAAAGGGCCGAGTTCATGGTTCTCTTCAGCAATCCAGGATGAAGTTTATTATGTCGCTTACCAGCATTCAAAAACTTGTTAGAGAAGAAACTGCCTCAGAAATTACACTGGAGTAATTCGATTGGAAAGACTTGTGCTTATAACAATTCCTTTGGCAAGTAACAAAATGTTTTAGTTACTTGAACATGAAACAATATGAGACCCATCACTACAGGCTATACTTGAGTACTACTTCAAAACAAAGCAGTAAAGAGAGAAAAGGTGGGGGGAGAAGCTTTTATAAGAGAAACAGTGCCTACCAACAGGGGAGAACAGTGGGAAATTCATTCTAGGTTTTTGGAGAAAACTTAAAATTGCAGTAGTAAAATTAAGTAGTGTTGAGTAACAAAAAAAAACCTTTTCAAAATTATTCTTCCTTTAGACTACAACGGCTTGCTTTTATTTTATTGAAAAAAAATTACTTGGAACACTCACACTATATAAGAAACCCTGGCAATTAGTTAAATACACAGAAGATCAAAGGCAAATAACAAATATTTGCATTAAAATAAGAAAATACTGACAAGTGTTCTTAATTAGCATTTTGAATTCATTGCTCAAATATACAGAGCTTTGCTTAAAGGTATGCTGCTACCAGCCTTGTTTATTTTCCTCCCATTGAAGCTGTAAAACATATGACCTTCAATACTGTGTGGAAAGCCATTTTATCTAATGCTTTTAAAGCCTTCTTTTACACCACAGTTTAGCCTTGAGCTTGCAAAAACAAACAAAAAAAACACACACCACAACAAACCACCCCATACAGTTATTCTGCCGTTGCCATCTCTGAGCACAGGTCAAGTAAGGCTGTGTAGACAAGAAAAATGACATATGTTGTTCCTTCAGACATCACAAGGATTTTTTTTTTAATTGGTTTAGGAAGGAGAAGCACACCCAGTTCAGTAGATATGAATAGCAGGGAAGTCAGGAGATAAATGCTTTGCTCTCAGAAATAAAAATTTAAATAAATATTTACATATAAAGCAGAAGTATACAGAAACTTGATGTAAAAATTCTATTTCTTTCTTGGGTATCCTTTTGAAAGAAAGGAGAGGAACTCCTTGTCTATGGTGAAGACTCGTAGTCAGCATTGTTCTACCACAGCATAAGCCACCAATGTCTTTCAGTTCTTTGCACAGCTTCTGCAATGTTCCCACAGATTCCAGAGGACTACAAGGACAAGTTCCATATACATCATTCTCCTGCAGTTAAACTTCCTGCATGTAATTTCTTTCAGACTTTACTGTGAAGAGAAGCCACACTCGATTCAAGTGCAGTCAGTCTTGTCTCCAGAGCCTTTAATACAGTGTCTGCCTGTAATAAGAAAAAGACACTCAGTTATAAACAGAACTTGACAATACAAAGAGCAAGTGTAGACATCTGTAAGTGCTCAGATTTGATCACCAATCCTATTTGCTTCTATTCCTCCTGCTACTTTCATAGTTAGAAAGTTCACTCAGCTCTAACATTAACTCCCCATACTTCCTCAAATCTATAATTGTCTTCAACCTTGGTAAGCATCAGATCCACACATTCAGCTTTTGCTAGACGACCATCAGCTTTCAGAATCAACTTTGTTACACTGTTTGCTCCCAACTAGTTGCTACCTGCAATCAGAAGTCTTCAGTAGAGCAAATTGTCAACTTTATTATGTACTATTTCAATACAAAGTTACAGTAAAAGCATTAGGTCAGTTTACATGAAAGACAGAAAAGACATGACTAAAAGTTAAGTGAAAATCTGGAGAAGTGAATCAGAACTAATTAGAAACGAAATTTCTAATCACTGACAGATATAGATAGGAATCTAAAGCTGTGCTTGATAAACAGAAAATGCTAATTACCGTTAAAATTGAAGGAAAAGTTACTGAAATCTTGCATAACGCAAGATATTAATAGCATGAAGTATTACAGCATATGTTAAAACCCACAGAACTGATCTGGATGAAATAAGGATATTAAGATTTCATAGAGGTGATTTAAACAAAGAATGATTAAGGTTAAATCTTACCCTTTGTAACACCTCTTCCAAGACAGCTCGACTTTCAAGAGTTAATGGTTCCTCATCAGTAAGAGCTCGCTTTTCTGAGGATCCTAGAATGTAACTGATACGCTACAGTTTAGATCGTGCACTTTTCATTCTGAAGGCAAAAAAACCAAATGTAGGACTCATCCATTGTTCTCAATGATTATGATTAATACACTAGCAAAGTGGAAGCATGATTCTGCCCCTCTACTCCAGTCTCATGAGACCCCACCTGGAGTACTGCGTCCAGCTCTGGGGCTCCCAGAGTAAGAAGGACATGGAGCTGTTGGAGCGAGTCCAGAGGAGGGCCATGAAGATGATCAGAGGGCTGGAGCACCTCTCCTGTGAAGACAGGCTGAGACAGCTGGGGCTGTTGGGCCTGGAGAAGAGAAGGCTCCAGGGAGACCTTCTAGCAGCCTTCCAGTACCTGAAGGGGGCCTACAGGAAAGCTGGAGAGAGACTTTTTACAAGGGCATGTAGTGATACGACGAGGGGGAAGAGTTTTAAACTGAAAGAGGGTAGATTTAGATGAGATATTAGGAAGAAATTCTTTGCTCTGAGGGTGGTGAGACACTGGCACAGGTTGCCCAGAGAAGCTGTGGATGGCCCCTCCCTGGCAGTGTTCAAGGCCAGGTTGGATGGGGCTTTGAGCAACGTGGTCTAGTGGAAAGGTGTCCCTGCCTGTGGCAGGGGGGTTGGAACTAGATGATCTTTAAGGCCCTTCCAACCAACACCATTCTATGATTCCAGCACCAGCAAGAAAAACAGGCATATTTGGTAATCTTGCAAGCAAACTGTATGGTGGAATGAAAACAGTTTTAAGCGCAGAACTACCAAGACACCACTGCTTTCTGGAAGTTAGAACTCCAAGAGACAGTCAGGAATTCTGGTGCTACAGGATATGGTGAAAAATTATGCAGACATTGAGAACAGTGTAGCACTAGCTGGGAGAACCAGCCATCACCATTACTGCCCAAGAAAATGCCATTTTGTGACCATGTTAGCATTTCAGAAAATTTTACTGCCATGGAAAAAGCAAAGTATCATAGCTGTGGAAAGAGAAAAACAACTATCCAGAGTACGAAGGTGAATACCCACATAGATACAGCAGAATAAACCGGAACTTAACAAAAAGCAGAAACATTAAAACTAGCCCAGACAGAAATACAGGTAACCTATCACTAGATTAATGCTTGGATAAAAGCACTCTGGTCTGGAGACTTCATTCAGGATACAGTTACTGAAGAATATTTTCAGACCACTTTTAAGTGCTATAAACCAATTAAAACGAATACAATAGCACACCTTCATTTTCTAGACGGTTCTTGACTGTAAGACAGTTAAGTGAGAGCCTCAAGCACATACTCAGCTTTAAGACTTGCCTACATTAGCAAGGAAAAAGCAGACTTGACCAGTACAGGTCAGACCTCACCCTCAGTTCTGCTTAGGCCCCTCTGCCCACCTTCTCTGCTGATAATGTTTACCTCTAATAGCTTACAGCCAGGCCTATTTGGTACTAACTATGACCACAGGCTCATTTTATGTTGTTTAAAGCAGAGCACCTATGTAGTCCCTTCTGACCAAACGAGAAGGAACCATCCTGTGTTGTGTACCTAGCATTGTTTTCTTGGGTGGTATGCAATTTCTTATACAAAAGGCAGCCCTGGTATTTTATTTTTTCTAGGATTTGTCTAACATTACACAGATGATGTTTCCCACACTTCAGCACTATGATGCTAACAGAAAACACAGAAAACCACTCTGGAGCAAAGCAGCAGAAACAGCTACCTCTAGATAGGCCACAAATATTAACAGGAGCATCCCTCAATATGATGCCTGGTGCATGAGGTTTAGCCAGCAGGCTTACCAATAAAAATTCTGCCTTTACCTTTCAATTGAGTCAACATTGAAACAGAACAAATCCCTCTTGTAGTCAAGATGCTTTGGGGTGCACCTATAGATGTTGCCAAGTGTCATTGAGCAGCCAGAGCAGAATAATGTTTCAATCATGCTAGAAGTAAAATACATAACATTTATTCATGAGAAAAGAAACACCTCTCCCCATTCCTATTCTAAAAAAAAAATAAATAAAAATCACCCATTATGATTTTTTTTAGAGCATTCACACCTGTTTTACATAGTGTAATTAGGAACACTCATGTTTCAGCCTTTGTTCCCAGTGGCCAGGACTAATACATAAGTACTTCATGCAGATCACCCAGAAGTGTTCCATGCCCCGGCTCCCCAGGGGAAACCCAGGCACTCCTGCCCACCTGCCAGTGGCACCTGACAGGCCGTTTATCAGGCTTTTCCTCAGCACCTTCCCCATGGGGGCTCCCTCAGGAGAGGAAGGGAAAGCCCAGGTGGGTACCCCCCCAACCCCCATGATATCAATTTCCTAGTGCTTATTGCCAAGTTAAAGGTTAACCATGACATTTGCAGGTGAACTAATTTGGAAAACAATAAACAATTGCCAAGTTAAGGCAAAGAAAATGTAAACCTATTTCTGGAACATCAAATCCAGAACAAAGACAAAAGATTTCTTATGCAGGTGGTCAACTTGGCAAAGCAAGCAGGGATTTAAGTATCCTTAGCTGAAGGTTAGCTGAACCTTCATTATAATACCAAAAATCACACCCACAGGTCAAGAAGACCCTTGCCCAGGTGAAGACCCTTCCCCTAAGCATACATAGATCGTATAAGAATGACTAAGCATTTATGTTAGTTGTAATCAGCTACATTAACTAATGAAGAGTATGTTATGCAGGTAGAGGGATGATTTCATGCAATTCTTTGTGTATAAAAAAGCTACTGGGATTTGCAGTAGGTGTGCTTGGTTTGTGGATGATTCCACCGAGCACCCTGGGCAGAATAAACACAGAATCCCTCCTGGGCGTGTGACATCGGTTCATTTTCGGACAACCCCGGGACAGCACCGGGTCTCCGTGGCCGGGCCTCACCATCCGCACTCGCCGGGCCGCTTGGAGAGCTGCCGCTCCTGCTCCACCGACACGCTGGCGGCCGCACCTGCGCAGAGGGGGGGAGGCAGGGATGGAGGTGACCCCCGCGGGGCAGGGCAGGGCACGGCGGGAGGGGTCAGGACTCACTGCGCAGCAGGATGCAGCCCGCCTCCTCGTCGTTGGTCACCCAGCTCAGCGTGTCGCCCACCGGCCGCTTACACCCGGCGCACAGAAACACCATGGGCAGCAGGTCTGCGTTCTCCCCGCCCGCCCGCTGCTGCTGCTCTGCTGCCGCCTGGGCGACGGACGGCGCCACTCGCCCGCCGCCCGCCTCCAGCAGCGACAGGGAGGAGTCCAGCTCCGCCACAGGGCCTAGCAGCGGGTACGGCGGGCCCGCCATCGCTTTCAAACTGCCCGCGCCGGAAGCGGCAGTAACGCCCCTCCCGCGCGCTGCAACAGCCGCGCCACGTCCGCCCCGCGCCGGGGCGAGAAATAGCGCCCGCCCCGCCCAGGGGGCGGGGACGCGCGGCGTGTGGCCCCGCCCCCCGGGCGCGCGGAGGCCCTCGGCCGTTAATGGCGGCCGCGGGGGGTGGGAGGCGGCGGGTGAGACTGTAGACCGGCTTCTGTGGGCCTCGGCAACGCGTCAGGGGGGGCGCGGATTCCACAGCGGTGGGGCGGCACGGGAAAGGTGGCGATACGTGCTTTGAGAGCTGCCTTTAACCGACCCGAGGGATTTTGCGGGGTGTGTGCGCGAACCCTGCTCGGGCTGCGTGTCCCGGGAGGCCCGCCGTTCCTCCGGGGGCGGCCCTGCCCAGCCCAGCTGCAGCGTACCTCGGGGGCTCGAGGGCGCAGTCGGAAGCGGGCGGAGGGGCCCGTTTCACACTTGGCATGAGCAATGTCAGCCCTGCGCACCGCAGCGAAGCGCGTACGTGCGTGTCTGCCTAGGCACGAGGCTGCTGTGGGCCAAACGCCTTCCCCTGGCCTGCCTTCGTCTGGGTTACGAGCCTGCCTTTCCATCCGTTGCCTTCGGGGTGGAGGGAGCGAAGAAGTAGCAAAGCAAAATACATGGTTATTCCAATACATCCTCCCTTTATGAAGCATTTTGTTAGGTCTTACCTATGTTTTTACATCAAGAGAAATGCAGAAATGTCTTTCAGGCCAGCTGTTTTCGGTAGCTCCAGAGTGCACTGCGTTGCTGCAAGTTTCTGAAAGCAGGGTTTGTGATCCAGCTGGCACCTGTCCAGCCCATTCTTAGGTTATTTGACATCCATCTCGGTTTAAAATATGCTGAGGAATAACGCAATTGCCCACCAGGAAGGGAGGATTACATTTTAAGGGCTGTTGTTTCGTATCTGTCAGACATTAATATTCATTGCTGCTAGAAGTTTTTTAGTACCAAGGCAGTCCTTGAGCTGCGGGACCCCGGAGTGATTTACATAGGCATCAGTTACGCAATCTCTTTCTGAGGGCGCTGAAGTACAATGAAAAAAAGTGGTTGGAGTTGTGAGCTGATTTAAAATGCACTACTGAAATGGCTAACAGAACAAACTCCTCTGAGTATTTTTGGTCGTATGAATATTATTGGGATTATATAGATCCAATTCCAGTAGATGGAAGCAAGTTGAAGGTTAATAAATGTAAGTATCATAGAGTAGTAGGTGCTGATCTAGTACAAGAAAAATGTTGCATAGCTTGCCTCACTGACTTATTCTTTGTTTTCCTTGCAATAGAGACCATGCCGGGTTATATGTGCGTGGTTTGTATGGATGGATGTCTGCTTTCCAGACTGACTGTGCTCTAATAGCAGTTATTACTAATACTGAAACACTTTGCTTTATCTTACAGTATTTGAAACTGTAAGACTGCTGATACTAACTCATATTTAGAAGGACACATTCTTTTTTAGTCATTTGCTAAGTGGAAACCTAATGACTTGCAAATCTGTGGTTTGGGTTGTTAGTTACCTGCATGCTACTGTCAGAAAAGTTGACTGAATGAGCAGAGTTTTTCATAAGACTGTCGTGTTTTCCTCTTGGGACGTAATGCTTACATTACAACTGATAAACATTCAAAACCTTAGTAAAAGAAGATGTGTATGTTTCCACTAGCCAGGAACAACAAGCTGAAAACATATTCTATTACCTTTCCTCCTTTGATTTAGTGCTACTGAACGGTAAGATAAAGTAATAATATACATTATTGTCAAAATACCTTATTGCTGTGGAAGCTGATTCTGCTGGGTTTAGTTTATTTTCGAAGTATATAATATGAAATAGCATTCACCAAATTCACCCTGCAACAGTTAGTTCTGTTTCACGCTTGGTTTTGCACAATGAGATAGCAATGTCTTTTTATGGTTACATAAAGTGTCAAGTAATTATTTTTTTTTCCTAATGTAACTGCATTGGTTAGGTTTTGATAAGATAAAATGACAAGCTATGTTATGAGGGATTAACTTAACCGAGTATAGTTGGCTGGATTGACAAAGATCAAGGGAGAGTGGATAGGCATGTTTGAGGCTATAGGCAGTGTTTTCCCTCGATTTCTGCCAAGTCTCTACCTATGGCTGTATCCTCATTTGAGTGACAAAGCTATGGGCTTTACTGGTTGCTATTTAGTTTACTGAAGACAACTACGACTGTTCAGATAGGGTTTCGGAGACTAAAATTGCTTTCCCCAAGGTTATTATAGTGATCTGGTCTGTAAGGAAAATGTGATAGTCTTTCAAAATATTTTCATGTCTCTCCAATTAACAGTGCAAGAAACTTTCTTTCTAATAGTGAAGATTGAACTGGACAATGCTAGGAGCTTTGTGTCCTTCGCTTGCCTTATGAGAGCAAGAATAAGAAAAGGGAGCAGAAACTCACCCTGCACTGCCTCTAGAAAAGCTTTTCTGTCCACTCTGATGAGCTTTGGGCTTATTGCCTCCAAATTTAGAGCACCATGCCTTAAAGAAGGTGGTGTAAATATCCACATCCTTCCATATATAAAAACTGGCTCTGTAATACCGTAGAGCAACATTTGGTGCTGCTGGGATCAGGCAGGTTATGGGCAGCTTCTCTAATTCTCTTAATTTTAAAGTTAGGGCAGATAATTACCCCCAAATTCCATCAGGGAAGCCCCAAACTGCTGAGTTAAGCTAGCTGTAAGTCCCCAGCATGTGGCTGGCTTGGTGAAAACCAGAAATCAGGAATCTGACCTTTCCCCTTCTTTCTCATTAATAACATCTTTTTAACATTTGGGTTGCCTGATACGTAATAGAGGTGGAGTTTGTGTTACAGCATTTCCCTCCGTGGCAATGTACAGGATTCTCTTTACCCAGCTGCCTGTTTTCTTGAAACTTGTAGAAATTGTGCTGCTGAGAGAAGATGCTCCCTCTCTGTTCAATTTAATTTAAATTTGTTGGTAGTTTCATGGAGGAAATTACCACACGCACCTGTGTGAGTGCTTATGAGTGATCTCATAAGCCTTATTTCCATTAAAAAAGCAGAGTAAACCGATCTCTTATTGATATTTTTTTTTAATTTGTTCTCTCCCCCGTAAAGAAGTAGAGAAGTCTGCCACCTTTCAGGACTTTTTATATTCTAAGGGGATGATTTATGCAATCATACTTTGTGCTTATGCATCTCATCTGCTCCTACAGTAACTCCAACTTAGTCTAATTACGAAGGAGTAGAGGCCTCATAGATATAAAATATCTGCAAGTTCCTGCAGCTGGTGACTAGATAATAGAGGAAGAACATTGTGAGTGAAGACCTTTACTGACAAAAAGGCTGCAGGGTGCAATCACACCCTGTTGGACACCAAAGGAAATCACTTTTGGGCTCGGCTTTGGGAAACAAATCTGCTGGAAACCAGGCTTCTGTATTTCAGCTGCTCAGCTCCCAGGCAAAGAAGAAAGACGCAAGTGTAGAGTTTGGGATGTCTTTTTTTTTTTTCCCCTCAGCAGGTTAATGTTAAGGCAATTTGAGTTCCCTGGGGCAGCTGTTTACGTAAGATATTTCTAGGCAGCTTGTCAAAATGGAGTTCTGCTCCACGGTTTGTGTCTTTTAAAGAGCCCACGTTGGCTGTACCAATTTCTAAACCAAAAGTGTTGGGGATTTGGTTTTGTGATAGGCAGGGAAGTGAAAATGTTTTTCTTTTTTGTTTTTCTTTTCTTCCTATAAAAATAGAGATTTTTCCATGACAGCAGTCTACGAGGAATGGAGACTGCGTCATCTTGGTACTTTTGTTCTTCCTTCTCCAAATACCAGTGGGAGAACAGTGAGTTACAAGTTATAAAGAAAACACCAAGGGAAATAATTCCACAGTTGGTCAGTTTTTTCCTTGTTTTGAACAAAAGCACTTGTCAGGCAATGAGTATACTTTCTAGGTTTTCCTGTCTCTGCATAATATTTACATTCTTACACCTTCAAAAGCCACTGTTGGGATTACTGTCTTCATGTGCTTGGAAGTATGTAGATGAAATAAGTTCAGCAAGCCCTTGCCCTTTGTGCTGAAGATGAAATGTGATAATTTCCCCTCAGGTAGCCATAAGCATTCCAAGCTTGTCAAAATGTCGGGTACCTCCAGGATTACAATAACCGCTGTATTGATGTTCCAGAGGGCCTCTGCTGATTGACTGCAGTGGGACCTGAGCATTTGTTTAGGTGCATTGCTGAATCACCCCAAAATGAATCACCCCAAATGAATCATTCGGTTGTCATAACCCCTGGGATGGGATTATAGCTCCCTAATTCAATTTTCCCTGTTGTTTTTTTTTTTTAATGTAAAACAGAGACCTGAATCTCTGCCCTGTCTTTCCTCTGTTATGTGGCCTGTCCCTGAAGCATTGTGAGACCGTGTTTGTCTCATGAAAATGAATCTAAATCCAGCTATAAAGTAATGGCCTTGCTTTATATTAATAGCGTTGTGCAGCTCTCTCTGTTTTGTATAAAAATAATAAAAGGCTTAATTGGCTCATGAACTAATAGGCTATTTAAAAAAGTATGCACACACACACAAAAGGTGACTGAAAATTTAGCCATAGAAAAGCTTTTTATAGATTGTTAAAATATGTTATCCTACGTTAAAAAAAAAATAACTAATTGCAGGAGTTTAAAAACAGTCAGGAAGTTTCTGTTTATCCCTCCAGAGTTCAAACTCCCCCTGAGACTTGGAGTAAATTTGATTAGCTTCTGTGAATTCCTTAAATTTAAAAGATGAAACCAAAATAGCTCTGATAGGGAGATCCAGACTCTCCATTTCTGTCCTGATGGCTTTGAACATTTCAAAACTTTGAGCTTTTCAAAATATCCCTGGACCATGAGCTTGCTTTTTTTATTATTTAACAGAAGTCCCCTAATTCTACCTTGAGGCATTGGGGTTGGCCAGTAGCACCCTGTCGCTTTTCCCCATAATAAGTTTGGGAAGAGCAGGTCAGAATATTGGCCCTCACATGCTAATTTACCATCCTCTGAATTAAAGCTCAGAAAAACTTTTTTTAACAGAGGAAGAATAAAATAAGCTGACCCTCCATATTCTTATTTCTCAGTAGCCCAGCCAAAGCTCAGCTTTCCAATGAGACTCCAGCTGGGTCAGCTCTAGTTCTAGGTTTAAAAGGAGCTGGAATAATTGCCCCTAATCTCTCTGTGGCTCTGATGACAACACGTTCTGAACTTTTTCACAAAGAAACACCTAATCAAACATATTGGACCTGTTTCAAAGAACACAATGTTTTCTGTCCTTTCAGATGGAAGATTTATTTTATCTTAGTCAATATTTGTCTCTGGAGTCAATGACCCTTCTTTTTCACCTCAGTCTAAGTGAGCAGCCGGTTATGAATTCAGGGCGTTTCTCGACTTGTGCCCTGCAGAACACCCAGCCTTTTCAAGGCTTTAACCAGGATGTTCACCACCACCACACTGATCTTGGGAAGGAGCATTTTTGAAACAGTGACCAAATGTGCTTACTGGGGCAGGAGCAGATTCACCCCATCTAACAGTGAGCCCGTAACTGAGGCAGTCATTTCAGCAGCACCGTAGCGTTCATTCATGAAAGACCAACTCCCTTTTCTCCCCCAACCAGCTCATACTCCCATTAGCACTGGTCACCTCGATCAGGGATCAATCTTTTTTTTCCTTTATTTTTTTTTTAAAAAAAAAGGGTGATAACAGCAGTGGCAGGGTCTTAAGCTGGTTTAAACCAATTTTGAAGCCATACTTTGGTGCTAGGAATCCACTTACTTGTTCCTTAAAGAAACCACTTAGTCTTGATAAAGTAGGCTGCATTTTGAACTATTTTATGATGATTGCACCTCCAATGCTGTGTTCAGTTTTGGGCCCCTCACTACAAGACAGACATTGAGGTGCTGGAGAGAGTCCAAAGAAGGGCAACGAAGCTGGTGAAGGGTCTCAAGCATAAGTCTTGTGAGGAACCGCTGAGGGAACTGGGGTTGTTTAGTCTAGAGAAAAGGAGGCTCAGGGGAGACCTTATTGCTCTCCACAACTACCTGAAAGGAGGTTGTAGCAAGGAGGGTGTCGGTCTCTTCTCCCTGGTAACAAGTAATAGGTCAAGAGGAAATGGCCTCAGGTTGTGCCGGGGGAGGTTTATATCGGATATTAGTAAAAATTTCTTCACTGAAAGGTTTATCAAGCATTGGAACAGGCTGCCCAGGGAAGTGGTGGAGTCACCATCCCTAGAGGTATTTAAAAGACAAGTAGATGTGGTGCTTAGGGACATGGTTTAGGGGTGGACTTGGCAGTGTTAGGTTTACAGTTGGACTCGATGATCTTAGAGGTCCTTTCCAACCAAAACGATTCTGTGATTCTATGATTGCAGAAGTATCGCAGCTGAACAGGGGAAGGTTCACATTCTCTTCCACTGGACTGATGTGCCATGAGGGTCACAGGCACTTTTCAACAAGCTTTCTGTGGTATTTCTTTTGGTAGAAAATGTTTTCAAGGCTAGAATTCCCTCCCTAAAAGCATCTTAAAGATCATGGATTGTTGTTCCTTTTCACCTGAGAGCAGGATTTGGCTATATACTGAGCAGTAATGACTCTGTCTTGAGTACCACACTGCTCACTGCACTGTGGTTTTGTAAAAGAAACCGTATTCCCTGCAAAGACCTGAAACTGTGAAAACCATCAGTGCTCAGTGTTACCTTTTAAATATACGCATAGTGCTAGTCACCATTACACTTACTAGATTTTTTTCCCCAACCTCTCCCCCATCCCTGGCCATGCACTGTTACAATAAAGTCTTAGGAGGCTCTCAAGTTTTAACAAATTGACACTCAGATTGCTCTCTCTCAAGGGTTTAATTAAATTGAATTCATTAAAAGACACACCTTTCTTAGAGATCACAAATTATATTGTTGTTGTTTTATATTTGCTATGGTACCAGTGACAGAATTACTGTGTTGTGTCCACAGATTCTATTGTCATAGCCTTTTGGGTTGGGCTTGCTGCGTTTGTGACGTTTCTTTTCCTTATTTTACTGTATATGTCCCGCTCTGGATCAACTCCAGTAAAGTAAGTACAACCAGAGATAAAGTAAGTATAGATCAGTGTGATAAAATAATCTGCATGAACCTTTCATTCTGCTTCAAGTGATCCAGCAATTACAGCATTTATAATTGCAGACAGAGATGGCACTTTTTATGTTATTATCTGGTTTGAGTGTTTCTCAACCCACAGCTATTCAACTGTTTGTATTAATCACCTGGATAAAAATAAATCCATAACAGATGAGGTTTGAAGGTGACAGAAAGATGGGGGAACAGTAAACCATGAGGATAGGCAGAGCAGTCTGGACTGCTTGCTGTGTTGGCAAACAACATGCATTTTACTTACGCCAGCTATCCCGGTTGCATACTAGGGAAGTAAGAGCGTCCCTTTTACACACAGAATGGGAAAGTACCTCTTGTAAATCATACCTCACAATGCAGTAGGAGTCATGGTGGTAAAGCAGGTGAATACAAACTCCCAAAGCAATTCTGTAAGCCTTGATCAAATTAAGAGGAAATTTATTAGATCAGGAAGATAAATGTGCACCATTGCTTAGATCATCGCAAGAATGTTGTACTTACGTTAGAATGCACTTTAAAAGGGGTTTTAAAGAAATTGGGAAGAAGCGGGGTAAAAACTGGTTTGAGTTCCAGAAACACATCCTACAGAGAGAGAAATCAACTCAAATCAATTAGTTTCTCAAGGAGCGGTGGCTCAAAGGTGCTCCTTGTGAACTGTCTGCATCTTTTAGAACACTAGTGTCCAATTCAGAAGCCCCATGATAACTATCAAATGCTAAAGTACCGTACCAAAATGCAATGGCTGGAAGCTGATGCTACACAAACTGTAATGTGCCACATATTTTATGTGAGGGTAATGATTCACTGGAACAATTTAGAGTAGAATATTAAATGGATTGTGATTAATTCTTTTTTTTTTAATTGATGACTGAACATCTGAAAAACATGCATTTGTATTCATCCAAAAATTACTGTGAGGAGCCGATGGTCTGTCATTCTCTGGCCTGTTATGCAGAAGGTTAGGCAAACTTCTTTCTTGCCTAAAATAAGTGTGTGACTCAGTCGCTAAACACTTCTAAGTTTTTGTAGGTTAAATTAACTCAGTGAAATTATTGATTTATATTTGGCTGAAGATCTGGGCAAATTTTCTTTTTTTTTTTGCAAATCCTGGCAGGAATATGACAATACCTTCCTTCCCAAAGATGGCCCATATCTGAATTTCTGTTCTGCAGCATAGTAAACCCACGGTAAAACTATAAATACACTTAGAGAGACTATTAATTAATTGGAAGTGTGGTTGTGAAACGACTTGAAACACCTGCCAGCCATAGATGTGTAGCGTTCACAGTATTTGTCAGCTTAGGAGGGAGACAACTTGGTCAAACTGGGTTTTCTGTTGGGGCAGGATCTCCTGGAATTAGCCTCAGGCCATTTCATTAGTGATTAAAGTTTACAGGTGTGATTCTGTCACTCTCACTGAGTACCTTAATTTGCATTTCAGTAGAGTACTGTTCAGCATTAGGGAGCCAGAGCTGGGTCTGAGCTAGCAAAGCATAATAGCTTTTTCAGGCTCAGAGTGTGTGCTGCCTATCTAGCTCTACAGACAGAGGTCCCAGAGCCCCATGTTGGTGTCATCCAGACTGTTCTTACAGCTGGGCTTGACAAAACAGGGAAACATCCTCCAGTGGCAGAGAGATGGAACAGCTATCTATTCTAGTAGCGTGTTTCCACCTGAAACCTCCATGACTGAAAAGAGAAGCTGCATAAATACCTCCCTGTTGACAGGCACGTCCTCGGTCCCCTAGAAGATTACAGACCCTGTCCCGTGAAGGTAGCCGTAGTGGAAGTGCCTGATGGAGACGCAGCGCCCGCTGACGTGCAGCACCCACACGTTGAATGGGAATGTAGTTCTAATGCGCTTGTGATTTTGAACTTTGTCTAAGGACAGGTTTCTGTTTGCAGCTTTCTACATTTGGTTTAGTTTGTTTGCTGCTAGTTTCTCTGGCAAACACATTTTATGCAAACAAGGATGCATTTGCCCACTGCTCTTCCTAATCTGATCAGGACACAGAAAATTCAGCTCAGCAGATTAGGCAGAGGTTCAAGATTAGGTCACAAACAAGCAGAGGGACACGAGTGTAATATGGCAGTAAAAAGAAGCACTAATATTCTAATTTATTGGCACCTTAGGCCTCTGGCATGCTCACAAAAGGTAACAACAACAATAAAAAAGGCAACTTGCCCAAATAAACCACAAAGCAGGAGGCAAGCTAACAATACAAGAAACACATGGAAATGGACATAAAATTACAGGGTAACAGAGGCATGTTCCCATTAATTTACTGTTCCTAAATAACTGGCAGGAGAAGTCTATATACATGGAAATCTCAGAGTGTTTGGAAGAATTAAAAGTATTAATTTTAAAAAATTTTTCACTTTTGCATCATGTTGCTGAGTGAATACTCGGCTTAAAAATATCCATATTTATCCCTAACATGTTCAGTTTTGCTCATCGAAAGAGCTGTTGTGAACAAGGCAAGTCTAGGAATGTTTTGTGGAGAGCCCAGGAATCATTAATGGAAAGCACTGCTGGATGAGAATTGCTCAGGCTTTGAAATCATCCTGTTTTATCATTTTTCTAGGCTTGAAACATACTGTAAGAAAACAATTTTAGGACTGAATTCACACACCTCCCTACCAAAACTTGCCCTTTTTGATTGAGTTCCGTTTGTTTTTTAACCCCCACTCCAATTACGCTTCTCCCAAGTCCAGCAATAAAACAAAGTGGGGTGCTTGAAAGAAGTTCTTCCTGTTAACTTCCACCATCCTCCCTTGTCGTCGTCTTTTTATGTAACCCCTCCATTACCCTTGGCATGACAATCATCTAATTTCTGTATCGAAGTCTCCTGTCTCTTTTCCTGTGATAATTCTGATACATTCACCCAGCAAACGTACATACACGTCACTGGTCAAGGCTGGAGAACTTTTACCTTCACTGTTCCTGTGCTCATCCATCTCTCTGTCAATCTCAGGGGCATATGGGGCAGCGTGTACTGTTCCAGCTTGCTCAACCGCCCGGTGAAACAAGCGTGCTTTCAAGTCTGGCAGTTCATAGGAGTGTACCTTCTTGCTTCAGGTGACTGCCGAGCAAACCCCCACCGCTGTGTGTCAGCTGTCTTTATTGTCAGCTGGATCTCTGTGGGGTCCCTGAAGGTGACATTTTGGCCTTGTATAACATGCAGTGATTATATCTCTTCCACCACTGTGGACACCAAGGTCTTACTATTTTGGCAAGGGCACGCCATCTACTACAGTACAGTCTGCTGAGGTTTTACCTGCGTATCCACACAGAAAAGAAGTCGGTGTCAAAGTGTCTTCCGAAAGGCATATGCAACAACTAGATCTGCTTATGCCGCAGCATAATCCTTAGACACTGAGAAGTCCTGGACCCGAATCCGTGATCTGATTGCACCACACTCTTCTCTGCAATACAAATTAATTTGGTGCCAAGTCAGATGAGTGAGTTTGGGAGAGGGGGGAGGGTTGATGCTTGCAAGAGAGCTGCAGCAAGGAATCCATGTCCCAGTCCCTTTTGTCACCATTACGCTATTCCTACAGAAACAAATAAAAAGGTTTGGGGCATAGGACCAATTATTTCAAACCCATTAGCATGCCAAGGCAGTTGATCACCACACTGCTGCAATCAAGAGCCAGAATTAACATTTGCTTCAACCATGTTTCTTACCATGCAAAATGATACAGAAAAATAAGGGTTAGTGGCTGGAGACAGTTCCCGGCCAAGGCTGGAATTTCATGCAGTGGAAGGAGGGCAGGGAAGGTTCCTTCCTGGACCTCTCCAGGGGACGCCCTGGTTTCCCATGCATTTCACTGGAGGCTGTGCATTCCTGACAGCCATGACTGAGATCGCTGTGGACATCCGAAATCTTCTGGCTGTCACTTTCCTACCAGACAGTGTAATGTAGAAAAAAAAATAATTGGATACCCAGAGGGTTAGAAGATCTGCATGTCTCATCCCTTGTCCACATTTCTTGCTGTCATAGTAGCCTCAGAGAAGCTCATTCAAGGGACTCTCGACTCCTTGGCAGCATGAGCCTTGCTGGCTTCAGACAGATTTCTTTCAATAAGAAACCCAATTCAGTGTTTAGATATTTTTTTCCCCTGACTACCACCAACTTTTACCCAACATTTCTGGGGCATATGGTAACATAGTTTGAGGATACCACTTGCCAAACAGAGATGTGGGAGTTGGCTTGGAAACACTTGTTCTACAGCCAGCTTTCTTCTCAGTTTGCAGGTGAGAGTTTCCTTCATGGACAGACAGATAACCACTGATTTGGTGGACAGACTGTACAATGTCCACGTGCTCTTTCAATTTTTTGCTCTATCCAGATCAATTGCAACAGCTGCTTCATTCCTGGAACCGGGGAACTAATTTGCAGATTTGACAGCTCAGGGGTTTTGGTCCCTAGGGCAGGAAAAAAAAATCTATAGCAATATCCTAGATCTCACATGAGGGTAGATAGTTTTCAGACGTTTTTTTTTTTAGCTTACCTTCAAGATTGTAATTTTCATTAGTGAACAATACAACCACCATATATTAAAATAACAAAAAAGTACCTATTCCTGTACACAAAGGCAGTGAACCTGACACTCGAGGCACCATGTTCTTCTAGACGACAGTAAGATGTGTCGTAGCTCTACTTGAGCATGCTACCTTGTCTTTGGGGAGAAGAAGTCCCTTTGAATACTATACTAAGAAGATCCTCGTGAGAGGTACTTCTCTGGCTAAGCAGACCATGCTGCTGTTTTCTACTTTCTTAAGGCAGCTGCTCCTGTTCTCTACTTCCTTCAGCCCTATCACAATAGACTGTTTCCTGGAATCAAGGTAATTTGTCTGTCTATAAACTCACTTAAGATATACTCAACTGCAGTCTCTACCTACTGTGTCTCACTAGTGGTAATCATGTATTCTCACACCCAGGTGTCTTGAACTTCCTAGCCAAGATATTGGCTAAGATCTCATAAAGAACCCAGTTTCTCAGTGGTACTTAAATCTCACGGTCAGGACTGTCACAAGACCAGTACTTGAGGTCTACATGACTTATATCTGCATATATTACAGCATCATTCCTTGTGTCCGAAGAAGCTGAGACAGCTAAGTCTTTACAGCTGGCTTCCCATATACAGTGTTCCTGGGGATCTATCCCAATTTCTCCCCAATACAGTTTCTGAATTTAATCTCAAACAGCACATAAAAAATCTTGCTATTCTCAAGCCTCTGGTTTCAAGGGATAAAGGTGTCTTTCACACCTCCATCATTAGGAGAACTTTCTCTTTTTATGTTGACAGAACCAGCTCCCTCTGATACAAGCAGCTGTCAGACCCACAGGAGCAGAGGCTATAAAAATGGTTAGCTATGAACTGTCAAAGCCTGTTAGAAGACTTCAGTCACCAGAACTCAAATTACAGTGGCTTCACAGGAGAGTGTTCTCACTCCTGTCATCTAAAGAAACATGCTCCATACATTTTAGCAGGCGTCATGCCACTGGAGAGAGGCCTGGGATTGGCATCACACTTGGTAGGGTGGTGCTGAGGTTGTTCAGAGAGAACTGATCTCCAAGTGAAAACTAACGGGCTGGGGTTTTGTTTAGCGCCAGCCACTGTGTGAAAGTATGTGTGAACTCAAAGCCAGGAATAGAGGTTTCTTACCAGTAGCCAGCGTTCCTCGAGCAATCCCGTGCACTGAGACTCTGCCATTGAGAGGACACCATTTGCTGGGTGTGAGGTCAGAACATGTCCTCTGTGGCTGCTGCTCAGAAATCTCCCAAGTCTGGTGCCACCAGGCAAACATCCACCCAGGTGTGCTGTGCAGCAGGCTGCACTGCTCAGGTCCTGGGCAGCAGGCTGGCTGCGTTAGCTTTAAGGTCCTCTCCGTTGCTTTCTGAAGTGTTTCCTAGTTCTTGCCCTTTCTCCTAAAACTAAAATGATGGGGCTTTTTGTTTTCAAACTGTTAAGTGGTTTTAAATGACACAAAAAGGCTTCCATCTAATAGTGACCAGACAGATATTTACAAGTGACAATTAGAAGAGTGAAATAACAACTCTTGAGCGATGCATTCAAAGAGTGTCCTATGAACAACCGTATTAACAAATCCAACATTATCTCCTCAGAGGGTGCAGAATTCCCAGTCCAGGCAGTCCTGAGGTTATGTCAGCTCACTCTCAAGGGCCATAAACCAAACCACAGACAACTCGTGCACTAGAGGAGACCTGAGAGTACTGCCCCGATGCAGGATGCTCCCGACGTCTGCCCAGGCGCTATACCTCTGCAAAGGCGAACAAGTTCTTGTATTTATTTAGTTGGTCAGCATTTCTCATTTCTCTGCCTAGTTAAATCACAATGCCTTGGCATTGCGTCTTGGCTTAACTGATAAATTTCTTCAGTAAAATTAGGGCTAAACATGTATTTGCATTAAAAAAAAATACTGTAGTTGTTCATTAATGAAGAATGCCAAAAAGTGATCACTGTGGATAGACAGTGTGATAAATACATGAAATTTTGGAATCACAGTATCACCTACTCCAGGCTTTCAAATATCACATCTGTCCCCAGAAAGCCATAAATACAAAATATTAGCTTTACTTTTTTTTTTCTGAATATCTCAAGCTTTTCTGTGTGCCCGATTCACTATCTTTAGGGAGAATAGTTTATGAAAAATCTGCAGTTCTCAGTGAAAAATAGTATTGCCCGGGCTGAGGCTTTAAATTTAATATATTAATATTGTTTGAATACGTCCATCTTAAGCAGCTGTCTAGTCTGTGCTATATGGCTGTTTGCTCCTCCTTGTATCACTGTACCTTTATCTGCATCTTTCATTCAGAGTGACCTTACATCTACCTCCAGATCACTGATGCAAATGCTGAACAGGATCGGGTGCTTACGGAGCCCTGCTAGAAACAGGCACAGTCAGAGATCATTCTCCAGTTACTCTTTGAGAAGCCTAATTCATGTAGCACCTGTTTAATGGGGCTCGTGTGTAGTTCTTTTTAAAGAAGGCAGTACAGAATACTAAGTCAAACACCTTACTCTGGTTTAAATAGCTACATATATGCAGCTGCCTTTATCCTCCAAACTGTGTTCCCCTCAAAAAATGACATCAGACATTTTTCACCATTACCTGTCTTTCTATAAAACCACACTGTCTGGAATTAGCTTTTCTGTCCTTTGAAATACTTTTTCAGTTGTATTTTATCTTAGCTTCAATTCCATGATTTTGCCTGGGGCTGAGGTCAGTTGCACTGCCTTATAGTGACCTGGCTTGACCAGTTTGCCCTCTGTGAGTACTGGGGGCTCTTCCAGCCTCCTCCAACTTCCCTGCAGTTCCAGGGATGTTTACGATCTGTTACGTGTTTACGAATCTGTTAACGATTAACAAGAGCCAGGCAGAGTTCTCCTCAGACAGTCTCCAGGTCTCTGGGATGCAAGTTCTCCAGCTGATTTTGAAATATGGATAGCTAGCTGATGATATTTAGCTACTTAATGGACTGGAAAGAAAACGTCCTGTTTTGGTAAGAGTATTTTTGTCTTGCTTCTGTCAAACAGAGAGAAGAGAGATGTCTTGAATACGCCTGCATCATAGCAAAGAAAACCCCAAATCTGCCTGCCTGTGCTGGGCCTCTTGCTGAGACTTTTGGGTTTTGTTTTGGTTTTTTTCATTACCATTAAGCAAAACCCCCTTTGTGTTAGTCTTGTCAGGCACGGATATTTTAAGCTTTCATTAGCAATTAATCAATATAAATTTGAAGTTATAAAGTTTATATTTCCCTTCCTCCAAAGTATTAAAAATAATTATTTTCCTTATCATCCCATTTACTTTATCTTGGTTTTTAGACTTCGGTTAACATTTGTCTAGCCACCGAAAAACCGGCTTTTAGTCAAAGATGTCTTCTTTCTCATCCCTGAAGCCATGCCTCCAGGACAATAAGACTTTTAAAAAATTTTCCATTTTCATTCTCACTTTTGGGTTACTTTTTTCTTCCCAATGTAATTTTCCCCCCCACCTTTGAAGCCCTAAGGATATGGTAGTAGTTGGGATCTTGTGTTCAGCCATATTGAATGGAACTTACTTCTTCTAGGCCAGGACTTATCTGCTATTTAAGAGTGAAGTTTGGGAAGCTGCTGGGAAGAGGGCTCAGGGAGGAGGAGGCAGGGTGCACTCTGCTGTTTTCATGTTGTTGCCCCCTCCACCCTAACTTGTTTTCTCGCCGAACCATCATCTTTTCATATTTGTACATTGCAAATTTCCTGCTACACCAGTCCTACCCACTCCTTTTTAGGTCTGTCCCGTTTTCTTGCTCAGATCCCCACCAGCCCTTAGAGCTGTCTTGCCTTTTCCCAGCCCCCGTGTCAAGGAATGTCTCTCAGTTATCACACATCCCTCTTGTTCTTGCCCCCGGTGGCACCCATTCACAGTCACACGAAGCTCTAAGCCCTTTTCTCTTTCCCAGGAGCAGCCATGATAGATCCGTTCACTGTTGGTACAGAGTAAGTCATAGCAAAGTTTCTAGTTTCCTCTTTAAAAATCCAGCTAAAGAACTGAGCTTAAGGGGTGGACTGAAGGTCCCATCTTGAGGGGGAAAGGGGGAGTCACCACATATCAGCCACAGCTCACACTTTTGCTCTTGGTCATACTCCATATCCAGGTAAGGACATGATTCTCATGGTGGATAAAGAGGGCTGAAGTCCAAAAGCATCTCTCATGCTCGATTCAATGTCTTTTGTGTTAGAAGAACCATCTTCTATACTTTCAAAAACTTTAGTAATGTACTTCCTTATGAAACTGCTCCTGTCTGTCTTCCAAACAGATGTCCCTGATAACTCTACATTTTTTTTCTCTCCACACATTACAGACAAGTGATTGTAGGGAACCAGATAGAAGACAGCAGTTCCAATGGTGAACAGCCTCACTGTGATGATCTCAGTAGCCCATACTCAGATGTGGTTGCTCCTCAAACACCTACCTCCCTTTCAGATGAAACTGGCATTCACGGAAGGATCTGAGCCTGAGTTAAAACTGGAACAGGTTAAACAAAACCAGCAGTACAGTTCTCCTGACTGCAGAGAAAAGCTCAGTGCTGTGACTGCCTGTTAAACACTGATATCACAAACCTGAATTAGCTCAGGAGAAGAAAAAGAAGAATGTCTTTCAACAAAGTACAACCCTGAAAAATCCTGGATGCGTAAGAGGAAGTGCCAACGGCCGTATTTGAGCAATGTTGCTGGAGTTGCCCGATCAGCACTTTCAATCAACATTTTAGATCCTGATGATGATGACTGTAAAATTTCTCTCTCTTTTTTTAAGTAAGGACCTAGACTCAAACTCCTCTCCCAGTTACGTGGTGCAAAAGGTGTGCTGCCAGTTGAGTGGTTCTCGTTAAGACCCATTTGTCTGAGAGCAGATTTACTCCTCCAGCAGAAAGTCTATACCAGTTACGCCCCGAGTCCTGTAAAGAGTTCTGTCTTGCTCACCTGAACGCACACTGAGTCCTGTTATCCTTGGGGGTGTCTTTGCAGCATCAGTTTTCACGGGGTTGTCTTGCTGTGAAAGAAAGCAGCATCGCGCTGATCTTACTGAACAGGCAGCGTAACCAAGATTGTTTATGTATCATGAGAGCCTCAAGTCATCTATTTCTGGCTCTGTCCTCAGGTCACACCCATCAGCTGCATCTTAGTGACACCTCCACTTGGTCATCCTCTGAAAAATGAGCAACAGTGTCAAGTGAAACATCAACAACAAAACTTTGCTTTTAGAAAGGTTACAACTTGCTTCACTAACTTAAAGCTCCGAAGTTCCCTCAAGGATAGAATATGCTTTTTTATTTACTTTTCTACAGCGAAAAATACTTGGGTTACTTAAAATTTATTAAAACACTGTTTACCTAGAACAGCCTTTAAAAAGCTAATGGCAGCAGTAATTATCTCAAGTGTGTGTCTTACTAAATAAAGTTATTTGCTTTACCTACTGCCCAGAAATAGTTTTGCTACCAATAACCAATTACTTTTTGCTTCCATTTTGAAACAGTAGATGGAAAGGAAACTGTTAATATTGAACAATCTGGAAATGGTATCTGCCAGTTACACAGGCATTAGAAAAAGAAATGTGTTTATCATATTTTATATCAAAGGAAAATGCTGGCAAAACCACAAAAAGCAACATCGTGTTTCTGCACAAATTGCCTGCTTTCAGCTGGGGCTGACAAATAGTTTAAGAGAAGCTACAGCCCTCCGTGACAGTCACAGCAGCATTTCAGTGAGGTAGGGAGGACGGGTTTAGCTCAGCTGGAGCAGAATCAGAAGGTCCACTCGCACTCCCTCACCTCCAGTGGCCTTGGCTCTCTCCACCTCTCCTCACCCATGGAGCTCCTCCAAACCCAGGCAGAACCAGGCAAAGGTCCACGAGAGGGTGAGGAACCCTTAGAGCTCCAGTAAGCACAAAGCTGGGACTGCAGAGTTGGGCTGAGGAAGGCAGCAAGGGCATAGCTAGTTGCTCAGCTGAGGACAACACAAAATTCATTCGAAACTTGAGGAGAAGCTTAGAAATTCCACGCCCCCAAGCAGGCAGCAAAAACTCCTACAGTGAAGCACTGCCAAAGCAGCCTTATGCTGTGTACAGGGAGTGTGGGCTATGATGTTACCAGAGAGTGGGTGGGTTGGGCTGTGTTAAAAAAGCCTTAAACACAAGAGACAGACCAAACCACCAGGCATATGTTTGTATTGTGGGGCTTTTTTTTTAATCTTCAAATTTTTTAATCTCCAAGATAAACACTTCTGCAGTTTGCTTTTTGAGCAAACTGACTACTACTGGTGTTGGGCTTGGAAACCTGTCAAGGAGTAAAGTCTGTTGAGTCAGACTGACTCACGGGCAGATGGAGAAAACAAGGAAAGGCTGCAGGAACTGAAGGTGCAACATGGACAGAGATATATCAGGGAACCAAACATTTTCATCCCTCAACTCAGGTGGCCACAACAGCCTTCCCCTCCCCTCAGATACCCTTACCTTTTGCTGGAGCTGAGGTAATTCTCACAGGAGACATGAATCAACTCCCCTGTTGGCACCAGCTCTCATGCTGCAAATTGGGACAGTTACCTTTAACACCACTGCAATCACACAGTATCATCAAAGACAGCCTGAAGAGGACCTGACCATCTAGAACCATTTTCCTCAAGGATGCAGCAACTGCACTTTGATCATTCCTGCTACGTCCATCTGCCCTGAGCTAGAACATCTCTCCTGCAAGAGTTCTGCGCTGCCTGCCGGCACTGCCTGCTCCAGCATCCTCCTCCCTGACTCATGACAGACTTGTATCACCCTATTTTTCAAGAATCTCTTCTCTACAAATGGATTCCAAGGGCATTTCTGAAAGATGTGAATACTCCCATTCGTAAGAAATGCTCTTCTTTCATTAGTTGCACTGGAATGTCTCAAAGCACATAACCACTAAAATGACTTATTTTTTTTCCCTTTCAAATTACCTGGAAATGGAAGGTATGTAGCATGAGTATATAAACAGTAATAAATAATATGCAAAATGCAAGCCTATCTTATAGCACCTACCTTGGGAGGAGGGGAATGAGGGAAGAGAGAAGTGCATTTCCTTCTGTGACATTTCCATACCTACCCTTTTCAAGGCCCTGCCAGTGCTTTGCTCTCCACAGTGAGCACTTCTTTCCCCTTCCCCCAGAGTCCTCCATCAACAGAGGCCTTCCCTGTGTGGTCTGCAGCATTCATGGATGGCTGAAATGCTGCACCCACCACTCAACAAAGCATGACCCAAATCAGCTCATGCTGCTGGTTCAAAGACATACTTAACTTCTATAAAAACATTACCCCAAACCACTAACCCCACAAAAGCCACATCATTCTACCCAGTCGCTCATGCTATGTGAAGTCCTCTCCTGCTGATGTGTTAGATGCCCTTGCCTGAGCACTGGCACTAGCAGCCCATCGCTGAGATCCCTTTCAAATCCTGAGGAGGCCCACCTGCAACGCAAACTGTACATGGTCTGTACACCAGGTACAGCAGGAGGCAGTATGTTCTTCTGGGCTGTTGACTTCACTGAGTTTTTGTGAATTTTGAGTAAAAGGCCTGTCCTGGCAATGACTTCTGTGAGGGCAGACCAGAGCGCTCTGGAGCTTCAGCCACGTTGTTCTCATCACAACAGCATTAAAGTGAGTAACTTGCGTTAAATTGTAGAAACTCTGTGTTTTAAAACATAGGCCCATATATGCAGAAAGTTTTCCGTTTCCAAATGCTTTCCACAATTTATTTTAATCAAGCTTAATTTCTTAAAATAATGACTCTCCAGCTATGTAATTTATTAAAATGCATTTTGAATATGTTGGCAGTAATTTGCACACACAAATCATTCACCTGCTAACCATCTATGGCTTTTAAAGATATTTGACCATTATTTCCAGGAGGACTTCATAATAACCTTTTAATTGCCACATTAATAGAATATATTGAAGCTCAGAGGCCGTGAGAGATTAAGCCTTATTTTTAAAAGTTCCCACATGCACAGCTACATTCTCTTTACATTACTTTATGAGCTATTCTTTACTTTACGAGCTATCTATCTTTTACATGACAGGCTAGTAGCTTTAAATTGTCAGTTCATTTGCATTCATTTTCTCTTTCTGTTTCCAAAACTACCATTTAAAAAAAAAAGGAAAGAAATGCGTATGAACAATCATCTCCACCAACCTTGAATCTTTTGGTAATAGCAGTATTGGAGATATTAACAAAACATTACAAGCTAGGGAGAAAGTACTCACTGCTGGGCCTTTCTGAATACTTAAGGCCCTCAGAAAATCATCATTTGAGTATGAACCCTTAGGGTGGATTCATGTGCAATTGGTCAGGATTTCGATGCACTACCATAAGGAAAGCACACCAACGTGCATGACTGGCCCTAGTCGCAGTCGCAGTCTCCTGATACTGCTTTCCACTTCTACAGCATTGTGCATCTCATTAGCTAAAGCCTGCTACAGGCTTGGAAGTTATTGTCCTTATTTTAGCAGTGACAAAACTGCATTCAGAAATCACTATTTCCATCCACAGAGAGAAATATAAAGGTGTGCAAACAGCTGTTTAAGTAATTTAGCACACCCGTTTGCATCTGCTGTACCTGGTTCTAGAATCAGGTCTCACTCAGTAATCACTCTTCCAACTGGTTGAGCTTCAGCACACGAATTCTGCTCCTGCAGGTACCACAGTTACACAACTTATTTTTTTAAGCAAACACGGCCAAAGGGCACGTGAAAGGCTATCGCAAGGCTTGCAAGTGCACACCCCAAAACATTCTGGGCTTGCAGCTTCTTGGAGAGTATGTAACAACTGGGTTGTGGCATTTAGGATTTGGGCTTTGTTACTTTATTAAGGGAGCAGAAGGGGCTACACTACACCACATTACATATTGTGGTGGGTTGGCCTTGGCTGGCTGCCAGATGCCTACCCAGCCACTCTCTCACTCCTCCTGACCAGGACAGAGGAGAAAATAGGATGGAAAAGTTTGTGGGTCAGGATTAAGATAGGGAGATTGCTTACCAGAGACTCAACTTGGGGAATATTAGTTTAATTTATTGCCAATTAAGATAGATTTGGGTAGAGAAAATACATTTCTGCATTACTGTCCTTAGGTTGGTTGAATGGTCTTACCTTTCTTTAATCCTCTCAAGCAAATCATACCATAAACTGCTGTTAGATGTGCTCAGTCCCTCAAGACAGCTGAAAAACTTCTTCCCTATGTGTCATGAGTATTTTCTTTTCCAGTTAGATGAGATGTAAAGACACCTTTTGTTTTGGAATTCCTTTGGTTTCCTTTTGCCTGTTTTTTTTTTTTTAATGAAGTAAAATAAGTTTTTTTCATCGCAAAGATTTCCTGATGTCAGACCCTAGGGATTTTATATGACACAAAATCTAGCCTCTAATGGGCTTGCAGCTTTTTCAAGAAATATTTGTTATTTTTAAATCAAGTCTTGATATAGATATTATGGCTTCTTTAGGACAAGAATATTTATATGTAGAAGCAATCCTCATTATTTGCATCTCATGTTTTTTTATTAAAAAAAAACAAAACAACAAATTAAATAAACATCACAAGGAGTGTCCATTTCTGATTTTTAACCTGTACAGAATTTGTACAAAGTACCTAGGCACAGCAGATGTTCATGAGTCAATTTAATAAATCCTGGTTTACATTTCAAAGGTTCAAGTTCAGGCTCTGCATGTTTGCATATCTGGAATGGTATGTTAAACTGCCCTCCAGGCCACATTCAAGAAAAATGTGTCAGATTTCACAGAGAATTTACAATAAAAACCATGTATAATCAATAAGCAGCAAGTCATTTGGATTTTAGTTCCATCTCTCATCTTTTCAGAGTGGAGAGAAGATGGGCCTTTGTTGCAAGTCCCAGCAGCGGTGATGGCCAAGGCTTTTTTTAATTAAAAAAAAACAATAAACCAAAAAAACTTCCAAAAACCCCCAAACCAGAAACGAGAATAAAAATAGACCAGCTCCAATATAAATGCTTTCAAAAGCAATTTAATTTAAAAACAAGAATAATCCCAGACGATCATGATTCCAGTGTTCAGAGTCTTCTATTCATACTGGTTTTGGTATCATGTATTATGAAAGAAACTGCGTTCTTCAAGAAATAGTAAATCATCATGGCTAAACCTCTGACTACTTGTTCTTTGCACTTATACCACATGGTGGTGAAGCTCTGCAGTCTTTTTTCCCCATCCTATAGCGGAGAGAGGATGGATTTTAACTACATGGGGACTGAAATACAGTCTAGAGGCAATGCACTCATCAGTCTTTTTTGGTTCTTCATAAAGTTAAAAATGCTTGTAATAAAAATGATATAAATAACATTCAGTGTCCCATACTGTTCAAGAAAATGGAAATTACGGCTGTAATGTTCCACTGAGAGATGATGAATACAGTTTTCCCCCTCTGAGTTTGCACACAGTAATAAAATATTGATCTTTATGACAAAACAAGTTAGATTTGTATGGAGAACAGTTCAGGAGGGTTTCATGGCTCGCAGCAATGATGGCAGAGCATAAAGTATTAAAGATTAAGTGTCAGTTCACTGAATTAATGACCCAATGTAGCCAAGTAAAGGGTTTTGCAAAGAGGCATAATAGTTTCTTCTCCTTGTTTATGAGTTTCCAAGTCATCATTGTTTAATTCATCATCTGTATTACTGCAGATCAATTTGACATGGGTTATTAACATATCTGGCTCCTGTGCTCCAAGCCATATGTCCCCAATGTAAACAGAAGTCAGGAATACACAAACAGCTGTGGAAGAAAAATGAAGAGAAAAATCAGAACAAATATTCTTCTATTTCCACATAGCAATACAAAATGAAACCATTTTACCTCCAGACCTATGTTTTAAAATAGTTTCCTAACTCTTTTCCTAGGTGGAAGATTTGGGGGGGTTTTGCCTATGCAAAGCCAATGATCCTCCTCACACTAAGGAAAGAAAACAGTTTCTTGTAGCACAACCTTCTGACCTCTTTAAATAAAAAAGTTTGAAATCTGACCTGTGGCTTTTGCTATCAAATGATAACATTGAACAGCATATGGATCAGAACCCATACCCACACGGACTCACTTGTTGCAGACTATTTTTCCCCTTGGAATTGTATTTTTTATACCTCACTGAACTCTGTTTTAGTCCTAGAAAGGAAAGTTTCTTTTAGGGAGTATGACTGTAGTACTATCAGAAACCCCTACAGTGCGACCCTATTTTATGCTACCAACCCCGGTGCCCACACCACCAAAGACATAGCTTTTACTTGAGCACCAATGGACATGGGCAACCTTCAAACTGTTTTGATGAATTAAAAACCCCCATGAAACTACCTACTTTCTACCATTACCACCTTGTAACGTGAGTGACAAGGAAAAGGCGAGTTACCTTTCTTGTTTGCACCCTCTTCCGTCATTGCTGATAGGCACAACTTTTTCACAAGTTCGTGAAAGCTGTTGTTGGCCAGGCCCTGAGCATCCACGAGGTGAAGCATGATTGAACTGAACAAACAGAGCTCTTTGAAGAGTCCAGCTGTCCCACTGCTGGCCTCACAGATCTGGGTGTAGAACTTGAAGATGTTGTTTCTCAATGTCTCATCCCTGAGGATCTCCTGCACTGCCACTGGGTGTGGCAAGATGCAATTCTGTAGCCACCGCAGAGTTAACGAAACATTTTGCATATTGAGGCTGTGCTCAACCATGGACTTTATGAGCCATTTAGTTACTACGTAAGTGGACGCACAGGTAAGACTGACTGTTTCATCCACAAGGTCAGCAGGTTTGAGGGGCTCCCCTCGATGTTTGGTCGGCGGCGCTGGGAAAACAGGCTCCCAATGGGCAAATATGGAATTCAGATGATCTCTGCACTTCTCCAGCTCAGAGACTTTCAGGTCTGCATCAGTGTTGTCTTCTCTTTCCAGCTCATTCTTTTTCCGAATGTGATGATATGCATGAGGTGAGACTTGAGATTTGTTCTTTTCTTTAATATTTTCTGTAAGAAGAAAAACACCACCAGCACAAACATCAGATACTCCAAAGGATTTCCCTGGTACAAAGTTATACAAGAAAGACGGTACCATGCGTTGTTTCAGTTGCTAAAAGGATAAGTACTAGCCTCATTTAGCAGCCGAATTGAGCCTATGCAATTCAGAGCAAATGGGCTACAGGCAGCTCCCAGTGATTCACAGGCTGAAACCCTTTTCTTTGTGGTGAGCAATAATGCAACCCTGGCCCTGGCCCACAGCCCAGCGAAGCCGAGGCAGTATTTCAGAGGTCCACAAGATGCGGTTTTGCCAGTAAGGCTACATTATTTACCCCACCTTGTGAGAAATGCTCAAGCCGCTATTCTCTGGGCTAGCAGAGGCACAGCACACGCCTGCCTATGGAAGGAGAAACCGGCACAGCTACGTTGCTTTTGAATGGTGCAGGCTCAAGCAGCAAAGCCTGCCTTCCTCCAGCACAGCTGCATCCTGGCTAAGTGTCTGCCTGGCGAGGTGCTGTCAACCAAGGGCATGTGAATTTTTGCCACCCCAAGGGAAGAGACAAGCAGCCGAGCTTTGGGATGCAGGGCTGTCCACTGTTAGATGCTGCCTGTGTCACGGGGAGCAGCAAAGCTCTCAAGCAGCAACATCACCATAGCACGCAGAGCATTTTACGGCAATCTGCTTTTGAGGAGTCATTGAGAAAATCATCAGAAATTTCAATTACTTTGCACTCTGCAGCTTAAAATGAACTAAATGCATTTCAGCATTTTTTCGCAGGGGCTGTGGGGGATGGAGACAACTCTTGAAATGTAGCCTCAGAAACAAAATTTCAGATAAGGAACTAGTTTTGTAACTGCTTTATCAGCTCCTGAGGCTTGGAGCAACAGATTTTTTTTAAAACCACATATATAGTAAGTTACAGACGTCACTATAATAACTCTCTAAAAATCCTCAGAAAGGCACTAAAAGGGTGTGAAAAACTTTGGAAAAACTAAAGCTTTTATAATATCCCTTAAATACAGCGCTACTTTAATAATTAGTTTAACTGATACAGAACAATTACAGAAACCTATAGAAGTTTTAATGTGCACCAAGAGCAGCTGTTGTATTTGCAGGAAATCAGCATTGTTTAACACCTCCCACTACAAAGTTCCTTGTACATTTTATTCACAGAGATAATGAGAAGTCATACACACCCAAATGTGTTTTTCCTTTTTTCCAACACTGATGACAATAAGAAAAATTAACTATTTCATTTTCACTTGCTTTACTGATAGTTTTTGCTCATATTTCACTTTCAAATCCCCCATCCACACTCAGAATGCTTCAAATCTTTGAGCACAAAGCCTCCAGGCACTGGTTTTTTTAGGATTTCATTTAAGAAGACAATTTGTCAAAGCCCAACAGCAGATCTGCAACTAAGTTTCATTTTAAAGCTCTTTCCCTTTTTAAAACTGTGTTTCCTCCAAAGCTTCCAGAATTGTGTTAAAGTTAGAAATCACTACAAGTAAGACCTGAAAAATGGCTTTCCATTTCCGTTCCTCCTCCCCCAAGCTGTATCAGATTGTCCGACAGAAGTTATTAACACTACTTCCTACAACGTTTGCCTCACTGGTACAGTCAGCTTGTAACAGCCTCAACAACATTACTCTTCTGAAATATTTTAGTACTTACTAAGCAATTCTTTGATTTGGTATTTCTGAGCAAGACTCTGCACATCCTCTTGCAGTTGCAGGTCTTTTCTGATGACACTCCACTTATGCAGCAGCAGCAGGATCTCTTTGTTTGAGAGGACGCTGTCATTCACAGTGAACCGGCTCATTCCTTTGAAGGCCTCAACAACTATAGCACGATATTCCAGCACAGAATTCAGTGTACTGAAAAACTGCATCAGTTTGGCTAGATCTAAATTAGTCCTATGAAAAGAAAACAAAAGTGCTATGTATTTTTCTGCATGCTAATTAATAAAATAAAATAAGTACAGGGGTTTTTCTCCTTATAGTCTCTTCCTACAGTTTTCTCCAGCAGTTCTCTTGACATATATTTTGTTTCTCAGGATGCCAGTAATAATTAGTTTAATTCGCACTGAATCCCCAGTGCTTCGCTCCATTAGTGTTTGGCAGAACTGACCATGAAACATAGTCTTTGCCCTCCTGCCTGTAAATAGGAAAGGCAGATGGCACGCAAGGAAAAGGCCCGAGGTCTGGAGCTTTAGCTCCGCTTCTTTATTTTGCATAAATTTTCAAAACTTTGAGGAAATAAAAATAAACTTAGTTTCTCCAGGCTGTGGCAATACTTGTCTGCACGAAGAGCTGCAAGTGCTATTATGAACCCAAACAGAACTGGTTACCCATTTGCTTTCTACTCTCCCTGCTGCAACTGCTGTGCTTAGACATGTTAAATGCTCTACATCTGGAGAGAAGACACTGGCCCCTTCTTAACACTTGTATAGAACTTCACACGGTTCCTCCTCGTACAATTTGCACGTGTGGTAGAGACACAGAAAGTCTAGACCTTCAGAGATTATGAAAGATCCTCACAGCAAATAGCATTGCTAACTGCAGGCTCTAATCCAGCAGGAAAAATGTAAAACATATCAGCTTAAAAATGGCCAGTAATTAAGGATGTAGAACTTGACAGTAACTGTGCATCAGCTATTATTTTACACCCCATGTATTTAAACAGCTAAACCTTTCTGTCAAAGAAATCTCATCAAAATTCACTACTCAACATTCAAACTGAAGGGGAAAAAAAGCATTAACCTACCAGAGATCAAGAAATTCTTCTGGCCTTAATAAATTTCAAACTGAACAGAGGATGAGATGCAAATTGATTAAAAAAAAAAACCAACTTACCGAATGTGTTTGATTAATATGATCAAGACATACAGAAATTCATTTACAAGCTGAATAGGAAGAAACTTCCTGTTCTCCTGGCACTGATTCTTGCTTTCTCTCTTGCTTCCTAAATTTGTTAGCCACAGAGTATGGAGTAAGGAAATAATTTTATTTAACAGCTTGTTTTCCAGAAATCTGAAAAACAAAAAAAAAAGCAAACACCCATTTGGAAGGCAGATCCTAACTGGAACCAGTCCATTACCTAGAGGGGACTATATATATTCTAGTGCACTTTTGGAGTCATGAATGGCAAAAGGTGCCTCTCAGCCAGGACCCCCCCCATCAGGGCATGATAGCACACCTCTTTGAAGCCCCAGCCATGTGGAGGCCCTGGTCGCTGCCCTCCTCTTGCCATGCTGCAGCTGGGAAAACACGGTAGTGAATCATGGCCCCTGCAAGAGACTACTGAGTTCTCACTTGTATCCTTCATTACACAGCCCTGCCAAGTATTCCATTACACTGCAACCATTGCCACCATTTCTTCAGAGCAGTTACTGTTCAAGACAGCTTGGTTCCTTATGTTCCTAAGACTTTAAGTAATAACAGCAATGCTTACAGCACAATACCAGGAGCCATATTTACTTTGTTATTCTAAGGGCGGTGGGGGAGAAGGGAGGGAGCAATCTCATTTTTCTACAGAGGATGCAAGAATACTACTTCTCAAAAGTACAATCACAAAATAAGCATTGGGTGCCAGAGGTCAAATCCAGGCTTTTTCACTTCCAAATGCACCAAACTATACCAAAGAGCAGAGCACAACAGGGGAGCAGTACTGGGAACCTGTTCAGGCCAATCACACTGTAGATGATACTGAAATCTTGCTTGAACCTGCCAGGGGAACCTATGCAAAAGACATTTTGTGTGTGTGCGCATGTACGCGCGTGCGTGTGTGTGTGTGTGCACTTGTGTGCATGTATGTGAGGGAGAGGCAAGGGAAGCAGGAAGGAGTGGGAGGAGAAATGTTATAGACAGCTCAAAATTCGTTATTGTGCCCATTACTGTGTAGGAGGTCCTATGACAGGACATGAATTGTGGGTATTTGAAATGAAAGTCACATACGCTAAAATAAGGTCCCATTTTGTTTTCTAAGTTTTTCAAGAAAGTGTTATCAAAAACATGAAGCACCCCCCACCACCATCCCTCCTACTACTACCTGAAAGCATCTTCATTTTGTTTTTAGAAACACGAGGGAACGCTTCAGAGTTTGGCAAGTTCTGCCAGTATGGCCCTACGTGCCAAATGTCACAACTGCTGACAGGGCATCTCTGTATCTGTCACCCTTGTTTTCATGCTCAGTTGCATAATTATTCTACTGTGGACAGGAAAATTGTTCCCATTTCACTAGTATTTGGCTAGTTACCTTTTCTCTAGGATGTGCAGTATCCAGGTTAGGAGGCTGTGATCTTGTATCAGCTCATAGGCAGCTCTGGTGACACAGGCAGCATTTTGTAGTATCTCCAGAATACGACTCTGAAACAGAGTCGTATAATTTGTTCTTTTACAAAATCAGAATATAGTCAGGATCTAATTATTATCAATCTTTCAGAAGGATAAAATTAGCAACCTGACTGGTATCTGGGATCTGATCAGCTGAGAGTTAAAACGTATTACCAAACACCACATGTTCTTAGCAACCACAGGGAAGAAAAGACATTCTCTTTTCAAGGCTTCATACACACAGATGCTACTCTTAAAAAGAAGTCTTAAGGTAGCAAGACAATTTTCTCTTTTTGTCCAAGATTTTGATACCTGAGGTACTTTTAACAGACTGGATTTCTCAGGGCTCATGCTTTTGAACACAAGAGCTGCTGGCACGTGAGTTTTCTTCCTGCTAAAACACTGTACAGGTAACACGCTGGTTAGGGCATAAGGAGACCTAAAAAAAGCAAAGGCCCTGACCACATGAGCAAAACTGCGGTATCTGCAGTATCTTCCACGAAGCAGTAGAAACACAACTAGAACCAGACCACCAGCTGATGAAACTGAGTGAGGTTCCATGATGGCAGGGACCTGTTCCAATTTCAGGGGACAAAGATGTGACTCTGGTTTAGACAGAAGCAATTATTTCCCCCTCCACAAGAAGGGATTTCCACAAGAAATCAAGAAGGAACAGATTTTTCAAGAGGGCAAGGGAAGAGTCAACTGCTCCTTTCTGCTTTGTATTTAAGATCTCTAAACCATGCAAACTTTTGTGGTTTTGGGGTTTGGCTGGTTTTTTTTTTAATTCTTACCTGGGATCCCTCATCACACAAAGGACTGTTGAAAAATGAAAGAATGACTTGGAAAATCCTCTGGTAGTCATAAAGCTCGTAGCAATGTTTATCACGCAGCCCTTCTCCAAGAAATCGGAGAATCCACTCACGTTCCGTTTTGTACTAGAAGCCATAAGAAAAATACCACCATCAGACATTTCAAAATAATGCCTGCTCATAAGAGCACAAAAAACCTGGTTCCCTGGGAGTGCCAGCACAGTGCTTTAACAGCTTTTTCTGGACTTCTCATTTTCATCCCTATCAAATTTATCAATAACGTCCATCAGGAACAGTTACTCTGCAGACCAAATATGCACTGATAATGGAACTTTAAAAGTTGCTGTTTCTAAAATACCTCAGTTGAACTCAATGTTAATAATCTAAACTCAAATATGAATGTAAGCTAGCTAGGGCAAAACGTTGTTTGTTGTGCTTACAGAGCATGCACAGCACAACTCAGGATTTCATTATGTGTTACTATTAAGAAAACAACAAAGAAACCCAGAAACAATACTTCCAATTCCAATATAAAACAAAACAAAGGTGCCTCTAATTAATTACCTATGGAAGAATAAGATTTCATTGCATTATTATGGCTTTTTTCTATTGTTTTCTGAAGAATTAGTGGATACCTAAGATGGGATTCTTACATTACCTCGAAATCAAAACTGTAGAAAAGCTGGAAAAACCCTGGTACTTTCCTCAGGTCCAAATACTGGTGCGACAGAAGGAATCTGTTTACCTTTATATACATGTGCTCCTCTGCGAAGAAAAACAATGGCTATTGTAGAGGAGGACAACGTTCACACTATACAACCATGCAGAAAAATAAATGGAACCTGTATTTTCCAGTGTTTCAGCTAGCTGTCAGAACAGTACATTAATGACAGTGAGCAGGCCACCTGCTCTAAGGCTGATTATATTGTTGGCCGTCCCTCCTCTTCTCTTCCCCAAAAGGAAAAGCTCATTCAGAGTGCGCACAAAGCAGGTGAGAAGACAGACATTCAACGTGGCTCTGATTTCAGCAAATCCAACGTTACTTCACTGACAAAACAGAAATCTGCAGCAAAGTCAGAGGCAAATCTCTCCACGTTTCAAGCCTAACACTTCATGTTAGGCAATCATAGTTTTAACCTACAGACCAGACACGTCCCCCATAGGCAGTGGAACAAGTTGCCATGAGGGACTATACATTCTCCATCCTTGGAGGCTTTCTAGGATCAGTCTAAAGGTCAGGAGGTTTTCCAGGATAAAGCCTTGCGCAAAGTGATCTGCCCTCATAGCTGGCCCTGCTTTGGGCAGAGGGTTTAGCTAGAGACCTCTCAAGGTCCCTTCCAAACTGAACTACTCCCCGATGCTGTGATTCTCCTTTGCAACAGTGACTTATGTCGATTCAGTGTCTAAGGACAAAAGGGCACTCGGGCCAACCTGCTCTGATCTGCTGAACAGGACCTGCACGCTCATCTAGTCCTCTGCCCACCTCCACCCCAAAATTACAACGAGGTAGTGGCTTCATCCCTGATTGATCAGACTGGTTTTGTACACAAATCAAAATGGCACTTCCCGCTTCTCTAGTAAGGCAGTCTACACAAGCATTGAAAGTTTTTTGACTCACCCCAGGAGTTCAACATGTACAGTAGGTCACAGTACCTGGCTTCAGAATCTGCTGTGCCACACGGGCAATGTAGAGGGTCAAAGAGAAGGTGAATTTGAGGTTTGGCTGCCTGATTCCATTTTGCACAGCATCCAAGAGATACAGCAACTGCAGCACAAGAGCCCAGGGGAGAAAAGCTTGAACAATAACCCAAACAAATACAACAGGAGAGCACGAATATGTAAATAAGCCTTTAGGATATTTCATAGGCCATAAATCAAATACCAATCCCATCAGTATTTCCATTCCTACAAATACAATTCCTAAGAATTTCTCTAAAACACATTTTCTCCCCATTTTTCTGCTCATTGATTATAACAGGAGGAAACACAAAGTGATAGAGGAGAAACAATGGAATAGAGGATAAAACCCTTCTTTTAGCTCTCTCACAACGTACGTGCAGATGGATGAGTAAAGCAGCTACTCTCCCATAAGTGTCCATAACCTAAAATGTCTAACCTGGCAAACTATCAACTGAGCTCAGTCTTACCTGATTCTTCTCTCGAAAGCGAGCTCCTTCCAGATGAAAACGAAAGGAAGCCAGGACAAAATATGCGGCTGCTCTCATGTTGGGATCATAGCTGCTAAGGGCAGCTACTGTTAGACCCAGGGCATTGACTTCGACAAACTTGTGACATGCCACTAGACACTCTGTGTGGGAAGAGGGAAAAAAATGAAAAGAAAACACCCAGTGCATTATATTGATGTGTCATAGAGTATATAACAGCACTATAATCCTTAACAAAACTTCTATTCATAAACACCAATTTCTAGATCCACCCCTACAAACTATTACTTCACTGCATGCTGGAAGCTCCTTCGGCTAACAAAGGCATTCTGCAAATCACTCTGAACAGGAATTCTTTACCTGAGCTGAAATTAATGTGGTTAGTCTCATTTACGGGAGACAGAGATGATTCTGCCTGCTAGGCCATGCAAAGTCAGGAGTAAATTCTGTAAAGGCATCACCTATCTCACTGTTTCAGGTAAGTTAAGTACAAGGAAGAACAAGAGGGAAAATTCTCCTCAAAACATTTTCTGGGTACTTGATAAGTCTGTGCCTGAAAGAAAGATCAGCACAGCCAATGAAAAGCCCACCTGCACTGAAGAGCTTCTGTAATAGAATGGACAGGAGAATAATACATAAATATACCATTAGCCACACCAGTTGTTACTGTGCAGGCATGAGCAATTCTGCTGGCAAGTCATGCTCCAAGCAAAGTCCTAAACTGTACCCCTGTGCACTTCTGGGACAAACAAAATCCAGCACTGAACAGTAACCGGCCAAACAGAAAACACACTCTTGAATCTAACATTTATCTTCCATAGCATTTTGCCATCAGGATTCAAGAGTTTCTCATTTAAGGGCTGTGTGTTTTGAAGAGCTTGTGCCATTTCTACCCACCAACGGCTAGAAATGACTTGATGTAAAACCTCCAGAATATCTCCTGTGCTATTTCTATTTCATTCACCAGTAATGGAATACAATGGCACCTCAGTTGTATTTTACCAGCTAAAGTGCAAATGTATTGTGGTTCTGAGTTTAGCAACAATATTGACATATCTTCTTGTAATTCACAAAGGTCAAGAGGAAGTTTCTGAGAAAGAAATATTCCTATTTAAGAAGAGGCTGTAGTTTTACTGACAAGTACCTATATTTGGTCCACTGATTTCTTCCCCCACCACCACCCACAGACAACTAAAATATATATATATATATATCTCTCTTATATATATTTATGTAAAAATCACATATTATTTATGTCCCTGCACCAGCAGCTGGGCTGTTTCTCTCATCTTTTCCTCAACTGCCAGAACTCCTATTTCAATTTCGTGGCTGGCAGTTTCGTACCCAGCTCTGCTAGTTATGGGCCAGGCGACGACAGGGTGTCCACCTCCCAGCACTGCCTCCCAACCAGCCCGCTGCTATGTGACCAATGCAAAAGCATCACTGAATTGCAGTAACAGATCTTTTCAGTGAGTGGTTTTACAAGTTATTTCAATACTAGCAGTTACTGTACACTTCTCTACACCACTCCTCACCAAAGCACATCAAGTTTAACTGGCATAATGCAAAACACCTCAGTCATTCTCCTAGTGAGCGAAAAGATCCCTCGTTTGTTAGCATGGGATACTTCTCACATCACCAGAGCTCATACAGATACAGATCTACCCCCCTCTACTTCCAGGCACTGGGCAAGGCCACCACCTGACTGCCAAAGTAAAAATGGTGAGAGGAGTAGCAACAAGAGCGTAGGAGAAAGGGAAACAGAGTCTGGACAGACACCTAAACTATGCCTTCTGCTACCTTCTGCCTGTGGCAAAGCAACTCCGCACTTCCCACTCTTCAGGAAAGATGCAAGGGTGCAAGGTGAGCACTGGGAAATGGATGCTTTCTGTTGAATCCCAAGTGAACATGCAAAGATGATCTAAAACTCCTGCCTGCAGATGATTCTCCATCACTTATGGACATCTCACACATAGCCCTGGCCCATACAACAACCTCTCTTCAGTACAGGATCAAATATGTGTGCATGCCCTTTCACAGCAAGCCACCACATGGCTCTCCTTCAGACTGCAGTTCTTGAGAACTACTAATGTATACCAACTAGACAGACAAAGTGGATAATTTTATGGGTGGTACCACACAGTGAAATCCAAGGTCCTCACTTCAGCAATAAAGTTCATGCTGATCACAGGAAGATTTATTTGGAAAACTTTCTTTCACTGAAAACATGCAGTGGAAATATTTTCCATCCAGCTGACCTTGGAGAGTGTGTTCAACAACTAACATAAAATAACAAGCTATTATTAAAAAAAAAAATGTTAATTCTATGTCTGACATACAGTTTGTTTAAAGTACCTTGAGAACCATGATGGAAAAGCTTTCCACAAGATGCTTATCAGAGCTAAAGTTAGACAGAACTTGCTATCTGCCCAACTCCAGACTTACTTTTTACTCAGTGAGCATTAAAGACTGTGTAATAAGTGTATGTTTATAAATTCAGCAGTTATATAACATCTGTGCACAGGGGACTGTGCAGCCAGTACGAAGAGCAAATAAATAAAGAGGAATTGGGAATTCCAAGAGCAGCTGACATGGTTTAGGAGCACCATGGGACTTGAACTCATAAATCACTTGGGCCCTTTAAAAATGCTCCTCTTAGGACACAGACTCTCACTCAGCGTGGAGCAGTTAAGAAAAGTATTTTTCCCCTCTCCAGTTTTAGAGTCAGCCTATGTCAGGATAGCCACTGCCTCCACAGCTCCGCAAGAATGCGATGTGCAAGAGCTCCCTCAACCCCACTGCTTCCCACACCAGCAGTTTTCCTCACTGGCTGACTGTAGCACTGCTGAGGCTGACCAACAGCCACCAGATCTCTCCCACCAGTTAAGGTGGTGACCACCAGGTGGTTGGTGATGATGAAAGGTGCATGACAGCAGTGCTTTTTCCAACTGTTACACCCAAGTTCAAAAGACACTGGCTGTCTATGCTCTTCATCAATAACAATCTCAACGACCAGCATTAACTGGACCATCTAAGATCCCTCCTCCTGCAAAACGCCAAATAGTTCTGGTACCTTTTTTTCCTCAGTAGACTAAAAGACAACTTTTTTACTGCTGTCAAAATTATACAGAGCAGTTTACAACTATAGCTAAGTATAGGCTAAGAACACATAAAACAGATACTGTACTACAAGGGTACAGGAGGACAAAGAAAGACTGTGAGTATGATTTCACCGAAAGACAGTTACCAGCCTGCCAATTGCTTTTGATATTATTGTTGTGGAAAGCCAAATCCAGCTGTAACTACACAGTGGTTAACCATAATCAACACAGGGAGGGAGCTGGTAAGGAAATTCCTCATGATACTTGTCTCACTTTATTAAGGGCTCTCTAAATAAGACAGCGTGCCTGTGAAGTACAGCAGGGATATGCATATGTGAAGCAGGGTCATGTCAAACAAGAAAAGTGAGGCTAAGCAACTAGTTTTCAAGCACCATGTACATCTCATCAAACTTTCCAACAAGTCTGAGCACAGGCCTATTCATGACATAAAATGGCCCCATCTCTGATGGAAAACGAGTTGCCTGAAGTTTCCCTATCCTATAGCCACAGCCTGTTAACAGGCCAGATCTCCAGTCAATTCAATCACGGTCTCCCTCACAGAAATCAATAACCCTGCAGAGATACACTCTGGTCAGGAAACAACTTCACCCTTCCCCAGCAATGATGGCTTCTGGTTTATGCCCAGAGAACTCCTCCAACACTGCAGGGCACATTCTCCAACCTGTCCTACCTCTGCCCAGCTCCCACCGAGAGCATAGCTGAAAGAAGCCAATTACTGCTCCCAAAAACTCAGCCACAAAGCAGCCCCGGATCAGAGCAGTCCCTATCAGCTGCAGGTAGGGCACTGCATGTAGCAGCAGAAGGTACCATCCCTCCTATGCCTGTTTTGCTCATTGGGTTGCTGTGACACCATAGCTAATGCAGAATACAGCTCTACACATTCACCAGAAAAAATACAACCTTCCAGTAGGGAATATTCTCTATTGATCCCTCTTATTCTATTTTATCATTACATTGTGCTGGTTTTTGTGATATACAGAATGCTGTTCGATAGATCAGAGAACATAAATCTTTGTCTGCTTTTTGTCTCTTCCAAGCTGTTTCCAGTTCCAGTTTAAAAACCTCTCCTCATCTTAAGCAGATCAGTCCCTCTACAAAGAGTTAACCCACTACATTTAAAAGAGCTATGAGGGAGCACTTAGTTGTCTGGACAAGAGCAGCTTGGCAGGAACGTCTGTCTGCTGCTACGTTGCTCTATTTCTGAGTAGCCAAATCTCACTAGATACATTGCATTATTTGGAAAAGTGCTTTAAAAAAACCCAACAAACTTTAATGCCAATTATGCCTTGTTATTTTTAAGTCATGCTCAAAATTACAATGCAATGAAGTAGGTGGTTAAATGATGTATGTTTCTCCTCTCCAAAGCCAGGAACAAATTTCTTTGTAGTATTTACTCTTATACTGAGAATAACAGAGCTACAGATGGAGCCACGCAGCTCCCGCAGCAGAGTGAAGTGACGCTAAGGATCGAAGAGAAACATTCACTTTACCTGGTCTGGTCAGTTCACTGAAGAGCTGAAGTAGAAAACAAGGATCGTAGAAGTCGTCAAGACTCTTGACACTTTCATCTCTATACAGTGACTCTTGTACATCCTGAAACTAAATCCAAACCAGTATTTGTAAGGAACAACACCGATTTCCAGCTTGGTTTCAAACTTCCCCAACCACCTCATCCCATTATAAAGCAGACGATACTAAACCTTGCAAAATATAATGCAACACAGGGTGAGACGTGCTTGTGTTTAAATCTGGCTTTCACTATCAGGGCTCCAAAACTATTTCCCCTGACTAACACAAACAGGTAGAGAAGCATGTTAGCGAACTGTATGAAAGACTGAAGAGCCCGTTGTCAGTGGATCCTTGGACAGACAAATTTAACAACTGTTTAAAGGTCAAATTCTGGTCTCACTTATACATGGCAATCTTTGCAATGCTGCACAGTCACACCTGGCGACAAGATGTGGTCCAGATATTGCAATTCATTTGAAAAGTGCTCTGAAATGATTAATTCCAGCCCTCCTATGAATTTAAATTGCTCTCCTGATGTAAACAAATTGAAATATATTACACGAATGCAAGAAAGAAATTACTAAAGTGAACGGCTCTTTTTCTACATCAAAAGAAGGATAATTCAGCAGTCTGAAACAAAGCACCTGTGATGACAGAAGACGGCGATGCTGAGGGAAAGACAGAATTGTCTTCATCATCTTTTCTCGATCTAGCAGACACAGAATCTCCTCCATGCTTGGCTGCTGCCATAGCGACTTCCCTAGACTCTTGCAAGTCTTGTGATGCTCCACAGCAGCTGGACCCCATAGCAAGATTCTTAAACATTGTTAAAAGTAAAGGCATTAGTCAACAGACTGAGCAAAAAGCAATTACAGAGGATATAAATTAGTATTTAAATTTTCCCTTCACTTGTACTTATTATCCTGTGGGAACTTGAAACTAGAACTCGTTTCCCTGGCAACACCTTTTTCATCCGTCCAAAAGCTTTTCAAATTCAGTCTGAGGGTGTCTCATTAACTATTTCCTACCCTGTTAATCCAAGTCAGAACTTACCTCCTCAGAAAAACTGCTTTTTTAAGGTATAAATGCAGGTAGGTATGACAGCAGCTGCGTGAAGAGACAGTGATCAAGCCCTGGTCAGACAAGGTTGTCTCAAATGCAACTGACATTTCAAACCAGCACCACAGTGGTTCAGTAGAACATAAATCCTTACTCTCCTTCCCCGAGTTGCTCCTCAGACCCCACTTACTTTGCTATAATGCTTAAAGTACTATTGATATTGTCACTTATTATGTGGGTACTGCCAGCAGCACGCCTCACTGTCAGCGAGGCAGCTGGAGGGATGATGTTAGGCTTCTTATCATCCAGAATCTGAAAGCTCCCATTTGTAACACAAGTTGGGCTCTGCTGGGTTGCATGTATAGCACTTTTCCTGAATATTCTCTATATTCACTCAAACTCTTCAGTGCTGGGATCGAGTCTCGCCAAGTGTCTGGCTACCAATTCACTTCAGGGCACAGTATGAAATTGTTTCTACTTTAAAAAGGCTACAAAGTTTTGGGACCTAACTACCTCTGAAATCAGTCTCCTCTTCACGTAACACCCTCCCATTTGCAAACACTTTCAGTAAAGGTTTATGCAGGATGCAGCTAGTGCCAGAGCCCTGGCTTCTGGAAGCCACTTCAATTCCCCACTAACAAGAACCTTAATTTCCTGTCCCCCTTCACAGGCTGCAAGGATTATCTCTATTCTCAGACAAAGCCAAGGGAGGTTCTTAATTCAGAGTCCAGTCCTGCTCCAACTGCCTGAGCCAATACTCTTGCACAGCTGTTAGTATTTATGCCCATACCTCAAGGACAAAAAAGTGCATTTGAGCAAGGCAGACCAAAAACATCATGTTAGCATGTTAACAAGAACTGTTAGCAACAGACTTCCCTGTGGACAGCTTGGGCAGAGGGCCTGAAAAGAAACTGATTCTTTTATACAACACATGGTTCTCTCTTGTGAAGCACGTAGATGTATTGCAAGGTTGCGCTATAAGGAGAGCTACAGTCCAGACTGGTGAAAGACAAGGAAGGCATTGGTACCGTGTTAGTATACCAAAACTAACAATACATGTGTTAATGCAAGAGGTTATACACTCACTCCTCCACTGGCATATTCCTCTCCGGGAAAGCACCAGAGCCGAATATCATGCATACAGGGGCAAGATCATTGAAAAGGGCAAGGGCTGCGCTGAGTAGCAAATCCTGTATCCCAAGGGAACAGGGAAGGGTAAGGAGTCCTACACTAGCAACTTGTGTTTTGGCCTTCACCTGTGACGAAATCCCTATAGTGGGTTCTTACTACGGAGAGTGAGGGTCTAGTGAAATGAGAGTCCCTCACCCAACCCACAGACACACAAAAGTTTGGGCTACACATGAGAATTATGTCAAGAATAGGAAATACATAGGGGAAAAAAGCAACATTCACTTCTAGGTTTGACCTTGCTCACTGATTATCTCAGTTAAAAATAAGACCCTGGAAAAATTGTGAGACTGCTTAGTTGCGTGTAGTTAGTCCAACAAAGGAAGGTGGTCAGCTTACCTGGAATTTATAAGACTTTGATTATTCTTCTCATATAACTGAAGCAGTAGCAGTATCTTCTGATCTAAAAAACAAGATGAAACCCAAAGTCAGTCACCTATAAAGATGAAAACCAGATCTAGTAGGAAGTACCTTTCCCAGGCTAACACACTTACCTACAGCACTCAGTGTAGCCCCATAGGCACCCAGCAACACGGCGAGGTGACTGCTCTCACAGAGGGAAGGGCTGAGTTTCACAACTGTCAGCAGTATATCCACCAAGGCCTCTGAAATAAACACACAGCTTTAGCGCTGTTGCTCTCAGTTAACGAGTGTATATAAATACCCCCACACACACATACCCTCTCTAAATAGATGCACACACAGTACTGTACATTTTAGATCAAGATCTATCTCTATAAATACCAAAAACCATTTCCCCGACTACACTAAAGGGTGATTACGATGCATTTAATTCAAATGGAACACTTTTTTAAGAAGTTAAAACATTGTTTCCAAGCTGGACACACAAATATTATTGTTAGGTGAGGTCCACAATGTGGCATAGTACCCTGCAAAAACTTTCCATGTGTGTGCATTTGCTCTCTGGTTAAAAAGGAAGTTCTATACCCTATCCTACCGTACCGCAGCTCCCTCCTCTCCCAGGAAGGCATCTTAAGTTAGCTCAGGAGTTGCACAGAGTAAAGGCAGACATCCCAGCAACCTCCCCAAGCTACTCAAGAAGTTACAAGCAAGAACTTGTAAGTTCACATCCCAGCTGCAGTAACTTATCAAAATGCTTCCACACCATGCATTTAAACAGGGGTCATCACTGCAGAGTCCAATCAGTTAGCAAGTTACAGGAACTCTGTCCTGGGGTGTACAAAAATTATCCACCTTTATTTTATAATTAGCTGAGAAACAAATCAAATAAGTGATCAGGTTACTCAAAGGCAAATAGGGTATCTGAGGCAGATTCAAGACCTGAATCCAGATTTCTTTACTCCCAGTATCTGAAAAGGAACAGGCTTTTCCCCCTAGTATCTACAGGAATATAAAATATATGTCAAAACAAAACAGATCATAAAGACAACTGCCTGAATTAATGCACTCTTGACACCAAGTGATCTTACACTAACAACTTCACAGAAAACAAAAGAATCAATTCAAGATTTCAACAGGGTTAAAAAAACCCAAACAAACAGAAAACCCCAAACCCACCTTTTCAGTAGTTTTACAAAACATACGCGTTTAAAACCAGCAGCCATAAAATGAATGCAACATTTGGATCCAAGTAGAGGTAGAATTTGAAACTAAATGCTAATATTCTGGAATTGTTTAATAGCTCTGCAAGTATATGTAGGTGGATACGTTACTGGATGGATAGAATATAATGCGAGAAAGACAAAATTACTAAATATAGTTAAAGGGAAGAAGAAGAAGAGAAAAAATACCTCTTGTCTGGATGTTCGTGCCATCATCTTCTCTTGACCTCAGTATGGCTGACAAAAATAGAGAGTGCTGCGTGACCATCATGTGAAGTTTGGAGACCTTGACTAATCTCTGACTAAGTGAGGATTCTTCCTTGTATAACAACTGAATAGCAATATTCAGGACTTTCAAAAATGCTTCATCTCTGTAGCGGTACCTTTAGAAGCAAGGATCACAGAAAAGTCAGACCCCAACCAAAAGGAAACCTGCTTGAAAAAAATCTGTTTAAGAAATGAGAACTTTGCAAAGAGAGCAAACTTAGTAAAACCACAACAAATTAAAAAAATGCACCTCTCCCTGAGCTGTTTTAATTCTTATTAAGCTATATTGGCATCTTAATTATAAAAAATAAAGGTGAATCAACACAGTCACATTTGTAGCTGCATTGATCTTAATAAAGGACTAGAATTTTGCCTACTAACCCTTCACATAGCAACCCTTCAGATTAACACTTTTACCTCCACAGAAGCTAAGATTATCCTAAACTATTTTTTATTTCTTTTATTTAAATGGATTACATTTAAAGGTGAAAGATTTGATTCTGTTTTCACATGAATTGTATTTAAGAAAGATCTTAAATGAAAAGAAGTTATATGAGCATATATTCTTTATGCCAGTTGAAAAGAAGGGAGTCCAGCTATCCAGTTAGCTATGTTAGTTATGCTAACTGGAGCACAAACTCCAAATCTGCCTGCAGTTGTGCAGGTTCAGGCTCCAATGAAGACAGTGGATGTGACATAAAGTGCATCCTGAGAAACAACGAGCATCGTCAAATCTGACTGAATTCAAGGGAGACAGGGTGTTTCCAGTATAATGCGGGACAAGGCCAAGTGAACGTAACTCCACCTCCTACAGCACCTTTGGTGCACGTCAAAACTACTTACTTGAGTCCTGTCTTCACAAGGCTGTACCAGTCGTCTGGGTCCACCTCTTCAACAAAGCGCTGCGCACACAGTAAGTAAAAACAGATGTTTACATTTAGCACATAGAGCTTCTGCAGATCATCAAGACCAGAAATTTTTGTCCAACAGACACACTAACAACATGCAAGTCAAACATTCAAGTGGGACGATCAAAGGATAACAGGGAGGCAAGCTCTTGGATACAACAATCCTACCTCATGATTCAAATAAAACTGCAAGTCTTGTTCTGTTCGTCCTGGGAGCAAGGGAGCATATGGGCTGTATGCAATTAAAAAGCAAGTTGGTCTGTAGGTACCAAAAAACCCAGAGTCTTGAAACTCTTCACACTCCCAAAGTGTGAAAGGAATAAAAAGTCAGCAAGTCAAAGGAAGAGACTGCTACTCGGGTGCTAGGTTTTTGTGTGCCTACAATCTGTTTAAGCTAATCAACCTCTGCATGTGGCAGATACAATACCTGGGTGAGCTGGGTGTGCATGTTCTTTACAAAAATCGATCTTCCCTGAAATGCTATAAACCACAATACACAGTTTTAAGAAGACTGACAGCTGCACATACCAGCAGTCCTAGTAAAGGTAGGTGCTAACCTCTTCAGTCCTGTGAACACCATTAGGATGAAACACTATGAGGTGGCCCCTTAGATCCTGCAAGGCTCCCGTCCTGTACAGTCATGTCCTAAAAGGGAGTCTCACCAGAAGCCAGCAAGAGGTCAAAGGCATTTAATGCCTGCAGACACCTTCATTTTTATGTCTTACATGGATCTGCCTACCTTACTGAACTACAAAAAAACCCCAGTAGTACAGCGGGAATGATCAAGTAGTGTTCTTCATGATCAAAGTCCAGATTTCTACCTATTATCAACCAGATTTCTGTCACAGATTTCAGTGGGCATGGCAGGTTGGTCTCATCAGAAGTGATTCTATCACTTTTTTTTTTAAAATAAAAATATCCATTGGCAACCTTTGATTTTTAACTCCTGAACACCTCAAAATCTGATTTTCAAAGGGGACTGTTAGCAGAAAGCTATTATCAAGAACAACTCAAAACTGGTTCTTATGAAGGATTAGCAGGGCTAAGTTAACTCTGCAAAAGCTATTAAAAGCCCAGAGAAGCCATCACCTATAAAACAGAAAATAAAGTCCAATCTGTATTTACCCAAGACAAAAGAGCACAATAACACATATGCACAAAGTCACATTCTGGCAATGCAGATAAAAAGAAGTCTCACCAGTAATTCTTCTAGCCTCAGTAGCATGGACCTCTCCACTTCTTGCTTGCTTTCATCTTTACTGCTGTTGTACATGTCAACTAACCCCTTCATGCAGGCTGATAACAGGCACCTCCTCCAGGAATGCAGCTCTTCAGAGTTTTCAAGCACTCTAGAAATGGCATCTGCCACTGTCCAACTGCAGAAAGATATTTATTTTTTAATGTTATAACATGCTTTTTTGTGTATGCTAAAGATGTCTTGCTGCCAAAGCTTTGAAGTGACAGATTCTCTGACGAGAGGATGCTATTGGTGTTCACAATATTTGCATTCGTGCATATCTATCACAATGCTTTACAGGACAAACCTCGTCCTGAAACAGGGCAACTGGGTTTGCCTACCTCTCTTTATTTTCTGCTTTCTCAAGAGCAGCAGGAAGCTGGTCAATAAGGTTTTGCAGCTCTTTGCTTTCTGAAGATGGCAACAACTTCGAAAGAACTTGCAGTTTCACAGTGGTCTCATGTGCTTTTGTGTCTTGTAATACACTGCAGAGCTCCTTCCACAGAGCTCTCCTCAAGACAGGCATAACAGCTGAAACAACTGTTGGGAGAGAGCAGGGGACACAAGTTTCAGCATCTAAGTGTGTTAAGCAACACTAGACTTACAATTACAAAAATCCCAAATCACTTTTCTAATCAAGTCCCAGATTACTTAGTTTCTAGGAAATTATACTACAGTAGCTGCTAATCTGCTACAGAGAAGTACACTCTGTAGTGCTCCATAGCACCATTAGGAAGCATTTAGCATACGTACCAGACAACCACTTGCTACACAGCCGAAACGATTAAACATGGGCAAATAATGCAGACCTTCAAAAGAGGGACAACTTCCTGATAAGAAGCCTTGTCCTTGCATCTCAGGAAGGACGAAACCTTACTAGTTCTCTGACCCTGGGCTCAAAGGAAATTTTCTCTCACATCAACAGACAGCTAACAGAAACCTTATAAATCAAGTCAGTCAGACAGCAGTTTCCCCTTCTAGTGTTCAAGCACGAAACCACTGCTGTGCATTACATGCTAGAGAAAGGCTTAGTCCTTTAAACCGTCCTCTACTTTCCTGTGTGCTGACAAGGTCTTTTCTCTACTTGAACTTCTCCTAGACAGAGCTAGCCTTCTCCACCAACAGCTACAGTCAGCCTGTTTCTGTTGCTATTCACATTCCTATGCAGTAAGATAAATGAAATCAAAGTGATCCTGTTCTGTCGAGTTGAATCCTAACTCGTAGTTTTGCCCGTAGAAAATTTAAGTGTCTTGTCAATTTAATGCTGCTGTTGGTTTGGAAAGTTTTGGAGTGCCAGCTTAGGAAGGCATTACTGTAGGAAGCTATATTTGGAGATTTATTTTAGAAGAAAGTTTCGGACTCTTACACTTGTAAAAGTGAAAGTTTACATTCTGCAAAACCATACGGCTACGGCATTCCACTCACCAGACAGTGTTCTATCTATGCCCGAGAAAAAGTTTTTACCTCCTATACTAAACCAAGGTATGTAGGAAGACAGATTTTCACATGCACTAAATATTAAATAAGGGCTTCAGAAGAGAAAACTGGACTACAGCAACTGTGAGAGTACTTTGCTTCAGTCTAACAGCCAACCTTCACAACAGTCCTTTACCTTTTATGCTGCAGAGGTACTTGTAAGAGAATCATTAGAAGTTACAGAATCACAGATTCTGTTAGAATCTGTTAGACATGTAAATTTTATCACCTCTATTTATTGTGCAGAGTATCCAAGACTTTAAGGCCAGCAGAGCCTACACTGGGAATCTGGCCTCCCAAATCACAAATAGGGATCAGTTGTGGCTTTACCTGCAGAAGGTCTGGTGAAATCATACTGGTCTCTGCATTGCAAATACACATTAATGAGTGGAAGAAAGCGCTCCATGTGTTTCTTGAGGTACTTTCCAGTGTCACTGCTCAGACACCACAGCTCAAACTGCAGCAGGTGAGTCCTACAGTGTTTCATCAGCATGCCCACAATGGCAAGGGAGGTTTCTGACCTCCGGTTAAGGCAGTGAACATGCACCTCTACACTGACCGCGTGTGCAAGGACTGGCTCGCTTTGGAGAGCCTGAAGGAAAACTTTCTCCAAATCTTTGCTGGCTGATGCTGACATCAATATGCCCAAAGCTTTAATGTGCTCTGTGGATAGCAATAGTTCTCCTCGTTGGGGCTGCCTTTGGTAGCTCTCTGTGAGGAGCTGCACCAAAACCTGTCCATAGAAGCTTAATTGTTTCCTTTTTTTATGGGATTTTTCAGATTGCTGAGTAGTCAGGCTCATCTCAGGAAGTTGCAGCATGGTTAAAGTGATCTCCTTCAGCTGAGCTGCAGCCATGTATATGTGCAGCTCCTCCAGAGCCTTCAGCTGGTAAGACTTCTTGGGAAAAACCTGGCTTCTGTCTTTCCCCGCAGCCTGTAGCTCTTTCAAGACACTTTTTGTGATAGCCTCAAAATACTTCGATAACACAGGTTTGTGATCCATGCTCTGCAACATCGGGGCACCCGTTTTCAACAGCTGGAGCACACCGGAATTGAGGTGAGCCGACAATAGCTTCACAGTGACAGGGTTTAAACTGTGCTGAGGAAGAGAACGTTGTTCTAAAGCCAGGAACCAACTCTCCAGCGTAGGATGTCTGAAGATCAACATGAGGGCATCTTCTAGTGTCTGTAACAAAGGGTTGTAACAATATCACTGAATGGATAACTATAGCTGGGGGGTGGGAAGATTCATCTGCCTATTTTCCAGAGCATGTTTATTACAATTACTGAACACGAAATTGTCTAGTAACTGGTCAGAGGATAAAAATATTAATGAATTACAAGCACATAAATACCATTCTTCCTACATTTATAATGTGGGAGGCATGCCTTCACTCAAATTCTCCATGTCTAAGCACATTTCCAGGGGAAAGCTGTATATTCTGGGGTTTGTCAATACAATTCCATTCTAATCTCCACAAATCCACAGAACAGATGAAAGGGAGGCAACAATTCACTCCTCCAAGTACATAATTTTCATAACCAGGCTTTAACAGGGCTTAGGGAATAGAATTTCTGCTGCAAAGGTGAGTGTTTTCTGTCAGGACCTCTCCTGGACGTATTCCAGTTCAGAGGTGAGACTGTGGGTGATGCAGCTTGATCAAATCTCCAGACAGTAGTTTCCTAACTGCTGGACCACATGCTCAAAGGTTGTAAGTCCTCCTTCCCAGATGTGAACAGCATCTCTCTGCATCAACCTGTTTCCACTCAATACAACTCTGTGAAATACACAGTGTATGATATCCTGTTCATTCTCTGCCCTTCTGACGACCTGGAAAAAGCTATAGTAATGCTTCTACAAAGCAGTAAAATCCTATTCAAGCCCTTATACAGTGAGCATATGACAGACACACTTTAATCCCAACTGAAATCCCAACTGAAATCTCAGAAATCCTCATGACTATTATCAAGTCACAGCACTCACAAAGCCTGATCCCTGCTAGATGCCCTGTTCTCCGTCACGTTTAACCAGTTCCATGTTTGGTGATCGGTGAAAATATATCAACATAATGTTGTGCTCAAAAATTGTTCATGTTTAAGATAATTTGCTTTAAGTAATAGTTCAGCAAAAACTTACGACTAACAGGTTAGCTTCTGGCCTGTATATCAAGGGATTTGGTACCTTGTCATTTGAAGACTCCTCTGTAATCAGAGATTCCTCATCCATAAAGAGATCTGATTCAGTCTGATGCTCTTCTCGTTTCTGCTGATTATCCAACTCTATCTGATTTCCCCGGCACAACAAGCTGCTAAGCAGGTCCACATAAAGGTCAACAAGGTGAGGACCAACAGTTTTACTAAGCTGTGAAAATAACAGACACCGTGGAAGTTGAGAAAAGAGAAGGATGGGAGCAGAACAATAATTATCCAACAGGAACAAAAATTAACTAAGAACTAGATTACCTTTTCTGGGTGAAGGAATCACTCCCCTCTGTAGAAACCTGATTCTAACAAAAGTCTCAGGGTGCCAAATAAATATTTATAGATTTTCATCTATATTGTGACTTCTGGTGTAACACAGGCCAATGAATTTCTCTCTCTGGAGAGGCTTCTTATGGAGACCCAGGAGCTGGATTAAAATCTGGAGTTCATTTGCACTACACACAGATCAGTAAGGTAACCCATGCAAAGTAAAACCAAAACTCCTCAACAATTAGAAGGATAGACATTTGTTTACAAATTAGGTGCAGGTTTTTCTGGTGCTTTATAGCCTCAGTGAGAGCTCAGTATGTGAAAAAGCTGCAGAACTGGATCCTTAAGTTTTAACAGCCAAGTCATTTGTACTTGCTGCATTAAAATGAAACAAACACGCAATATCATCACAATTATTGCTCTTACACTGCCAAAGTTCTCCACTGTGGATTTCAGGTATAGCAACACCTGCTTTACTCCTAACAAAAGCTGTTCAGGCGGGAGCTGGGAAGCCAAGTCTCTCAATTTTGTCTGGATGTCGTCTTCCAGTAAGGTACTGCCTCCTCTCTCATAGGCTTTCTTTAGCAAAGTGGTAAATACAGAATCCAGGGCCACAGCAGGTTCTTTGCATACCTCTTTGCGTTTTTTAAACTGTTTGAAATGGAAAAAAAATAACAGAAAAATAAAGATCAGTACAAATTAAAAGTTTCTTTAGCTACCTCTGTTTTGAAATGAGTTCTGTGCTAAAAGCAGGACCGAAACTCCAGAACCATACATGTACAATCCTGCTATCATAGTTAGTCAAAGGTGTCCCATGGCAAATCTGCACGTGGGCACTGCTGGGATAACAGAAAAACACAGCAACCCCTAGTCCAGCTGGTCCATGCCTTCCCAACCCATACCACGGTGAACTCCAACCACTGTAAACTGACTTCTTGGGCCACATGATACAGTACATTACACTGCGCCTGACTGTAGTCTGGGTGATCGCGTACAGCCCTTGAGCCCTGGCTTCACTTCCCAACCACAACACAGACCTCTTGTGTTAACAGAGAAAAGCCCTTGAGCAAATTTTTGTCCCAATGTGATCAAGAAGCAATACAGAATTAGCTTAATGTAAATGCACTTTCTGATGGAAATGTAACCTTTACACACTGTGAGGCTTTATAGTAATACTGGCTCAAGCATTCCAGTGACTTCAGGTATTCCATACCACAGGTTCCTGAGATTGCTGGGGTATCCAGAGGTTATAGTACTGGTGAAATCCGTAGAGCTGAGGATACTTTGAAACTTTCAGGGAATGCAGATCTTTATCATAGAGCTGGAACATCAAGCAGAGAGCAAGGGGTTCTCTCTGAGAATGCAGGAGGTCAGTGAAAACAGCAACAAGATACTCTACAATGTGTGCTCCTACAAAAGCAAAATAAAAAATGAAACTTCCATTGACAGAAGTAATCTGCATGAGCACAGACAATAAGGCAGCCCTCTTTCCTTAAGGCCTGGGCAACAGGACATAGAACATCATTTAGAAAAGTACTGAATAGGATTAAAGGGTGTTTGTGATAAGCTCGACAAGTGTTCCCAACCCACTGAGGTATCTGGAAAAATCTTCCATACAGTAGTCCTTGTTGAAGTACATAATCACCCCACTTTAAGATACATGCTCAGGTTGGCCTGTTTCCTTCCAGACAAGCATAAAACTAACTTCGCCTTTACTGTGTTGTGCTAAACTTGTATTTTGATAGATAAAGACCCCAGCCAAGCACCACCTAAGAGCAAAGCTGATTTGTACTGGGTGGAACACATCCAGGTTAACACGCACTGGGTAAATATGGAGGATTTTCTTTCAGAACTGGGACTTTCAGTCCCATCCCTGCTGCTACTCAACAGCCAAATATACAAAGGACTTAGTGAGGTGCTGTGGGGTTGGCAAATCCTGCTCTGAGGCCAACTGCTGCCTGTGACTCCTCACTCCACCAAATCCTTTCCTCAAGGAGGTGGTAGAACTTTGCAACATTCACCCCTGGAGCTTCACCTCTGAAGAAGTTTTCTTTGCAAAACACATCCATTTTCTATTCAGCAGTCCAGTCCTCTCTCCCCTACTGACTAGTCTCAGTGGAAGAGCTGCCTACAGCCATCGAAACCACCCTCCTCTCACAATCTGCATACTCTGTGCTTAAAACACTCTGTTACTGAATCGCAACTGCTCCCAGGCCAAGACTGTCCATGCAGGGACAGTGTCTCTGCACTGCTCCTCAGTCCCTTCTATACTGTTCCCAGAGCCTGGGGTCATTCTCCTCCTCCACCTCCCTGCATCTCACAGGGGAAAGGTGGGCTCTCTTCTTCTAACCTGGGTAAGTTCGTTTTCCCTCAGTAGGAGCTCCCTAGAGTCAAATGGCAGTTATAGAGTGCCCGCATTTCCATCTATTTTTCCTACTCCAGAAACCAAGAGCGAGCTTCTCTAGGGCCAGGAAAAAAGGATAGAAGCACCTCATAAGCTTTAATGCCCCCCTTGTGCAGGGATCTGCATCTCCTTCTGCTTGCAACAAAGATAATAAAATGTCTTGCAGAGCTCACTTGGTAAGAATGATCCCACTTCCACTTCACTTGCATGGATGATACATAGAAACAAAAAAGTCTGTACCTGTTCCATTTTCAGTCTGAAGCAACAGTATATTCCTGCCTTCTAATGCAGCAGGGACAACAGCACTGAATGGAAATGTTTGGATAATCATGTCTTCATTTAAAGTGAAACCAATTTCTTCATCTAAGCCATCACTGCCCTCAATTAGGACATCCACCATATCCAGGACATCTATTAAGTGAAGAAAAAAATGTAAGCAGAGGATTCAGACTAATTAGAAAACAGTGGAGGTAGAATCCAACACTTCAGGAATATAAGGCAGTTTCTGAATTACCAAAGCAGAAAAAAAGATGAAAGACTAATTTGTGTAGCGATGTAACGGTAAATGCAACTGTAAAAATCAGTGTCTCTTAGTGGGTGCTTAACTTTACTTTTTGCCTTTCGACACTGCCGTCCAGCTGACAGGAAGGGAAGGGAAGAGGTGCATCACCCACTGCTATCATGATGGCGTTAGGTAGGGACTATCAGAGCATAACAGTGACAGGAAACGTGTATGGGAAAGTACGAAGGAAGCAGCCACTTCCCCATTAAAAGAACAGCCTGAGCAGTCCTTGGAGAGCTTCTCAGCTCTATACGGCCAGAGAAACAAATCTTCGTCATGAAAGAGTCAAACAGCTTTAACATGTGAAGAAAATACCATGTATTCCGTGGCTGGCATTACATCTCTGTAACAGTCAACTCAAGGCAACTGATCCATCTGGTACTGAGTGCCAAAGTACCTCAATTATCCTACATTTATGTATTGCAAAATCCTATGGGTGGACTGTTACAGCAGAACAGCTAGCACATGGTAAGTTGTCCACGCGTCCACATCTGCAGAAGTTTTACTTTGTCTGCAGCAGGGCTGTGACTGGTTCCAGAGAGCAGGAGTACCAAAACCCCATCTGTGTGCCTGGGAGTAAGAAAGTTCCCTGGGCACCCCAGCCCCTTCCTCCTGGATGAACAGACATCAGCAGCCCCAGGGAGAAGAACTCTAACAGTTTCCATTTTAGTTAGAAAATGCTGCTGCAGGAGCCAAAGAGAGATTTAAAACACTGTTAAAACAGTGTAACTGCATCAGAAATTACTTTCAGGGGTAAAGTGGTAACTTTATAATTCAGATTTCTACTTCTGTACAACTGGAGGGCTGAATCCTGTAGGTTCTTACTACAGTTTCTACTGGTAACTGTAGAAATTCTAAGCAGGATTTCTACAGTTACCAGTCGTCAGTTTGCAGATCAGGGCTAGAGAATTTAGCACAAAGTCTTGAAATTCTCTATTATGGAGGGAATCACCACGTACCGTCAATGTGAGAGACGGGGATGCTGACATTATCAGAATCTTGTTTAAACATACTAACTTGGAGCATACTGGCTTCCTGAACAAGGTCTGCTGCTTTATCCGTATATGGATAGGGGTTTGTCACCAGTTTCAACAGGATCTGTTAATAAAGGTTGAGAGAGAAACGTAAGTACACAGGCTACTAAGTCCACAGGAACTGTATCTTGTTAAGAAAGACTATATACTAAAAGTGGTTGGAAGCTGGGAAAGTTTAGGAGGGCAACTTCCATACACTTCTGCAGGAATCTGCCAATGGTTACTGCTGTACATGCCACACTGGGTCTGATGGAAAAAGAAATGTTCACTGCAATTTCGCACCTAAAGCTCTGCCACGGACCAAGTCCCTGGGGAAATTGCAATGAAAAGGATGCACTGGGCATTTAACATCCTGAAAAGTAAACAGGAAATGTCAACTTTTCTTGTAAAAGATCACAATTTACTCAGGTCTGATAATTTTGGCAGGTATTGCCACATAAAGAAAAGAGGAAATAAGAGCTACCCCCACACACACCACTACCGTTATATCAACAATGCTGTAATAACAACTTATCTTTTTGGATTTAATTTTCCTCCAAATCATTTCACTGTCCTCCCACACAAGACAAGAAAGATGTCAGCTCTGTATAAAGAATTACAAACACTGCTTTTCTCAGAATTCATTCACTGATCTTTGATGGGTTTCTCAACAATAGCAACAAAATAAGTTTCCATTAATGCTATTCTTGGCATTGTTTATCCAGCTAATATGAACAGTTGTTACCCTTTCCAAAAATTGAATCACTGCTTCCTTTTTGTCTTCTTTTGTATTATCCAAGTGTTCCAGCCAAACTGAAAGTTCCTTCCATGTGTATTCAAACACTCCGCTGTCACGTAAAACCTGTCCAGAAAACCAAAGAGGGGGGGTTAAAAAAAACCAAACCAACTAAAATGCAAAACCTCAAAAAAGCACAGATCTTTTTGTACAGCAACTTCACATTTTCTTCTTGGAAAGAAAAATGAAGAGCAGGTTGATGAACAGAAATATGTCATTCTTACCCACTCAGTTCAAGAGGCCTTATTCCCACTCACTAGAGCCACTCTAACTGTTAGAGGGTAAAACTGAATGCATTTTTTAAAACAAAATCTCCCAAGACTGTACCAACTGGTCTCAGTGTAACTAGGATCAAGGCCTAGGTCTTCATCACAGCTGTTTCGGTTAATGCTCTCAAAGCAAGAGCTGAGGTGAGGCATGACTATGTTACAGGTGACAAACGAAACCCCCTGAGCTTTGCCAGACACACACAGGTGCTGTAGGAAAAGGGCAAGAAGCAGTCCTGGGGCAGAGAAAGGAGGGCTTTAAGAATGACCGAAGTAAGAGGCAAAACATGGCTTACTCTCTCACAACTGAGAAAATCAGCTGAGAGCAATTTCTTTCTGCTCCTGTCTTCTCAGAGCCTCTCCTCCTCTCACCTGCTGTCTGCAGCACAAACCCACTACAAGTCCACTCGGTTCTTGCCCTCACACTGACCATGTGTATGGGATGGATCCCATACACACCCCATTCAAGTACGCAGCCAACAGCAATTCACTGGACTGGGCAGTGAGCACACGGAAATCTCATGATCAACGTTCATTCCCATGCATTTGGAACAGAAGACTTTTACAAGCACTCAGGGTGCAGGAACCTCTTTCAGCACATTCTGGGGCAGTATGCACCAGACCCAGAGGCCGCTGTGCTACCTGCAGCACTGCTCACTGCAGCAGCCTCTCTGCCACTTCACTGCTCAAGTCCTACGGTGCAGGGACACAGAGGAAGAAAGCCGGCTGCAGCACAGAGCCTCAGCCAGGGCCAATCCCTCTCGCTGGTCCCAGCCTGCAAAAGAGCCTTACACGTTGGACAGCTTCAGCAGAGCTAGTGTGTCCCCTGACCCATCACGCGGCCTGAAACTCAAGATGTGTCCCCTGCAACGAGGGGCTACTATAACGCTGTCTCACACACTGGGCAAGGAAGGTCCCCCCAAGGCACAGCCAAAGGTAAGAGCCAGGATTAAGTCTAGCAGGGCTTTTGGTCCAATCATGTCAAGTCCTTCTGTTGTCAGCAGTCAATAAGCACAAACCCTACTGAAGTCAAAGTTGCCTGGACGCAGAGCATCCATTCCCTCCACCTTCGTAAATCTTATTCTTATAATTTCAGGGGAGCAGGCTATACTGCTTTAAGAGGGTTGTATATCTTTATGCCATTATAGCAAGAAACAAAAAGTGCCATATCCTTCAGAACAGCCTGTAGGGGGACTTTTGAAAACTGCTATGTAATATAAAGGAAAATCACTGCTAAATTAGATCTAAATCAGGCTACTTGTGCTTAAAAGAGTTGGGCAGATGAGTAAACAGTCAAATAAATGAACAGTGGGTCGTGACCACAGCAAGGTTCAGAAACAAGCGTAGGCATACTCACGGCTGCTGTGGGTGGTGAGGTAGACACAATTTTACCACAGTCAAGTAATAGGCATTAAAACATTTAGAAATTTTTGCCCACTTTCATGCTATCTAAATTCAGGCCCTTATCTGAGGCACCTAAATTAGGAACTTCGTGACCCTATGCTCCACCTGTAAAAGAAAGAAAGAAGGAGGAGGGAGAAGAGGAGGAGAAGGAGGAATGGCTGTCTGAAGGACAATCCAGACGACAGGCTATTTGAACTGCACACTGGTAGAACCACCCACCCCCCACTCTCAACAACAGAAGAAACTTTGACCAGCTTCCTAACTCTGGCATCTATGTTAAATGACTGTAATTATGCAGGATGAATCCATGTCTTTTTTTCTCCCCACATACAAAATACAAAGGAAGCTATCGCAGCTCATTTGCTCTACATTTACTCTGTGTACACCACCATCAGCTATAAAAATAACTGCTGCTTACACAAATCTGACAGGATAATTCATTTAAAGAAAGAAAAAAAAAGAAAAAAGGATTCATTTTTAAATAATTAACTATTTTTGGCAGAGTCTTGAAATAGAAATACTCTTGCAGCTCTCATGAAAACAGGCAGGAACAGAATGTGAAATCCAAAAACATGCCTTCCGATTATAGGGCACTGTGTTGAAAAATAAGCAAAACACACTCATTAACAGCTATTCTTAGCAGCCTTTCTGCTGACGTAACTGCCCTAACTTCACTGCTCCTGTATTCTCTTCAGAGAAAATGAAATGGACTGAATCTAAAAGAGGAAACGAGAATGAGTCAGGCAGCCCACATCTCCACTCAGCAAAAGAATACAAATACACTAGAAAAACCATACTGGGTAGCTTTTGATCGAGATATTAATTACTGTGAGACAAAGTTAACCTGCCTTTAATCCCTTGCAGGGATCAAGGGCAACTAAAACCTAATTCAATCACTGTAACTTTGGTGTAGTGGTTTGGACACTACAATTGCACCCTGTGATTGAAGCTAAATGCAGAAATTAAATGCACAAAGCTGTATACAAACTTGTATGTCACTATTACTATGGGACACTGCACAAGGAGCCCTGTTCAGGGCTTAGAACACCTTTTTTATTTTCTCTTGGGGGAGAGACTTGTTTAGTTGGGTTTGGTTTTAATGTAGGTCTCTACCCCCACTTACATAACTAAAAGATGTCCAGTTTTAAAAAGATACCAGAACTGACAGCTGCTGGTGCCCTCATGAGATTTATAATTGATGAGCACTTCTGAAACTTATTTAAATGCACAGAAGGGCATTTTAATTCATTTTTAAGACAAAAGTAGTCCTTGCATCAGAGCTTGTATCAGACTGTAAGAAACAGGACTATTTTGCAAGGCCAGAGAAAACTAGCTAAGGCTTTAGGAAGGCTAGAGTGATGAAGTACAGATTAAATAAACAAGGATAAAAAAGAAAGATCAAAAATAATCTCCTCTTGATCAATATCAAGACCTTTACAGGTACAAACTACATCCGTTTATTACGGTATTGGAATTAATTCAGCCTAGTGGGGGGTGAACAAACATTAAAGACATTTCCCTTACTATTTCATCAGCTGTTGAAGCAAATTCACTTGACAGCGTTTCCTTTCATAGAATATTTAGCTAATAGGTAGTTATCTTACAGCAATTTCCAAGAACAGTCACAGAAAATGGGAAAGAAGACTGTTGGCCACACAACTATGCAGTAAAGGTATCTGCTTTAAGAAAAAATTTAGAACAGAGAAATTTTAGACTAATGGGATATAGTGAATATCCTTGTATTTCAGATCAAACACTTACCTTGATGATCAGTTTTTTGGTTGAAATTTTCAGATGAGAATGGTTACTTGTCACAAACATTTTCATCAGTAAATAGAATACTGATTTTTCACCAGATACCTTCTCTGTCTCAGAAACATCCTAAAAGAAAAATATATTAAAATTCCCCTAGTACAGCAACACTGTACAGGATTATGTTGCACTATGTAATAAAACTATATTATTTTATAGACCAGCCCAAAAATACCAAGGCCAGAAATGAATGGCATCATTTATACTACTTTGCATCCAGTGAGCCAGGAAGATGAGTACAATGTTTTTTGGAAAGTGCAAGAACAGAGGAGTAACAGAAACACCAACTAATACAAGCGTCCAGATAAAGCCACCCTCCTCCTCCCCAGCTGTCCATCCTACTTCTATTTCTGTTATCCCCAGGAATTCAGGTTTCCTACAAGCACTGTCTGAATAAGAAATACAATCATTTAAGAGACTGATCCCCAAAGAACAGGAAAACAATGCAAGTCACACGGGTGCTGAACACTATCTGAACATCAAATGACAATCCTTCAGCCCCTTCCCCTGCTTTTCTCACTGACTTGCATTTGATGTCTAACAACCGTAACCCTCTGTAACATTACCAGATTTGTCTTTTATCGTTTCCATTAAACCTTTCTATAATAGAAGGGCAAAGCCACAAGAAAATACTTCAGCTTCTTTGCCTGTTTCCAGGTTTTCCTTTGCTTGCTCTTAACTCTCCTCAGTTTTCCTTTATGGGCAACTGGAAAGGACAGAAAATCTCTTACAAGGCAGGGTCACAGTCACAACACCCCTGGGTCTCTCTGCTTCTCCCGAAAGCTAGGCCCACTCTTTTCTCCAGACATGAAAAGCAGGTGCTCTACAGCTTTCTTACTTTACAGGCCAGCAGTAAAGAAAAGAGCAGGGGCCCTGAAGGTTTCCAGTAATTATGGAGAGGAGGGACAGCCTTAACAAATGCCAGAATGTTCCCTGGGAATGGGTGGGATGGCTCCCATCAGCAGCTCATTTACTTGATCTGAAATCTCAGGCTTTCCAGACAAGTGGAATCTAGCAAATCCTCACTCTTGCCCCTCCTCCAAGGACCAAAAGAGCTGAAGGAACCTTGTCCAGCACTCTTCAGGGAGGCAAAAATTTCTGTCCTTGTAGAAAAATTTTTCAGCTCAGAAGGGATTCTTCACTAATGCTAAGACTGTAACTCCTACTGGTTTTACAAAAGGGTCACATCCTAAAACAACGGGACTGGGACTAGTTTAAAACTAGTCAGTGCCGGATGTAAAGATCTGAGGACAATAGGCCAAAGAAACATAAATCCACCTTGAAGTCTTTTACCTGTACTCTGAACCAGGCAAATTTATTTGCAGGAAGTTCCAAAGCCACTTTCAGTATATGGTGCTGCAGAACAGGAGGGACTTCCTCTCGGAGGCCCTTTTCAGTGACGATACCTGAGGTTTGAAAGCCATACAATCAGCTTTATTTTGGTATATCTTCACGAAATTTCAGGAACACTAATCATGTAGGATTTCAAACCACCACTGTTGAGATAAGCTGGCAATCCACAGATTTTCATACCATGAGATCCCCAGACACACTATGATTATATTTGGCCAATCTAAGGCTGGAATCCAGCCCTCAGCAGGGAGAGTCTAACACCTGCCCCTGGCACAAGCCATCGCTGGTGCACAGGAATACAAAATCTCTTCTATCAGTTCTAGCAACCCCAAAAAGCTGTGTCCTACAGGAAGTAACGAGGATGGAAAACCTTTACACTTGTGTCTCTCCCTACATTACTTTTATCATCTGCTCATGACTGCTTTGGCATAGCCTTGGAATTATTTACCTTACAGGTCACACAGCTGTGCAGAGACCCTCGCAGTGCGCTCCAAAAATTGACCTGCCCACACTTTAACTGCAGTTAAGTAACATACAGAGATTAGCTGAATAAAGCTTTGGTGTCAGTGTGCTTTTCATAGTCTGTGTTGTATCTTTGTGGTCCACGTTAGAGAGAGAACAATAAATTTTATAAATGTAGCATCACTATGAAGTCTAGCCAACAGTAAGGCTAACAATAAAACTGTACCAGCTATGTAAAACACATATTGCTACAAGGCAGAAAAACATGTTGCCTTTAGAGTGTATGTTTCAATCAGGGGAAGGAATGACAGAACTCTCAAGCTGGCATCTGAGGGAAGGATGTTTCATGATTAATTTATACCATCATTTTCTACCATATCATCTTTCATCAAAATTAATATCCAAGCTCACTTCATTACGTTTGAGAATGACATTTTATTTTCCATCCTGTTCAACTTTTTATTTCATACTGTAACAAAACATATCAGAGATTTCTGCCTCACAAAATGGTGTCCTGCCTTTTGTCCATTTTGAAAAAAAAAACAGACCAATGCAAGAAATAATGGGATAAACAGGGTATGTGATTGGTGAGTCACCAAGTTACAAACGCATTAAATCTGCTTTGACAGAGGAAGGAAAAACCTCAAACATTAAACAGTTCATTCAGAGGGTTTTTTATCTAAAGCCCCTTTTTTTAAGTTAGCAAATGTGACACCCATCTACAAGAAGGGCCAGAAGGAGGATCCGGGAACTACAGACCTGTCAGCCTGACCTCAGTGCTGGGGAAGGTTATGGAGCAGATCATTCTGAGTGCCATCACGCAGCACGTACAGGACAACCAGGTGATCAGGCCCAGTCAGCATGGGTTTATGAAAGGCAGGTCCTGCTTGACTAACCTGATCTCCTATGTCAAGGTGACCCACTTACTGGATGAGGGAAAGGCTGTGGATGTTGTCTACCTAGACTTTAGTAAAGCCTTTGACACCATTTCCCACAGCATTCTCCTGGAGAAACTGGCTGCTCATGGCTTGGATGGTGCACGCTTTGCTGGGTAAAAAACTGGCTGGATGTTTAGGCCCAAAGAGTTGTCGTGAATGGAGTTAAATCCAACTGGCAGCCGGTCACAAGTGGTGTTCCCCAGGGCTCAGTATTGGGGCCAGTTCTCTTTAATATCTTTATCAATGATCTGGACAAGGGGATCGAGTGCACCCTCAGTAAGTTTGCAGGCGACACCAAGTTGGGTGGAAGTGTTGATTTGCTTAAGTGTAGGAAGGCTGTGCAGAGGGATCTCAACAGGCTGGATCGATGGGCCGAGGCCAACTGTATGAGGTTCAACAAGGCCAAGGGTTGGGTCCTGCACTTGGGTCACAACAATCCCATGCACCGCTACAGGCTGAGGGAAGAGTGGCTGGAAAGCTGCCCGGTGGAAAAGGACCTGGGGGTGTTGATCAATGACCGCCTGAACATGAGTCCAGGTGGCCAAGGCGGCCAACAGCATCCTGGCTTGTATCAGAAATAGTGTGGCCAGCACGACTAGGGAAGCAACTGTCCCCCTGTACTTGGCACTGGTGAGGCTGCACCTCGAATCCTGTGCTCAGTTTTGGGCCCCTCACTACAAGAAAGACACTGAGGTGCTGGAGAGAGTCCGAAGAAGGGCAACGAAGCTGGTGAAGGGTCTAGAGCGCAAGTCTCATGAGGAGCGGCTGAGGGACCTGGGGTTGTTTAGTCTGGAGAAAATGAGGCTCAGAGAGACCTTATTGCTGTCTACAAGTACCTGAAAGGAGGTTTTAGCGAGGTGGGTGTTAAGTCTCTTCTCCCAGGTAACAAGTGATAGGATGAGAGGAAAAGGCCTCAGGTTGTGCCAGGGGAGGTTTAGATTGAATATTAGTAAAAATTTCTTCACCAAAAGGGTTGTCAAGCATTGGAACAGGCTGCCCAGGGAAGTGGTTGAGTCACCATTCCTGAAGGTATTTAAAAGACATGTAGATGTGGCGCTTAGGGACATGGTTTAGTGGTGGACTTGGTAGCGCTGGGGTTTTGGCTGGACTCAATGATCTTAAAGGTCTTTTCCAACCTAAATGACTCTATGATTCTATGACTTTTTTCCCTGACAGACTTTAATTAAGGCATTTACATAACTCTCATTCTTACACATCCCAGACCTGCCTAAAACACAGAGAGTTGCTCTTGTTTGGTGGCGTACAAGCTCTGGTGGCCCACAGACAGCAATGGTGACCAGACAACATTCTGCTCTCTCCTCCAGTCTCAATTTTAAATGGCTGTATTTATTGGACCACAAGCAGTACTGGAGGATCTTGCCCACAGTCCAGAATTTGTGGCTCATCATCCTTGCTGCATTAAGCAGGTACAGAATGTCTCTGTTTACTTCTGCTGTATGAAGAGGAATACCCTCCATGAACATGACATCAGAGACAAAAATACAACAATATTGCTAAAGTGCTTCCTCATATAGATTTTCCACAGGAGATAATACCATACAGAATACTGTTCTTCTCCCCACACACTGCCAAACTATGATAAAATAATTCAAAACATAGCAAATGGAAAAAATACTTGAATGTTAAAAGATTTTCCAGAGAAGACTGGTGAATCGGTACATGCTTCTCCCCCACCCCAAACTTTCTGTGAACTATCCTGTTAAAAAAAAAATCTGTATCATTGCAGCTAATAAGAGTTTGGAAATAACTTACTTATGTTGGATTATTGTCATAGGTCTAGGAGAATCACATCCCCAAATCTCATTAAGAGCTGGACATAAATCTTCCTCAGAAACATTAGAATTAAAACCCCATAAAGACCAAATTTTTGCAAGAATAGGACACACAAAGGGGAAGACTGTAGCACAACCTACCACTTACAACAACTGAGTATAGCAGATCAGCTATGGAATTTAAGAGGGCAGAGTGCCAGAGCACTGCAGAAATAGCAACAATAAATGCCAACACAATGAAGAAACTAAAATGGTTTAATTTTAGAAAACAGCTCTTTCTCTATGTACACAGAAGAGCAAACATTCCCTTCTGCTGTGCACTTTGCAAACAGCCAGAGAAAGCAATGAAGGTAATAGAAATATACATCACATACCTTTTAGCAGCTTGCTAAAATCAAAGTTGCTCCGTGCTACCAAGTGGGGCACAGCCTTCTGATAAAGGCATATGACCTGAAGCAATGCAGCTTTCAGAAACAGTGTCTCAGCATCATCTGAACCTAAACAAAGTGTTTACATAATTAGTTTCTCCTTCCTTCATACCAAGAGAGCACAGTGTAGCACCTACATTACCCAACATTAGAATTACTAACTATATTTCCAATAGACTTGCCTATAAAATTATCAGTGATCTTCCTTGCTAACAACCAGAAAAAGACAAAACCCATGGAATCCCGTTTCCTTCCCCAGCATTGCTGTGTGAATACTTTTAAAACTAAATAAGATTATTCAGTGCTTAAATTGGCAGTTGCCATTTTTAATTTGATTCTAAAGTGCTCACACTATAAAAGACAACCTCAACATTTTAACACTCACCATAAGAATCCAATCAGTCCCACTGCTGCTCAATTTAAGGCTGAACAACAGAAAAAAGTGAAGGAAAGGATATGGTCATGCTGCTGGTTTCCGGGGTCACTATTTTTACCTAATGCCAGGCAGGTTTGACTGGGGATGAGCAGGAGACAGTACACTAATTTATTACTGATTTATTACTTCAGTTAAAGGTTTCTTTCTTTCCCTTCCCTCTTTCAAAATAATACTTTCTCAATGTGACCTCTTGGCAAGAGGAAGACAACAAATATCTGTATGAGAGAAACACCAACCCCAGTTAAGGCAGTCGCTTACTTCTTAGGAAAAGTTATTTCAGCAGCTAAATATTCTTTTAGTTTGTAACATGAGGACACATAAAAGCTACTTGTTATCCAGTCACTAATGAAAGGAAGTAAAATAAACTAAAGGCAGCCAAAACTTTTTTTAACACCTACTTTTTTCCTGTTAACTGGGTCTTCCTCGGGGAGCTATGAAGAACTGGATGGATGCCATGCATAAACTTTGCCTTTGTTTGCCTCAACTCCCATTAAAAAAGAATTCTCTAGTGACCACAGTGCAAATAAAGCTGTAAAAGGTGAGCTGAGAGGAAGTGGTACAGTATTATCACCCTAGTATGCAGAGAAACTACAGCTACAGTACTTTAGAGATTAGCTGCTCCATTGGTTTCAGCAGGCACTCTGCCTTGGAGTGCCAGCATTGACAACAATTTCGCTGACCAAAGTCACACACAGAAGGACATACACTGAAAAACTCTCCACTCCAGGAAGTCTCACTGTGGAATATGCCCTGTGAAGGGCATGAAGCTGGCAGTAGATTTATCTTCAGTCTATAAGTAAAACATTGCAGGCTGCTAGCCAAGCTACAGAGAGTACTAAAACTTCCAGTTACCTGCAATGGGACTATGAAAGCAAGTCCTTCAGGAAGGAACACTGGTTTTAAGAGAGGAAAACTGAAGCCTCACCTCCAACCGTCTCTCCCTCTTCCAATACCTGCATGTTTCTACTCCTGTGCTACAGCAACACAAGCATTTCCGTAGCCACAGTAACTAACCGCTTCAAAAAAAATGATCTCATGGCAAAATAACTTGGCCAAACTAAAATCCCTCAAAAAATTATTTTTCAGGCCTATCAGTTTCCCTGCCTGTTTTTTCGTGTGGCTGCAAAATACTCCTACTAGCATAAAAGGGTCAAGGACAGGAGGGTTAAGTTCAACAAAGGGAACTGCAGAGTCCTGCACCAGAGGAGAAACAACCCCATGCGTCAGGACACGCTGGGGGCCACCCAGCTGGAAAGCAGCTTGGCAGAAAAGGACCTGGGCATCCTGGTGGACACCGGTTTGAACATGAGCAAGCAATGTGCCCTGCCACAGAGAAGGCTACTGGTATACTGGGCTGCATTGGGCAAAGCATTGCCAGCAGGTCAAGGGAAACGATCCTTCCCCTCTACTCAGCGCTGGTGAGGCCACACCTGTAGTGCTGTGTCCAGTTCTGGGCTCACCAGTATAAGAGAGAAATGGACACACTGGAGAGACCCCAGTGAAGGGCCATGAAGATGATGAAGGAACTGGAGCATCTCTCCTATGAGGAACGGCTGGGAGAGATGGGACTGTTCAGCCTGGAGAAGAGAAGGCTCAAAGGGATCTCATCAATGTATATAAATACCTGAAGGGAGGGTGCAAAGAGGACAGAGCCAGGATCTTTTCAGTGGTGGCCAGTGACAGCACCAGAGGCAATGGGAACAAAGTGAAACACAGGAGGTTTCCTCTGAACATCACGAAACACTTTTTTACTGTAAGGGTGGCTGAGCACTGGCACAGGTTGCCCAGAGATGTTGTTGGAGTCTCCATCCTTGGAGATATTCAAAAGCTGTCTGGACACAGTCCTGGGCAATCAGGTTTAGGCAGGGGGGTTGGACAAGATGACCTCCAGAGGTCCCTTCCAACCTCAACCATTCTGTGATTCTGTGACAGCAGAAAGGCAAACTGCTTAACCTCCTAGTAGCAATGGCAGCCTATTTGTCAAACTGTGTCCTTAGGCAATTCTGACACTGGTCAGAATTAAACTGCTCAAAGAACTGAACAGAGCAAAGATGAGTAGTAAATGCACAAATGACAGCTGGACTCTGCTCAAGTTGACTACCTTACATAGGATGAGGATTTCACAATACCCATTCACACACATTGAGAAGGGGTAACTCCACCTGCTTTGCCTACCATGCTGTTCAGCAACTTCTGCTGTCTCGGTCATTGGCTTCACAGTGGCGATATCACTTTCCCTTTTCTTGTCCTGGCCATCACAGTATTCTTTCCCTTGCTTCAGAAGGGACTGCCAAACAGCCACTATATTGTTCATGTCTGGTAAAAGCTAGAAGCAAAAAGAGTAAATTGCAATAGCTCTCCTGCATGAGACAAAGCTACTGTAATGAAAATATTCACAACCAACATGAGGATTTGCTGCTCTTCACAAAAGTTGGAGCTGATCTTATATGCAATTGGAAAAAGATCAGAAATCAAGTCATGTACTTTCACTTCTGCAGAACATAAATACTGGAAAAGAACACTTCATTGAAAAAGTTTCCTGTAAAACATCTAGGTTTGGTTCTTCATCCTCACTGTATACTTTCAACCCAAGTGCTATGCTGTCTAGTAACTTCTAACTCCAAATGAACTCTGCTGGCTACAATTTACTTGAATCAGGAGGAGAATTTGCTTCTAAGCCTGCTCTTGGAATTCACTTGCAGCACAACAGCTGCCAATGCTACAAATTTGTCTCACAACACAATTTTATTTGCATTTCCATCAGCCAGCTTTGTCAGGAAATGTAGTTTACTACCGCACCAGTTATTAACACCTTTTAACCCACAGCCTTCCCCTCCCGCTTCTCAAAGATACAATCTCCTGGCTGCCAGGCCGCAACCACCTGGGGAGAAAGTGCAGAGGAGTAGTTATCTGCTGCAAAATTACTCATGTTATACCCTATTTTTCTTTTTATTTTCTACCTTGCTGATGGCTTCTCTGTACAGCTGTACGAATTCCTGCATCATTGACAGTGTGTAGATTTCTGACTTTTGCCAAGTTTCTTCATTCAAACAGTACTCAATATTCTTCAAGACTCTTCTCAGAATCATTGATACAAGTGAGAGTACGCTGTGCTTCACCACTGTGCTGGGTAACTAAAAGAAAGAAGTTGAATTAGTGACATTTCACTGCTTCCTCTTACGCTTTGCACATAATCTGTACTCTGAATATATGCTAAATTTGCTAATGACTTAATTACTTCCTAAACCTTGGCTTGCAGCAAATCTGTAGGTTTTCAGATTCCCAGCCTAAACCACTAGCGAGCATTGGCAGAGTTGGTGCTTGTGAATGGCTCTTGGAAGCAGTATCAATGGGTTTACACTCATTTTCAAGTGCTTCCCTAAGCCAGCTTTATGCTGGGAGAGACAAAATAAAATGTATTTTATTAACCGACTTAAGAAACTTTTTGGATGATCACACACTTAAATAAAACAGTATTAACGAGGACAGAAAAATCCACTGGCATACTATAGACTGCTCTTACATTTAGTCCTTGGGTGAACATTATTTTATTGCACACTGCAGGGACTGTCGTTACCATCACCATAGAAAGCAACCTGGGAAGAGGAATAAACTCTGAAGTCTTAAAAGAATTGGAAATCTCTGGTTGAGCCTCATAGATCTGAAATAAAAATAACAATTTAATCAACATTGATATAGTCCTGGAGATAACAGTTTCTTCTGGGGAGCATTTTACAGAAGGACTTTGACTTGTCAGAAGTAATGACAACAGCACTAAATATCATTTTTTATGCAGAAATGCTACAGAACATCCCTCAGACTCCTATTCAACTAAATGGAACATCCGTATGCGACCTGCACCCCTTCTAAAGGCCACCCCTTCTCAATAACCAGACTACAGATCCTACTTGCCCATTTTAAGCTAAAGCAAAGAGTCAGAAGAACACTCAGAAAGGACAAAAGTTTTTTCTAGCTGAACTTCGATGTTGCTGCATCTCAAAACACATACCATCAATGTGATGTTTCCCTCTGCTTCTTATGCCAATTCCTTCTTTCCCAGTTTAGTTAAATGTTTACACAGCCTCCTGCTCCAAGCATGACTTTTTACCAAATGACCTTCCAACTCATTCTAGGTCTACACTTTTTAAAGCAGCTGTGGCTCTGAGCCATGGCTCATTTTCCTCAGCACCCACCAAAAACAGGATGCCATTTTCCTCCTCCCCTCCATTTACTATCTTCGACATTTAATAGCATCCTGCTCCTTCTTTCCTAACATACTTACAGTAATTGATGGTGTTATTTCAGAACCATTAAGACCTTCCTGTCTAGCTCACTTAAATCTCAGTCACCTAACTTCCCCACTGCTGGACTGGTTTGTTTTTTAAAATCATTATTTATGAAATATTGTGCCTGTCTGCTTTTCAGTGATTTTATTAAACTCTAAAGCATTGTGCATTTACAGCTGTGAACACAATACATCTTCAGACATGTGAGTTTCCTCTGATACAGAACAGCTGCTTCTGAAACAAAACCAAAAAAACTCACTCCCTGATCCTCAGCTTAGTTCCTCTGAAATCAATGAAGTCTTGTTCCTTGTCACTGGACAGACCTCAGCTAAGATCATGAATTCAGAGTTAGTTTATACCTAACACGTCCACGCAACAGGCTGGCTGGGCTCTGTACTGCATAGTACGCAAATTGTAACAAATTTTACAAAGGAATGGCATTATAATATCTATCTGTAATAAAAGCAACCAAAGGCAGACTTACCAATCTGCTACCAAGTTCCTTTGCTTGGTAACTTTTCTGTAGGTTAGGAATGTTTGACTTTACAATCTTTCCTATCACAATTTTGTGTAATTCTGCACTACTGTTTAGCAAAAACTACTTCAATTTTTGGAGGAAAAAAAAAAGAGTATTGGGATTGCATATTTCTATGGAGAGGTGGTGTGCATCATTCATACTCTTACCTTTTTGAGTAACTTCATATTGTCCATCCAAGCTGACTTCAGTCTAGGAACAAAGGAATACTGGGTCTCCTTAAAGTATCTGTTCAATAAATCTGGGCATACTTTAAGAATATTCACCATGAGATCAGCGACCATTTCATCTTCTGTTGCAGTTTTTAAACCAAGCAGAAAGCGCAGAAGCACCACATTTCCTCCCCTATTGAAAACAAAAAAATACTTTAAAAAAATAAATCCCTATTTCGATACTTTACATGTGATGCTAACTCTGCAACTCCTCCAACTGTTGCTGGAGTAAGTTCAAGGCAAGACCTCTTACACTGCTGGCATAATTTCTGAGTTTATATTCAGAACAGTAAGAACTGAATTTACCTCCAGGTTTTCTACATAAAAAAGAGTAATTACTTTTAATTAAACTCACAATGTTTCAGAAATATTCTAACAAAACTTCACAAAGCTAAAAATGTAGAATTAAAACTTAATATTAAACTTGGAAGTATTTTCTGTGGTCTTTCAGTCCTCTTTTTTAAGTTTACTTCTGTATGTCCCTAAACAAAGTGAGAATACCAGAGATACCAGACAAATACCAGCTAAAATTTTGCTCAAAGCAAGAAACAACTTGCTCTAGCACCACTTAGTATTAGCACCTGCTACTAAAATCTAGTACCTTCTTTGCCCAGCTAATGTGATGAAGCATAAACTCACCCTATGGGAACCCGTCCATGGAGTTACAAGAGTCTCAATTTTATTTTCTCTATCAGCTATGATCTTGGTGCACATATATTTTAACTAGTTAGCAAATGGGAACAGCAGGGCAAACAGGTGCTTCCAGATTAGGTGCTGCAGGCCAAATTCTGGCACTACCGAAACCAATGTTGACATTTTGCCAAAATCTGGGATAAACCACGACTGGTTCTACAAAATGTAAAGTAGGCTAGATATTTTACTGCCATCTGGTTTACACAGCAGCTCTGATGCTTTATTGTCACCTCAAAAAAAAAATCTATGGTCCAAAATCACACCTTATGATAAGAGACTTGTTATCTAGCGGTTCATGGAAATGGCTCTGAGAAACACAACCATTGCCTAAGCCTCTATGAATAGGGCAGAGCCCTCTCTACTCTGGTATACAGAGGTATAAGGAGATTCAATAGCTTGATCTTGGGAAGTTAAAAAACAATAACAACAAAAAAAACCAACATATTTATTTCTTCTGCCACAGAAGAAAGAGAGAAGGAAGCAGAATTCAGTGAAGTTACTGGCAAAGGCCTGGAAGGGCAGATAAGATAACTAGCAAGGTCTCTCTTGTTCCCAGCACAAAATACACACACAATCTCAACTGTCTGGTGACTTACTTGCCAGAAGTTCCAAGACTTGGATCATAGAAAGTTATGCCATGTTTCAGAGAGCAGCAGAGGTCCATTAAGAAATTATGAACAAGTTCCCGTACCATCAGCTTTCCCACCTCTTCCGAACCTTGAGTTACCTATAAAAACCAAAAAGGAGTGAAAAAAGGCATATGATTTTTGGTATCACAGAAGAAAACCTTACATCAGTTTCACTCCTCTCTAAATTTTACGAAGCTCCTTTTATACAGAAATGCTAAAAGGTAGTTTGGGTTTTCTTCAGATTAACAAGAAAAAAATCAGTTTCTGTATTAGACATATTAAATATTACAATACTTTTTGTCTCAAGGAAAACAAACCTACCAAATTTAGGTACATATGTACTATCTGCAGGGCATTACTGACTTAGGGCTTTTTGCTAAGAAGCCAGACAGCAGAAGACAGAGAAAAATCAAGCTAAAGAAAAGTAGTGATATAAAACTTACATAAATTGGGCAAGGCCATCCTAGGACTTTGAAGTCAAGGATCTAATATTTAATCTGAAATAATCGATTTTCAACCTTACAGGCCAGGTTCACTATGAGGAAGTTCAGAAAGACCAAAAAACTCACCAAAACCTTCAGCATAAAGCATGTGAAACAAGCATGTGGGGTTTTTTGGGGCCAATTTGGCAGAGGACGGAACAACTTTAATATAGGGCAAGAAAGACAGATAGCTAACATTGCACTGAATATGCCAACACTTCAGGGAAAGGAGGTGGGGCACCAGGGAAAGGAGGTGGGGCACCAATGCCATTACAGTCACCATACAAAAATGGAAGAAGTGACCAAATACCCATGTCAAGCAAAAAGAAAAAAAAAAGTGAACCCAGATTCCATTAACCTTTTACATCCAGCACAACTCAAGATCCTTTCGAATTAGAAGTCTCTTGACAATTGAGGTTGGGAATCACAAACCATATGACTCACAAGGACTGCACGGAATTGTAAGATTTTAAAATTACTCAAAACTGAAATGCATGTTTATGAATATGATCACAGATTTGCACTGCTCCAAGCAGACACCTACCAGAAATAGATCTCCTCCAGAAGGTGTTTACAATATAACAGGACTGGAATGGCATACGCATAAACATCCAGTAGAGGAAACATAACAAGGCAGTTGTTCAGTGTTAGAAGTTTTGAAGAAGAATGGTTGGGCTTCTGAAGATCAAGGGTTTATCAACACAAAGGTGAAAAGTCTGCAGCCTAAACCCAGTGGAAGCATCTAAGTCTTTCTACCGCTTTGCACTGGGCTTACAGTCATGCCTTAGATATTCCCACAGTGTAAGGAAGGTAAAAAGAGATTATAAGATTAAGAAAAATAAGAATGCAAAAATGTAACCTACTTATGAGGAGGAGATGACAAAACACCTGCAGTACTAACACAGATCCACCAGCTGCAGCCTCATCTATGACTTTAGGAAGGTGATTTCATGGACCAGTAGAATCAATGATGGCTCAATCCTCAGAAACCCCGCCAACCTCTCAAACAGTACAAACTGAAAAGGCTGGCAACCATCTTGGGAGTTTAGCTCTCCTATCAGATCAGTATGTAGGATGGGAATAAGGCATGTGGTAAGAACACTGCTCCTGATATATTCTCCTACAGAGACAAATAAGCGTCCAGGCAATGGAATACAGTACTCGCACCCAAAAGCCCCCATTTCTCTCTGGTTAACAGATCTGCATTGCAGTTCTGGCAATTAGGGAGGGTAAACAAGCACTCCTCCTCCAGCGGTGAAAAGCATCAGAAAGTCAGAGTTTCTTCTTAAGTAGCCTCAGCAGCTCCCTCTTCTTGAGCTCATCAACGTTAGAGTAACTGGGAGCTATTTCAAAACCTATGGGCTGCAAGAGAGGGGGTGGGGGTGGAAGGCAGGACAAGAACTAGGAGTTACAAAGTAGTAAATTACCAGACCTTTAAATCCCCAGGGCTGACATCAGTAATCCCATTCCACCGGTAAAGTGAAGCAATGTGAATCAACATTTCTGAAGTAAAAAAGCGCACTTTCTGGGTTTTGGTGATATTTTTATTTTGAACCACCTGAAAACAATGAGAAAAAAAACAAACAACTCTTCAATTTATTGCAAGTTATCACAAAATAACAGCAAATTAGCAACACACTTCATTCTTCCAGTACACACACAGCTCGCTCTCTTCACTACAGCAGACAAAAGGTTCTGCCTGTCCTTGTAACACTTCTTTCACATGCTCCTGCTCTCTTTTTGATATGGTTGAAGCCATAGAACTCTACACCAACTTCTGCGAACACCGCACATGCGGAACAGGACAGACTTTCAAGTTCAACTAAAGAGCACAGAACACATTTAGAGTAGCACAGCCACAGACTAGGATCCTGGAAACCTGCTGGTAGAGATGGTAGAACCTGCTACAAATAAAGTTTAAATGAAAGGTAAAACAGTGGAGGAAGTTCTCAAAAGTTCTCCTACTGTTTTTCCAGTCCTCATTTTTTTAATTCACATTTTCCTCGCTAAACTGAAGGACTCATATGGTGTGTTAGGCTTCATCAATAACGTAACAGTACATGATGTAAGTTTCCCACACAGGAAAAGCTTCATTTAGAAAACAAAGTTTCAAGGAGTTTTATTTTACATTTAAATGCTAGCTTCTTAATTCTTCTTCCAAGGTTATTGCAATAGAAAAATGAAAGAATATTTTCGGCTTTGAATTGTCAGCTGTGAGAAAGCCTGAGTCTGAGGCAAGCTCTTATGGTTACACTCTAAATTTGGAACTATTTTTTCTTCGTTCTCTCAATTGGTCCTAAAACAGCTTGTGCAACATTGCTCCAGTAATTCAAAACAGAGATTTAAAAAGTCATAGATACTGGAACTAAAAACATTTTTTAAAACACTTTTATAGAAATAAATCTCTGGTGCAGTTGCTGTACCCACAGCAGCAACAAGCTGATGCACCACAGTGAAAGAGGCACTGCCGTGCTCAGAAGCTAAGGAACAGAGCACAGGAAAGGCAGTCGATACTAAACCAACTCTCACACCTTCCAGCAATTCCTGCTTTCAAGTTTTCTGTCTCAACCCTGCTATATCACGAGGTTATTTCTGTCTGCTGTGGAAGAATCAGAAAAAACAACTTCAAAGAGGAGCAGACTTACCTCTCCAACAGTACTTTCTGACAGCAGGTGGTATGTACCCTTTCTTTTTCACAAAAAATTCTCTGATTTTGGGAAGACAATTTTATTACAAGACTTCCCTTTTCCTCTACCCCACCAAGAAACACCTTTGACCAAATTTATCTCCTGCAGCAGAAACTTTGCCACCCTAACAGTAAGCAAGTCCAAAGACCAGCTAACCAGGACCACAGGATGTGGCCTAAATGGAGCTCTGCCAAGTCTGCCTGGGGAACGGTACCACGCACCATTCAACTGCAACCAGACAGCTCTCAGAAACCCATTTCATGTCTCAGTCCCCATTCTAAAACCACACAAAATCCTTCTTCTCCTGGAAGGAAGACTGTACGTCATTACCTAGTTTAGAGCTAACAAACCTCGTCAAATCTACCTGACCTCCCCATTTCGACATGAGACACATTAACTGAAGGACCAATCATACTGTCACTGGAACCACCAAAAAGACTCCAGTTCTTTTGACCTTCAGGCTTGGCACTGATGCAATCACAACCCGTAAAACAATCAGAATCTGTTGGACATCACACACTAAAGATGAGCTGAAATTAGCATCCAAGTACAAGCTATGCAATGACTTCCTTTAAAAAAGGGCACTGGAAAAGCATAACAAGCTTCAGTCCTGAAACAGTAATACACTCAAGCTATCAACCTTTAACAAATATTATCAGTAATGGACACACTGACAAACTTGGTGCAGCAGCAGCACAGTGCCAACATCTTAAAGAGCTGTACATTTTATGAGAAATCACTGCAAAACTGTTTCCAGCAGCAAAGAAAAGAAAAAACAAGAGACAATGCAGTTTCAAGGGCATATCATACCTTAGTTCTCAGTGTGGAGAGTAGAAGATTGACAGTAGAAACTTTGTCTTCCTTTATTTCAGAGCGAAGAATATCTGGAATGAAATCTAAGAAGACAGTTCAAAAGTTAAGTGAAAATGTGAAAGCTATTTTCATACTAAAATGCTTCAGGGAATTCATACCCATTTCTCTTCGAAGTCATATTATTTACCTTGCTGTTATATTTAAGGATGAATCAAAAGACTGCAGTCAGAGTTCAGAATGATAACATGTCTGTAACTAAAGTGATGAACAAGTAACGCTGCCAAACCTGCTCTCACCGTAACTAGCTAATCTGCCAACTTGGTTATTAACACTTATTGCAACAGCATCTGTCAACTTCAAATATATTTCAGGCCCCAATGTGCTATGCAGTATTTAAACTTGAGTAAATGCCTATCCTTTCCATTGAAGGACTCACAATTGTTTCATGGAGCGATTCTCAAATGTTTGGAGGTTTCATCTTCAACCACATGCATCATCTTCTGGCTAACCTGTGCATCCCAAAGTTAGAGAACTTCAGTTTACAGAGAACTTCAGTATCTCACAGGGGAATGAAGGCCAGCTCTGCTGACTGGGTATAGGTGTCCACTGCCATTCCCTGTTCTGAAAGAACTGAACAACTGCGAGCCACTGAACAACAGCAGCCCTCAGGGTAGCATGAACAATAGAAGTAAATAATTACGGCCTGTTCTCACTCCCTCAGCACAGAAGAAATTAATTGCTGCCAGCTAATGTCTTTTTTTTTTTTTTTTAGAGTATTTTTAGCTCCTTTCTGAATTCTTTCATAGCCTTACCAAGAGTCGCAATTCACAACTTGAGAAACACCAGCAGTAGATTTCAAACTACTAAAGTCAACAGAAGTTTTACATTATATACAGCACATAAGGGATCAAGTATTAATCCAGTGTATGTAAGATTTAACTTTCTGGATCCTCTTCTTTGTCAGTCCAGTTTGACTCCCTTCTCTAAGAGACATGGGTGTAACATACTCCTGGACTGCACCCCCGTGTAATGCCTCCATAAAGGATGCAAAGGACATTACGCTGTTTGTCCGAATCACTGACAAAAAGCTGTCTAATGGAGTACACAACAGTTGTCCTGCACGAGGATAAAAAGATACTGAAGTATGCACAGTCTTTAACACTTTTAAAAAAATTTTTAATGCAACATATCCACTATTACTGTGTTATGAGCAAGGCTGAAGGCCATGAAGGTTTTTTTTTTCTGCTTATTGAATCTATGGCCTCAAAGTTATATTACATTTACCTTTTAAATCTGTGTCACCAAGAGCTTCCTATTTTTGCAGACAGCAAACATTCTTCTCAAGCAGAAGAGGCACTCACTAGAATACTGAGGAAGTTTAAAGCTTTTCAGGCAATAAGATTAAAAATATATTACTTTGTATCTTATTAGTGCGGTTTAACTGGTTCACATTTTGAATTAGCTCATATTCATCATCACCTATAAAAGACCCTGCCTTAAAAAAAAAAACAAACAAGTAATTGCGAACTACCTTTTAATTCCAGCACCTGTGTCAAGATTGCATTGTCACCAGCAATCAAAAAGGAGAGAGCAAACTGAATATAGGCCATACGGACATCAGGTCTCCCCTAAAAAGATAAAAGGCATTGTTAGCATACAGATTGTACACAACTGCAAAATTAATACTGCAACAATTTACTATCATTATAAGCACTATACACAGGTAAATTAAATAACTTCTAAAAAGATGTTGCATATAGCCATACACATATACTTATATGCAAAACATCACAGTATCTTCATTTGAAAAACTTCTTGTGTTAAGCAGATCACAGCCTGTTAAAGTTAACATCAAAAAGGAAGGTGCCCCAGTTCGCGTATTTTTCAATTCTCAATATACACGACAGGCCACAAATAAAAATGAAGAAAAAGTTAACAGTAGTTTCATGCCAAAGCCTTGTACACATGTCACTGAACACCCCCACTTCTGTGCCACTTGTTACACTGGTGAATTCACAAAATACTCAAGAACGGTAATGACAGTAGTGTTGCTGCAATTTCTTACTATACAGGCTTCCAGAGCAGTGCCAGTCTTGGGGACTTCTGCTGCTCACTGTCATTTTTGAGCTGCAGCGCATTACACACATCCCTAGCTATCATAGCTACTCATGCAGCTACCAGGGTCATGCAACTAAAACTGGCTAAAAAAAAAAAATCTTAAAAAAGGGGCTAATACGTTATAAAACTACAAATTCAGGCAGAGTGGAAGTAATGAAAGCTTTGCCCAGAAAAGGATCACAGGATATGAACATAACTCATAATTTTTTGAAACTTACTTTGCCAAATTAAGTTGCATGTAATAATGCCTGAAAGAAGATACTTACTAGGCCAAACATAAGGCAGAAGTGACTCATGAAAGAGTTGAAACAAGAAATAAAGAGAAATAAATGAGATTTTGCTGTAAGCTTTGGGCCTGATTTTTTGGTATTAAAAATTCACCTCTGATAGCCAGTTGTGACATAATAATTTCACTGAAAGCTGAGCAAGAGTAAGATCTTCAATCTATTTCTGAAAACTTTTTGTCCTTGTACCTTACTCGCATATCTAATAAGCTTGTGGTCAAAAGACTACTCATATCCAAGCCTTTTAATTTAAGGGGTGGAGGTACTCCTAAAGACAACTTCTGCAGCAAGGTCAAAAAAAATGAAATCTGACATTCCTGAAATTGTTTATATATAAAGCAATCAAGTAGAAGGCAAAAAAAACAAATACACACCTTTCTCCCCGAAACCACCTTTTACAGTCTCATTTGTCACCACAGATGGCACAAACCCAACACAAACGTACATGTTTATTCTGCAAGTCATCTTTAAAAACTAGAAACAATCTATCAGCATTGAAAATAATATTGGATTTATTATACACTTATGTTTGGAATGAAATATAAATACCCTTGTTCTGAAACACTGGTTCAGGTCAACCTTATTTTTAGCAAATGGAGAGGAAACGAGAAATAAAGTTCCCTTCGGAAAAAGAGGAGTGACTTTTTCTACTTGCTTACGTATCCTCCTTAAGGATTTCTGCCAAGAGACTGTTTAAACCTCCTGGTTATATTTTCAAATGCAATTACTCCGACTGTACTAGTACTGGGCAAAATCCTCTCTCCGTTTCTACCACTGTAGAACCTCCATTTATTCCAGTGGGACCAAACTGCAATCCACACACTGGAAAAAAGACTGAACTCTTCCCAAACACATCACTGAATAGTTTTCAGAAGTTTACCATCACTTTCACTCCATTTTAGACATTAAAAGGGTAGCCCACAGAAACTATATATTTATATTTCAACACAGCTTATTAGAAACAGACATGGCACTTTGATGTTTTGCAGTAAAATCTACAAAGCAGTGCAAAACCAAGGTTATCCTGAGGAGCTCTGCACCCTGACAAGATGAGAAAGACCAGCACAGGATGAAAAACGAAGCCAGCTATACTTCAAGGGTGCAGGCCAGCTCTCCTGCTATTGCAGATACTCAGAAATATCCCCTGGGGATTTCCTATATAAGTAGATGGGAAGCTCTTGCCCCATAGATCAGTTCTGCTGCCAATTAGAAACAATCAAGAAGCATTTCAGCCTGACACAGGACAGGAAGGAAGAGGTAAGTTCTTGCAGACAAAAATAAGGCAAAGAGACTTTGGCAACAGCTTAGTTTTAAACACTTGGCAGAAGAAAACTGATGGAGCCACGTCGTAGCATTTCATGGCACACAGCAGCTTCATTTACCTTCTTACATCTTTTTTTCAATAATCCAGGCAGCAACTTATTATTGAAATCAAAATGGCTATACACATCCCTTGCTGAATCTGGCCCCTGAGCCACCATTGCCGACAACAGGGTAAGGCATACTCGGCTCATCCTAAAATGAAAGGCAGAGGAAAACCTGCAGGTTACTTCCAGGATGCCAGTTATACAAACAACCAAATCAAGAGATTAAAATTTAAAGAAAGACCTTTTTCCCGTAAAAGAAATTATCCCACTCCACCTCCAACATCCACCCAAGCCTTCAGGAGTTTCAGGCATGAAGCAGTTCTGAGTCAGTCCCAAGACGAGCAATCAAGATGGTCGTTAGGACAGTATACCTGGTCACGCAAAGCTCTCGCTGCAGCTGATGGAAGCTTTAGTTGAATATGTAACCAACCATTTTAATGACCATCCCATACAGACTTAGGCCAAACACACGTTATTCCGCTATTCGCAAAGAACTTTGATCTTCTTTGTGAGCAGCCTATTTCTACAAGCGTATTTGTGGGACAGAGCCCCCAGTCCTGCAAATGCTTATGGGCGTTACTGCCACAAGCAGGTCCGTAGGAGCTACAGCTGATGCTAATGTTAAGGACACACACAGCGTAGGCCAAAGTACATCTGCTTTTGTGTTTTAGCTGAATGACAGGTTTTCTTCAGTTTAAGTACGCAGCATGGTCTTGTCATGAACTAAATCCCAAGATCTACACTTAGTTTTGATTCTTGATTACTGACCACTGGGAAAATTTGCCTGAGAAAATAGAAGGCAAGTTAAAACAACAAAAAACATTATTTTAGGCAGCGATAATGGCAACTGGGAAGGAGGGGAGAGGGAAAAAGGGAAAAGAGAATTCCTATGTATATTCTTCCCAAAAATTAAGCTGTAATGAGAGGCTGGATATTCACTTATAAAGGAGGATAAAGGGAAGACAGTGCCAAAAATTAAGAACTCCTAAATTCATGAGAGTTTGCCATTTATTTCTATGGGAACATGACTGGGCCATCAGGTAGAAGTCTGCAGACCTCTATCATCTGAATAGCCACTACCCATTAAGGGTTTTGGAATCTGTCCATCGTGTTTCATTCATGGACAATCTGTAAGAAAGCCATATGATTAAAGCAGAGATCCCATCTAGACATACCACCACAATAAAACCCCTTTGCACATCAAAGAGGTAGGACAGAAAAAGCAGAGCATATACCATCAGAATACCACCAGAAATCTGCAGCCTTCTCTAAGCCGGTTCTAGAAGGACTTCTCCAAAAGCTGTAATCTTTAAATGCTTAATAAGAAGTGTAGATCCTGCATGGTTTCAAAATTTATTGTACAATATACCTATCCACTCGTATTTGGGATTCTATGTACAGTTAAAATACTTGTTGCAATAAGATCAACTGAGTGGTGCAGGAAGCATGATTGAGTCCATGAACTGGAAAGCAGAAAATGCTTTTCTAATTCTGGCCTGTCCAAAGACCAAAAGACAAGTCATTGGCCTTGGACAAGTCATTTGCAGTCTATTTTTTTCTCTCCCTTCCTCTTCCTCCCAGGTTTGTATTAAAATTTCTCTGGCACTTGGAACTTCTCTCACCCTGTCCACAAAGCATGAGAAATTGTTGTTTAGACTGGACTAGATAACATGAGTGCTTAAATTGGCCTAAAATGGCTTCAGATTTAAGAGACAGGAAAAGTTACAGAGGAAAAGCCAGTCTGAAAGAAAAAATTCTATTATAAACATGGAAATCTGACTACAAAAAATACAGGGAAATAAAACACTCAAGCGCAGCTCTTTTTGCCACCATGAGATATGGCTGCTCAGACTTTGTGAACTACAAGCCTGCTTCTCCCTGTTCCATGCAGTACATTTCATTTCACAAACCAAGTAGCATTAAAATAATAGGACTCAAGATACCATCCACTTTACCTCTCACTAGGACAGGCACAATTGATGAAAACTACAGGTTTGGGAAAGTATCATATAGCATTAGATTGTGCATTATCTCAGAGCTTTCGCCTTGCAAAGACTTCCACATGCAATTATTTTATGAAATGTGGAACAGTATCATATAAGGTGGATTATCAAATCAAAGGTGGATTTACCAAATAAAGGTGGATTATTAGCAGTAAGTCAAGCTGAATTTTGCAACATCTTGTACACGTGTGCAAGGCCCCTTAGGATCAATTCAGAGCAACTGACAAAGATGCTCCGTCACAGTATGCAGGAGACTTACCTGTGATTTTCAGAAAACAAAGCAGCATAAACCAATCTCATGTAGGAATGAATCAACTTTTTGACTATGTTCATTCCCACAACAGAAAAATGGGAGAGGTCACTGGCTGTCCTCAGTAAAATGGCTTCTAGAGCTTGAAAGATTAACAGCATCTGTAAGATACAGATATATGTTAATATCTGCCAGTATCAGGTACAGCTTGAAATTATGAGCTGAGCAAACAGCAACAAACACCATTAAAAAAAGAGTAACCCCACCACAAGAGGAAAGTTTCCACATATGAAGTCGACGTTCAGTTCTGAATTCTCTCCCAAATGAATGCTTCCTCTTCTAAAGGATTAGTTTTGGGACAGTGAATTTTCAAGGAAGCCCCTATACACATACTATATATCTATATATACCTACATTTATATATATATATATATATATACACAATATATATATTGAGGTTCAACAAGAACAAGTGCCGGGTCTTACTTCAGCCACAACAACCCCATGCAGCTCTACAGGCTGGGGGGAGAGTGGTTAGAAAGCGGCCCGGTGGAAAGAGACCTGGGGGTGCTGATAAACAGCCGGCTAAACATGAGCCAGCAGTGTGCCCAGGTGGCCAAGAAGGCCAATGGCATCCTGGCCTCTATTAAGAATAGTGTAGCCAGCCAGTCTAGGGAAGTGATCGTCCCTCTGTACTTGGCACTGGTGAGGCCACACCTTGAATACTGTGTCCAGTTCTGGGCCCCGCACTTCAAGAAAGATGTTGAGGTGTTGGAGCGAGTCCAGAGGAGGGCGACCAAGCTGGTGAAGGGTCTGGAGGGTCTGACCTACGAGGAACGGCTGAGGGAGCTGGGGTTGTTTAGCCTGGAGAAGAGGAGGCTCAGAGGTGACCTTATTGCAGTCTACAACTACCTGAAGGGAGGTTGTAGTGGAGTGGGAGTTGGCCTCTTCTCCCGGGCAACTAGCGATAGGACAAGAGGACATAGCCTCAAGCTTCGCCAGGGGAGGTTCAGGTTGGACATTAGGAAGAATTTCTTCTCAGAAAGGGTCATTAGATATTGGAACGGGCTGCCCGGGGAGGTGGTGGAGTCACCATCTCTGGATATGTTTAAGAAAAGACTGGACACGGCACTTAGTGCCATGGTCTAGTTGACATGGTGGTGTCAGAGCAACGGTTGGACTCGATGATCCCAGAGGTCTCTTCCGACCTGATTGATTCTGTGATTTTGTGATTCTATATGAAAGACTAGAAAACCACAGGAGGTCAGACAACTCCTCTTCAGTTGCTAAACTCATGGAAGTCAGTAGCAGGGAGGGACAGCCTCTGCTGGAAGCCCAAGCCAACATGCTGACTGAAGGCGTGGACAAACTGAATGTAAAAAAGGGTCCCTCCTCACATGTGAATTGAGACCTACATGCATGATTCATCTGTGTATGCACAACAGCTTCAGGGGATGCAAACAGGGACCACACTGCAAATCTCAGCACAGGCTGATGGATCTTGAAGGCCCTTTTCAAGCTGGAGGCCAAGGCCTAGGATTAATGAACCAATGCTTTAAGAGACAACTAGTGCTAGTAAGTGCACAATGAAACATGCTGAAGAAAACCATCTGAGCTGCTCCAGTCTAGCAATTAACTCCCTCTAGATGAGTCCAGAATCCACACAGCACTGGGACTGTATTCATCACAAGTATTAGCCTCTATTAGTAAAAGGATCTTGAAGCAAGCATGTAACTGAACATGACACAGGTTGTCATTACCCAGACAAAAAATGATAATCTAATGCAAAGACTGACAAGTGGAGGTTAAAAAGAACACTATCCAATCTCATGTCATAAGCAGATTTAAGTTAATAATGCTGCCACAGTATTCACAGTGAAAAGAATTTTTTAATTCTTTAGCTCATTCATCATTTTCTGATGAGGAAAAATTGTGTCCAGCTCAGATGAGAAAAATGAGGTCAACTTTGCCAGTGGCTTCCTAGAAATATTGATCTACCAGGGAGATGTCTAGTTATCTAAAAACAATTACTTTCACTAGACTATTTTTCTGTTTGCCTAACTGCTTCTGTTGATCCCTTTATTTTTAATATGGTCTTTTGATAACATTTAAAGAACCTTAACAGCTTCATTTTGGCAGGATGACTGGTTGTGTGTATCATTAAATCCAGGAACATCTTTGCACTGAAAAGGACATTCCCCACTTGATCAGTGCTTCTGCCACTGTGACTTCTACAAAAAAAAAAAAAGCCAAAACCCACATCAAATGATCAGTTATTTATGCCACAGAGCATTTCTTCGGCAGTTCCTTTCCCACCCGGGACGCGCGCTGCCAGTCATTAAACTAGAACACCTACGGCCAACTTACTTCATCTTCAGGCTTCCTTTCACCCTCCATAAGTTTGAATATTTCAGCGCACTCCATGGAAATTTTTACGTATCCCTCCACGACATCATATATTTCAGATGACGGCAGCGTCTTAGCAACGGAGACGAAGGTCTCTAGACCTGCAATGCCACAGTTTCACCCGGGGGGCCAACGCCTCGCGTAGGACACGCTACGAGCCACCGCCCCCCCCCGCCCCACGCAGGGCCCGGACAGGCCGGCGCTGCCGCCCGGGGCCTGCGGCGGGCCCACGGCGGGCGGGAGCAGCACGTGCCCGCAGTACGGTAACAGCAACCACCATCGCTATCCCCGCCACGTCGCTCTGGGGACAGCAGAAGGCTCCGGGCTCCCCGGGGAGCCGCTCCAGCCCCTGCTGCGCCGACGGAGCACGCCTGGACCTCACTGCACCGCCCCGCCGGGTACGGGCAGAGCCGAGCACCGCCCGGCACGCCGGCCACCCCCCGCCCGGCCCGGCCCGGCCCGGCCCGGCCCCTCACCCTTCCCGGCGGTGGCGGGGTCCCGCAGCAGCGCCTTGAAGCGGGCGCCGTTGAACTCCTCCTCCTGGCGGCAGGCTCGCTTGGCCGCCGGCGGGCCGGCCGCGGGCACGCCGCTCCGCTTCACCGCCATAGCGCTGCCACCGCCCCTATAAGGCCGCCCCGGAAGAGGCCGCCGCGCCCCGGCAGGAAGCGGCGGAAGCTGCGGCCTCCTCCCCGCTGCAGGCCCGGTGCCAGCGAGAGGGGAGCGGCGGTGCGCCCGGCCCGGGGAGCGGGCCGGGGCCCGGGCCCTGAGTGAGGACGACTGGCTGGGAGCAGAGGGGCCGCGCCTCTCCCGCGGTGAGGAGCCGAGTCCCGGCTGCAGCGTAGGGCGTCCCCGGCGCTTGCTGTGTGTTCAGCCGGCGGGCCGTGCCGGGAAGCCTTTCCAGCCCCCGCCAGCCCCGGGCCGATCTTTCTCCGTGAGATTTCCCGGCCTTGCTGCGCCTCCCGCCCTTGCCACCGCTGCCTTGAGGCTCGTACGGAGCCCGCTGCACAGCAGCGCTGCCCCGCGGCCTCCCCCGGCCTCCCCTTCGGGGCTTTCCAGGTGGAAAATGCCCCTGCTCCGACATCCTGCTCCGCCGGCGCGGGCCTGGGTTTGTGAGGCAGCCGTGGGCACTTGGTCACTCGTTTCTGCTGACGGACCCGTCCTTGTCACACATTTCAGTTGGTGCTTCCTTGCCCGACGCTGCCCTGTGCATACGGTAATTGCTTGTCAGACAACCGCCCTCCCAGTGGGGCGTTCAGTCCCCGGGATGAAGAGCAAAGGGACTTTGTGCGCATAAAAGCATGGACTATCCTTTGCATAATGTGAATAAAGAATCATAGAATTGTTTTGGTTGGAAAAGACCTTTAAGATCATTGAGTCCAACCATTAACCCAGCACTGCCAAGTCCATCACTAAACCATGTCCCTAAGCACCACATCTGCACATCTTTTAAATACCTCCAGGGATGGTGACTCAACCACTTCCCTGGGCAGCCTGTTCCAATGCCTGACAACTGTCTCAGTGAAGAAATATTTCCTAATGTCCACTCTAAACCTCCCCTTGTGCAACTTGAGGCCTTTTTCTCTCATCCTGTCACTTGTTACCTGGGAGAACAGGCCAATACCCACCTCACTACAACCTCCTTTCAGGTACTTGCAGACAGCAATGAGGTCTCCCCTGAGCCTCCTTTTCTCCAGACTAAACAACCCCAGGTCCCTCAGCCCCTCCTCATAAGACTTGTGCTCCAGACCCTTCACCAGCTTCGTTGCCCTTCTTTGGACTCGCTCCAGCACCTTGATGTCTTTCTTGTAGTGAGGGGCCCAAAACTGAACACAGGATTCAAAGTGCGGCCTCAGCAGTGCTGAGTACAGGGGGATAATCACTTCCCTAGTCGTGCTGGCCACACTATTTCTGATACAAGCCAGGATGCTGTTGGCTGCCTTGGCCACCTGGGCTCACTGCTGGCTCATATTCAGCCAGCTATTGATCAACACCCCCAGGTGCTTTTCCACCAGGCAGCTTTCCAGCCACTTTTTCCAACCAAATATGCATTTGGTTGTCAACACAATCAGTGCCCAAGTTGACAAAAAGCGTTAAAAATAGTTATCACACCTTTTCTTTCCTGCCACTTCTCTCTCAGGATGCTTTGGTCACCTCATTTGAAGCGCAGCCACACAGTCCTGACTGGCACCACTGAGGGGTGAAAGCTTCTGGGGTAGGGAGGCTTCAAAAGCAGATCGCCAGAGCCCTGGAACAGTCTGTCATATGTCGCGGCTCGCAAGGCCAAGCAAGTTTTTTGTCTCGGTCAGCATCACAGTTTCACAGGACTACAGTCCCATGCAGTGCTGAACTGAGGAGACACAAACTTTGGGAGTGGGAGGGGAAAGCACAAGGTGCCAGGAAGCAGGGAGAGGAGAGAACTTCTTAAGATACTAGGGAAAAGGTAAAATGACTGTTGTTTGCAAAAGCAAAAGTCATAAACTGATTTCCAGTTAACAGGCCATGTTTCCATTACATTTTCAAATCTGTCTGGTTAAAATGCCTCACATAAACACTAACAATTACAAACAAATAATGAGATACTATACAAGGGTCATCTGGTCATCTGTCAGCGTGTGAAACACATTACTCGAGGTGGCCAAATATATTGTTCTCTAGACTTAAATTGAAAACGGAGCTTTTGCTTGCAGTAAGAGTTATTCAAGGAGAAGCACAACAATACAGAGGAATGAAAAAAGTCTTATTCTGATAAACTGTTAGATATGAAATGCCAATAGTTGAAACAGTAGTGGAAGATAGAGGAGATTGTCATCTTATGCTAGTAAGAGAAAATGAAAAGCAAGTTAGAGATCTATCCAAAATGGATTCTTTTTCCTATTTACAAGTAATAAATAAAAGTAATACTAATATTTTTATGTTTTTCCTGAGATGAGTTTTTCTTAAAACTGTTTAACAAAATACTGTTTAAAAAAAGTGATCCAGAAGAGGGCAACATTAACAGCCGTTCTGGGATTTAAGATGGACAAATGCTTTAATGCTGATGGAAGGTGCTGTGATAGTTTGAGAACAGATGGTGGAGTAAAAGAAAAGAGAGAAAGTGTAGTTAGAAGGCACAAAAGGGTAAAGTAAAAGGAGTGCATGGGACTGGGAAAAAAGGGAAATGTGAAAGAAAGTAAGAATTGCTGGATACTAGGTAAAAGGGCTTTTAAAAAGTTACTTAGAACAACAAGATTAAAAAGCATCTTAGTGCTGATAGTTACATCATACTCCAAATTCTGCTAACCATTTATGATATTTCCAGAAATTCTTAGATTTTAACTCATTTCAACTATATTTCATTTGGATTCACCATAGTAGTGCAAATTCTATGCAAAGGCACAGACTGTTCCTTCATAAAACATTATTGATGGGTTGTTCCGGATGATGCAAATCCTTTGTTTCAACCTTAGAGTTTTCTTGAAAATGAACTGAAGCCATGCAGATATACAAACACATTGCAATTTCAGAAATTGGGGAGGGGCACATAATATGGAAAATAAATAACATTCTCACGGGGGAGTTGTTTTGTTTTTGAGGGGATGAAAAGGAGGGCTAGAGCTGGTAGAATTGAAAAAAAAATTATTTAACACAGCTTTTAAAAGGCTCAAAGCACCCATACTGATATCTTCCAGGTAAAAGTCATAGTTGTCGGACTTACAAGCCTGATCACTATCATCACACCATATTTAATAGAAAATCTGTTATAAAAATATTACTGCAAACTGCTAGCGAAAATTATTTTAATTTCAACTTTAAATTCAATTATTCTCTCCTCTCGCTGTCTGAGTAGCTGTCATGGGCTTTAATGAGGATGGTGAGGAAGACAGTTTCACTTCAAGCCAGATTACTTCCATGTTCTTGCCTTAGTGTGTGTTCAAGCCTGTGTCCTTTTCTTTCTCTGTCATATCTACGACAATTTCCCCCCGCCAAGTCTGTTTTTTGGCCAGCTCCATTCATGGAGGCCCAACCAAAGAATGACGCATCAAGCTCAGACAAAGTTTATCTGCTCTGTTGTGCCTACATGTTTAAGAGATGTAGGCAGTGAATGGGTCAAGTATGAATTTCTGAGCTGCCCAGTTTTTGGTAAATTGAAATATAATTCTGTGGTTCTTGCCAGATGAACATGTAATCATATCCAAGATACACATTGCCCCTTTGGCATTTGTGAGTCTGAAAAATAATTCCCAGTCCCTTGCATGAACCTTAGCTCTCGCCCTAGTTCAACAAACAGTTCCAGATATAAAATTAATCGAGCCAAGTGACCCTTCTCTGCATCAGCCATAATCCAACCTCTGAAGCCTTTACTGGCTTGAACAGCATCTAGAGTAACAAGCCCCAGCCCTGCAGTACAGCCTAATTTGCCTTTGCCTCCCAAACTTGAACATTATTTCTAGCTCTGGGATCCTCACTCATGCAATCCTGAAGACCAAATCTGTCTTGGTAGGTTAGGCCAGTTCTCACCCACTATCTAGTGGTCTGCCTTCTGGTTTCAGCCATAAACCCTCCTGTCCTGCTCACCCAGCCCCTATCTCTAGCCTTACTAGCAATACTTGCTATGCCAACCTTCAAGCTTAAGTCTGTTGATATGAACTTACATCATTTCCTAACCATGCTCTGGTGACCCTTACTAAACTCAGCCTGATCGCCTGGCCTGCAGCCTCACACTACAGATGAGCGACTGTCCCTATGAGTAGGGCTGCTGATAGACCATACGTAAACAGAGCTATACAGCCCATGCTAATCCCGGATCAGACTTGGCCTTTAAAACCACTGATGTTTGGTTTAGCGGAGCCCCTGCCAGTTACAGTACCACTGCACCACTACTGCTGTCAGTGGTGGTATTACTTAGTGGCCATACATGATCTGTGATCCCTTACTCCGCCCTAACTTTGGTCCAGAGCATGTAGGAAATGCAGTAGTTTCTTATCAGATATTTTTCATTTGATGTATAAATTAATTGTAGAAAGCATTCTGAGGGACACAATTTCATCAAAAATCACATCTTTAAAGCTGCTGTTCTCAATGTTCTTTCATGGTTTACAGAATTATATAATTTAAAAGTTTCCTTCAGTTTTTCCCAAAATTTCAAGTTCCTGTGTGAGATACAGCTGTTTATCAGATCTTTCCATGTTCCAGCCTTTGACACCTGAGGCATGGGATCACAGAGGGAGAGAGGGTGGCTATACTGCCAAGAGATGGGCTAAGTGTCAGGACCGTTTCCTCAACACAGCCTCGCAAGAAGGGAATATTCCCAACACAGCCCAACACCATCACTTCTTCCTCATCACATGTCCAAACGTCCTGGGCCCTGTACTCCCACCACCCTCACTTTGATCAGCCCAGTGCCAGCTCACACGCTTGGAGATACAGATATTGCAGAGCTTGAATTCCAGAAGTTTAGGAACAAGGAGTCTGGGTGATGCACAGGAATTGTATATGGACTCAGGAACCGAGTGGGTAGGCTGGGCTGCGGCAATAACCTGAGTGAAACTGCCCTGCAACGCCAATGCCTCTCTGGCATAAGCAGTTACAGCAATTTAGTAAAACCACAACTTTATTTACTCTTGATGCTGAAAACAAAATGACCCCTCCTCCTCCTCCAGTCTCTTAGTTATTTCAGCTGGAGCAGCACTTTTCTGCATAGCTAAAGGAGTACATTTTAAAACCTGACCAATGACAGTTTGTCCTCCCTACCATTACACTAGAGCCCTATCGATATCAAAGGACCTAACTCGCCTGCGGTGTCAGCAGGATGAATGTGCATTAGCACCAGGGTTTTGAGCCAGGGCACGGTATGAGTCGGGAATCAGGCTGCTTGCCCAGATGCTGAAGATGGATGGAAAGATCAGAAAAGAAGGGAAGAGGACAGAAGAGCGGGAAGGTCAGTAAGCAGGCTGGGAGAGCTAGAGGAGGTATAAGCTGAAAGCAGCTATGGGTATCTAGTTGCGATAAACTGAATAAATGCTTTAGTTCAATGTACAGAACAGGACCTTTGGCACTATGGGATAGTTACATCCAGAGGCAGAAAAAGGGTATCTATCTTCCATGCATACTGAAACCCTTCCCACCTTCTATACATGGAATAATCTCCAACCATCATCAAGCCCGAGTTAGTTTGACCATAGTCACTGAGCATCTCTTCAGAATTTACCATGGAACAGTCCTGAGAGGAAAAGCAAGCATTTAGAAACAATGCAGTATTATTTTCAAATTTTGTTATTTGCTTCTAATTTTGGGGAGTTCAGGTTGAATTAGTGTGAGGTCTGGATCTCAACACTATTAACTGTCACTGATTAGATATTGGTACAGGCTACTCTTTTCTGAAACACTACCAGTTTTCCATGTCTTTGCACACCTAACTTGAGAGACCTTGAGGCCTGATTTTCCAAGGCTTTTGAAAAAGCCACCGCTTTTTCAGTGCTTTGACATTGATTCTGTGGCTTTAAAAAGCTGCTGTCTTGAGTTTCAAGTATACAAAATCATTAGTCATTTTGGAAAATCTTAGCCTAAATACATATCAAAGGAGAAATGGTGACAACAACCAGACAAAAGGCAGGCTCATAAACCCATAATAAGGCACTTTCACAAGTAAACAGGCTGATTTCCAAGATTGTGGTCCACCCAGCAGCTCTGTCCTAATGTCCTTCCTAAACCAAGGAGCAAGACGCATAGTCTCTTCCAGTCCATCTTTGAAGATTCATGTCAGGAAGTGACCAGGGATGAATTATGTGCTTTAAGAGGGCAAGGACAACAAAGCCAGGACCTTTTCCTTGGTGCGTTTTTTCTTTCTCCACTTTGAGTCTTTTTTTTCTCGTTTCCAGCAGTAAGCACTGTAAGATGGGGCATGCCTTTTACTTCGTGTCTATACAAGTGCCCAGGTGTACCACTAGAAAAAATAATCTGTATACAGGAGAGGTGCCAGTAAGACTAGCAGCATTCAGGAGGATGAGGAGCAGTGACCTTTCTGCTGTGTGCTATGAGGAAATTGGTATGAGACTTTGTTCACATGGAATGAAACACGAGGAGATGATTAGGTTTACAAACTTCATGTGTTACATCTTAGTTCTTTTCTGTGAAGCGATCAGGGTCTCTATGACGTTCTGATTAGTTCAGCCAAGAGCTGACTATGCAAGAAGCAGCTTATGACCACAAAACTCAAAACCTGTTAGCTAACTTTGCTCTCTCTGAGGTGAGTCCAAAAAAATGGCAGAAAACAGATAGTATTTCCTCCCCTTCTAAACCTGCTAGGTGAAATACTGTGCTCTGTATTCATTCAAACTTCTGCTTACATGCATGAGAACGTTTCCTAACTACGGCTTGCAGAACTGGTCTTCTCAAGTTCAAATTACTGCACATTTGAAGATCTTGTTAGAACCTAAAATCTGTAGCACCCCGTGAGAACTTACAGCATCCAAAACACACTTAGAATTGAAAAAATACAAGAGAAGCTTCTTTACCACTATTTTCATTCTTCTATCCATAGAAATAGGGGGTGAATTGGGAACAATGTGCTATGTTATTTTAAATAATTGCCATATAGTGATTACTGTAAAGCATGTGCTTTGTTTTAACCCGTCTGACACTCATTTCCATAGAAACTGAGAGAGGATAGCAGCCCACTTGTTTGAACTGTCTTGTAGATTTCATCTGTGTCAGAATGCAGGAATATAAAGCATTTTAAAATGTGGGAAAAGTCTGGGGTTTTATACTTCAAGGGTTTTTTTACTCCAAAAAGCCAAAGAGAACATTAGTGAAGTTCTTGGAATCTTTCTTCTGGGACAAGAGAACAAGAATGACATATATCAGCTCCCAATAAATGTACTGGGGTAAAAAGAGGAAGAAAAAGCAGTTGGAGGTATAGTGGGAAGATGTGTGTACATACATATGTGAAAAAGTATTTTTGAGATTATATATTTCTGATAATTTCTGTTACTGTGCTGTAGATCTTGTTGCAATTCTTTCAGCAATAGAAAATTTTAGGCCATCTAACTCAACTGTCTTCTATTATTTCACATTGTTTATTTCCTAACTGGCAGCATTAATTTTATTTGAATTTCCATACACTAAGCCATGATATGAGTTTCAAATTGGCAGTTTGGCTGAAGTCCAGAGAAAAATGAATACTATGGAGAAAAAAAGAAATGAAAAGCTCAGATTTTGGCTTTGCTTTTGCAACGCTTCCATGCAACAACACAGTTCCTGCATTTTTAACACTGTGAAATGATTTATTTTCTCTCCAAGTTCAAAAGAGAGAAACATGTTTGAAGCAAACATGATATCTAGCCTGGATTCTAACTTACAGGCTTTCATTTTGCCTTTGGGAAAAAAATTGATCTCACTCCTGTTGCTTGTAAGGAAAGGCCAAGGCTGAGAGATTCTGTAATTCTACATGCTGAACGTGTCTGGATTAGTTATATTGTCTTCCAACTACTGAGCGTTGCCAGCTTGTAGAAGCTGCTTTCAAGGCTATGGCAAAGTAACACATTCTACACATCAGGATAAATAATACTTTCTCTCTTCCTACCTTTGTGTTTTACACTGCTGTCTCTAAGTTTACTATTTAAGCACGACCCATAGCAGGGAATAGCAGAGATTACCAAAAGCATTACAGATTTTAGGTTAATGTTGAATAGCAAAGTAGCCCCCATTCAGGGGCAAAAAAAAAAAAAAGAAAAAAAAAGAAAAAGAAAAAAAAAGGAAAAAAATTGTCAATGCCATTTTACTGAAAGCGTGTCTTCAATTCCTGTTGTGTACAATGTCCACAAGTTGCTCTCCTCCATAGGAAGACTTCCCAGAAATCCACACATAGGAGCACCCAGCTGCCTCTTGTGTTGTTATTCAACCCTCACTGCTTCACCTCCCTGGAGGTTACCTACAACATTTTGAACCTCTCCCAGTTCAGTGATTCCACTTGAAAACTGCCTTTGGGTTATATCTGCACAGTGCCAAAAGCATACCAGGCTCACTCCTGCACCACTGGATGGTCTTTTTCTTACAGCACCCCAGGGCTACAAAAAGCAACGTTAGCTCATTGGAAAGAGAAGATTCACAAATTCTCGTTAGGCAAACAGCCCCACAGGATCTTCTGATTCAAAGCCTTTCAGGCGTGAGTACTGGATGATATTTCTCAGTGATCTTTGACATTTTATATATTCTTCTGCATTGATTGTGTACTTGTCACAGATCCATCGTCTACTCGAATTCACACACAGCAGACTGAGTTGACATCCTTGACATCTATGTTCCAGGGATGAGTGAGCCATTCAGAGAGGAGGAGGTGACACACTTCCTATTAGAGCTATAGTAGGTGGCCTGAATGTGAGATGTCTCTCCCTTGACTGTATAGGGAGTGAGTGTCTGGCATCCTGCAGCCACAGGTCACCTGACTGCACTCACTTGAAGTTATGGCAGATATGTAGTTATGATAGACATGGCAGGTACAAAGTTAGGGTAGACAAGTAAGGTCACCGTAGTCATCTAAACACCTTTCTAGAAGATCCAAGTGTGGTTCCCAAATGCTTTCTTTTACGGAGGGGTAAAAATCTGCGCTACTTACAGCATTCCCCTAGCATTCATTTCTGCCTTTGGTGAAACTGACCTGTTCAGGAAGAGTCAGTTTAAATGACAAGGTATGGCAAGATCAAAGGAAAAAATGCGAGGAGTAGGCAGGAGATTCCCACAAGTCTCCTTCCAGTACCACAGTTGGATGGCACAGGGTAACTGGTTCAGCTCAGGGGCAAACACTGTCCTTATCTGAAACAGCCAGAAGGAAGAGCTTCACACACCTGGCAGAGCTACTGTTCTCTCTTCCCATCCGGGTTTGCAGTTGCAGATGCTTCAGAGCTATTCTATTTAATCCTGTTATTTCGGCATCTTTGATCCCATTTATCTGGGTTCAGTAAAACTTGATGAAGTGTCCCTGACCTCAGGCAGGTTCGTTTGAAACCTGGTTTGCTCTTATCTGCCCAAGACTAAGGAAGCATGACTATAATGTATGTGCTATCCAGTTGTTGTTCTGTGTGTGAAGAGGGAGAGGGTGAGGAAAGGAAGTGGATTTAGATTCAAATATGAAGTTCAAGCTGGTCAAAGTTCAGTGTAACCTCCAGAAAGATGTGCCAAAGTTTGGAAATTCAAATCTGGATGCGGTCCAACTTCAGTTGGAACAGGAGGAGAGGAACGGATTTAACAGAATTAGTTTGGTTCCGTCATCTCTCACCGACTCACTCTTGTTTTTTTGGGGGAGAAAGGAGATCAGTGTGAACATGCATGCCAGGATGTAAACAGCTAGATGTTCTTGCCTACCCACTTTATACCCAAGCACAACCCCAGGGCAGAAGACGCTTTCATGCCCCATTACCAGTGTTGCTTCTAGGCTCTCTTTCCCGAGGGCAGCTCTTACAGGAACTAGGAAATGAGTGTCCTGATTTATTCTCTTTAGTCTCTCATACCTTAAAAGGAGCTCCGAATTATATTTGAAGGTGGCTTAGCAGGTTGTAATGACAAGCTGTTTGAACTTCCCACTGGTTTACTTTTCAGTCTTACAAAAGATTTCAGAGAACAACGTGAACTCTCTCAAAGGAACTTCAAGATGTTTTCTTCCTTTGCAATGAATGCTTTAAGCAAGCCTCCACACTTCAAACTCAGCTATGCTGAACTACGTGGGGCTTAAAGCTGAGGGCTGCGATAAGGTGTTGTCAGGCAAACACGTGAGGAGAGGAAACAGAGAAAGGGAAAGTTTCTTTTGCAACATGGAAGAGTCAGGGCCATTTTTTAACACAGCTGTTTGCCCACTGAAAAATCTCATCCAGGGATCCTGCCAGGCAACCCAGGATCCTGTCAGCTGGGTTTCCCCCGGAGACCTGTGAGCCAATGTATGAGGACAGGAGCCGGGCTGGAGCAGTAGGCTTGGCAGGGTCTGGCATGCGGGGCAAGGAGGTCTGGAGGAGGGAGAGCAGGAAAGTCACGCTGTGGGGGTCAGGGAGTGATGGGGAGCACCTTGTACCTGTCTTGGGAAAAATATAAGTAGGGAAATGTCACACGAGTCAGGGGGTGTGTGTAACTCCGTGACAGTCCTCCAACCATTGCCAAGCAGGAATGAGGGGGCAAAATAGTTAAAAGTAAAGCTCTTCGCAAGGGGTGTGAAGGCGAAATCGTGCCCCTTAGCCAAGAGGGAGGTGCCGGGACCTCGAACTGCCCGGAGAGGGGTGGAGAGAGCCGGGGGAGGGCGGGCGAGGTGCAGCCGGCTCTGAGTCAGCCCGGCCCGCACGATGTGCGTTGAGGGCAGTGCCAGGCACGGCGCCGCCGAGAAGCCTCTTCCCTTCCCCACCACCCTCGCGGGCTCCCCCGCGGCGGCGGCGGCTGCGACGCGCCTCCCGGGGCCCCGCGCCCGCCGGGACCCCCCTCCCGCCGCGGCGGGGGGGGGCTGCGCTGCGGCCTCGGCCTCGGGCAGGGCTGCTCCGCCCTTTTCCTCCTCCTGCGCCCCGCCGCCCGCGCGGTCCCGGGGCAGCCGGCGCTGCCCCGCGGCGGAGGGCGCCCGGCGGGCGGGGGTGGCCGTGCCGCCAGCCGGGGCCGGCTGCATCATGTGAGGCGGCGGGTCGGCCCCCCCCGCCCCGAGCTGCCCTCTCCCGCACCATGAGGGAAGGGGATGCGGGGCAGCACCCACGCCGCACACAGGTAGAGCCCGGGCGGCTCCTCCGCCTCCTCTCCTGCGTGATCCTCGTGTGCAGCGCGGAGGTCGCGGCGCTCGCCGACTTCTCAGGTACGGGGCGGGCCCTCCGGCGGCGGGAGGGCCGGGACCGACTAACGGTCACCCGGGATGCGGCGCCCGGCGCAGGGGGCTGAGGGGCGCGGCATCAGGGCTGGGGGGGGGGGCGCTCTCTGGGGTTCGGCGGCGGCCGCCGGGGCAGGGGTAGGGCACCTGCGCCCCGCCCGCCGGGCAGGGCTCTGGCGTCGCTGCCGGCTGCCAGCCCTCCGTGGCGCCTCAGGAGGGGAGCCGCCGTACCCCGGGCACCCCCGGGCAGGCACGGGCGTGAGGCGCACCGGGGCCGCCTGCTTCCTGCGCTCCCCGGCGCGGTGGCGGACCCCGCCCGAAGCAGCTGAGGAAGCTGCGTAGTGACCGGCGAGCTGCAGGCACGGCGTGTCCCGGGGCCGGGACGCGGGCCCGTACCTAGGGGAGCGCGGGCGCGTGATTCAGATGTGCCGTAGCTGCGCCACCCGTGAAGGAGGGCAGGGAGGAGGAGGGGGTTAAGGCTGCCGGGGAGGGACGGGAGGGCTTGGACCGTCGGTTTCTTGTCAGCTGCGCGGTGGGAGAGGCACGGATGAACCGGCCAGGGCCTGACCCGAAGTGCGTGGAAGTCCCTGGAAAGGTTCCCACTTTCTCCTGGAGACTTGGAGTCGGGCCCTGAGCGAGCCGTCCTGAGCTCCAGCAGCGAACAAATGCTGCGCTTCTCTCTGCTGGGAGGGTGTTCGCCTCGTAGCGCTGGGATGGTGAGAGGAGCTTCGAAGTGAGCAGAGGCACTAGCTGTCATTCAAAAATCGCATGTGTCAAATACTGCGAGGGTGCTGTGTCAGTGCAGAATGAAATGACTGTAGAAATTGGATATTCTTGTTCCCAGCAGAACGAAGAAGCAGTCTTTCTTTTCTGTTTGAGAAAACAGCACTCCTGTAACTTTTTTGGTGCTCCATGACATCTCACTGCTGTTACAGTTACTTAGAAGAAGAGTTTTTCTCCTTTCCATATTTCACAGTAAGCACTGCGTATTCCTGGCAGTTGCCAGTTTAAAGAGCTGCCTCTAGGGCAAAAGCAAACCTTACCCTTAATGAACAGAGCAGAACTTTCCAAAAGCCAGTTGAGTGCACCAGGACAAAGTTAGTATATAATTAATAGTCCAAATGTGTTGTTATGCACATTAATATAGTTCATGTTAATACAGTTTAAAATGCTGGTGATGGTTCTGTAGAAACTATTTTTCAGCAACAGGAAAATACAGTTTGTGATTTGTATTATTGTGTCCAGCTCCATAAGCCTGAACATTTCTAAGCAAGCAACCACCAAATATAAAGACCAGCATTATATACTTGGATAAACTGCATTTCTCCTATTAGATTCCTTTCACATGTAAAAGGCTTTTAAATGCTTGCTATCTCATTCTTTGGTGATTTTTTGGCCTAACTGCTGGCTTGTAGATGTTAGTTTTGGAATCACATGGTAGTTCTCCACAATAAAATAAAATAAATGTTCAAATTTTCCCTTTCAAATAGCCGCTGAGTTAAAAAATATCCCTCTAGTTTATCTAGGAAAGTTCCTCTCACAAAAGTCCATTCACTTTTCAAATGAAGTTATTTAGATAAGGTTATCCAAGATACATTTCAAAAGTACAGCTGTATTCAGTATTCATTGTGCACTGAACTTTCCGAATAGGTAGAATGACCAAGGAAAAATCTGTCTCACCCCAGAGATCGGTATTAAAAATGTCATGCAGACAATTCAGTAAATAAGATACAGAAAAGAAAATCAGATTCCACAATTCTTGCCAGACTGGGAAGTTTCCAGGCCTGAACAAATTCTGCTCACATTTTCTTTTTTACTTTTAACGTGGAGATGTAATCCAGAGTGACAGAAAAGACCAAAATGTTACTGAAGCCTTTTGAAACAACTTATCCAGAGCACATGGAGAAGTTTTTAGCTGCTTCAAAAGTAGATGCTGTGAGCCAGGAACTGTCAAGCATGAGATGCCTGCAGTGCCATCCCCAGTCTGTTTAATACCTGTTAAAGAATTACAACAAGCTCTGTAACAGCAGCTTCAAGCTGAGCTTCTGAAGTGGCTGAATTTCCTTATTTGCTCCCTCCTGCAGCAGGAACAGTGACTTGATTTTCGTAAGCTCTGTTGAATTTACATGAAAACAAGTCTGCCCCGTTTAAAGGAGCAGCACCCTGCAGCTGCCAAGGTGCAGGCAGCTCCTGGAGGATTATCCCGAGGGATGAGGAGCAGGGAGCTGGCTCCCCCGGCTTTACCCACCACCTGCACTTTCACCCTTCTAGAAAGGGTCAGGTCTAACCCTGCCCTTCGGAGGGTAAAGCTTCCAGGCAGCACTTATGGGTTTCCATGTGCAGCCCATGTCATAGCAAAAGGAACCAACATCTGCACCTTGAATATGCTCTGCACAATTTGATCAGGTACTGGGAATTTAGGAGTGCACAGAGAATTGGAAGGCCAGTTGCTTAAACTTTTCCTCCTTTTCCCAGATTTCAGGCTTTTATACTCAGATTATCAGGTGCATACTTTCTTGGGTCGTTGCCTTTTCTGCTCTTTTGTGTTTCCAGCGTCGTATCTCTACCTCAGCAGCCCAGACTCTGTTCCTCTCTCCTTCTCCCCTCCCGCCCTTTCCCTCATTCTGACAGCTTTCTCTAATCGCTTCCCAGCCTGCTGTCAGGTTGCAACAACTGCACGTGTAACCTTTGTTGTTCTCTTTATGTGTGTATTAAATCGTGCTAACAATTCTAGCCTGCCCAGAGTCCATTTGTTAATCACAAGACCTAGCTGATTGCTTGTAACATGGCAAAGATGACCCCTCTTGGTATTTGTTTGGTGTTTTGGAAAGGAGAGCAGGGAACAGGGTACACGGATAGTGAAGGGTTATTCTTTTTTTTTTTCTTTTTTTTTTGTTTGACTTGTATTTATTTCCCCATTTAGAAAACTGTGGTCATTTTTTATGGATCACTTCACAGAACAGAAGCAGTGAAACTATTACAGTATTTATCCCTCCCTTTTCATAAGGGAGAGGTTGGAGGCTCTGGCTGCAGGTAGAATCTCTTCATTTGGTTATTGCAGGTCAGTTGCCATTGTGGTCTCGTTATTACTCTTGCCCTTATAGGATATACAGCTGCAGGTTCTTGTTCTCGTAAGTTTCTCTGTCCAGCTTCTACCTAGGAAAAGGTTTTGTTGTTGGTGAGTGTTGGGGGTTTTTTTGAGACATTTCTTCACTGTGCACTAACATTTTATGAACTGGTATGTGAATTGGTATTTTCTACGGAGAAAAAAGTTCTGAAACAAAACTCCAGTGGCAGAGTTCTAAATCAAACTCTGTGAGAAGGACTTAGTAAGCAAAATTAGTTTCTCCTTTTAATAACAGGAGATATTTGAGGTAAAGGAATGTTGATACACACGATACTTAAAGATCTGCATAATCTGTTCTTCTCTAGCAGTTTATTGGCAACAAAGAACATATTTATTGATCGCATTTTTTATTGAAAGTGGAGGTTTGTCCTCAGGTTTGCAGTCCTCTATGTGATTATTTTTTTAAAGTGGCATCCAAGCACGTATGCCCAAATTTGAAACTGAAAGCTGAAGGTTTGGAAGAAGAGAGAGGTTTAATCCACAGTTCTTTCCTTAGATCTTCATGCATATTGGTTTAATCCTACAGCTAGAGAATTTTCTTCCCCTTATGCCTACTCTTCAAAAGACACCTAAAATACCTTTTCACCAAAATATTTATTCATGTCCCCAATTTCATTCCTACTTGACAAAGCTCTGTCCTCATGTTGTTTTTCTCAGTGATCACTTGCAGCTTTCGCATTTCAGATCAGGTCCCGTTCCAGGAGACTGAAGACTGCTGTGAATTTTGCTAATTCTCCAGTCTCTGGGATCCAAAATCTTAAATACTCCGGGCTGCTGGGAGTCTGTCAGAAGAGAAGAGGGACATATTTTTCAAGAAATCAAGGCCACATGACAGCCATTTCCTCATAGCTCCACTATGTTCAAGGACTGGTTCCCAAAACAGGCAAAACAAGGAGCTGGCAAGACCAGCAAACTTATGTACTATACTTACATACCATACTTATACTTACATACCTATATTGGTGCTATAGAAAGCCCAACTGTCTCCTACCACTGCTGCTGAGGGAGAGTTGGTTTTGCTCGGGATGGTGACAGTTGCTCAGGAGCATGTACCTTCCCAACAGCAGGAGTCACTGCTCCCTTGTCTCATCCCCCTGCCCTCACTGCTGGCAATGGGAAAAGTGCTGGGCTCTCTCCTTGGCTCTCTGTCCTAGCCCTGCTCCTTCTCCCACCTTTTCCCCGTCTGTGGCAAAAGTGAACTGTCTTCTTATCCTTCTGGAAACAAATCCCTTCTCACAAGAAACACTGAGGAACACCCATTCGCCTTTTTTTATATTTACTTGTGGGTAATTTGCATACTTTCTTTTACTTCTGCCTCTTTTTTTCCATGCTGGGTTGAGCTTAGGCTTTCTGCTTGAATTGGCCTCCTTTGCTCACTTAATCAGTCAATCTACCTTTCTTTACCTTAGTCCCAGCCAGGTTTTCAGGGCAGCTTTCAAGAAACATGGCTGTAACCGAAGAGCAAAAATGAAGTAACTGTGTGATTGCATAACTGGGCTGAAGAATGGCTTTCTGGATGTGAACAGAAAAAGCAGCCAGTCGCTTAAGCAGAACCTTTTAATCTTTGTCCACTGGTGTCAACTTTTTTTTTTTTTTTCCAGAACAGTTCAGAGAGAACTAGGTATTGCTTTAACTCCATAGACTTGATCTTCTGACCCAGCAATAGAAAACAAATGGATCTAATGAAAAAGCAAACCAGTTCACCCAAGAAATATAATCTGATCCTGTGGCCTTTCTGCATTAAAAGTTTCCATTAAGTTCTGTGGCATTCACCCATCCCAGATTCCCCCCGGCAAAAGGAAAGCAAACAAATGCTTCAAGCAAGTGCTTTGTTTGTAATAATGTGGCAGGATCAATCATGACCAACCACAATGATGCAGAGGTTTTTTTTGTTGCTTTTGTGTTGGTCAGATAAAATCCTAATATAAATTTTCTTGAGTTGGTTCTGTTGACTCACTGTGGCAAGTGGAGCTTGTCCTTCGACCAGGATATTTAAAGAGGTGCTAAAAGGAGTGATGTCAATGATGCATCTTCTTGATACTGCCTTGTAAATGTCAAATGCAAATTTTGGTTGCTTTGTTTAAAGAAAACCATTTCATTTTAGAAACATGTTTCATTTCGGTAATATGGGAGTTAAACCTCAAAGTCTGGTTTAAAGTTTCTCAAAGTGGAGCGGGTTTGGATCTGGGATTTGTTCTGTGGAACAAAGAGGTGTGTGTCAGAAGTGAGATTTTAGTTTAGATCATGGTGCTGAGATCCCAGGTTTTGTTTCAGGCTTGTCTCTGCAGTTCTCGCTGCTTTCCTGAGGAAGTGTAGCTTATGAAATCCCATTTTAGATGTGGATTTTGCCTAATATTTTTTGTTAAATCTGCTAATCAGATTTAATCATCTTTTTTAGAGAAGTAAAAGCTTTGGTGCTATTAAGTTCCTACACACTTTGTGAGCATAAGCAGCTGGGCTCTACTAGCATCCTCAAGGAAGGACGCCGCTCCAGAAGCTCTCCCAAAGTGAGTTAAAGCATAGTGTGATGCTCCTACCCCTACAACTGATGTTGGGAAATTCAGGCACGAGACACAAACCTGTAGGAAACCTGACTTCCTGAGCTCCACTGCTCAGACCAACACGTCTGAGTCTCTTTCAGATTCTTATACCTTTGGGGCAGGAACTCTTTGTTCTCACTGTGCAGATTGCTGGCACCTGACACATCATATGTTATTTTTATTCAAAATAAATAGCAGGGATTAGCTCCCCCCTGCCTTCCTATTTGTTCTGCTGCCGATACCCTTCTTAGTAAGACAGAGCTTCCAGACAGTCTCAGCTTTATTAGAGAAAGGGGTTACAGACCTGTTCCAAATAAATACTCAGATTTTGATGGAAGTGTTCCCAGACAGAGAAAGCACTGTCTGACCAGTCACCAGTTATCAGAATTCTGTCATCTGCCAACCATAATCTACAATTAAAATTGAAATATTTTGATATATTACCAAAGACAGAGAAAATAGTGTCTTAAAGGGAGCCGAAGAGCAGAAGGAGGCATGGTTGCGCCTTATTTGTTCAGCATTGGTGAGTCATTTCATCTGAATTTCTGTGCATTTTGAGAGTTTTGTTTCAAAGGTCTATTGTGTGGCTTCTGGCAACAAATTAAATACCAGTGATGTTTGGCTCTTAATTTAGAATTAATTTTAAAACATCACTCATAATATAAGACCCGATTGAAAGCCTGTAGAGGTCACTGGACAGATTCCCAAGGATTTCACTGGGCTTTGGATGAGGGTCTCAACCCACAAATATCTGTTTATTTTTCTTCATTTTATTTATTCTTGAATGGGAAGACAAACCTTACTTTTTCAGAATCATTTTGCAATTTTGGACTTTTCATTTCTTCAGGCTAAAACTGAGTTGGGGATGATGAAATGTGGTAAAGAAAATCATCAGGCTATGAGGGTGAGGTGGGTTTTTTTTTTTTCTGCTTTTCTGGCTTGGACTAGCTGTGCTATAAGCCATAACAGTACAGATCTGTGAGCTACTGGAGGATAGACTTAGGGATTCAACAGGTAAATTCCCTGCTCTCTAATATATCTGATTTTTTGAGTGTCAAATATAAATGGGAATATAAAAAATGCAGAGTTTGAGTCAAGAGTTCTGTTTGCAAAATGAAACCTGTGTTTTGTTTTCTGAGGACCTGGCATTGAACAGCCCCTCCCTCTTAAGTTTGCATGGAGGTTCAGGTTCATAAATCCAAGTTTTCCTCTAGTCCCTGGGGTTCTCCTGCTTGCAGTCTTTGGGAAGATCATAACTTTGCTGTCTCTTGGGCATAATGATTCACTCATTCTGTCTCCAGAAGCAGTTGCCGCCTGCTGAGCCTTTCTCTTGTTATTTCTTGTTAATGGCACTAGAAAAGGCTACTCTGTCTCCAATCAAAAGAAGGATTTTTTGGCAAGGGCAGAAAAGAGCCTCACAGTCCCCCTTAACAGTGCTGTACGTCTTGACAGCATCTTAGGATAGGAGGGAGAAAATCTTCCTCTTCTACTGGAGTAGTTCCATATTAAGTCCCAGGACAAGTGTTTGGCCCTGTGGCTCCATGGAATAGCTGAGAGAAGTATAACTGACCATAGCATGGAGTTTACTACGGATCAAAATCTTTGGGGATCAGTAACAGTTTGCCTCTTCCTAACACAAGAAGGGAGGAAGGAAATAAAAAGAGAAAGTGAGAAAAAGGAAGTGCATAGGGATCTCTCAGATTTCCTCAGAAAGCCATTGGGATACAACAAAAATAAGCATCACTCCCAGAAGACAGCAAACGGGAATATGAAAGTGTAGATCTGAAGGAAGCAGAGAACAGCTGTGGGAGGATATGAGAGAGCAAATAGGCATCTGGTCTGCGAGTGCAGGATTCATGGATTTTCCCGCTCTGCAAAAATTTATAGTCTGAGATGAGTGGCATGGATATGAAAAGGTTACGTGGTTCCTGGAGAAACAATGCTCATTTGGCATAACCAGAAAGTTACAGGAGGTCTAGACTTTGTTTATGATGTCTTGGTTTTGTGTTTCTAAAAAGAACTCATGGCTTGGCTTCTTGCGTGTGCTACTACTCACTAAATAAACCCTGTTCACATACTAGAGTTGAATGTGTGGTTTAATCTGCTGAATTACCTGGGTCCTTTCTCTGTCTTAAGTGGAACCAAGCTCTTGCTTAATTTGACCCTCAGATTTAGCAGACAGTGAGGGGTTAGGTTCAGTAAGATGGTTATGATCCCTGAGGCTATGGCTATGAGGGAAAAACTAAACAAGACAGTTCCTTAGGAAAGTGCACATGTTGATAAGCAGTTAATGGAAAACCTGACTGAGGTTTCCATCACGGAATGCCTGCTTTGATTGCCGTACTATCCTCAAAGCATTTTCACTTTAACTTAAGCGTTTTGTTATTGAAGGCTTAATCCTTCATCTGTCATTAAGGCCAGTGAAAAAACCAAATTGCTCCATTAGCAGCAGGCTGATTAGCGCTCCAGTATATGTATGCTGTCTCTTCAGCAGCCAGTTTACTTTTAGCATTAGTAAGGTATTGAGTTTAAGTGACAGTTCTTATTTTGACTTGTCAGCTCAGGCTTCAACTTTCACAACTTATAGGAAGTTTATTTCTTTGAGTCTTCTACCCCTCAGGTCTGAAACTGGCCATTGAGCTTATAAGTTGTTGAGTTGAATAAAGACAGTTGAATAAGAACAGCTGGACAGAGATCATGATCTCATAAGCTTCATCTCCTTTAGAAATGGTCAACTGAAAACTCTCAAGGTCTTATTCTAAGAAAAGCAACAGCTTTGGATGCTCTGAAACCAAACTAGGCATTTGGAAATGGAAAGTTTTTTTATGGTCACTAGTATATCAGTGAAACTAGATTACCACTAGTTTTTTCAAGTGAACATCTATCCCACATTAAAAAGGTTCAGATAATATAAAAAATACAGTGATTATGCAAAAAATATTTTCCTTGCATGGCAAACCAGCTTTTCATGCCATGTTCTGCAGTGTAAGCAGAAGGATGAAGTTAGCAGGATAGCAGTCACTGGTAAAGGGTATGAGTGTTAAAAGGAATAGTGGAAAAAGGCACACTGAAAAGAACAAGCAATGTAGGGAAATTAAGTCAAATTAGTGACTATGCAAGAAAGCATATATTAAGCAAGTATGGATTTTTATGTGTATCTGCTGAGTGAAACTGTTATGCTAATTTCTGAACAGCAAGTAGAATAAACAATGCTTCTGCCTAAGGGTATTTTTTATTGACAAAAGACAGTAAGACCGAGTCTTGCTGAAATTACTCAAACAGTATGCTGACAAGGCACTTGGGTGAAAAAGAATAAAACGATGGGGCAAGAAACATAGTGTTGGGAGTTCTAGAAATGATGTCTTTCCTGGCTAACGTTTTGCCCTGTGTCACAACTACTAATTCTAAAAAAGAGCTACCACAGAAGGAACTTGCAGGCAACCAAGGTAAGAGACTAAGGAGAATTACGAGAGGCAGGTCCCTGCTTTTGTGAATGGAGCCAAATAGGCACTGTCGGATCCCCACACATGGCCCAGCTCTGAAAGCAGTGATTATGCACAGACAGCATGGTGTGTGGCATAGCTGCCTCTAAAGACCAGTGGAGGGTATGGGAGAGGGGAAGGGGAGGAAAGTTAGGGGTTAATTTCTCTTCAATTCTTCCTTCACAAACCAATGGAGAAAATATTGCCGGAGAAGTACTGCAGCTGGATCCCAAATATCAATAAATATCAGATTGATGCTTCTAATGGTGTTTGTAGTAGTTTATCAACAATTCTGTTATCACCACATGAGATCTCTTCCTTCAAACTTGCCAGTCTTGCTTGTGTATTTTTAATGCCTGTTGGCACAATTCCCTGTAAGGCTGCGGGAGCTGATGCAGATTTACCGAATGGATTAGCCTTCTGGGACTGCCACAACAATGTGTGTGCTATTTCAATCTATTTTGATCTAAAATGGATTTGTATGTCTTTAAAATGAGCTAGCAAATTGCTGTTGCTAATTAAGTTAGATTGAACGATGCACAGGAACTAATATTGCTAAATCTGTATATAAAGGCCCAATTCTGAGAGTCCTTGTAGGCTGTGTGCTGCTCAGCTTCAGGCTCTAAAAATATTACATTGCAAGGTTGCTCTCTTGCCAAAAAGACATTACATCAGTCAACGCTGAGATTGCGTTTAATATGTGCTAGGCATTAGACTCGCAGCTTGAAATGCTGTTCTCCTTGATGCTTCCATATGGTGAAGTTCATGCCAGTGCAGTGAGGCTGGGCAGAATATACAGATTTCTTTAGTCTAATGCTGACAACTGAAAAAAGGCCTTAAGGCCTTGTGTTAGTGTCTTCCATTATAAGGAATGAATCCAGCGAATCTGAGTACCCTGCACTGGCTTGTGCCATACACAGGAGATGTAACGCATCTCTTGGCTGACCACTTCCAGGCTTTTTGGCAATCATTTTTTTTTTTTTTAACTGAAACTTTCTAAGTTCCCAGTTTTTCAGTGTTTTTAAAAGCAAAAAAATTCTTTCTGGATTTTCATACCTTCAGTTTCATAACAATTATTACCATTATTGTTATTCAAAGCAATAATACTAGGAAAAAATGTTGAGGATAAAACCTATAGCATTTTAAGACTTCTGTTTCACACAAAGAGGCATCTATTTACAACCTTTACTCCCTTAGGTCAGTTATTTTTGTCAGTGTCATTAGAGTTTATCAGTCCTCCTTTGCAACAAGAAGTGATCAGTAAGGCTTAAAGCTTTGTTCAGCTGTTCAGTTTTGTGTGTTTTTCTGGTGCTATGTTTTTTTAGTTGAAGTTCTTTGTCAACACAGTGGATGCTGTGACTAATTTGGCTAATTCTGGAAGAAAGGATTACGCTTGGATTCTGCATTGGTGTTTTGAGTCTCAGTAAAAGTTACAATGAATGAGTAGTCTGGGTTATGCAGACAGTTGAGTGGGATGATACCTTCTGGCCTTCAAATCAATGGGATCTGTTTATCGCCGTATGATTCAGGCTTAACTTCTGAGCCAGTCTGTAACATCTTGTAAATGATTTTGTATGCAGAGCACCCCATACATTGCTTATGAATGTGTGTCTTGGATAAATGGGAAAGCTCCTAGTGAGGCTTTCACACAGAGGCGCAGAGATGTTATTGGGACACTGCAGTATTGCCAAGTTTTTCAAATTTAGACAATTCTCACGGTAGTTGAAACTTTTTTTAAAGTTTCACATTGTTTTAAAGAAGATTCACATTTATTACTTTGAAAAAAGAAAGAGGAAATCCATAGTCCTCCTCATTGCAGAATAACGCTTGAAAAAGTGACTGCCATTGCTAAACAACCCGCCCCCCCCATATCACCCGACAACCCAGAAAAACAAAGAGAAAAAAACAACATTAGTTTTAAAACCTTAAGTTGTCTAAGGATTTTCATAGGGTCTGCTTAAGATTCTGTATGCTCAGGGTAAGAAACCCCATAACTCACAAGTCTTATGGTTTCTCACTCCAGGTGCACACGCAGCCATGACCTGACTCCATCCATGCTGGGGCAAGCCATGGTTGTGCTCCAGCCCTCCCTGTGCCCTGCTTTCCAGAGGAAGGGAATCTCCTCATGTACTGTCTGGAGAGGAGCTAGCAAGTACTTCCCTAGCAGGCAGGGGACCAGGACTTAGAGGTGTGTTGTAGTCTAGGCACAGCCGCTAGCTCCCATAGTAGATATTCTAAAAAAAAAAAAAATAAATTCTTAGAATCCACAACTGACATATTGATTAATTAAACAAACACAAAACGAGAGATTCAGAACAACAAATAGTGCCCTGAAGTGCCTGTAGCCTGGGCGATGTGCTGGGCCGGTGCCTGAAAGTGACACAATCCTGCTGTCTGATTTGGACGGTGACACAACCTCGCTGTCTATTTTGGATGACCTGATTTAACTGCACCAGCTGAGAGAAATGCGGAAAAGGAAGCGTGCCTCAGAAAGAGTTGCAGACACGTTCAACTGTTGCAATGCCCTCTCTCCTGATAATCACGGCTGTTATTCATTGTAGAGATAAAAACAGTTTTTCTCCTAACCTTACATTGTTGTTCAGCTAAATTTGCTGCCTCGAGGGAAGCATGTTTCTGTACAGAATTTAGTAAACAATATAGGGATACTCATGGTCTTAAGAAGATGAAACTTTCTACCACAGTGACTACAAGGCCACACTGCCCAGGAAAGGTGGGAAAGCAACTGGAAACCGCTCCCTCCTGCACAAGCACCACTCCGGGACCGAGGTGAGAGGCAGCAGCTGCTGAGAAAACTTTATTCCCTTGCTGAGCGCAGGGCAGGCAGTGCCCTGGTGTGTGAGGAGGGCCGGCATGAGGAGAGGAAAGAAGCTGGAGTTTTTCAGGGAAGAAGCAAGAGGAAATGGTGACTTTTCGTAGTGGGAATCCCTTCTCGGCGTGGGCTGTGAGCTGCCCAGTCAGCACCGCTCTTCGCAAAGGGCTCACCGCTCCACCTGTGTCTACGTAGTCTGTGTGTACAGTAATAAAAAATACAGGTTTACGTGGTCTGCCGTGTGAGACGAGCGATTCAGGTATTAGTACGTCGCCACTTCTCTTATCAGAGAACATTAGGTTTCAGCCAATTTTCATTACTATTTTTATCCTTTATTGTGTGCAAATACACAAGGTTTTTAATAACAGCAGAGTCACTTTAAATGCCACTTGGAAGGCCGGAGAGCAAGTGAACCATATTGCTTATAGAGAATCAGAGCAAGTTTTTTATAAAGGCATTTTTTTAAAGGATTGAATAGTTGCAATTGTTGGAGAAAGGTGCTTAGATACTGGATTAAGAATTTGCAGGATCAAAGTAGCAGTTAAGATGCCAGGGAACTCATCCAAATCACAACATAGCTGATATTCTTCAGGGAATACTGGGCTGTTTTGTATACAGCACTCTTGGCTCCAAGTAACTTAAAACCTGCAGAATTGAAATGATTACAAATATCGGGCTGAATCTTTCAAGGTGTTGAGTGCCCACGACTCACATTGGGCTGAATGTTCTTTTACACTGTGGCCCTTTATGCTATGATGGCGATGTCAAAGGCATTCAGCACAGTCAATGCCACTGGAGGCCCCTTTGCAGTATCAGACCGTAGCAAAGTCGCTTGGGTGCAATTGGGCATTCGGCCCATTTTCCTGGCAATACTCAGCACCTTTCAGGAGCAGGCTGACAGAGGAGTGGCTCTGGCAGGAAGGCTCAATTATTTGTGATCTCAGTTACACAGAAAATGTAGGGGATGGATTTGTGGTTTGTTTGGGTTTTTTTTTAACCTGTGAGAAGCCACAGGGATTTCTGCTGGGCTGGTCTCCTTGAGATCTAGACTGAAAATACAGGGCTGATCTTAGTGCCAGTGCTCAGACTGAGTTCGATGAGGTGAGGGACTCACCTACATATTTGCTGCACTGGAAGGTGCATCTAGCTGACTCCTGTCTTCTCTTGGGCTGTAGATGAGGAACAGCAAAGACAGTAGTGGAGCAGGTTTCTCCTTTCTCCAGACTTAGTAACTGATAGAGGAGCTGAATTTTATCATCCAGTTGCAGAGCTGGAATTGGAAAAGATGCCAGAGAACTGAAATATTTTATTTTCATATCATTTACTTGGAATACTTAAATTTCTATTTAAAAACCTTTTTTTAAATTGCTCATCTTTGGTGAAAGGTTTAAAAGGGCAAAAAGGGTGAAAATTAAATGGCATGAGCAAACTCTTTTTCAATATTTTCTTTGAGAAAACTAATTTTTTTTTAATGATACAACAAAATTGTCATTCTAGTTCTGATTCAGCCACCAAAACAAGAAAATATGGTTTGGTTTTTTTTTCTCCATTATACTTAACAGTAATAATGTTGCTGTCACCACAATGGGGCAAGCAAGGCTTTTGAGGAGAAGATACTAGCTTTTGTCTTTAATTAGACGAATTATATGTTTGGAAAAGAGGCAAAGATAGGAAAATTATAATTTTGGAAATTAAAAAGATAGGCATGTAATCATGGTCTCAGTTTTAAAACTTCTACAAATCTTTTCTCAAATAAATCAGTGGAAGCTTTTAGTGCTTTCTCATTACTTAATATGTTGGGTTTGGAGAATTTTGTTTGGTTTTTTTGACCTGAATGTGGATGAACTTGGTGTTCTAGAAGTTGGGAATTAGTTTTAGAGAGAATTACACAGAATTTAATGCATGTGTAAGAATAAGGAAACTATTCAAATATAGTTTGTATGCACATTAATAAAAAATTTGGCTAATAGTGGAAGACTTAGAAAACAGATTTTCTTTGATTGTAGTATATTGGGTTGCCATAAAACTCATGGGGAAAAAAAGTGGTTTTGGGTTTATTTCCATGTGTTTCTGAATGAGGGATGAGGAAGGATATTGCTTTGTTTGTAGACTGGTGTTTTGTATCCTTTATCTCTCTTGTTCCTCATGCCTCTTCTTCCCCTTCACCCACAAACCTTTTCTGCTTAAGGACAGATTTCAACCAAGTGTGACAGAGTAGTAGAGATATCAAAGCCTTGTAAGTATAGGTGAGGGAAGTCTTTGAACTAAATTGCCCCTAATAGTTTCCCCTTACGATGGCTAATTTGTAATGGTCAAAGGTAGCAGCCTGCATGTTTCCATTAAAATATTCTGCAGAACAGAGAGAAGGGCAGTAGGAGAGTAAATTTATGGATATTTGTGGTGATAACAGAAATCTTAGCTAAAGAGACAATACACAATGAAATACAAATCAGAAAAACAGATGTCATTAGCTCTGCTGCTCATGGACTTACTTATTAGAAGATGCAAACAGATGGTGGAGGTGGACAACTGCATACAGATCCTGCCTCTCCCTCTCCTGGTAATACCGACGAACTCTCTAGCAAATACAAAACTCTATGTGTGTTACTTCTAGTTTCCGTCCAGCACCTGCGGTGTCCAGCGCTTGTGGGCCACCTTTCCTATTATCGCTTGTGTGAAACACAACTGCCTAGGAGCCCAGAAGTGCAAAGCATCAGTTTAAGCCGAGGTGTAAGGAATACCTTAGCCAACTGGAATGCAAGAGTCTAGCCCACAAAACAGAGTAATAGCCCTTCCGACTTCTGCAAACACGCCCTGGGATTGTTAGCAGTCACGACTGGCAAGGGCCTGAGCCCATTTGTTTTCTGTGACATCTCTGACATAGTGTTGCTGCTGGAGGCTGGTAGGGCTCTGACTCACTGCCACGCGACCTCTTGTTTTCCAGACCTGAGCATTACTAGCATGTAAAGGTTGACCCATTCACAGAACCATGTGGTGTGGCAGCGGGCCATACGTATAACCTTGACTACAATGCCCTTTCCAGAGACTGATTGTGGTTTTCTGATTATCTAACGAGCTTGTCATTTCCTGTACTAGTTGTAACAGAGCTGAATATTTTCTAGGTTACCTAACCAAACTTCTGCAAAATCATACTGCCTATGCCTGCGATGGGGAACATTTGAGTCTGCACTGTCCTCGGCATTCAACAATAAGTGTTCAGTCAGCATTTTACGGGCAAGACTACCACATGTGTAGTACTCAGGAGCCTGAAACCAGGATGACAGAACCCATAAACTGTGTGGCACCCACCTCTTTGCAGGTATCGCATGTTGTAAAGGTTCTTAATGCACCCAATGTTTTCGAAGGTTTCTATACAGTGAGCTATGCTGTGTGAAAACGGCAAGCGTTCACAACATTGAATGAAATGACATTGTGTCTATGTCAGTTTACCGTGAAAAGTATTACAACTGAAGGAATTGTCTGGCCAGCAGGATATTACCATAGGATTATGAAAACTTTCTAGATTGCCTTCTATTTTGATAAGCCTTGCTTTGGAAACCCCATTCTCAAAGTTCTAAAATAATCAATTCCCTTCTAATCAAGGGCTGGTCATGACTGAGTAGACCAGTCTTAATCCATCACATCCCCAGGAGAGGATACAAACATTTGACAGACCTGAGTTACAAATCCACTGAATAAGATGGCATTCTGGTTGGCGTTTGGCTTGTTCCATGCCTATCTTCACTCACTGAAAAGGCACCGTGACAGCTAAACAGCAGATCCTAAGTACTTCTGCAGATATCTGCGTTTCCATGAATACATGATTTCTATCAGTAATATCCTATGGTTTGTTTGCTGGGCCTGCTTCAGTATAGCTTAAAATGATTTATACTTCATACATTATTACTTTCTGCTGTGGAGACTTTTGTAACAAGGCTTAGAAGGTCTGACTTACATTGCTGTCAAAGGCTTGTTTCATCGTAGTGAAAATGCCCAGTGTTAGGCCAAATTCAGTAAATCATTGCAAAAATGAGTATTCAGTGGAATCTGAACATGTTCTATTGGTGAAAGAGTTGTAAATGCTCTACCGAAGCTTTGATGAAGCTTGCAACATTTGTGCTTGCAGCTGACACGTTACTTCTTGACTCCCTGTTCTTGACAACAGGGAATGTCATTTCCCACTACCAGTGAGTTGAAGAGTTGTACCGAGTGGTTTGGCAGTAATATCTTCTCTCCAGAAACAATATTAGGGCAGTTTTAAAAGTGTGGCTTGCCCATGCTGTAATGAAACTTCTAAAGACATTCCAGACGTGACCTATGAGCCATGTGAAAGTACAGCTCTCCGCCAAAAACAGTAGGCCAGATGCATCCTTGATGTCATTTTACTGACTACAACAAAGTGACACCAATGATTATTTTGGGCTTGTGAATGCCTTTGTGAGGTCTCCATGGGCAGTTTTTTCCCTTGAATATAATAAACAGAGCATGGGATAACTGTTGTATAAAGTATCATCATCATTCAGGCACTGTTACTGATCAAAGGCATGAAAGCATTTTGACAAGGCCATGAACATGAGAGATACGAATGCTCTGCATCTCAGGGAGTTACAGTTGTGTCAAGGAGAAGAGACACATCCTGTAAACTGATTTCTTAGAAAAGAGCACCAGTGATCTCATCTCCCCTCCACTTCCCTTTGGAACCACATCTGCAGTCTGCATAATCGGGCATGATGCTACCCTGCAGCCAGGAGGAAGCATAACAGGCATTTTTTACAGTGATCTGCTATTAAAAGGATCACTGCAAAGTTAGCTCTGTCTGGAGATATAACAGCCCAGTGCTATCTCATTACGAGTATCACTGTTTGCTTGTGGTTGCATGTTTTTGCACAGCAACAGGATAGAAAACACGACTGCTGTTTGCATTAAGTAGGAGAAAATACAAACAGATGCACAGGAGATGATTCAGCTCAGGTGCAAACAGAAGGTGACTCAGTAGGGTACAGCTATCTCCCCTTGCTAAAGATGTAACTGTCTTTCACTGGCCTGTTCCAGAACAATCCCAATGAAGGAGGAGTTATTTGTTTGACTTGCAACTCTGTAAAAGAAGAATTGACTGATAAAATTAAGTCTGCTGCGCTTTTCCTTCCCTTTTAAACTCTTTAGAGTGTACATAATGCTCAAAAAGTGTTGGATGCAAGTCCTCTTCTTCTACCAACGGGATCAAAAAGGCAAGAGTGTTATAGGCTCACTGCAATGTGCTGCCAATGTGTATCATTTCTGCTCGGGAGGGATGGCTTCCAGGGATGACAGGAGAGATTCAGCCACTGCCAGCTCTCTCAGCCTGGTAACAAGAGTGCAGCTTGTGCTGTCACAGTGGTAATTTTGTGATTTGGCCTCTTGGTATGACTGAGACCCCTTCTGATGAGAAACAAGGCAAGAATTCCCATAGATTTTACGGGAGTACCTAGAACTATCAGAGAATGGTATCTTACAGTTACTCCTGTTAAGGGTGGGGTGACCCAGAGACAGTGCTCTCCTTATCGCAGCCTGCTGTGATTTTAAACATGAAGAATCCTGGGCGCAACACCACAGACTATCCAAAAATAGTGTATAGAAAGCCCTCTCTAAACTGGGCTTTGAAGGTGAGTAAGAATTTCATAAGTACACTACTGCATTTAAACTGGGTTTTTTTAGGTGCTTTGGCTTGTGGCTGTGTTAAAAACTGGACTCAGGCTCATCTTGGGAAATGTCTTTGTATTTTCTATAGCTACAGCTCTGAAACCACCGATGAAGTGGTAACACCAGTGTGAGCACGAGGAGTACTCAGTCCTTTTGCTGACTTGGAGAGGGTCCACATGACCCTTTGCATATAACACTTCTGACTTTTTTATTGTCCTCCTTCTGTCACCACTCCCAGTGAAGCAGCACAGTAAGAACCACAATATATTGATGGGCCAAAAAAATCTAGGGTAGAAATGGCCTTAGAAGAGCACTTAAATAAAAAAAAAGGACAAGGAAGCTTAGGATAGAGAAGCACATCTGTGTTACCCGATAAAAACAATTTGGGAATTGGTTCAAGTGGCAAGTCAAGTAAATATCTGATAATGTGTGCCACTGCAAGCAAGAAGTAAGTGCCCCTTAAGCAAGAGGTCCTACATAAGGGTTAAAGCCAGGGGTCGCACCAAGTCAGTAGTTAGAACTCTTTCAAGTGAAAGTATTACAGAGCATGATCAGGTAGACTTAAGTGGATCGAGATGAAATGGTTAAAAAGACATCTTTTTTAGTTACCATGCTTCACCTGGACATGGCACTCCCATAAATGCTGTCGGGAGTGTGTGAGTGCCTCAGGCATGTCAGTGAAGAGGCTGGGGGCTGAGCATGTTCCCACTTGCTCTGGGCTCTGCACGGCATCCCGAGCACCACTGAGGCTGTGGTGGCACACAGTGAGATCTGGCCAACAAGCTGGGGACAGAGGGAAAAGTGACAACAGCAAATTGGTAACATCCTAAGTTGCCATGGGCATCACTGTGACGAATGTATTCCCATAAACTTGGCCGTGACTCAAAGTCCAGTAGAGATGTGGCTTAAATCCAGTGATACAGATGTTTCTTACATGTTTATAGCCAAAAGCTGACAACAAATGATTTCTCTCCTGTATAGAACAAAGTACAACTAAGTGTTCTCATTGCTGTATAACTTCATACCTTGTTTTCAAGCCTATCCTTTTTGCCCGTTGTTCTAGAAAGTGCTGGATGAATGCCAGAACCTGAGATCCTGCCAACTCCTTGTCAATAGTCGGGTTTTTGGACCTGATCTGTGTCCAGGGACCACTAAATTCCTCCTTGTCTCCTTTAAATGCAAACCTAGTAAGTAATCCACATCAGGCAAATGTGGTTTTGTGTGTGTTTTATTGTTTGTTTTGGTTAAAATGCCACTGCACAAGGCTTTGCATAAATCCATGTGAGGTTTTGAGACTCTTAGATTAATAGCAAATTGGTTTTTTCTGCTTTACCTTAGCTCTTCATTGTGTTTACAACTTCAGTGTGCTTGCTGCCAATTTAAAGACCGGTGTAGTTTGGCAGAGTCAGATGTCGGACATCAGACTAGAAAGGAAAAATGTTTTGGAAATTATTTTTAAAAAGATGGCAATGATAATGTCATATTAGAAAGATAGACTTGAACAGCAAAAACAGATGCTTGGGCTAAGGATCCAAATGATGAAGAAGATAACGTAATAAGGAATATGCAAAAATGCTTAAGGAGGTAGGACCAAAGCTTTCAAAGATCTTCTGTTACTACCTCCCATTTATAAAATAATGGCTGGAGGGTACACATGTGTGGTTAACTTTATTACAGAATTTCATTGTAGAATCACCTGTATTCTTCGGGTAATTGACGTTGATATGTAAAGGGACAAATCCTGCCTCAAAGAGAATGCACTTTGTAAACATGAGAAAAGTGTAAGAAAGATTAAGACAGTCATCATGAGGTTTCATTTATTGATGTTTTTTAATTGTTTTTCTTGTTGCTATTGTATATGAGAACAAGCCCCAGTAGCCCGGGGGCTCAGCTTTTCTTGGCAGCTAATCCCCAGTGTGGCTGAAATGGGTCCCAAAGAAAATAGTTGAATGATGATTTATGGGTAGGTTCACCAGCCAACTCAGAAATACCATCCCACAACTAAAGGAGAAAGCACAAAAGAGATTTTGTTTAATCAGAGCATTAAGATAGACATCATTGGTGGAATAGGAACAGGGGTGGCAAGCAAACTGAAGGGCCAGTTTATGCAGAGTACTGAAGTCAGAGCAGAGATATGGAAATGGAGTAGGCAGGTGTTACCTTTGGCAAAGCACTGACACAAGAACTCCCAGAGAGATTTACTGGGCCATCATCAGGGGAAAAAATGTCTGAAATTAAACATTTTTATGATCTCTTTTATTATCTTATAGTTTAAAGAGTTTTTTACATATTACAATTACTGCATTATTAATAGTAGATGGATTTGAATATCATAGCTGTGTCTGTGTCATTAGAAATCTCTTTATACTAACCAAAAGTGGATTGGGATCCTGTCTTACTTTTATAAGTTGCTTAATATTTTTCCTACTGGAAATGAGCAACTTTGAATACGTAATATCCTCTGTGATCTGAATTTTACAAAAGCTGGTCAAAAGTGTATTTAACAGCAAGTGCTGCCTTCAGAGGAGGAATAGTCCATTTCCAGTGCAAATTGCATGATTTCACATGACAGGAAATTTGTATTTGTAGGTAAGATACTAATATTGTTAGGCTTGGCTGTGGAAAACATCCTTACTCAGGAAATCACTTGAGTATAACTTTAAGTATATTTTATAGTCTCCTTGCCTTCAAGTGGGCACTTAAGCAATCACCTGAATCCCTTAGTTTTCCATCTATTTAGAAATATTGTTGCTGTATCTCTGCAGAGGTCTCTGTTACATTCTTACCCTTGTCCTATACCACCTGTGGATTTGTTTTTGTTGTCTGTACTTTCATAGCCTCTCCAGCAACCATGGAGCACAGCCGTACAGACACAGAGCCCAGCTTTAGGCTGTCAGCCCTTGGGTCAGGGCCTTTTTTCTTGGCATGATCCTCATGGGTGTATGGTGTGGCAGGTGCCTCTGCAGAAGTAACAATCTGCAGCAGGTCAAGTATTTTTTAAAATCACTCCTTTTTAGACTTAAACTTGTGGCTGCTGATGAGCTCAAATGGAAGAAACTGGACTATTACCAAGAACATTAATGCTTTTTTTTCTATTTGTTCTATTCTAAACGAAACAATAATGTTTTCTTTATTGAATAGATAGGAGGTTTTTCTCTCTCCAGTTCCCCTAGCACCAACACCCACACTCTACTCACAGGGATACCACCCAGTAACAATAAGGTTTCCCTTTTCTCTTGCTCAGCTCAGGAACCTCCTTTTCCTGTTTTCACATTTTTGAAGGACAAAAAAATGGAGCAGAGTAAACTCTTCTCCCTGTCCTTATCTGCACTAAAAAGGTTTGCCACCATACCTAGACCAGGAAGACTTAAGCGGTAAAATGCTGCAATGAGAGCAGCTGCTTAAACCAGCAAGAGACCTCCTTGGCCAGATGGCAGATTTTAACCAGTTCCCTAGGAGGGATAAACCACACTGTAAGATGATCTCACTGGCTTCCCCACCTTTGTGCTGCAGCACTGCCAGCGTGCATGTGCCAGCTGGGAAAGGGAGGGCGTGTATTTTTCTCAGGCTCCTGATTCACATCACTTGTCAGCAAAACTTTCAAATGAGCCCTTGCTGGATCGTCACGCCCAGGGAAACCCACTGACCTTGGTGGAGCCACGCAAATACAGCTGAGAGCACTGTCTGGCTCGGGATACATAGCCTGTCCCCATGCCTTTGTGCCTGCCATTCTTCGGTGCTCGCTCAGTGCTGTATGCAGTGGCACTGGGTGATGCCAGCCATCCCCATGATTGATGAGTGGTCGGAGGCTCTCAGCACTCAGGCGGGCATCTGAAGTAGGCGTAGAGTGCGACATTGTCCTGGGGAGAGACAAAAGGAAGGCACAAGGCTTCTCCCAGTGAGCAGCGGTGGAAAGCAAGCCAGGAAATCAAGCAGGAAGGGGGGAGGCTGTTCCACTGGGAGAGGAGATAGGCAAAAGTTAACTTTTAAATTCCTTTCAAAAAGGAGCCAGAGGCTTTAGGGAGTCATATGGGAGCAATTCAGTTGGAGGAAACACTCAGCTTTGCTACTGCCTTGATCTCCGGTTGTAATAGTGCCACGTATCACTCGCAACAAGACTTGCAGAAAACCTGTTTTCTGTCATGCTGCTATTTGCTATTAACAGTCCAGCTGGGTAAATTGCCTCATGCTACCATATTATTATTTGCTTCTATTTTAGCTGAATACAAAACCAAATCAGCATGTGAAAACCAGGAACTGAAACTCCACTGTCAGGAGTCCAAGTTCCTTATCATCTACTCTGCCACCTATGGCAGATGGGCACATGAGGAGAACGTCTGCTCGACAGAAGTGGAGCGCGTCCCCCGCTTTGGTATGTTTTTATGCTGTTGATAGACCTTCTCCAAGCAGGTTTCCCTGAGAAGAGGGGAAACAGGGAGAAAATGTCAGGTGCAAAAGCAATGGCATTTTGAAAGCACTGGTGATTGAAATACAAGAGGTTATTTCTGAAACTCAAACAAATTGCCCAGTACGAGGGAGAAACTTAGAGTAAGAAATGCAGTAAAGCAATAAACTTTCATATAGTTAATCAGTCCTTAGTATGATTAACATCAAAAACTAGTTCTGTTGGCTGTCTTGAACTTAGGTGATGTATACTAAATATCAGCTGTTTGCCTCTTTTCTTTCTCCAACTTCTGACAATGATTAGGCAACCTGAGTACCATGACACCTTGTCTTCTGTTACCCTCTTCTCTGATCTCTGTTTCTGCCAGCTCTTCCTTGCCTTAAATGCAGACTGTAAAGATAGGGTCTACAGGCCACGTCCCATTGCTTTAGATGCTGTTGTATGACCACATTCCAAGACTGTGGTAGTATACTAGAAAATTAAATGTGCCTGGGACTTCTCTCTGGCACCAAGTCCAGCAGGCAGAAATGTCCTGTGTATGTGGTACTAAACTCTTACCTCCAAAGCAGGATGACTGCATGCAAACTGCTTCTTGGGGCTGCTCCCTGGCCTGTGCTAGCTCCTCTGCTGTGATGGGGTATTCTTGAGAGGATGCTGTTGGCCTGGGCCAGATGGGTGCAGAGGCCGTACTTATCAGAATGGAGCACTGCGTTGCGGTGCCAGAAACATGCCCTTTCACTGCTGATCTACTAGTGCAGGTGCATCCTGTTTTATATATATATAAAAATATTTAATGTTAATGTCACTATATTAGTAATTAATATATAAACAATATGTTAATATTGCTATAATATTAATACTACTTCGGACAGACTGCGAACACTTTCAGGCACAGACCATTCACTTCTGAACAGGTAAAAGAACCCAAAACATCATAAGTAGTTGTGTGGTCTACATCAATAACCAGTCATTGACTTCACTGTATAGTCTCAGCTGGTGTATGATTAATGACTTATGACTCACTTTGTATTGCTAAATATCTAAATTTATAGTAGCATGTGATTGTGAGGGAGCTTGATACTTGCATGAATAGTATGTTCAGTGGTTGACACTGAAGGTATGAAGGTGAATTTTCATGCCATGGAGAAGGCCAGCACAAGATACATGTGCTGTTCACATCCCTTAACACCCACAGGAAAGGACTTAAATGACTGATGCCAGCCCTGTGCAAAGGCTGAACTTTACTCCTAAGAAACATACTACAAGTGAAATCTATTAGAAGCATCTCTGAACATCACAAAGAGATCAATAATTAGTCTTAAAAGCCATTTGTCTGCAAGCCAATATTTCTATTTAGTTATATAGATATTATTAAAAATGTATTGGCTGAAGATTGTAATCTGTTCTTAGACAAGAATCTATTTAATATTGCCAGGTCTGTGTTTCACACTGGCTGTCTTGTGTGGTCCTTCACAGAGACTTCAGCTCTGCCTGTCTGTTCTACGTAGGAAACATTTTAGCAGGTTTCTGACAGACCCATACATCCTTCATGATGGTGGCGTTGGTGTATGACGCAAAGCTGAGCAGAGGTAGCTCAGTTGATCGAGAAAAGCTGCCATCATACTTATTTCTTGCACTTCACTCACCTCTGGAAATCACTCACTCGCCTCGAATGTCAGCACTAACAGTTCAGAGATCAGAATACTGCAAACCCTTCTTACTGGATAAAGTTTCCCAGTATAAATAGAGAAAGAATTTGCAACAGGACAAACTCTCTGCTGTGACCACCTGCATACGAGCACCTCTCGAGCAATACCCTGGCTGTTGCTGGTTTTGTGCTCTATAAAGCAACCTAAAACTGTACTTATAGGAGAGAGCATAAAACCTGAGGCAAACACAAGGTAGCTCTATAGATGATAGATCCTTGTATAGATTTCCCATTACTTAATGAAAGTGCTTGACCTCTTCCTGCGTGATACCAGTAACCCTCTGCAGTGAGTATAATTTTCAAAAGCACCTATGTGGCTTGGGAATACACATTCAGTTATCACAAAAGACTTAGCACTTAGGAGCCAAATCCAATTGACTCCAGATCTATCCATCTCAAGCTTACATCTTATTTATGTGGTTATTTAAGCACATACAGATGTGACTGGGTGCACGATTAGACTCTTTTTAAATGCCTGTGTACTTTCTCTCAGAGAAAGCCATAGTAATTTGAATGTCAACATGATTTTAACATTGAGTCAATTTAGAAAACTTACTTCAGCTGCTCTTCATTCCTGCATCAGAGCCCACATACATGTATATGTTTGTACCAAAAGCTAGATCTGATCCAACACACATCCAGTTGTTGTTTCTACCCACGTTTGTACATCTCAGCCTAAAGGCAGTGCTTGAGCCTTTCAATTTCTTTCACTGCATCACAGGGAAGCTGCGAGGTGTTTTTTTAGTACTATGCAGAAGAGAAGTCATCTGTAGGTCCTAATGACAAGTATAGGAAGTCTCTGTTGAGCTCAAGAGTTTTGCATCTATCCATACCTGATATGGTCCTGTTAGGAGTACTGGGTATTGAATTAATTAGATACTTCTCTAGATTTTGGTGACCTCACATTGCATGTAATATACCTGATAAGCAATTAATGACAAATAGCAGCTTTGGGCTGAGACAGATATATTCTGAATTATCGCTTTTCTGTGAACAGTCTATCAAATCAGCTGCCAGATTTTGGAGCTTTGCTTCAAACAGAACACAAGAAAAATGTAAAATTTCTTTAGCATAGAGGCTCTTCTCCATATAGGAAATAGAGTATATAAATCCATCTCTGGTATTGGTGGTACCTGTGTGGACTTGGAGCACTTGTAGGATCCTAAGCCTCAACTCAACATTTAGCCTGACTGTCTCCTCTTGGAACTAGTTTTCTGAGCCAGTTTAATAATGTAAATTAGGTGCCATTTTCAGTACAGAGGAGGAAGTAAAGTAATGGCATCATGTGTCATCCCTGCTAGATAAAGCCTTTACAGCAGAGTTGTCCTCTGTCTGGTTAAGTCTTGCTTACCCTAGGCAATGGAACAGCTTTAGCATGAGACAAAGCCAACTGAAAAGCCCACACAGGATGGGTTATGGGAAACATACATTCACGTCCCTGTTCTGATTCAGATAAAGAGAAGACTTGAATCTGGGTAAAGATTTGAACTACTGAGTACAAGAAACTCTCTAATGTGTACTGTAGCTGATAAGACAGCACTACTTCAGTCCTAAGACTGATACCCAATTATATGTGTAACTTGCACCCTTCATTTCAAAATGTCTCTTGCTTTTGTTAAAAATGACCAGAAACAAAACGCTGCACTTAGAACAACTAATCTTGATCAATGCAGTTTGGGGAGGGGGAGGATTTGTCAAAGAATGTGAAGGTTCCATGTAAGATCACTATAAAAAATTTTTCATGTTTTTTATCACTTTCACCATCAAACTTGAAATATGGTGGTTTTACATGTCTCTGGTCCTGCTCTCCGACTTGTCATCAGGGCCATTCATTCCAATGAGCGGTCACCATTGCCCACTTCAAAGAGCAGTGCGTGAAATCTTGTCTCCAGGCATTTTAGGATATTTTGCCTTCAGGAAAAGTTTCTTCTGAGAAGTAGGCTCCTACCATAAGTAGCAGAGTTCATTGAAGCACAGGGAATTATTTCTACTATAAGATCTCTGAATCATTGCAAGAAAATAAAAAACTCCAAGCAGTGTCCTGCTTTTGCAGCTCTTCAAATGACTGGCACTGTTAAGACTGTACAGAATTTACAGAAAGTAACTTCCCTGTTCTACTAAGATTATCAAAAACGTCACGAGAAAACAAAAACTTTTTTTGGGTGCAGTTTTGTAGTGGATGGTTCTGCTTAGAGGAATCTATTGTGCCCAGCACCAAAGCAGGAAACTGTGGCAGTTTGTTGCTGTGTGAGTTGTTGTTTTTTCTGACATATTATCCTTTTATATTTGTGCTAACATGTGCATGAGGAAAGAGAAAATTTATTGGCCAAAAGAAGTTAAAGGGTTGTGCCAAGACAGGTTACCAGAGGGAGTACAAGGAAGATTCAGGTCAACAAACACTTCTCAAATCATAAATTACTCTTGTTAATACATGAAAGTACTTGAAAGAAGGCTTGGTAGTGGGTCGCCTCTAGCTGCAACTTGCAAGCTAGAGCACTAAAATGTCTGTCCCAGAAATTTCACCTGGATTTGCTGGTCAGGTGTGCACTTCCTCAAGCACTAATGACCAGCAGAGCCTTGAATTGCATATCTTCATTGCTGGAAGGTAAGGTACTTTCCAGCACAGCCCCTCTCTTTTACCTGTTCCCACTTTTGGGAGCTTGAGACCGGAGGTGGAGAGTTCAGGCATTCTTATCACAGCTTGCATCATGGCATGACATACCCTGGGGCTGGGTTTTGTCCTAATCCCCTCTTCCCGGTGAAATGGCATTCAGCTAAGAAGAAGGGGTATTAGCAAGGCAAGAAAGAGAGATTTCCAAAATCCTATAGCTTCCCTCCAGCCCAAAAAGGCATCATGATTTTTGTTATATAACAGTATTTTGTGATACTGTGAGTCCTTTTTTTTCCCTTTTTTTTTTTTTCTTTCTGTGTCAGTATTGTGGACAATTCAAAGGGCCTACATCTCTTATTCACTAACAGTGATTGAAAAGCTTTTGGTTTCTTTCTCTTACTAAGAGATGTATACTCCTCCTAGGATGAGCCAGTCCCTTGTATAAGTCTCTTGAGAGCAGATGTAAATGAAGTAAAAGTACCAATGGCTATAGGCAGATCTGGAAATTATTAGGTTCATGCTAGCTATAGACTTCTAGGTGCCATAAAACACAAACAATGTAAGCTGGCCAAAATTTAGGAAATGCTGGATATTGAGGTACTTCAAGGAGCACTTAGTTGATTAACAGAAATGCTGAGCTCAGTCCTCTGCTGGGGGGAGAAGCAAGAGCTTGTAGCTCAGAGCTGCTACAGAGAAGGTGACTAAGTCCTTTCTAGGCTGCAGGTACCACTGGTTCAAGGCCTGGGTATGCCCTTCCATTCCTGACCATCATCTGCTTAGCATATATTTTACTAGCTATCTATGGGGCTGAGTTCAAGCACAAGCCCTGGTGGCAGTCGTGCAAGTGGCAGGCTCCTGAATGGAAGAAACCTGAGGCTGCAGAGCAGTTATTTTAGTAACACAGCATAGGACCTCTTATAGGGACACCATGAAAGAGCAAATGTGCTCCAGCTGTGAAGGCAGAGGGATGGTGTGAGGGGGTAGATGCAGAAGCACTGTTCTGTAGCAGGGGCATGGGGTAGGTTCATGTCTCCCCTTGCAGCTTCTGCCACTACTAGTGTCTTGCCACTTTGGGTGTGGGAGACAACAGTCAGTTGAATTTTATGGATGCAAAAGTAAGGATAAAATTGTTCAATTTTGCTTCCACCACAAGAACCCTTAAGTCAACTCTGACTGTGTGCAGACATCAGATATGAAAAGTTCCTTGTCCATGTCAGCCTGAGGAAACTGGGAAGCTTAGTAGGTGTTTTTGGGCCCCAAAAGGTGCCAGTAGGAGCCATTGCACCCCTTGGCCCCAACAAATCTTGTCAAGACAAATCTCCCCAAAAATAAAAGGTGTTAAAGGAGTGGCAGGATGAGAAGCGATTGTTTGAAGGGAAGAAGAAAGCAACCACCATTTTTAGAGTCCAGTTAACTTTGTGCTGAGATGAATGGGCAAGGTCACTTTTTGCTGAGCAGCTGTTTGGAGCATGCTCAGATGCACATCACTTAATCCATTAATGTTTTCTTTACTGGCGATTTTGGGGTTTTCTTGGCTATGGGTTTTTCTAGCTTAGATTTTTGACCTGTTTGGGAAAGTACACTTTACACTCAATTCTGAAATAAGCCAAGAAACTCCTGCCTGTGTATGTACAGACCCAAATCGTACAAAACAAAGCAACGAGCATTTGAGTGGAGGGACTCTGGTTCCTGCTGCCACCAGTGAGCGTGGAGCTCCACTTGTCTCTTGCCCTCAGTGTTTGTGCTGGCAGATGGGTCCCCCACTCTGTACATATGCACGTGCAAGAAGGAGAGAAAGACTGGGGGGGGGGGGTGTGCAAAATACTTACAGTCTGAATTCTGAACTCAGAGCTGCTTGTAAATAAAACCAAGCAATGGGCTAATCTCATGCAGGCTACAAGGGCCTCACAACAGGCACTGCAGGGAGGGGGAGAGAGAGGGTGCAGCTTTTCAGAAAGCATTGGTGCTGTACTCACTTCTAAGGAATGGCCTGTCCTGGAAGTAAGTAGTATTTTTAGGGTGTCATACTGCCTTGTTTACTGACAATACTTGGACCTGGAATATAAAGCTATCAGCAACACTCTTCATAAGTGCTGCTGATCATATTGTGTGGTTTTGCTAGAATTGGAGGTTCAAATGGCCCTTTTCTGATGCATAGGCAGAACCCCATGTGCCATGCTTTTGCATAAATTACCATATTATTATGGTAACTTTCTTTAGGAGTCTACAGCCTTAGCTTGCTCTGAACTCCATAGTTTCCCCTTGTCAGTTCTTATCCCCAGAGCTGATATTTGGGCTCTACAAAGCACAAGCCATCCCGATTTGGTAGTGTGAAATCTTTGCTTTCAATTGATTTTCAAAGCAAGCTCCGTATTCTTTTGCGGGTAGGCGCAGTCCAGAAAGCATAAAGCACTGTAAACCAGCAGTTTGGGATGAAAGCAAGAAGAAGCTGGGCTGCAGTATTGGAAGTGACAAATTGTGGAGGGTTTTCTTTTTTGGGCGTCATGGCCCTTCACCAGCACGTTACTTTTTATGTCATGCGGATCTACATTTGAGACACATCCCCTACCCACCACGTCTTGAGGCTCACCCTGTGCATAGTGATGTGGGAGAAGACGGCAATTAGTAATGTTTGGAGAGAGTGTGACAGGACACTGTTGCCAGAGCTTGGCACAAGACTCTCAGGCCAGCTCTGTCTGCTCCATCACCTGCAGGTCTTGTGTGGCAGGATGGAAAGAAAGGGAGGGAAAGCTCCTCCTGTCTGAATTGAGAGAAGCTTTAAGAAACCAGAAGACAAATTGCTTCTCATTAAAGCCTGCCTGATTTATGGCATGTCATTTGCATGCCAAAACTTTCCTAAACAAAGCTAATTAGGGAGCTGAAAGAGCCTTTCCTCCAAAAACAAGGCTTTCTACTCTAACTGTTAAATAGCTGCAGTCAGATTTGATAGTTTATTATTGCATTAAGAACCTCTTCTTGACACCCGTATCTCCATGCCATCCATATAAGTGTCTGTTTCAAAAGATCCACCAGCAGTCTTGGTGTGTAGCAGGCAACTTTGGGAGAAAGGCGTGAAGAATGGAGTGTTTTACCAGCCACACATCGCTGCCTTTTCTGCCACTGCTGGTGGATGCCACCAGCCGTCTACAGTGCCAGGAAAGTACCTTTCAAGGGGCAATTTGTTTTAAAGATATGGTACGAATTTAGCAAGCCCCATAAACTTATGTGTAGCTCAAACATTACTTAGATATTCAGAAAGAAGACCCATTGCATATTTATGTTCATCTCCTGACTGGTGATTTCTTTGGGACCGTTCAGTGAGACCATTCACTCATGTACTGAAACTGCAGCACTGACCGAATCCTCTCCTCATTCAGACACTGCAATAAGGTGTTTGACTAGAAGGAGGATAACTTATTCCTAGTGCAAGCTCTGCATTGCTGCAGCTGGATTGCTATTAGACCCCAAACAATTTTGGTTAAAACTAGATTGAACATCCCTTCAGCACACGCTGATTCTTCTGACTTCAGTGCAGATACATTTCTGTAATGTCTGCTCGTGCGAGATTGTACAGACAAAGCTTCAGACGTTGGAAAAGTGGCCTTCGGTACCAAGTACCCAGAATTCCTCCAAGCTGAACTCATTGCTCAGCTGGCATTGTAGCTCCTGGGAGAGCTAGTGGGGACATAGCAAGGATGCACATAAACCAGAGAGAAAAAAAATGAACATTTTTTGTCTGAATCACTAAAAGCCAAAATCTTGCTACACCACATGGGGCTGTTAAATAGGGGTGGGTTTTTTTGTTATAGGTCCTTCCGGTTAACTTCTGTGCTGTCCTGCAAAAGCAAGCCAGCCTTGGTTTGCATTTACTCACCTGTGACACCAGGCAAGCCTTGGGAAGTTCTCCAAAAACTGGCCTGCCAAGAGCCTGCAGGCATATGATGCCTGGCTCCTCAGGTGGAAGAGCCAAATCCAACATGAATATAGACGATAAGGAGCTATTAACTCCCACAGAAACATGAGCAAACATCTACCAAAGGCAAAATGAAACATGTACTCACTGTATCACTGAATTTGTAGAAAACCGTCAGCACAACAGCCTCCTGTTTAAGACACTGTGAGTAGCTCCCAGGGCAGGAAATTTTGTAGAAAACATAACTCAGTTTGCCAGATTGCTGTTGTGCTCCCAATCCATTCATTTATGAATCATCTGATAATTCCTCCTGATATTCTTCAATTGTTTTTGTACTTGCCAAAATAAGCTACTTGGCTGCCTAAAATGTCCACCCAAATATATCCTTACTCATCTAAGATCGCCGGGAAGGAAAACTAAAACGGCTGAGTTACTTAATCAGAACTACCGAATGTTTTAGATCAGCCTTCCCTGCCTGCCCATCAGCCTCCCGGGACACATGGGCATTAGGATTTTAGGTCTCTGAAAAGACAAAGAAAGAGTTACTCTCCCAAAAATCCATGTCCAAAAGTAACCCACGAGCCCTTTGCCAAGCAGATCAGCCCAGTACCTCCTGATGGCTCCGCTCAAGTATATGACTTATTTAGTGCTGGTGTCAGGGGATTAACTCTAAAAATCACAAAGCTGCCCTATTTTCACATATATCAAGAACTCCAGTCTCAAACCTCCTCTTTCTTTTCAAACAAGACTGATTTGGGAAACTTTTGGAGTGTCTCTGCAAGCACTGTTTCTCCTTCTTTTAAAGAGGAACAAATGAGCTTCAGCAGTTGGAAGGTGACAAGATCCTGTCCTTGTCTGAGTTTTATTGTAGGAAGAAGGACTGTTTTAATGCACAGAGAAATATGTTTCCAGACCTCTAAAGTGTCCCTGCTTTGGAAGATCAGAGTGAGAAATATCTATCAATCATCCACAGAAAGTCACAAAACGCGTGAGATAACTCTGACTGGAAACAGACAGCTTCAGAAAAGTATTACTTACTCCAGACTTGTCATTTCTGCATACTTTCTGTTTAGAAACCAAAACTAAGGGGTGTTTTTGCCTTGTGGCTTGGAGTTTAGCACATGTGGATACCCATAATTTAATCACATCTAGAGAAATTCTTTCTTTTTTTAAAGCAGATTTTTCATAAGTTTGTCTAACACACACACTTTCCCACTCAAATAATTTCAGCTTCAGTGCAAAATCCTGCTAATCAAGTTTTATTCCTTTATAAATTGTGCTAGAAGGCGTAAGTCTTGAATAAAGAAATCCCAACTCCAGGTATAGATGTTAGCATGGCAGGTTTTCACACGCGGTGCATGCTTCGTGCTCAGTCCACAGGGAGAGGTTCAGCAGTCTGGACTCTCTCTGTCTGCACAAAGTCGGGGTAGTTTAGGCTGCTTTGCGAATGGTATGGGTTACCTCATGTAATTAGGGCATGAAGGCAGTGCAGTGTAGGTGCCGTTGAGGTTGCTTTAGGCACGCAAACTTGGCTTGTGGTGGCAGCCTTACTAGAACAGCCTGGAATTTGGTATGGGAGGAAGAAGCCAAATGTTTCCCTGGTTAAATATTGAGCCCATTTTGACCCCTTCGCCACGGCAGAATGGCTCCTACCAGCGACAGGCATAATAAATCCAAAACTACCTTTAGTACACCGAACTTCACTGTAGCCCTAGCTGTTGTGACACGCAAAAATTGATCTCACCTGACTTGAACTGAAATTAGGCATCCAATCAAATCATCTCAATAACCCAGGGACCAAGAGAAAGACCTTCAAACAGCATTGCATCTCCCTTTGTTTGCACACTCATCTTGAGATGGAATAGATGGAGAGCTATTTCGCTGTGCTTATTTTTTCCAAGTCATCATGAAGGGAACATAGAGGTCTTATACTGGGCACCTCGTTTGGAGCTTGACGTGAATCTTACTGCAACCTTAGTATGCACCTGGAAGTCAGCACGACGTAGTTAGCTTCCCGAAAGTTCGCATTTTCATTGCAGCTGACTTTCTTGCGTTAACAAATCTTAATATTTAATTCTGAAATCCTGCTTAGGCAAGCATATGCCTGAAATCAGTAGCAGATTTGTATCTTTAGTCATGCACGTAGCAGCTATAATTTCTGGTAACACCAGTTTATTTTATGTATTTTTCTTTCAGACTGTTTGTCTTACACGGCGCTAGAAGTTTTATCAAAAAGGTGTTATGGGAAACAGAGATGCAAAATCATTGTCACTAGCCGGGATTTTGGAAGTCCGTGCCTACCTGGAGTGACAAAATACCTTAACGTCAGCTATGCATGTGGTAAGAGCAAATGAATGATCATTTTAAAGCTCTCGTTCTGCTTGCAAAGCAAAACAGTGCCAAATGGTGCACACATATGGAGACACATACACACACACATGCACAGAGGCTTCCTAAATCTCCCCTTCATTTTAACATAGGACATTTGTGACATAGCCATACAAGAACAACCGAAATATGTAAACAATCCTATGGGCAGAGCTGCACCTAATGTAAACTCAGGCATTAAGGGTTTTTTTTCCTACAAAAAATTGACCATAAATACAAAGTATGTATGTGTTTTAGTATTTTGAGAAATACTGTCAAAATGAGAGTCTGTTCTACAGAATTGACCTGCAACAGAGCTAGGAAAAATAACCTGGCATTGCCTGACACCAGTGCAGGTAAAGCAGTCCAGCATAACTGAAGCACTGTGTACAAGCCCACTCCTGAAATCTGATTCACATGAGCACATCTACAGCCTTCAGCCTTGCAAAGGGATTTCCTTTCTCTTGGGCAAAGTCTCACTAAAAGTAAAGGTTTGAGGTTATACATCCTTGCAGGACTGAAGCCTGCTTCAGCTCATTCCTCAGACAAGAGGGAACAGTTTTCCGTATTCTTTACCATAGACTGATACATTTACATCAGGGGAAAGCAGAATTCCCTACAGTTCTTTTTCTCAAAAGCAAAGGTCATGGGACAGCAACGTGTGATATCAATAAAGGTGAGAGAAGAGTGGTTGCAGAACTTCAATGTAGTGCCTGATTTTGGTATTGCACATTTTTAGGAATGGCTGCGTATTTCTTAGGCCTTGAACAGATTTCCAGAGCTTCTGCTTTCTGCTGCTGGCTAGCTGTGGGGTGGAAGTGTGAGGATCAGAGGTGATTGTCTCGCGTGCCTCTGCTTCAACCAAAGGATGTGTAAAAGCTCTTTCACCAAGTTACTGCTCTGCTTACTGTGCCCTGCTTGGAAAGCTGCCAGCCCTGCTCCTTTCTGGCTCTTTCTGGTCTGCTGGGAGTCACAGCAGTAGCTCCACAGGGACGTATCATAGAGTCCTTTCACTGCAGGTCTAGCGAGTAGTGGTCAAAGGGCACAGGTTATCTGAGACGTGCCCTTGGGAACAGCAATGTAGGATCGATTACCAGATCACTGTGTACCTGAAGATCAGAGGAAAATGAGCCCCAGCTGCTTCCTTGCTGGCATGAGAGATTTTCTTTTTCAGTCTCCCCGTGAGTTAGTTGTCAGGTGAGAGGCATTGCAGTAATTCAGCTTTATATTGTTGAAGACAGCTGGAGATCTGCCTTTGCACTAATACATTGTGTTATTGTGCAGTTGCCTTCATCCTGTAGTAACTTTATGAATGAGTTAATGGAACTCCCTTTAATTAGAGTAAGGATGATTATAACAGATCGTTCGTTCTTGCACATCTGTGTACTAGAAAACCAGTGTATGTTTGTCCGCAGTGAGGTTATGCATTCTGTTATTCAGTGAAGTGGTTTTGCAGCAACACGTGGGTAGTAAATAGTGTTCTTGTGTATTGCTGGCACATTTTGAAGACTATTTCTTCTGACAAATCCTACTGAGCTGTGCAATCTGAAGCATTAGCCAATAATTTGGAGGTCTAATTATTTTACAGATCATCTAGTGAATATGGGAAGAGTTTGTGCATATTCCAGAATGACATTTTACATTCTTTCCCTCACTGGAAGATCCCTGCTAACATGATGCTTCCCAAGCTGAGGTAAATAGGCCTCCCCCTGAAGTGACAGAAGCACAACAGAGCAGACCATCTTCTCTGAGGGCTGTGCCACACTTGAAAGTATCTCCATCATGCACAGGAATGTGAAAAAAACCATACTCTCCACCTCAGTGGTCAGCAACCATTTAGGACTAGTGTGTCTGGCTGCATTTTTACTTTTGCAGTTAATTCCTGCTAGTAAAAACTTAGCAGGAGCCAGGAGGTGCTGGTTTCTCACAGTCTCAGTGCCCCCAATGACCTGCTCAACATCATCTCATGTCCACACAAAGTGACATCTCCTGGCCCTTGCTGAGGCTGGACTTCAGGAGCCTCTCTCAGAAAAAACAGCTCCCAACACCCTGCGTTGTACCTGCACTCCCTGGATGCCATTCAAAATCTGTCTGTGGGTTGCCTTTGGCAGCTTGTGGTAGGTGACTGACTCCAACCCTACTTGACAAAGTAGTGCTGGCACAAGTTGTAGTATAGATATGACTATCCTGATAAAAATTCCTCATGCTAGTACCAGTTATTCAGTTCAGCGACCTGATGCAGTCTGTCCTAGTTGAAGTCCTTGTGTTTGAAATGAAGCCATAATGAAAATTAGCAATGGAAGCAGTCAGGAGCCTTTTTTGTCCATGCCATTTTGAATTAAGCATCCCCCTACACAAATACTTGAATGGCATATTAAATAACCCTTCAAACCTGGTGGGGAAACATGGAGAAAGGATCCAGTCCTGTTGCAAGCAAAGCCCTGGGAAGTTCCCCCTGGGAGGAGAGCAGGAGGAACATCAGCACAGATGAAGGAGCCCCTGCCTGGGCACCAGACCGTGCGACAGGAGCTTCAGGTCACACAAAGGCACTGGGGACGGTGCATCCTCAGAGGATGTTGTTCATAACACGTGCAAGTTGTTCATAACAGCCAGGCTTGAAAATTCAGGGTGCAGTCTGAAAACAAACTAAGTTGCTCACTGTCTGCCTCATGCACCAAAGCTCTGCCGCTAGAAAACAGTTCAGAATTACGATGAGGTACAAGCCAAAATAGAAATGAGCTCATTCTCCCCTATCTCTGTTGGCCTTCTATTACAAACAGGAGCTAAGAGTCTCAAAAAAATTCCTTCATCAGGAAAAGAAACAGCTATGACTTTGAGCCCACACACAAAGAAAAGTTTTTCTCAGAAAGAAGTGCTATTTTTAGTTGTTTTTCAAATGAAAACTATGCTAAACCCCAAACCTTGCTCTGCTCTGTTCCATTTAACTTTCCTTAACACTATTTACTGGCAAATGTTTCTATGTGGATAGAGGTGAGCTTCATACCTGAAATTTCTTCATTTTTTCCCCCCCTTCACATCAGTCTGAAAAATCAATCAATCTGCCTTCACCTAGTACAGGGAACAGGTGCCAAGATCTGGGTATCTGAAGGGCCCATTCATCTAACACAGAATATGTGAACTCTCAATGTCTGCATGATGCACCTGCTTTTAGTTCTTTTAATTATTTTAAGAAGAGTGTGAAAACTTCTCAAAGGAAAAAATTAATGAAATGAGAAAGACGTTGCCCACTTCCACCCAGTGCATCTCTTCCCATCCTGAGCACCTTCCTCCTCAGTGACCATTTGTCTCAGAGGCTTTGCAGAGAATGTCACACAAGACTATAAACATTTCTCTGAGAATTACAGTGAATTATCCTCATTGAAAAACAGTATCTGGATGCAGGTTAGCACCTGACTGTAGCCCAGTCCTGAATTCATAGGCCAATTTTGTCTCCTGTCCACTGGTTGGCACACCCCTTGTGGGGTGGAAAACAAGGGGGCAGAAAACAAGGGGCCAGGTCCCTGCACTGTATGCAGCTGCACTGATGTTCCTGGAGCTCCACGCGGGCTGGCGTGTGAATCCAGTCACAGGTCCAGAGCTGCCCTTCCTAGTCCCTGGCAAGAAATGGCAGTTTTATCTGTCCCCTTTGGTGTTTCACTGATCTTTAGGTGAAGATTATTGGCTCTCTGCCTGTGCATCCCATCCCTCGGGCTCACTCTGCCTGCTGCACTTGCCCTTTTCTCCCTTCCCTGCCCACCCCACCTTCCTTTCAGCTTTCTTCCCAGTTACTTTATTCCCTTTTCCACCTCCTTTTCCTCCCACCCAGCACTAGCAGCGTGCTCTGTGCCACCGTCCCATGCCACAGCATCCCAGTGCCCTGCCTCCTGGTGCGCCAGATCTGTGGGTGGTGGTGGAGGGAGGAGGACGTGTCACTGAGCACAGCCCTTCTGGGGCTCCTGCATATGCAGGGCCCTGCATTTGCTGTCGGTCAGGGTTAGAGTATTACTAGGTTAGTAAAAGTCAAGGCAACACAGTGGCAGCAGCCCCGGCCGGGGCTGGTATGGTGGGGATAAGCTCTGCCTGGGGTTGCACCACACACCACCTCTGCAAATGCTCCTGTCGTCCAGGTTTGAGGGAGCATCTCTGGGCCACCGAGGAAGCTCAGGCTGGCTGCAGCCCTGGAGCCAGGCTTGCAGACCGACAGGGCTGGCACTTGCCTGCTCTGGCTCTGGATGCAGCCACCCACTCCGATCTCTGAGCGGTGGAGTCACGTGCTTTGATCCCTTCAATACCACCATCAGAAACCCAATTAATAAACCCAGCTTTAGCAGTGGGATTGGTAATTAACTGGCTGTCTGGTTTCTAAAACTAACAGTACACAATTTGTCTTTTGTCTTTTCAGTTCCTAAATCTATCCTCATGGCTGTCAACCCCCTACTCACTGACAGCAAGTCTTCCGTCAAACAGAACGATGGTATGTACCATCAAAAAAATATGGTTTGCTGCTCTCCTTTGTCTTTGGTTGAAATAGGACATTTTCCCACTGCAGAGCTTGGTCTGAGGGATGTGGGACAAGATAATGGAAACCCTGCTGAATCAGCTGCTCTTCCCCTCGGAGGGCAGCATGATGGGCCAGGAGCAGGATGGGACTCTCATGAGTGTGGTCGTGCTGTCACAGCACCGCTGCGAAACGAGTGACCCACCCAGACCTACCCATAACCAGTGTGATGTCTTATAACCTTCGTTGAACCATGGGAAGAGTAAAAGTGAAAGTGCAGCTGTTTCAGAATGAAGAGTCTTTCGAGATTTATGCCAACACCTGCTCTTCTTAAAGGCAAATCAAATTAATAATGTGGCTAATGCGTATTCGCTGTCATCAATAACGGGAGTGTACTGCAGTGATTGAGCTGGGAAGTCCGTTTGAGAGCTGTGAAGCTTAATGGAAATAAATTATTTCAGAAAGCTTAATGGGAATAGGCAAGGACTTTCAGTTGGTAATATATTCTTTTAAATAATTTTGCCATTTTTTAGATACTCAATATTTTCAATACTTTGTTATTTAAGCTTTATTTCAATACATTTTTATTTATCAAACATTGTTTGGTCTAATGTTCTGCAAGTTTCCTATGGCACAGCGCTGGCCTGCCTGTGTTTTAGACAGACTTGTTAGTTCAAAAGTCACTGGGTGAGTATCAGCTTAGTAGTTTCATCATCTGTGGTATGACTGAATTTGCTTTCCCTCCTCATGTCACAGGTGTCGACCTTGATCCAAAGGAATCAAGACTTCCAGAGAAAGATGGCATTATCGTTAGCAACTACTTGGCTACATTTGCATACATTAGAGGTAGGAAAATGAAGCTGAGATTGTTTGGTTCATTAGGTTAGATTGTGGCATTTTGGGAAAAGAGAGGATCACCTCAGAAGGTCACAACTGGTAATCCCGTGGTTATAGTAACAGTATTATTACAATATAATCACAGTCTGGTGGACGGGACAATCGCAGCATAATTGATATATTTATAGAATATTTTCCATTTTGAAGGATCCAAACTCTTTTAGAGACTGCAGCCAAGATTTTTTTTAATGAATATTTTCAATGTGGACTGTCAGTTGTTCAGTATTTTTGAAAACCTGGTCCTGATCTGGGAGCAGCGCTGGAGACATCCATTTTTGGAAATGTTGGTTTGCATATATATAAGGATCGTTGAGGAGCAGTTAAAAAGAAAAAAAACAACCCAAACCCAGCCATCTCTGGTATGGGACATGGCAGGTTTTGTGACTTAGCAATACTAAGGCGATAGGACAAGAGGACACAGCCTCAAGCTTCGCCAGGGGAGGTTCAGGTTGGACGTTAGGAAGAATTTCTTTTCAGAAAGGGTTATTAGACATTGGAATGGGCTGCCCAGGGAGGTGGTGGAGTCACCATCTCTGGATGTGTTTAAGAAAAGACTGGACATGGCACTTAGTGCCATGGTCTAGTCGACAGGGTGGTGTCAGGGCAACGGCTGGACTCGATGATCCCTGAGGTCTCTTCCAACCTGGTTGATTCTGTGATTCTGTGATTCTGTAAGGCAAATTTTGTTTAGGCAGATAAACTTGAGATCACCAGATCTCTAACACCACAGAAGAAGTCATGATTTTTGGAAGCGAGCGAAAGTTGATGTTGAGAAGCAGTTCTGGAGCAAAGATTGCTGCTCTTCTAGAAAATTACAAGAACCACGCAGCTGTCGAGCATCATCCCACGGCCTTTGCAAGGGCTTCCCCCGCCAGCACGAAGGGCGGCCGCAGCCTGCCGGCACGGCCAGACACACTGTCCTTGCCACGGCACTCAGCTGCCCCCAGCCGCTCTCCCCACACCCCCGGATCCCACCACCCTTGAGACCATCTGGCAACCCCGAGCAGCCAGGGTTGGGTTTTACAACCCCTCGAGAAAGGCCTTTTCCACATCTGTCTCACTTGTTACTATACTGAGAAGTGAGCTCAGACTGTGTCAAGGAAGAAAAATGCTGCCTGCCCATCCTGGTCTGGCGATGCTGCCCTGGCTCCGCAGAGCCCAGAGTTGCTCTTCCCGTGCCCCCTCTTCATGAGGGTAAGGCCCATTTTGGCAGGATAGCTGGAAAAAAAAAAAAAAAAAGAGTATGCTTCTGGTAGCTGGTTGAGAATGCTAGTAAGCTGCTAATAAAAAAAAAGATGGGATAATGTTGTTGTTTTGTAATGTCATTAAGAGGCTGGGATTTTTGCACAGTAATTCGAAGAGGCAGAGACGGCAGCGTTCAGACTGCACGTGCAGAGTGGCTTCGGTGCGTGGCATAAAAAGCCTGCCCCCATCCCCCGTCCCCCCAAGCACACCCCACCATCATGGCTAGATAATGCGGGGCGCTTCAGAAACGGCAGCTGGCTTTTTTTGTAGCTAGGCTTTGGCAGAGTTGGTAAAGTGTTTAGGTGCTGCCTTTCTGATTTCAGATCACCCTGAAAGAGCAGCTCTCCTGTTTATGTCCAGCGTCTGTGTGGGATTAATCTTCACGCTCTGTGCTTTGGTGATCCGCATGTCGTGCTCAAGTGACTTCCAGAAATTGCACAGAAAGGAGGATCCCTTGGTGCCAGAAAGTGACGGAGCGGATGAGAACAGTGAACACGAGGAGGAGGAGGAGGATTCCTCTGATTCGGACGCCCAGGATGAGATAGCAGGACTTTATAGACCTTCTTACTCAGGTTATAATTCAACAGAGGCGGCGGAACTGGCCGAAAGGATAGAGCGCAGGGAGCAGATCATGCAAGAAATTTGGATGAACAGTGGTTCAGATATGACACCTCCTAGAAATATGAATATGTTTTATATTAACGAACAATAAATGGCTTATTTTGGATGATGCCCTAGGCCTTTTTTTTTAAAAAAAGAAATGTACCTTCTGTGAAGGAACATTTGTATCAGTGCATATAATTATTTGTAAAGTAAGAAGAAATATATGCAATAAAAGAGTTTAAAACCCTTGAATGTCTATAAATCATTCTGTGAAAACCATGTTTACAAGTTTTCATAGTTTTAAGTTATGTTGTGGATTACTTTTCACTGTAATTTGGGATCAATTGCGATATGCAGGTTAAGGGATATTAAAAAGGACAAAAATATTTAAGCAGCATAACATGGAGAAACACCTGCATTAGGGCATGGTGCTTGTAACCAGTTAGTGTGTTGCAGCTCATAAATTACATGAGAACGTGCTCTATTGATGAGAAATATGAGTATTTATTAATAGAGTGAGCAGGACAAAGCAAAATTAAACTCACGTTCTTGAAACTTTTCTGCTGTTTCCTTAACCCAGCCTTTCCATAATAAATTCCATTCCTCCGGTAACAGTGATCCTCATTTCAAGGGGGTTAAATTCTGCTCGCTTGAGTCCAGCTGATGCAATTACTTAGAAGAGAGAAGTGAAAGGAGGGTCTCTCTCTAGGCTGGGAGGTCTGGAAACTCAGCTGCAAAGCAGTACCTGGTATTTCAGTGAAAATTTTCAGGGCTTGAGAGTTTGTTTCCTTCGTAGCAGTCCTCTTGATGGTAATGTAACAGCACCTGAAGTCAGGCACACCTCAGTGTGCAGAGGTGTCACAATACCTCTCGGAGTCTACTGCTTCTTTTTTAAAGCACATAGCCACCAGATAAGGCCAGCCCTAGGAGGAAAAGCGCTGCTGAAGAGTGGACCTAAGGGCAAAAATCGGTCTGCGTTCAAGACCTTCAGTGCCCTGTTGTTAAGGAAAAGGTCACCATTCAGCCATCAGAAGATACCTGCCAGAGGCGTAATTCTGCTGCTACCCATGCTGATGGGCCGAGGCCAATGATATGAAGTTCAACAAGGCCAAGGGTCGGGTCCTGCACTTGGGTCACAACAACCCCATGCACCGCTACAGGCTTGGGGAAGAGTGGCTGGAAAGCTGCCTGGTGGAAAAGCACCTGGGGGTGTTGATCAATGGCAGATGAATATGAGCCAGCAGTGTGCCCAGGTGGCCAAGACCAAGAGCATCCTGGCTTGTATCAGAAATAGTGTGGCCAGCAGGACTAGGGAAGTGATCGTCCCTCTGTACTCGGCACTGGTGAGGCTGCACCTCGAATCCTGTGTTCAGTTTTGGGCCCCTCACTACAAGAAAGACATTGAGATGCTGGAGAGAGTCCAAAGAAGGGCAACGAAGCTGGTGAAGGGTCTGGAGCACAAGTCTTATGAGGAGCAGCTGAGGGAGCTGGGGTTGTTTAGTTTGGAGAAAAGGAGGCTCAGAGAGACCATATTGCTGTCTACAGCTACCTGAAAGGAGGTTGTAGCGAGGCGGGTGTCGGTCTCTTCTCCCAGGTAACAAGTGATAGGACGAGAGGAGATGGCCTCAAGTTGAACCAGGAGAGGTTCGGATTGGATATCAGGAAAAACTTCCTCACCGAAAGGGTTATCAAGCATTGGAACAGGCTGCCCAGGGAAGTGGTTTTGTCACCATCCCTGGAGGTATTTAAAAGATGTGCAGATGTCATGCTTAGGGACATGGTTTAGTGGTGGACTTGGCAGTGCTGTACTAACGGTTGGACTTGATGATCTTAAAATCCCTTTTCAACCAGAACGATTCTATGATTCTATGACATTTGTGAAGCACAAGCTCAAAACTAGCTGCTTTCATAAAAGCCTCTTGAAGTTGACACATGATAAGAACACTTACTTCCTAAGTGAAATGCTGTGTCAATTTTTCTCATATTAAAGCTTGGTTTAGAGCCAGCACTTGACTGAAGGTTAAATTCTCAAGATTTTTTTAGAAGTTCACAATCTTTGCTTGAAAATTGTTCAGACCAGTCAGATTTGGTTTCAGTCAGACAGAAAATTAAATCAGAAATGTATCTAAGTTGAAAACACAACCTTCCTGTCTTTAAATAAAATGTCTCCAATATTTTAACTGCAGTCCATGGGGAATTTACTGAACAAAAGGAGGAAAAATGTCACTTCCTATTGGTAATACTTCATGAGCTCATTGTGCTTTCCCACTCAGACGCTGTGCATCTAGGTAGAGTGAAGTAGTAGTATGAAACACTTGGAAAGAAAAAAAGTGACATGACTGGTCATTTCCTACTGATACAAGTCAAATTAAGCATGGGAAAACTTTAAAGGGAGGAAGGGGACTTGCTCAGATGACTAAGGTGCAATCCTGTGCTCAACTGGAAAAATCTTAGCAGCGATCAGCATCCTATCAGCGGAAGGAAGAGAGGCTGAAGAGGTGGACAGAGAGCTCAGGTCACCCGTGGCATTGGGAAACTGCATGAAAGGCTCGGCACAGCCCAGGAGCCTGGCTATACGCCTGCTGGGACGCAACTCCCCCTTTCCAATAGAAAGTCACCGTAGCCTGTGCCACTGCACAATATTGATGAATAGGTTTTGGTCTGGAAAAACCCTATGCCTTTGTCCTGAGGGTGGAAGAAGGCAGGTTTTCCTTTTGCCGGCCCTGTGGGTAGGTGTGGGTCAGGACCTGGCTCCTTCCTCCTGACTCATGGGGGCAGGTGCCACCCATTTCCCAGTCAGAAGGAAAGGAGACTGATCTACGTCCCAACAATTGCCCCTGCTGACAGACCACACTAGTAAAAAAAGTGGATCCTCCTCCTCTTATTGACCCTCTGAAGAGGCCGTCATTTGATTGCAGAGCGGGCTGGACTCCAACGCATGGGGAGTAGGGCTGAGGGCAGGGGCTCGCAGGGGCTGCCCCTTCCCCAGAGCAGGGCCCTGCTTCGTCTGTCTCCCCAAAACACTGAGCCCCAGGGAAACTCCCTCTTGAACAGCCTGGGGCCCCACAGGCCAGCTGATCTCCAGCTGATCTATTTCTGGAAGTTTTCTGTCCAGCAGTTAATGTTTATAGTCACTAGAATTTGTGTATTTTCTTTCCTCATTCTTTATCTGTAAGCCTCTATGGGGGTTTTAGTCCTGAAGCCTTCATAACAAAAACCTGTGAGTTAGTCTTTCCACCAGACTTTCACTTCACTTAAACCTAGGTAAAATTAGCATGTCCTAGGGCTGGCCACAGTACCACAAAAGGATTGAGGTTGGAAGGCACCTCTGGAGGGCATCTGGTCCAACCCCTCTGCTCAAGCAGGGCCACCTACAGTTGATTGCCCAGGACTGTGTCCAGATGGCTTTTGAGTATCTCCAAGGATGGAGACTCCACAACCTGTGCCAGTGCTTGGTCATCCTCACAGAGAAAAAAAAATGTGTCCTGATGTTCAGAGGAAACCTCCTGTGTCCCAGTTTGTGCCCATTGCCTCTGGTCCTGTCACTGGGCACCACAGGTCCTTTCCCTGTCGTTTTGTTCACTTCATCCATGCACATCTTCCACTTGATAGTCCTGCTTTGGGGTACCCAGCTGAAAACGGGTGCTCATTCCTGGTGATGAAGCAACCGAAGTGGCAGCAGATCAGCAGAAACCAGTCTGTAACTAGAGGTTAGGCCCTTCCTTGGAGCCAAACTGCAAAATACTTCACTTTTCCCAACTCCCAGTTCTCTCATCTACTTTTACAACCCTGGAGGAAAACTATCTTTTGTATTAAAGATTAGCAATTTATTTTTCTGTTACCTTTGCGTATTTCCCTGTAAATGACTTATCAGACCTGATTCCCTCCTGATTTTCCTCCCTGCCTGCCGCCACAGGCTGCAGGTGGGCAGTAAAAGATTTGTGGGTGCCAGAGAAGAGTCTGCTTCCCAATACAGAGCATTTCACAGCCTCTGGGAATGTGTTTCGAGAAAAAAAAAAAAAAGTGCTTAATAATGCATGCCTCGTTCAATGTATCCTCAAACATGGTGGTAAAGCCCTGTGGTGACCCCCAGCACCAGGAGTAACTCGGCAGGGCAGGGAAAGCAGCTTTTGCTCCAGACAGGGAGGCTGAGCTTCACTCAGGAGCTGTTCCCTTGACTGAATTGTTTATAGTCTGCATTTGGGTTGCTATTTTATTCTTTCTGCATAAACTTTCCAAGTCTAACTGAGGGAAGTTATCAATTAGTGGTTCACCTCATTCCCAAATGTGCACTGTTCACAGCGATCTGAAAGTTAGAGGGAAAACAAAGAAAAACTTCAGAAACAGACACTGAATTATTTTGATCTTTCTGAAACTACACCCTCTGCAGAAAAAACACCCAGCATAGAAAACTGAAAATGAATGGGGAACGTACTTACCTGACCCCAGCCCACACAAATCATGATTTTATGGGAAGACACAGCGTATGCCCGTTAAAGAGAAACAGTGGGTACAGCGAGCCAGTCTCGTTTCAATGGCAGGTCTGCATTACTGGAACAGGAGCAATGGTAAGAAGCCATTGGATTTGGCTGGTTATTAGTGGTCTGTGTAGACTGGAAAAACAAGAAGCAGAAATGCCGTAGCCAGTATCTATCTAATCTACTTCATTTCCAGGCGAAGGACAGAAATGCCATTGAAGCGGGTGCCATAGGGCAGCAGCCACGCTATGGGTAGGGCATTTGGGGCTAGCCACAGGATGATGTTTCAGCAGTAAAATCCCTGCAACTGCCCAGAAGAGCAGCCTAAGAAGAAAATATTACAAAGGAGAGCTTGCAAGTTGTTTGGCCATAACTAGTAGGTTCATGCTACATGCACGGCTAGGGGAATGACGTGCATTTGAAAATTAGATGACCCAGCATTAACACCTACACTTGCTGGAAGGCAATGTGCAATGCTGGTGTGGCTGCTTTAACTTCCCACTCCTGCCTTTAAAATAACCCAGAGCTGACCATCAGGAATCCCTGGGTGAGGTTGCAGGAAGCAGTAAATAAATCCTTCCCAAAACTCGCACCTTTTATCGGCAGCCACTCAGGTGTGGCACCTAACGCTTGTGCGATGCTGCGGCCAAAAACCCCCCGCGTCACCCCAGTGATTTGGCAGCGGGTGCCTGTGATCGGCAGGGCAGCACACTAGTGCCCGGGGTGGCCAGAGGGAGGGGGCGGCAGGGAAGGAAGGTGTGAGCAGGGCTGGGGGTGAGCTGGGGCGAGGGCAGAGCCTGCAGCAACCTGGGGAAGCGAAGCCTGGGAAAGCAAATCCCTATGTGTGTGAGCAAGGAGTGAAACCAGGTGTGGAAACCATCCAGTTGGCTTCACCTGCATGCTGGGAAGGCTGAGGGATGAATGAGCACAAACATCCTTTTTTACAATGTGTGTGGCTGAGTGATGGAGAATTCAAGCGTGGGCCAAGGCAGGGTGTTTCTAGTCGCCTGTGATTTTGTCTGCGGTGGGTTTTCTTGGGCTCCCAAAGGCCACTCAGACCCTGTGAAGCAAACAGGATTCACTCTCCAGTGAGCTTTGGAGTGAGCCCTGCAAAGCACCACCGTGGCAGCAGCGCTGTTGATCTCAGAGGAGATGCAGGTTTGGGTGCCTGAAAGCTCGGTTCCAGCTTGGGAGCACAAAAGCGACACAGAGACCCTGCCAAGGAGCATGGCTCAGCCATGTTTGCAGCACACATAGTCCTGCACCAGCATGCCATACTGCCCAGGCCTGTGCCCAAAATACCCCATCTGCTGATCACCTCACCCCACAGTTTCAGCAGTGCTGAGGGTGCTTCCCGCTCTGCTGCTAAGTGTCACTTTTAAAGATGAAGAGAAAGCGGGGTTCCTGCCAGCCCCTGAGAACTGCTGCCCCAACAGACCTTGGGTGGCTGTCCCATGGTGGTCTCCCTTGGTCCAGGTGCTCCAAGAGGCCCCCTGGCAGTCAAGTCCTCCAGGGATCTCCTTCAGCATGAGGAGACTGATTTGTTTTCTCATGTTCTCATTTCTGGAAGTGAAAAAAAAAAAAACAAACAGCCCCGATGTGTAGTTGGCCCAGTACTGTAGTACTGGACCTTTCTACCAACAAAATGAAAACTCCTTTTGCAGGACTGTTGAAAATGACAGGACGTGTGGCTTCTTGTGGAGAAACAGACAAATCCCAGCTTGATGTTACAAACAGCTCTGGTGACATCCTGGTAGCAGCCTGGGCAGGCATCAGATGCCGGGAACATACCTTCAAATGCACAGGGCACCTGAGAAATACACATCTGGGGGCAGGGTCATGCGTTAGTGACCATCCATTAACAATCCCTGTTGCAGAGTAATTACGGCTGCAGAGGATTGCTGGCGTGCCTGGCAGCAGGGTGAGCGCTGACCCAGTCCTATACAACTTCCCAGACTCTTCTTTAAGACTGTTGCATTTTTAAGACCATGTATTTTTAAGACCCGAAGACATGATGGTAATGCCCAGTCACTCTTCTCCTGGGGTAGAGAGAGCTTGAAAGCGTCAGCCAGAGCTCACACCTTCTTCACACAGTGGAGTCAACCAGCTGGGAGATAAAAATCCACGGGAAACCTTGGTAGGTCCAGTCACAATGGAGCTGTTGTTTGTTTTTCTTTTGAAAAATCAGGACCCTGAGCAACATGATCTAGTTTTGAAGCTGGAGCTAGTTCAGAACCAGGCCCCACTCCAAATGTGTGGTAGGACCAGCAGCCCTCAAGAGATCCTCCCAGTCTAAATTGTTTTACGAGCCTGTGACCAGCTCTAACCACACCTGGAAGCCAGCCTTCGGAGCTGCAACCACCCCTGCTCTCCAGCCTTTCAGTCATATTGCAACTCCACCACCCTGCTCATCTAACTGCAGCAAAAATTTAAAATGGGGTTTCCAAAAAATTCCCTCATCAGGAAAGAGGTGAGGTGTCTTTTTTCTGACCAAGGCCGCAGGGTGTTGCTGAGTGAGGGAGGCTGAGGAAGAAACAGAGCTGCAACTCAGGACCGACCACTGCACTGGGGACAGTTATGGGTTGAATCCTTAAACTGCACTGTCACTGCTGTCACTCGGGGGAGAGACAAAGCGGTGGCAGTGTGAAATGTCACACCACTCACACAGCGGTGCCCCCAGCCCTTACACGGTAACAGCAATGGCAGCTGTATGCCAATTATCGGGGGGGAAAAAATCCCCACACAATTTTTAACTGCAACACTGTAAGTACTTGCCTGTATTACTCAGCCTTTGCTGAGAGCTGCTCTCACAAACACAACCCTTGGAATAAAACAATAATTATCTTTTTTTTTTTTTCCTTAAGGAAGTGCCAGATTTCCTATTTTTGCTATAAACTTCCTCATTCTCAACACAACCCCGCTGTAGCGGCCTGTACTCACCGGAGCACGGGACGGGGACACACACAGCCCTCGGCGCAGGCGGGCGGGTGGGTTTGGGTGAGCCTCAGTTGCACCCCCAGCAGGTGTGGGCAGCGGCTGCCGAGTGGCAAGGAGGAGACAGCCCGCAGGCACCCCGGGCCACCACCATCCCATCATCCAGCGCCCCGAGACAGTGGGTGTGGACAGGAACAGCCAGAGGAAAGGCGCAAGCTCATGCTCTTGGTGACTCCTGACTCGCGCACCGACGACAGCCAGGCAGGCGGATGCGATTCGTTGCATCTTCCTCCAAGACCGGCATGCCAGAGCCCAGGGGCTCGGGAGGGCACCAGCAGCCAGGAAATCCTCCTGTCTGCTGGCAGGGACACCTTGCCGTCAGTGGTGATGGGTGTCCTCTGCTTTCTGGCTCCATCAGGCCAGACCTTTGCAGGCTCCCATGGTTGTCAGTGCTGAGCAGGAACAAGAACCGCACCCCAGTGGGACGTCAGCGCTGCTGAAAGCAGCGGCTCCGTCTCCCTGCACCCGCTGAGTCTCCACCTCAGGCATGGAGTCAGGGATCAGGTGCTCACCACCTCCCCAGGGTCACCCCTGCAGCAAGGGCAGCCCACCACAGACACCCCATCCTGCAGCCAGGCGGTCCCCTCCTGTCATTTGGACAACCCGCAACAGAGCACAAGGGTTTGTGGGGTGGAGGAGAGGGGAACAGAGAGGGAAAATAATCAGGAAATGTCACCACGGTATTTTAAAATGCATTGCGTATATTAGGCTCACCCTGCTCCAAGACCTTCCAGTACAACAGCCAAATTCCAGCTCCCCGGTGGCTTTTGCCCGTGACCCTCACGCAGTAAAACGAAACAGGAAAATACACTTGTGGAGTCAGGAGAACCCAGCAGCGGGCAGGGGGCAGGCCTGGAGCGGTGTCGGCATCCCAAGGCAGAGCAGTGCCTGTGGAGCAGCACCCACCCCACAGCCCAGTGAGCACAGCCGACCTCCCGGGGGGGGGCAAAGCGGCGCAGGAGCCACATCCACACAGCACCAAGTGCCTGTGCCTTGCTGCCTCTTGTGCTCCTGTTCCAGGAAACCTCAATAGCGTGTTAAGGACTATAATGGCATTAATAACTCTCACAACACATAATATAAACTTCCATTCATCGGGATGGTGATACGGCTACAAAACAAACATTTTAGCAACGTTCTGCTGTGCGTGTCCTTTGATAGAGAACAGATTTTCCCTCTGGAAGGGCACGTCTGCTATCAAACTTCCAGAAATAAACAGTTTAGAAGATAAAACGCTTTTGCAAATTTACAAACCTACGTCCAGTGTTCCTGTCTCGTAACTCTCAAATTCTTTAGATATTTAAATACCTATAGGCTTTGCTTTGTTCCTGTACTCTTTCATCTTTTTCCAGTAAGTTCATTCAATTTCAGCCATAATAAACAAATCCAGCAGATCCACAGATGCTGTCGTGAGAACTCAGAACAGCATTGATCCTATGGACAGTTTTCTCAGCTAAAGAAGGGAACAGGGCCAATTACAGCAGAGAACAGCAGTCAAAGGTATGCAGAACTAAATGGAGCTGCTTCTGCGTTATTTCCTACACCTGATTTTCTCTCACTTTTAGAGAGGAAATGACAATATTATAAGCACCATAATCAAAGGTCCTGTTCAAATGCCCCCCTCGGAATCTTCCATCTAATGGTAATTTTAGTCTCTTTTTCACTGGAACGGTAACTCTCAACAAGTCTTGGAAATACAATAAAGCTTCTTGGGCTTCGTTGACACATGTGCCAGCTGCTGGGAGAACTCGGCTGGGAGGAAGGTGCTCACAACACGTTCAGGTTTTGTCACGGAAAACCAATTACTTGCGGTCGTGGATGTGCAGCAAGGTTTAATAAGCGAGATCCAGGGAGTACAGATATTTTACCGCTTATGTTATTTTCATTTTGTCTCCTCTGCTATTGAATACTTTCCTGGTACCAAGGGCATTAAATCAAATGGCCAAAAGCCAAAGGTGACTTCAGTTATTTACGGGACTGGGAACCCACAGAACAAACTCCTTGGAATAATACTAATCTAAGATGAAAGCTCTGCTTGTAAGAGGGATTCAGTTGGATGTTTTCAAGCATTCATTATAACTGATCCAAAACATCTGGGAAGCTTCCTGCCAAGGCCACTAATCTCAATGCAGTTATGACTAAACTAATGTAACTAAAGTAACTAAAAAAAGCTACTTTCAAATGATGAGGAGCTGGCAAACAAGTACTGGGGTGCATAAATGCCAATAAAATAGTGCTGCTAGGTAACGTCACGTTGCAAGACCCAATCCTGGAGCGGATCTCCACCTCAGGTAGCTTATGGGCAGTCCGTCTTTCGGGAATCTCCCTCCCAAGTCGGCAGGACAAAAACCACACGGCACAGCTGGCTGTCCTCAGCCGGCTTCTTAAACAGAAAAGATGAGATTTCTGGGGAGCGGGAAGTGTTGTCACAAGCAGCAGAGGCAACAAAGCGATCCCTGGAGGAAGTTAGTTTGGGAACAGCCAGGTTATAACTCCCCCCTGGATACAAAATGTGCCAGGCTGCCACACAATTTGCTTTAGGAGCTTATAAACAGGGCTACATTTTTTTCCTGCTGCCAAAAGAACGTAAATATTTTAGAACATTGCTGGAAAAGAGGGAGACGAATGTGCAACAATCCTAAGTCATTAATCTATAAATAGTCATGTCATTTTTTTAAAGGATATCTATAATTGCCCAAACAAAATAATTACTTTTCTGAACCTCTTTTGAAATTTGGGACCTCAAACAGCATTCATGCACATCCCCATGAAACCCACTAAGGAGAGCATCGCAAGAGAGAGGGGAGAGGAGGGAGAGGTTTGGTATCTGTAGAAGACCCTTTAAAAGCCACAGCAATACCTCTGGCAACCCAGGGCCTCTTCACAACTGGGAGGACTGATCAGGAGCTGGAGCTAGGTGACTAACAACCTTTATAATAAATCAATGACTTTTATGATTTTATAATGATTTCACTGAGTGCTCCCAATCCCAGTTATGGATCAAGAACATTCACCATACCCCTGTGGGCTGCAATGTCAGTGATATTAAGAAATTAAGTCTTTCCAGGTTTTTTTCACTCCACCCTTTGATGACAGCAAAGGAGCACATTAGGAAAAAAAGCCTTCAGCTATGGAAATAGTTAAAAACCTCCAAAGAGTTGTAGAGGACACCAATTTTCATCTGACGAAGTGGTAGAACAAAGTTTCTGTTAAAACATGCTCTATTTTCTTGCCACATAGAAATAATTCCAAGTAGTTTTTAAATATTTAAAGTTTTACAACTTAAAAAATCACACACACTGATTTTTTTTTTTTGTAAAAAACCCTGTTACCATAAAGTTGATATTGAAGAAAAACTACCAGACACCAAACTGTCCTAAAAGAATCAGTGATTGAAGTCAAACCACCATTAACAGTTCACCAAATGGCATTAATTCTCTTTTCTGTATTGTCTTCCAGCTGCAAGTTCATCAAACACTTCAGTTTAACTTGCTTGGTGTCTCTTTAACCATACTAATACTTACAGAAAATTATTTTTTCATCATCAAAAAACAGCTAGCAAAACACTTCCTCTTTGTTATTTTACAATGACTCAAACAAGCAGGGAGATTTAAGCCAGCAGTATCGAGATTCGCAAGCCTGGAGAGCCACAGCCAGGTATTTTCAGGGGACAGTCAATGACCACAGAATTTACTTCCATCTTGTTGCACTGGCAGGTTTGGCAAGGCAGGAAGCTTCTGGTTGATAATATCTCAGATGTTTGTGTTTTCAAATGTCTCTGCCACTAAGCCCTCCTGACATGAGGATTAGGGCATGAATAAGACAAAAAAAAAAAAATCAATGAAAAATGTCAAATGCGGGTGTAAGTTCAGACAGCAAACACAACCCATCTGACCTCCAAAGTTGCTGAGCAGCCCTAGCACCACAGGGCCAAAACGTGGCACTCGCAAAAAATATTTCACGTTAAAATTTGACATAAACTACATGCTGATGAGCAACTGCCTGTTCTCAAGACTGATGTAGTTTGTGAACATGATCTCGTTTGGCTCAGGTGGAAAGGAAGCACACGTGTGCAAGGGCAGCTTGGTACCCTGAAGTATATTGCAAACTACAAAACCGACATCCTTCGCTGGCTTGCCTTTCTGCACTGCAGAACTGAAAAGGTGAGCTTCCTCAGCTCCTTGCTGCCCCAGGGACAACTGCTTTGGGGTGTGAATGAAGACATCATTTTAGTCGCTGGCTGTGAGTGCCCACATTGGTTCACCTCTTTTTAAAACGCTCAGTTGTTCCTCACGCAGAATTTTCAGAGCACCCTGGCTTTCCACTGCTCAGCGATCTGACTAGGATGCACATCCATAGAAAAGCATTTCCTTTAAGGACACAGAAGTCTAAACACGTAAAACTTGAGCAACTTGTTTCTAAACATTAATTATCTACCTAGATAACTCTAGAGATTTAATTATCCATTAGCCATACAGTATCCCAAATCAGAATCCTCCCTTCAAAAACAGACACAACCTTTGCTTCCAGTCTACTAGCATTTCCTTTCTAAGTCTTGAACCCAGAACTGACTGATGATACATTTTAGTAACAGTAACAGCATCCCAATCATTAAGCATATAGTGGAAACACTCTCCAATAATTTCTCACTTTAAAATGCTGATTTATTAGAAACAAAACACTTCTAGTCCAGTCATAATCGTAGAAATACTTCCATGTTAAAGATCTTGCCCTACTGGGGCAAGATAAACTTGGTTTTATTGCATCTGATCTACTTGCAAGAGATGCTTACTTTTGTAACAGATTTGTGTCAATCTCTATATAAAGGCATCATGGCTGACAGCTTGCTAAACCCAATGAGACTGAAAATGAAGCATTTTAGAACAATTTTTGTATTATTTGTGTTTATACAATTGTTAAGATGTCAACTAATTTAAAAATGATAGCTTGAAATTAGCTATGTTGAAATGTAAACACGCACATAAAAATCCCTTTCACTGGGTTAGCCTGGAAAAAATGATTTCTTATAAATTACCTTCTACAGACTGTACCATCTAAAAGAAATACAAGAATCAGGAAGAAAGTACAAAGACCACCCAAAACACTATCAAACATTCTAGTGCTTATTTACTAGATATAATCTATGAAACAGTTTAATATTTCAATATTCAAATTACAAATTTCTAATAAAATAACAAACTTAACAGGTTTGTTTCTATTCCTTGTGGAGACAAGTGCTGCTACAGTTACACAGAAATGTAAATATTTATTGAAACAGGCACCTGCTACGGAAGTGAGTTTCAGCTTTTGTCAGCAGAATCTACCGCACACAACGCAACTCCTCCTTGCAAACAAGTGTATCAACCAAACAGCCTGAAGAGGCAAAAAAAAAAAGTGTTTGCAGAGCTTCATCTTGGCCCCCATTTGATGTCTTTTACACCATGAAATTGCCTTTTCAAAGCATGGTTGTCTGCCCACTCGGCATTTAGAAATGAGTCATCATCATCCTCTTCTAGTTTCTGTAAACAGAGCCAACAGGTTAAGAGGGCAGTAACGAACGTAACCTGTGATTAGTCTCTACAACAGGACAGCTCACATACAGTAAAAAGACACTGTTACCTTAAGTTCCTCCTGCTTTCTGTGGTAGTACAGCATCATCTGTTTTTGCTCTTCATGACTAATCAGAGGTTCACGCCCTGGAGCTCCTTGTCCTTTCTGAAAGGGAAATCATAAATTTTATTTATGACAGCATTTGCGATACAAAAGAGAAGTTGCTATGCAAAGATAGCAAAAATCTTTCTTCAGACAATAGGATTTCTCAAATTTAATAAGGTCCCTCAGAACAGGAAAACAAATGTTGAGAAACTTCTGCTGCATTCAAGTGAGAATTATTTTTTCATTTCAGCATGCAAATCATGCTGTCAATTTTGTGGACATCAATGGAAGCTGCAAACAGGACTGAGTCTATTTTACTCAAGCATCTGCTCTAAAAGACATAATAAATGTCTCTGCTTTAAGGCTATTGTAGATATCTCAGGGTGGGCCCATCCATCTTTAGCTCCCCTGCTAATATAGACTCAAGATGGCATATGTCTTAGTAAAGCAGGGAAGGAAGGCAGTTACAAAACGCTACAAATAAAATAAATTTTATAAAATAAATTTTATTTGTTACTACAAATAAAGGAATTTTTTTTCCAGGCAACTGTCCTCATGGAAGAAATGATGCGCACAGCAGAAAACAGTTGATGACAGCTATTGTCAACAATAGCAAACAGAACAGTATGAATGGAGATGGTGAATCCTCTCCGGAACAAAAAGGGTCTGAGGTGGTTTAAATTAGCTCTCCATCCCCAGAATGGAGGCATCCTTTGTCTGATAGAAAACCACTGTACTACTTTGCATTCTCTGAAGAGGTACCATCAACTAATTAAACAGTAAGACATCTTCCCTGGGAGCCTACACTTCAATGGCTATTGAGTTGTCACACAATTTTTCAGTCACCTCTATAGGAAAGAGAAAGCAATTCTGGTCTTCTAAATGACAAACACATAAATCATTTAACTTATCTTTGAGTAGTTGTATTACAGACACCTGCAGGTAATTAGATCTGCCATAACCATTAACACTTTCTGTGGCAGAGAAGCTCTCACTGACATGGAAGTGAAATGCAGCTCCAGAATAATTCTGAGCTACAGGTAAGTACTCTGAGACATTTGACATTCACAAAGCATCCTTTGAATGTGATTTTATATATAGAGAGAAAGATACATACACACATGAACAGAGTGAGCATCTTCTGACAAAGCTCTGAAAATGAATTGAAACACCAAAAATTCTTCCCTTGAGTATGGCATTCTCACCAGCCATGAACACAACTGCACAGCTAGTATAAAATCATTTTGTCCAAAAAATAATGAACAATCGCAGTAGCTCGGTGCTAATTCTGATATTACAAGAACATGACCATTGTGTCAGACCCCAGGATACACTTAATGACTGGTTTTTGCTGAAGCATCGAGTCTAGAAACTGAAGAGCAGGAGATCTTTGCCTCATTTTAGCTTATTACTCCAGAGGATGACTCAGACCTGTGTTCACAATTAATACAGAAGGCCTCATCTGCTTCACCGCATCTGACGACTGGGAAGTCTCATTTCTTTATAAAACATTCAGCTGGAAGCCTTAGGTGAGCTGCAGCTGGGTGGTGCAGGCCCAGCAGCTTGTTTTTCTTTCTAGCACTCAGCGAGTTCTCACTGAACACCTTGGGAGACCGTAAGTTCAGGCTCTTCCACAACCTGTGTCCTCTCAAAGAGGAGGCATGTCCATATTCCCAAGGCAACCGAGACAGTTTGAGGACCTGCTATCAAGAAACTTAGGACAACACAGGCTGGAAACTACTGAGTTACTGACACTGTCTTTCAGACACAGAACAGACTGAAACAGGGGTGAGAAGTATCCACACCACATATGCAGAAAACATTAAAACTGTTTTTTAAAGGCCAGAATATGGTGAGAAAAACATTCACAAGTACAATTAGAAAACCTGGGCAGACTGAATGACTGATTCTGTTCAGTGCTCTGCACTGAGATGGAAGTGAGAGCCAGCTGAGGTTTTTTAAACTTTTCAGTTTGCATTTCATTTATTTTTAAATACCTCTTTGCTGTACTTTAGAAAAGTGCTATGGAGCAAGTAATACCAACTACAGTATTTAACTGGCAGGCAAAGGAATTACTAAAGAAAAACTTAGAGTGTAATACATTAAAACCTTAAAATAGATGTACAGTTTTAAGACACTCAAGCCAGAACTAATCTAATCCATTTTATACACCTACAGACAATTCACTTCCACAAAGAATCAGACAGCCAAAGGTGAATAACTTGTAAAGAAATCTCCCAGCGATACTTACTTTCTGTATCTTGACAATGATGGTTGTTTTCTCATTTTTGCCTACATAATCAGAGAGCAACTTTGTTTCTCTCAACTCCTTTCCTGCCCACCATAGTTGTGCTTCTGACTCTTCTATAACTTCAAGTCCAGCCTGTGACAAATAAACAAACAAGGTGTAGTGTTGGGGGGTGAGGTGGGTGTTGTTTTTTGCTTTTTTTTTCAAAAACAAAAATTTTCTGGGAAAATCTTTCTGGAATTCTTAACAGAAAGGACAATATAATTCACCTGATTTTACACTATACTTCTGCTACGTTTTTCTCCTCATATTAATCTACAGAATTTTCATTCATACTCCATTCAATCTTGATCTAACATAAACACTTTGGGCAATAAATTCTCAAAACTGGCATTAGAAAGAAATGACAAGCTATTTAAAATGAGTCCAAGACTTACCTAAACTCAACGTTGTATGTAACATTTGAAATAAACTTAATTCATCTTATTTGTAGTTAAGCTATTGGTGTGCTGTTACATAAACTATCAGACAAAACTATAAAACAAAATTTGTCATGCACATGAGAACAACCTTCATTGATAAATGGAGGTCAGTATAGCACAGATTTAACCCAGGCACTACATATACTCTAAAAACATTACTACATACATGAGTTCCCGACAAGTCTTCTTTATCTTCAAACTCCATCCTTATTGGATCGTGTGGAGGCAATCCCATTGGATACACAATCATCACAGCCCCTCGGAGCTGGTCCAATGCATCTTTCACCATTTCCATATTAACACACACATTGGCCTGAACTTGTTTCTGAAACACAGGCAGGGATCATTGGTGATTTAAAAAAATATGCAGACTCTGCTTTGTAGTCAGTTCAAAGGTTCAACGCTGGGGCATTTGAGCAAAGCTAACTGGCTGCACAACGATATTAGAGGCGCAAATTTTCTCAATTGAATACCACTTCTGAACACATCACTACACTTTTGCCCCCTCCATTTAGCTTGCTTACACTGGGCAGAAAAAAAAAGGGGGGGGAAAAGAGATCTTCGCTAAATTGTGCGGGAGGCATTTAGTAACAAATGCCTGTGGGATACAGACAAACAAGTACGCATATGACCACAGAAACTGGATGGGGAGTCTTTTGTTCCAAGTACTTGTGATTCATGAACAAGATTCAAAATAGTAGAATTCAAGTGAGGGCTAGAGAAGGGGCCTAAAACTTGAGGAAAAAAATAAGAGCACATGTGAGCAGAAAAGTAAAGCATGTTGCACAGCTTATGCAGAGATCTGCAAGATCAAATACTTGAGATCATTCCAAACCCTGCTGCAACGGATAGAGGGAAAACAAGATGCATCTGGAAGAGAAGAAAAAGTTTTTGCTTATGGATTTAACAGTTCCAATATTTCAAGTAACAAAGTTTATTTAAAAAAAAAAGAGAATGTTGCCTCCTTGTGGACATTCTTAAACTAGTTACCTGGCAAGTACAATTGTTTTCTCAATCTCAGATGATCAACTTTTTTTTTTTTTTAAATACACAGGCATATTTCTTCATTTTCATCATTATTAAGTGATGAACCTAACACAGCTCTTCACAAACTATCCTTAACTTCATTCACCAGTGAACGGCAGTAATTTGTGGAGTAAGTCAGCACGCAGTGCGGCAATTTTGCAACTTTTTATTGTAAACTACAACATTCCAACAAACATAGTTGGAAGTTTCACCCAGGAAGAACTGCAAAGTAGAGACCAGATCTGCAGATATTTTAAACTCAAGAAGTAAAACTACGTATTATTAATTTCCTCCCTGTTTAGAAATAGAGTTGATGAGATGCAATCCAACAGAAAAAAAAAGCCCATGTGGAGAAAATCTTTATAGTCCAGAAGCTTTAATCTGAAACATCTCTCATTTTTAGTATGTTTTGCTATGACTCAGAGCAGTTTGGCTGAAATCCTGCCTCAATTCAGGAAAGGTTTGCTGCAACTCAGTGCACTGGAAGCGCTGCCAGGCGACAGGGCAGCTCCTCTGCTTGCCTCCACGAGGCCTTTGGAAACACCGAGCTGCTCACTCTAAATCACTGATATGACACTGTTATCAGCAACAAAACAGCCAAGAAGCCCAATTTAAGTGCACAGGCAACACTAAAAATTCTGTAACATTATCTATTTGCATAACTGGTTTAAAGCTGTTTTAAAAGTTCCACACATACCAATTCCCAGAATTGTAGGGGTGGGGAGAAGAAAATTACTCGCAGATGTTTACAAAAAAGCAATCTGATAATAAATATTACTTAATTTGTGTTTCGAAGTCATATGAAAGCTGTGACACAATACAGAGCATCTACAGATTTGGTAAAGTTGAATAATTGAGACCACAGTGCCATCAGGGCATACCCTCACGCTTATCTTTAAGCACACAAACTCATTGGGACCGAGCATGAGTCCGAGTGCTTGTAAAACCAAGGCCTAATATAAGAGATTAGAACACATTTTTCAATTATACATAAAACTCAAAAGACTATGTTAACGAGCAAAAGGTGTTTTATTCCAGGAACATCACAGAATGCAGTTAATTTTTCACCAGAAAACACGACAAGCATTTGCCTAAAGAATGCATCAATAGCAAATTAAGAGCGTGTGGATAAAATTAAATGCGATTTAATCATTCAACGTGGTCTCGGTTGCCAGCATTCACTTGGAGTTTAATATCTGATTCCTTAACTTGTTGAACTAGCTTGCCAAAAGCCATTAAGAAAATCATTAACAGAAATGTCAGTTTTTATTAGACTAGTCACATCAGTTCATAATATTACTCACAAACTGTCAGCCCTTGCACTGGAAAAAGTCTATTTTTTTTTAAGCTGCCCAACTACATAGCACCCATTAAGAAATCCCCACATACTACACACTGCTTCAGGAAACTTACCCTAGAGATTAATGCCTTGGCTTCCTCTATTGTCTTCTTTATAACTTGCTGCATTTTTTCATTTGGAGCTAAAAATAAGAGACACATATTTCATAGTCTACACTTACTACAAAGAAATCAAGCAAACAACCTGTCCAGGTTTGTCTCTACTGTAAGCAAATGAAACGTCGTTAAATCACAAAGCAAGAGAGACTCTACTAAGTTGAGGTCTATTTACCAGTCTGATAGTTCATTGCCGTATTTCTTACTAACTTAAGAAACAAAACAGTCTTTCTCCTGGGAGAGCCAAACTTACTTTTCCACAAAGACACTTGACGGGTGTTTGGAACTTCATTTGGGACAAAAGTACTGAGTAGAAAGCAACAGCCATAATTTCATACTCACCAAAACCAAAACCAAGACTTCATTTCCCATGCTGTACTTATGACTGTTGTGGGCTGTGCTGGCAGATGTGCAGAAAAAGGGACAAGAGCTTGGAGTTTTCTGACTTTTTTCCAACTAAAATTTCCATCTAACAGCAAATGCAGTTTTGCGAATACAATGTACATTTCACATTATAGTTACCTATTTTAATTGTTATAATTAACAAAAACAAAAATCCAATTAAATCATATTCATTCACAGCTGAACATATAACATGCATCATTTGATGGTATTTAGTTTGGCCCACATTCACGCGCTGTTCAACATTCTAACTTTGTTAATATTACAAAGCTGTCCTCCCACTAACAAACTAAGGCCTGAGTACAACTACAAGTGGTACTGCCCTTATATTAAAGTTGCTTGCAAATTTTTACTGTAAGGCCAGACACTGCTCACAATCATACTGAACAAGACAGGCTTTGTCCGCAAGCCTACGTACGAGACACTCAGCTATTTCTGAGAACACAGTTAGAAGGGAAAAAATTTAGCTACAATATAAGCTCTTTATCAAGTTCAGCAAGGGCTTAAATTTGATTGGGTTAGAATAATTATTTTCACCAAAATAAGACACTTGGAGTAAACTGTTTGTGTACGACAAGTTAAGACTAAGTTATTCAAGGATTCCTCCTTAACTGAGCTACCCTGCTATCAACGTCTAAAGGGCTGTTGACCCAACAAGGGCTGTTGTGGTGTTGAGAGTACAAGGACAGACAACAAGAAGACAATCGCGGTCTCTCCTGTGCAATCAGTCCTCATACTCTCAACTGTGAAGTGGTGCTCAATACACATATCAAGGGCAAAGGCAAAACCACTTGTCTGGAGCTGCAGAAAGAAAAAGTGACAGGAGCGAGTTCAGTAAGTCTGAGTCACAGTGAATGAAAAAAAAGGAGAAATATTAGAAAAACAACCTGTTAATGTATCTTGGAGCCTTTGGAGAAAAACAGTACACAAGTACACATTTACAAATGGGGAGAATAACCTGAAATGAAACAGTCAAACTTGCTTGTGATAATTGTTTACTTATCTTTGGAGTTTACTTCCAAGTACTACAGTTGCAAAGTTAAACAGCATATGTGCTGAAGAGATATACTACTGTTTTGGCTTTTACATCACCATTACACCACGTCCTAATCCAAGACAGAAGACTTATGTAGGTATGTAATACTTTAGCTGATCTATTGTGAAAACAGGCTCTTGAAATAGCTACTACTTAACAAATCTACAACTGCCTTTAATATAGTTTATTTATAGGATTATTTTTATAATTAACAAACATGAACCAGCTAACATGCTGGCCTGAAATCAAATGTATACTTGGTATCTACTCGGGTTTTTCTTCTTCCAGGACAGTGACATAAAAGTGAAAGGTCCAGAATTATGGTTTTTATGTTCCTCATTTTATTATAAATTATCTGTGTCTGCAGGGAAAGAAACAAACATTTACGTTTGATTTACCATGTCCATTTCTTCGCCCAATTTCATCCTTCTTGAAGACACTTCCACCACTTGGCACACATTTTTCTGCCCACTCATCCTTTAACTTCAGTTCTTCGATTTGCTCATCTGTCAGTCCTTGCATATTATAAGGCAAGAAAATACCATGCTCTGCCAGCTCCTCCATCTCTTTAAAGCATTCAGAGAACAAGATTAAAAATTTGTGTTATTGAGAACATACTATTTACAAAAGCCTTTCACGTTACATACGTGCAGGCAAAACCTTACTCCTTGCCTTCCGCTCTTAAAGAGCTAGGTATGTGGAATAATAAGGTATATAAGTACACATATATAGATATATGTGCTGTAATTACAATTTATACACTTCACACATATGTGAAAAATGTAACAAATGACACAGTGCATGCATGCAAACCTAGATGATACTTGCTGGCCATAAACTTCTTTTTTCGTATTTCCTTAGTCAGCTTTATCTGACTGCATATTCCTTTTTCTAAGTACTTTTGGGAAAGCAACTTTTTTCAAAATGGAAAAACATTTTATTGTTATACAGAAATTAATTTCTTTGCAGTTGAGAAAATATGTAACTGGAATACCTATAGCTTTGTCCATACCACATCTGACCCAAAGGGTCAGATTCACACTCAGTATGAAATAAAAAATAAACAAAAGTCTCTATAGTAATTTACATCTAATCAGGAAGCAACAGTCCAGGATAATTCTAGCTGAGACAACAGAGAGGTGTAAATGCTGGTTACCAACACACAGCCTCACGCAGCGAGAACAGTGTGTGGATGCGGTTTCCTAACCCTGTTATCTAGCCTAAATCATCTGAGCCACGACCTGTAAGCTACACTCACTACTTCCCCCAGAACAACATACCCAGCTGTCAGCTCACTTCATAGCATCCTTTCCCTGAAGGCCCTCCAGCCTCTTTACCATCGTCATATTAACGAAAGCACATCCATCTCACAACAGACACACAAGTACGTCAAGCCCCAAGAAATGGCAATTATTTTCCCACGGCTGGGAATATAGGCACCCACGTGAAAACATAAAGGCTAAGACTAAATTAGCAAGTACTGTGGAGCAACAGCAGCAGATCTGTAGAAAGAGTGAGTGCCGAATATACGGCAACCACAGTGTCTGGGTTTGGGAATTTTTTTTAGTTCAGATTAGCCTCAGTATGGCCTTATACACTACGTACATATTTGCAGCTGGAGCACATCAGGTGTAGACAGGCTGCACCCTTCAGGAATCTCAGCTCACGCGTTCCCAGGCTGATCCGCAATGCAAACCAAAGTGTGGTCAGCCGGGACAAACAGGAAACGTTTTCCAAAAGGTGCCTCCTGAATTGAACTAAAGCACTAATTGAGACACAACCAGTGACTCTCCATCACATGGCAAGTGGATGCCTTGCACCAAGCGTGCAGTATGCAACAGGAGAATTTCATTCACGTATAGGGTACACCACCGGTCACAAAGGATTTATGCAGCCACTATGGGACAGGACATGCTGCAGTTCAGTCATGCAACGGATGACTTTTCAGCCATGTACAGTGAGAAGCTCAGAGCCATATGGTCTCCAAAAAGCAAGGACTACTAAAATACCAGAAGGTGGGAATTTACACATGGTTTGGCAGCTTCGGTGGGGATTCACTGTTCTCTTAAATTTAGGGGAGGATGGCTTGTCTGCTGCTAAGCTGGGATTTGAGACGCATTTCTTAACTTCTGCCAGCGTAGAACTCCTGCGAGCCCGCAGCCAAGCAACCTCCCAGTGCCGCCCCTCAGCTCCCAGTCCGTGAGCTAGCGGGGCACAAACACCCGGGACTGAGCAGCGCTCCAGCCCAGGGCAGCCGGGCCCCCGCCGCTCTGAATGCAGCCCGTCCCCCCGCCTCAGAGCTCCGCACCCGCCAGAGCTGCGGCCAGGCCCGGGCAGGAGGCGAGCCCACTCCGGCCTACGGGGAGAAGCCAGCGCCCGCCGCTGCCGCGGGGAGGAGGGCGGCGGGCCAGTACCTGAGCAGAGGCGCTGCACCTTCAGCCTCCCGTTGTAGATGCGGGCGACGAGGGGCGCCAGGTCGGCGAGGCGGGCGCTGCCGGCCACCTCCAGCAGGAACTGGCTCTCGTCGCCGCGCTTGATGTGCAGCCGCACCATGGCGGGGCCGAGGCCGGCAGCGGCACCGCTCCGCGCCTGCACGAGGACAGGAGGCGGCCGTTACAGCCGCTGCCCGGCTCCCCAACCCCTCCACCCACAGCAACCGATCCGCGTCCCTGGATACCGGCGGCGGGAAGGGAGCGCGGGGGGAAAGGCCGCGCCCGCCGCTCTCTGGCCGCCCTGAGGGTGCGGCGGCGCCGCCTGCACCCCCCCTCTCGCAGCCGCCCGAGCGCCCACCGGAGCCGCCAGCAGCCGTATCGCCCACCCGGCGCCGGCCCTGCCCTCCGACCCGCGGGCACTTCCGCTTCCGGCCCTCCCGCTGTCGTCATCAGAGCCTCTTAAAGGGCCCGCGCCATCCCGCATAGCGCTAACTGCGTGAATAGGGGCCGGGGGTAGCACCTGAGGTAGACAGAGAGGAAAAAAAGCTAACTTTTTTAAATGGCAGATGTGTTTATTTCATGAATAGGGCAGGTACGGCACGTCGCACGGCACCACGGTTCGATACTGCGGCTGCGGGGAGGGCGCAGCCGGACACGCGTGTGGGGCGGGGGGGGGAGCATCGTCACACCGACCACGGCGAACACAGGATTCACGAACACGTGCTGAGCGTTTCTAATTTTAATTTGAGTATTTTGAGAACTTCTGCTAGTCATTATTTTCGTTAAACACACGTTACAGCTATATACACACACGCGCTATTTTTGCAGCATTTCTTGTGGCCTTTGCAGCACGTCGCTGTCAATCTCCCTAATCCTATAAAGTGTAGAGGTGCCATATACCATGTACGTTTTAGACAGTAGCTTTTCATCACTGTAATTAAATACTCAACAAAGAACGTATTTATCACGTAACTCCCACTAGCAAAAAAGTTTCCCCCAAAAATTTTGCTAATGTAAGAATATACCGAAAACACCGATCACACAGATGTTTATAGCAACAGTTTAAAACAAGGTAATTCACATACAAAAGCACAAGGAGTACAGTACCACTGCTGTTTAAAATGTACAAGTGCTGTTTAATGACCTGAACGGAAAAAAAGCACAATATAAAACTCCCTATCGTCACCCCTCTATCCAACTGCAGCTCCTGGCGAACCATATACTGTTTAAAGGAAGAGTGGATTATTTTATAAATAATGTTTTGATAGCATTTGAGAATATTAAAAAACTACTGTCGTCGTGTATTTTGCTACTATAAATATAATGCTCGTATGTTGTGTTTCGGTCCCTGGTCTTGCAGAACCAGTACAGTTTGTTCACAGGTACACCAGCGGGGGTAGGCATGTATTTGCAGTCCCCAAGAGATGACACCAGTGTGACACATTCAGCTTTGGACGAAAGTATGCGGCTGTGTATGAGAGTTATGTCCTAAGACACCGCGGATTGTAAGGAGAACTGCGGGGTTTTATAGCACGCATAAATGGAGCTAAGGGAAATCAGTTATTTTAAATTGCCTCAAGATAACAAAATATCGTATTTTATGTAATCTCATGTGAGCTTTAAAAAAAAAATCATAAAAGCACAAAGGGTTGCGTTTTTATAGCATAACATGTAGAACTGTGGCTTAGCCTTCACTAGCCTCAAAGCGGCACCACACAGAGGATGGTCACTGTCTCCGGGAGAGGAAGAGTCACTCATTTAGTTTTAACTGCAAAAGTGACAGAATGACATTGTTCAGCACAGAGAATTACTGCTCTCCTTTTTTCTTTGAAAGTTACATTTTAAAAATACAGCAGTAAGTCTAGTAAATGGGGAGGATGCTGAGTGGACAGCCCAATCCCATGAGAGAACGTTCTCCTTCTCTGATGTTGCTGATTCCCTCACTCAGGTCTTTCTAGAGAACAAGAAAGCCCTTCTCACGTGCAAAAGAGGAGAGTGGGACAAGCCAACTCCAGTATGTTGTCTGCAACTGGCAGACTGCTTTGTATCTCAAAACCCAAGGGGAATTTTTTTCCAGAGGTTGAGGGAAAACTTGTTGTATCAGTTGTTTCCAGTTTGTGGAAGAGAGTCTCTTTAAAATAGTAATGAATGAAAATGGGTTATATGGAACAATATTCTGAAGTAATGCTAGTGAGAATATGTTACAATAAGATTTAATAGCTGAAATGTAGTGACACAGAAAATTAAAGTCAAATATTGAATATATTAATACGCAAAGGTTTTTTTGTATTTTGAAATTAAACTATTTTTGTTGTGCCTCAAATTCAAATATAAGCCTTACAAATATCCATAGCCTCTGTTATAAATTAAACAACTTCTAAACAATACTTGTCAACATTCACATCTCAATAAACTTTGGCAGCTCTTTGGTAAATACTTATAAATATCAATTAATGAAACAGTAAAAAGGGAGTGGGGAGGCGACCAGCAGGGAGCCTCTTTTTTTTGAAATTCCACAAAGGGAGGAAACAGAAATCAGAGAGCTCCCTAAGCAAAAGCTATTTCCAAGATTGGTATATTTTAATGAGATTAGTAGCTCATCCTTCTTTTCTCTGTCTGTTCAAATATTATTACATTGGGATTTTAATAAATTCCAGACAATTTTTTGTGCTCTACCATATATACATATTCAAAATTTATACACAAACAATAGTAGCTGTTTATGAGTAGAGTTAAGTTTCAGTGCATTTGACAATTAATTATTGCACACAGAATAATCTCAAATGCCCAATTATTCTACTGGATAAATGTAGCAACAAATATAACGTCTTATATTTTTGAACATCTATCTTTCTGTAAAATCTTGCGTTGGTGACACCTTAGGTGCCAAAGAAGTGAAAGGATTTGCAGGGGATGTGTTGCTGGCTATTCTTGATGGTATAGGAGGTGCAGGTGGTCTTCTTGCTGGCATTGTATAGAAGCAATCAGTAGAACTTTTATTCCAGTCATTATCAAAGTTAAAGTCTGAACCAAGAAAAGTATTTTGTTCAGTGCCCAGCAAATCTGGAGATCCAGCTGACTTCCTGGAACGGATTCGCTTAAAATCTGGAACACTTTTAGATGGCTTTAGCTTTACATTGAAATTCTCCTCCTCCTCATCAAACGTTACCCATCCTTTCGGCTGCACATTTTTTACCATGAGAGATTTACTTCGCAAGCAAAAAGTGTTTTCAGATGCATCAACAGAAAATACAGGCTTGCTTGTATTACAGCTGGGGGGATTTAGAGAAGGGAAAGGATTGCAGGCGGCACGTTCTTCTAGTAAATGTGAAGTTATTTCAGACTCTTGCGTTTCCGTTCTAAATGGGTTTCCAGCATTAGGAGTTCTCTCCGTGAATGGATTTGTGCAGTTCAGTCCAGTAATAAATGGATTTGGAGAGCTGCGCTTATGTTCCTGGGATGTGTTAAAGGTTGGAATAGGAGGCATTGCTGGCATGCAATTTACAGTATTCAATATATCAGCATTTCTTTGTGTTGCTGAAGGCAACTGTATCAACTCCTTTTGGTGTAAAGTCGGAACAGGTGATGTTCGAGCAGACGTCTGCATCTTTGACACAAGCAGCTTAAATGACAAATCTTCAAAAGGGTCACTGTTTAACTGTGTTTCAAGTTTAGTGCCGTACGTTCCATTTGTTTTAACCTGCAAAGATAACAAGGTGCTTAGTAATCACGTGGCTGGCTGTTTTCAGATTATTACTAACTCCCCATTTCTCACTCTTCTATGAGAAGAAAAGAAGCTCTTGGGCTTAAACTGAAAACTTCAGTACAATTTGGTTGTAACTTGCACAATGCACTTGTAGCAGCACGATTGTTTCTTTTCTGGAAAACCTTAACCCCTCCTCTGACGAAAAGCCTACTAGTTGTTAAAACACAATTTCCCCCTCCTTGTCAGCTGATGCAACTTGAGTCTACTTCATGCAGGTCAGAATCCTAGCCAAAAGCACTAGTGGACACTGTAGCAGAAAATCTTTAAGAAAATTGGGAAATTATGCTGTATTCTAAACAAGTGATAACCCAGCACAGATGGAAAACAAAAAGCTCTAGATTTCCTCGTTTGAGAGTTTAATACTGATGTTACAAGCCATATTTAAGCATCACAATGAAAGGAAAAATTAGTGTTATTAGTATATGGACTTTAGACATTTCTATGTAGACATATACATCTGTAGGCATCTCCAGTGCTTCTTGGCACGTGAAGCTACAATCATCAGTTTGTAATGTTTTGAAATGGCAAGTTATCATTGTTTAGAATAATACCAAATGGAGAAGACAGAGTTTTCTCTGCAGAACTTCCTCATCTTTTAAAAACAAAATATTCCTGTTTTTATTATCTTCTTCAAACAACAATGCAACTTTTATACCTTATAACAACTGTCCAAAAAGGTAGAATATCTACAATTTGTTCAAGTCATCATCACACTGACAGAACAGAGTTTGGAGCTTCCCCTTATTAAACTAAAGCAAAGAATTAAGCTTAAGTTAAAGTAGCTTCTGAGAATTCAAATTTCACACATTTGTCATTTTAACACATCACCTTAATATACCCAAATAGCTTGGATATTTAGCATGAAAATTCTGTTAACTTATGTTTAGTTGAACTAGGATGCTAGCTAAAGCTGTCAACTAAAATACGATCTTATTATAGCCTAACCTCAGTCTTTAAACATTTTTTACTGCATTTATTGAGAATAGTTTGAAGCATGTCTCCACATATCCACTTCCTAAACAGCTATGCAAAATTAGTCTACATGCTTTAGAGACTCTCAGGAATAAGAAGAATAGTGTAAGTTTTCCCCAATATATGCATCACAGCAATTTCCTTTAAAAAATTTGCACTTGTAGCTGGAATTGGTTGGTAGAACAAAAGGAGTGTTCTGGCAACAATGCATTTACTCTGATGATTTTTTTGAAACAACAATGTCTGTTACCTGCATCCCTGGTACTACTGCGTCAGAGAGTTTCTAAAATAGATGAGGCCTAATGTTACCAAACCACAGAGTAGTTCAATATTTATATTTTTATATGTATATAGTAAGTGTTTTGGAAAATAATATTAAAACAAAGGCATCAGGTAACAGAGGGGAAGAAATGCAAAAAGTTGAACTGTAGAAAGAATGTAAATCAAATGCAGCTTGGCATCAGCTGGTTAACTCCTGTGTTCATTAACCAAGTAATCAAAAAGTACAAGATCTCAAAGAAAATTCTATGAATCCCAGTTGCTCTTTGTTGTAAGTAAAAATTTGGTCTGAGTAATTCTGGAACCAAATTCTTTTAAATTGTAATAAACAATATATTTTACTTCAGGTGACAGTAAGTTCTCTGTCCTTTGAGAAATGTGGAATATGGGTTTTATTTTGAAAAAAACTTTGGGAGTGGAATTGCATCAGGATTCATTTGTATTCGAGAGAGACATTAACTCCGACACCTACTCATGTTTTCCAAACAGACTGAGACCAGGAAGATTCAGCAGTGACTAAGCAACATACGTGAGGTTCCAATCGTTTAATAAAAGACGATGAAGCAAAATATTTGCTATGGCACTAATAAATACAGTTAACGGTATCAATTTTAATTGCATTGTGAAAGGAAAAAGCAAACTATGGTATGACTGTCAATTCATTAACGTGGACAGGTGATTTTTAATGTGGATGAGACTGCAGATGTATGAAAACAAGATTCATACATCTCTTCTGCTTGAATAGATGGAGACCACATACAAGATTGGTAAATAGTCAGATACCTGTTACCCTGATGGTTGCTCCTGCTTGTGAAAGAGAAACAGACATCAAAGGAAAGAAAATTAGGAAGAAAATCCAAGTAACAAAGCAACCTCATGCTAAGAATACTTTAAGGTTTCACAAAGCCATTTTTTGAGATACGAATACAAACCAAAAATGTTATTACACACTATACTAAATTTAAAATTTCTGTTGTATTCTATTGTAAGACTTATAAGCTCTACCATTAAGAGTCAAAAAAACCCAGCTCAAGACAATTCTAATGTTATTTCCATACAGATATTCATTGTGCAACTGATTGCACTATTTTTTGAAAAGTGATTGTAAGAACTTGACCATTGATGGTCTAATTCTAACCATCTGTTAACATAAAAAGCACTAGAGCCCTCATCCTGGGAACTGCATTGGTATCATCACTCATCTATAGTAATAGTTTTTCAAGCTGAAAAAAAAAGTAAGACTTCTCATTCAATAACAACATAAAATCTCCTTAATTTACAATAAATAAAATCTATTTACAATAACTACTTTTATTTTTTAATGTATTGCTTGGTAATCTATAGAATCCTGAATATTCACACTGTATACAAGCAATTATTTTTAGAAGGAGAGATTTAAGTTCTTAAATGTCACAATCAAGCTTTGAATCAAAGGATGGGCTTGGAATCCACTACCTCTCAAAAGATTTTGTATTTATTTAAAGACCTTTTCTCAGAAAACTTCACATTTACAAATGATAATCAAGAAATGAAACAAACATCATTTAATTAAACTTAAAAAAAAAAAAACAGAAATAAAAAACCTAAGCTGGAGAGAATAAATGAAGCTCAAAGTGGGCCTTCCTTGTGATTGCACAGCCTGCATTAATCAAAGAAGTATGATTGCAGAGAAAATTAAAGCTCCCTAAACTAGTCTTAAATTAACTGATTTGGATATTGCTAACAATACAGCTACAATATTACACAGCTCAAAAACCTGTTTACAATGTTCTTAAGCATATTTTTGATTGCTGTGTATACACACAAATAAATGTAATTTTCATAATAATTTTGAAATAACTGCTTGCACCTCTTTCACAAAATGATCAGTGGTAAAGCTACATTTAGAAGGTGTGAGGCTTTCAAAAGTGACACAATGTAATCTCTTTCTATTCACGAAACTGGTATGTTCTCAAGTACCTTATGCCTCCATGTATATTCTCTGCTGGCAGCACATCATACTTTCTAACAAACTATGAAAAGTCCCAATATTCTACCTGTATATTCAAAAATATCCTTCATTTTTTGGCCTAAGTTTCCAAAATGAAAAAGGTTAACAGGCAGAGAGAGAGGTTCAGCAGAAAGAAAGGAAGAGCATTTAAAGATTTTTCACTTAGAATTCAAAATCAATTCACCAAGGACTGATTTTTTTTCCATACAAAGTTGTCAAATGACAACATAATTTTAAGAACAAGCTGTCCATAAGCTGTCATACGAAATCTTAAGTTAAATGTTCAGAATTTGAGATGTTAGTTATTCATGGACAATATATAAGAATTAAGTATTATCCTGCTAGAGCCTGATGATCTTTGAATCCAATCTTTTGACCTTTATTTTTATTTGTTTGTTCACTTTAGAGTTTCTCACAAACCTACAGCATTCAGTATGGGCTGCATTAATTTACATAATGAAAACACATACATACAATGGGTTTTTACTTACTTGCTGCTGTGAAGGAGCAGATTCAGAAGGCAAACTGTGAGATGATCGGCTACGAGGAGGTGGTTGCGGGGGTTCCAGACTTTGTGGGGCACTTGTCTGAGATGGATGCGATGCCACAGGGATCAGAGGCTCCCGCATCCTTAGCACAGGTGGTGGCTGAGTGGTGGGCTGGGCAGGTCCAGCAGCCTGAGGCTTTAGAGGTTCAGGAAGCAATGGTGAGCCTGCAAGTATAATTGCAGTGTTTTTCATTGTAAAGAATTGTAATAGAAATCTTAAGAATGGCATAAATGAGAACACGTGGCTGTGGAAGCACCAGACAGGACGGCAGAAAGGACTGTAAGAATAGCAGGTGTTCATGGCAACTAGATTAGAAGTCATCAAAAGCTCAGCATATCTCCATTAAAAATTATTACTATAGATACAAAATAGAGAACCAGAAACCATGTCATTCTTAAGCGTGCATCAGTTGTATTTAAAAGCATTTTGGAAGTCACTATTATAGAATGCATATTTTGATATTAATACAATTAAAAAAACCTCACCTTTAAGTTTAGGAAGTGACTTTGAGAGTCAAACATAAACACTGTTCCAAATATTATGATTACGGAGCAACCACTGCAGAGAATGATCCAGTGATCAAGACCTATGATATGACACACTGATGTGCCCAGACCAGAACACAACAATCTGATCAGTTTCTCTTGATGGTGTGAACTCTGTGGGTCTAGATCTCCTCTGACTGCTGCCTACTATCTGATAAGGCTTTACAGTACTTGTGGATGATCAACACTAACAGAAACTGCCGAATGTTACTACATTCAGGAATCTTAATGTCTAGTGAAAAACTAAGACATCTGTTGAAAACAAAGCATTCAAACCAGAGACAGTACTTCTTGACTGAATAGTGACATTTAGATTTAACTTCTAAAGTAAACTTACTCCTTGGTGGTTCAGCTGGTTTGGTTTGAGTTTCAGGTGCTGGTCTTCCCCCAGAGGGACGGACATGGCTTTGTGGTGCACTAATAACTCCAGCTCGAGGTGGAACAGTCTGACATAATAATTGGTAAAAATAAATTATTTTAATTCTACTTTGGATCTGTAGTCATCTATTGTTAAATGATTCAAGATCATTAGGACTCTGAAGAATAAATTCTTTGATAACAGTTGCTGAGCTATTTTTTCTATGTGCATGTAAAAGCAAAGAATATGTTCTCAAAACATTATGAGGGTTCAATTCAAAGCAAAGGGTTTTTACAACAGTTTTCAACTTTATATAAATATGTACCTGTGCAACAATGTTTGAAACACTTATTATATTGTTAGTATTAGTAAGTTAATTTTACCTAAATCTGTGAATAGTTGTAAGCAAGAAAAACAAACAACAACAACAATTTTATTTGGAGATCTCGTAAGGACACATTGATAACTCACTGTTTATGCAGACTGTAGACACCATCTACCTTTTAGGCTATAATTATAGTCTGCCATTTGCAAAGAACAGCTACAGTCAATTTTATATAGTGAAAGTCGAAGATATACATAAAAGACCATGGTTAGTTCTTTTCTCTAAAACTTATGTTTGGTAACTGTAAGGCAGTTACTCCTGTTCCTCAGCAAGCAGTATTAATGAAACAACATTCTGCCTCATCTAAAGGCTGGAGTCTTCCCAAACTTGCTGGAATAGAAGTTAATATCCTAGGAATGGACTTGCTCTAATAAAACAAAATAAAAAAGCTACATCACTATTTAAAGAGAAATAGGAAACTATTCCAAGGTTACAACTGAAGCTGTACGAATTACAACTACCACATTTGAAAGCTGAATGTAAAGCGTTAGAATAAAAATGCTAGAATTCAGGGGAACAAAAAAAGATAATGAGGCAAGATAGTTTGTAAGATTTGTCTCCTCTAAAATTTTATGTACTTGGTATATTCCAACAAAATCATAGTAACAGTGGATGTTCAATAAATGGTTTTCAGAGCAAACTCCATTACACAACTCTCTACACAAACATAAGTTAAAAACAAGCAAAGAAACGTCACCAGTACAAAACAAGTATCATCCTTTATCTTACTTATACTAGATGTATGTACTCTACTTTGAAGACTTTGTATAACGTCTGATTCATTATGCTTGGCTGAGTCCATTTAACAACTTTCTAAATGCTTTAAAGCACCTAACCTTTGAAATATCTGTCTTCCCTTTAACTGCCAAGATGCATTTTGTCATTTCTTTGAATATTCTGAAAATAGGCAGAAGGACGATCGGATTAAACGCTGGAATGTATTAAAAAAAACCCCAAACACATCAAGAAGGAAGAGAAAAGAAAGAGAAAGGCAGTCTAATATAACCCTCAGCACCGCACAGTGGGAAGCGGTGTCTGCCGTGGCTACTGTCCCTGGTCCTGAAATCCTTGAACTGAAACACTGCCCAAAGAACAAGCAGCGAAAAAGGAAAGCAGAAATGCCAGTTAGGAAAACAAAACAAGGCTTGAGCTAAGGCTTGAAAAGCCAAGCAGATCTTCAGAAATGTTTTTTCAGACCTTCTATTAAATTTGTTTGCTTGGTTTGTTGTGGGTTTTTTTTTTTATTGTTGTTGTTTTGGTTTGCTTGTTTTTTTTTTTTTTAAGAAAATCTCAACATCTGAAAAGGAAGAGATGCAGTCGGCTTTGTCTTATCAAATTATGCTGGCAACTGCAGCACCGTGGCTCTTCCTGGAAACTGGCAAGCAGCTCAAATTGTAGTCCAGCCTGGGTGTTAAAGAGGCACATCACAAGAAAACAGTATTACTTTTTTCTCTGTCTTGATAATATGAACAAAAATTCTTGCACTTATGCCACTTCCAAGACACTGGTGGAGTCTCTTCTGTACACTAGATTTTTTTATCAAATAATTTTGATTTAGAAATGGCAAATCTTGTGCTCAATTCAGATTACCAAAAAAAAACCCCACCCAAAAGTGAGGCACATGGTGATAAAGGAATACATTCTTTCCTGTGTACACCAGGTTTTCTTTAGCCAAATTTTAGAAGAGGAAATTTTACATTTCTGGGAAAATAACAAAAAAGTGCAAACATCAAGAACTGTTCACTGTGAGAATCAATCTCTTTGAGAAAAATGAATCAGCAAAAAGTGATTTCAGTGGTGGCTTTCAACAGTAGTTTTCAGTGGTTTCAATACTGTACCAGAGTACAACAGAAATGGCGATACCAGTAAGGTACAACTCCTTTAAGCTCTACAAGAACTCTGATATGTCTGCACAGCTGGCAATGTTCTTTTGTTTATTGCTCATTTAAAAGGTGGAAAAGGACTCTATAACCTTTTATAAAACCAATTTATATGGATTTAACTTAAACTCTTGTGGTTAGCTGCATCTTTATTTTAGTGGCTTCTTCACGCTTTCTTATTCGCAACAACTGGTCTATCACTTTAACTGAAAGAAAGATACAGAATTGAAGAAGAGGTGCCATATTTGTAGATAGGTCAGAAACCTCATCACTATCTATCCCACTGACATCTATGCAAGCAGAACGCTTTTTAGCCTTAACTAAAAACTCATATGTGTGCTCTCCATCCTGTCAGTGTTGTTGTGAACATTATCCCAATGAGAAGAGCAAAATGCCTTAGAGAAGGAAAACAAAGTTCTCTAATGATCAAGAAACTGGTAAGAAAGAGCCAAGTTTTGCTGCTTTTCAGTCTATAAAACATCCACGTATAAAGCAGTATGATCTAAGTCAAAGATCCTGGAACTGCCACAACACAGGGAACAAAGTAAGCACAACTGTGGTTGATGTAGATATAGAAAGAAAAGTGCTTCATGTTGCTGCAAAAATTCTCTCTGAAATATGCTGTAAAGTCTAAAGAATTATCAACAAACAATACCATTTCTTAGTAATTCTTTAAGAAGACATATAGCTATTAGAACACTTTCTCGTTCCCTAATGCACGGCTCCTACTTGCTGCTGTTAAGAGAAATAAGGCAGATGTCTTCCATATCTGGATTTCTTGCTTGTAGTAAAGCATTCAAGCGCCCATAAATCCTTCATTCACTTCCTTCAGTTTAGTTCCACAAATAAAAGAATGAAATGCAGAACTAATGTTTGTTGAATGTTTTGTTGAAATAGTTGAATGTTTAATTTTTACATGAAGACCTTTATTAAAATTAATTTTTAAAACAAGGTACAAAATTCCATTACACATCAAGTAATCAGCAATATAATACATCAACTGCCTATATAATACATTGCCTGCAAGCTATTAACTGCCATCAGGATATACATTTCAGCACAGAACATAATACATTTTATCATACCAAATCAGCAATATTGTCAACAGGAACATATAATAAAAAGAAAAACTTTGCACTTTGCAGTTATTTGAAAGTGGACATAAAATGTGTTATTATTTGGGAGCCTATGAAGTGACTGCATAGAGTGCAAAACAATGAAGTCATGTCCAGTATATATATTCTGGAGTATTTTCAGTCAACAGACAAGAATTGCTGAGGGAATTAACTCATATAACCTATAAAATGACTAGACAATTTTGTAGTTTTCTTACAACTGTTATGACTTACGAAAACCCACCACCAGCATAATAGACTGTAGAAACTTAGGAGGAGAATTCTTTTAAGACAGAATACCTACCGGTCTGGTTGTACCATATCCAGAAGTTCCTGCACTTGAAATTCCAGTTGAAGGTGGAGGCTGATTACGAACTGGAAGATATTAGAGATCTCTGACTTAGAACATATTTCAAAATCAACTTATTTCTGTAATATAATTAGTAAAAAGCATGTATCTGTATTACCTAAGTTATCTTTTCTTTGTGTTCCAGGACTTTTTTGTGCTTTGAAGCATGGAAAAAAAAATTAGATTATCTTTGTTAGATGAGCTACAAACAGGTATTATATGGCAATAGTACATTATCACTAATGGAAATGGGAGCAAAAAGACATTCGTGATTTTTTTTAAGTTGTTACATATTAAAGTCTATCCATCAGCTAAGCTGTTACTCTAGCACATTCTTATCCTGTGGCACACATAAAGTAATTTGACCCTTCTAATTACAAATTAAGTCAAATCGCCTCCTATTTGTTGCAAGCCCACTTGTACAGGTACCCTGTGTTTCTCAGTCATGCTAGCAGTTGTAGTTTTCTTTTGTAGTATATTCTGCAAATATTCTAACAGCAGTCGTTAAAACAGAAAGAACTTATGTTAATTCAAAAAATCATGTGATCAGAAGAGTACATCTGTAATTATCCATGGTTCAGCAATCTACAGGGTCTACACCGAATTTCCTGAACCTCCTCTCTTTGTTTAAGGTATAAATATATTACAGCACCAACCTCAACATCTACATGCCGATGCTAATGATAATCTTGTATACAACATTCAAGTTGTGAAGTGCAAGATATGGAAACATTACCTTTACCTCAGACAAGCGCACAATTTCTAACAGGCAAAGAGGTTTAGGGTTGTGGCTTGTGTTTCTGTTGCCTGTTTCCCAGGAAGGTTAAATCACCATGTCAGTTACAGTAACTGGAAGGAATACTCTGTGGTACATAAGACACTTAGTTTATCAAATTGGCTTCCAGTTGTCAGACAACCCTGCTTTCTTAGAACTGGTTAGAATGGGTTTCTGGGTACAGTTCTCAGTAATGCAACTCATACCATGTGCAACCTGGTGCCAGTTTACCCCACTTTGAGCCAGAGGTTGGAGTAGATAACCAGCAGAGACCCCTTCCAACCTGAACTATTCTATGCATATAGTGATTTTGCCAATTCAGAAAAATGAACCAGCAATATAGCCAAAATTAACTGTAGTATACAGAAGGACATCTTGATTGTGACTACATTAGGACTTTTATTGCCATACCTATATTTCCTACAAAGGGACACATTCCTGAGGGGATAGATAGGAAGAAACCCAAAAACATGACTCTGCTGGCATGGCTATGCCAGGACCCATTCAGCACTATATGCACATACTCCAACTAGAATAATGCAAGAGAAATGCTTCTCATGAATGTATGTCACATACATTTAGGTATCAGAATCAAAATACCTACACTGTGCTCTTTAGAAAGAGACAAAATATTAAATTATAGGCTAAGTTATTGAAATGGAAGTTTCTCTCCCCAAAATATATGAACATATGTAGTTTTATGAAAAATTAGGCTTCCTAGATTTAGTCACAGGTATAGTATTTACTCTAGCAATCAGTCAGCTACAGCTTCCTCTGAGAGTCAGCCTTGAAAGCATCCTTCTTGATTAGTGCAGTCTAAGTTTTCACTTCATTTTTCATAAATGAAGACTGCCTTCTACAACAATTCACACCATCACTGAAAAACAGGAAGCAACTTGGCTGTCTGAAAACTATGTTAAATGAAAGAAGAAAGATCCTACACAATAAATACCTTTATGAAATCACCTTTAGCATCACAAGGGCAATAATATTACTCAGGTATTAAATTAGAAATCCGTTTCTAGAATACAAAAATTGTTATGTTACCTTCTACTTCTCTCCTAGCTACCCCAGGACTGGGAGGAGCTCCAAGACCTTTTCAGAGAAAGAAGAGAAGCTGTACATTGCATAAGAAAAGCAGTAGCTTGAGAAAGTAAAACCAGAAAGAACACTGTCACAAGACAGCTTTACATAATTTAAAAATGGCCTAGCTAGATTGTAGTTACTTGTAGGAGATTAACTGTAGCAGCATGAGGAAACCAGACTGATACGAATTAGAGATCAGCAAGTACGATGATGTTTAGAAACATGCTATTATTTCAATTTTACATTACAGTTGAAAGAGAATTTCATTTCTTCAGTATTCACTCTCCACAAACTTTTGTAAATTCAGAATATTAAATGTCAGTCTTGAAACTCTTCTAAAGCAGAGCACATACCTATATTCAAACACCTGAAAATAAACAGGTACATCAGTTATATCCTGCAACGTTAAGTCTGCTGTCTGTAATTTAGGAGAATACTACGTAGTATGTTTCTGCCAAGACTACATTTGAATAAGCAATTTTATGGAAGAAATAAGTGTCCCACTTTATATAACGTAGTCTATCCTACAGAATTGTATCATTAGGTTATCTCCAAGCAGCACTCTGTACTTGGGAAAGCTGTATCAACTGCTGCACAGTAGATGTTACAGTTCAGATTGAGAGAAAAGATTTTCAGTCATGCATAACCATGCTGAATTCTTTTATTATTTCTGCAATATGATCAAGCATATACTAGGTCCATAAAATTGTACGGTAAAAACATGGCAGGGCATAGATAACACTAGACGGTATGCAAGGAAAAATCCTAAAGGCATGCACAGAGGAAAAAGTAACAGTAATATCTGGTAACTTTGGAGTGGCTCAAGTATAGAGGAAGGAAAGGGAGCCAGTGTTCAAGAAGCCTACCTTAAAAGCAACTTTTGCCTTAGCAATGACACAGCCTCATGCTTTCTCATCATGTGCCAATGTGTGGTATCTGCTCAGGAGCTTTCTATGATCTGGAAAGAGTGCTGTGAATTTTGTCAGATATGGGTGGAGGTGTCACTCAGAGTAGGAGGAGTGAAGGTTGCAGATGAGGCTGGTATGTGATTATCTCCAGAGGTGTCAGATCTCTGGTTTTGCTGAACATCTGGTTCAAAGATGTTAAATACTGGCATATGTTATATATTCTGGGTAAGTTCCAGGCTCTGTCAATTAACATTAGGTTTCCATCGCAAAAGTTTCTGACAGTGAACTTCTCTGTGAGAGAAGCAGCACTGAGGAGGGATGAACAGAGAGCGTTTATAAGGAGGGAGCACAGGAGGAGAGCACTGCCTGAGAACACTTCATTGCTTTCAGGTACTAGCTCTGCCCTTCTCCCATGCAACCCAGAGGAACCCTGCGGGAGAAAAGAAAGTGGTAACCCATAGGCTATGAGAAGCCTACCTGCTAACTGGGGGAAAATAAAGAAGTGGAGAGCAGCCCAACAGAGCACAGGACACTCCTCTGAACACTCTGTGGTTACAGAGGCATCTCAGAGTATTAATGGAAATGGACACAATAAAACCTCTCCAAGAGTAGGGAACTATCCTGTTCATTTCACAGATCTTCTGCACTTACCCCTCCCAAAGCTCAACTCAGCCCATACTTTGAATAAGTATTTTCAGGATGCTCTTGTTAAGCAAATCTTGTTTCATGCAAGATGATTAATAAAGTCAACTCCTTTCAGGAGAAGGAAGGCAGAGAACCTCTTTGCCAATAGCACATAGGCATGTTCCTATGTTGGTGCACCCTACAGAGGAAGACTTCTGTGCATGAGGATTTTAAAAGGTTTTGCAATTAAAAATATTCATTATATGGGAGAGAAAGGGCATAAAGGTCAAATATCCCAAATTTCACTTATTAATAATACTTTTCAACAGTGATAAAGCAAAATTATGGTGCTGTGATAATGCTATCACAATTGGCAATACAGGAAGATTTTAATCTTGAGGACAGTGAAAAATGTACATCTGAACCTGAAATACATTTTTGGGTATCATTTTAAACTGTTACTGTAGTCTGTATATAGCTTGAAATCTCTATTGCAGTTTGAAACAATATTTTGCAAGTGAAGATATTACATACTTGTTTTAAATAGTATTTTAAGAAAAGGGGTTGGATTTATACAGAAACAATCTGTAACTTGTGCCCTGACATCTTTTAGACCGAACTGCATGCTTCGCAAAGATTACATTTACACATTAGCTTAATGGAAAATAAAGCAACCCCAACTTCTCATAAAGTAAAACGTGCATATATGTGCACATGTGCGTGTATGTGTACACGTGTGTGTGTATATATATATACACACATGACATCTAGGCCATTTGCCTACATTTGAACAATGCATTTACTGTTTTAGCATTAAGGCTTCTTGTTTCCTCCATTACTGAAAATTCCTTCTTCAGCAAGAAAAGAAGAAAGGTGCTCTTCCCCATATTTGGAAAAAAAAACAAAACCAAACACCAAACCAATAAAAAAATGACTGCCATATCATAATGCACCCAAACCTCAACTCTGCTCTGGGAAAAAAAAAAAGCTACAGAGGAAAAATAAAGATGTTGCATGGTTCTTGCAAGGCTAAGTTTAATGTGTGGCTACGAATATCAGTGTACACTAATAAGTACTTGATGCTTGGATGCATGTATTTTCATAGCTTAGCATACTTGCATTTCTTCCAATGTCAACTTTATTACTCTATTTTCTAGGTTTATTTTATTTATTTGGAGGATAGTCACAGTGAAAATGTAATGCATTTTACCCAAATTATTGCATATACTGAAAATACTGTGCATTCTCTCAGTCTTAACCCAATCTTAACCCCATTTTTACACTTTAAACCAATGATAAAAGACAACTATAAGCCTTTCCTGCATTAATCAGGAAAAGTCTGACTAATATTATTAAAGGAAAAAACAAAACAAATGTTATTTTTTAACTTTAAGTAACTGACAATTAGCAGCCTTTATAATTTTTAATGTTCTGTAAGAATTTACTCTGTAATGTATTAAAAAAATCTTGGGTAAACAGAGTGCAACATTTTAATTTTTAACTATAAACAACTGAGAGCTTATGAAATCCTCAGTGGAAATCTTTCATATTAGCAGGCAAAAAGTCTACACTTTGCAAACGTCTGCAGTGAGTACATAGCCTTGTTTCCTTGATTTCCAAGTTACTTCTGGTGTAAAATACGACCAAACTCTAAAAAAAGAACTTAGATGCCCAAATCCTGCTCCCATCTCCAAAGCATACTAAGCCATTACAAGAAATGTCATGGGCACTGAAGGGAGTGAAGCACTCAGAAAAAAAGGTTAAAACACATGAGAAAAAAAAAAGTAACATTTGACATGCACAACATTTTAAAGACATCATCAATGTCACTTTGCATGTGCTACAGATACACTTACACAGTACACAGGCATATTTGCACAGTGCTTTAGGAGCCTTCATTCTAGGTAAGAGAAACAGATGCCCCTTCCCCATGCATAGTAACACACTATGACATTTATACTGCTTCCAGTCCTGTGCTAGCTTGCTCAGAGCTGGGCTCAGGTACCACTGAAAAGCAAAGTAGTATGCCTCATAAATGTACACCATGAGTGGAAAATGAAGAGGACAGAAAAAGTGGGATGAGCTTTAGGTCAGAATAGTATATGAAAAAAATATACTACAATCTCTTTTAAAAGATTGCATAAAAAGCAAGTGTTATGCAAGTTACAATTCTTTATGGAAAGCTATGTTGTGAAAGAGGATAAAAAAAGGTGGCTAGTCTTTGCACAATTGAGACCAACTAGGCAAACAGGATTGTGTCAGTGCACATAAAACTACAGAGGACTGAAGTAGTACAATGAACTAAATCTCACGTATGTTGCGCATTATGTATGAACTGGCTATTTTCTAAAACATAAGCATTTTAACTAATTTGAAATATTATGCCTTTGGCATAATAACCTCCTCCCCTCAACTGTATCTAAGAGCCATGCACATCTCCACCTGACATCAGAATAAGTTAGCTGATATTTATATACTATGTAAAATAGTTTACTTATTTTCTGAGATTGCTCAAAACTTTTGAATTATTTTTTCAAAAAAACCTCTTTCCTACCAACTAAGTGGCAGTGTCTGAAAAGCCATTAAGAAAGTAGTTCAGAGCCACTAACTATTCACGCTCTATCCCATGTATTAACAAGCTGATTTAAGTCCAAGCAGGACAGCTCAACTATGAAGCGTGTGACAAAGACGGGCAAAGATTAGTTTCAAGAAGCAGCACTACTGAGAATGCGTGAGTTGCTATTACATGAAAAGCCAGATTAAGCTGGAAAAAAACAAAACTAGCCTGAAGGGTTGATAAGGCCCTCAGCATTATCAAAAGGGAAGGAATTAGGGGAGAATTATTTCAAGATTTTGTTGCTTTGTAAAGACCCATAGCTCTCAAGTGCCTTCAAAGTAACCGAATAAATTCCTTTGCTAAGTTTGTGTTTCCGAAGTACACGCTAGTTCCAAGAACTATGGAGGATGTTTCATGTCTCTAGGAAGGGCTTAGGAGCACATTTCAGACTTGGAAACAGAAAATAAACTACCCATATGTCAGTGTTCAGCTTAGAGACAAATATAGCTCAGTGATTTGGAGCCCTCTGTTAACTGGTGATCATCCGGGGTAAACTGGACCAGACCACTGTAAGTAGCTACAATCACAATCCATTTTGTAATGCTCCTTGTCATGGACTGTGAGGAAAAAAGCTAGCCTTTTCACAACTACAGACAAGTTTCTGCTTTCACAGAAAAGTTAGCTGGGTGTATTTTGACCAGGACAAAGTAAGAAAGACCTGGAACAATGTTAATCTCTCTGACTATAATGAACCAACTTCTGGAGAAACATTTTTTCACTAAAAAGACAAATGTAATTCAGAGGGGGATACAAACCTGAGAAAGAATTTACATTGACATTCAAGAATTACCCGTTTTTATACCTTTGGACATCATCATATTAAGTATTGTCACAACAGACCACCATAGTAGTTTTGCTACGTAGTCATATTCGAAAACAATTAAAATCATTACCTCCAAATTCTTTTCTAGCAGGTGCAGGACTCCTACCGCCTTACAGTATTTAAGAAATGAATGCAGCAATAATGAAAAATATCAGTACAGTAAGAGAGAAGAAAAAGAATGAGAAAGTTAAAAATGACAAGGGTCAGTTTGTTATTAACTATGTTGCCCATATGCTTCTGAACATCCAGTTTCTCTTAGTGCTCAATTGTTTATATTTTCAGATGATCCGGATGAACTCAACATCAAAAACTTGGACATGATAAAATGCATACATACTGATGCCAAAATTAAAGGAATATAAATCAATGAATGCACAAGATTATTTATCTTTTATTTTAAAAATGAAGATGCTATAAAAATGAAAACATTGAGTAAACACTGGTGTAGGAAGCCCACATTTTTAAACTGTGTAAATAAGTTTATAAAAATTTTAAAACTTATTCACCAAGCAAAGACAATAATATTTAAATGGTACCGAAAAATGCTGTTATTTCCCATGCTGTTATTGCTATTAAATGTACCAAACATTTTAGTGAAAAAACAGTATGTTCCACTGAGCCCCAAATCAACAATATAATACATAGTTTGGGTGTGGACTTCAAAGTTCATGTCACAAACTCGAAACAAAATATTCCTGACCACCTGATACACGTCACCGCATTACCTGATGGTGGAGGCGGCCTCTGTGGTGGAGCGGGGCGTGCAGGAGGAGCAACGGGGCGAGGTGGTGGAGGGCGCTTAGGCTCCAAGCTCTGAGAAGATTCTTTCTGCTGGGTACCAACCTGGAATTCAGCTGAAGAACATGACAGAAAACAATGCAAACATTAATCACTTGTGTATTCTAATCACAGTAAAGCTTTTCTAATAGCAAGTTATTTTCCCAGAAAGGACAGTCAGTCCCCAGCCCTGGAAACAATGACACAGAAGTTTTTGAGAGAGGGAAAACAAGAGGAATAAACCAGGGGTGATAAGAAGCAGATTTCCTAAGCCAAGATTTTTGTGTCATATGCTTTAATCAGTATATGCTTTTCACAGAATCCTGAACATTCTTACAAAATGCAGAGTTCCAAATTCTGATTTTGACCCTTATCTGTGAACTAAGTGCTCTGGAAAAAAAACGTTACAAGGGGAATTCTGAAGGCATTTTAGCAGTTTTTGTAAAGTTACTCCAAATTACATTGAAACAAACTGTTCTAGAAGCCGTTCCAAACACTGTAATTCTAAATGTCCACTTTGTCATTAAAATAAAGTTGTGTTTAAACAGAAGCTTTCATATTATACACCCAATTTACAAATCTACTGATTAAAATTTACATATTACAGCTGATAGGAGCATTAATTGAAATGGGCTGCATTTGAAGAGTATGACTAAAGTGAACTCGGATTATATTGACACATTGCAACAGAATTTTTGAACAGAGATTTCAAACTAATTAACTTAGCCTATTAATCACATAACTTTTTGAGATGTCTCGTGATGAAATGCTAAAGAACTAGAGCAAGTTCGGTAGTTTGCAGCAGCATAGATCAGTGGACAGTGTACTAACTAAGACTCAGGAAACAAAGCTCTTCCACTGCCCGTTAGGAAAACCGAGACACAAAGAAGGAGGTGATTTCGCCAAGGCCACTTAGGCGTAAAATGCTAGATAATTACAAGAATAGCCTTTTATATTAATCTAAAAGTGCTATTAAAAATAATCTATAAGCTAGTATTTTACCACTGGGCCATAAACTGCCAGATTGTGTAGTAGTAATAGAGGCAGTCGAGCAATGTAATACACACTGTGTGTGGAAACAGGTGGTCCAGGAGTTTTTGTTGGTGCTCGGCTTGGTCTCACTGGGAGTGCAGGTCCATCTGACAGCGTAGGGGATTGACAGGGACTGGAGCGTGGTGAAGAGCTTGGGGAGGTTCCAAGACCAGAGCTTGATGTTGGCTGTAAATGCTGAGGAAGGATTTCTTCTACTTCAGCACTATAGTCATCAATGTCTCCTAAATAACAAACCCCACCCCAAAAAGAAAAAGCATGTAAAATAAAGGGAACAATAGTTACTTATTTTAAAATGTGGAGAAATTATAAACTGATTCTGGGCATGGGATTTTCTGCAAAAAGGCCTCAAGTTCCAAGGAATTAGCTCAACAACCAAAGTATGATTCTTGCATCATAAAATTACACATGAAGAATAAATACGTATTCAAATCAGTTGAAAATACTCCAAATGCACAATATATATTATAGAAATATATTATAGGTAATTATAATAGTGTGGCAACTGTAATGTTGCTTAATGTAAGAAACAATTAGATTCACAAAGAAGACCTTTGCAAAAATTATTTCCTTGGTTTGCAACAGATGGCAAGCTTCACTTATCATTCTTCAGAAGGTTGGGCAGAGGATTTCAAGATATCCGCTATTTGTAATACCTTCTGTTTGAAAAGGTGGAATGATGTTTAAAAAAAAAGGTTCAACATGGATATACCTTTGAAAAGTAAACTGTCAGTTTAGAATATTTTTATGTTGATATTCAAAATTCCTGAAATAGACAATTATCCCATCACACTCCAATAAGACCATAGTAATCCTTCCTTCCATAACTTCTAGGCTGCTCTCTCTTCAGGTACATGAATGATACACAATGTTCTACAGAAGTCCCAGCTTCAACTCTGCATTGTTCAGCAGTAACAAGAGTAACCAGGCTGCTAACTAGATATTAGCTCTTGATTTAAGAGTCTTGTGGGATTTGAGATGTCACATTTTAAGGGATGTATACCATTTCACGTAGGACTATTGATAAAAATCAACCAATCATACAGGCATCTAAACTTTTAAAGTCCTGTTTCCTACCTGCATTGGAAAACAGACGAAGTATCTTATGACACCAAGACTAACGCAAATTCCAACTTTTCATACAGGTTTCCCATATCTGTACCTTACCAAAACATATCTTCCTTTATGAAATACCTGTACAAAAAAACCTTCGTCTACTCTTTCCAGTATACACAGCTGCCATCTCTTTTCTTGAAACTTTTGCAACGTAATGTTTGCCACTAAGGAACTTGGATAGAAATTCAAAGCAAATGAGCTACTCAAACTTAGAATAAATCGATATAGACACAATGACTACATCTAAAAAGCACATCTGTTCAAGAAATGGCAAAAAAACAACCCTGTAAAACACATAGGGAAATGCAATACACACAGGAAGTGTCAGCAGGTAAGGTGTGTGTGGGTTTTTTGCTGCTGTTCAAAAAGCAGCTGTTTTACTTGCCAAGGATATAAGAAGAATATATTTTAATGTAAAGAAGAGAGCGAAGCAAGCCTTTCATAAAAATTAATTAATAGATTAAAAAATAAGCTGTGACAAAGTACATAGATTAGGAACATGCAAGTAAAGAAAAGCAAAAATGCAGAGGCACAATTGCTGCAACAGTGATATTCAGCAACTTGAGGATTCCGCTAGAAAAGTATGACATGAAAAGATACAAAAACCCTTCAGGGAAAAAACACAAACAACAAAAAACAGGGAACTGGAAAACAGCAACTCAGCAATGCCAAAGATCAGCTTGTTCCAAGGAGCAACAGAGGCTGAAGGTTTCTTTGCCCGACTCATATTTGCCTGCCTGTCAAAGGCTCACCAGGTGTCTTCTTGGGGGTGGTAAGCATATCAATGCTTAGCATGGGAGCTCGTTAATTCTATTAATCTATTATGTGTACCGGCAAAAAAAAAAATAGTTGTTTTGCACTCTGAAGTTGTGTGTATCCTGCTTATAGGGTGTCTCCATGAACAGTAAAAGTGAATGAAATGACCCCGAGAGGGTAGGTCACAGGATAAAGTGAGAAGAATGAAGAGAATGTCAGCAAATTAGTAAAACCTAGAGATACAGTGCAAACTGACATTGCTCAACAAATTGTCAAGATACTGCTGGAAATAACAGGATTTCTAACTGATCTGTTTTAAATGGGCATAAACTTGTTAAAGTATTGATATATGCATTAAATTAGCCACATTATTTAGGACTGTAAGCATTTTAAAACAAGTAATTCTTTATTTCAACGAACCTTCCATATCATAGTCTGCAGTAACCTCAGCATCTTCACAAAGCAAAGTAGAGCTTGTCGATGAAGGCAGCCCAATATTAATCTTCTCTAGATTCATTTCATCTTCCAAACTTCTGATCCAATCTGGATTTTTCAAGCTTATATTTATAGTCCTTCCTTGTAGCTGAGTTGCCAAAAAGGTATGCACAAAACAGAAATTGTTAAGAGTAGGAACACTAAAATTCAGCATTCTAGATTTTAAAAGCAAAAAACAAAATTACCAGAAATATCAAAAATAAGGCTATCAGAATTTCTGAGACTAATCAATGACAGTGACAAGTCACAAAAATAATTGTGCTTTTCACTTCATTTTGGTAACTAAGTACATTTATGTAGTTTAAACTGTTAATTACAACTATTTAATATTTTTCTACAGAAAAATTAACAACTTGTCTCATAAGATTTTCCTTTTCAGTTAACAGGAAAGCTTCCAGTTTCCTTTATTCCAACAGAAACACTACTCTTTGTAAAGAAAAACAGACTTGCTTACAAACTACATTAATAAAGTCATTTTTAGAGACTGATAAAACAGCAGGCCTTCATTCTGCAAACTGACACATGACACTGAGCCCCTAACCTGCACGGACTGTCAGTGAAACTTTCAGCAGATACAAGGATCTACCTGCAAACATCACACTACAGAATCTAAGTCTTAACAGGAACACAGATGAGTAAAAATTTGAACATGAAAATTAAAATTTTTACAAAGATTAAATACTGGCCCTACAGAACTCAATGAGAGCTCACATTCTTACATTTTTAAGTGACTGCAGTACAGGAGTGCTGAATTTTAAATAATTGCAGGCTATAAATATGATAAAATGGTTCATACTACAAACTCAAGTTAAAAACTCTGCTTTTTAAATCATTAAAAAAAACAGTTAAAAATCCCTCATTTGACGAAGATGCCCCTCAATATGGGATCTTCATTTCTCTAACAGTCTTCCTCCTAAAAATAAGTTAAGTTTAATACTTTTCTCAGCTGGCTTTCGAAACGCAACATAATGGTATGTGGCTATCAAAAGAAAAAAAAAAAAAAAATTAGGTGCAACAGTCTAGTATGGAACATGAAAAACGTTTAAGAATGAAAAACAAAAACCACAAACAAAAAACCCAGCCCACCCAAGTATTCTTTAAAGAGTTGGATTTTCTCTTGCTATATTAAAGTTCAGTAATTTTTACATTACCTCAGTACCATTCAAATTCATAACATTCAAAGCAGAGCTTCCTTCCAAAAATGTTACCCACATCTTGTCTTCCACGAACCTGCAAAGTCCATTGGAAACAATCATTAAAATACTTTATCCTACCTAATAACTTTTGAAGTCTCTTATCTTAAAGGTTTTTCAATATTTCACTTGATGGAGAAGAATTCTTTTTTAAGTTCATTAAATATATAAAATTGGCTAATAAGCTTTAACTGAATGTATCCTTGCAACAAAAAAAAAATAAAGCAAAAGAGAGCCAGGTAAATATCACACAGTGAAAGCACTGTTCTCTGAAAAATTATGTGACTACACTTACACATTCAATAGTAATTTTGTGGCTACGCGTTAGATACTTGTATTAGGTGTTCCACGTTACATCACACTATGGACTTGGGACTATGCTCCCAGTCTTCTAAAAAAAAAAACCACAAAACAAAAAAGCCCAACTCAACCCCCCAAAAAATCCAAACAAAATACCACAACAGTTATAGCTCAATTAACAGCTTAGTAAAAATGCAACATTCACAGGGATCCTCTCATCTTCAGTTCATTTAAAACTACTAACCTAATTTTAGAATACAAAATTTGTATAAAATTACATAAGTAACGAATTTTAACTGACTGATTTCTGACAAAGTCAGTATGATACTCTATCTCAAAAATAAAGAGTATCTGGAAAAATTAAGTCTGAAAACTGAGACACATACATGTAAAAGTAATTTTCAACTGTAAATACATGAAAGTTGAAATCTGTTAAAAATGAAGCAGATCATAACTGAAATGCCTGCTAAGAAAGTAACTTTATTCAGGAAACAGGTGGGAACAATGAGGACGAGTAGAGGTTAAAAGTAAAAAGTCTTTTTAACCTTATAAGTATAACTTCACCATAGCTTGCAAATTTTTGAAGAAGATCATCAATCAAGTTATCATCAAAATAGTTTTCTTCTGCTGAAGAACTTCTGATGGAGACCATGACAGTACCATCAGGTGGTCCTTGCACTGCTATCACTTCCTTATAAACTTTTTGTCTTTCTTCTGGTTCAATTTCAAATATGTCGATGTCAATCAATGCAACCACAGGCCTTGGAAAAAATACACGAGAAAAACCTGTAAGCAGAGTATCTGAGCAACAAAACATGCAACATGAATATTAAATCTTCAATAATTAGGAAGTAATGTATAAAATAAAACTGAAACCTATGATCAGATGTTTTCAGCTCTGCTCTTCCATAGTGCAACAAAGTACCAGGATTCCATGTATAAGGGACATTAGTGTCATCATGAAAACTAGCATTCAGAAGATCCAGGTCTTCAGCTTGTATTAGTGAAAACAAAAGGGGAAAAACACAATGATTGCAAGGATATGCTTTAAAAAATAAGCTATTTGTAAAAAGAGAAAAAAGAAAGTAAAACCAAAACCAAGTGTTTTACAGAAAACATCAGAGGTTCCTTTTGAACTACTGAAATATCAGTAACTGGTATCTGATTCTTGATTCTCCTGTTCAGCATCACTGTATTTAATGCAGATGCTATTATAAACTGTCTCATACAAAGTCAGGGATAGAAGCTCAAAATCACTGGCACTGTGAATGTCACTAAATGGATTCTATAAGCCAGTTAAAAGAATATTTTAAACAATTTAAGGAAGCACTCAAACCTGATCGGTCAAAAGGCCATTTTCTTCTTCTCCAGAGAATACGATCTGTCCATGCCGGTGTGCGACATTTTTCACTGGTGTCATAGTCATCAGAAAACAGATCATATTTGTATGTAGGAGCAAAATTTATTTTCCCTTCCAAAAATCCCCTAAAAATCTGTAAGAAACAAAGCAGTTATGTGTCATGCCAGAAGACAAACAGATGGAAAACAGCTTGAAACTAATCAGAATTCTCTTTTCTAACAGTGAAAACCTGTATATACATCTCAAAAAAAAAAAAAAAAGAAATTTGATAATACTAATCCTTCTCTAAATTTTATCTGCTGAAAACATTCTACATTTGCCACTAAGACTAAATAATGACCTAGACAGATCACTATTAAACAGAAGTATGTCAACATTTATATCTTGAAACTCAGGCTCATGAGCAACCTCCTGTTCCTCCAATGTCGTTCTGAACTTGAGGTCATCCAGAACGCAGATGCTGTCCACAGCACTTTAATTAGTTGGTTAGCTGCTCATGTGTCAGCAAAAGCTGGGAATTAAGTTTTATATTTTATGTACCTATCTGAACATGCAAAGCATTCCCTCAAATTGACACAAGATGCCCCACCAATAAATATGAGCTAATGGAGGGGGGGCGGGAAAGAAAGAGTCCTTAATACATTCAATATGAACTGAAAGATTAGAGAGATACTATCACGATTTCTTCTCAAGCAAATCAGAAAACAGAATAAAAAGAGATATTATGTGAAATTATCTGCCAAGAGTATGTATGGTATTTAGAGATACAGAGTCAATTGAAAGGAATCAAAAAATCCATCAGGTACTTTGCAACATAAACAGATACAGCCAGCTGACACAAGACCCTAGAAGGCCAGGAGATTTGCTCACTCCTTAAGTGTTTAAACTAGACATAAGCTAAAACCTTGTAGTTAACTTAACGAGCTCCAGTCTTGAGTTTAATCTTGTATGGGCAGTTTTACTTCAGAGAGATCTGTAAAATATAAGTCTAACTTAGATCTTATAGTCAAGTCTGCATCAAATGACAGGTTAGCCTCCTTTTCTTGTTGGAAATATAAATTGAAATCCAGTTAATTTAAAAATCAATGTCAGAAGACCAATGTCAAAATGTCAGAAGATCCACAACTTCTGAGACAATTTATTAATTTCTTTGCCTTCGGTAATTATTTTTTAACCTACTTTTATGAATCAAGTTGCTATGTAAACACCTTTACTGAACAGCAGATACACCAGTTAACAGCCACATGCAACAACTGTGGAGCTACGCTCCCCAGCCAGCTGATATCCCCCTGCTGCCCAGCCAGCCACTTCCAAATAATGGAATATTACCCCAACAGTGCAATACTACCCCTTGTTCTCCCCAGCCAGGAGACTATTTTGAGTCCTTTTCATATTCCAGTAATTTCCATAGATCTTTCCGGTTTTATAACTGCTGTAAGTGTTATAAGCAGCTAGACCTGCTTATAACCGAAGACCTCTACACCTCTCTTTTGGTCGAATTAACAGACAATCGTGCTGTCTGCCCATTTGAATGTATGTCTCTCTTTCTCTAGGAACCAGGCTATAAAAAAAAAAAATTAAAATTATCAAGTGTTTTTCCTCCTGTTCTGGTGCACAACAGCACAAATGGAAGAGAACTCTAATTCAGAAAAAACACTGCTTATGTTCAAAGTGCTGGCAAGCAGACAAAACTAACAACAGAGGATTGTCTCTCATTTTACCATCTACAGCATTCCACATAAAGCTGGAAAGAAAGAATATACGCTTTCACACAAAATTTGATTCATTACAAATATTCCTTTAATTGCTGCCTCCCAAGAAACCCTAAAAATCTAAAATCTGAAGCTTTCTTCAGACTTTGTTATTCCATGCTCTTTTTATTTCTAAGTAAAAAGGCTACCGTTTGGACTATTCCATTTTCCTACACAATGACAGTAACAGCATTAGACCTATTACTGCAGCAATTTAAAGTAAATGGTAACATTACCAAAAGAAGTTCCATAAATATTTTTTAAATAATTGTGCCTGATAAACAGAAAAATATTATAATTAGTAAACTCCAACACAAAGTTCTAAAATGATGATAGAGTTTCCTTTTTTTTTCAGGAGAGAAAGAAAAACCTCACTCCTACAGCTAGTCACTGTATTTGTATCGCTGCCTCTTCAGGTCAGTTACTATGAATAAATTATTAAGTGTTGCTACGTCCCACCCTTCCATACCGCTAGCTGGACACAACTGATTAGTAAAACATGCTGAGGATACAAATTTACAGAAGCACCACAGAAAATTGCTAAAGCTAAAAAGAAAAATAAAGTATTCTTAAGCATGGTAACATTTCTAGGATACCTGTCCAGAATTTTTCTGATTGATAAGTTGGTCTCCTGCTATAAGGGGATCCCAGTTCTGTTGTCGTATTAGGTCCTTAACCTCCTCATTTGGAATATCTATTCGGTAATTAAAGTCACCACACCAAAAGATATAGTCATGGGAAAAGAGCATCCTTCCCTGTAAAACAGAAGCACACAACAAAGTTAAAAATAACCAAGTGACAAATTTACTGCTTCCAGGTGTAGAAGTTCAGTTTTTAACTGTAAAACATGCATCATTTCTTGCTGATGAGGACAACTGAAATACATGTTAGTATTTAGTGTTCGTATGGTTAGAACAACACAGCCAACTGTATAGTATTCACGCATATAAAATATGAAAGCAGAAGTAACATTTCTTGCGTAGTTTGCATTTCTAAAGAAACGTGAATCATCTGAACTGGATTCTACAATTCTTCATCTTTCTACTCCTGATTTAGAAGTCTGCTCTAAGATGATGACTGCTACCTGTGTCACAAAGAGGTTACGAAGGAGAACAAAACAATACTCTGGGCTCTTGTGGCACAATATCCTGACAAACTGCAAATCGAGGGCTTTATTATTCAGATTTAATTGAAGACTTTTCAGTTACATATAATTCTCATGGCTAGGGAGAAGGGCCCTGTTAGTTTAAACAAAGCCTAGGGATTAAAGTGAGAACTTTTACTTCCCTCTTTGTTTTGATTTTTCCATTGCCCTTAAGTTAATCAAAGCAGATACACTGGCAGATTAAAACAGCAGCATTTAGGAAACTGTTTCTGAGGACCATAAGAATACAGTACTTTCAAGAAAAACTGAAACATGACCATGGGGACAAATTTAGAAATAAAAAAAAACCTTCTAAATAAGATGTCAGACTCCTGCACAGTGCCATAGCAACTAACAAAGGACAGTTTGACTACAAAATTTAAGACAGCTTTAAGTCTCAAGGAAGCATTTTGTTGCACGGATAAAATTATCAAGTATTTACTTGGTGTTTAATAATCCTTTATGAGAATATGGTACAGAAATGTACAATCCAACTTGACAAAAATGAGTAAACAAGAAGTTAAAATGAGTTAGCAAAACTCATTCTTGTGTACTGAAAATAGTGCTGTTTCCCATGGATTTTTTTTCTCATAGTTGATTAACTCTGGTGCCTACAAAAGTTCTACTGCATGTCAGGAACCTGTAAGGTCTCTTTCCTATGCTAAATCCTTGATGCCTAATGCAAGTGAATTCATGCTTCATCATCTCTATCAGTCATTGCACTGGAAAGGTCTAGTGTTTCTGCAGTCATCTACTTTAATAAAAATTGTGGGAACTTAACTATCTCTGAGGCCTCTAACCCAAGGAAATTTGATTTCCATAGGAATATGGGGAGGGGAAAAAATAAATAGAGCTTTTGGATGACACTGCTGGAGCTCAAAGGGTTTAACTTCTTATTCGTTATGGAGTTTGAACACTGTTGCTTACCATTGGAAAACTGAGCTTGCGAGCTATTTCTATGAAGTCTTCATTTCTCTCTTTAACTTGTGATTGCCCTGCAGCAAAATGACTGCAGACGAAGCAAAGACTGGATGTATGAAACAACATCCGAATTGCTACTGCACCTTTATTACCAGTGGCTCCTCCCATGCCAGTCTTGACAGTATCAACAGCAACATCCCTAGAAGAGTTAAACAACTATTAAGCCTTCAAATACAAAGGCACAGAAGTTAACAGCTTTAAGTATGTCTGAGTATGACATTATGTTGGTAAGAGAACATTTTCACATTGTTCTTTCAGCAGTAAGGCCACCAGGCTATTTTAAAAAAATGACAACAGCTATTGAGCAGGTAACAATATAACACTTCAGCTTTTCAAGCTTTCTTGGCAACTGATGAGGCATTTAAAAACAAAGATAAAAGAATTTAAGCAACTAGTTCCCCAGAAGATGGAACAGCTCCTTTAGAGCCCCGTAAGCTTCTTAGTACACTTGTATGTTAGCTTGCAATACAAAGCAAACTGAAGGTGACCCAACTTGGGCACAGCTGTGTGTTCACTGACCTGATAAAAGGAGCATGCTGGGGCCTGATGAACACAAAAAGGCAGACGCCCACCAACTGCTCAGAAGCCAGCAGCACATACTTGTAATCTCTTGATATAGTCTTCTGCAGTTCAGCAGCCCAGAGCTTCTGATTGGTTGTGCTAGCAGTGAGATTAAAAATGCCAGTTTTAAAATAAATCTAATTAAGCAGGTATCTAAACTGTTGATCTAGTTGAATAAACTTCACAGAATAACCTTAACTAAATCTTGGGGTAGTAAGCCAAAGCCAAGTTGTGAATGGTGCTCAAAGGCCTCCTAGCAGAGCCATAGGCTATAGACTGTCATGACATCATCATTTCAAATTCAGCCTCTCAAAATGCTGCCTCACTTTTCTCAACACCAAGACAATGTTAGGAACCAGGGCTATCTTTCCAGTATTTCTGAGGCTAGACTAGAGGAGCAAAACCTAAGAATTTTTCTAGGGAGTTACTTCCTAGCCTAGAGCTTAGTCAATATTGGACAACAGAGATGTCCGTGGTGTTAGATCAAGAAGAAACTTCCTTGGAGACCTAAAAGACTATGGTTTTCAGAGCTAGCATTGGATATAAATGAAAAATATCAGACCTGGAAACAGCATTAACTAGGCATAGTGGGAAATTAGGGGATGACGAACTGCCACTTTGTCCTCAAGACAAAAGCCTGTGCGAAGGCTAACAGTGTTATAGGCTTTAGATGCTTTTTCAAATGAGTTAAAGCTTACTAAACACCAGAAAACATGCAAAACAGGCAGACAAAACAATGGACAAAGTGAATACGATCCTAGGACTACGCATAAAGACTTCATCACTGGTATCACCCACCACTGGTAAAAATATATTTTCATAACCCACTCTGCTAGGGGTGAAAAATCCAGAATCCATGATAATATATATACATAATACCTGGAATGACAGTGAAAACTGACAGTATGGAAGGAAGCCTTGCTCAAAATCTGATGCAAGATGCTATATAAAGGCATACAAACAATATATGCTTTTGGAAGGAATTTCAGAGGACTTGCTGTTCCCAGCAGTAGGAAGGCACAGAGACTGCAGAACACTACGAGTACTGGAGGTAAATTCCTTCAAAGTGTTAAATGAAGGAAAAAGTTGAGGGGCTGCTGAAGGTGCAATCCAAAATATGATCAAGTACTGATTGTTTGGATCCTTGAGATTACATTATACATGATCTAAGTGATCACAGCTTTGCTAGGGAAAGCTGAGATGAAGTCTGCAATCCTGGCACAGAAACTGGCAGAGAGAACTGGAATACAGTCAAAAATTAATGCAGACTAATCCCAACCATTATAAAACAGGAGAAATAAAATTTTAAGTAACATTTTACTCAAAAAAAATGTGATTATCAAATAAACAAGTACTGTATCACCTACCTGGCATTCACGATGTTTCCTGCATTTAACTCCACCATTTCTTCAAATCCAATGGCAAATATGTCTACAGGCTTGCCTTTGCGATCTGCATTTAAATATTAAAAAAGCTATTTGTCGTTTATAATTAATTTAAGAACCAAGACCTCACATATCTGGTTTATGTTTATGATATGAAAATCAGAGTTTTCAAGAAAAATTGATGGAATACAAATCCTACCTTGGAATTCATGAATACCAGCTAACTTTGGTGCATCTAGAAGCCAGTCCGTGAGGGTCTGATTTCTAAAGGCAATACTTCGAAACTGCTTCCCCCCGTTGACGTTCCATGTCCCAACGCAGACTCTAATTTTTTTCGGTTTTGCATACTTATAAAAGTTTTCACACATACTCTTCAGCACTTTTACAGATGCTGTAAAAACATTTGAAAAGGCATTATTTTTATATAGAATGTTTCTTCAGAAAACTTGGCAATAAGATCTTTCCCTTAAAAAAATGGCAACAAATCCATGCACAGACATATAGAAAGTTAAACTGTGAAGCAAGATGAATGCAGCTTTTCACAAGGGAAAGTACATTTGCAGACATATTACTTGTCTGGGTAGGACACTGACTGAATGAAAGATAGTAGTAATTTGTTCAAAGTAATATATATAAAAATAATATATCAAAGGAACATAATTTCTATGATTTATAAATATCTGTCATTCTTTCATGCTATCTGTGATTCTCTATGGAAACCATTCTTCTTCATACATGCCAACACAGATATCTACCTCATTTTTGACAGATTACATTTATGAAATGCAACCTCCATTACAAAAACAACTTACAGATATGTTAATTTCTAGAAGTGTAAAAATGATTGATATACTACATTTACTAAAATAGATAAGGTAAATTATTTTATCATATTAGAGTATGCTTATTTAAGCCACAAATCTGAATTATTTTTTAGGTCAGTTGAATTCCTAAAATTCTGCTTTAGTGAGGAAAGTAGGCCAGGATTCACAACAATTAATCTCATTTATCTGTCACACCAGCCTTTCTCTGTGCCTTGTTTCTATCTGCCAGATGGGATAGAGAGTAAAGACCCATCTATAAAGGGCATGAAACAAAAAAGATTATTCAATGGTCAGACACTAGTTACAGAGATTTTAGAAGATCAGCTGCGTAATATACTCATACACATATATTTCCTAATGCAAACAAACAGATCTGACTTTTTTTTAAAATTATGCTCCTTTTTTTCTTTAATTTCAGTGGAATAAAAACTGCCTCAGGTGTAAACAGTATTGTTTGCATTGTACTTTACCTAAGTGATATTAATTTACCGATTTTGAATACTCTCACAGTTATGAGACTCTGTGAGAATCATATAAACACTATTAGATGGAACTCTTCCCTTCACTGTGCACTGTCTTGCAAAATGGCTGACTGGGCACAATATTTTCATTCAAATCCCCAAAATAGGATGATTAGTGACCTGTTGTTGTCTTTTTAGTTACTCTTTTTCCACCTTTAAATTTGCTGTAGAATCTTGGCTACCCAATTAAAACAAAAATCAGGGATTCTCTAGCCCTCATGGTTTTGAAACAAACTGGAAGCAACAGAAGAAAATAATATCTTGCATTTGTTGTTTGTGAACTCTTTAATTGCTGAACAAATCCTATATCCATATATGGGCTAATCACATATAAAAGACAATGAACTGACCAGTGTCTCCTCGTGGTACTACAAGCAGATCACACTTGGGATCATGCTTTCCTTATCATAATCCATGTAAAAAAAGTCAAGAAAACAGCAAGGAGCCAACTAAATACTTTACACCTTCACATGACAGCCAAATACAGAGTCCGCTTCTGAATGTATCTACACACTAGGTAACAGTCAAGAAGTCCACCCAATGCCAGAAAAGCCTCCCAGGGTCAAGGACAGAAGCTACCCAGGCACCTGACCACTGAAGAGAAACCAATCCAAGAAATGTTGTAGCCATGACACATACAAGGACCCAAATCATCCAAAGCATTAGCTGCACCCGAGGAACCCAAAATAGCATCACAGACAGCTTTGAAGACCTGCACAGATTAGCCTTTGTAGTACTCTAAGCAAGTTTAAAAGCAGAGTTTGGACTTTATTCTCTCCAGTTCCTTTTCTTTTGCAAATTTAGCAATTTTCAGTTTAATTTTAAATAGTTACTCCAAATAATTAATATTTGCTACCAAGCAGCTTTTAAGAAAAGCTGCAAAATTCAATTATTGCCTATTTAACAAATGACATTGTCTTGAACCCCTAATGTGAAAAATCTTGCCAGGCTAGAATCTAACTTTAGAAGTGAACTGACAACATGCTTATTATAAACATGAAATTCATAGCTTTAAACTAGCAAGCTTTCTAAATTGTGGAATAACTCTTTTTCTAAATTAGAATAAATAAAAAAGAGAAGAAAAAAAAAAAGAGATGAAATCTTCATCTGTTTCCAAAATACTGAGTGAGCCAATTGTTTCTCAGAGCTCCTAAGCCTCCCGCATACATTGTTTTCTAGCTATTTATCTTTTCAACAAAATTGTGTCTCACTCTACAACATTAAAAATCCAATCAGTTACATTTTCTGTTATTTTGCAGCAAGAATACTTTAACTGCTGTTCATATTAGGCAAGCAGACATTTGGAAATTAGTTCTACAAAGGGAATATTAATTTAAAATTCTTGGTGGGATATTCTGTGCAACTGAGCCTGATGGAACTATTTTACTACAACATCCAAATTACTGTAGATATGTTTCAATATACGCAATTTGTACCCAGGTGAAACCCCCAGTGAAACGTTACATCAGAAGTTGAAAAATAGTTGACTTGTATGACTTTTCATGAGTAATAAGCTAGGCTGATACAGTCTAGATGGTAACACCATAAATGACAATGTGACTTTATTCCAATGAACAGTGTTTAACACTGACAAAATGTCAGTGAATCAGTTAATTTCAGGTGTATATTACTGTGTATCTGTGACTCAGATTTCATTAAAGTACTTAGTAAGAGTTAAGTAGATACAGTAAAACACTAATCGAAAAAGCAAAGCTGAGACAAATGTAAAGAGAAAAAAACATTTAAAGCTCAAAAATACAGATTACAGTTGAAGTGGTTTTCCAAGGAAAAAAAAAAAAAAAAGCTTTAAACACTTCAGATGTTTTTGAACAACAGTCTAGCCAACAACAAATCCTCATGCTTTGTCTTCCAAGGATCTTCCCCGTCAATCTGCAGGACCCAGGGCTGGTGGCTACTACCTGAGCACACAGGTTCAGGGGATACTGTGCACAACTTCGCTATTCTCTTAAAATGGGAGACTTGTCTGAACAATTATTAAGAGCTTCCTTGTTTCTTTGCCTCCTCCTCTCCATTCGTCTTCCCAGGTATTAAGAATGTACTTTTTTCCTCTCACCCAGCAACTAAGCACCTGATCTTGTTTCACTGAACCTACTTCCAAGAGTTAGCACAATGAACCCTATGAAGGCAATAGCTCAGAAACAGCCATTTAAATTTTCTCAACACATAGTGAAATCTGAACATATGAGCATTAGGAATATTTTGTTTTAAATACTAGTTTCTGGGAACAAGGAGATGATGAAGTGTCGCACAGCTGACAAGTACTCACAGCTCTCCCTTAAAAATACGGAATATATATATCACATCTCCCCAAATGGAGCCGCTTCATGTGAACAGTTACAACAGTAAGTTACAACAAAAAGGAGAATTTCCACTAAGAATTAGAAAATTTTGAAAACAAAGTTCAAAGGCATTACATTGCTTATGTTGCTAACTTACGATGATAATAACTAAGAGTTTTCCGAAGCTTCTTAAATTGAAGAGATCTTTCATGTCATTTTCCTTATCTGGCTCATCCCTACACATTCTTATTATTGCATATCACTTCTTCATGTTCACAGTATTGCTGAATCCTCCAAAGCCAACCTCTCATATTTTAAGCCCAACATCACAGACATTGGTCAAAATATTACTGCAATGTCTCAAAGTAGAAGATTAGGAGATAACTATAAAGTTCTCTCTTCAGGCCTTCTCTTCACCGAGAGTTTTACCTAAATAGGTGCTCTAATACTTTGATTTTGTGTCACGTGCAGAGATAACTGTATCTCAGTGGGTTTGTCTGTACTTTTGCTCCACAAAACGCAAGTGTCAGCATGTTACTTCAGATGATTCCAGTACAATGTTAAACTTTGCTGGGAGATATTACAAAATCAGTCCATCTCATGCAAGAACACAAGCCGGTAGAGTCTTCTAACAGCAAATAAGATGAAGTTACAAATGGCACTGAAGAATTTTACCTCCTATCCTAAACAAAACATTTAGGCAAAACAAAAATACAGAAGCTCCCAAACCAGATAAAAAAGCAAATTCCTCTACAGCTAGAATAAAGCATTTGCAAAAATAAAACCCAAGGAATTGGTTGCCTCTTTTCATAACTCACACCCAAGCACAACTGCAACATTTTTCACCCCTTGTATTTTCACTTTTCTTGTATTAAAGAGCTTTTATTGGATTAAGGGATTTTGGGGCACAGGAATGCCAGATCCAAACACTACTAGGAAAATGTGAGCCCACAACCAAATATTATGCAAATAGGTACAAGAAAAAAGCCAGAGAAGAACAATAGCTGCTCAGATATTTACAGCTTAATTTACTATACTATACCTGATTGTAATGATTGCTCTGAAACTATGGATGCAGTAAGAAGGAAACAAGAACAAAATTAGTCAAATAAGTAATTGTTTTTTAAAATTTTCCAGCAGTATGTGAGAGAACATGCTGTAATATATAATTTATTACACATAACCATTTGCATCAGTTAAAGCACAACTTTCATGCTGCAAAATCTAAAAAGTTCCATAACAGTATTAACAAATTCTCTTTTCTTACTTTATTAATAATGGATTTACATATGATGAAATATCTCCCTAGTTAATTCACCACCTAGCAGACAATGCAAAGACATTATGTTCAGTGAAGAGGGATTAATGTTCCTCAGCTGACAGGAGCTGCAAATACTGGAAGGACAGCTTGCATTCACAGAGAAAGTGAAAAGAAAGGAAAACGACTTTCAACTAATTTTCAGGTGAGGCCGATTTAGCAGGTTTCAGAAACAGCAAAAGTTACAATAACACGAAAACTTGTGGTAAAGAAATGAGAGGAAAAGAGTCTTTCAGGTTCCACATAAGAAATATATAAACACCCACAAGATGAAGACTACAACTGGGCAAGAATTTTTTTTCTTGTGCCACAGATATGCACTGAAGTTTTGACACATTTTTCCCATTCTAGGTTGAGAAGTGTTCAGGAGAAAGGGGGAAAAAAATAAAAGGAAATATTAAGAATGTTATTAATCCCTAAAAATGGCAATAACCCACCATTTAGGACACTCTTACCTGGGATCTTGGAAAGAAGACTCGAATTTAAGTTCATTCTTTGCCCAAGAATAAGCTCCTCTATTTTTTATATCCCAGGAGAGTACTCTAAACACAGCCCTACACCTGGCCCACTTACTATTTCCCTGCCCATCAGACCTGCAGAAGGATGGGACATGACTGTAGTCCTGGGGACCGTGTAGGCTACACCTCTGTTTGGGGATGCAGAATGCTGTGGTTCAGCTCCCTGTTCTGATTAGGTGAACCACCTTCCTGTAACCAGACCACCTGAGTCCCACATGGCTACTCTGCCTAAGCAGAGTTTCTTATTGAAATCTTTTTGATTTTGATGTAGAATTTCACCCAAAGCCTGACAAGCTTTTGTGGTGTACATGTTACTGGAAAGACTTCTTCGCACAAAAAACCATTTTGTGATGGAAAATCATTCATTGGGAATTTTCTGATAGCTCCTGTTATCTTAAATTTTCTTCCACTACCAAAACCCCTTTTGTTCCTCAGTACCTTAGAAACCAAACTGAAGATAAATATCAGCATTCTTAAGCTTGAGAAAAGGATAAATGCTTTCTATCTAGTTTAACAGCACAGTGAGAATTCCTTCAGTGACATGACAGATCAAATTAAGGAAGACATTTAGCAAGCAATAAAAACCCCTAATATTTTAATAAATCAGGATTTTTTTCCCCTAAATTCAGCATGTAATTGTCACGATTAACACTTGCTATAAATGGATATGAAGAACTGAACAGAACATATCTAACATGCATCTACTGTAAAGTTCTGACAAATATGCTCCACAAATATTTACCTATTACACTGCCAGACATCAACAAAATATAAACAGTAAAGAAATTACTGCAGCATGTTAGTTTGGTAATATTAGTAAAGCAGAAGTAACTTTCATCTTTCAATAAGGCAACAGAATATAAAATAGCATTTATACTTTCCAATATTGCTTTGAAAACAGACTCCATACAGCTTTCTTACACCAAATAGTTATCAGACAGATTAAAATCCTGAAAGACACATACCGCGTAAACTGCTGGTGGTTAAGAGAGCCCGTGCTTTATCTGCTAAATCACTATTTAGGGTATTTCCCAATAACAAAACATCAATGGCCTCCTGCTTGGAGCTATCAAAAAAGTTATTTTGAATCGTTCTGGTCACAGAACGAGCACCATCCTTCAGCTTTCCAGCCTGTTAGGGAGGAACACGTATAAAATATTTTATGTTGGACATTACTCACAAAAACATTGCTAATATTCAGTAACATATTTGTAAACTGCATTAATGATTTTAAAATCTAAGGCAATTTCCTTCCTTAAGTATTAAATAAAGTCTTCTGAGCCTACTGTACTATGTGTGCTTTTTTTTCAAATGCTAAACAACACAGTAATACCTTCAAGGCATATCTAACAATCAGATTATTCCAGTTTAAATTATTTAAATGAAACAAAATACTGCAGGGAGGGGAATAATTTTTTTTTTTTTCCCTAAATCCTTGGTCTTCAAAAACTGAATTGATATAGTGCCATGTTTAGACCATGATACTGGATTTTTGGGCTTTTCCCCAAATAGTGAGAGATGAGCAAGCACTTGAGTTCAAATGTCATGATACATGAATATGAATGTATATGAGCATATTAGTTCAGAATTCACATTCTGAAATATCCATGTTAAAAAAAAGGATAGCTTCAACTTATTAAGACCCCTTAACTTTCTAAAATAACATGCAAGTCTCATGCAGTATCCCAGAAGAAACATATACACTAACCTATAGCTACATAGATATGAAGACGCTGTCATTGCACACACTGCACACAACTGGCATGACTGAACAGTGCTCCAAAAGAACAGTGTCCAACTACCTGAACTAAACAAGAGTCTCCAAGAGACGTACTGCTACTACAGCTATTCTCTGTGGGTCAGACATCTAGAGGATAACGTAATTAACATGTCATGCAGTCTCATACTTGATTCAAAAGCCAGCAGTGTTAATCTGTGTACACAGCACTGACAATGATTTCACAGGCACAAGGACATTTTCTTGATTACAGGGTTTATTGTGTCTTATGCACTTGTGTGTATTTTGCCTGTGAGGTGTATGTAAACACATGCTATTGCATTTATATGGAATATAAACTGCAATCCATCAGGGATGCTGCATGGGATTATATTATTATAAAAAATACTTAAAGTTTACAGCTTGCATTGTTCATGAAGGTCTCTTAAATGCATAAGAAAAAAAGACAAAAAGCTTAAGAAAACTACAAAAGCAACCCATCATTTATTTCTATGAATTGTACTAGACAAGAAAGAAACTACTTTTTTGTCAAAGATAAGTAGTAGGAAATTGTCACCATGATTTTTGGAAGACAATGTGGATGAGGTGTTGGGGACCATACTGTTGCAATAGGATTTTAATAGGATGCTGCTCCCTTTCTATCAGACAATGTGTAACTTATGACATGATCCAAAAAAAACACACTCACCATTCACATATCAGGCAATTAATTGAAAGGAACCCAGAGAAAGCAAAAGAAAGAGTAGGTAAGGAATTAGATGTAACGAGTATTATAATACTTTAAAAAGGACTGCTTTTCAGTATAGAAATGTACATTAACACATTTAAGGTTAAAGTATTTTTTCTCCTATCCTAAATTTCCATATTTTTACTTCTGAGTTCTCTTGGACTTTGAAGAATCAAACTCGAGCAAGAAATTGAAACATTTAAAACACGAAACTTTTCATTTGAGAAATGAGAGTACTCAAGAGTATACTGAGTAGTGACCTGGCCAAGTTTTGCTGAAAGAATGGCAAGTATTGTATGGCTTTGCAAGTATTAAAGATCCTCTTCGAATAGATGGACTTCTATCAGGGATGCTGTGTTTGATTCATGAGATGCGGTACTCATTAACAGTTGTACCAAGGCAGGGATACCTGGGACAACAATTGACTAGTCTGTATTATTACAAAGACAGCAGAGTAAATGTACTCTGTATTTTACAGATTAAAAATGGAAGTATAAATACAGTAAATGCATTTTACAAAGTAAAAAAATCTAAGTAGCCAAATGAATGGCAGAAAAGTATTAATTTAGGAAAAGAAACAAGGAAGGTTGAATGAGAAAGTCAGGAGAAGGGGAGACACCCCATAAAATACTTACTGTAGTTTTCCTGACGGTCTGGGTGACATTTTTGTAAGAAAATAAAACTAAACATCTTTAACCAAATTCCACTCTATACTAAAATAGAAGCAATTCCCAAATGAAAAAGTCTTGTATGCACCAGTTAAGGGTAGAAGAAGCAACAAGTCTATTTTACTTATTTTAAGTAGCTTAACTGTGATACCTTGTACATGTGCAGAGAAGGACCCTGATATGGTTTGAATGAACAAGTGATAGAAAAACAAAACAGTTGACTATGAGCACATAGTATACAATATCAAATGAGAAGCAGCACATTGTTGAATAAAAAGAAGAGTATGAAAATAAAATTCTTGAAGGAACTAAGGGCAAAATTTGCTATGGTTCAACATTTGTTTGTCTTGACAGGTATCACCTGATAAGAGAGAGAATTATGGAAACAAAAAAAGCATCATTGTTAGAAGAAAAATAAATAGACAGCATTAGGAAATCTGAACTCAGGCATCAACAAAGACAAAACAAGTTGAAGAGGAACAGAGCATTACACTGTCATGTAGTATGGAATTGTTACCACAACATTAGAAAGCAAGGTAGAAACAGAATTTGGGGTTTTTTTCAGTAATTGCAGAACTAAAAAGAAATAGCTGGAGGAACATGCAAACAAAAAACACCCATCTGCAACCTGTTATATTTTAACACTGTTAACAAACACTAAAAGCATGAACAACAACATCCAGTGAAACACATTTTAAAAGCAAGGAGATAGGAGGCAGAGGTACAGAGAGAAAAATGAAAATATTCAAAGAAACTAAAGCTGATTTGAATATACATTTTTGTGAACTATGATCTAAAGAAATAAGTTTTGAGTCTCATCCTTTCCTATAGAACGGTGTTATCTGGGAGGCATGGGCACGGCTGAGAAACAATGAACAAGATCTGGTTATCAACATAACCAACTTTTTTATGTTAATTTTTTTTGTTCAGTTAGTTGTTTTTTTTTTTTAAGATTACAACAAAAGCACATTTTAAAGAAAATCTCATAGTTGTTTTATTAATGACAAAATTTTTTAAAATCCATACTGAATACTGCTAAAGTTTTTAATAAAATGTACTTTACCTTAGCTTTTCCTTCAAGGGCTCCAGTTCCAGCATAAATTTTACTGACAGAATCACCATTCACAGACCACATGGATCGGAAGACTTCCTGAAAGCGAGTAACCAACTGAGGCTTCTCAGCTAATCCCAATACCTCCAGCTGTTTTATTAGCATCTGCAACAGTTGAAGACAACATTTGCAAAAGAAAAATCTTTAAATGTATTTATTAAAATGTACGTCATACTTTTTCAGCATATATGCACAAAAAGAAAAATCTTTGGTTTTGAACAAACTGACACCATGTTGTATTTGAAAGGCTGCATCGTACATATAACTTTAGCACTACCATTTCATTTTCTTTTAAAGACAGGTAGTAATATAGGAAAAGAATTATGTAGTTGATTCGTAAATATTTTCATCTAAAAATCCACTAGTTACAAGGTAAGCTATTTTTGGTTCTCAAGTCTTTCTACTTACATCATTTAGAATTAGAGCAATTTAGGTTCTTCCCAAAAAAGCGTAATACCAAACACGCTGACCTCTATTATCAAATGCAGCAGCAGAGCTCTGTGATCAGTGAAATAGCAATGGCTTCTATCATTCACTCTGTTTTCATGCAAAACACACTGCAATCTTTACCCTTACAATCAATATACCTGAATTAATTTTCCATGATGCACAGTCTACATTAAATGCATTTAAATTGTATACATATAATACATATAAATGTATCATTTTACATTTAAATACATTACCTAAATGTAGCATTACGCTTATGGATGTAGAAGGGGACATTGTACCTTGTTTGAAATCCTGGTTTATTGAATCACGATTATTTTAAAAAAGCCAAGTAAGTTTCTAGTGTTTGTGGCTACCAATATAATACTGAAAATAAATATCAAAAATTAAAACTGAACAAAAAAGCTATTTTCAAGAGCTTTTAAAAATCTTTAAATCTTTGAGGTGTCCAACAGCAAGAAGGAAGAGTCTAAGATGATGAACATAAAATTAAATAAAGGCAAAACTCTGAAGGTTGGGCAGGAATTAACAAAAGTTACAAAAGGAAACTGCAGACAAAATTAAGTAGAAATAAACAAAAAAAGAAGCTTCAGAAACTGGGTGCTTCATCTTGTCATTTTAGGTGGTCATCCAGAGCTCAGTACTTGTTATATGAAGTATCTATCACACTAAAAAAGTAAGAATTTAAATACATCATTCAAATAGAATTTTAAAATTAAGTAAGCAGCTCATAAGGATTTACCATTTTCCTTCTTATTAACTAGCTTTATACTTTTAGCTCTCATATTTTAGCTGAAATCATAATTTAGCTCTCACCAAGGAAAAATTTGGCACATCCGGCCTAAAAAAAAAAAGATGATATTTAATCCAGTTCTTAAAAGGATACGAAAGGAAAAAATAGAGCTGCAAAGCTAAGTTTGCTATATAAGTATTACACACATTAAGAGTGTATAAAGATTTGTTATTATGCCATAAAAAACTACTGTATTATCAGTAAAACACAAGAAGAAATGTTTCTCATGGCTCATTTAACATAACCTAATTGCTTACTTCAAGCTTGCATTTCTATCTACAGTGAACTGTTAAACTCTAAAAAACAGATGGAGGACCAGGAAAGACTTTAAGGTAATCATTTGTCTCTCCTATGGCAAAGTCAATACAGGATGGACAGATATACAAACTACATAACGCAATACAATGCTGTGAGATTTCAAAGCATGCTGCTACTCTTTTCAACACACAGTGAACTAAAGAAAAGAATAAGAATTATTTTTCTTAATTTTAGTAATTAAAAGGTGTGACTTCCTACGGTACATGCAGAGCTGAAACAATGGAGAAAAAAGGCATTAGATCTCTCAAACTGTGTTGTATCTGCTATAGTATATACTGATGTTGAATGTTAAAAGAAAAATTTTCAGAGTATTTGCATGAGGGTAAACAGTTCAGTATTCCATTTGACTAAAACACCAATGAACTTGCAACAGTGTTCACTTGGTAAACGCAGCAGCAAAGCACTACATATTCCAGAATCAGAAATGTTTGTTCTACTGCCAATGGGTTTTACAGTTCTCACAGAAATTCCTCCTACAGATGCTAAAAAAAGAGCATTTTAATTAAATAAAATTCAGAAAACAAAAGAATAATCGTTTTACTAGTTTGATGTTACAGCACTCATACTTTTTCATTTTTAAACATGCTAAGGATTTTATCTTTAGGAGTCAAACTTAGTTTATTAAGATGAGTGGAGCTGTCAAAAGTTTTGCAGAGCTACTCTTTTAGCCCAATCAGTACTATTTTACTCCATCAATTCCTATCAGGTTCATGTGTTCAAGCTCTACTGTATATGCCTGCAGGCTAGAACCTTTGTTTCAATAGCAAGCCAATACACTGAAGCACAACCCTGTAGGAGGACTCAATCCCTCAGTTAATTTCCAACTACTCATTTTTAGTGTGGCCAAAGCCTCAACCATGATATTGTCTCATGAAGAATTCACAGCACAGTGCTGGGAAAATACGAACGCACAGCACTGGCAGATATTAAGAACAGTAATCCTATATGCTGAGGAACGTCTTCTAATAGAGTAACTGTGAATGCAAGTGTGTTTGTGAAGGACTACAACACTACTACCTCTTCCAGAACTGCAAGCCTGAACCTTAACAGACATAAGAAACTGACATCTAAAAAAGAATGAACATTTTTCATAATACTGCATGAGTACTGTTTAATTGCAACTACTATACAACTACTGCTTCTGTAACTACTAAGAGCTGGTTGCCCCAGAACAAAAAAAGTATCACACTATAAACCAAACTGCTGTCTATGAAACATTTAAACTCATCTTTCATAGGGAAGGTAATGCTACTTTTACAGTCCAATTGCTACAGAAGCATCAGGAGCAGTTGTGTATCTGGACACTGTTTTTCCTACCTCTAAGCCAAAGAAAGCCTGCACACTGTTTGTTCTATCCAGGCAGTCCAAGCAGTTTGTTCTAACAGTACCGCTTTGAGATCTGTGCCAAGGACGAGAGACAGAGAGAGAAAACAACTGAAATAACTCATTTAACACACATATCATCAACAGAGACAGGGACATCAAGATCTGAATCAGAATAGTAAATCAGGGTATTGTCACTGCCATGTTACCATCATCGCAAGTATGTTTATGCACTGAACATCAGCATTTACAACAAACAGAAAATGGTACGCTCCATCGCTGAGGAAAATACGAATAACATTATACAGGAAGATGGAAAAATATTAATCTTTAATCCCGTGTGGGTGCACCCAAGGAAAAGGACAATTGCTCATTTTCAGTAAAAACGTGAGGTCAAAGGCCTGAAATTAAGTCATGCCCCATCGATGTCTCAGAGATATTTTCCATTAAGATTTTTAGAGGGTATTCAGAACGAGACAAAATTTTAATACACCAACATAAGTGACTCATATTTCAGTTGTTGAACATCATCTTGGATACAATAAAAACACAATAACAGAAGTAACATTTTTTCTCTTATCTTCTTGCCAAGGGGAGAAAAGCATCCCAGAATCATAATTTAATTTGAAGAAATTTACAGAAGTTATACACACAAACCTTTTAACTTCCTTTCCATCAAAATAAAAAAATCCACACTCTAAGAATTTCTGGACTTGAGGTTTAAGCACACTGTGTAGTTTTTCTGCCTTTCCACCTTTAACCATTTGATGATAGTCGAAGTTCACCATTTTGATATCAGCTGAATGTTCAGATGCTTTCAAATGACTCTGACATTGTAAAAAGAGAAGCAAAAAGTATAAATATACCAATTTCTGAACATATAGTAGTATAAGCTAAATAAAAGGCTACAAATATTTTTAAAGCTGTTTTATTAGCTATCTTGTTTATTACACACTTTCTCTTAGGCAAAATGAAACCATTTTTATCACTATTGTTCAACAAATCATTCAGAACTGATTAGTATTTTTATTGTCACAATCAAAGTCATTTTTTTCCTTACTATACTAGGAGTCACCAAGACAGTCTACAGCCTCTTCTACAGCATGTCAAAATGCTTCGATTTGCAAAGAGCTGTTTCAGTGGAAAACCCTTTCACTAACAGCACCATTTTAGACATACCTGCCAGCAACAGGGACTGAGTAAACACTCCATAAACTACTACTGAAAAAAACAGACAAATTATTTAGGTTGCTGTAGAGGGTAACTTGAGCAAAACTTTCTTGAAGTGCTTGCACAATCTTTGTTGGCAAAGCTATGATCTGCATTGGGCAGTGGTATGCATCTGGAAGCACTAATGTCTCCTACCAGGCCAGCAGAATACAGAGAAGTTACTAGTGAATGGCCTAAGATACTCAACCCTTATAATACAAAGGGAAAAGTAAAACGGGAAAGGGAAATAACAGATGGCTATTGACATGTTCTCTGGCTTCAGACAGAACTTCTCAAATTGCCAGTATTTATGGACTACAATGTGACAGTTATTTTTAACCTAACTAGTGGGAACTCATGAAAATGGCCACTGACAGTTAACATCTTCTGAACAAATATTTCTATTTAATCATGAAGCAGCTTTTATGTTTAAATTGATAAATTAATTTGTGATTTTTTTTAAAATAGTAAGGAATATATCCAGGAGTTCCAAGGGAAATATTTTTAAAAGGAACATCACAGTATAAAATACCACGAAGTATCATTTATTTATTCATCAATTTTATAGCGCAAAAAAGTTTTATTTTTAAAATAAGCCACTAATGAGCATGAAATATGAAAATAACTGAAAAACCCTCAACATTGTCTATGTTGCTGTTATAATTTTTCAGTAAAGTCACCAATCTGAATATCATCAAACACTATTTGCATATAAAGCTTTTAAAAATTAATTTCACGCTATATATCTTAAGCAGTGCTTTTATGATAAATACAATTTTAACCACAAGTGGTAGTTGCTCCAGAGCATAGCACACGTTTCATTTTTCAAAGGCCATACAAAAGCTTCATCGCAAACAAATTCCAAGGGTATGAACAGTGAGAGAATTGTCACACTCACCTGAAAAGCTTTGCTGAGCATATGCTCCCCTTCTTTTGCCCCAAGTAAATTTACAATAATTTGCTTGCCATACAAATTTTTAAGAGTTTGGAAATGCCTGTTAAGAGAAGAAAATTTCCACACTCATCTTCTGGCATGCAATAAAATTAACACAAATGCCTGTAACACTGACTGAGATGCTGCAGAAATGTACTGGGTACTCTAATAACTGCCACAAGCCTTCTATTATGTCATGTCCAAACAAATCAATATAACTCAATAATAGCATACAACCATTGACTGCTATTTAATTAGGATACTAGCACCAATTTAACAACATACATTTAGTTAAAACCATAAGGCTGTAAAACTGAAGTGTCATGGCAGAAATAAAATCAAAATATAAATTTTACTTTCATATAGCAGCTGACAAATACAGATTATTCAATGTAAACATGCTATGATTTTTGTCTTCAATTTAACAAAGTATTTCACTATTTTAAATTTTCTTCAAACTTTTTGACAATGCACTCAAAGGCACAAGCAATCCTGTAGAAATTTGAAAAAGCTGCCCAGATAGTTTGCTGCTTTGCTGAATCACAGATTTGTATAGACAAAGTCTCCTGTTTGGAATAACATATCCCATCCCTTTGGTGCCTCACTTATCAGAGGTTTGTAGTGCATTAACAAAAATTTAAGACATTCTTTCACCTGTCAAAAGCTGGTGCATTCGCCTCAAAACCCCTTGACATCCTGACACGATGGGATCCCACCTATGACATGAAGATTACATTAAATTATTTGTCTTTACACATGTGATTAATCATTCTTCAAAGACCTCTTTTGATCCTAAATATGGCCTAAAAATTAATTTCATTTTCTAAATGAAATCTCCAAAATTTATTCTGCTTGCTATGGTGTGCATTCTTTTTATAGGCTTTTCTTAAATTCCTCTTATTTTTTCTAAAAAACACTTGTTTTATTTAATATACTTAGTCATATCATCTAATTACTGCTTGTTTTGAGTAAAAGGCATGTAAATGTTTCAGCAGTTCTACTACAAAATGCTTATATGTCTAGTTTAAAGAACCTGGAGTCACTGTGAGCTTTTTTTAATCTTCTCTGTAAAAACTGTATCACAGTAGTAGCTGCTGATACAACCCCTCTTTCAAGAAAACTGGGATTAAATTATATTACAGTAACTCTTGATCCATATTGACTTCTTGAAAAGACTTATCCTCAAGAACAATTCAGAAGAAAACAGTCTCTTTGATAACCTATTTTAAAATAGCAATTTAAATTAAAACAGAAAAAACTCAGAACTTCAAAGAGAAAATGTTTAAAAAGCAATGGACATTCAAATCTTGTGCAAAACAGCATTCAGAGACTCATGAGTAGCCGGCTTGGTGAATTAAACAATAGCACCAACTTGCTCCCAAAGGATAATCTCATCCTGACAGGTAACGGTGCAGAAGAGCTTAAATGCTACTGTAAGATGTTTAAAAAGACATGAATAAGAATTATCTGTATAATTAGATTTATCTCCTACTTACCTGCAGGCCTGGCTGTTCCCAAAATAATGGAACAGATCCTCGAATCTGTATGAAGGATGACACAGAGTCATCTAAAAATATCACCTGTTAAGAAAAAAAAAAAAGCATAGTATTAATAGGTATTACAGAATGTAAGGTTTCGGGTTTCTTAGTCTTAGCTAAACACAGAGTAAATAAAATATATTTATATATTACATATTCCACACCACAAGCTAAAATATTGCCTTCCCTAGACTTTTCTTCCCTCTGAACAATTCATAAAAGAAGTTCTGGCACTCTCATGCTTCCTTGAAGAATCATGATTCACAACATCTAAGTAAATACAGCAAGCTTTTATTACTTGGGCCCAAATGACTTCTGTGCTGAGTAACTTGTTTTAAAAAAACTTGGTAAGACCTTCCTGTAGGAAGAGTTAAAATATACACCAATGCCCAGAAAATAACAACGCAGCCTACTCAGAACACCTGCACAGATTTTGTGCATCAGAAATCAAAATGCAGTGGTCTATTAAGTATACAGGAAAGGAAACTAAGTGGAACGATATGCCACAGTCATCTAGTGACATTAGCCTGCCAGGAAACTCGGACAGAGAAACTGTAACAACAATGTTCTGACTAAACTCCTGAAATGGGACGTGTACAAGCAGAGCCCTTCCTGGATAAAATCCTAGTCACCTAGGCTTTGCAAACAGTCAGTGAGTCAACCAAAGATACAGCTGCAGGAACAACATCTTGGTAACTAGGTTAGCATCAGAAGTGAGCAAAGAAAGGCCAACAAGGAATGATTTAATAGCTTCTTGCACTTCTGCATAATAAGGGCAAAGATACGCAATCAAATGCAGTGGAATTGCAGTGGCTTCAAAAACTACCTTTCAGAGGAGCTGTGTTAAGTAACCATAGGAATGCTTTTATCTTTCCTGAACCACAAGGCACCATGTATTTGCCAAAAATCTCTTTTGCTTGTTTCTAAGGTCTTTTAGTTTGCTATTAGCTCAGGCCAAAAGAAGTACACACTCACCTATAGCTCAGGAGGCTAAAAGGAAGTACAGCCACCTACAACAGTTCAGCTGACGGGTAACAGCTTCTTAGGCTACTGAAACTCAGAGCCATGCATGCCCTTACCCTAAGCTACACTAAAAACCAAGTTCATCAAATTATGTAACCTATTTAGATTCCTTATTTAGCAGCAAAGGAACTATTCCAGTATCTGTTGGTTACAGACTTGACTTGTGATCTGTGGATTTAGAGAAAAAAACTATTCACATACATGCTTATCTTGAGTTCATCAGCCAAGCAGCGTGCACTGTAGCGTAACATACCTGCTCTGTTTCAACAAAATTAGCAACATGACCATCATCATTTGTTCCCCGGACGTTAAATCTGGTGCCAGCCCGTTCACAGCTTAGTCGTGAAATGAGACAAGCCTTTGCCTGCTTGTGAGCCGCATAAATTGTCCTTATCTCCACTCCTCCACACATGAGACGTAACAACCAGTCATCACAGTTCACACCATAATGCTTCAGATGTAAATGCAGTGACTGGTTCCTATCAGGGGAAAAAAGAAAAAAAAATAACTGGAAAGAAATAAAATACAGCTCAAATTGTTAAGCTAGCTACTAACTTCTTATATTTTATGCCCACTACTACAAATAAGAAAAGGAAAATATGCATGTTATAGTTTTATGATATCACTCTTATTTAAACATACTTGAAATAGCAAAGGTTACAAGAGAACAGCTTAAACGTTTGCACAATAGGAATATGGGGTGAAGCCATGAATTTTAATGACCTTAAAAAAATAACCCTTATAGCCTCTGCTCTTCACCCAGCAAAAAACAACACTCCAAGCTTGTTTATATTTCTGCACTCAGCCTTGCTTTGAGAAGCCAAAGATTACAGATTCTGGGAAAGGCAAGTCAGACTTCCAATTACGAGGTTACTTTTTGTGATGGGTAAAGCACCATTCAATTTCACAACACCACAAAATAAAGCTAGAAAAAAATTCTTGTCAACATACATTGATTATTTCTATTATACATCACCATAACGCATCACTTGCCCAGACAAGCTTCCAGGAATACATTCATAGCCAACTGATTTTCAAATTTCTGTAAATATCAATTTCAGGGTTAAGTGTTGGTACATTATGTACTGCATATACCGTTCTCTAATACTAATTACTGCTCAAATGAAAGATCCACAGTTTGGACATACCTGTGCGTTAAGTAGTACCAACCAACACTGTAGTAAGCAAATAAGACTAAAGTTTGGGTTTTGCGAGTTGTTGGTTTTTTTACCTCACTCTAGTGGGGCTTGGCTTTTGATCTTCTCTTTATACTTGTATAAAAAGGAAGTAAAGTTTTCTGCATAGCAAAGAAAAGTAAACTCTAATAAGATGGCTGGTTTTGTCACCACCCAGAAAATTCAACCATAATTGCAAATAACATTTGGTATAAAGGTTGAACCTATTCACTTTAATTTTAGCCTTTTCATTTTAAACTTCCAATTTAAAAAAAAAAATCTGCAACTTATCAAACACCTCAGCTCAATCATTAATGAAGACTCAAATCCTGTGAATCAAGTATGCATTCACTTCACAGAAAAGTATACAGATGCATTACAATAGGAGACTGAGAAAGCAAACAATATTCTTTCCTTGGGCAATCTGAAACTAGAACTTTTGAATAGAAAAAGCCCAAGAAAGCTTACTGAAGTGCATAAGCAGAATACTTTCTGTTATTGACTTCTAGTGTTTACATTTCTAGGTCTTGGAATCTGGGACATTCCATCTGCTTCATGCAAGGACTGATTCTTACTGAAAAAAAGCCAGGTAGCTTAAGAAGTTTTACGACAGGGGTCAAAATCAGCCAAGCTTATTTGGATGGGGTCAACAGATATCATCATTTCTCAAGCCTTGAAATACTGACTTATCAACAGAGAGCCCAGTCTTTTTCCAGATGCAGAGAGAGACAAACAGCTAGGTTCCTATAACTTCTGTAAACTTATATCAAGGTAGATGTGTTTCTGAAGACTAGAGCTTATCTTCTGTCTTAATATGCATATTTTGTCTTATACAGCAATCTGGTCATATTCCTCTATCTGACCAAAATAGTGGCAAAGAGTAGAGTAGCACTGGCACATATGCCAGAGCTGGTTTGGTGACTTGTATATTGGACAGAAGATGGGGGAAGACGTAGCTTTTCACCTCTTCTAACAGCATACTGCCGAGTCTTCGGGAACCTTCCAAGGTTCAGGGACACATACACCATTTTTAACAAAGGCTGAAAACATGGGAGCAGAATTTCTTACATGACAGTATGCATCATTGGCATTATTTAAGCTGCTTATTGGCAGAAACAGCAGTATTCCTTTTACCAAGAACTCTCTGTGTGAAAACCTACACTTCATTCAAAAATATTCTGTAAAAAGATAGTGAGTTCAGCAGCCAAGCAATGTGCACTGTAGCATAGCCTACCTGCTCTGTTTCAACAAAATCAGCAACATGACAATTATCTGTGTAATAAAACTTTTAAAACCCTCTCATATGTTGGAAACCCACTTGGAAACTATATATAAACACCACCATTTTAGAATCCAGAATGTTCAAAAGATTAAAATTTTCTTTCAAGCTCCATTACCACACTCATTTTAAAAAACTGACACACATGATAAGAATTAAGAGACACCAAAGCTGAAACACAACATCACAACTGTTCAGATCAAAGTATAATATCATAGTCAGTGAAAAATCTGTGTCTTCCAATTAAGAAACTTCAAGTGGCCATGGAAACATTGTATCATTATTAACATACTTATGTCCTTAGATTTAAAATAATGCTATTCTATCTCATCAACATTTGTAGGACAAATATGTACATTTAAGAGCTGATAAAGGCAAGGATAAAAACTCGCCGCAGATTAGTTTGTACAGGCATGCATTATTCTATATAATGTCTGCTAAAACACATTATGAACTCACCAGAAAAACCTATTGTCAGTGGTGTGCTCCTGCATGCTGCGGTGAGCATTGAGACTAAGATCCAAACTGACACCAGTTGCAGACCACGCAAAATAAAAGTTTCCCGAGTTTAAAACTTTGCGCACTTCTGAAATACGATCCTCGTCTGTTGGATCAATTCGTAACGATACAAATTCAGTGGAAGTAACTCGAAAAACTTCAGAGTCTTGAATCTTTCCCACAGACATGCATCCTGTTACTAGAACCAGATAATGTAACAATGTGTCCCCTGTAAAACAAGAAAAGGCACAATTATGAATCTTAGTGGAGAGTGATGTTGATGTAGTGATATGCTCAAATGCACACAATCTGACCCCAGTTTGCCTGAAAAAAGTACAAAAAGAACCAACATCAAAAACTCATTCTCAAATTCCACAGAAGAAAAGGAAACGCAAACAGGAGAAACTATGCTGCAAATAACAGGGATTGTGAAAACGGAAGTTATTTTTGTCCACTCCCTTATTTCTGGGAGTGCTCCAAACTTGCAAGTTATTCTACAAAGACAAAAAAAAAAAAAAGAAAAAAGAAAAAAAAAAAAGAGCCCAGTTCCTGTTTCAAAGATCCCATGCTGTGCATTTTTACAGGAGCAGCATAATTTTCTTTCCCAGAAGAAAAATTAAGGTTTTACATATTTTACTCACCCAGGTTTAATCTTAATACACCCAAGAGCCCATATGCATCCATTACTTTGGAGTAGGTATTCTTGATTGTTTCTTTTTCTGCAGAAGCTATGGAGAGAAAACGTAAGATTTTGTGATGTAAAAGACCATACACTATGGCAGTGAGAATGAGTCCACTCTAAACTGAAAATCCAAGAGATTACAGAAGTAGCACTTACGTGAAACTTCTGGAAAGAAATCAAAATGTATGAGCATATGGCATTTTATAATGGAAAATTAGTATTTGATTGTATGACAAAGTGATCACGCTATGTTTTTAGGCAACAAAAAAAGGACTTGCAGAAACTCCAATTGATATTAAAGGAGAATGTTTGCATTTTTAACTTCATCATCTCCTAATATAAAAAGCATCTAAAACACAGGCAAATGAGTTCCATGAGAATGCTCTCCTGTAATTAGTTAAAATTAGAGTAGTGCTAAATGCTGGGTTTTTTTAATGGAAAAAAAAAAATCCTTTTTCTCCAAGAATAAAACCGTGATGTGGCAGTCTTATCTCCAGATAAGTAAACAAGATTATCACAAGTGCATTTTAACTAGTTTTAGATATATTCCAAGCAAATCAAAACTCTTGTAGGTCCACAAGATAACGGTATTTAAAAGCCATGTCTTAGATTACGAAAACACAATTTTCATTGACATTTTTGAAAAAAAAATTTGTAATATTTTAGAAGAAATTAAAGTGTATCTACCATTACTCACCTGGGAGTTAATGTCAGTGTACACTTTAGAACTTTAATCAGCACTTGAAAAACCAGGCCCACAAGCCTGACTGCAGAGCCAGGTGACAGAGCTGCTGCAGAGCAGAAACCAGATCCCACCTGTCCTGCGCTTTTGCTCATGACTGAGGCTGCACCTGAAGCACAAAGACTGACAATTCCCAGCTGTGCCACTGGATCCATAGGGATTGAGATTTCTGGGTCACCAAGGATCAGCACCTTCTCCCTCCTCAGAAATCATCTGCTAATTAATTTTCACTTTGACACTAAAAAAATCAGAATTTGACATAAGAGAAGTGTAAATCGAAACACCTATTGCCCTGGCATTCTGCTGTGCTCTCTCTTACATTAGCTATATTTTCTTTAGAATTGCCGTTGTGAATCTTTCTAATGAGTATTCCCTAAGCTTAGCCTAGCCCTGCCTGTGCACAAGCCTATCCTTTCTGTTCAAATGTCTGCCAGCTCTATTATTAAAGTGGATCAGTAACTCCAATATAGATGAAACAATTATTTAACCTCAGCTGAAATCTAAGCTCGTTCAATTTTTTATTAAGTGCATTTTTAAAAAGCTTCTTTAACTATTTGCACTGATACGCTGTATTCCTGTAATCCAGATGCTAAAGATAAGAGAGTTATAGCAGCATGATTATTTCCAAAGTCCTCACCCATAAGAAGTGTTAAGACTCACAGCCAATCTAAACACATTGTTTACAGACAGTGATTTTGTCAGCATCACCAAACCATGTTTGTCTTAACCAGATCACCATCAGGCTGGAAAGAACAACTTCCAAACTTCAAACCCTGGTTCTTTCAACCCATTTTTCCAGCAAGAATTTAATGATGTCAACGTACTCTTCTAAACTCAGCTTTTGTTAACCAGAGAACTGCCACATTCTTCTTTCACATTTAAAATCATTAATGAAAGATGAGGTTTAGTTTCAAACTTTTTGCAGGATTTTTCTTAAAGGTGCCTGCCAGCATTTAATGACATTTCAGAACAATGGCTTTTCTGTCTTCTAGGGATTTATTCTCTTTTTCCATTGCATAGAACACCCGTTATCCTTGCTAAGCCTTAATAAGTAAAAGCCCGAAGTAAATTAAGTAACGTGGGCTTTGCAAATTCAGATCAACAAAAAAGGCCACTGCTAATAAAGCAGCAAAGGGTTGCAGAAACAAACAAACAAAAAATGGAAACAGAAAAACTTACTGTGGCTAGTCAATTATTATTTTCTTAACAAAGCACCCAAGCACCAACCAAAAGCATTTCATGCCATGTTTTTCGGTTACATTAGATCTAATAGAGTGTGAACTCTGATCAAAGCTTTTCCACAGTGAGTGCATAAGTATTTCTATCTCACACCGCCTGCACTTTTCCCATCTTCTGTTTTTTAAGGCCAAAATTCACATGGGAAAATGGCAAACATCATACACCTCAGAAGGTTCACTTCATCCATCCTGCCCTGGCCCATCCTCACCTATCCCCAGGTTTCAGCCACTGCCTCTACAGAACCCGAGCCTAGGCACAAGGTACATTTAACAGGCCCCGCAGCAGGCAGCCGGGACGCAGAAGAGCTTACCTGGACCACGCTCCTACCACCCTCCCATAAGGCACACCATGCCTACTATGAGTTACAACTTTATAACATAAATTTGTAAAGCAGATTCCCCTTCATTGAGGGAACCCGTTTGAACCTCTAGCCGTCAGCGTTCACAAAACCTGAAAGAATTATGAGATTTGGTGATGACTGATACTAGCCAATACAGAGGGATAAAAAATGGTTACCACATAAACCTCCTTTTCCTTAAGAAACCGAGCTAAAAAGAAAGCAGTCACAAAATTAGCAACGATAGCAGAAAAGGGAGCAACTCCACAATACCACACTGCTGCCTCTTCCCCACCACAGCAGCACAAACCCGCGCTACTCAGGGATGTTTTGGATGGCTGACTGCAGCAATGCTCCGGCTGCTTTCGGGGTAATGCATAATACAGGACTTCCCACAATCAGGAGTGCTACAATATTAAGGAAAGGCACTTGAGTTTTCTGAAAACCAAGATAAAATCAGGAACAAGACACAGCTACACCACACTGCTTTCCATTTTCTTCCACTGGAACTGTTGGGACACCGTGGGGACCAGCACTTCCCTGAGGGCCAGGGCACTGGTAGCCACAGGGACTCCCCCAGGGCAGCAGGGCAGGCTGGGGGCAGCCCCAGCCCAGGACATCAGGGACCTCTGTGGGGATGGGCTGAAGCCAGGCGAGGATGTCAGTCTGTGGGCAAGGGTCAGGCCTGGTGAGGGTAACCATGGCCAGATATAGTCCCAGGATGGCCAAGCAGGCCATGAGGACAGGGACAGGCCAAGGCTGGGCTGGGACATCAGCCCGGCTCGGCAGGGCCCATGTGCAGGCTGGGCAGAGCTGTGGGGAGTTGGTGACCAGCACATTGCTGCGGCATCACTGGGGCAGGGACTGACAGCCCTGAGGGGACTGAAATGGGGTCCTGGGCTGTGGGCAGGGTGTGGGAAGCCCCAGGGGGCTGGACGTGGACAGTTGCAGCTGGTGGTGTTTTCAGGGCCCGGACATGAACAAGCAGTAATGCTATGAAAACATGCAAATGGTTGTACAGCTGGTTTAGACCAAAAGTCCATTTAGCGTCCAAACATTTACAAGAATTTCCTGAACCAGCACCTCCGCCAGTGCCAGCCACAAGGATGCCTTTCATTTATGGATGCTGAAAGAAAAAAAAAACAAACACCCAGGCCAGAGTGTAATCCATTACTGACTGCCACTGCACATGGCATTTCCCATTTCTGAAGACACCAAAATTAAATTTGCAGGTTTTCATATCACTCCGTTCCAAACCGTGAATAACAACTTTGGAACCATCCAGATTCTCCCCATAAGTATCATGTTTAACTCTTCCTTCTTCACCAAAGCAGCAAGCTTCATGAAGATCACAGAATCAACCAGGTTGGAAGAGACCTCTGGGATCATCGAGTCCAACCATTGCCCTGACGCCACCATGTCAACTAGACCATGGCACTAAGTGCCATGTCCAGTCTTTTCTTAAACACATCCAGAGATGGTGACTCCACCACCTCCCTGGGCAGCCGGTTCCAATGTCTAATGACCCTTTCTGAGAAGAAATTCTTCCTAATATCCAACCTGAACCTCCCCTGGCAAAGCTTGAAGCTATGTCCTCTTGTCCTATCACTAGTTGCCTGGGAGAAGAGGCCAGCTCCCACTCCACTACAACCTCCCTTCAGGTAGTTGTAGACTGCAATAAGGTCACCTCCGAGCCTCCTCTTCTCCAGGCTAAAAGATCTATCAGAAGTGAAAGATCTATGCTCTTTCACTTCATTCAGCACGCAAAGACATCGGATAGCAGCTGGATGTGCAAGAGCCACTGAAGTTACAAAAATACATGGCTAAAACCCCATCACTATAGTATCTTATATTCAGTGTATGCAAAGCCAACTTTCAGTTTCCTCTATGAACAGCTGAAATTACTAACGGGGTGAACTGCAGCTTAGAAGTTAAACCGCAGGAAGGCTAAGGTAATCCTGACAGAAGGAGAGAGCATTTCCAACAGCATTTCCTCATTTCCTCTGTAACATTCTTAATGAATGAGAACATCTCTTCCCGGAATGGTAGGTTGGCCTGCAGCCATGAGAACCCTTTTGGCTTTGATTTATGAGCTCCATACCTTGAAAAAAAATGTAGCTAACATAAATATGCACTCAGAAAAACAAAGTCCTACAAATTAATGAACCTACTTCTCCTTCAGAAAATGACTTTTCTATTTATTAATCTTTAAATAGCTGGAAGTAAGCAAACACAATTAATGCTGTTTGGAAAAAAATATAAAACACTGTCACTTGCCAAGAAGAACAGATTAAGACATGCAACTTTTAAAGACAGAAATTACCAGTTGAAATGACAACTTTCATCCATAACACCAGACTTAACAGATTTTAAATTATACTGTAGAGGAGCACTAAGCAATAGACAATGCAAGCATACGTATGCCTGTGTATAAAGATGGCCACAAAACATTACGAGGCAGTACTTCTTCTATTACTTTGTGTCAGTTCAAATGTTAAGCAGAAAAGAAATTAAAAGCCGCTTCTACTTAACCCACTGCATTAATTAGATTCAAGTTGATTAATTTCTAAAACAGAAATAATGACTCACTATTTAGCAGTACAAGAAAAAAAACCACAACACTTTTAATGTGGTTTTCAGGTCAAGTTGTATGCATTCTTGTAGAAAGCCAGCAAGCCTCATTTGCGGCGTCAAGAGAAAAAGAATTAAAGAATTTTAAGTCAATCTTTATTAAAAATTAATAGGCCATAGTATTTTTAAATGTTAACATCTCATTTGTTCCAAGTTAAATCACAAGTGTGCATCTGTAATAATCACACCTTATCAATCACTGACTCATTGAATTATTTTAAAGGGATTATGTCAGCCCTCTTACTGTTACGCAAATGGCACCCCATTAAAACTCCAGTCTTCAGGACAACTTGGTTCAACATGTATTGTGCTTAATTCCAGATTAGAAATTAGTTTTGCAATTTTAACAATTACAAAGCTAAGATCATGTTAAAAGTTATCATTTAGGCTTTCTACAGTTATGTTCTCTTCTTGATAGGTTCACAAGGTGCCATGATGACGCGTTATAAGTTAGTGGCTACAGTTCCCAGCTAGAACACTGGACACTGAGCTGGGAACAAAGATGCACTCCTGAAATTATGTGCAGTTTCTTCAGAAACAAGACTTCTCATTTAAGTTAGACAAGAAAAAACTAATGCCATTGTCACTTTAAAGTTTTAAATCTGAAAAATTTATGAACTATTCTTACACAGTTTGTTTTGAGGTTTTCAAGCTTTTTGTCAAATTAGGACAGTTAAACTTTTGGTATTTAAATTAAAGCTAACACTTTAATATTACCACATAGGTGTCATTAAAATCAGAGTGGAGTCACCACTTCCATTTATAAATCAACCAACTGAAGAACCATTTTATTACTTTTGATACTTTGCTGACATGAAGAGATGCACATAAAACTGAACAACAGCTGATATTTAAATCTCCCATAATTCATATTGTATTTGCTTTGAATTAATAGGACATTTTTTTTCCCCACTGTATTTGCTAGTTCCAATTATGAAGTACCATTATTCACTTCATAAAGACATTTATATGTTACCATAATCAACACATATCTTAAGACTACAGGGAGGAACCCCCAAATAAAAATATCACCTCTACCCAGCAACGAAAAAAACTCCAGACAACTCTAGATGTTAGCAATCATACTTAAATCCTACACACCAGAAAAAAACCCACTGTTTGGAACAACAACAAAAAAATAACTGTAACAGATGAGCAAATAAAAGGCTTGGTTGCTTTAACACTATTTTTCAATACTATGCAAATTTACTTCACAAATCTACCATTTCAACTAATACCACTGACAAGGGGGGGAAAAAACAAACTGAGAAATAAATGTGTGAAAACAAAGCTGACCTATGTAATAGCCTCCAAGCACCTCCCTTCCATCAGATTTGGGCTTTCTTAGTTACATGTTCTCCATTGAAAACAAAACTTTATAGCCCCAATAATCTACAAAGAAATCCTTCTAATACTGAATGCTTTGATTAAAATATAGTTATTTTACATGAAAGCCAACCGTCGCAATTTTTGCCTGTACAAGTCAATTCACCAAATTACAAAATTTTCAATTTAAATATGTGCTAGCACGCAAAAAAGCTACCAAATTATCTTAAATGTAGAAATGCTAATTAGTATTTCTAAATTATGTCTGAGTAACTCCAGAAATATGCAAAATAGGCTTCTTAACAGACATTTTAATTAGTAAGAGCTATCATTCACTGGATGTCCAACCAAGACTTTTTACTGTCACGTGTGCTACCACAGAAATTAAAATTTACTGAATTGAAAAGGGAACGTTCATAAAGAGAATTATTTGTTGCCAGTGAAATCCCTTGTTAAAATCATGCAAAGGGTTGGGGTACACATACAGAAGAGTCTTTACTATTGCTGTAAAGCTATAGACCTTAAGAATCAAAAAGCTTTCAGATTTGGCTGTAAGTAACTTCTTTTTAATATTTCCAGAACTGTGGACCAAATTCTTTCAGATCCATTATGCCATTCAAAGAGGTCATAGTCCTCCCAGGCAAGAGTTACTGCCTCCATCGATCTCCTGGGAAGATTCTTACTGTACTTCTTGTACTTTCCAAAGTGTGCCAGGCTAGAATACGTGGTCTTTGTTAAACCATGTGATTTTGTTGGAAATGCCTGGAAAGCAACGAGTGGAGCGTCTTCCCACTAGATTTGAAAGGACTCTGAATTCTGGCAGAATCCTAGTAAAGGCACCTGATGACAGGAGGACAGGTTACAGCCTCCTTCACCAGCACGACTGCCCTTGGCATTCACTGTAGCTGTCGCCTCCCTGCAGCTTAAGTGTTTTAAGATACTGTTTAATGGGAAGGCGTAGTCTGGAAGATGACACGTAGTCAAAACAGTAATAAAGACAGGAAGGTGAAATTGCTGTTTGCCTTTGCATTCTAGTCCCTTCACACTGGTCCCTTCAAATTGGCTTCAGATTAATATAATGATATAGCAAAATACATTCAAAAACTGTTTCTACCACAGCCTGTATTTGACCTTTCCTCTCTAACATAAAGACACTCTTTTCAGAGGATAAATTACTGCTTGAGGAATTTTAATTCTTATTATTTTTTTACCTTTATATATGTATATAAACAGAAAATATTCATATTAAGTTTATTTTATAGGATCCCATCATGAAAAACAGAATGGTGTAATTTATTTTGAAATATTCTCCTTCCTTAGTGAAGGGGATGTGGTTCCACTCAAAACTCTGTACAAACATGATCGGGGAGGTGGGGGGAATCACACAGTGGCAGTTTATTACCCGTGGCAGCAAACATCAAAGAAAAAAACCTCTGGTTGTGAGCATACAGAATGTTACCCTCCTTAACAATTATGTACATATAGCAGGTGCTCATCAAATATATCTGTCAGTACATTTCTTTTCTGGGTGTCTAAGCTTCCTCAAGCACCGTATCAACAAAATCTCCTGCAAAACTACTAAATCCCATCTGCTACTGTGGATAGATAATAGCATACCTGCTCCCCCCTCCCCCAGGAATGCAGTGTGGAATAATTTTATTTTTAAAAAGAAGTGGAATGTGAATGAGTGGTAGAGTAGCATTGCTAAACATGACTATGAATACAAGGATGCCTGCTGCACACAGGTTATTACAGCTCTTACTTGATCTAGCTCTACAGAAGGCTCAGGGTGGGCATAGTGCCTCTGCCTGTTCACACCTGCTCTCTTCTCAGCTTTACCATAAGATTGAAGTCAAAGGATGTGCACAAAGCTCCTGCTCTCTCTGCTCAGGGCTCAGTATTTTCCCAGACAACAGAACATTCTCCTTTACTCATCGCAGGCGACAGGAGTAAAGACAGCTTCCCACTCATTTCGTTGTGACTCACCAGAGAGGAACAGGGAGAGAGAACAACCTCCTGCTCAGTCAATGAAATCTTTACAGGTAAGATATCTCATTAGAGAGTCCTATTTCAAAGAATAAATATACTCTCTATTTTATATGCCAAATCAGACAAAATAGATCTATGACATCCTTCCACTAAATTCTAAACAAATCAGCAGCGAATGTGCTGACATTTAAAACTAAGTGATCTTACAAGGCCTGGAGAAGCAAGTTGACAGGATCAGACTTCAATATCTTGGGCCAACCCAATACTAGGGGTGAGTCGATAAAAGAGGTATTGAATATATAAAGGCAAGCAAAGTATTTCTCTGCTGTTTTGGTCACAGTAACGTTAGCTAATCCACGTTACAAGCAGTACACAGAACACTCCCAGCAGAAGCGTGGCTTGGGCTGCTTCCACATTAAGACTGAACGATTATGCAACAACCACTTCTATGAACTACCCCTTCGACCCTCTTCCTTTCTTCCATCTTATTTTGTTGACTTGAATAACAGATTCTGTGCATGTACAATATGCACTGAAAATCACACAACGTATGAGTTGTATAGCATTTCATACAGAGGCCTAACTAAACCCTCTGAATCATCTTGCGATGCTTCACTGAATATAAAGGGGATGAAGGTTAATACCGTTATCCTTCCCTCAGCAAAATGACAGATGTACTAGCTTTAAGATGACATTTAAAGGATCAGTAAGCTTTCATTCCTTTCTCTTAGCCCATTTCAAAACGAAATTTCTATACACAAATACCCCAGAAGATGCAGTTCATTAAGGCTCTCGGAACTGAACCACAGGAATCACTTTTAATGGTAAAGTGTATTTCACTAGCTTGTGCCTATATTATGCATTCTACATACAGGTAAGAACTATGATCGGGTATAAGACTGAACATCTTATTTTATCTTCAGTATTTATTAAAATATTTTGAAAAACGTCTAACAGTTTGAGATCAGTATTGTCACTTGTTGTAGCGTATAAGAAGTGTGAGCACCATCAGCAAAAAATATGAGGTTTTTAACAGTTTAAAGTGATGCTGTTCTGGATTTAAATTGATACATACTTGATCTGATCGTTTTTCTATCTATTCACACAGATTTTACAAACATCTGGGTCATCTTCCCAAAGGGCCAGTCTTTCATTAACTTTGGCTTTTAGATTTGTACCAATATCCAGAAGTTTGTAAGGCTACAGACTAGAATCTTCTGACTGGTTTCTGTAGCATGACTAGAGAGATGGAGAAATAGTACTTTACAAATCTTCCCCAAGCGCTAATAATTGTACTCCTTTAAATATCTATTAAAAAGAATAGATACCAGAAGTGAACAGCAAGCAAAAAAAAGAGAAAAAAAAATCCCGATCTAGGGAACTCTAGTGCTTTTTCTGCTGTCAGTTCAAGGGTATGATTGTGATCTTTCAACCATTAACAAAAGAATCATGTTGCAGTACCTAAAGAGTTTGGGTGGAAAAAACGGAATTAAAGCAAAATGCCGCAGCTAAATATGCATCGGGAAAATATGCCCATTTACCAGACAGAAAAAGAGCTAGCAGTTCACTAGTTGTCTGAAAACAATATTCAGAGTAACTACTTCTAGCTAAGTATGAATGTTTACTATGTTGTAACCTACCAATTAGAATACCAAGGGCAAAACTTTACAGATTAATAACATGCTAAGTACAGAACCCAAGAGGAGAGAGGCTTTCAAACTTCCTTCAGGTTCCGCTTCCTCTGTTTGGTAACAACATGAGGCATAGAAGAGGGCATGAACTTTGATATGTTTTTTAATTTTTAGAGAAGAAAGTTTATCCAGGTGCCTGCCATGTTTCATGGTAAAGAAACCTACTAACTTACTGTACTTTTTGAGCATAACTTTCAGGAATAAATTATATTTAATACATTGCTCCTTAAGCAGCTTAAGTAGCTTAAGCATTTTTCGCCATTACACAGTTTTCATTGAACTTGTTCACTAGCTTTATGACGGGACACTTATTTCCAACCCAATCCACACTACGCAATGCCTTTCAAATATTGCTGGCAAAATCAATGAGATTACTTAAATACATAGTAAGAAGAAACTGTATCAGAAAAAAACAATTCTCAAAAATAAGAGAAAAGCACACACTGGTTTTTACCTGACTCATCATACAATTGCAGCTCTAATGTCAATCGTGCTGGCATGTCCCATTGCTAGGCCCCTAACAATTAATGGCAGCTTGTTCTAATCGCACATTAAAGATGCAGATTAAGCTGTATGCTAGAGAGCACTTGTTCATACAGCCTGTCCAGTACAGATGACTCTATGGCCCAACTTCTAAGTACCTTACACAGAACACCGGGACAGTCAGGTGCCTCAGAAAGAGAACATGCCACTGCCAAGGAGCACACTCACATATAGGAGAACCAACTGCAAATACTGAAGAAAGGAAATGTATCTCAAGTCCCACTCTTCTTTGGAAATCACATTTCTAACTCTGAGTCTTGTTAGAGAACACACTCCCCATTCAGCCTACTCCACAGTCTCAAAGCCAGAGCATTCTCCTGAAAGGTAGGTTTTTGAGGCCACTCAGACTTCAGGCAGTGAATCAAATCTCCCATTTTCTGATTGGGTGCTCGGAATAGCTAGGCTAGAAAACCACAAACAGGCATCAGAATGAATTAATCAAAAAGTTGTTGACTTAAAAAAAAAAATACTTCCACGGTATGAAAGCTTTCTATAAAAGAGTCAAAAACAAGCTTAGAAACCCTGTGCAACCAGGTGCTCAGACTTTCTGAAGAATACAAACCAAACTACATTTTAAACCCCTATCTACAGGCTTCACAGATCTCTTTTGCACTTCTCATTTTAGTGTCCTCCTTCAACTACGACTTAAAAAAAAAAAGGCATGGGGTGGGGTGGGGCAAAAAAATTTAAGGGAAACATGTAATGCATTTATCACTGAAAACATGTAAAAATAACATTGCAATGCAAGACACCTTGCTCCAAATATTACTCATTTTATTACAAGACAAATCAATACAGAGTCTCAAGACAGGTTAAAAATACAGGGACAAAATAAAGCTAAAAATCAAAAAGCCATCAAAAATCACGATACAAAATGAGATTAAAAAACAAACTAAGATGATATACCATTTAAGAATATAGAATTTTTTATTATAAACACAACATAGAGAATTAGCTTTTCAATGAGTTCTCATGTATTCAAAAGGAATGCAGAACCAAAGAAATAAGATGTTGGAAGCTACTAGAAGAAGAAAGTTTAGTACATGAAAATATACATGCATGATGAAATGTAACTGTGTAAAATTCTCTCTCAACAGATGAAGATATGAAAATGTCTTTTTTTCCCCCCTCATTTAAATCAGAAGCCTCTCCATTAGCAAATAAGAAAACAGAATAGTTGCTTCTTTATATTCCATAAATAAAGAGGTTACACAATGTCAAGTCTGCTAACTTTTTACATTGTAGTTATCAAAACATATCGACTTACAGAGGACTGCCACAGCTCCGGATTCAAACATGAGACATTCTTCTCTGTTTCTGGTTTCTACTATCACGCTGAATGGAAGCGGATCCAGCTTGTGATAGACACGGTATCCTTTACTGAAAGCCATTTTGCCTTTATCAGAGGCGGTCCTGTCCAACACAAGATGATGTTAGTGAAACCTTCTTGTGCTTCCAGATACCTTCTGCAGAGCCGGTCTGACTTGCACCCTTTCCTAGGGATTTTACACGTTTAACAAAAACAAACAACAAAAAAAGACCTGCTCACTCTTTCTACCTCATGAGACTTCTTTTATCTCATGTTCCAAAACAAATATAGGGAGTATCTAAAGACAACATAACAATGTTTCAAAAACACAATTACCCAGAGAAACACCTTTCAAAATAAAGGATTTATTTAACAGCTTCTCAGAGACAATAAGAATATCTTTCACAATACTTAATAAATAGCATTTCTTCTTTGGAAAAAAAAAAGAATGAAAGTAAGGTTCTCTAGCCACCATAAATAGGTAAGAGTGGCAACTATCTTAATCATAAACTAACACCAAATGCAGAGGACCAGAAGCCTGGGCACGCTTCAATTTTTAGATCTGTTTTACTGATTCTGACCTTGTACAAAAGGACAGTATATTTTAAACACTAAAGCTGTTAAGACGTTTTAAAAGATCACACAAAAACGCTAACCTATTTTGTTTTTCTTTTTTAAACGAAAGCAGGTTTTTGTTTGGGTTTAAACCCTCCCCTGCAGTGCCCGAGGACTGAAACATTGCAGTATTGTACTAGTGAAACTGCCCGTAAGCCACAGAGATAAGATCTTTCTTTAAAGCAATTAAAAACCCCAAACAATAAGAAACTATCAACAAACGCGAGAGCAGCCAGATTTTAAGGGCTTAAGCTCAGGGAACATAGTGCGAGAGAAGATTCTCACTTAAAGCCACGAGCAGGGTTTTCTGCCCCCTCCCTTCCCCTTCAGCTCAGTGTCCGTAACCTCCAGGGCGGTCAGGGACTTGACGCCGCCGGTACGGAACGTGCCGGCCCCCTCCCTCCAGCGCAGCCTCTGCGGGCGCAGCACCACCCGGGGAGCCGCGGCGCCGGTCCGGCCCTTCGCCCGAAGCCCCTCCCGTGCCGGGCAGGAGGAAAGGGGCCACCAAACAGCCGCGCGTTTGCCACCGCCCGGCCGAGGGGCAGCCCCGGAGCCGGCGCCGGGCCAGCAGATCCCCGCCCCGCTACCACCTGCCGCCCGGGGCAGGCGCGCACCGCCGCCCGCCACAGCCCGCTGCCGCCGGTACCCACGACGCTGACAGAGCCTCCATCTTGTCTGGCGCCAGCGGCGCCGCCGAGCCCCGCAACGGCGACAGCCGGGCCGGCTCCGCCGCGCACTGACAGGCGCCGAGCGCCCCCCGGTGCTGCCGCCCCCCCCCAACCGCCCTTCCGCAGCGGTACCAGCGCCTCCCTCACCGGCCGCGCCACCTGCCACCGACAGCCGCCCGCTCCGCTCCGTGCCGCGGGAGCCGGCGGGACCTCACTTCCGCCCCGGCCCCGCCGTCCCTTCCGCATTGCGCCTCCCGCCACCGGAAGTCGGTAGAGGGCGTGAGGGGGCGGTGGCGGGGCTGAGGGCGGCCCTAACCGCCCCGCGGGGAGAGGGAGGGTGGTTGACCGGCGGGAGGGGCTGGTGTACGGGCAGGGAGGTGTCGGCCCGCGGGAGCAGCGGCACCGGCCTGGGCGGAGGCTTTGCCGGACCCGGGCTCCTGCGAGCGGCACCGCTCGTGTAGGCCCTGTCAGGGGCACGCTGGGGCAGAGCATTGAGCGCCGGGCAAGCCCTGCTGTCCCGGTGGAGTTCAGCCTGAGGAAACCTGGGCCCTTGGGGAAAAGCAGGACGAGAGCCCTTAGGAGAAGTTCTCCTTTCGCGTTGTCTGGTGGCGGTGCTGGATGGCCGGCTTCAAAATTGGAAAACGTGCTACGGCTGCACGGCGAGGCTCTGTTAAAACACAGCCAGCCCCAGTCCCGGCTGTGTTTTTATTACAGGTGCAGCAGGGAGACAAATCTTAGGGAAAGGCTCCCGAATAGCAGCGCAAACTGGAAAACCTTGCTGTGCAAAATGGGCAATGGGCATTGAACTGTCAGTGCGGATGCTCGCCGGGTGCCTGGCGTCGGGGGGGAGCACTGAATCACGGCTAAAGCCTGACTCTTCCTGACAGGCTTCAAAAGTTCTCAGGACAGACCGTAAGCATCTCTTTGGAAATTTCCATTCAGCCTGGCAGGCTGTGAGTGGCGGAGGAGTACCGCTTCACAGGAGCTTTGCCGTGTTGTGTTGGTGATACATTGCAAGCTGCTGAGGAGACTACAGAAGGCAGGTTTGAGCGCTACGTGCTAAAATCAAGAGAGAAGTGGGCTTTGCTGCACTTCAGATAACGCTGGGGCCAGGACGGCAGTTTGAGTGGAGAGCTGAAGTAGAAAAGACAAAATCTGAAAAACTGCAGAAACTCTCTTCGCTGAGACTACAATTTGAACCAAAGCATATGCATAAGGGCAAGTGTGAGAAGCGTAGCTACCTCCTGAGGCAAGAGCTGGGCCATCTTTGGTTTTATATTGTAGCATTTCTTCCCACTACCTTCTCGTCCAAGATCAATTCCCGTTGCGAAGGGTAAAAATTAAAAACGGAAAGACCTTTTTTGTTTCTTACAAACCTTATATTGAAACACAAAAAGTTATGTTTCATTTATATTCCCTGAATAGCTCTGGTCTATTCTAAAGAAATAGTAGACTGTATACATAGTCTTTTGAGATTTAAACATGGTCTTATCCCACATACCTACCATAGTCTAAGTACCAGCTGAGTACACTTGGTGGGAGAGAACCCGGAGCAGATATTTATGATGTAAACTACAGTGTAAGAAATGCTTGTGTATTTTTAGCTGGCCAGCTTCCTATGCACATTGTGACGACCCCAGTGAAAATGCTCTATCGATAAATAAAAGTATGATATTTTAAAAGACTATTCAAGTATAAGTTTCATGGGGTTTAAAATTACTAGGATGCATAATTGCTAACAGCTTATTACAGCTTGTGCTCTTTCTCACTTGCTCATGGTGGATGCTCACATGTAATTGAACTATCATCTCTAGCATAGCATCAAAAAGAAACTAATGAAACTTTTTTACTGATGAGAATGTAAAAATAAAAGAATGACAATGTGGCTGCTGTGGAAGCAAAGCAAGTGTGTCCTGGTTTTATCCATGCATAAAGATCACTATCAGGGACAGCAATTTAAAGGTTGTTTTACAAAATACACTCAAGGCTAAAATGATATATACTTGTGTAAAAACAATTGATGTATAAAGTTTAATCACATTTTTTTCAACAAATAAAATAGATTCAGATGGCATGTGTGGTTGTTTTCTTATGAACGCATATATTTTGCCTCAGGGTAATACAATTTTTTTCTGATAGCTAATCATTATTATGCAGTTGAAAGTGGACTACATGATTTGGTTAGTGACTTTTCAAAACATCAGAGGAGTGCATCAGTTGAAAATGTAATTATAGAATCATCGAATCATAGAATGGTTTGGGTTGGAAGTGACCTCCGGAGATCATCTAGTCCAACCCCCTGCCATGGGCAGGGACACCTTCCACCAGACCAGGTTGCTCAAAGCCCCATCCAATCTGGCCTTGAACACTGCCAGGGAGGGGGCATCCACAACTTCTCTGGGCAACCTGTGCCAGTGTCTCACCACCCTCACAGGAAAGAATTTCTTCCTTATGTCCAATCTAAATCTACCTTTATTCAGTTTAAAACCGTTGCCCCTTGTCCTGTCACTACAGGCCTTGGTAAAAAGGTAAAAAGTCTCTCTCCATCTTTCTTACAAGGGCCTTTTATATATTGAAAGGCCACAATAAGGTCTCCCCAGGAGCCTTCTCTTCTCCAGACAGAACAGCCCCAACCCTCTCAGCCTGCCTTTATAGGAGAGGTGTTCCAGCCTTCGCAAATGGGAGGCCCCCATTTTTGTTGCCCTCCTCTGAACTCGTTCTAACAGGTCCATGTCTGTCTTGTGCTGGGAGCCCCAGAGCTGGACACAGTACTCCAGGTGGGGTGTCATGAGAGCGGAGCAGAGGGGCAGAATCATCTCCCTCCACCTGCTGGCCATGCTTCCTGTTATACGGCCCCAGATACAGCTGGCTTTCTGGGCTGCGAGCACGCATTGCTGGCTCATGTCCAGTTTTTCATCCGCCAGTATCAGTTTACATCAGCTGAGGATGTAGAAAATGTATTGCTGTCCAATAGTGGGAGGTTTAATAAAGCTATTATTAACTTCAGAAAATACTGCTGTTTACAAGCTAATGGAAAATGAGAATGAATATTTGATTCTAACTAATTGCCAATGTAATATATGGCATAATATAGCAAAGTGTATTACAAACAAAGTTTAATTTGTTCTTCAATTTTGTGTAATAAAAGGTTTTGGTAATTTTTCCCCACCTGCCAACTGAATTTCAGAATCTCACTAACTTTAAATATATGGAAATGTTGAGACATATGTCTGTACCTGGAGCTCAGGGAGCGGGGAGGAGGTAGAGGGTCTGGAATGAAGAAGTGAAGTTGAGCCTGGGATAAAGGAGTTGGGGGGGAGGTGTTGTGTTAATTGTCTTTGTTTCTCGGTATCCAAATCTATTGTAATTGGCAATAAATTAAATTCCCCAAGTCAAGTCTGTTTCCCATGATGGTAATTGTTAAGTGATCTCCTCATCTTTATCTTGATCCATGAGCTTTTTCATCCTATTTTCTCACCCTGTCCTGTTGAGGAGGGGAGGGAGAGAGCAGCTTCAGCAGCAGCAGCAGCAGCTTCGCCCACCCCACCCCTCCCCTTGGCAGCAGCAGCAGCCCAGGGCTGCCAGGCTCTGGCACGTGCACCTCTGGCAGCGAGGCCACCGACTGTTTTGCCCATCCCACTAAGTGTTCAAACCACCATTTTCTCAGGGCCATTGGCGGTGCTGTACATCGTTAAATTGGCACATCAACAGCAAATAAAGGAAAGCTTTGAAATTATATTTCGTTCGCCTATCCTTCCTAGCACTTACCATAGGGCTTACTCCTGCAGACTCCTACCGCTCATTAAATCTTTAAAGCTGAGGTTGCTCTATCCACCACTTGTTTGCAGATGCAGGTTCTCTGAACTGCTAGTTCCTTGAGGTAGTAACCATGTGTGCACATTATAATTTTAGTATCTTTATTTCAGTGAATGTCTTATCCTGATTGGAGCTTTGGGGTAAATTGGCAATAGGTAATTTAAGTGCAATACAATGATTTTAAGCCACACGTCCCCAGGGTGTGTGAGGCCCAGAGTCACGCAACCTCCATCCCACTGCATGTTTTCTGTTAGCTAGGTGTCACAAAAGTCTTAAGACAGTAAATAGACAATACTCAAGAACTTGTATGAAATCCAGGCTATGAAAATTTGTGCTTAAGCGTGTAAGAAAAATACTACTCCAAATCTTGGATACATCCATGCTTCACTCGAGGTCTCTGCTCTATGAAAACATTTAACTATGCACTTAAAGCACAGAAGTAACGTAAGTGGAGCCAATGGGCCAGTTCATATATTTGAACAAAACTATATGCTTAAGTCATTGTTTGGAGCAGAGCCTTAAATTGCAGGCTGTATTATTAAGTTTGTCTCCCTGCAATTATTTTATCCCCATTCATTTATTTCTGCATATTTGGGGCAAGAGTTTTAGTTATATACAAAAATTAAGTACTCTTGAACAAAAAATCCTACATTATTTCATGGTGCAGACAGACTAATTCAACTAACAATTGCGAGGCTACCAAAGTTTTGCATTTGGAGTACCACATGCAGGGCAAAACCGCTCAACTCTGATCCATCCTGTTGGTTGCGTGCGAGTTTCTCAAAAAACCACAGCCATCCTCCCTCCTTGCAACAACCATTTTTGAAGCCTCCTCAGAGTTCTCTTTTTTGTTCATGCCACTACTAACTCTTACAGGGATGGTGCGCTTGTGACTTCACAGGTGAAGCTTAATGGTCAGATCACAGGTGTTGTTATTTCCTTTTAGAGCACTGATCACAGGACATTTAATTTTCACTGGGCAGCTAATAAACCTAAGATGACAGGGATACTGCTTTTAAGCACCACCACGCAGAAGAGGACAGTTCAGCCTGTTAAAACAAACCTTACCAAGTCGTTCTGCCAAAGCTGTACACTACATCAAAACTGCAGGTGCAGATCCCCTCCCCGGGTGTATGTATTTAGGGTCCTTTCTAAAAAAAAAGTGCCTTTTTTGTAGAGTAACTTTGGGAGAACTGAAAGCAGAACCACTGATGAGGAAACTTTCGCAGAAAATGAGATGTCTCTGAAAGGAGGAGAAAGTGGAATCATGTGGCTCCCTGTATCTGCACATTTTTTCCTCAGACTTCTCCATTTCACATTTCAGATTTCATTTTGTCTTCCTTTATAGTAAAGAGCAAGGTTTTCCCTTTGCTGTTGGTGACCTTTAGGGTAAAGGTAATTCTGTAATAACTGTAATCATACATAACTGTATAATAAAATAATAATTAAATAACTGCAACAATTCTGTAATAGACTATCCTGTTCATAAAAATGTCAATGACTGACAATTTTACATGCAATTTTTTCTTACATTTTCTACATCTTTCCTTTTCCTAAACAACGCTAACTACTAAAGAGGTTATCAGACTTTCTCAAGAGTCCCTGTAGAGTTCTGAGCAGAAATAAGTTTGCCATGTCACTCAATGTTTTACTACCTTCTTACATGGGATTTCATCATCACCTAGGACTGTCAGTCTCATAACATGTTATAACTATTTGTTCATTTTGATAGTGAACAGTGAGACACACATGGTAAACCATGGGAGAATAATGTTACCACAGGTGTCCTCGGATTATACCTCAACCAAGCAGCAGTTGTGTAACATTGTTTAAAGATCATTACATAAAGTATGACCACTTCGCTACTAGCATTTAATTTGCATCAATAAATGAGATACAGGTGAAGTGGTAGAAGTGAAAGTGGTTACTTTGTTTATAAATAAAATTGGGTAACTATTTACATGAAGTCTTTATGTGCTTATACAATTCTAACCATTTATACATAGGAAAGGCGCCACATTGCCCAAAATGAGAAGTTAGATTACTTATCGCCCATAAAAGTACTTTGCTGCAAGTTTCTTCATGTTATTGTTCTCCAAACGTGACATTGTTTGGCGACAGGAAGGAGAAACTCCTCAAGCGTGCAAGGGCTTAGACACCATAGCCACATGGCGTCATTGTAGTAGAGGGAGGACAGGGTAAGTGTAATACGAATAGCTGGTCTTCAGCAGCAGTTAATTAGGAAAATGACTACAGGCTATGTTGAAAACAGATTTTCTGTAGCTATAATTTATAATGAGGTTACAAGGAAGGTCCTCTCTTCATTCCCTCCCTTGCAGTCCTAGTCACAATCCGAATTGGAGCAAAATGTCTGTATTTTTAATGATAAACACCTTGAGCTTTGCTGCTCTATTAGTCTGGAGCTCCATTAGTAGTGTGCGCATCTACTGGAACTGCAGTTACAAACCTGCATTTAAGTTTAGTAGTTATATATGGATATATATACACTATTAGAAGAAAAGCAAAGTTTGAGATGATAGCCAATGGCTTGAACCTCTAGCTTTTCTCCTCCCTGAACTACAGCCAGGGAGAGAGTGAGGGAGTGACTCATTACAAGTGTTCTTCCCAGAAAGGCAGTAGAGAGCATGAATAAACATGATTTCCAAAACAACTCCAGTCGCTGTTTTATTAGCCCAGCCCAGCACACCACCACCACCACAGGGAGAGCAAGACTGAAGTGGGCTTCCAGAGCAGATGGATTACTGTTGACCACCTTTTGTGAATGGGCGACCTTTTTCAACAGAGGCAACTGGCACCAAAAGAGAATAGTTGACTCTAGCCCTTTCCCCGCACTCTCTAGCTTTATCATCCCTAGTGTTTGAAAAATTTCGCAATGAAAATCCAAACTCTGACACCACCTGGTCAAGTACTTTCCTTATTTTCCAGTGTTGAAATCTTTGAATTTGCCACCCTGCAGCTTCGGTATTAGGTAGCAGTCAAAATTCTGGATGTAGAAAAACCAGTGGAAAACTCTGGCATTTGAGGCTGTTACTCAGTGATTCTGACTGAATTTGACAGTTCACAATGTGCACTTATGTGAATATATTCAGAGAGGACAGGCTTCTAAATTTTTGCAACTGTTTCAGTAATTTCAGCTGAAGGAATTCTATTGTCTAAAACATCCAAATAGAAATAAAGTACATTTTCACCCCTGCAGTAATATTAGCTATTTGCATTCATTTGCAAACAGTAACACTAACTATCCAGTTGGACAACCAACCTAACTTAGCAGCACAGGGCTTAGAACTGCTTGAGCGTATTCTATTCTGTCCACAGAATATACCTGCCCGCCCCCATATATAATCACAGACGTAAGGGCAGCAGCTATCCTGAATACCCGCAGTAGTTTTGTTGTACCATAAACGCCTGTGTTGCAGACTTTATTCTAAAGCCAGGAAGTTACCCTTCACTGAGCTGTATACTGCAGTAGCTAGACTAGAAGGGGTACCCAAACTAGACTGTGCAAAAGCTGTCGGAACTATGCATCCTCACCCCTGGAGATCCTGTGACTAGAAGGCAGGCATGAGTTAAGATGCAGAAAAGTCTCTGTACAGTACTGTTCCTCATTAAAAAAAAAAAATCTCATTTTGCATGTTTTTTGATTGCCCCCTCCCTTCTCCCTCCCTCAACCAAACATTCTACAACTTTGAATCTCTCTGATGATTAAGTCACTTGAGTATAAACAAATACTCTTTTAGAAACGTTGGTAGCATGGATTATGTGTATCCTCTTCAGTCTAACAAGATACTAAAATCAGTAAGATTTTAAGCACAGAAAAAGTCAAATCTGTCACTATTAAATCATGTAACTACCAGCACAATAATATTTTGAAATATCTTAACTACTCTTTATGTAGGTATATGAATTCCAGTGTTTATCCTATTGCTTTTTCAAAGTAAAGACACTTTTGTTCACTCCAAAAATCCACCTTCTAACGATTTTTTCTTTCTTACATGTTGAAAGTCAGCCAGCACACGTACCATTTCCTTTACCACCTTTCTAAAGGAATAAAGCTTACCAAGTTGCACTGCAACAGCTCCTTGACAGACGAGTTTATTGAAACAATTTTTAAAAGCAGATATTTCTGAATGTACTCCATCAATCCCAACAGTTCAGAAAAACAATTGTTCAGTGTCCAAATGATGTGTGCATGTTACAAATTGTACATCTTTAATATACTCATTCATACCACATGACATGAGCATAAAATACAATGATTTCTTATGTTATTCAGTATGCCAATTTATTGCTACAGTTCCCCAAAAAGGTAGGGAACACCTGGAAATAGCTCTTAATCCAAGGCTGTTACAGCTGTTCCCATGCCTTGGACCCCAAGATTAAGTCACTAGTGTTCTGATGTAGATCACCCATCTTTAAAGTGTTTTCTTTTTAATTTAAATGTAAATTAAATGCTTTTTTTTGCAAGACTATTCTTAGATGTTATTTAGTGGGAAGTGTAACATTTGAATAGTTACTACAATATAAATACTTGACATCACAGGATATAAAATTTTCTCCATCTTCATTTTGCTTGACATCTTCAGCCATACCAATCAGAAGAAACAGGTTCCATGTACGAAGTTACAACAACAACAAAAAAAAAAGACACAAAGAAGTGAATTTAACCAACTTGCACAAGGAAGGAGGGGCCAGAGTTCATGGGTAAACTGTTACTCCTACAAAATGAAAGGTGGTTGGGGCTTCGGAAGATTTTGGTTTTCCTTTCTGTTTTGTTTCTAAGAACAGTCTTATGAGTTCCGTATTCTGCATGCAAATACTTTTTTAGCTATTCCAATTTGAGGGAAGCACAGCTGCTTTTTAAAGGTCAGGTTTCATTTGAAAGTGTCTCTACTCTTTACTTCAAATGATTTTCATATATTTGAATGTTTTGCCAGCCCTTTTGACCAATAGGATGATCATTTTATTGTCAAAGTATTTTTTTTAGCAAATGAAAAGCTTATTCCAACAGTACAAGATCTCTATATCCAGTGTGAAAGCAACATGGTGGTATAAATATAGGCATACATTGTATTACACATAATATATTATACACATTCCAGTTAACCATGGAACAATTAACAGGAGTAGATGACTACTAATCATGGGTACGAAGTATTTTTGTAAACAAGATTGAGAAGCTTCAAGGAAAATCTGATTTCTGGAAAGATGACAATCTCGGGATTCCATTTTTGTTTTCAAAGAAGTCTTTTTTTTTTTTTTTAAGGATGCTGTATATAAGAATGCACTTTGTATTAAAACAAAGAAATACTTTACAGTTTAAGAAACTTTACATATGTACATAAATTACACATCAGGAATGGTTTTAAAGCTCAAAATGAGTTGTTGGAAAAGTCTATTTTCCTTCTATTAAAATCTTCAACTCTTTTACGTTATGATCGTTTGCAACTGTCACAGCATGATCCAGTGCTCGGATACTTGCTAGAAGCTTTATGATCTGCTTTATGTGCTCCCTATAAAGAGGAAGGAGAAGTCAATACAAGAATGGAACAATCATGTACAAGTATTAATATTTCAACAGAAGACTATATTATGAATCCATACAGCGAATCAGTTTCAGGTAACTTCACATCATCTCCTCCACTTGCTTAGTCTGATAAAATAAGTTGGTTATCAGCTTTGCACTGAAATTGAAAAATTTATTTTGGGAATAGGAATTAATCATACAATACAGTTTAATACTAGATGCAATATAATCTCAAGAAAGAGTCTTGGATTACTTATGGTACTGTGCAATGAGTCACAGCTCTCTTGGTAACTAATGTTTAAGCCAAAAAAATAAAATCAAGGCAGCAAGTATGCTTTAACGCATGCCTTAAAAAGGTATGAAGCTTGCCACCAACAAACTGCATTACAATTCAGGTCAATCTAGGAAGCTTAGAGTGAACAAACTGCTAGGAGGACTGTACTTCTTCGTCTGTCAAGAACAATTTTGGTATCTTGCTAGGAGGATGGACATGAAATTTAGACCAGTCTCACAGAAAATACTGAAAGTTCAAAATTAATCTTAAAAATGAACCTAGCTGATCTATGAAAAAGCAACCAACGCTTGGAAAACTAGCACCAGACATAGCTATAGATACACTTCCCTCTCGGCAGAAATTAATGCATTTTTGTTTCAAACAACTGTACTAGGTTTTATATAAAAAGACATTACATTCTTCAGTTATAAAAAGTAATAGTTTTGCGGCCAATTTATTTTATCTGCTTAATGGGGGCAATGGCAACAGATTCGTTAAATGCTGGGAAAAAGCAGGAGGACAGAAGATAGAAATTAAATTAGAACTCACTATGAACAAAAGGATTAATTGGATATTTCTCTTCCAATACAAAATTTTACCAAGTTATCGTTTCAGCTGGTAAAGAAAGTTCTTTCAAATTTAGAAACAAGCTACCAAAAGAAAGTTTAATCTCCATTGGATTCTCTCTCAACTCCTTAATTTCAATTCCAGTTTCTTGCTAGGCTAGGCATTTTGGTTTTCGAAAGGAAGGAGTAACAAGTCTATTTTGAATTTGAACCATGGGGAAATTTAAATTGATACGTGACACTGCTATTATACTTTGGATGCAAAGTTCTGAGGCATAACCTGAGAGCAGATAAAAAGATGTTTGAACAGAACCCAGTGTGGCACAAAGCTCGGTGTTCCCTGAAAACGAGATGATTCATGCCACAGCCAAAAGTGACTCTAAAGACAGAAAAGTGTCTAATAACCAACATGGTGATGAGAAAAAAAATTGATACCAGAAAAAAAAACCCCACCCAACCTCTTAACCAAGATTTTTCTGCTACGGTTTAAGAAAAATTTCTGTCTCTGTGTCAGTGCTATGCAGAAGATCAGGAAGGGAGAAGGATCTAATCCCCCAGAGAGCCTCAATAATTGAAGAGTAACTCAACAATGGCTCAAGCAAGTTCAACCATCCAGAATGACTAATGTAGGTAGCAAGGAGGTTCATCTTTCCAAGTTTCAGGTTTGCTGGAACAACAGAACTATTGACCTTGAAACCTCTCCTTCTCATGTAACAGCACAGGAATAAAAAAATCTTCCAGTCTTGTTATATTCCTGTGTACCAGTGCAACAACTTGGTTCTTAAGTTTATCATTGGTTAAAACTATACACCCATAGCATTTCAGGTTACTTGGCCAGCAGTAACATTTATGCATCTAATCTGAACTTTTAATTATGCTGGTTATCAGACAGAAGTAAAATGACTCTTCAATCTAGAGGAAAACAGGTTCATCTAGATGGTTGTGTAAATAAATCAGAACTTTTGTACTGTACACAAAAGCATAGTTTGTAATTTAAAAGTCATTATGCAGGTATCGGCAACAGGATCACAAGGTGGAACAGTCCAAAACCAACAGCTACTAAATTTGCCAGAATCAGTGACACTAAGAAGTAGGGAAAAGATATTATGAAATGTTTAAAGATTTCCAGCATTTGCTGTTTTCAGACACCTTAAAAATCTCCCCATCTACAATACTGTAACATTTTTAAAGTTTGAACTCAAAGAAGTTTCAGAAGACATGCAGCAGTATGGAGATATTTACCTATGTTTGCATGCATCAGCAAAGTAACACAAAGCACAAAAATTGCAACTGCATTAACCCAAAATAAGTTACCTTGCATTTCTTTTCTCTACATCAGAGCAACCAATGCTGTTTCTATAAATTGTATCAGCTAGATGAACAAGGTATCTACAGAAGTTTTCTAGCTGAGAAATAGTCTTGTCTCCTTTTAGATTTGCAAACCACTGTTTAGGAAAGCAAGCAATTACCTAGACATAACAGGAAAAAGAAAGTTAAACACAACATAACAAAATTTTAAAAGCTAACTAACATGATTTGTGAAGTCTGCCAGGTAAGATTGCAGTGACAAGGCCCAACTGAGTGAAACAGTGAGAAACCTCCCCCCACCAAAAAAAAATCCAAAATTCAAGCAGTGAAACACTGAAACCTACACTGTACCTAAACTATCTACAGGTATGAGCCAGAGGAGGTTCTTTCTTTAGTTCGTGTATTTTACAAAAAAAAAAAAAACCCCAACCAAAACCAAAACAAAACCAGTTTTTCATTGACAGTACAACTTTGAGATATCAAAGCCAAGACTTCATAGGTAACCTCAAGTTTTAACTACATTTTTCCTTCAGATGCAATTTATGAATTACAAGGGATTTTAAACATAGTTTGATTTTACTTACACTTTGAGCTTTCTTAATGCTGTCCTCTCCATACTCCGAGTTTTGAAAAGCCATAAGAATGTATCTATTTAGAAGACCATCTATTGACAGTTCCTGAAGAGTTTTGTTTGAAAGGATTCCATACCACTGCAGAAAGTTTCCTAATAACTGAAAATACAATATAGGGAAATTAAGTATTTAAAAATCTACTGAAACCAGGAAGTTGATCAAACATTCTAGAGCCTCTTGAAATGCAACAGCATGGCCAAGGTAAGCAGTGGAAATACGCCTTCTGTTAGCTTCAGAACTATTCAGAATCCATAAAGTACCAGCCTAGAGTGTTATGAATTCTCATACAACAACCACCGCCACCTCAACTTTGCTCATGTTTTGCACAAGAAATCAGAAAAAAAGAATTAAAGTTCTAAGCCATCTTGTTCTCAGAATTTTATGTCAATGTCAAGCCAAGTGATGCCTAACATATGCCATACGGGGGCAAATTCACAGCCCCCTTTGTCAATGAAATCCCCAGCTATGCTGTCAGCATAACCTTATTTCCAAGGCACGGTGACACAAGAGACACAGAAAGTGTCACGGGGGAGTGCTGGCTAAGCCAGCTCTACAGCTGTTATTCCCCACTGGCGTATGGCCTGTGGAGAATTACTGCCAGCCTCATACAAATGAATGCAGCCAGCAGTTTACTGTTGAGGTAGATCACCAGGAAACAACAAACGAGCACTTGCCTCTCAGCTTCTATTTCGGCTTGTCTGTGATGCTATAACTGACTTGCTAGCGCAAGAGAGCTGTATTTTTAATACTTCCCTAAAATCAAACAGTGGTAACAGCAGGCATACTTCTAAACTGCCCAGGCTCCAATAGATATTGCCAGAAGCAGGCAATTTCACTCTTAAGAGACACAAGCCCTAAACAAGAGATCCGTTTTGCTTTCAACAACAGCATTTTTAAAAATGAGCTTTGTGCACTTTTTGCTCTAGACAGCATTTAAGAAGCTGACTTTTATTTCAAAGTGAAAGAATTCAGTGCCAAATATTTTAAGTAAATGAAGTGATTGCAAACCCATTCAGAATGCAGTCTCCCTCACTGCTGCAATTTAAATAGAAAATTCCAGATAAGAGTTCTGTTTGCATGATCATGGAGATAAGCAGTTCAATCAACATGGGTCTCACACTTTACTTTCCTGTTTAGCTGGGGGTTAATTTTCTTCACAGCCTTTTATTGGAAATAAACTACAACAGTCAAAGCTTCTTACAGACCTTTGCAAACTCTATATTGCACATTCCACACACAGAGACTCTCTTTCACACTCTTTATTATTTCAATTAAACTAAGATTACAAATGCTTTTATACTTTACGAATAGCAGTGAGCCTTCCAAAAGGGGCCATGTTACTTTCACAAAGATTCTCACACTATATATATATAAACACAAACAAAGCAATCTCTCTCATTCCCACATAAGTGAAATAAAAGCAGTGTATTTTATTCTGAAAACCACAATGTCATTCAAAAAACTGGGTTGAGTATGCTAAGAAAACCCACAACGTACAAGTTAAAATGATGGTGCTTTCACTTGGCAATCTTTTGAACAGGGCACAGTGCATTATCAAAGACTAAGAATCCTAACTTCGAGTTCTTTCAAATAAAGTTAAAGCAATTTCCATCTACCATTTTCCACAAATTTGAAGGGGATTTTGTTGCTACACTGTTTACACCAAAGATTTACTGGATGTATTTACTGACTTACCTTAACAGAGGACCAAAATTGACGTTGGAAAAACAAATACGGACCAGAGTTCTTGTTTTCTAAGATGCTGGAAAGTAAGAGATTTCTTTAATGAGCAACCAAGACCACCTCTGCCTGGAGTTTGCTGGCTTCCTCCTTCCCACACACAGTTTATTTCTATAAATATTCCCTTCCATCTTGCTTGTCTTTGCTAAATCCTCACAGTATGGTAACGAAAGATCTCCTGTATCCAGCCAGTGAACCATACCGGGGAAAAAACTCCTGTTAACTACAGACAGAAGACACCAACTTGCTAATAAAGTTCTAACACCATAGTTGAAAGCAAACTTACTTTTTTGGGTATAAGGGCATGAATACATCATCATCTAGTGTTCTCCTCATCCTTAGCAACAATGCCTTTAAAAGCATCTGAAACAGATATTTTTTTAAAAAAAGTGTCCAAAGCCCTGCTTAGTAGTTAACCACTCAGAAACTGATTTTCAAAGCAACAAGGAACATTTGTAACCGTAATAGTAAAAGGTACACATACTTAAGCACACACATAAATAAAGTCTTACAGAAGCCTATAATAATTAACAGAGCTGAAATTTGACGCTTTCAGTAAAAACTGAAGGCAATGGAATTACTTTATGGTAAGCCTGGCTACACAATTAGCTTCTGTGAAGTCAGGGCTTTTGCTATTTTTAATCTTCGCTAACTTCTCCATACACGTGCACTTTGGCCTATCTCCCATTATTCTAAAGGCAATGCGTACATTGCATTAGCTACGGCACCTGAACTCATGACATCGGTTCTTGTAGTCATAGAAGATAAGTAAACCAATCAAATTTCAAGGCAGTACATTTGAAAAAGTTACAAAGATCTAAAAAAGAAAAGCCTGCCTATTTGCAGTTGACCCTTAAAGCAAAACTGCAGACCAACATGTCTTAGTATGCTTGGTATCTCTTTTTAATCTCTAGCATTTATTTTGGGGAGACTTCGCTGAGTTCCTCCTCCTAATTTATCATTGTACTTGACTCTCCATAACTAGGCTGCAGAGCATCAAATAATTTCAAAATTCTCTTTCTCGCTCCTCACTAAGCATGCTGTTGTGTTCTCCAATATAGTGTATTAGAAATATATTCAAATTCCTTAATTTATGCAAGATATTTAAGAAAAAACAACTTACTTGCGTATTTTTGTTTTCTGCATTCACCACTGAAGGATATCCATCTACTAGTTTCTGTACAATTGCTACCATTCTAGATGTTTGTGTTGTAGAAAAAGGATCCCATATATTTTCAGAAATCACTGTAAGAGATTGAAGAATTACTCCACTTTGCAAATACTCAAATACAGGTACTAAGACAGTCAGGCAATAATTTACAAAACAGTAAAATCTGAAAGCACAAACAACCATCAGCTTCCCCTTTTCCCCCATTTTCTCTTTAAGACTATACCTGTTAATTTAGGAAGAACAACTCTCTCTACAATGGTAGGCAATAGTGAAATATCAGCATCATCTTTCACTTGCTCCTGTTCTTCACAGCCATAAAACAGCAATGATTCAAACCACAACATAGTCTCAAAATCTCGACACTTGCCCTAATAAAAAAAGAATTGAGGTTAGATTCCTAAACAGAGATTTGAAGTCAACACATTAAAAAAAAAAGAAAAACCAAGTATTATATATGCAAGTATGATAAACTCACAAAACCGGACAAAACTACTTTAAAACAGTCTACCAAGTGTGCTAAGCAGGCAGGGTAAGCAGCAATTGAGCACAACAGCAACTTGAAAAATCTAGTCCTTTTTGTCTACATGTCAGGTACTCATCTGCACTGGAAATAATTTAAAAAAAGATACAGTGCCTCAAGACCAGTCTCTTAATCTGGCACAAAGATGGGCAAATTACTTAACATGCTTTTGCTCCCCTACTTCTGAAGCAGTGATACTACTTCCTTCAGAAATACAGGCAAGCCTGATTCCTGAGAAGTGAAGAAAACGTTCTGCCTCTCTGCCTGGACACTGCTGATTGTGCCATCATAAGTCAGATTAGTGTACATGGACAACCCAACCCAACCAAAACCTGAGAGAGGATGGCGAGCAAGGTCAATTTTCCATAAACTGGCCAAATGAACCAATTCACTCTACAACCACACAATCACTAGGTCTAATGAAAGTGAAAATGGTGGAAGACAGACTGCTTTTTTTGGCAGCTGTTGCCCTACAGATTTAAATTTCTAATTACACCTGAGCCAAATAAAGCCCACAGATTAGGGTAAAAGCGAGTAATGAAAACAATTAGATTTGAGAATTCTGTACCATGTCTCCAACTAACTTGAGCTTTGTTTTGTCAGCCTGGAAACTCACATAGAAATAGCATAGGGGAAGGGAGAATGTACACAAAGTTTTAAATTTAACGAGGACTTCTTTCATAGATTTTTCCCTTGTTTATTCGAATTAAATACTCTGAATACTCTCTGAAGAAGACTCATGCTTCTCTTCCTCTGCAATCAGAGCAGAAGCGTCAGAAGATCCCCTTCTACAAATATTCTCTTAGTAATTAAGAAAAAAAAAAACACTTCTGAAAAAAGGAGAGATTCAGTCATTTGTGAGATAGGCTGACACATCTGCAGACGGTGCTTTAGGTGAGCTAAGTTTTGAAAGGGAAGAAGACAATCTGCCTTAATAGCCTAGTTTCCTAAAAAAACCCCAAGCTTATGCAATTGCACTCACTCTATGCCTTGACCGACTCCCATTCCCCAGTAAAAGCCAACATAGCAGAAAAAAGTAAGTTCCTACCATCACTGTGAAAATAAGCACCTGACTGCAGCAGAAATACCTTACAAGAACTTTCACTGGTAGAAAGAACAGAGTGGGAGTCAAAAGCTACCGGAACTGTTTGTCCTGATGGCTACTCATGTCAGCACACGTATGCAGGCTGGATAATGAACATATGCCAGGGATACTCAGCTGCAACAATGCTGTCCTGCTTTTCCCATGTTCCCTACCTAATAACTAGGCAATGAGTACTATGAGGAGACTTGGAAATTGCCAGCTAGAGTTCTACAGGGTATGAAGATATAAGTGAGAGAAAGAAAGATGTATAATGTAGAGAAGTAGGTTGTAAGTCAACATAAAAACAGGCTGCTTAGTTCCACTTCTGAAGAAACATCATCTCTAGAATCACAATTTTCTCTTAAGTACTTTAAAACCTAAATATATTATTTAAGAAGCTGTTTGGCTTTTTGGTCTACACCACTCACTGAGAAGGTACTGGCATGTGCTGAACTGAACTCTGGCCTGCTGGGAACACAGAAGACAACAGTCCAGAACCTCCCCAGAAAAGCTTCACCACAAGAGAGGTGCCCATTTTAAACTTCATGCCTAGAACACACATTTACAAGAAGCACACATCAAAGGTGCGATTTACTTTGCTCTGCAGAAGTGTCTGCTATATAGAAGATTACGCAGAAGTTGCTTGCAGAGGACCTTACCTCCAAAGGAGTCCAGATAAGCAGCTGAAGTCTGATTAAAGGGTTAAACAGCTTTGGCAAACAGAGGCCAATATAAGCATCCTTATAAGAAGCAAAGTACTTTGAGCGCCAACCTTCAAACTGTGACTTAATACAATCAATTGAGTAAAAGCTTTCCAAAACATCTTCGAAAACTTTGCTGGATTCTTTCAATATACGATCTGGTGAGGGAGAAAAAGAGCAGGAAGTTAAACACCTATTCCCTGTAATACCTCTTTCAAGACAGACTTTGATGCTCGCTGGCATAAGCTAACTCCTATAAACAAAACAAAAAAACCCATCACCTTTAAAAGTTCTGTCACTTCTGCCTCAAATATACAAAGCAATAAAAACATTGCATGTTAAGTACTCTCCAATACACTGTTTTATCACAGATCTTGCTTTAAATATTTCATACAATGATTTTCAGTTACCAGACAACGGACTGGTGATATATTGGGCTGTATTCAGTGTGGATCTAACTTCAAAGCTGGCCTTGCTCTGCATGGGAGTTTGGCACAGCTGATCTCCATGTCCCTTCCAACGCAAATTATTCTACAACTTTGCTCATCCCAGTGCAAGTACAGGAGGGCATTCAGATAAGCCACCTGGACTGGCACTTCAGACAGAGCAAGTCCTGGCAGACACCATGCTAAACTGCTGAACATAACATGGCTGTTAGCACCAGGCAATCATTACAATCCCTTAGCACCTTCCTTACATTTTTTTGCATTTACTGTACCAGTATTCCATGCAGTGCAAAACTTTTTCTCTACATATTGTTTTTCCCTTCATATTTTCTACTTCCCAGGGTTACTTTCATTTTAATCAGTCATTTTTACTGCAGCCACAGTTTTAAATGTTCAGTTACAGTAGTAACCTGTACACAACTAACATAACTAGTACACACAGCAGGTAGAGACAGGGCTGAGGGTACATGAGATTATGTCAAATAAACACACTTTTCACACTGGGATTAAGAAAAGATGCTACAAATAAAGTTGGCAGGTTCAAAGTTTATTCCTCTGTTCCATATAGCTCACTGCTGATTCTGGACTAACATGAGAGCTACAAATGATAAAAGAAGCTTTAGATGCTTACTCAGAAACTGACAAAACTCCTACAAAAAGCTTTTGTACACGATAAAGTACCAAGTTACAAAGAGCAATTCAGCCACACTGAATTTTTAATCTAGATTCTTTAACTCAGCAAAGTTAATTATAGCACCTAACAACCCCAAACAGTTGATTTGTTTATCAAAGAGCTCTCCCTGTATCCACAATTTTGGTAAACCAGCCAGCAACTAAAGGTGTGGAATTGTTTGCACTTCTGAAGGATCCAGCTGCTGGACAGTTCATCTAATTGCTTTTTCAATCTGTTCATACCTTGGGTCTCCACAACTACCTACAGCAATGACTGGCATTTTTATTACACTCTCTGTGGGAAGTGACTTGTTTACTTTAAACCTATCCTATCACTTCATTTCATGCCGCCTAGCTCTCATACTGTGAAAAGTCAACATCATTCTCCTAGCTGAAGAGTCTAAAACTGTTTAATCCCTCCTCACATACAACATAAGCAATTCTATATATGTGATCCTTGCTGCTCTCCTTCTCCATATTTCTTCTAATCTGATTAAATTCTGTTTAATCAGAGAGAATGACAATTGTACTCAGGTTCAAAATGAGAAGCTAACAGGATTACTACAGTGATGTTCTACTCTCTTCACTACTGGTTTCACTGGAACTGTTTGCCTTTTAACTGCTTCTGTAAAAGATGACTGTTCCATCAAACGATCCTTATTTCCCCGAGTCTCAGGTTTCTTGTGGTTCTCTCAGTTCTTTAGAGACATTAGCTTAACTTACAAACTCCATTTATTGCATAATTAGGGTTATGCATAATTGCATAATAATGGTTACTTTAAGCAAACCATCATAAAACTACAGATGAAGTTCAAATCAAGTCAGTACCACAAGATCTGTCTGCAATGCTTACATTCAACATTGTTTTCTGTCATCTGCAAAGTTTGCCAGGCTGTAACAAGGGTCTACAAACTTTTTTCATTGCATTTCTAGATGCTTACGCAAAAGTCCAGAAAATACTTCCTATCAAGCAAAAAAAAGGTTTCTAAAGCACCGAGGTTTTCAGAATTTCATATGTAAAACAAACAGATATTTGAAGAATGATGAACAAAGTTACAAATTTGAAGGAAGACTGAGTATCCACTGAAGGTACAAAAGCTTACTGCTTGCCAGCAAAAGAATGTTTGAATTAAATAAAAAGAATCTCATTATAGATGGGCTATTTAGTTAGCTGCAAGCTGCACAACAGGTTGGTGAAAGAGACTGTTTTGGTCACATTGATGATCCAGCAAGGAACAGTTCCTAAACTTTCTCCAAAATACAGTGAAATATACAGACAAGGCTGCATTTGGATCAATTTTTTTTTCCTGCCAAATCTTCTGTATTTTGTTACATAAAGCTTCACTAGCTTTTCTAACCTCGCTCCATGTTGAAGTTTGTAATATCTGTTGAAGTTTCCTCATCATCACTGGAAAGGCCTTCAAGGTGATCTGCCATCTTCCCAGTTTGCTCTCTTGCTTGTCTACGACGAGCTCTGAAAAGGATCAGCAGTATAAACCAGCTATTAATTCTACCCCACCCCGCAGACAATGGGAGGATTTCCCCCCCAATCCCTTGTCATAACTTTTAATGCAATGAATCTAGGTTGAAAAAAACTTTTCACTATGTCACCACCTCAAACATTCCACTATGTTGCTGCCTCAAACAGCAGAAGGAAGAGAAACCAGCAGAGACCATATAGATACGGAATGTGTTTACTATGCTTTCTTCAGTGATTTTAAACCAGTATCATGTAATGATGCCTTGTTTTGTACACTTGCACAATAAGCTGGGATATACAAGAACACCACTGCCCAGCACACCAGCTTAAGTGTTTACTTCCCATTACAGGAAAGGAGCAAATAATTGCTGCTTACATTAGTATGTCACACAGGACAATTGTATTCTGCAAGCAGGCAAAAACTCCTAATGGACAAGAAATCTCAGAACTCTACCTTCTAGCCTCTCTTTCTGCAGTCCGACGCTTTACTTGCTCTTGATAGATCACTCTGTCTCGTCCAAAAGATTCAAGATTTGGTGCCATCAGTGCTTTATCTATAAAATTACATTGACGAAAATTAAAATGCTTATCTACAACTATATAAATGTGTTGTAGGCAGTTTCACAAGAGCCTTTTACCTATTTAAATTAAGTGTAATTTGAAGTAGAAAGTTTTCAAAAAGATGTACCCAGAAGCCTGAATTCACAAGTGTCGAGGCTAAAAGAGGAAGCAGTGGAGTTTGGAAAAATCTCCACTTAAATGTTAAATAGTTTTCAGCATACTTCACTCTTGTCCCTCTCACAACAGTGCCCGACTATATAAAAGTCAACAGTTTTAATAGAAATTGCTTAAATTGAATGTTCCAAGATAAAAAGTGCTCCTTAATAAACAAGTTCACCATGTATCTTTTGAAAAGAAAATGAACAAAAAGAAAGACAGAGAAGAGTGACCAGAGCAGGAATATATGGTATTTCAGAGTTCTAGCCATGGTGTTTTCTAAGTTTATACGCTTTAGATTGCCTAAAGTTTAAAACACACCCAAATCTACAGGAAAACAAATCATATTCCCTCCTCTTTTTAAGCTGCAATTCATTACAGATATTCCTGACTATAGAAAACAGCACAGCTAACCAGTGAATCTGATCAGCAACCAACAGGCAGACCCAAGAGTGTTTCCAGTTCATCCTTTTCAGGTAAATCTTTAAAAGTGGATTGAATGATAGCCAGTGCTCAAGTCCACACACTAAAATATAAACATCAAAATTTAAACAAAAGCCTACCCAAATTTCAGGAGTAAATTTACATGTTCTAACTAAATCTATTTACAAATCCATCATTAAAAATATTATTATGACCTATGCCAGAATTCCAATTCTGTACCAGAACTACTAAGAGCCTTAACATACAGATGAAGCCATCATTTGTCCAATTTTTAAAAATGTTATTCAAAGCTGAGCTACTTGTCTTTACACAGAAGTAAAGCAAAAGTTTTCAGACAAACTTAAATTCACTTCTAGCTCTTTAGTGTCCTGACACGGTATGAAGAAAAGCAGATCGTTTATGGCTGCAGCACACATCAAATCAAAGGCTGGCATCAATTCCTAGTTTCTGTGATAATTTGAGGGACAGAACTGAACTATTTCTAGCCACAGTGAAATTCATTCTCAAGAATCACAGATACTAAGTAAGATCTCTCTTCAAAACCCATCTTTGACTATTAAATAGTAGTATTTAATAAGTCAAACCCCACCATTAAATTCTAGTCTAAAATAATCCATTCTAAGCTTCTTTTAGGAAATATGTTTCTAGTACATGAGATTTCTAGTTCCCACAACAACATTTTCATGGTAAAAGTGCAAGGCCTACATGTGATGCCTGGGGCTCCAAATAAAGTCCTAGAGGGAATATGTATGCTAACCACTGTGTAAAGGGATGACCAGCTCTGATGCCCTAATGCTTTATCACCCTCAGTAAGTTCTATCTAACGGTATTAACAAAATTTCATCTCTGGACACACTGTGACAGAATAGGAAATGGCTTTTATTATAGGATTTTAGGTCAGCAACAGGACAGACAAGAAAGCCATTTTTAAAAATGGGAAGCTCTCCAAAGCAGAAAGACATTGACTATTAATATTGTATTTCACCCATCATTTAACATGCTGAATAAAACCTCCTCCAAGAAATGTATATTTCTATCCAAGTTAAAATTTATACTTTTGTACAGTTTTACATAGTGAAGACTAATCACCGCAAGAGAACTCCTCAATGAGAATCCCCCAACCACACACTCACAGTAAGTAGGTATTTTAACTGGCTAATTTAAGCTGTATTTCATATAGGGTCACTTTATTAATCTGATTTTTAACATGGCATCAGTCTCTTCCAGTTCTTTAGCTTTACCAGTTAAGTGTCTGAAATGAAGTACTTATGCTGCCTACAAAATATAGCGTTAGAGAGAAGTCAACTCTAGCCCAGTGCTTCATGGCTTTGTACAAAGTTAACTGAGATGTTACAGGAAATTTATAGATTCAAGGAGATTTAAAAAAAAAAAAAGTCCTGACATAAGAGGAGAATCAGGAGTCACATGCTACCACTACCACCACTGCCACCATGCATACATTTTCAGTGCTAGGAAAGAGAAAATACAGTTAAGAGCAACAGAAAGGAGAGATGAAGTCAGAGCTAGAGTGACTTTGAGTTTAAAACAAAACAGATTAGAGAACTTTTATCTAAACTTGCTTCTACCTATCTCAAGAGTAAGGATAAACTTTAAGACAGTCATACTTTAAACATTCACATTTAAAATTAAGCCATGCTAAGTAAACAAGGTTGTTTAATGAATAATAAAAACCTTCAAGATGGACTGACTTGAATGGCTTGAAAACTCCGAAGATTCATCTTTAATATCATCTTGTCGTCTTTGGACAAGGCGGGAAGCTCGCTGTTTGTACAGCTGGTGCATTGCGGATTCAAGTTCGTTAATCAGAGGCACCTGTAAAAATACAACACACTACGTAATATCAAATTCTTCAGGTGCTTAGTTTCTGGGGTACCATACTATTCCGAAGCATAATGCTGTCACTGTACTTCTAGCAGCACAAACTGCTTCCTTTTACCCATTTGTATCACTTGGACCAGTAAATATCTCAACGTGAAGAAAATGCATGCATTTAACAATGCTGACAGCTTTCAACCGTAGCAATAGCATTCTGAAAGTAACTTCTGTTGATTGAATGAGTCTACACAGTAAGACAACCATTTTAGAGTGTGTGAAATGTTATTTCAAGTACTTGTTTTCTCTACCAAGTGCTTTACATATTGTGTTACAGTGCTTACAATTCTCAGACCTCATTGTTTCCTCTCTATCTTTAAACAAGAATGTAGTAGTATTCTACACTTTAATGAGAAAAATAACCTGACTGTATACAGTGAAAAAACAAAGCATGAATCTAACCTCCTGAAGCCAGCAGGTATTGTTTTGCTATAACTCTTATTAGCATGTGCTGAAATATTATTACTGAAATGCAGTAAAACACTGCGCAAGCATGTTATGCCAATAGGTAATTCAAATAAGTAAAATGTTACTCTAGCCTATCATTAAAATTAAAATTGTACATTCGTGTGAGTTCTGCATTAAGTATAACCTTTGAATGACACAGACCTAAGTTGGATCAGACTTGCCACAGTTTTGTTTTTTTTTTTTTAAGTGGACTAAACTTTGGTAGCAACTATAACAAAAATAGATGACATTATACCAACTATGAATTTCCTGATATTAAATAGCAGATTCACTGCTCACTTTTGCAAAAACTCATTTCCTGGGACAAGTTAAAATTAGATTATTATAAATATTCAAATGCAAAACAGAACTTTTCACAATCTCTTGGAGAGGCAAGTCCTTTTGGTAGGAATGCTTAAGCCACATCCTCCTTACCTCCAAGACATACGCTTAGTCCACAGTCTTCCAGCCTTTTAGCTCAAACATTTCATTGCTGCCTACCATCCAGGATTAAGTTTTTCAAAACAAAAGATAAAATCAGAAATTGTTTCCTGATGTAATTTAGAATGTGACTCAGCAGCTATTAAAGAACCTATCCAGTAAAACATAAGATTATAGCTACAGGGCCATTTCAGCTATCTGAAAATGATAGACACATCAGAGGAGACAGTAAAAGAAAAGTATTAGCTCTTTGTTGTATAAACTGGGCTACAGGGATTAAAATGAAAGCAACTCTGCACCAACTCAAAATATGTACAACTTTCTTTTGGAGAAAACAGAGTAGAGAGAAATAGGAGGAGGGAATATCCTAGCACTGGAAGTGTATATTCAGAATTTAGGACAATTCTGAGAACAGAAATAATAATTAAAAAAAAAATACTAGTTTTACTGCAGTTTACCATAGAAAAATATAGCTGATTCTGTTAAGCACGTAAAGGAAATTCTAAAATTGAAAAGTTATATGAAAATTTTTCAAAGCATACCTAGAGGTTCTTTCTATAATTGCCTCAGGATTAAAAAAAACAGCTACATATTCAGATATATGAATTCACTCAAAATATACCCCATTTAAAACAAGAGATTTAAAAGCTGTTATTCTTCTATAATCAATATTGAGGTTGATGAGTGACTGACAATTTCACTGACTACTATAGAGTTACAGCCCTCATTCATTGTGTTTTGTTTAGTCAATACCTTAAATTCACTGTTTCGGGATTTTTTTCTTCACTTTCACTGTAAACAGTGTAAGAGGAAAAGTGGAAAGCTCTCTGAACATTTAAATGACAAGGATAATTTTAACTTACAGTCCCTCTCCCTGACACACATGGTATGTTTTGATAATTTGCTTTTGCAGGTAAAATAACAGTTTATCTAATTGTGCTGTCAAAGATACGCTTGGAACAATTTAATATTTCTGTATCCCTTGCATATTCCTACATTCAAAATGTAAAGACACCGTTACCACTTTCTAGCCTTCTCAGAAGGCATAATTTTGACCGTAATTACTTGTGAAGGAAGTCATGCTAGCATCTTCCACTCCATTGGTTTTAATATTTATGGGGAAAAAAAAAAATCATAGAGGATTTGACATTTCTATTGCTTATTTCTAAAATTTGCTTAATAGTTGCCTCATTATACTCTCCACTGCACCTTACCAATGAGCAAAGTGTTTCTAACATTCAGAATCTCTTCAAAACAGAATACAAAAAAAATGGTTTTGCTTGGTTGGGGGTTGCGAAGGGTTGAGCATGGTGAACAGGCGCAGAAATAAGATGGTAGGGAGAAAAAAAGTCTAATTTATGATTATGTTTTTTGTTCTCCGAAACTAAGTCAATAGACATACATGAAAACTCTAGGGGAATGGACTCTTTCAGAGCGGACAAGTACATTGTGAACACATTAGTGCTTCTTCAGCAAACCACTTTCTCATTTAGATCAGTACCAATGTGAATTGGGCTAATAACCATTGCTAGTCCTCATAAAATAAAAAGAAAGCACCAAAGCATCATATTTGAAAGGACGGGGAGGGACCTAGCTTTGTACATATTTAGGATGTGTTCATATATGTATGTATGTATATACACACACACATATATACACACACAATATTGTTATTACATATATGGATACACATTTTATATGCTTATGTCTATTATAATCATAACTATGTGCATTATATATTATAAACACACACACACTTTACATATGAAGTAGTCAGGGCCACAAGTTGACAAAAAAGCTGGAGGCAATTTATCTTTACACTCAAAAGATAAGAGGAATTTATTGTCCTGCTGCATTTCATTATTTCATTTAAATAAAAATTGATACTGATTTTATTCCTTTATTTTGTCCCCCTCCCACACTAGACAGTGTCCAGAGGAGAGCCACAAAGATAGTGAAGGGTTTAGAGGGGAAGCTGTATGAGGAGCGGCTGAAGTCACTAGGTCTGTTCAGCCTGGAGAAGACTGAGGGGAGACCTCATTGCGGTCTACAACTTCCTCACAAGGGGAAGTGGAGGAGTAGGCGCTGACCTCTTCACCCTGGCGACCAGTGACAGAACTCGAGGGAATGGCAGGAAGATATGCCAGGGGAGGTTTAGGTTGGATATTAGGAAAAAGTTCTTCACCCAGAGGGTGGTGGAGCACTGGAATAGGCTCCCCAGGGGAGCAGTCATGGCACCAAGCCTGACAGCTTTCAAGAAGCATTTGGACAATGCCCTCAGACACATGGTGTGAATTCTGGGGTTGTCCTAGGCTGGTACAGGAGTTGGACTTGATGATCCTTGTGGGTCCCTTCCAACTCAGGACGTTCTATGATCCTATGATAGTACTTCTGTCATGCTGAAAGCACTGAATTCCAAAACAGATGATTTGGCCAAAGAACTGAGGAGTATATAGGACATCATAATAAATGAAATGCTCCTGCTAAACTGACCATGTCGCCTCCTAATTTTGCGACTCATTGTACATACAGGTACTGCAGCAGCCTCCAACTGAAAACAGCAGAACTCTGTGAATGTCCCTAAGAAGCATGAGATGATAAAAATGACATCTTAAAAGTTCAATGAACTGGCACGGCAGGTGGGGTGTGGGGAGGGAGGGAAGGGGGAGGAAGGTGTCCAGGTGTAGAATCCTTAAAAAAACCAACTACCAGGAAAGCAAAGTTATATTGTAAGAAAGCAACTTCAGCAGCTAATTTGCTGTATAATGGCTGGAGTTGATTTATTTACTAGTCTAGCTAGATAAGTCAATAACCTTCCTATAAATTGAACTGAAATTGTTACACTACTACTTAACAGTAATTTTTCCTGGTTTATACAAAATTCGGGAGACTAAAAGGCTTGGTTTATACTCAGAATGGTGTATTCTAAAAGAATTTGTTTAAAGAAAATATTTGAACAAGACAGCATGTGCTTTCAAAGAGAACCTCCAGACATGGCTTATAGTTACCACAAAAGAAATTTAACAAGAGATCTTTAGAAAGCAAATGCTGAATAGAAATATAGGTATTTAACTTGTCTTCTGATACACAAATTTATCGCAGAGTAAGAATATAAAAAGTTATCTTTAAGTAGGAATTTAGGCATCTGGGCAACCAGCACTGACAAGAGCTGCAAAGGAAAGAACTTTTACTACTCCTCAACGGCTAATGCCAATACAGACTCAGGAACACTATCTTCAGTGAACAGTATCTATTGTAACTAATCAATTAGCTGGGTGAATTAACTGGTCCACACTTCCTGGGTTTGTTCACAACATAGCTGTTCTTCAAATGACAGGACCAAAGATGGGACTCTCCCAATAGCACTAATGCTGCACAATTAATGTCTAACCGATTAGCTACCAGAACGCTTTTATATTCCGCTCCCACACCTAACAAGCTAGGTAAGCAGTAGCTTCAACTACTCACGTAATTCTGACAGCTAATGTATTAAGAAGATACTATACTATTGTATTCAAGTCAAAAGACAATGAAGAAATAGCCTATGTACTGCTAACTGAATTTTACAGCTCCTGTGTGCAATATATATAAAAATAAATACATATATATTCAGGAGCTTCTGTTATATTTACAGCAAAGTAAGTAAAGCATAATAACATAAGAAAGAAAGACTAAGTTTTCAAGTGAGTCATATACAAAAGTATCAAACTACATTAAAGAAGTATATTCTTAAGTTTGGGTGTCTTCAGACAGCTACACTAGTTTTAAAACTTTTCTCCTTCAGAGACTAGAGCAATACCAAGTACGTGAAACTGCCTCGCAGAATGAAGCTTATAATAACACACAAAATACAAGTCTGTTACTATGTTCATAAAGCATTCCAGAAACTAGCAATGTTGTAATTCAACCCTTATTTTTGTTAACCTGATATCCAACACAAGTATAAAGCAGCATCTGAGTAAAGTTGAAATGCCAGAGTATCTACCAAAATCCTAAAGATATGTAATGTGTTTTTAGGCCATCTAAAGTCAGCGATCTCTTACACTTTGAAAGAGAGGTTTCTGATAACTTTTCATCACACTAAGTTGGTTATCTTTTCAACCCTCAAATAACCAAACCTTTAGGAGAATATGTTCTCAGGGGACTTTTTTCGAAAACAGAGGGAGGTGTGGTGTGTTTGGCATGTGCTAAGAGTCCCTATTTTTTTTTTTTTTTTTGAAAAAAGATGAATGTTTTTGCATCCTTACCTTTTCACTGAAACACTCAAGCAAGTCTTGGACATACCCTCGCATTTCTTGCAAAAACTTATACTGTTCACCAATACCCCCAGAAGACCCTTCTAATCTTTCAATTGCCTTGGTAGAGTCCTCTTGGCTTTGCTGATGTTTCTCATATTGCTGCCGATTAGCTTTGTGCAATTCTTTCATAGAGTCCAACCTGAAGGGCAACGGATAAATAGCAAATTTACATCCAAAAGTCTATATATTTCAGACCGTTGAGATATTTAACAGACAGTGCAAGTACCAAGCCTATATATGGGAAATGCTGCAAAGGCATATCCTCTAACTTTCATTTGTCACTTTCTCCCCTCTCTACATAAACAGCAAGGCTAATGGTTTAAATGCTAGACTATGCTGAGTGCATTGCACTGCCCACTCCCACAAATTTTTACAGGAGTTGATAGCACTTAGAATAGTGCGAGGCTGGCCCTAAAGTAAAACTGGAAGGAAAGGCGCTTTTTTTTTTGGGGGGGGGGGGGGTGGTGGGAGGCAGGGCGGGATGGTAAGAACTATAGCTTATCCAAAACAGTCTTATTCCTCCACTAACTTAATTCACTGTCAAAGGCTGTAACATTACAAGGGGCATACAAACCAATTTTGAAGACACGTAAAGTGCAAGTTGTTAATTACAAATGATTTCTCACTGCAACTGGGTTGTTCATTCAGTAGGACCTTTTGCATACCTGACAAGCAGATTACAGTGTTTAAACAAAAAAACCCCTGTATACACTAAAATTTAAATTCTTTATCTGATGAAGGGGACAAATCTGATTCGCAGTTTAAAAGAATACAACTTGACACGCTAAACACCTCACTGGCCTTTCAATTCTTGACTATAAGACTGTGCAGTGTCCAGAAGATGCAACTCAGACCTGTCTTCAACAAGATCAATGGCCTCACATTTTAAGCTTCACTTCCAGAGAAGCAATCCAAGGAGATTTTCGAACAAAGTGTCAATGTCATCTTCACTTTGAGCTTTTTTTGTTTGCCTTTTTATTTTTTTTAATGGATGTGCCAGTCAGTACTTTTCCAGCGATGAAACTCTGTGTTTGCTCACCAAGACTAAAAGACGCCTGAGGAACAGAAAGCTAGGGGACAGGTCTTTAGGTCTAAAAAGACAGTCTGTCCTACCTGTCTTTAAGCTGTTTCTTTACCAAATCAATAGTAACAGGAGTCATCTCATTACTGGGAGTTTTGAAAGGAACTGTATTATCTGTTTTTTGAGACTTGGTTTCCGATGATCCATACGCAGCATACGTGTATGGAATGCCATATGATGAACCATAAGACAATGTCTGGTAAGTATTCTGGTAGTACAGATTATTCACTTCAGCAGGTTGATTTGGTTGAACCTAATGGCAGAGGATATGAAATTGTACTATATTAGACTTTAAAGAAAGGAGAAACTTATTTTCTTTCACATCTCAAATGTTATAAAGTGAAAAATGAAGGCAGGTACATTTACAAAATGTAATTATCAAGTGGATTTAAGTGTAGAACTTCCAACACCTAAGATGGAAGAAACAAATTCCCTCAGAAGTACCTTCTTAACTGGACAAACTCTTAGTGTCATGATCATTCTAAATATTTATAGTTATAACAAGCTATTAAATGATGATTTTAACCAGCCTATAACTCCTACAATAACCAAGTGTTTGGGACTATACTATATTTTACTAAGACTATTTAACAGAATGACATAGGTTCTTAGAGTCAGTGTGTTGGTTGTGATTTTGCTGAAGTGTTTTTTAAAAAAATCCTATCCTTTTCAACTGAAAGGCAACTTCACTATGAATGCACAGACCACATATGGTACAACCTGCTACAAATTCCAACTCTGTGCTGCAACACAAGATACAGAAACAACAAAGAAACACACACTGTTTATACAGACTGTACAAACCCAATGATAAACAAGAACAGAGGTCTCTTCAAAGTGGCATTATTCTAGCTCTGTTTTAGGCTGCAAATAAATGCTGGTTAACAGCACCACAAACAATCAGTATTTACCCAGAGCAGAGAAACTAATGAAACGGATGCCACTGGATACTTAAAATCTGACCTCTCATTTCTCTTTAAAGGATATCAAAAGTTACACACTGAACTTCCCAGATGAAACAGCCTTCTGTAAACTGCTCAAGTTTGTAACGGGTTTAGCCAATACATGCAGAAACAAATCAAAAAGAGTTTACAACTAAATACATGCCTGAGGTATGTTGATTCCTTTCCGTATCTGTTCTTGCTCCCATCTACTGAGTTCTTCGTCTTGCTCCCCTGCCACCAGTGCTTCATCATCGCTTCCCTCAATACCTTAATACGAGCAAAACACACAGGTAACAAAAAGGAAAAGATAATGTATTCATAGTAAGGGCCATGAGCTCAAAAACCTAAGAGACCATGCTTCGGTAGGAGCATCTCAGTGCATCCTCCTTTCCTCTTCACGAGGAATTAAGGATGCTAGCCTGTGAACTATTAGCACAGAGGTTCTACCTAAAAAAATCCAATGGGTAAATTTGCAATTAACTGCTGGTAAGACCCTTTAATGTTACAATCCTCTGTATCTTACTAATTCTCCTTTTCCAAAATGTTATTTTACCTGCTTGTCATCAAGAATGCTATACCAAAGAACTAATGTTTTAGTTTTCACAACTACATACTTCCTAAAAAACAAAGTACAGGAACAACACTAATTGATCTTTAGTGCAAGTTTCTACCAGATTCAGTAGAGTTCTAACTTAGTTCCTTCTAAGCACAGGAACACAGTTTGTGCTCAAAATTTTACACACAGATTCCATTATGCAGTACTTTCTTAGAAATGAAATACAACTCCAGATTCGTGCCTGTTTGAGAAATGTGTTGTTTAAAAATGTTGAATGAGAGCACTTGCAGTGAAAACAGTGTGAATGTTTATCAGCTGTCCTTCTAAAAAGGTTTTACCTATTTCCTCAGCAATCTTTTGCCTTTGGGATTTTTCCTTCACTGTAAAAACTATCCTCCTCTTCTCGTCATCATCTTCATCATCACTGGCATCATTTTCATCTTCTCGAACAAGGCGGCCTTTACCTGGTTCACTGTCAACGGGGGTAAAGTCTCCAAGTTCACGAGCCATTTGACGCTTTTTCCTAGCGGCATGAATGAAAGCAGCATCTGGAATTTCTCCTAGAGACAGATGTTTGCACCGTTAAACAACCACTGCAACAAAACAGGCATTACAGCTTCTTATTACTCATCTCTGCCACCCTACCAAATCATCTTTGCAAACAGAAAAAAATGTGAGAGGAAAAAATCCATATTCGCAGAAACATTTGCAAGCAATTTATAAGCTGCACATGCAAATTTTCTGACCAGAAATCCTCAAAGCTGGGATCCTTCCCAAAAAGTCTGGCTCTGCTTCCAGCAGCTCACGTGCCATAAGAGCAGGAACCTGATGTTCCCACGGGAAATATTCCTAAAGAAGGGGAAGCCCTCACAGGAGCTGAGTATTGCAAAGGGAGGAAGGAAACAAGGTTCTTGACAGTGTCACTTCCTGTCCTGATATCGCTCCCAACTCTTATTTTGGGGGAACAAAAATCATCAGCCATCTCAGCAGATGATGACAGCTCAGAGATTAAGAGAGCACCAAACCAGACAAAGCTAATATGAGAAGACTGTACAATCAAGGGGAAACAAGAAAAGCAAACCTAATTAAAAAAAATCTAAAACCCCTAGCACAAAATTAATGCAACTTACGTTAAGTCATATAAAAAACGGTCCCCCAAAATCAACTTTTTGAAACATTAATAATTTTTACCACTACTTTGATTAGGCATGCACAAAAGGTTAAATTTCAGATTCTCTTTATACTTCACATGAGATACTCTATTCAAGCCAGCAATATCTTTAGAGATGCAATAACGTACACATTGCACCACTTTGCAATTACCCCTAAAAGAAAAAATGATTTGGGAGTCAACTAGGAAATTCTTCCTTCCCCTGAAATATGGCCAAGTCTGTGGACCCAAGACATCCATCTTCTATTTGGGAAGCAAGCTACCACAAGTTAGCTAACAATTAGTAAACTAATTTCAAAAATACTTTCTCAGACTGATTTCTTTAGCCTCAGGGCCTGACTACAACCTCATTAGACAAAATGAGATGGGAAAACATTTGAGATACCTTGCAGATGTCTAACCAAGACATTCAAACTAAAGGCAGAATTTTAACTGAAAGCAGTTAAAATTCATATGAAGTCACCTATTCCAAATATTTGAGAGACAAATTCCTAATTTAGACAACAAGATGAAGCATTCCATAGTAAAATATTTTCTCTCATAAGGCTTGTAAAGTTGAACAGCTTTGGAAAATAGCAGTTTCCTGAACTCTCAGATGCTGGAAAATATTTCCTAATCTCTCAAATTCATTAGTCTGCTATAAATGCTGGCTAAAGCGTTTGTTAACATATCAGACACATTACACTAACCAACCTGGACGGAGAACATTCAGTGATGACAGAGCACTTGAAAAAGCCCCACCAGCTTTTGGTTTTTCTTCTTCCTTCTCACTTTCAACTTCCATTTCTTCTTCACCATGCTCACTGTTTGCAGTCCCATCTTCTTGACCTATATCCTTAATCTGTCCTGTCTTTTCTAGTGGTGGTTCGACTGGTAAGACAACAAAGCCCATGCTTTACTCTTTTTATAAAGATCACTCAGAAGTATTTTTTAAAGTCTAACAACCAAAAGTAAAAATCAAATGAAAATGTTAAATGATAATTTTGTTTGAAATATAGTAAAATATGCCTTCTTAATTGTGATTAAATCACTGACATCCTCAAAATAAAATTTGACAAAGCAGACACCCCAACAACCACTAAACGTTCTACATATTGCCAAGAATTAAAAATGTGAGGGAATTCAATAATTAAGATCATACGTGCAACCTTCACACAGCCTCTTATGTATGTAATTAGAAAGCATTGCCTGTGTTACAAAAAATCTTTCCACAGGAATAGTCTCACTTCAAAAGAACCCTTTCATTTTCCTCTCGGGCTGGGTGCAATGTTACCCTACATTAGGTGAGTAACATACAGATACAAGCAGCAGGTACAAATATTATGTAAAAAAATCCATGTTAAATCCAGCTATTCAATCCAAGCTGCACATATCTCAGTTTTTAGAATTTAGCATTTGTTTAGAGAATCCAGACTACTGACTCAGTAGCAGCCATGAGGTCTTTGCACTATAACCAAAACAACTAGAGAGACTGCAAAACAGACAAACAGAACATAAGCACATGCTAGCCATGTGCAAAATGCAATTGTTTAAGGATCTTTGTGACAGAAACAAGAACTAAGATCCAGGTTTCCACAGATCACCTGAACATTAGCCACAGAAATGATCATTTCTGGTTTTGCTCATGTCCCATACCACTGCACAGGCAACTTGAAGATTCTAGTAAGAAAGAATTTGTGGGTTTTTAAAATGCAGGCAAAGCCTTTTCAAAATTTTTAAGTTTTTTAAAAGACTAATTTAATTAACTTAAAAAGGGGCAATTTTCTGCATGGGACCATGTTCAACTCTCACGTGCTTCAGCTATACCACTGCAATCTTTAGATCATAAGCCTCTCAGCTTGTGCTCATAGCGTTGTAGGTTATTATTCTACACAAAAACCTAACTGGAAAACGAATCATCACGCTTTACCAACGAGTTTCCCAAAAACCAATAGCAGAAGTATAACGAAATTGAAATCCCAGGCTCTATTACAAGCTCTGGAGAACTGTACATCACTGAAAGATCCTTCTGCTCAAACACTTTCATCCCGTCATCTTAATCATCAAGTAGACTCTAAGGTCTAGGTCCTGAAACAGGCAGCTGTTGAATAATTTACTTAATTACAAAGAACACCACTCTGCTCACCCCAAAATCTGCCTTCTCAAGCTGCGTTACAGGGACACATCCTGTCAGATAAGCACCAGACACAGTTCTAAACTAGTTTAATTCCTTCCTAATTCATAGAATCATAGAATAGTTTGGGTTGGAAGGGACCTTTAAAGGTCATTTAGTCCAACCCCCCTGCAGTGAGCAGGGACATCTTCAACTAGATCAGGTTACTCAGAGCCCCGTCCAACCTGACCTTGAATGTTTCCAGGGATGGGGTATCTACCATCTCTCTGGGCAAGCTGTGCCAGTGTTTCACCACCCTCACTGTAAAAAATTTCTTCCTTGTATCTAGTCTAAATCTACCCTCTTTTAGTTTAAAACCATTACTCCTTGTCCTTTCACAACAGGCCCTGCTAAAAAGTTTGTCCCCATCTTTCTTACAGGCCCCCTTTAAGCACTGGAAGGCTGCAATAAGGTCTCCCTGGAGCCTTCTCTTCTCCAGGCTGAACAACCTCAACTCTCCCAGCCTTTCTTCATAGGAGAGGTGCTCCAGCCCTTTCATGATTTTCTTGGCCCTCCTCTGGACCCACTCCAACAGGTCAATGTCTTTCCTGTGCGGAGGACTTCAGAGCTGGACACAGTGCTCCAGGTGGGGTGTCACCAGAGCAGAGCAGAGGGCTGAATTCAATAGCAAGAAACTCATCTGACATAACCTGAGCTGAAGTACAGAAGCTACTGAGGTGTACTGACAACTGTATAAGCAGCTGAGAAGTTTTATCCTTCTACATTCATTTCCACATGAGAAAGAATCAAAGAACTCTCTACCAGCTTCAGAGCAGCCTTTGTAAGATTCAAATGAACACATTTAATGCATGCTTTACTTCAGTTCTAAATGCTAAATCCTCTAAAAAGGCTAACAATTCATCTTGAAAACAAGTAATTTGTATTTACAATACTTAAGCTTTTCCATTACAACAGTTACTATTAGTTTTGCAGTTACCATCTGTTGGAGAATTGACCTCTGTTCTAACTTTTGATTTTTCAAGATCTTCTTTGTATTCTTTCTTCAATTGTTTTACAATCTTTTTGCTGTAACTTGATTTCTTCACTTTAAAAACTTCTTCCGTTTCTTTAAGAGAGAAGTTGGGAAACATTAGTCCTGCCAAGAAGTATACTTACCTATTAGATCTCTTAATTTTGCACCTAGAACTTAATACATGCCACTAACAACATAACTTACTATGACTTTACATTTGCACTGTTGCAACAAAACCACTCCCATATCCTTTCATGTGGACTCATGTCTACCTTGTCTTTTTATGGTCATTTTCAAGTGTATTCATCCTGCTCACAGCACAGTCACAGAAAAGCAAGGCAGAAGTAACACAAAAGTGTACACACATGGCCTGCTTTTATCTGACTGTAGTGATCTTTTTTTAAAAAAAAACAAAAAAAAAAAGCTGATCCTTCACTGTGACCACATATTTGGAAGAAAATGACACAAAGCCCCAACATTTTGGGTCAACAGGTTTTTCACAGCCACACACACACACAACTAATGAGTAAGGGAATGGCTGGTTTTGGTTGTACTAGCAGTTCAAATGCCTGCAGCACTACAACCTACCAAAAGGTATGCAGTAAGTTAAAGAACTAAATAGCACAGAAAAAAATCAAACTTTGATGTAGGAAATCCACAAGTGTTTATTTTTTTTCTAAGTTTATAGTGTAATTCCATGTTTCCCGTATTTCTGTCAAGATTTCAAAACACTACTCTTAGAATCCAAGTTCCAGTGATTACAAGAGAATTCCTTCTATGAAAATTCAAAAAGCACTCTAACTCTCCTGCTGACAAAAGGTATCACAAAAATAAGCTCCTCATTTTATTCACCCTGAGCTTCTGGGATGAGTTTGAGGAATGTTTTTTGGTCGGTTTTTGATCATTTTTAATACGTAATAACTATTACCCATAATCAGATTATCTGAGTGTGAATGGACCAATTCATGCTGGAATCCAGCAGAATTATTAGCAGAAGCACAGTACAAACACAACTATGCTATTTTTCCAAAAGCTGAGGTCCACAAACTGCTCAACCACTTTTTCCACTATTTGCGAAGGTTAATCTAATAAACCTTGCACACAGCTAGATGAACTAACTCTACATCAAAACACCAGTGGCTTCACATGGAGTTTGCTAGGACAACAGGCAGTCCGACGTGACCGGTGAACACCAGCCACGTCAGACGAAAACAAACTCAACACAAAGCCGCAGGAAAGATGCCCCTCAACCAGCACTGCTGGTTCTGGGGGGAGGCAGGAGGCGGCTGCGCAGGCTACCTGTGCACCTGCTACCGCACAAACCCAGGGCAGGCTAAAGCCTGCGCCCTGACCAGCAAGCCACCCGGCTGCAGTGACTGCAACACGGGTGCAACAGTCAGGCACCAGCAATACAGAAGCAGAGACAACCCACCCCGCCAAACCGGAATTAAACCCGCGGGACATCACCCCGCTGCTCCCCGGTGCTGGCAGCACGCTGGCCCCGCAGGAACCGGGCCGAGGCCCGGGAAGGGAGCGGTGCCGAAGGCGGCTGCGGATGGGGCGCTCCCTGCCCGCGCACCCCTGCACCCCCCCCGCACCGCGCCCCGGGGCTCTTCCCCTCTTATGCGACCCCTCATCACCCCCAAGTCACACGGGGCAACCCAACTGCCTTAAAAAATAAATAAAACAAGGGTCTCGGCTCTCCTGGGGTACAGGGGGGTTACGCAGACAATGGGTTGAGGCCCGGTGCAGGCTGACCAGCTCCAGGTCCTTTCCACCCCTGCAGGCTGCGAGCCAAAGGCCCCGCGGCCCCGGTGCCCGCGGGCGGGCAGCCCTCCGCCTCACCCTCTTCCTCGTCCTGGAAGCTGAGCAGGCTTGCCCGCGGCACCTCTTTATTCTCCCGCGGCCGCTTCTTCTCCTTGGGGCGCCCGGCCCCCGGCAGCCCGTTGCCCTGCTGCGGCGGCGGCGGTGGCGGCGGGGGGGGCAGGAGGGCGGCCGCCGGCAGAGCCCCCAGGCCTGCCCTGTCGCCTCCCATCAAGCCCAGCCCCAAGCCCAGAGCCGCGCCGTAGCCCGCGGCACAGGCGAAGGCCGCAGGGCTGCCGGGTAGGGCGAGGGGCACGCAGCCGGGGGGCAGCGGCAGGAGCCCGGTGCCCGCCGCCAGCGCCATGGAGGCCTCGCCGGGCCCTTCCCCCCCCCGACCCGGCCGCCGGCGCCGGCTCCTGAGGCGGCTCCTCGTCGCGCTCGTCGTCCTCCTCCTCCGAGTCATTCCGCTTCCGCACGTTCACCCTCCGCGCCTTGCGGAACATCCCGCCGGGCACCGACCGACCACCCGCGCCGGGCCTCTCAGCCACTGGCACCGCCCGCTCCCGCCACTCGGCGCCGCGGCCCAGGCCCGGCTCCCTGAGCATGATAGCCGCCGCGCCGCCGGCCACAGCGCCCCCTGCCGTCCGCCGCCAGCTGCCGCCCACACGCCAACGGCGAGCGGCCACCAGGCCATAGAGCCCTGGCGGAGACGGAGGATAGAGCGTGCGCGGCGGGGAGCGTAGAGAGCCGGGGCTAGAGCGGCCCGCCTCGCTACCCGCCACTCCCTCCCCCCCTTCCTTTCTCGGCGGCCCCCGCTGCCGCCATCTTGTGTCGAGAAACTAGCGCGGGGCAGTCACGTGGCCGTACAGCGCGCGAGCGGGGAGCGGGGCGGGGGGGTGTGGAAGGGCACGGTGACAGGCGGGGGGAGCGGGGTCGTGGCTGGTGTCCCCCAGGGGTAAGGGCGGGCGCCGAGCCTCGGCCTCCCCCTCCCCGCCCGTTGTGGGCTTGTTTCCCACGGCCAGCCTGGGCACGGCGGCAGCGGGCACCCGGAGAGGGTGCCCATACCCACGCAGCGCCCGGCTCCCGGCATCTCCTCGGCGGGCGGGGTGCTCGCCTCAGCCGGGCCTCGCTCCCCGGCTCTGCACGGCCTCCGCCGGAGAGCCCCTGCCCTTCCTGAGGAAATCCTGGCTTTTGGCTCGGGGGGAGGAAGTAACGTGATGGTCCTCTTCGCTAGCGCTAAATAGTAGCGACTTTCATGGGCCGAGCCCTCTGGGGTTGGGTTTCATCGCGGCTGGGGGCATCCTCAGGAGTCAGTGCAGCCGCCCCAGTGGCTGCTCTGCTGGCTAAAAGAAAAACTGTTGAGACTGGTGGCAGGTGCCAAAATCACTGGCCTTTTTAGAGACAGTCTCTCCAAGTACAAGTGTTGGGAACTGGAAGGACTTCTTTCCAGCCTTCCTGCCATATCAGGAGGGCCAGACTTCCTTGCAGCCCGTCTTTGCCAGCCACCTTGGGAGTCTGCCCAGGAGGAGATATGGGGGGCCTGGCTGGCCTGCAGCCCTGCACTGTGCTGCACAGCAAGATCTGTAGAAAGCATCGCATTATTTTTGTGCTGTTCTCAATCTTTATTAACTTCCCAAAGTCACACTGGTAGGAAGGAAAGCTGTAACTTTACAGGTCCTATCTCCATTTTTTTTGATACAAAAAAATCGCCTCAGTTTCCATTGATTGGCATATCCAATAATCATGCATCAAGGTTAAAGACTGGCAAATAGATACAGGTTGAGCCTGATACATTGAGAATGAAACCATTGTGTTTATATAAATATTAATTGCTATAAATATATGATCAAATGCCATAGGGTGTTGAGTGTGGTTAAGCGTTAGTATCTTACATTGGGATTTAAAACAGATTCACAAAATGACATAATTATTTCTGCAGAATGATGCTTAGTGTACCGCTGTGTGTAGTTTACATGCACACAAAATAAACCTCCACCAACAGAACTAATAAAATTCACAGCATATGTGGTATATGTTTTGTATGCATTGCTCTGCAGAAATTCTGCAAGCTTCTAATGCAGTACTTTTATATGGCAAAGCCATATAAAATTGAAATTGAGAGGATCAGGTTCTCGGTATCTGCTGGAGAAGAACAGGGGAGTTGAAAAGATCACTGCGATATTTGTGCTGTGGATTTCTGCTGCGCATGTAATTGAGAGGAGGATTTTTTCCTGATTCCAGGAAAATGTCTGCAGTGCTTACTTGGGCACAGGAATAAAAGGTCTTTTATGTCAGCCTTACTCAGAACACTACAGTGGCAAAAGTAACCGAAACTGTAATTTGCAGTGTTAGAAAGGCCATGGATGTATTAATCTCATGGTTTCTTCCCAACAAGGCCAGAATACATACACTCTCAGTTACTGCTACTTGTGTGGATTTTGAACAGTAACAGCAGCCAACCACTGCTGTCATGGCAATGGGGAAGCACTGTGTTATTCAGCACATTTCTTACTAGAGGGCAGCAGAGCCTCAGTTAGTGAATTCGCTGAAGCTCATTTAGGTTTGATTTTCCCAGATTTTAAAGAGAGGGTTGGTAACATTTGGAAATCAATATATTTGCATGTGCCAGCTCTATTTTTTTTTACAACACTATCCTGTGCAGGATTAGTAACTAGCTAGTTTGTGAAGGCAAGGTTAGTACTCCTGCACACACAGTTGGAGCATGGGATTCCTGGGTAGACAATATAAATTATTTGCCTGCGTCTGTAATACATTCCAGGCATGTAATGTGCTCAGAACATCCTTCCCCTGCCGCTGCCAATCTCTGTCAGCCCAGCTCCAGCTCCTAACCATTTTGTAACCTATGACACAATCGTGAGAGGTATCACTAGAAAAAATTGTGATTTGGGGAGAAGGCTTATGGTTTGTTGCCAAGGTGCTGACAAAGGAAACGTCATCTTTACAGCAGCTGATTTAATAGTTCTTTGATTGAGTTAAATCGAGTTCAATCCCCAGCCTTCAAACACCCGTGTGCTTAAATCTGTTAATTTGCCATTGCAAATAAACCCCATTAATTCAATAGTTACTGCATTGTTGGTTTCAGTGGGAAAGCTTACAGTAATGGAAGGTGTTCATGTATTTAAGTATTCTGAAAAACTAAGTTTTGTTTCCTAGAAAAACTGTTCCAGCATTGATTACATTTACAGAAAAAGTCTTTCTTTAAACTTGTTGAAGCAAATTCGTTGGTTTCTCAGACTCTTGATAGCCATTCCCCTTGGTACACATGTTTTATCCCAATGTCATGTAATCCTTTGCTGGCAATGCAAGACTGTTAGGAGTTGCTATTCCAAAGCCTTTATTGTACTATATGGATGGATCCCGGCCTTAACCGTATCTCATAAAATGCAAATCCTGCAGATATGGGCAAGGAGCAGACTTTGGGCTGTATAAGTAGTCCTGATATATGTTTTTCAGGGGATAGCAATCTTTCTCCTGCAACACGTCTGAAAATTGCTACATGTCTGCCAGAAGCCTGGCCTGCCTTATCAGCCGAGAGTCATTGGATGGGGTCTTTCTCCTTTCTCATAGGGGAGAACACGAGCAGAGCTTGCCATTAGCACAAAAGATGAAGTCAAGTTCCCTGCATTTGGGGAAATTGCAGGTGTCGGCACACCCAACGTGCAAGAGACAAGCCTTTCCCTGGGAAAAACACCTCTGTGAGCATAGTGTCTCACCTGTCAGGTGGCCTCTTGCCCAGTGCTTTCCCTTGATGCGTGCCATGATTTGGCAGAGAGCACAGCTTCCTGGTCATCCCCCAAACACACCTTCAGTTGTGTGCTCATGTTGGAGGCTGCCTGTGTAGCCCATCCTTGCTTCCGTAAGATGCTCTGTCACCCAGCCTGAGCAGAGGGTTCCCAGTTCTGACCGAGTACCAGAGGACAACTCAGCACTCCCAGCTTGAGTAACATATAACCACTCTCACCCCTTGAACGTGGCAGCAGTGGGCTGCATCCACAGGGGCACAGCCAGTAGGTGGAAGGAAGGGGTTACGTCCTTTGTCCTGGCACTTACTAGACTGCATACGGAGTACTGCATGCAGTTTTGACCCTCCTAGTGCAAGAAGGATATGGATCAACTGAAGTGGTCCGGTGGAGAGCCACCGAGATGGTCAGGGGCTGGCATATGTGACTGTGAGAAAAGTGTGAGGGAACCGGGCTTGCTCAGCCTGGAGAAGGGAATTCTTAGCTTACAATACATAAAAAGAATTTGTACCGATGCTTTCTAAACCAGTCATTTCACATTTCTTTGTTCTTTAAGAAAGCAGTTACTGAGTTAGTCTGATGAGTCTGTCTTACTTTAAACATCTCCTTGTAGAGTGCTATCACAGTCAGAACTATCCATCCCATAACAGCTCCTCCTGGCCAAACCAAGCAGACTTGGAGAGGTCCCATCTCTCTCTTAGCAGTTTGCCATGCCTCTGACTACTGAATATGTTCAATAACTCAGTAAATGAATGTTACAACATAGCTCTTGTTATCTGAGGTTGAGAAAACATCAGAGTACAGCAGGCTGGGAAAGTGCTCCGTGATACTAGAGACGTTTTCCACACTGTACGACTTCAGCAAAGAATATCCATTGAAAAGCGAGGTATCCAGAAAAGAAATATATACAAGCATTTGCCTGTCTTTGTTTTGCACCGCAAGTGAGTCTTCTTTTTTGTTGTTGCTGCTGCTGTAGATGGTTACACTCTGCTCTGGAAATCGTCCCTTGACCTTGTTTACCCGGAGCTTTCGAAGTCCCCAAATGGCCAAGTATTCTGTTGGGAGAGGAGTGGTGCCACAGAAGGACAGCTTCAAATCCCACACCCTGGTGAAGTTGAGGAGCATCTCCAGCACAGAGGTGTCTGTGAACCAAATGGTCAGGTGGCTATTGTAGGTAGTTTTTTCCATGGTAGAAGGCAGCACCGTTTTGCAATTGCACATCAAGTTTGCCAGGCAGTAATCACAATCGTGGATATCCGCTGAGCAGCTGCAGTTGCGAATTGTGTTTTCCTTGGTGAAAATTAGCGTATGGTTCTTCTGACTTCTCACAAAACTTTCAGCGATGTGTGTGCCAAGGAAGCCAGCCAAAAGGAGAGCCAGCCAAAAGGAGAACGCAGAGAAGGCTATTGGCTTCATTAGTACTGGTGCCAGGCTGCCAAGTGTCTCCTCCTTTTACTCAGTGAATTATGTCACTTGGCTTTACCTACTGAGGAAAAACAATTTCTTTATTATACTAAAGACCACTCAACAGTTAATATTACTTTGCTTTTCCCACTTATTATGTGTCTCATTATTCACAACCATATTGCAGTTTTGCAGCCCTGCGTTAGAGGGGAAGCACAGCTACACTGATTCAGAAAAATGAACTGTGATTCATGTTTGGGATTCTTCTTTCACTCCTCTTTTGCTCTAAAAGGTTTCATCTGCTTATTGGACAGCTTGGACACCCTCTTCTCTATTCAGGCAGCATCTCAGCCTGCCCAGCTGAAGGTAAGGACAGGACTTCTCCTCTTGTTTCTCCTTTCTGCTTTCTCTTTGTCTGCTTCCTAACAGGTAGGGGTGACAAATGACCCTGTTCTCCACTTCACTGAGTGAGGCAGTCTGAGAAGGGCTAAAGACAAGCATTTTGTTTTACACCTGAATTGCTCAGTAAGGGTTGTGATAACCTTCCCTTTAAACTGAGTGTGGGATATACTGGGCAAAGGGAAAGAAAGAAAGGGTGGGTAAAGGCAGAAGCACTGCTGGATACAGCACATATCCTTCTGAGCTATGTGTAATGCCAATAAAACCTGCTTTTGATCCATATGAAGCTACGTCTGCTCCAGCCTTAACCTGTGAGTTTTGAGGACCAAGGACCATCTCTCGCTGTGTCTCTGCACAGCAACTACCATAGGATAGATCCTGGCTTTGTTGGTTGCTCTGCCTCCCTTCATTTACCCTGGCAAAGCAAAGTAGCACCTCCACACATACTTATGACAATGGAGCAAGTTTCCATCCCAGCCATAGTCCACCTCAAATAGTTGAGAACATGTTTGGTGGGACTCTTGGATTCTCAGCTACCAGTGCTTTGGTTTTCAGAGCAGGGTTGGATCTTACCAGGAGCCTTTGGATTCTCCTGGCATATTATTAGATGATGGTACAAGCAACTATGCAGAATGTCTTTTCTCAACACAAATTATAAGATGTTGGAAAGTTCGTCTGATTTGTCTGTAATTGTTTTGAAGGACCAAAAGACATTAGAGCCAAATTTTGACCAAAGGTGGCAGGTTCTAGTGAAAGCAGCAGTAGGGCATGCCCTAGGCAGAATTTGGTCCTTATCATGTGAAAAGATTGATCCATGTCCAGAATGCATGTCTCCAGCAGCACCTCAGAAAACATGGCAATACACCTACACTTTTGGAGAAACATACCAGATAAACAGGAAGAAGATAGTATTTATAATAAAAGCACATTTTTTTTTTTTGTCTGTTATTCAGTCTTCCAACATTAGACAGTGGAATCTTCTGCTGTAAACTTCATGGTCATTTAACAGACAATTAAAGGAAAGTGTCTTTAGGAGCACACTAAAGTTCTCTTAGTCATTAGCACTATCACATGCATGGTAGTTTACCAGGTATGTGGTTTAGATCTAAATGTTTTAAGCTCAATTCCTGCTGAAAATCCAAGGAGAGTGTTCTTTGACTGATATTAAATTTTAAAAAATCCACAAAACTGCATCTTGACAGAATAGTTTGTGTCCTACTTTCCACGTTTCTCACTTACAGAGGATATAGACCTCTAGTCCTTTTCTTTGAAGTTCAGTCCCCTGTCAGTGAATTTGTAGAAATTGTGATGGTTCATAAATAACCAGGACTTTGCCATCCATGGGAAAAGGAAGAAAAGGGAAAGTTACATACACATGGGTGAAAAACCTGCACATAAGAAATGGTGGACTCTGGGCCAGACATTACCACTGGATCCTTTCCAGGAATGAGATCTTTAGCTTGTGATAGACAGTTGCATGAAAATATCGGCTCAGTGCTTAACAGCAGTCAAGAAGTTATTACATTGTTAAGACGTAATAGGGAAATGACGGGAAAAAAGAGACAGTGCTGTTGAGCTCCTGCACAAATCACTTGTTTGCTCACACTTGCCTGTTGTGTGCAGTTCAGATCTCAATATTTCAGAAAGGATAGTACAGGACTGGAGTTCAGAGAAGAGCAACAAGAGTGACGAGATATGGAAGGGCTTCCCTTTAAGTAAGGTGGGACTAGGTAAGGTAGGACTCTAGGTGGGAAAAGAGATCGTTGAGGCAAGATATGGTGGTGACCTATAACAGCACAAATAACATAGAGATGGTGGGTAAAGATCAGGTTTTCACTGCTTCTTCCAAAAACAATAGCAAGACATCTCAAATAAAACCAGCTGGGTCACAGCTGACTTGTTGATCCTTAGCAAAGGATGCTGGGCGTGCAAAAAGGTTTCACAAATTCAAGGCAGGACTGGATACATTCAGTGAGGAGAAGCCCACTGCGATTATCATGTACGCAGGCACCACACCTGGCTCCAGAAGGCCCTGTGATGAAAATAGTAGGAGGCAAAGAAAGTTGTAGCAGTAATTATCACATGTTCTTGTCCTAATTGAAATCTTTCCTGTGCACCTTCTTACGGCTGCACATGGAGATGGCCACTTGACTAGATGGATCTTTGGTCTGACAGATTATGGCCATTCTTTCACAAGACCTGTATAGTGTAAATGTACGCAAACCGACTCAAACATAGTTTAATTCTGTACGTACTCCCTGAATTTAGTCTGTTGTTTTCTTAAACGAAGGATACAGACATTTTAATGCTTAAATCAAATATTTAGTCCATGTTGTGGAACATACCAGAAATACCAGTCCAACTGTTAGGTAATGTTTAACTTCAAAGGTCAGGCTCATCCAAGCTGTAGCTGTTATGGTATAATTACTGCTAGATTAATTTGGTCTCCACTATCTAAGCATCTAATCATGCATCACAATGAAAATTCTATTACTAAACCTCCACACTGAGCTTATTTTCTCAGCCCTTAACTGTGGCTAACAGTTGTGATAAATCAGGAATCTGTAATATCACCACTGTTTCACAAGTCAGTGAAATTATTTGGATTTATCTGTTTTGGAGGTAATATTTGCAAGAAGAATTCCTAGACAATGTTAACAATGTGAGTTTAAACTAAGTAAACGAGATTTTAATTGAAGACTCGGCACTTCTGCATTTCAAACTCGCACCTACATCAAAAGGGGTGATACTGCTTTTTCCACATAACATGGGGGGACTTAATAGTCATAAAACATTAGAATAAGATACTTTGATGCATCCTAATTAGTTTTATCTCTTGATTCCTTTTCATAATCTTTTTTCAGTACCTGAAGAGTGGAGAACCTTTAGTTCTCTACTGTCTTTCAGCCAACCAAAGAAAATTCTCTTTCAAGTTTAGCTTAGCTGGTAGCATTTGGGCTCCATCCATCAAAATCCAAACAAAATTCTAAATCTTGGCATTCCAGGAAATGTTACCTCCAGAAATACTTGCTATCCTCTTCTGCTCCCTGCAATGCAGAAACATTCCTATCAATTCAGTTCTCGGTATTTCGTTTCTGTGTGGCTTTGGTGAGTGATATGCAAGCAGTGAAATGTATGTTGCAGGTTGTCTGTCCATGAAGTGTCAAAGTCACCTGCAATGCACCTTTACTTAAGCTACCAATTATCTACAGAAAAATGTGCATTATATGACTCAATCAAATTACTTTGCTGTCTGCACTGGTTAAGGCTTTGAAGAAGGTTTGCTTTAACTTTTATGGGTGGGGGGAGCTGCCTTGCAAGGAGGAAGTGATTTAGAGCATAGATAAAACTTAACCGCACTGGCTTGATGACTCTGAGTTGTATCTTTTTGAATTACTACTGCTGTCAAGGCACTGTTAGGAGGGAGGGGGTCACAGCTTAGCAAGAGGTTCTTTTCACTAAATGTCTGGGGAGAGATCTTCAGCTTGTCTTCCCTAGGAGTGGCTCAGAAGAGTCTGAGTTTCACTAAGGAAGACAAAGAAGAATGTGAAGCAAAAGTTACAGACATGGCAGTTGAGGGACAGGACTTTGCCGGGGTAGAAGATGTGGGGAAAAGAGAAAGGATCAAAGAAGAGCATGGGTCTGAAAAGCAGGGGCAGTGCCTGAATGGATGCACCTGCAGGATGATGTCTTGTTATTATGAAGCAAAATGGTTGAGTTGATCTGAGTTTAATCATTGAAAGGACTGAAACTCAGAATTGTTAATGTTTGGTTCTTTTTAATTTGGTGTGTTGATGTCATGGTGAGATACACAAAGAATAAACCCTTTGTCTCTCAGGAAGTACTTTTGAAGTTACAAAAGCTAACAGAATTATTTTCAAAAATCTTCCTCCTTTGCAGAGGTTCCTTATATTTTTGGATTGCTTGTATTGCAAAGATGCCATCAGTAGGGCTCTTGAATATATACAAAAGCCCTTTGTTGTAACATTGCCATTAAGCTGAAAAAAAATATGGGGTAATTCTCTTGCCTATTGTGGGTCTATGTTCTCCATCATCTCCAAAATAACAAAGAACAGTGGAGTGTCTTCAGCAAACTGGTGAATTTGGGCTATGGGATACATCTTTCCAGAATGCGCTCTCTCTCTCAGTATTACCCGCTCCCCTTAACAGAGATAATTTATCCATTGAGGTAACTCGAACGTTTTTAGGTATAACCTGTAGAAACCCAAAGAATGCATCAGATCGTGCTAAATGTCAAGAATTTCCATACAATTTTCTAGGGAAAATTGGTGGGTATGCCTTCTTCTCTTCCCTAATTTTCAAATCAAGCTTAGCTAGACTTCCAATATATTCAGTACATGTTCAGAGACTAAGCAACAGTCTGATCATATACATTTAATATGCATGTGTTCAACTAGTTCTGCAGCCTTCTTCCTTGATTATGGCTGGGAGACAGCATTTCAGTGATAAAACAATCCAACAGACTCAGTCTATGTCATACTCTTCTACTATGCTACCGACTTTGGCAAAGGGAGGCTTGTCATACAGTTATGAAGAAAACATCTATGGGTGTTGTTTCTACTTAAAACTTTAAAAATCTATAACTATTTAAAGACTCATCCACCTAACACAATGGATTTTACAACTTGTTTCCGTAAGCCGTTCGTCATTTCCTCACATAACATAGCAGAGCAGGTATAGCAGTCCTGTAAAAATCATATAAGCATTTTTCAGCTTTCCAGTTTGTACTAGAAGATTGCTGAGCTCAAGAAATGAGAATCATATTTCAAATCTGAACTTGACAAATTATCTGAATGCTCTTACCTCACAGATTGGTAACCAAAACCTACCTGCTTTTATGTATCTGTTCTGGTGCAAAGGATAAAACTCCTTTGTCTACAGAAGCTCAGGCTAAGAAGGAGCTGGTCAGCATTTTATTTCCATATAATTGCTCAATTCAGCTGTTTTAGACAGTCATTCTTGTCCAACCTTATACCCAATGTTCTTCAGTCCTTGAAGTTCTGGAGTAATAAAAATGGTAATACATTTTCATACCAGAAGTGATTGAAGTTGTTCATTAACTAGTTGCAGTGAGCCGATATTGACAAATACATTTTGATTAAAACACGGAGTGGCTCTGTAGCCTGAACATGGTATGTGCTGTAGGAGTCTTGTGCTACTGCTGAAGATTTAGTTTAAACTTTCGAGTAAAAGAATCTAGAGCTCTACCAGGCTGCAAGATGACTTCCAAGAGAAGTAATACCATATTGGGTTCATCTCTTTGTCCAATGCAGCAAAGAAATAATTTGCCCAAACAGATGGTGGTTTATTCTACCAACATGGTTTCTTCATGGTGGTATTATTTCTAACAACATCCCAAACAGCCATGACTCAAATGAAGCATAGGTGGGATGTAGTAACATGCCCTTCAGGCAACTGCATTGATGCTTTTTCTGAGTTGGTCTCATACAGTCAGCTAACAATTACACAGTGGCTTGAAATTATGCACTGTGGTTGCAACGTTTCCTTTTATCAGTGACTGTTCCATTTTTGTTACAGCTGCAACCTTCAACAAATCCACCCTCTGCATATGTAAATTGGAGGTAAAGCCTACTTTCCTTCCCTTTCCCTCTTTACATAGTCTGGTTTTGGAAATACAATTAGAAGTGGAAAAAACACAAGTTGAGTAAAACTAGTAGATAAGTAGCTGCTGAGTCATACCCCCCACACCACCTTGCTGGTCAGTCACAATGTGGTAAGCATTTAGTGATGGACAATGAAGTGAAAAATTAAATAAGTGTATGAGAATGACTCAGTACCTTGAATTGTAATTAGACTGTATTGCCCCAGAGGTCTTTTCTTATGCCTGCTTTTTCTTATGCCTGAGTAAGCAGTCACCCAACTTCACTGAGCAGTGGTAGAGTACCACTGCCCCACGGGAATTACTGATAGTTGATCCAGTTCTCCTTGAAACAGCTGACAGTGTTTCTCCAGTGATTACCTGCCAATTCCAGCATTAAAACACCTCAGAAAGGTTTTGAAGTCTGGATTTTGGTTTCTATGAATTGAAGAGATACCTCAGTTCAGGTATCAGAAGGCAAAGATTCAGCGATTACAAAAAGACTACTGATAGAAACTCTGCCACTGCAAGGGCTTTCTGGGAAATGAGGAGGTGGAAGTGGGATATGTTCAAGATCCAGAGATTCTTAATTGGCCTGAAGATGTGAATCATCAAGAAGGCTTTGGTGACTGGTATCATCTTCTTGATTTTCATCCAGCATTTAAGCTTCCTGAAGTCCAAAGCTACCATCCAGTTTTCCTTGTAGACTGCTGTAGAAAAGTCTCCCTTGACTTTGAGGGGGAGCTCTTGCATCACCCCAGACTGGAGGACTTTTTATTATAACCAGATCTGCTTAGCTGAATACTTGGAGAACAGGGAAGAAAGGTCAGCTCTAAGCACCAAGAGCAACTCTGTAACAACTAAATAAGTCTATAGTAAAGCATGTCTAGGAGTACCTGGACATAGTACCTAAACCCCAGAGCACAAACTCAGCAGATGCAGGTAGATGAGGAGGAAACCACAGCAGCCTGTATGGTGGAACATGGAGGTAGCTATAGGCAAAGGAGGCAGCTGTAGAGAGAATAAGGGGGAAAGGTGGTGACAGTGGACTGGGTGGAGGAGAGGCAAGTGCAGCCCAGAGATGAGATGGAGGAATGAAGGAGAAGGAAGAAGTAGGAAGCCTTACTCAACAAATCAGGAAGCTCTTTAATAGGGCAGAACATACAGAAAGAGTACAAAACTGAGGTTCTGGGGCAGGTTTTTTGCTAACTTTACAGGCATGTCTTAACAGAAAGTAAAAGAAAAGGAACATTTCTCTAGAAGAGCCACCCATTCTGCTTCTGCTTTGGCTCCTGATTTTTGTGGTTTATACCCAATTCAATATTTGTTGTTCAGTAATGAGTTGTTCAATAATGGGTTGTTCCTTCCATGCAAAAACTGGAGAAAAACTAGATCCTAGCAGCTGCCTTGGAGTCCTTCCACCCTGCAGTGCTGGCCTGGGGAGGGGTAAGGCAGCCACTGCTTTGGAGCTGGGATCTCTGTGATAGGGAGGGGAGAAGAGAAGCTACAATTGCAGCTTCACAGCAAAGAAAAATCCTAATGATTTTAGGGAAATTTTACTTGCTTCCAGTAGCAATAACCTGCTTCTGAAAAAACAATTTTGAGTGATCTAAACCTAGCAAATAGTTTTCTCATTTTTATCCTGAGTAGGGGGCCTTTCAAGTGAGAATCGGACTAGACATAGATACCAGCAGAAAATTATTCCAGTTTGATGGCTTCAGCAGTGCATGTTTTCAGATGTGTATCCTCTTTCCAGCATTGAAACCTCCATTTTATTATTACACTTTATCTCAAAAGTTTTCTAGCACAAGATTCCATCCCCGCTCCTTTTTCTTTGCGGGTTTTGGTAGCTAAAGGAGATTTTCAATGCTTATTTAAGTAATAGTGTCATTTCAGGTGTCTGAATTTGCTTTGATCATTCCACTAATTTTTTTTTGCTAATTGCAGATCTGTGTATTAAGAAAACTGCAAAAAAGCAATAAAAAGCCTTTGACTGTTGTGTGAGAATGCAACTGTCTCAAGGAAAGTTAATCCTATTCAATGGAAGTCCCAAGCCCATACAATTAATTTCTTCACAGGGTGCTTTCTTCCATTCTCTATTCAGAAAAAAAACTAATTAAAACCCCTCATTGATCACTTGTGTTAACATGTGCCTATGTGAAAGTGCTGTATTAAGCAAAGAGGAGCTTAAATCCATATAATCTTGTGCAGCTTGAGTGATGCACACAGGATGAATACCAAAACCACCCAATTTAGATCAAAATAACATGAAAGGCTGGACAACACCAAAAGCATTTAGAAGAACTATGAAGACTGCCTCTTTCTTTTCCTGTTTGCATGCAGGTATGGGACGGATGTGTGAAAAAATACATTGCATTTCAGAGTGAAGGTGGCAGCAAGGAGGTGGGTACAGCAGCTTAACGGGGCTGATCTCACCGTGGTCGATGCATTACTCGCCTGCCACGCAGAAGCCTCAAAAGGGAGGCAGGGGGAAGAGGAGCGCAGACAAGCACCTGTTACTCTAAGGAGCAAAGCACACCCCAGGCTTGCCTTCATCTGTGTACTCTTTCAGTGATACTTAATACTGGTGTAGCCTGTAAAATGTTTGTTGAAAAAGGGGTTTTTAAAGACTGCACAGGGCTACCGTTGGGTAACTGTGCTGTGTTTGCATCGTGACTAATTGGAGGTTTTTGAAGTGCGATTTCTTTGGCATTTGAAAGAGTAAACTTCTTTTTTCTTTTGCTCAAAGATAATGCTAACAATTTACTTGAAAGCCTGTTGGACCTTCTGGGAAAAAAACCCTAATGTTAAATTGTAACTGAAAAAAATTACATCTCTGGTTTGCAGAGAGGTATGCACGTGAGCAAGGGTGAGGTTAACTTTTAATATCTACTGAACTAAGCAGGTGTTAAAATACAAGATTACAGGAAAATTTAAAGGGTTATGTAAAATGCGAAGAGTCAGTCCCTTAATAAGTCTAGTCTGAGTCTTTACTGCAGAGTAGCTACATTATCCGAGCAGAAAGCCCTAGGGAGGCTCAGGCCTTGAGGGAAACAAAATGCTGGACTTGACCTTTTTACTTTGTGGGAGTTTTAGGAGTTCCCTAAGTGGGCTGATGGCAGAGATAGAGGTGTTTTGTTTTCCGTCTCTTTGTTTAAACGATTACCATATTTGTTTAGTTACTTCACAGATAAATGTAGGAAAATAACTTTGTGATAAAAGCTGATGTTCTACAGACTTCCAGGCTGCAGCATGATCCGTGCTTGTTGGCAATAACTTGAAAATTGTATTTGCATTTGCTTGTGCAGCAAAAGCCTGGGCTGCTGTCATTAGGCTGAGCAGCTGGTGCTGTAGCAGTGGTACTGTCAAGTGTAGCAGAACAAATTCCTTCCCAGCAATCATAAAAATGCAAGATGAAATAGGCAGTTCTGTTGCATTGAACTTGAACAACACACAGACCCTTGAAAATATTCCCATATGGGTATTGTGTTATTCAGGTGTACAGACTCCAGGACAGACAATTCATCTCAAAACACCTCTGGAAAATCATCAAGACTGTCCATCCCATGCAAAGTGTTACAGTGGGGTAACTGCAGGGAGGCAGATTGAGAGGAGAAAACTCAAGGGAAAGGAGGAAGTCTTGTCCTCCCAAAGAACTGGGAGTGGTGATACCTCCCTTTTTCCCCCAGATGAAGGTCATCCTTGGCAGGTCCAGCCTGATTATTCCTATCCCTGAGAAAGTAGAAAGGATGCCTGTGTAAGGCCTTCATTTTCATGCCCTGCTTCACACATGCAGTCTGCACTTTTCCTAATAAATAGTAGGGGACCAAGATGAGCGGCAGGATTTGCTTTGCCAGAACAGACCTGGAGCTATTCCAGTTTGGAGGTGTGCACTGCACATGCTGTCCAGGAAGGCTGACACACACTGATCTGGGTATTCACCTTTGAATTGCACCAGGATAAGCATTTACATCAATGAAAAGTGAGAAGAAAGTGGTATAAAGCTTTACCAGCTCGGGAGGAGAGCACCGTTCTGCACAGCTTTACAAAGCAGCAGCAGGTCAAACATACCTTACCCACTTGAGCACCATAGGGAGGATTTGTTGTTACACCTCTGTAACTGGATTGAAATCCGTGGTATAAATCTGATCTAATGGCATGGAAAATCAGAATTTTATTTCTGGCAGTGCCGTTATGGCAGTGTGTCTGCATCTTGCCTGCGAGTACAACCTATGACTACAAGTCCCAGTTTTCTCTTCAGTGGTTATGAAGTGTTGTAAGAGTCGCAGAGGGCAGGCATTATGGAAAAATAAGTTTCTTCCTGCTGCTATCTAACCAGGCGGCTACTCCAGTCTGTTGACTGTTTGGTATTTCTCTGCAATGCCTTCTGCAGCTTTCAGATAACAGAAGCACTAGTGGCTTGAACTCTTGTCCTGATGCTTATGAGAGAGCCCTGTACCAAAAAGGCGTTGGGAATACAAAATCATGCCCTGGCTTTGTGTTAAAGAGAAATCCCAGTGTCCACAGTTATATTTTACACTGTGTAAAGTTCTTACTTCTACGCTAAATTATACATTAGTACTTTTCAATAACTTCCTCATTCGCTTCTTGAATGATGTAGCCTTTTGCCTTCCAATAGGCCAATTTTATTTATTTTTGTAGAAGAGAAGCCTTAGCAAATACAATTTCCTTCAGTACTGATGCTGACTCTGAATGCACTGAATGTAAGTAAGCTAGAACATTAGGGCGGTCGTACTTCCTGTGATTTAAAGTCTGAGTATATACACATGTATAAAGCATGAATTTGTATGCTCATGAATGCACAAGTGCATCACGTTTTCATCCAACAAGTACTTTTGTAGTTGTAAGGTATACACAATCAAATTCCTGTTTATTCATCTGTCATCAGAAAGGGACACGTTCTGGGAAACCGGGTGTCCCGAGGATGGGTTGTCAGCACTGCCTGAAAGCCAGAGTTATCCTTCGTGGCTCAAGCTGAGCACTTGAACACTGGGGTACTAAAATAAATTTTAAAACCACTTTTTAAAATTCTCATTTTTTTACATCAAACCAACTACTCCCTGGAGCAAGGGTACTTACGCTGAGTGAACTTTAGGAAAGAAAGCTTCACTGCAACTTTTTGTTGTTTCCCAGTGCCCTTTCTAACCTGACTTGGACAAAAGTTCAAGTTAAGCATTACACTAAATGAAAGATTTGCCAAGCCCAAAACATAATGCTTACTTCGTGAATGAAAATGGCATAAAAAGCATACTTTTAACACTTTATTTTCTATTGTTCAAATCCTAAATTAAGAAAAAAAGATGTGAGAGGAAAAAGCTGCATGATAGAAAGCTGTTATGAAATGTTAACGGTCACTAAGCAGCTGGAGTCTGAAACTCTGAGTAGGGCCTCCTGGTGCCGAGTATCTCAGCTCCTGTTCACGCACTTGGATAGTGGATGTTGTCATTGCCATTGAGACTCCAGAGCTATATAGAGATGGTGTATTTACTTTGTTTTGTCCTTGCTATATCACTGGCTTGATTTATAAATTAAATGGCAGAATAAAACACAGGTCCTAGCTGCTCTTTCCACAGTCCTCTTCCAGTGCTCTTCCCAAGGCAGTTTTAACTGAATAAAATAACTCAGCTCCTGTCAGCTGGAATAATTCCCACCAACACTTCTGTCACCTTTAAAGATTTGCCTAAAGAAGTGTTTGCAAAACGGAGCAAAATCCTTCCACCGTTCTTTGTGGTTATTATTCATAGAGCTATTAATTATTACCTAAGGCATACAGATACAGCGTATAAACAATTGCAACATGTGAAAGACAAACTTTGCAGAATCTGTTATTTCACCATAATTACAAAACAACAAATCTGAAAAAAAATACCTGCCAGGAACTGAATTACTGGCAAGGAAATAATTGTGCTGGAAGAGAAAGAGTCTCTTTCATAAAAATACAAGCTATTAAATGTTCCTCTGTTATTTACCCCCTGCTTTTAGAGACAAAACAAAGACAGTGACTTACTCTTTCTCCGGATGCCGGCAGATTGGTTGGTCACCGCCCGGCTTCCCGCTTGGCCGAGCTCGCCGAAGCAGGGATGCTCGGCTGCGGCTGGGAGCGAGGTCAGCCTGCGGGGCAGGCGGCAGTGCCTCTGCGCCCGCTCGCTGCTGCTCTTTTATGTTTTCGCCGGCCGACAACCCACGCTGTTCCCCTGACAACCGGGAGAGCAGTCCAAGGTCTACCCCTATCATTAACGCCACGGAGGCAGGATCCCTACCTGTCTTTATCACCTCTGCTCCCACGCCGTTGGGTGCGCTGTTGTACATGAAGAGCTCACCTGGAAATGCTTAGAGGTGACCGACGGCCTTCCCGCTTGCTCTGGGAGGGTAGCTGGGGTGTAGCCGAGCCGTGGGAGCTGATGATCCATGTTCGTAGGGGCATGCCCAGCCTGGTGCACAGGGAGGGAGACAGGACCTCCGGTGTGCTGTGCTCCCCTCCAGCACCGCACTGGCCCTCCACTTGGGGAGCCCCGTGACTGTCCCCATGGGACATATTCTGCTCTGCCTGCTTTCTGGGGGCTTTGTGCGTAGGTTTAAAACAGAAAAAGCCCAGGTCCAGTTTGAAAGCCTGCTTGCCCAACTGGAAGGAGTAACTGGAAATTTTCAGTCACAGCTTACCAGAGACACAACGTGACTCTCAGCCATGGCTCAAACACAGTGGATGCTTCTCCATGATCCAGCATGGAAAACAACATCTTTGTGGCATGTTTTACAATCCTGTTACAGCAGGAGAGTACCTACCGAAAGAGAGAAACACTACAGCTAGCCTGGTACTAACTAGCCTGAATAACCAGTGGGATTATTTATAAGGACAGGCCAGTCATAAGCAGCTTCATAAGGAAATGCAGTAGGAGCATCCTAAAAAAACCATGAGGCAACATGGTGCGGGGCAAAGGTAGTCTGGCAGGGCACCTGCGGGGAATGAAGAGTAAGAGTTGCTGTGATTCAAATGAAAAGATATTTGCTGCTTTTTCAAAAACAACACCTGGCCTTTACATGCCCAAGAGCATTTACATGCTCCCAAGAGCTCTGGGAACTGCTGATGCTGTTACCTCAGTAAGGGCATTTGACAAAGCCAGGAGTTAGAATGTCATTTAGGCCCAATTCAGAGAAGTATTTGGGCATTTTATTGTCACTGAAACCAATGGAAATTAGACACTACAATGCTACTGTGATTCAAGCCCTACCTGCTTGTTTATGAGATGTATTTCTTATGCAAATGTAAAGGAAAAAATCCAATAGGTTATGCTATAGGTATTTCAGGCAAGTTGTCTGATCTGTGAATTTGGGGTTTCTGACTGTACTTTTTTTTTCCTGGAAGAGCCGGTGCATGAGAAAATCCAGTCCCATCTCGTCCTTATTCAGAACTGAAGAAGCAGTGTTTCGCTCTCTGCCCATCAGAAGTCCATGCAGACACTTGAATTCACAAGATGTCCATTCAGCTCCTGAAGAAGAGGTGCTCTGAGGAACTCTGTTTTGTAGTAAATGCATGGGCTGTGCATCAGGCAAATATGAGGAGCACATAGGATCTGTTCACTAGAGGACTTCTCTGTTGTTAATGTTATACAATAAGAGACACTTTGCCGTACTTATATCATGCGTAAGATGGTGGCAAATTTGACTCTGCATACGCTTATCAGAAAGTCTGTTCTATTTCAGGATAAACTCCACTTTAAACCCATTTTGCCCTTCTCGGATGCATCCAATAGGGGAAGACCTTCATTCCCTCCTTGCTCCAAACCATCCCTAGCTTTATGTTTTCCTTTAGGGCTAACACAAAGTGCCTGTAGTTCTGGTAATTTCAGTCTTCCCTCCATTGGGTGAAGTCAAGTAGTTTGAGAAAGGATCTGTCTGGCAACCGTCTCAATAGCCCATCTATGGAAATCAGGTGAACCTGGGTTTGACACCTGTATGCACCTCCATTCCAAGGACCCGTTACCAACAGGTTCGGAGCAACTCCAAATGAGCTTCCTCAAAAGAGAGCCCTTGTCATTCAACAGCACAAAACATGAGAAAAGGGTAAACCAATAAAGAGTCTTCCCTTAACCAAACTGTAATCTTTTCTTGCAAAAATGTTACCATCTGGCACAAGCAATATAGAAGAAAATGATAGGCTGTTAAGGCTGGCTCATCCTTCCTTTGTGCAGGGCTGAGCTGTCCCTGGTGCAAATGGAGAAAGAGTTTGAAGCTGAGTTACTGCCAGCTTCTTGCTCTTCCCCCTTGACACACCACATTGCTTGCTTATGTTGCTACTGCCACGTTGTGGCTCAAGGAAAGAAAAGTCCTTCCGTGGATGTGCCTCACTGTGAAAATATGAGATGCTGTCAATTGTAAAAACACGGTTTATTAAAGGTTATTAGAGTTTCCTCATGCTTATTTTTTATTGCTTTCATATACACTACAAAATGTGTATGCCATTCACGCTAACTGTGAAATACAGTTATTTTTTTCTGCTGTAGTGATTTTTAAAGAAGTTTTGTATTGCACTGCCCAAGAGTTTGATGTTCAAGAAAAACAGGATGAGGCCCACAGTCTTACAAGTGATTTCATCTTGCTGCTGAGAACTTGTGGACAATGTGTTTATTAGACATCACTTGCATAGAGATTGATGTTGCAACTTCACATTGTAGGTGGGAGCAATGGGAAGCTCGGTCAGGACTCATTTGTCTCTCACACACTTGTGTTTGAACACATGATTTTTGATATTTTGAAAAAACTTCCTCATCTTCTTCACACACAGCTATGCAGGTGATGAGGTACAGAGCCAGTTTTTGCATCCCCAGCTCTTCAGCCATTACTGCTCAAAAGGTACTGTCAGGTAGGCAGTTTCACAGAATCCCAGAGTCACTCAGCTGGAAGGGCCCCCAGGAGATCTCTGGTGCAACCTCTTGCCCAGAGCAGGGCCTGCTCTGGCATCAGACCAGGCTCCTCAGAGCTTTCTCATGTTAGTCTTGAAAACCTCCAAGGATGGAGACTGCATAACCCCTCTGGGGAGCCTGTTCCAGTGTTTAAGAATTTTTTTCCCTTATATCAAGTTGGATCCTCCTGTATTTCCCCCTGTCTCTTGTTCTCCCATTGTCCACCTCAGTAATAAGCCTAGCTCTATCTTTTTGATGACTTCCTGATAGATATGGGGAGGTGGCTATTAGGTCCCCCCACAGCCTTCTTTTCTCAAGGCTGAACAAGCCCCATTACCTCTGCCTCTCCTCATAGGCCAAGTGCTCCAGCCTTGACCATCCTGGTGGCCCTCTCCTGACTTCACTCCAGTTTATTGATGTCTTTCTTGTAGTGTGAATCTCAAAACTACAAGCATTACTCCAGATGCAGTCTAACAAGTGCTGAGTAAATGCGGGAAATCCCTTCCCTTGATCTGCTGGCTATGCTTCTGTTCAAACAGCCCAGGATGCTGGTGGCCCTCTCTGTTGGCCCACGCTCCGCTTGCTGTCAGACAAAACCCAAGGGCCTTTTCTGCAGACCTGTCCCCAACCACGCAGTCCCCAGCCCTTACCGTTGCAAGGGGCTATTCCTTCCCAGGTGCAGGATTTGGTAATTGTCCTTGGATTTCTTGAGGTTCCTGCCAGCCTTTCTTGCAGCCTGTTGAGGTCCCTCTGAGTGACAGCCCTGCCCTCGAGCATATCAGCTCATTCCCCCTGTTTGGTTTGTTTGGTATTGAGCTATTCACCCCAGTCTTTGAGCTCAGCAGAGAGTTTGTTTGCCTCAGGTTGCTGTATAGCTTCAGCTCTGGAAATGTTTGTTGTCAAACCCAAGCGTTTGGATGACACAGTGAAACAAACTGCTGGTAGCTTCAGGTCTGGGCTAAAAATGCTGAGGATTTCTATGAAGCGAGATTTCAGTGCCTGCCTATAGCTACACAGGGGGATGCAGCTTTCAAAGTCTGTGTTTTCCCTCAAAAGGCCGTTTTTAGGAGCTGCTTACCCAGCAGTGGGGAGAGGGAGGCGGAGACGGTGCCTGCAGGGCGGCTCGGTGCGAGGTGCACGGCTGCCATCCCGCGGCACGCAGCCCGCCCGTGGGCTGCCGCAGGGCACAAGGCCGGTCTCCAGCATCTATTAGTACCAGTTATTAACGTCTGAATCGGAGCAACATCTTCTGAGCCCAGGTAACATCATGCTGCTATTTATACAAGCTGCTGTACAAACCGAGAGGAGGGTCCTGCCCTGAAGGATACAGAGAGAAAGAGGGACCCAGGAGCAGAGCTCCTGAAGTCAGTGGACTGGGGGGGCTCTGCCATTAAAATAACAGCACCTTTTCCTTCATGTCTGCCTGGAGTATAATCCTTGTCGTCAAGCGTTTCCTGCCCACACGGGAGAAAAGTCTCACTATTCCAACTAAGTCTGTGAACTATGTAAAAACTGGAAAAAAAGCCCTGTTCGAGTTCATTCCCAGAGGAATGAGTCCCTACTTCAGTTGTACCTTCCTGCTCCACAGAGCCTGCCCAAGTTACTGTGCTCCAGCTGTGGACAGCTTAGCTGTCTCTCCTGGACACATTAAAATTAATTACAGAAACCCAGAAAGGCAGAGCTTGAAGAGGTCTGAAAACCTTGTATACTCCATTCCGTACACTGTAAAGCAACTTCAGATCATCGGTTTAAAATCTCCACTTAAAGAGATTCCAAAGCTTTCCTGTTTAACTTGTTTCAGTATTTAGTCAAACTTAGCATTAGAAAGTTTTCCTGAGTACATAACCTGCAAATAAAGTAAATTGTTTTTTCCCCCTCACTCTCAGTGGACCCCATATTTTAAAAATAAATTTTAAAATGGTCATTCCGAGTCTTCACTTTTCTAGAAAACAAACAGCTCTGTCACCTTGTGCTCCTAAGCTGAGTTTCTAGACTTGGCTTTGCCCAGATGATGGCTGAAATCCAGCCCAACCTTCAGCCTTCCTTAAGCCTTTTCCCTCTGACTCCCTGCATCTAGTAGCATCACTGCAGCAGGAGCGTGCCCTCTTTTCTACCTGTGCGTAGCTCTCTGCTCAGCCAAGGGGCTACCACGAGCAACCACCAATCCTCGTAGTACCATAGTCTGTTAGACAGCAATTTCTTCTTCTCTTAATTCGTAAATTACTTCCCTGAGGACTAGATTCTGCAAAATGCCGGGCACTCCCATCCCTGTCATTTCAGCTCTCGCATCACTGCAGGATCAGTCTCTAAACCTCTAATGGGTTCAGAGTCAGGCTGAGGGATGGATATCAGCCCTGCCTGTGTTCAGCTCTGTTTTATGAACCCATAAGTGAGCCAAGTGGCTTCTGTCCAGCAGTGCTCCTGCTTATGACCGGCAATGTCCCAGTATGTCATCACGGGGAATGGTAACATGTTCCCATCTGGGGGCAAAGTGGACTGCTACAAAAGCACTTGCATAAGATGGCTGATACCTTTTGCCATTTGTCTTTGAAGGAAAGAAGTACACCTGTTAGCTGTTCTGTGTATGTGAACATATGTGCATATATATAGCTTTTTGAATCGGGAAATTATTATAAGTTTCAGTGTTCCTCTGGGGAGAATGTGAAGGCTTGAGACTGGGGTGCTTTTTCCCCTTGTCCTGTGCATTCTTCTCCTGTGAAAGTGAAGAGAAATCCTATAATGCAGCAGAAATGGTACAGCCTTAGGTCAATAAAAACAAGCAGCAGTTCTGCAAGAGGTTAAGAAGCAGAGAGGTTTTTATGGAAGAGAGCATACATCCCACAGTATGGAATAGTATAATATCCCATATGCTGACATAGAGTAATAATAAACACATATGTTATGTATATACATATTACTGCAGTATTAAAACCATGTGAACTGAATGATGATTGGGTGTGATAAATCGATGCTTGCTTCTGAGTTGACTAGGGTTGACCATTAGGGTTGGTAGTCACTGTTCAGTATCATCCATAAAGTGAACTGGATGTTTTGTCCTGTTGTCAAGGGATAAACATTTCTAAGCAAACACCAAAACCTCACTTCCACACTCGGCAGCAACCAGTGCTCATCTCAACCCACAGGCCAAGGGCTGCGTAGACATAAGCAAGATCATCTCTCTAGCTAAGGCACAAGAAACCTGAGGAAGCCAGATTATTTCAGAGGACTTTACTTTGGTTTCTTCTCAGAAGAAAGCCAAAATAATGTGGTGTTCTGGTTTCATTGGGATTTGGTTTCAGTTTGTGGCCAGCCATGGTGGTCAAGGCCCTTAGCAGTTAAATCCAGGGCAGCTGACCCTGGCTGGCCCACAGGTGTATTCTGTATCATTGACATCAAGTTCACTACAAAAGAGAGGGTTTGCTGAGAAAAGGTGGGGGTTTTTTGTGTTCTTCCTGCCTCTTTCTCTCATTTCCAATGATTGTGATTCCTGGAGCAACTTGCCTGTGCTCTGTAGATAAGTATAGTTTTGTCTCTTTTGGTTGTCATTTATATTGATTTCTTTATTTCATTAAATCTGTTTAACTTCAACCTACAAGTCTCCCTCCTTTTCCCAATTCCCTTCCTCATTTGGGGAAGGGATATTGGGTGATAGAAAAACTGTTTATTGTTTAGCCCTGGGTGCAGGGTAAACAAGGACATGCGTCTAGCCCAAAATGTGGAGCCCACCTGACATAATGTTCTTTCTGGAGCACAGCCATGCTTGTTCTTACTGCTCTACATACAGTACTAGTGATTTTACAGCACACTATGGTCTCATCAAAAATAAATCTACTCCTGTTAAAAACACTTGCTTTGAAGACCTTACACTGACTTTGTCCAGACCAACAGGTGATTTTGAGCAGTATAATTCTGCAGGGCACTTAATTGTATTTTCTCATTGCATGCCATAAAAAAAAATACATTATTTTAACGTTTCAAAAAGCTGAGCAGCATGGGCCTCACCCATGACGAACAGTCATTATTTGGCTGGCACTAATATGGAGTATCTAGGTCAGGGCTTACATTACACAGAGTGAGTGCAATATTGTTTGTTTTAGGAGCTGTATGTCATGACTTTCTTGTTGGTTTGGAGTTGGTCATGTCCAACAATCCCCAGAGAAACTGTGCCGTCAGTTATGGCTGTAGTTTTTGTTGCTGATAACAGCTGAACTAAAACCGCTGTCTGATTTCATGTACGGCACCATTCAGGTGCTTGGTGGTTAAGCCTAAATTTCAGCTGTGGCTCTACTGATCTTGGGTTTGTGAACATCATTGCAGCTGGGTACAGATTCCCAATACAGCTCAGCTCTCCTTGTCTCCCACTGAATGCAATAGCTTAGAGATCGTTAAGAAAACCAGACTGCTGGTGTTCAGGGATGTGCCAGGCCAACTGTGCCATTTCTCCATGTCCTTTGACAGCAAGAAGCTCTCATCTGCCAGCTGGAGCCACTGATCTCTGAGGAGAGGGGAGGAGAGGGACAAGGCCCCTCTGTTCCTCAGAGAGACGCAACCTGTAGCAGGTCCATGAAACAGAGCAGAGTGCAGCTGAGGTACGGGTTGAATTTCCCCTCCCATTCCTCTTCTAGTGCACCAACTAACCCCTCAGGCAGTCTCCGAGTCAATTCTACAATGACAAATATAGCTAATAACAAACCACGTCTAGTAATCAACAACTTGTTTGATCTTTAGGGAAGCAGATCAGCAGCTTACCTTGACAGTCCAAAAGCACCAGAAGGGCAGGAGAAGCTCAGGTGTTGCAGGCACGTCTCTGTGGTCCTCCTCAGGCAGCAGAGAGGTGGCCCTGCTGCCGTGTCAAGCTGTGCTGGGCGGCTGTGAGGTGGAAGGGGGAAGGACAGAGGACATAAGCATACTGCCAAAGTTCAGTTTGCAGCTGGCTTTGGTTTAGCTGCCTCAGGATGAGGGCACCAGGAGCTTGTACCCGCCTGCAAAAAGCTGCGTAGACGTACCTGTGGTTTAAAGAACCTGCTAAATTCATGTGGTTTAATTCAAAGACCTAAGCAGCAAATTAAGGAATTAGCATCAATAAAGGGATTTCCAGTACTGTAGGAGGGGTTTATCTGTTATGTGAACAAAACACAGATGCGAGAGCAAAGCTGGGGGGGCAAGCAATCAAAAATTAGTGTTCACCAGAAGCCCCCGGCCAGGCTGCTGTTCTCAGATGCGCGTACGCGGCTGCCTGCCCGCGGTCACGGACAACACGCAACGGCAGCTAAAAGTACTGTACTCCGTCCTGAATCCATCTGCCCGGGGTGGGCAGCAAAGCCAACCCGTGCGGGCTCGCTGTTGGCACGCCTCGCGTGTGCGTGTGCTGACACGGCCCGTGAAGTAGCGGCTGGGAGCCAGCAGGGGGTGCTGTTGCCTCTCCTGCCGGCGGCGGCCTCGGGACGCGGCCGGCCCCGCAGCGCCCGCCCCTGCCGCCAGGCGGCGCCCGCAGCTTTGCCGGCTGAGCAGCCGCGGCAAGAGCGGGCGGGCGGAGGCGCGCTCCTGCCCGCGCGCTGCCCGCCCCGCGGATGGCGAGCGCCTCCTGGCGGCCTGGCGGGGCAGGGGCGGGCCGGTAGCGGGGTCCTCGGCGCCCCTTGCCCGGGCGCTGCAGCTGGAGTGAGACCGAGGTGGCCTTACAGTAACGGCCTGCGCCCCCCAGCAAAATGACCGTGGCCTTGGGAGATGGACACGCTGTCGGGCAGGGGGGTTGGAACGGCCTTTTTCCAGGCCGAAAGGGAAGGTCACCTCCCCGGCTGGCACTGATGAGGTTACGTTACGGATTTCATCGCTCCCGCTGAATGAGAAATTTGAGGCAGTCAATATTGGCCAGCAGCGTTCCTGGATCATTTGCGATGCAGAAACTTCTGCTCTCACAGCGCGGGCTGCAGAGGACATGCATTCGTAGCACACCTGCCCTATGCCATGCACCACACTGGCGAAAGCAGCCCCCAGGCAGGAGGAAGACCCCCAGCAGCACAGAGCAAGCAGAGCTGCTCCCCTCCAGCCCCCCTGGCCAGGAGGGGACACAGATATCTGGGGAGAAACCAGAGAAGGCTTGGTGTTTCCTCATTCTGGCTGTGCTTGGGATTTCCCTTCAGCCCTCGCTGCTGTCCCCAGGTGGCCTCGGTTCCCTCCCGCAGGCAGGTCTGGGACACGGCACCGGAGGGGCCCGGGTCAAGTGGCTGCTGCTGAGAATGGATGCTCAGGGAGCCCAGGGCCACTGCTGGCCTCCCTCAGGACAGATCCTCGCCAGAGCCTCCCTGGGCATGGAGGGAGTGGGATGTGGACATGGGGAGGATGAGATACAGGCACTGGGGAGGGGGTAACCACTGCTGATGCATTCCTGGGAGCTTTGGGCCCAGGCTACCGAGCCACTGCTGTCTGTGGCTGTCCCAGCTGTGGCAGGGTTGCCTTACCTGGGATTAGATGTGCCTATTTCGAGCTAAATGTTGGGGCGGGGGGTGGTTGCTGAGCAATGCCCCTCTCCAGGTGCCCGCTGCCATTCCCACAGCTGAGGGTTGAGCAGCTGATGGGACCTCAGTATTCGGAGTGACCCCCTGTTTCAAACCGCCCAGGGTGTGCAACATATTGGCCATTAGGCTGCACTGCTGATCACGCATCTTTCCCTTCCCACCTCTCTCCTTTTTTTTCAAAGGACCAGGGAGGTTTGTGAAGCTGGGGAGAGCTTACATATTAGGCTCAGGCAAGGGTAATTTTGTATGGGGGGGACAGAGGGAATCCCATTTCCTATCTCCCTGCCTGATCCTTTGGGATCACTCTCCTAAGAGCCTGGATCAGGGAAGATGCTGGCTTGGTTTGTATGCTTGAAAGTAACAGGAAATGAAAATAAAAGCAGGATTTATATTAAAGATGCAATGGAAGAGTCTTCTGGCTTGGTCAGGAAAACAAAGCAGAAGGTGCTTAAGACTCAGCGGTTTCAGTTGGGAATTAAGAAGTTGGCTTAAGCAAGAGCGAGACATTCCTGACTGCATTTTGACCATATACTCATGGGAAAATTAATGGCCCCTCAGAGGCAGTGATGCTAGTAGAAACCAAGTAGTTTTCGTTGCCATTAAAATCCCTTACAAAAAAAATCTGATCAAAAACTGACTTAAAGACCAAAACTGTGTCACTCTTACACACACTTATCTTCTAGTTTTTGAGGCCATCTCTGCTCATCCTTTCTTAGTTTTCCTAAAGTGCCCCAAGTTCACCTCTAGAGTTAATAAATCTCATTACTGATGCTCTGAGTTTCCTTTTAGTACATTTCTGTGTTTGAAGTGGAACACTGGAAACAATCGTATCTTTACTGATGATCAGCATCTAATCATGTTTAAATGTTGATGCAGTTCACTTGCACCAAGTATCGTGCAGGATTTCTATAATGTGTGTCCTTCCCTTTGTGTCAGACCTTTATCTCATTACCCAAGGTAGGAATGGCATTTAAATAGAGCACATTTATTTCTTGCTGAGGAGAAGTGCCTCTTGTTTTCTGTGTAAAATATCCCTATTTAGTATCCTCCAGATTAATTGCTTTTCCCATATTCGCTGGCCATCACAAAACAAGGCACCATCCAGTGAAGAGGATAGCTCCTTACTGAAAATGAAGGAAAGAAGCCTCAGAGTAGAGCTTTTAATATCCCAGTCCTACTGAACAATTTGTTCAAACATCATTCAGGGCTCTGCATCAGATGAGGCAAGTGTGGCTGAATGAACTCGGCACCAGCAAACTTCCACTTAATCCTTATCCTTTTACAGAAGGCGAAAGGGCTTTCGTTAACTTTGTATAATCAGGCTTTGAAAGACCAGGCAGAGGAAAGAGGTGCGAAACATTCAGTGAAGCAGAGCTCTGGCAAGCTTCATCTCCTCTGATCTCTCTCTGCTCCTACAACGTATCCAGCAGCGAACATGGGAGGCAAAGGCTTGAAGCTTGTTCTTAGTTTAACTAAAAATTTTTCTGGATGTGACCATTTTTACACACTTAGAGTAACGGACTCAGGTCTGTTACTGTTTATTAGATCCCAAATGTGCTTCCAGCACTGATACCCAGGTAAATCACAAATCTGATCAGCAAGCTAGCTCTCCTAGGAGCAAGTGCTCCTAAAAACCCTCCTGTCTACCAGGCTACTGGTACAAATCCTGGGGGATGAAAAATTAGGCTCTCGAATACAGGCTAAGGATGTGAAAACTAACATGTTTCATGCAGCAGGTGGGTCTTCAGAGAGCAGCAAGCTTCCCAGCTAAAAGGATCTCATCGTTGTGCTTTACGCCTAGAAGTCAGAGGGCAACAGCTGACTGATACTGGAGAACAATTCATTTTATAGAATTAAGAAACCCCAGTAAATGAATACAAACATTTTACAAACACAGGATTTTATTCACTCACAGGTACAGTCTGTGGAGAGCAAAATCACTGAAAAGCCCTGAAAAAATTCTCAAGATTAAACATGATTCTGACTTTATCAAAATTACTGGAGTCAAGTGTGGAGACACATATGACTGCTAAAACTGTTGCTACTTCAGTATCGTATCAGTTCTTTGAAATCCTCCTTCATACAGCCTTCATCAGCTCAGGTATTAATATGAAAACAACTTTTCAGTTTTGTTCCTTCAGATTAATTTCATTTTTTTTTACAGACTTTTTTTCCTTTCTAGGATGAAATTTCATCACTTCATTTGGCAGGGATAGTTCCCAACACAGTAATAGGGATTTTCTCAAAAAAGGTGTATTGTGAGCATTTGGGAAGAAATGTGAGAAATTTTAGTTAGGATGGTGTTCAAATCTGTTAATTTTTCTAAGTTATTTCCTAGGGAGTATTACATAACTGTATTCATATAAATCTCTTTAGATTTGTTTATATTCTCTTAGATTGTTGTCTTTTGAGAGGCAACAGCTCCCTACATTTTTACTTGGCAAGCTGTCTGTTTAAAGATTGTTCCTTTAGCTACTGATAGTTATTTTGCTATTAAAGGGTATACTGTCCCTAAGCACATCCGAAGTTATTTCTCTGAAATCATGAGAAATCTATTGAACTTCATATAGCGATGCCTGCAGACTTTTGAGATCCTTATGGTTTGAGACCATCATAGACCACATATTTCATTGTCTTACCCTTTCTGGTTGAATCTTCCTGAGTGTCTGCCATGACTAAGCTCCCTTAGGGGCTCTACACTTGTATTTCCCTTCACCAGCTCTTCTGCCCTCTCCAGCAAGATGATGCCTGGGCAATGGGCAGCAGCGGGGAGATTTCACAGGGACATCAGGGGCATTACTGAGAGTGAGAGAGGAGCTTAGAGAATGGTGTCCATCACCATGGGGAAAATGGCTACTTTCCTCTTAGTATGAAGTATATCTTATAGTCTAGTCTTAAGGCTAGTGAGGCATCCTAGGCATTGCAGGAGCTCAAGGACATCAAAGGAAAAAGAGAAAGGGGAGACAAATAAGTATCTGAGGGGCCTGCAGACAATATTTGATGCTCTGTAGACAGCAGGTACAAATGACTGTGAAGTGAGCCCCTTCTTTGGCAACAAGGGTGTTGTCTGCCCAACAGCAGCTATATCCTTGGTCAGTCAGGTCAGGACGGAGTTGGAGGAACCAATGTGGTCAAGTTGCCTTATACTGACTATACTGAAGGAAGGAGAATGGGAATAGTGTGGTCCAGAGTTTATGTGACACAATTAAGTTGGCCAACATGCAAGTGCCAGGACAGCCTGTTTTGGCATGGTGCAAATGCATATGGGATTGCTCATGCATGAAGCTTGTGTTTCAGACATACCTTTTCAGCATGTGTTACTGGCTGACTTCGGCCGGGTGGCTGCGGTGAATCGCATCCCATCCCCAACCCAAATCTCTTTGAACGTGTAGGAAGCTTGGGTGCCTAGCGGAGCCGTGGGAGTTTTATGTCTGTACCCAGGCATCTAAGGGTTAGGTGTTGAGTTAACGGACATCATAGCCCTGACGGATTTGGCCTCTGGCACCTAGATGGGTGATGCTTCTGCATTTGCTTGTGCTGAAAGTAGTTACTAGAATAAACACTGCTTAGCTTGAGAACTGAGATCACATACCATACTCTTGTGGAGGAAGTACATACCATACAGTATTTCTATATGCCATTGGAATAAGGCTTAATAACTCTTGATGATGTGTACCAATTGATGCAGCTTTTAATAATACCACTTTCAAGAGAACTTGTTTTACCACTGGATATTGTTACAAGTCACAGGGTGAAACTTTACTTGAGTTGGTGAGGACTAAAACCACAAAGAGGTTTAAAGCCAGTCCAATAATAAGCCATAAGGTATATCAGGCCACAGAAAAGTGTGCTAGTGCTTCCAGTGAGTCATATAATCAATAGTTACCATGAAGCTCAACAATTATTTAAAATGCTACCCTGAAAAATGAACATTTGGAAAGGTGCCAGATTGCAAACTCCAATGTTTATGATCAGACACGCAGGCGATGCTTTCTTTTAGAAAGTGGGTACAATGAGAAACAAATGACAAAAGCATTTGGGTTATGTGTGTGGTCTTCATCAAATTAGCAAAAAACCCTCAGAGGGTAGGATGAGAGTTTGCAGGCATCATTAAAGAAATTTATTTTTAAAAGGACCTTGAAAGAGGGCTGTATGAATAGCTGGGGAAAAAAGTCTGATTGGACGGTATACAGACAAACTGGAGGAGCTATTACTAATTTTTGTTTTCATCTTTGGTAACCAGACCTAAGACATTGCGATTTCCTGGAAAGACTCATTACTATGTAAACAAGATCTGTTTAAGAGAGTCCTAAGTGCAGCATCCAAAAGTGGAGTCCTCACATGTTGCTGTTTACACGTGGAAATTTGGACCAGCACTAGGCTGGTGCCTTTATAGTGGGTTTGTGTTTTTTTTTTAATTTTATGTGAAAAGTAGATTGGATTAGTATATGCTATAATTCAAACTTTTCTTCTTTTCTTGAGATAGGAGTAAGCTGACACTGAGACTGGTCATTGCTTGGTTTTGCGTTGCTTTGTGAAGTTGTTTTTGCATAAGCGAAGAAGTAAATAGCAAAAGGCAAGTAAAAAAAGATGCTAACAGGTGTTCTCTGTACAATGTGCTGCTCAGTGTTTTACACTTAGCCAACTATACACGTGCTAGGACTTCTTTTTTTTTCAAAACTAAACCTAATTAGTCCACTTATTCTACATGCAGCAGGCATTTGAAGAAATATCTAATGAACATGTGATCAGCTCCGGTGCTGTAAATACAAATGAAAGGTCACGGGCAGAACAGCTTCTGCTTCTGAAGTCTCCTGATTTAAAATGTGACTCCCAGACTGATGATCACACTGATCTTTTACTTGTCCTTTTGGTTAGCAAATGCCTGCCCAAAACAACAGCAGCCAGTCAGATCTAGTCACTGTTCAGATGAAGTGTCAATCTCACCACTCAAATAAAAAAAAAATTAAATTTAAAAATTTTCTTTCTTCCACAGCCTCCAGCCAAAAGCTCTTTTTGAAGAAAAATAGCTCTCCAGAAAAAAAAAAAGATGACAGAGGAGAGAATGATTTTTCCAGTTTCGAAGTATATGGAAAATTGCAATGTTATACCCTTTTGTCATCTAATTATGAGAAATAAAGGCTTCCCCCTTTTTGCAGTTTGACATTTGCATTTATAATAGCATGTTGCCATGGCAAAATCTTATAATCCTTGACTACTTTGATGGAAACACATTCTTATAGGACTACAAGAAAAAAAAAAGACCAACCAAAACTGGTGGCATCCGTATTTTTTTTGCTCTGCTGGCCAGAGCCCTCCCTGCCCGTAGGCAGCTTTGGGGGCAGCGATGGAGCCGGCAGCATGGGTCTGGAGGCAGAGGCTGTCCGGGGCCATTTCATCGCGGTGACACTCAGGGAGGGCATCCCGTGCAGAGCATGCGGAGTTGACGTGTCCTCGCTGGGGGGACAAAAGAAGGCTGGATATGTCAAATGGAATCAAGCTGCAAAAAGCTGGAGAAGCTGCCTATTGTCCCCAGCTCGTGCTATTAAATGTGGGATTAAGGAGGAAACAGCCCCCTGGCTCATTGGGCCCATTCAAGAGGAGCTTGTTCCAAAATTTTTTGACAGGGGTGGCTTCTATTCAGAGCCCCAGCTGATATCACCAGCCTCACAAAGGGGCTTTAGGGGGTTAATTAAAACCAGGTAATGGAAAGAATCGAGTACTGACACTTCACAAATGCCACTGTGGATCCAAAGCAAGAGAAAAGACATATGGTAGGAAGAGCAACCTCCCCGCTGCCGCCAGCTCTCTTATATTCAGCCAGTGATTGGCACTTGATTATTTTTCGGGCAAAACTGAACATTAGCAGTTAGTTCCCATTCTTCTGCTGTGAAACGTGAGCAGGATTGGTTCACAGCCAGCATCACAGGGATCAGCGGCCCCTACCAGCCTCGGAGAATCCCAGATGGTTCCCCCAAATACTCCCGTACTAATCTCACTGCACCTTCCTCCCACTCATCTTCAGGTTATGACATGCTACGGTCAGTGTTTCTCCCCTTGTCACTCTGGCATGAAAGTATGCAAGATGCTGCAAAGATAATGACGTGCTGGTTTCTGAACGCTGTGCTTGATGCATACCCGGGACCCCAGGGCATTTGCCACAGACCTGCGTGGCAGCCAGGGCACTGGGGCAGAACAGCGATTCCGCATGGTGCTTGCAGCAGCCGCTGTTGGAGTATATAAACGCAATGGATAATTATCTGATTCTAGAACTTCCTGAAACAGAGTGAATGAAAAGAAAAAAATGCACACTTAAAACATCCACTAAATGTGGTAAGCTTATGCCAGGCTTACCCTGTTGTGAACTTTCTGGGAAAAACAGCCAGAAGCATTTCTCATTTATAATGGGAGATTGTGGATGTGTATTACTTAGGCGCTTCTTTTATTAAATTTACTTCTATTTTATTTTCTAAAATCAAAGTACCTAAAACCAGAACAAAACACTTCCATCTAGACCAAAGCAAAAGGTTTGGCTTTGAGGTTTGGTTTCTTTTTTCCTACCACTTTTTTTTAATTATATTTGTGGAAATCCCCTTTTTTGATCCTCTACAGGGAACTGAGCTCTAGCTAGCACTAAATCAGCAGCCCCAGTCGTTTCTGATAATGCCACTATTTACAGAGCGAGCGCTTTTTGTGATTTAACTGCTGAACAACATTGTATTTCAAGTGTGGTCTCAGCTCCTAAATTCAGAAGTGCTGCACTAACTAGACATGAATATTACAGCCTGGAGAGAGGGGTCTATTCTAGAGATATTGACAGATGGACAATTTGCTGTAAATCAACCTGGGCCGCTAGCGTGCAGTACAACAGCTACTTCACGGCAATTTGTTTGCAAGTGGGCTATTACTCAGCAGTAAATGTGAAACAAATGTCCCTTCTCTGAGGGAGCAGAAAGCTTCTTTCCTTCTCCCATGGGTTACCAGGGTAAGAGCATGGCTGCAAGCAGTTAATGCAAAAATGCGGAGACATAAACTGTCTCACCTCCGTGGACCCCAGTCCGCAAAGGGTGCAGTGGTATCACCGGTGGGATGAAGTTGACTTGGGTGCATTGGAGTGCACAAAGCGTACCCCATACATCGAGGATGCTGTATGGTAAATCTAACCCTTGCACGTCTTGCTGTCTTCCCTGCCCTTCAGAATGGGTTTGCCAGCATTTCCCTGTTTCACAGGTATGTTGTAAGGATAAATCAGTTCATGCCTGGAAACCATTCAAATATTAGAGCTGGGGGGGCAGTGCTGGAGGAGAGAGATGGGGCATGTTATTCCCAAAGACAGATAATCTTAAATAATAAAATTTAATTGAATCTTAAATGTAAATTGTGACAAATATTGACCTGTCCTTTGCAAAATGGTAGGGAGCAAATGTTGCACAGTCCTGAAGGCAGAAATCTGTCATGGAAGTCTGCCTGCTACTGACCACTGACCACACACACCAAGCAGAAATTGAAGCACCTTGGCAGTCTGGCCAGCAAACTGCTCTTAGCTTGAGGTGGAGGCTTCGTTTCTTCCCTGGAGAAAACACCCCAGTCCACCCCTGCTGCTTTTCCCTACCTTAGATCCCTCCTGTTGGTCCTCCTCATTCCTCTTTTAGAAGAGATTGTACTGCAGAGACCCAAACACTGCAAGTGTCCCGTTTGTCTCCTCTCCTGCCTTTGCTTTCTCCTGTCTGCTTAGAAAAGCGGGAGGAAAAGAAATGCTTCAAGCCTGAACAAGGGTCAAGATGAGTCAAGTGGAGATCTCGGTCAGGTCTCATGTTGTCCCCAAAACCGCTCACCCCTAGGAGCAAGCCAATTTATAATGAATCTTTGCATAAGAAGACAAAATATTCTGATTATTATCACCTGTTATTGTTTAGTGCATGCCTTCACAGTACCGAATGTTTGGAGTAGAGGCTGGTTTTCTCCCTGCGTCAAACTGCCAGGAAATGGCTGGTGTGGGATTACTTGCCTTGCATAGCGATTTTTATTCCCAGGGGTATAAATCTGGCACATCCAACAAGGCATGTTTGTCAGAGGTGCTGCAAAACAAGGCACGTTCTGTGGGTATACCGGCTCTGGAGCCATCACCTTGAGATTTTTATGGTTAAGCAGTAACCAGTTCCTGACCTCTTATTAATAGTCTGGCCTCCACATAATAATAATAAAATGAAAGCTAACTAGGGAACTGAAAAAATAGTTATATACATAGAGCTTTTATGTTGTTTTAGAGCTGCTGTCGGATCCTGCCTGGTGTGCATTGCTGTTGTTAACTTATACAGACTGGATAAGGGAGAACTGAAAGGACAGCCAAGATCCATCCATCCTTATAAATACAACTGTGTAGTAGTAGTAGTAACGATTTCAGTCTTAAAGAGAAAAGGATCTTTTCTCTGTTGTAGGTTTTCTTATTTTTCTTATCAGTTGAACAAGTATGCACCAAGGTGTTACCAGGCTTTGTTTGGGGCTGGAGTTTCACCGGTGGAAGATACATTTTCCCAGGGAAGTAGACTATGTGCTGCTCTAGTTTTGTGTATTTTTCTGGTGTAAGGAGAGGTTGTATTGCAGTGAGGTTTTTGGTGAACACTGTTGCCAGGCTGGGAGAACTAGAGGTTGAACATCATACTGAAAAGCAGAGATCCAGAGCTAATGTTGCTTTGGCCCTGCACATATAACTGCCGTGGGCATCCTACAAGAGCTGAGCATGATTGCGCATGAGGAACTCTAATCCTCAACTTTTATAAAATTAACCTCTAAACAGATGCCTCTGTATCGCAGAATTCAGTCCTCGCACAGTGACGTTTTTCAACCTCTCAATACATAAATGCTTATAAATTGGCATGCAGCACTTCCACGGGACGCGCATGTTGCTGTACATCTTCTCCTGGAATCGGCACTGCGGGGGCTGGTGATGTGGGAGAGAAGGGTTTGCAGGGTTTGACCTGCTGCTTTTGCCCTCCCACCTCACTGCCACCCTGCCCCTGCTCCCTCCCTGATGAGATGGTGAGAGGTCAGCTTCGGTAACTCGGAACTGGTCAGCCTGGGTGTTTGCCTGCTGGGGAGCACTGTCCTGTGGCTGGGAGGGGGGGAAACCTGAGGGCTGGCCCGAAGCACTGGATCAGACACTCACCCATAACACCTTTTCTTGCAGCTTTTGCCAGCAGGTAACCAGAGGCAAAGAGGCAGCTGCTGTATGCTTGCAAGGGGTACCTAATCAAAGGCTTTGAAGTTGTTCGGCTAAAGAGGATTAGTTGTGGTCCAGCAGAGACAGGGTAAAGACTAACTAAATGAAACACAGTTCCTATGGTTTTGTGGGTGTGTTAACAGAAACATTGACTTCTGGTAAATGCCCATTTGGACTTTTGTCTGTAAGATGTTTCCTTATTACCCTGGTAGCATGTCCAAGGTAGGGAAACCTGCTGCCCCAATGGGCAAAAGGACACGTCACGTCCAAAAAGCCCCTGTTACAGATGGGGCTTGGGTGGATGGGTGGGGGCACAGGGGCAGAGGAGCTGATGCTCTATCTGCCCGGGCAGAGAAGCTGCCCTTGGGAGGGAGAAAGAGAGGGATGACAGGACAAAGTGAGTCAGTGAGCCTTGAAGAGTGGGATTTGCTGAGCAAAAAAGACAGGGAATATGATGAGAAGCTTAAGGACTGGTGCCCACTCAGGGAAGAAAAATGGGACTCTGTAAATGACTGTATAAATAATACCCAAAGGAAATATCCAGGGTTTTTCATGTTGATATTACTCAGATTAATTTTGCATTATTTCCATGGCTTGGCAACCGTAATGTTTGGTGTGATTTGTGTCCATTCATAATACAGTGAGTCCTGAGACCATTTCATGGCATGATACAACTGGCAAAATACTGTGCTTGTAAATTAAAATATTCAAGTACAGTTTCTAGTAACATTCATCATCGCAGCAAGTTGAGATGTGCTTTGAACATGAAAATGAAAGATGAGATGCTCTGAGGAATATGGAACAAGTGGTTTGAATCGGTACCCAAATTAGCAAAATAGTTCCATACAGACCAAGTTCTGTCGCAAAAGGACTAATTAGCTGAGACTCCTTGGCAGCCCTGGTGCCACCAGAGCTGACCATGTGGTGCTAATTCAGGTGTGTCTCCATGGTGCTCCCCTCTTTGCCTGGCTGCAGGAATACAATGCCAATATCCAAGTAGTCTGGAAAGCAGTAATCCCTATTGGACCCTGATTAACTCAGCATTAGCACTAGCTCAGGTATCTCTGCATCAGTGGTACAGTTTATCCCCAAACTAGGAGTAAATCCATTATTATACCAGAAGCATTTTGCATCATCACTCAAAATATTAAAAACGTATGTTTTATCATCTGGCATAATTTTCCAAACTACTGCCATTTGATTTCAAAAGTAGTCAAGCAAACAATATATTCCTTGCACATACCATCAGCAGGCTCAATGTTTTACCAAAAGCATCGACTTTATGTATAAGCTCCACAGTGATGTTTGTCATAGGTTAATAGCCTTGATTTTTGATGTTGCAAACCTTTCATTCAAGTGCAGCCAAAATTACCTTCAAAGTTTGTCATGAACTCAGTGAACATAGTAGTTGTTCAATACACTAATTCTACACAAAAAATAATTACCTCATTTGAAAAGAAATTTCAGTAGCTGATGTACATATTCCGAATTGTGACATGTTTCTGTTAGTTTCACAAACACTAAATATCAGCATATTTTGTGCTGAATCTTTTGATAAGCACACAAGGGTTTGTATGTCCCAAGCAGCAGACTGTCATTCAGGACTTGGGAGCCAGAGGAATAAATCAGGAGAACACCTCGAAAAGCCAAGCCTGACCCAGAAGCTGTTGTCCCCGTGCTTTCAGCAGCTGGTCTATGTTGACCAGATGAATGCACACATTTCCCACCACACTGTTTCCAACAGTCCTGGTAACTTTGCCTTTTGAAGCAATGTCTCCTTTTGCATCAATGTACTTCTAATACATACATAACTATGCAATACATAGCGTAATTTTGTAATATCAGCTGATGCAGTTGATCAGTCTCACTTGTACTCCTGAAGGGAAGACTGGATATGCACATCCCGCAAAGACCACGGATACTTCTGACCTGGCCTAACATTTTGCTTTCTTCCAGTGTTGTCATGCTCTTCCCATCTCTGACTCATGGCCTGAGGACTCGTCTCCCTGGACGGCATGCTTCCCCCACCACAGTGCCTCCTAATGCCCTTGCTTACCCATGTGAAAGTCCCATGCTGCCTCAGTGGCTGCTTCGGCTGCAGCATTTTGTAGGAGTAAACTACGTTTCCATCACTAGTTAAAAGCAGATCCCGCAAAAAAGTCTACTGTCAGCAATTTTCATACGAAGCGTGACCTAAAACCACAACAAAACACAGTGCCACAGACCATTACAGTTTAAATAAGTTTTTTAGTTCATTACAGCTGTTGGAGGATGACCATCTATTTCAGATGCCATCAGACCATCTATTTCCCCCCCCATCCCAAATGAATAAACAAGAAAGGAGAGTGAGCCACATTGCTCCCTTTGGAGGAGGAAGAAAGAAGGGAACAGATAAATTTACTCTTTTTTCCATTTTTTTTTGCATTTTCATCTTGACTTCTTTAACCACCCTCTATCCTAGCATCACCCTCCTGACCAGCTCAGTGTGCTGCTCCCCCTCCAGTGGCTAGCCTGGAGAAGATTAAAGCTTCCTGCTCTATCTTGTCAGCTTTATTCAAGGAGCTTTGGAGTGTTTAAACACTCTTAAAAAGAACTGAAAGCTAAAAGCCAAACCCTTTCTAATCATGTATTTTAAGAAGGAAAATACAGAAGACATTTCCTGTCTTCCTGTTTGTTATGGGCACCAGCACAGACTGGAGGTTGTAGAGTCATGCCTGCAAAAAAGATTCAATCCTGTATTTTTATTACCCAGTTGCTGGTAGGAAACACAGTAATAACTAATGACATAGTTCCCACTCTGATCCCCCTTTCCTGTTGAGTAGCTTTACAGGGAAATTCCTTTGTGCTAAAGGTTCCTGTTTGATCTCAGCTGGAAGAGGCCATTTTGGGAAACCTTAAAGAAAGCCTGCTCAACACTTCTTCGAGTTACGCAAACAAGAGGAGAGTTTTCCTTTACATTTGGATGGCAATGCTGCATGCAGAATCACTGTTATGATAAGCCTTGCTTATTTTTATTTCCCTTACTTGTGAACCAATACAAGATTGAGGAAAAATTATTTCACACTTACAAAGCATACTTACTTGGTCATTTAAACCAGAATGAAGATATATGCACGGTTCACAGTGGTGTGTATGTGTTGATAGTTAGCTTAAAAATTCCCACCATGGTTTAACGATGTAAAGGCTGAAAGATATACCAAAGACAGACATGTTATGAAAGTGGTTTAATATCTTTTCTTCCCCAGCCTTTCTCCTATTTCTATTCATCAATAAAATGAAAACAAGGGAATGAGACAATATCACCATTATTAGTGACAAGGTTGCAAAATCAAGCTGTAAAATTAGGGAAATTCAAACGATTAGGGATTCTCATATCAGAGCAAGTTGGCTGTGTTACATCTAAAACTCATTGTATTGTTGCTGTCCTAAAATTGGACATATTTTGATGCTGTCCTAAACTTACCATTTTCTTTCTTCATTTAATATCTTTGTATTCCCAACTGGAGTACTGAATGAAAAAACAGCCCCTGATACTGTGAATTCAATATATTACCCTCCTCACAGCTACCCTTAGCAATACCAAGCCGCAAGGGGACCCAGCTGATTTTGAAAGAGCTTGGAGCACCAAAGCTGCTGGTGTCCAGAGCAATCATCTGGTGGGATCAGCCGAGCAAACTCCTTCCTCACTGGGCCGGTTCCCAGACGGAGCTTATTGGGGCGAGGAGGAGATACGACTGCCGTACAAGGGAAAAATATTAATGCCTTTCCCTGTACCGACCAGAGTAGTCTCACTAATCTACAGTTTAGAAACTGCTCTCAATTAGCAGGTGCCTCTTTACCAGGCCAGCTGCATGAGAAATTAATTAATTTTAATGGATGCCATTTTTTTATTTGAAACCACCTTTTATTTAAAGCTTCAGGTGGAAGCGATTAATTGCAGTGTATACCGTGGATTCAAAAAGAAATGAAAATCGCGTAGGAAAATGTGATCCACTCTGATTTGCAAAACCAACATAAATCTGCGTTTAACATAGATAGGACGGAAATATTTGCCTACTGTTTAAGGATTCTGGTTCCTATTCTGCTCATAGGGATCCCATAAAGAAACATTCTGGCACAGATAAATTCCTGGCTGCCGGACATGCCTTGATTTCAAAGGAAAAAAGAAAAAAGAGAGAGAAAACAATCAGAGAATCTGTATTAGTTTCTGTTTTGTAAGTAAACACCAGGGCACAAAAAGCCACTGAATTGAAGTAGACCTGGATGTATTGCAGTTCACCCAAACCTCAAGAATTGCCACCAATTTAAATAATTTTCCAGTTCTGACCAAGAATAAAAAGTTGAATTGTTGACAACTTCCATAAAGCAAAATCTAAACAAATATCAGCTCAAACAAATATCAAACATCCCATCACGACAGTTTATTTAAAAAATTACAAAAGGCTTTATTTAAGGGTGAGGTTTTTTACTTTTCTACTATATGTCTGACTATACATTAACTTGACATGGAGCGTCATTTGCTGTCCACACTGCCTTTACATGGCCCTGGGTTCCGGGTGAGTGACTGCAGCCCCAGAGCAGCCTGGCAGTGCACACTAAATCATCAAAACAAGAGGGGAAAATGCCTGCAAACAAACTGAGTTCCTGCTATTTGCTTCAGCTGGCTAGAAACAATTAAGAAATGAAGTCTCTGTTCTAAAAACTGACAGTCAGAATGACTCTCCTCCTTTATTTATACTGTTCCTTAGGAAGAATAACAGGTTATGATTTTACTGAAAATAGCAAACTATTACAAAAAGAAGGAAAGTATTAGTATTTATAATTTGAAAACCACCTCTGACCCTAATAGTCTGAGATTAGAAAGCTGGGTAGGAGGCTCATCTCACGTATTTTGGCACTCCCCCTTGGCTATATTGGTGGTTAAGGGCCTGATCCAGCACCTGGTGAAGCCAGCAGGAATCTCCCCTTTGAATTGAGCTGGCTGTGAGTGCTCTGCACAACCCCTCCTGTCACCCAGAAAAGCATCTCGCTGCATCCCTCCACACCCTTCCAGCCCCCTATAGCCACCTCCACTGCAGCTGAAAAATTCATCTCTCTCCTTGACAAGTGTGTAAAGCCTCACTTCTGCTTGGGCACAGCATGATGGTTAAATTTGACCTTGCACCACGGAGTAAAGGAAAAGGAAAGCCGAGGTTTTGCCTTCAGACCAGGGGGAAAAATCATCTGCCCCGGCCTTTTTTCCCAGTGAGTGATGCAGAGAGGGAGGAGGAAAAGGGTCTTATGGAGGCTGTCTTTTTCATCCGAGAGCAAGTCGGCAATTAAAGCTGACTCTGCTTATTCATTAGATCACATTAAAAAAAAACCCAGCAAAAGTAGGGGGGGGAACTCTCTAAACAAATTTGGTGCACTCTTCCCTCATTCATCAACAGTTATGACTAGTCAATGCGCTCAATTTGTAAGCTAACTGCTTCTGAAGTAGAACCATATGGTTGCTTTAAAACATCTTTTTCGTGCTTAATTTGAGGCAATGATGCACCCTAATCAGCTGTGTGCGGATGAGACCCCTAATTGATGAATAATGAATCACGTGCTCTCGCTCTGATTGCAGCATCACCAGATTAATCCTTTTAATCACTTGAAGTTGAATTGTTTTGCAGGCCGAGGTTTGTTTTAATGGCCAAATCGCGGCGCTGCAGGTGGAAGGGATGCCTTGTGAGGCGCCGTCCTCCACTTGCTGTGGCAGTAAGGCTGCTCCTCTCCCACTTCTCCAGGGCACAGAAGGCACATGGAGGAGGTCACGGTAAGACCTGCAGCATCAGGCTTTAACCGTGAGGATAGAAAGGGTTTCATTTTTCCCCGGTATCACCACGTCACTGCGGTCACTGCCCCTGCTTGCCCCATGGCGGTTCACATCTACTTGGCTCTGTTGTTGGCGAGTGCCGCGGTGGCCACGAGGCGACCGAGCCCACGCCACTTTGGCAACAAGGGGGACACAGCACAGGCACGGGCAGCAATGTTGCTTCGCATCATTCATTAGCATCCTTCCAGGAGGCTTTTTGGACACGGTTTAGGCTGTGAAAGGATCCCCTTGCTGCGACAACAGCTTAACGGGGTGAGTACAAGCAAGTCACAACATTGAACGGTAAATACCAAGCCCGAGTAAAGGCTGACTGTGCCTCCAGTCCACATTTCTGCCTTTACTAAGAGGCTACAAGGCCTTCTGCCTGGCATGCTGGCATGAAGCTCAGCCTGATTACATAGGAAAACGTAAGCAGGAAAGAGATGTCACTGTCCACCGCCATAACCTTGTGGCTCCACGTTTCTTTCCCCCTGAATTTGTGATCTTCAATCCCTGCCCATATCCGCTCTTGAGCTCATTCTGCCTCCGGTGCCACGGATATACGCACACGCAGGGCCAGATTTTTAAATGAATTTTGATGCCCCCCAAGTCTGGATGCCTATCAACATGAGGAGAGCTCAGATGGTCCCCTTCCCCTCCGCAACAAACCAGGACAGGACATCATTGCTGACAATTTTCATGGCCGTTACCTGTGCAGACACTGAAACTGCAATGAGAAGGCTTTGCTACATTTCTAAATTAATGTCCTCGCTTAGATCAGGACAGACGCAGAACTTAAAGCAAAATTCTAAACTTACATTTAATCAAAGAAGATATTTGTGCGCTACCACTTAAAATAAGTAAAAAAAAAAAAAGTCAATAATGATTTGTCTGGTGTTCATTATAACACTGAAACATTTGTGCTATGTTATTTTTCCATTGCTACCTCCAAGCCTTTCATACAGAGCCTGAATTGGTTATCCCTATGTGTCAGAAGCATCCAGCTCTGGCATTATTGACCTCATACAGTTAATTGCACAATTATCTTTCAACTCTGCAATGAAGTGCTGCTTATTCTTATGTTTTGAATTTTAAAAATCTTACTGTTGAACTCCTGTTCATGGACCTTTAGCTGCAACTGAATAAAAATCCCTATTTTCCCTTCTTCCTCACACTAGTAAACATAACACAGCCACATCAGGCTGTATTGTCTTTCCATTTTTAGTGGCAACACAGTTCACAACTGTTTTAGTAGTACAGTGCATAAACAGTACATATGCTGGTGGTGATGCCTAGGGATCTTGGGAAGCCTACAAATAAGAAGATAATTTACCTCAAGAGGATGTGAACGTTTTAAATTAAAAGATGAAAGTCTCAACAACATTGGCATGGAAAATTGTTCCAAAATGTTGCAGTGATTCTGTGTTACCAGGCTGCTTTAGGGCCCCCTTCCTTCTCATGCACAAAATGGACTTGGGCTTCTCTCATTGATGTGATACTAGGCAAAAAAAAAACCAGCCCTACACAATGCTATTTGCCCTTCAGTGTCTTTACAAAAGCTGGGGCACGCGTAACTTCTACCCTCCACAGTATGTTAAAGGATGACCAGGTGTCTGAAGGCTGAGCTGTGCTCTTTCAGCTGGCAAGCCTCTCAGTCCTGTGTTTTCTGAAGGGCCTACGTGCTGGGGTAGGGAGGGCTCATTGTCAGGGCGGACAATTTTAGACTCTGTGCTCTGATTCTCAGAAATTCTGCATAACGGCAACTGCCACCAAAGACTTTAAAAGTGGGGGGACAGAACTTGTTTGTAATACTTTCACAAAATGCATTCCTCTTTCTTTTTCAATAGATTGATATCTGTCAATAACACCACTGTTTTATCAAAATACTTTCATCCAAAACAGTACTACAACTCCACTAAATTCATAGTTCACCTATCAGACATCCAGGTAGATGCTGCCTTCTGTCCTTTCCAAAATGCAAAAGTTCCTTTCCTGCCCACTACGAACTCCAGCAATCCCATGTAGCTCCAGTTTTTCACCAAAGGGCATCAGTAAACTTTTTTCCAGTCTTTTCTCTTTTTGCTGTATTCATTTCGGATATCTTCCATCTCCACTTCCTCTGCCCTTCCATCTTTGTCACCGTGTGTCACCACATGGCTGGTCCATGTTGGGGTGCCTCTGCTCTGTAACCACAGCTGTGCAGTCTGGATACACCCATGTGAACTTTCGAATAAGCGATGTCTGGTAGTGGACTGGCTCCAGGCGGGCAAGAGCCAGCAGAGCAGAGCTGCAGATGCTACCACAGGTAGCAGGACACACACACAGCTCTGTGTCCTTCTTCTTCCTGGCACGGTGCTGGCTGGCAGCTGGGAAACTACCAGGTGCCTTCTCTGTTTCCCGGGATTCAGGCACAGACCTCCTTGCCTCTGTCCTCTGACAGAGCTGCAGCAGCAGGAGCTGTAACCCAGATCTCTGCAGCCACCTCAGGATCACAGAATCACAGAATCACAGAATGTTAGGGATTGGAAGGGACCTCGAAAGATCATCTAGTCCAATCCCCCTGCCGGAGCAGGATTGCCTAGACCATATCACACAGGAACGCGTCCAGGTGGGTTTTGAATGTCTCCAGAGAAGGAGACTCCACAACCTCTCTGGGCAGCCTGTTCCAGTGTTCAGTCACCCTCACTGTAAAGAAGTTTTTCCTCATATTTATGTGGAACCTCCTGTGTTCCAGCTTGCACCCATTGCCCCTTGTCCTGTCAAGGGATGTCACTGAGAAGAGCCTGGCTCCATCCTCATGACACTTGCCCTTTACATATTTATAAACATGGATGAGGTCACCCCTCAGTCTCCTCTTCTCCAAGCTAAAGAGACCCAGCTCCCTCAGCCTCTCCTCAGAAGGGAGATGTTCCACTCCCTTAATCATCTTCGTGGCTCTGCGCTGAACTCTCTCTAGCAGTTCCCTGTCCTTCTTGAACTGAGGGGCCCAGAACTGGACACAATATTCCAGATGCGGCCTCACCAGGGCAGAGTAGAGGGGGAGGAGAACCTCTCTCGACCTGCTGACCACACCCCTTCTAATACACCCCAGGATGCCATTGGCCTTCTTGGCCACAAGGGCACACTGCTGGCTCATGGTCATCCTGTTGTCCACTAGGACCCCCAGGTCCCTTTCCCCTACGCTGGTCTCCAACAGCTCTGTCCCCAACTTGTACTGGTACATGGGGTTGTTCTTGCCCAGATGCAGGACTCTACACTTGCCCTTGTTATATTTCATTAAATTTCTCCCCGCCCAACTCTCCAGCCAGTCCAGGTCTCTCTGAATGGCTGCGCAGCCTTCCGGTGCGTCAGCCACTCCTCCCAGTTTGGTGTCATCAGCAAACTTGCTGACAGTGCATTCTAATCCCTCATCCAAGTCATTAATGAATATATTGAATAGTACTGGTCCCAGTACCGACCCTTGAGGGACTCCGCTAGACACAGGCCTCCAACTGGACTCTGTCCCATTGCGCACCACTCTCTGGCTTCTTTCCTTCAGCCAGTTCACAATCCACCTCACTACCCGATCATCCAGACTACACACTTCCTCAGTTTAGCTGCGAGGATGCTGTGGGAGACTGTGTCAAACGCTTTACTGGATACATCAGGGCATGAGATTTATCTCACCTCCCTCCTTCCTCTGAGCGAGGTGCCCAGGCTGAAGGAGTTCTCTGGGTTCCCTCTATAATCAGGGAAGAGGGAGACCACCTTCTCCAGAAGGGGAAGATTTTGCCCTGTAATAGACTCCAGAGATGCCCAGTTAGGCACCGTGTGTCTGAGCACGGTTTGCGAGCTTGGACTTAGCTGCAAGACGGTGGCAGCCCCACGGCTTCAGGTTGGCTGGGAGCCTTGTCAGAGCAAGCTGGCAGCTCCCCAATGGGTTCAGTGGGATATACGCCACATGAATCCAGACCCAGGCTGAAGGATGCCTGCTGAGCATCTTCAGACTGACTTGAAAAAACAAACCAAAAATTCCTTGTCACCTGAAAAAAGGTTCTGGCCGACTCAGAGGCACATGGGCTGGCAACATACACCAAGCCTCCCTCTGTCTTATCACTCTCCCATAAAAGCAGAGACTGTTGTCTTGGCTGAAGAGATCCCTTTGCCATCTTCGTTGTCCTGCAGAGTGGGGAGGTGGCTGCCAAGCAGGATGAACGGACCCTTGAACAGGAGAGGGGAGAACCACATCCCTCCTGCCTCTGTTTCTAACAAGAGAAATCACATCCACTGCAAATTAAACCCTTGTCAAATGGGAAAATCTTGCCAATAGCCCCGATATCCCACACAAGTACAGGTCTTGTGTGAGTGGGGCTGAGCACCGCAGTCTCTGGCCTCAGTTGTCGGCATAACAGGGATGTGAGAGAGGTTTTGTACCAACACCTCTATGGCTTTCACAGCAGTTTCCCAGAGCTGTTGGAAAAAAAGCTGTCCCAGTTGTCCCACATAGTCACAGTAACACCCTCACAACGTGATGTGAGGGGACTGCACTACATCTGTGGGGTCATCCTTGGGGGACATCTGATGGGGAGCAGCCAAGGCACCTGCTCGCTCCTGCACATCACGGGGGACACACCTTTCAGTTCCTCCAAATTTCGAGGGAGTAAGGAGTCGTGGTGGGGAATCCAAGAGTAACCCCCACCCCTGCCACTGCACTTCTGCAGGGAAAGGGGTTTTTAAACTCACGTCATTGTGAGCAAAACCTGTGTTGGATGAGGCCGGTGCTCACAAGTTATTTCAAACACGTCCTGAGATTATCCTTGTTTGTTACTTGAAAACCATATTCGGCTGGCTATTTTGGGGCTTTGCAGAATGATGGTCATTAAGTGATATTGCAGACAGCTATTATTCCTGCTCCAGCTTTAATAAACGCCTGGCAGATTTAATAAAACTGATCCAGATTTAAAGTGTCCCTCTGGTGATAAATCACCTGGTAAAAATTTTCCACAGTCTACTTTGCTCTGGGATTTCTGCTAGTTCAATTCATTAGGCAAAATAAGTCACCCTACCTTATGAAAATCAAGCTGTTTTCATCCAGTTCACGTATAGCTGCTGAACAAAAGAGTTCATAAATCTAAATAATTATAGTTAATAATTAATGCAATTAAAAATGTAAAAAATATTTCAAACAGTTTTAACCAGCAGGTATTAAAAATCATTGAAATGAATGCTGCAAATCCCCAAGATTTGAGAATTAACTCGATCAGACTTTCTTACTGCTTTGGAAGGAACAAGGGGAGAAGCAGCTCAGGGGCTTCTGGCAAAACCAGGTTGCCCAAGTAGGTTGCACTTCGCCAAACATAGGAGTAGATGCTTCCCCGATCCACCTTTTCTTTTTCTTTTTTATGATGGTGGAGAGGGGAGGAAACAACTCCTAAACAAACTAATTTTTGGTCATTTTCTTCCCTTTGCAAACAGTTTGAAGACTGAGCGATTTGTACTTACAAATCTGTGCCATTAAGAGAGGGGGGACTCTAAATCCACATGCACACAAGCAGTAACTGTTTGTATGCCAAGCTGTTTGTAAGCCTGATTTGACAGCGTTGGGCTATTCATTCCTTTGTCAACTGTCTGTCATGAAACGTTAACCTGCATGGGTCTTGGGGTATGGGAGAGCTAAATCTTCCTTCGACAACTGTATAATGACCAGACTGTTTCATTAGGAGGACAATTCACTCTACAAATCCAGCCCAAACAACTTATTTCACAATTTGTGAGTAGAATTAAATTTGGGGGGGAGCGGCGTGGGGGGAGGCGGGGGACTGGAGAAGGTGAGTGGCATACAATGTGCCACGGGATCAGCGCATTAGGGACAAGTGCTCCAGCCCATTGCAGCGGCGGTTGTGGGCCTGAATCCTGCAAGGCTCGCCGCATGCAGATCAGCGGATTAGGGGGTCCCCGGCATCAGGTCAAGTGTCTAGAGGGTAGCTGATAAACACCCCAAACCTGACAACAGATTTTTCTTTCTTCCTGCTCCACTTGTTAAGTGCCGGAGCAAATCTTCTGAATGGCAGTGGAGTTTACTTAGGGGCCTTTTCTTCCAGAAGACACTCTATCCATTTTCTGAAGCCTATTTCAGGCGGTCTCTAGAATAAATTTGCTACGCATCCTGCACAAAAAAATTCCCCTCTTCTCTCCCCCTTCGCCGTCTTAACTATAGCCTTTGTCTCAAGGTGTGTGAAAAAGGGGGGAAGAAATCTGCAATGAGAAAAGCAAAATCGAGTCCTCCACGGATTAAGTGGAGCACTTTGAAGATTGTCTGAACAACTGACTTTTCATCTTTAAAAAAAGTTATTTTTTTTCCTTGGAGACAGCCCTACTTTCAAATAAACATGACAAATATTTTTTTTTTCCAGTGCTTTCACAAAAAGTGCCAGTTGTTGAGCTGAGAATCTGGCAGAGGGATTCTCTGGAGTAGGGATTCTCTGACAGAAAGTAACTTTATTTGTCACGGTCACCTGGCCATCACAGCTCTCACTAAGGAGAAATGAAAGGGGGCTCTGCTGAGAGGGCACGAAATATATTCAAATTATTAAAAATCAAAGCTGTCTCATATTAAAGAAGTGGAATGCCTCTTCAGCCTGAGCCATGGATTCGGAGGCGGCAGTACAGGCAGCGGGCAATCTGCACATTTCATGCTCTGTTATACACTGGAGGGTCTTAGCACTTCATGGGCACCTCCACAGCCAGGACTGAAATGCAGCCCACTAATGAGGTGAATAATTGTAAATAGAGTACTGCTGGTTTTATTTACCTTGGGGCTGGGGCCAAGAAGGATGGAGACAGCAGATGACGGCAGCCTTTACCCTGCGTTGCTGCTCCCTACGTTTTCTTATCTGCGCTCTCCTTATTCCAGTGTATAGCAACTCTTTGCTACGTCATGCCTCTCCTTTGCTAGGCCTGGGTCCTTCCTGCATGCGCTAGTGTCCGCAAAGAAACTCTGGAGGTGCGAATGGAGACCTGAACCTGCAGGAAGCTTCCACCCTCCACAGGTGCCTACAGCTCCAGGGAAGCCCAAACCACCCTACATCGCTCAATTAAAAGACACCACAAGAGTGACTTGACTTTTATTTTTCTCAGTTTTGCAGGTGAAAAAAGAAACACACACACCCCCCCCGCAAACGGTGGCAGAGACCAACAGAGCAAACTACCCCTCTATGAACACACCCTGCTGTTGCCCCACATCCACTGGGGTAAAATTTGCCACAGTGGCCATGGGGCTTCCTCAGCACCAGGGGACTGGCGGAGTGGATGCTGCCTTGCTGGAGCTTTGGATGCTGCAGGCACGCAAGCTGGTTGCGAATAGCTGTGGTAGCAACATTTGCAGCCAGCTTGCGTGCCCACAGCATCTGCAGCTCCAGCAAGGCAGCATCTGCTCCACTGGTACTGTCACAGTGCTTCCCACTATGCTCTCCTGCGGCTCCTGTGAAGCTGCTGTGCCTCAGGACCACATGTTTGCTCCATTGAACACGTTGTCCGATCTGACTCCACGCATACTATTTTCATGCTCAGTATCTTCCTTTTAAGATGCTCCCTTTTCTTCTTGATGAGATGCACTTCGGGTAGAAGAGAGGTAGGACACAAACTATGTGTTTGGTAATTAAACCCATGCTGTCTGTGATGTCCTGCCATCCTTACATGTGTATTGCTACAAAGAGTGCCAGCCATCCCCCAAACTGCAAGCATGCAGCTTCCCTTGACTTCAGAAGCGCTCCTGTTTCAGGCAGTGGTCCTTGGGAATTTCACCCATTGCCGCCTTCTCAGGGGTAGAGGCTTCAGGATGGCTTTGGGGCTGGAGGATCAGTAGTGACAGATAGCACCTGTGACTCCAGGGTGCCAGGGCAAGACTAACGCTGCTGCTGTGGTGATTCATTCAGCAAAGTTAATGGCGAGGCTGGGACTTACTGTTTTCTGTTTATCCAGGGACAAAGGGAAGCAGAAGCAGCCAGAGCACAATCTCTGCGTAGGACCTGGTAAGTAACCTACAGCTTTATTGAAAGTGAACAGGGTTTCTAGAGTGAGACGCAATTCTTCCTCCTCATTAATTCAATACAACTTGTTTTTCCAAAGAGAGGATTAATAGCAGGTTGGTCTCACCCCGCTTCCCATTTTGGTGTGATATGAGCATGGGTGTGCTTGGACAGCTGAACCCACCAAAATCTCTCAGCCAGGAAATCAGGGTGGCCTTGGCCTCTGTGCTCCAGATGAAAAGGCAGTGGTTTACCCGGAGGAGAGCCTGCTTTCCATGCGGTAGAAGGCGGGACCTCCTCTGAACTCACTCCCAGCAAGGACCAGGGGAAGAGTTTCTGCATCGGAGGCAGGTTTCATGCAGCTAAGTGGCCTAACCCTGCTGACTGCATCGAAGAAAAACCATTAGAAGAAATCAGCTTTTGATGGGAAATGTGAGATGCATACAGGTCAGAGAACATAATGAGATAAATTTTAACTTGAAACTAATTCTTGAGCTTATTATACTGTAATAGCTTTGGGAAAATCACTTCACACGGACATACTATGTTCTTTAAGACAGAGTCTGTAGTGACGCTAAGCCAAAGAGGTTGTTTTCCTCTTTATTTCTAAATGCACCAGCTTTAAAGGATGCTTTCAGGGATTAGAAAAACGTGCTTTGGTTAAATCGTGCTACCCATGTAGAGGTTGCACGTAATTAAATTCTGTTACTGAGATTACCAGTTATTAGATTATATATGTATGTTTTTAAAAAGCAAGTATGTTTTTGCTTATGTGACAAGGGGTGGCACGAAGAAAAACAGTGGTATGTGCAAAGAGTTGCTAAATAACTGATAAATAGGCTTAAGTTATTTAAACTGGCATCACAAGTAGCTTAAGCAGTATGTTTTGTATCATCTAAATTTCTGAATACCTGTAGTATATTTGTAAACATGGCAATCTAACATTTTTTCTGAGCGGCATATTCACATTCAAATTAACATAAATGAGGATTTAACAGCTGATTGCACAGTGTGAATGATAGTAACTAATTGTCAGAGAGGGAGAGCTGTAAGATGATGGTCCTAATGCGATCAGCAAGGAATACACGATGCCTTGCGGGACGAATGTGAGAGCTTTTTTAAGACTGCTGCCTGCCTCTGAGGAGGCGAGCACGACCGAGGGGCGACGTGGGCAAAGCGGGCAGTCAGAGGAGGGAGGCTCAGAGAGCTGGTGCAAGGGGTGGTGTGAAACCTTGTTCCTGAGGGCCCCCACCTCCTTTATGGTGGGGATCAATGGTCTCCCTGGCTATTGAATGCCGGTCCTCCTGGAGGAAGCAATTGTTCGTAGGTGTGGCTCATTTCAGGCATTTAATCTCTGCTGAATGGGGGCTGTGTTACCCGTTTTGCTTTTGGTTGGGGGATCGCAGGCAGCTGGTCAGTGGGAAGCAACAATGACCGCCGGCGCCGAACGGGGGCAAGTGCCGGGCTGCGGGCGCCTGTGTCCCCACCGCTGACCCTGGCCGTCCCCCTCTCCGGGGGGCCGTGTCACACCCAGCAGGAGCCGAGCTTTCCTCCACGCTGCCATTGTAGCCCGGGGAGAGGCTTACCTGCAGGTTTTGTCATTGCCTGATAACATTTAGACCTGATGGACACATGCAACAGGGCCCAGAGCTGGGGGCCAATATGCACAGGGCTGCTGGAGGCAAAACAGGAAAACATCCCCCCTCATTTTCCTAACGGGGGCTGGTGCAGCCTCTCAGCACACAAGGTCAGGGCTTTTGATGCTGCTCAGGTCTGGGGGTTTCAGCATGTGTTTGCTCGAGCCCATCCTCCCGGCTGCCCCTCAGCAACCAGGCGAGAGTGGTTGCAAAGGGACTGTCTTGGGACAGTGAGCAGGTCAGCAGCCATGCAGTGGGCTGGCTCGTAGGGTCTTGTTTCAGACAGACGGGACTCACTTTTGCTGGTGGACAGGGTGATCCTGCTGGGAAAACATCACTGGGAGCTTACAGTCACCATGCCGGGGCGGTGGCCGGGCACCTGCAGCTGCACTGCCCACGCAGCACGAGCTGCTGCTTCTTCCCTTTCCTCAGCTGGTGTCTGGCATAACCCGGCTTTCCTTCCTCAGGGGTTGAGCCCTTGTTCCCTGAGAGAGCCTCGCTGCATCTGGGCACTCATTTAAGAGCAAAGCAGCAGGATGTTAAAGGCAGTGGCTCTGGGGCAGTACCACCACCTCCATCTGCAGCATGGACACCTGGGAGGAAGCCTGGCAGAAAGTACCTGGGTTATCTGCAACATGTGCCCCTCAATGGGAGCGATCATTTTCCCCTGAGGAGCTCTGAATAACTTCCCGAAGGATCCCTGCTCTCTCCATGAGCTGTGCAGGGAGCTGAGGTTAGATGTCCCGTGTTCAACAGTGAGCATGCCTCGCAACCTGTCGTATTTTAATGTCACCTTTCAGTTTGATGTGTTGATGTGTTCACCTTTCAGTTTGAGGAGCTATCTCCGTCACTAAAGCCAGCAATAGCCCCTTTCCCCTAGCCCCATCTCCACTTCTTTCTTACCCCCCACCCAGGCACAAGAGGAGCCCTGAGGAAATCCCTCTCCCATCCTGATTTGCACCAAGTCACTGTCTCTGCCCCTCTGACCCCCAGGAAAAGGAAGGGGAAACAACATTTCTTCTTGTGGAGTTGACCATGCTCAGATCACCTGCTCCATAGGACAAAGACTCTGTCCTCCTCAGTACCTGCCACAGACAGGCACCATCCCCGGGGGTGAACAAGTAGCAATGAGGTAACACCAATGTTCCCGTTTGGGAGAAACTTTCTCCGTTAGACCTGGGTTAAGTTTTGCCAAACAGTAACGACACCAGAAAGTACAAGTGGTTGGGGTAACCTGAGCTGCTTATCTGGCCTGGCTTCACCTGTTTTGCCCAAGTTTAAAAACAAGTACAAAACCAGAAATATCAGATTCATCACAGGAGGAAGAGCTGCTTCCAGATTTACACAGGAGCCACAGGGGCTGCAGCACTCACCCAACCAAGGCCTCCCCCCACCCCAGACACCAAGGAGCTTTGAGATCATATTTTTCTGCCTGAGGAGAGGACTGTAGACAGCAGATTTCCCACACTTATCTTGCTGGGTGCATTTTTTTGTTGTTGTTCATGTTTGAACGAGAAAAAAATTACTTATCAGCTGTGTTAAACTGAGGTTATTTTTCCCTTCAGCTTCTGAATGGAAGATTCATTTACTAGTAGAGCCTTGCATGACTCAAATCTCTGCTTCAGCCCTTCTCTTCAGACTGTCAGGTGCTCAAGCGCAAGCTTCTCGCTCCACCTTCTTAGTGGATGCTCTGGCAGAGACTGCAGCCTCCTCACCTCCTGCTGTCCCACTCATGCCTAGTTTATCCCACGCGTGGACTTTGTTGCTCACTTCTGCAGCCCCTCTCCTTGCCAGGATGAGTTGCCTGTCTTATTGACTTGGCTTGAGCTCTTTGCAACATGGACAGTTCAGCTGTGTGTCTGTATGTGACCTGGTATAACCATGTCCTGATTTAGTGCTACCACGCACTAAGAATTATAACCAGGAAAGGAAATCTTGACAACTGACTATTCAGCATCACTTCTCTGTTACTTGACTTATTATCTCAAATACCCCTGTTGGACTCCAACTTTTCCTCACTCCTGCATTGGCCTTCCAGTGGTTCTTTTTGTTACTGAAGGTAATATTAAAAGCCATTTATTTTTAGAGTTCATCTCCCCTATCATGTATCTGGACAGTCCCATGAAAAGATCAGATGGCATCCATAAACACTGCCTATCTCTAAGCACAGTGCCCTGCCTGCGGGAGGGTAGAGGAAAGAGGAGGAAGAAGATCACCTGAGAGAAATCCTCGCACAGAGGCATTGACCCAAGGCTGGCCATAGGGAGGGAAGAACAGGGTCACAAAACCAAACTTTGAGGATGATAACTCACTCAGATGTGGGCACCGAACGGCAGCCACAAAGACACTCAAACTCACTTTCTCTCCCACCAGCCCCAAGAAGAACAGGCTAGCAGGGCTCCAGAGCAGAGCTGGGCTGCGGCTGCGGGGCAGCGGGTGAGGTTTCAGCTGCTGGGAACACCTTCTGTGCTCCTTCTCCCTTGAGCAGCTCCTAATAACTTGGCAGCTCTGCAAAGGATCTGTTGGAGGCAATCACTTGCCTTAACTGAGAAGCCTGGACAGCTGGAAATTGGAGAGTTGATTGTGTCTGTGCTCCCCTTGGCGTCTCTGCCTTTGATGGTTTTATGCTCTATTATAGCTCAGCATCCCAGCATAAGAGCCACTTGCCAGGCCGTCTCAGCAAGGGATGAAATTGCTGAGCATACTGGAGGTGTCTTTTTTTTTTTCTATCAAGAACTCCTTATAGCATAACCCTATGATTAGCAGTATTAACCAGCCTGGCCACTGCGAGGGTGACTTATTGGAAACAATGACTTTGGGAGTCTCTACTAGACAAATATAAAATAATTACCAGGGCCAAAAGCCTTAAGGACATCTCCAGTTTCTAATAAAGCCATTTTAACAAATCAAAAATTTGAGCAAATGGACAAAATACTTTCCACAAAATCAACTGTTTCATTCAAAGAAACATCAAAGTTAGTAAAAAAAAGAGAAAAAGAAGGAATTTTAAGCAGCCCTATCTTCCAGTGTAACCACACACCAGTAATGCCAACCTAGCCATCTGAAAACAAAGCACATAGGAATTTGGCTTCTTTTGAGTCCTGAATCATCATATTAAAAATATGTACTCGGAGTCTGGCCACAGGCATATTCAGAGTTATTTGCAGCAGCAAAGTACTGATCTGGTACACAGAGACTATAGAAGCCAGAACTCAGCCCTGCAAGTAGATCTGGGTTTTTCTTGGCTGTGCCCCAACACAGCATGACAGAAATTAATTGTCTTTGCAAATAGCAGGGACTGAATCAGTGGTATTAAAACAAAATTTTCTTCCAAATGGTAGGCCTTCAAGAGTAACTAGTGTAACCAGACACGAGCAGCTATGGATAAATAGTTCAGATATGAAAATGATAGTATTGGGTAATTGAATTATACTTTTTTCCTTGGCATTTTATCTTCCCTGAAAGGACCTGTCAAATTGCAAATCATACCTGTCAGACCCAACTGAGATATAGGAGAGGAAACAGCAGTCAGCCAGGACCCAGGGGCATCACAAGCTGGAGCTGCACCAGAACTTAGCTCTGCAGTTAGGAGCCACCACACTTTCGATGCCAGTGCAGAGTAGATGAGGTCTTCCCTTTAAGGCCTCATTGGAGACATGAACAAGCATCCTGATCTCTGGTCAAGCTCCATAACACAGTCTGCTTTGTAGCCTCTTTTGCTTGCTCTCCTTGATGCTGAGTCACGAAACTCTGGCCTGTCATTTTATCCAGTCAGGATTCTCCCCTGGCTCTCTCCCATGCTAGTCTTGCCAACACCACTCAGTAAAGGCCAGGAGGAGGAGGCAGCATTGTCCTGCCAGCACAGCTGGGTGTCACTTCTGCTTCTGAGGGTCAGGACAGCATTTGTGCAGCTCCTTCACAGCATCACACACACACTCCAGCCAGTGCTCCTGGAACAAGCATGAGCATCCCCAGCGCAGCACTTTTCTGTGCACACAGCTAAGCCTCATTTTTTTTCTCCTCCAAGTGCTTCCGACACGTTTTCTGGGTTTGCATGGATGAAGATCCTGAGGAGCCTTCACAAAGCATAGGGCTGTGTGCCCAGCTAGTACGTAGCCTTGGGGACCCTTAGGAGGACATCTTGCTCTTGTCACTAAGAGCGATGAGGGATTGAGGCTCCAGAGCACCCTGGCCACTTGTGTAAACCCTGGAGCCAGGTCCTCTAAAGAGCTGCTGACCGCCATGAAGAGCAAGTGGGGATTAAATCAGCACTGTTCTTGAGCTGCACTGAAAAACTCCATTTCCTACTGACACAAGCAGCAGTGAGGCACCAGTTACAGAAGTTCTGGGAGCTGGTGCCCTCAGCAGCTACTGCAAGGCTTGTAAGGACATATTAGGGCATCTCCATGAGGGTGATCAGAGCCGGCATGGACTCATAGGGTGAAGTGTGGTCCAGACAGGTCAATTTACTCATCCCATGTCCCTCCTGACAACCGCCAGTCTCCAGAATCCATCATATGCAAAGGATTGTGTAACCTGTGCTTGAAGCCTCCCAAAGGGGAAGGCTTCACTGTTTCTCCAGGCAACCTGCTCTGGTACCTCATGGTAGGACATAGGAGGCAGGACCTGACCCCAAACTAGGAGAAGGCAAGACCAAGGAGCAAGGATGGAGGAGCACAGTTTCTCCACACAGCATGGTGAGCAGGCAGAAACAGGCAGTAAGACTGTGTTGTCTGCCTACGAGTGGAGGGAAAGCATTAATCAGGTTAAGTGGCCACCCCGTAACTCTCCCGGCCCTTTGTTGCTCACGGGACAGGGCGCTGCTGGTTCCCCTCTGCAGCCAGCAAGGGCTCCACGTGGATGGCCGGAGCCACGGGGGTGAGGCTGACACCACTCCGGTGGCTTTCAATAGCAACAATGGCAGGCACTTAAAAGTGAGGAAGATGGCCTTGACATATTTAGCACCATAACACCCCTTGAAAATAATGAGAGCTGGCTCCTTTGTGGGCTGGGGCTGAATGGGTGTAGTAAATCTTGTCACCTTTAACTTCTGTGTCCAGGGAGCCTGGTGCTCCTCATTCATTCATTAGACCCTAAACCATCTCATAGAGGGAAGGGCATGGTAGTACCTTGTAATGTGCCCATGATAAATCACTTTATGCAGACTGTTTTTGGTATGCTTATAATCTCCTCCCTGTATGTTTATAACGTCTAGCCTTATTAAGGTCTTATGGCCTTAATTTTCCCGCAAACCAGATGCGTGCAATGATATTAATTTCTATTATTTTCCCAGTTGTACATTCTTTTGCTGGTTAATCTTTGTTTCCATGTAGTTTAACAAGGGCTATGTGGAGGTGCATAGACTTCTCGCTAGCTCTTCAGAAATAAAAAAAGTCATGTTTTGTATTTCCAGACTAGCTGGCGTCTGTACTAGCTAGATACTACCACTGTGAGGGACCCAGGTCAGCCATCAGGACAACTCTACCCCCAGCCAGGGTAGTCTATAGGGGCACACCGGTGGAGAGGAGCAAGCTCCAGTTTACACATCACTTGTTATCTGGACAGCAAAGGGATTTCGGTAAGCAAAGCTTAACTCAGAGCTTCAGTGATAATGTAGCAAATAACGGCAGGTGAAATGGCCTCCTGGCAAACGAGAAACAGAGTTCTCTGAACTTTGAGGTTTTTATCCTGGGGTTACATGAGCTCTCAGTGGGGAGGTCCTCAGGAGAGAGACACACTCTCCTGGTGCTGCCCAGAGTTAGTTTCAGAAGGACTCAGGCTCGGTCTGGTGTTGAAGCCTGCCCTCGTCTTCTTTAGGGATGTCACTGGCTGAAACCTAACCAGTCTGGTTAAGCATATGCAAGCTTTTCTTTTCTGAAAGGCTGCGATTTGACTGATGGGGTGTATTTTCACATTAATGAAAAGGCTAGCCAGCTGCTAGGTTTAAGATATACTGCCTCCAAAAAAGGGCATCTGACAGCTTTTTAGAGAAAAGGCTCACAGATTTTGTTTTTAGATAGGAGCAAAACATCATGCTTTCTTTTGTCCTCGTTTTCAGGAACTGTTCTGATGGAAAAGAAATTGTGAAGGAAAAATAACCCCCAAGGTTTTAATGATCTTTCAGATTTGTGACTGAAAACGAGACTGAGGAAGGAAATACCTTGGGGAGCATTACTAATTGGAGGTGCTTCCTTTCTCTTCCCCTCTCCAGGTAGAATGAGGCAACAATGCCAGTTTACTTCTCTATCCCATTGGATTTAATGAGTTTGGGAAAACTTCTTGTCTTCTGTATGTTATGATGTTACCATGACCCTTATTTCAATTCCTGGGCTTCACAGAATGCTTCCACTGCATCCCTTCTCCCAAATCAGATCCAAATATAGGGGAGTTTGTCTATTCCTTCTCCCTGGGTACAGGAATTGGAAGAATAATTATCATCTTGGTAATTTTATTTTGTGCAAAAAAGGAGAAACTGAAAACACATTTGAAAGAGAGTCCTTATACTTCGTGACATCCAACTGGTGAGCAGGACAAGGCTCAAGGCCATCTGCCCTAGCTGCTCCTGACATCTGCTATCTTAACTGGCCAGCCTGAGGATCAGAACGAGTTACTATTAATTATTGAAGGCAGCATTTTCAGTACTGGCTTCTTTAGCAGGGGTCAGTGTAATGTCCATTCAGTTGCAGACACACTGAAAACTAAATGCATGACCCCAGTCAAAGTTCATTGTAGAGACACGGATCTGGGCCACGACCTTAGAAATAGCTCAGCCTGTTTTGCAGGAACAAGAAGGCGTAGAATTACCTATTAGAATAAAGTTACCATCTTCAAAATGGGTGTCCATATAGATCAGCAACTGCTACCATAAATAAGAGGAAAGATTTCTGAGGATGAGTGACAGCAGCACCTAATCGTATAGATTTTTTTGAATGATCTTTTCACCTGCAGTAAGCATCAGGTCAGAGGTTGGAGGCAGTGTTGTCTCATCTGGCATGCCGACTGCAAGACTGACACATCCAACGTCCCCAGGAAGGCAGAAAGGAGGAGGGACTGGGGAAAGCGATGCTGAGAATATAACTGCCCTGAGGTGGGACAAAGACTTTTAAAATTTTTTGTTAAAACATTTCTCAGCTCAAGTAAGTGGAGATGAGCGGAGTGATGCAGCCCATACCTGGACACAGAGGTGTCGAAGCGGCACACAGGGTGGACAGCGAGCAAACAGGGATCCCCACATGCTCTCTGCCTATCAGGTGCAACACACTGCTGCGAACAGAATGAGTCCAGTGAAGCAAATATAGAAACTGGCTGATTTAAACTGACATTTCCAGATGCTCACTGTGGTGGTGATGTTGTTGAAAAAACCCTAGGGAGCAGGAAACATGGAAAAGTCCATCTGAGACTGCAGCACTTTGGGACACATTTTGCCATCCTGCCCAGAGGTTTCAGAGGGGATGGTGGCCTAAGAGCATTCTGTTGACCTGGCTGTTGTCTTGACAGTGCAGAAAGAGCCCCAGCTCACAAAGCTGTTGCCCCCCAGCATTGGCTGTCTTAACTCTGCCCAAAATGTGCCAGGCAAAAAAAACCAGAGCCACTTATGCCACTGACTGTGTCCCAGGAGCTGCTGGCAAGCAATGATGGTCTGCTCTGGTGTCGCAGCAAAGTCCTCGATGCAAATTCTCCTCTGGTTTTCCTCTACTTGGAGGTGAGAAAAGGCTCAGTAAGAATTTCCTTGGTCTTTCAGACACCCCTTGCAGGTGCTCCCAGCTGTTATCCACAGGCCACCATGAGTAACCAAGCTTGTCACGGCAACTAGCGTCCACCCACATGTGTCCCCATCCAAGAAGCCCCCATCTCCTCTCCAGTGACAACATCTGGACATCCAGATCACATCTCCAGTCCCAAGCCAGTGCTGGACTGCACAATCTGCATTACCTGCTCATGGTTTCTAGTTGAAACCATCTCTGAGGAAAACTGGTTTGCCAGAGCTGAACAGGAAAGAGGCATGGTATTTCAGATTACTTGAGTGCAAGTTTGCAAATCCCCATACAATATTATCTGGCTGCTGTGAGCAGAGACACAGCTCCCATAAACACTGCTAAGGGGATATGTTTGCATTTCTTGGACTTGCAGTTAGTGGGGTAATCCGTCTCCTCCGGAAATCAGAAATACAGCAGAAAAACTGGGGGTGAGCAGTTCAGATGGATGAAAGTCTTTCTGGGTTTATCTAAATATATCTCAAACTATGTGTTTCTAGCAGTGCTTAAATCTCCTTTTTTTTTTTTTGTGTGTGTTGGTGGATATTACAGAAGAGGTGTGCAGGCTCTCCAGAAGTGCCTGACACAGATCAATCATTATTGAGACCTTAAAGATCACCTGGGAAAAAGTCTTTCCATTGGACTCTGCAGAAATTCTTCACACTGGGTATAAACCAACATGAATTATCTTACCTGGAGAAAAGAACAGTGATCCTTTAGGACACTGCAGGATTGATGGAAATGGCTCATAAACATTTTGAACCTTGGGGATAAAGCTGAAGCATAAATCAAAGGACACGTGCTCCATTTACAAACCTTTCGCCTTCTTCCTGTTCCTGTAGGAGGGTGGATGTGGCTGTTCAAAACCAGAACCGCCATTTAAAAGAAGGATGTTGCTAAAGTCTATTTTTAGGGGAATTTTCAGACATTCTGGTCTAGGAGGTTGCTGTCTAGCATATTGTTTCAACAAGCAAGTGAAAAGCGTCAAGCATTTCACAGTGTAAGGAAGAGGTGAAAAGCTACCCAAGAGCTGTGGGAGGTCCTTACAGAAGGACAGAGTGAAGTGCCTCATGGAAATGATCAGGGTGAGCATTAGATCAATGGCAAAAGAAACACTTAGTTAATGAAAAGACAAGACAAGAGACTGGCCGTATGTTAAACCCTTGAGACAAAAAGGGACAACAGAGCACAGATAACAGCTTGACTTGGAGAGTCCCAACCATGTTGTCCCCCCAGAGAAGACAACAAGGGCCATGCAGGGAAGAGAGGTGGCAGAGGTGGTCCCAACAGCCCTGTACAGACTTGAGAAGACACCAAGGTTGATCCACTGTTGTCCACAAGAAAGGGAAACAAAGTAAGAAGAAGTTATCCTAAAATTATGCAGGGGAAAATCCTGCCTTCAGTGAAAACTTTCACTGTCTTTTCTGTGAGGAGGATTTTACCCTCGTTTCTGGATCACAAAAATAATCAGACACTCTCTGAAAAACACTGTTTCCTGACTGCCCATAAACACACATCTCTCAAGAATGCGCTGCTCCCCGTGGGGGAATGTGTGGACTAACTTTTAGTCAACATTTCTCAGGGATTTTCGTGCTCTTGTTGCTTCTCAGCCTGTGAATATAGCCCCTTAACCAAGGCCTGGGCTTTTTTAAACTATTATTATTTTGGAAATAACAGAAAAGTTTCTGGTTTAGCATAATCAGCAGTTTCTGACTTCTGATTTTTGTCCCAAGAAAACCACACAGAAACTTCTTTCATTGCAGTTAATTTTACCAACTATGCCCCAAACTGACAGGATAACATCTCTGGTTTTCACAGGTTCCTGCTTGGTAAACATGAATAATAAAAATAATGTATCGCTTAGGAAAGAAACAGAAGCTAGCAGACACATTTACACTGTCAACATGCTTGCAGCAATAATATGTCCTGCTACAAAACACAGAAATGCAGCTATCCTGTAGACTCCAAGATCACCCATAGGGTGACTGTGCAGCTCTTGCTGAAGAGCCTGTGCAAGGATGAGCCTGTCAACACCTCTCAAACTTGGATCTGCTTCAGACCAACGTAACAAGTGTTTGCCAGTGCACAATATGCATATACCAGTAAGCTGCAGACCCTTATAAAACACATTATGTCCTTTGGTCTCACAGGAGATTGTCAATTCGTACTTTGCAACTTGAAGTTCTTATTAATGTGCTGAATCATACATCTGATATGATGAAACAGCTGAACTGACAAATACCACTCTAGTGACGAAAATAAATGAAGATGATTTTGCTGCAGTTTTGCTTCAGGGGGAAAAATTCCAGTAGTGTTGGATGGACATTTTGGTCTTTTTGAAACTAAACATTCTCATTTCTTGTTGAGTTCTCAACTACTCAGCATGGCTCTGTGTCAAATTACTTTAATTTTGTGCTATAGTAAACATTATAATATAAATGCAGGTAAATAAAGAGGAAACAGTATGGAACAGCTTGATCAACCCAACAGATGATGTCAAAATTTTCATTATTTTAGTTATTTAGTTATTTGTAAGCAGCCTCAAAAATCAAGGCTTTTTCAGACCCCTTTTTTTAAGAGAATTGCCGTTGTCTGCACAATGACAGTAATACAGCCTCCGAATGGCCTATGGAGCTCCTTTGAGGCATCCTGGGTAGTTGAAGTATGGTATCAGACACAAGCGTGCCCAAAGCAAAGGCTGGGGCGTAAACCTTTCTCCCCAGGTCTGCACATTGCATGGTTTGTAACAGTATACGGAAGCCTAGAGGAATACCCCAGAGCCTACATCCTTGAGCAGTTGTTTGGACAGCCCATGTCATCATACTTCAAAGAAATATGAGCTGTCCATAAAAGCTGCGCAGGAAGTGAGGATCCAAAAGCAGAAGTATGGTATACATCAGCTCTGCATTCCCACACTTTATCATGCACTGATTTTTGTGGTGGTGGTTTGTTTCTCAAGTATGGCATGAACTTTACTGGTTCTCAGATATCTGTGACCTCTTTTTTTTTTTTTAATTCTATTAGAAGTTCCTTTCCTATTTAAACATTTGCAAATACTTTCATCCAATGCAACTCTGCTTTTCAGAATGCAACATACTTGTTGAAAACTCAATACCCTTTAATGGTGAGGAACTCTGTTTCTCCTGCCACCAGCACTATGATCTCCCTCTTTTATTAAACTTACCATCTGCTATACCTGCAACAGATGTGTGACCCTGTCTCCTTCTTTCCTTTTCCATAGGTAGAAGAGGTGCCACATCACCATATCCTGTAAGTCCTGCAGGATTTCATTTCTAAAAGAAACAAAAATTTTTGTTTTGCTGACCATGAGCCAGATGAATTTAATTCTAAAAGTATATAACCTTCCTCCTGCCTTGTGAAGGGCTGCACAGGCACTTACTCTTTTTGCTAGACCAGGATCTGGAGATTTGCAGGGTCCTGCCCAGCATGTTGAATATTTATAGACACTGATGTCAGGGAGGAAAAGGCAGATCCTGGTGGAAAACAGAGTGTGTGGGATAAAGTGGGTTTCAAGCTCAGGTTTGCAAGCTGCTAACACGGGTCTCCCCTAGTTCCTGTGCCTGCTCCTGGCCAGGAATAGTTTGGCTTTGTTATGAGGGATGTTGTGAGGAAGTCCTCATCCCTCTGCTATTTGTGGGTGACAACTCTGTCTTATGCCAAGCTGCAGGTATCTGGCAGTTTGCAAGTGTAGTTGCCTGTTTTCTGGTAAGTTAGACCTGGAACTGTTTTCTTCCCTAAGGCATAGGTTCATTTATTCCCCTTATTCCTCTTACATTCTCCCTTATCACCTTTTCGTTTGTGCTCTTCCATGGGAGTGCAGGTCTGTGTTTTCACGCACCAGCATGTCTTGCTGAGGTGTTGCCCTTGGACGGTGCTTGGGCTTTCAAACTAGTCTTGCAGTAAGTGGCCAGGTTTTTGGGACAAAGGCTTTGGTGCCCTTCTAACTCCAGTGAAAAATCAAGAGGATTCATGAACATTCTTTTTTCATAAAATATTTTTATATGTGTTTTTTCAATAGTAGCAGAGCTAAATAGCGTTTTGTCCAATTAAGCTGAAACAAGGACACTGAACAAGGACAAATTTGCAATATTCTGTGCCTTCTCCCTTGCTTCAGTGCTTTGCTGGTTATTTTCGAGAGCAGAAAGACATCTCTGCAGCCTTGCCCTATGCTTGCCTGAGCCAATTTGTCATCATTACGCATAACCTGCACTGCCACAAAGTTTGGGCTCCTTGCTTTCTCTATTTCTTTTAATGAGGAATGTATGCTTTGGCAAACAAATAAACAGAAATCAACAGAAATGCTGGCTGTTTCAAAATTACGTTTCATGTTCTCATTTATAATCAGCTGTGGGGTTGAGGCATTTATCTCTTGTGTTTTCAAATTTAAAAGTTCAGGAAAAGAAGTTTGAGATCCATTAGCAATATTTGGAAAGGAGGGGATGGGACCAGTCACTGAAGGAAAAGCTCAATGATTTGTACAGCTAAACTTGCAACTGTAAGAGATGACTACAGAGGTGGTGTGAAGATCTCCAGCTCAACCACTTTGTCTTCTGCTCTCAGCCTGAGTCCTGCTGGCATCCTGATGACTTTCCAAAGAGGGGCATGAACTTGGCCTTTCATCCCCTTAAAGAGGCTGAATGAGCCTTAATGGGATTGGTGAAACCCGTGTTGAAGGAGTGAGTACTGGTATAACCCAACCCTGCATTTACAGAGGTAAGTTTTTTCCATGGTTAGGAAAATTACTCTTCTACACACATGCAAGAAGTTTAAAGGCAAATTTGTGTCCTATTAGCATTCATCAAAAAGAGAAGCATGTATACAAATAACAACTTCAAAACCTTTCATGCAAGAGACCTGGTCAGGGCAGTGCATTTGCCTTCACAGCCCTGCGCTTGCAGTCTACAGCAGATCCTCTCCCAAAGGCATGAGACAATCAAAAACGTGGTGGTACTGATAAAGCAGAAAGAGGACTTTCTTTTTCTGTGTACATTTGAAGGAGCTGAATGTATATGCCCCTTTGGAGAGGGATGGGAAGCCTTTTGGAGTGAGAGAGTGTCATTTTATAAAAGAATTAAGGCATGCATGCGATTTGTCTTTAACTTCTTATTTCCAGGCTTTCATTGTTTTCAACTAACAAGGTACATCTGGATACATCCCAAAGTGTCAGGAAATCAAAGCTTCTGCCTATTCCATTGTTTGTGTGAGAAGGTGTTCTGGGGTGTCTGCGGTCATTGTAACGCTAGAAGAGCTTTTGTGCATGTTTCCTAGTTGGTTATCTCTAACATATGGAGTACAATGGCTCAGTTGAAGCAAAATCCTTGCTTAGTCTTTCAGTGAAAAAGATAATAGGACGGTCTTTCTGTAGCTGCTGAAGTAGGATCCACCATTTCCTAAAAGAAAGCACCCTGTGAAGAAAAGAAACATACTCAGGTAATGGTTTAACTTGAATGAGAAGAGAGTGACTCCCCAGATTCCCTCAGTTTTGGATCCGAGGGAAACAGATATTTCTTTCCTATGAGAAATTCTGGGAGTTGTGAAATCATTTGAACGTTTTGTCCTGAAAACCTCCCATTGGCATGGGACCTGTGAACCCTGGGTGCCAGTTTCTTGAGGTCTGGTCATGGTTGTCAGGGTTTGTAGTCTCCCCACTCCACGGCACAGGGCAAGGAAGCCTTAAGGATTCCCAGGGTTTTGGGCACCTGATTCACCTGCTGATCTGCCAGGAGCCCAGATCCTATGAGTTATGGACACCTTGATGGGGAGGGAGAGGGGTCATAAAACTTTGAGGGCTCTCAGATCCCTAATCGCATGTCAGGGAGCCTGGAAGATGGTGGGTGCTTCATCTTGCAACACAGCCCATCAGCCATGCTCAGAGCCATGGATGGTGGGAGTACTGGATGTCTCTGACTTCAGAGAAGTCTCCTGAAAATAGCTTAAATAGAATGGGCAGAAATGAAAGAAGTTGAACTATTGTAAAAGGATGGAGCATGTTTCTGTCTGTTAAAACAGTCAGCTTGGATAAATCCCACCATATCTGTTCAATGTTCTTCCAGATCAAGTTGGCAGCACATTCTGTCATGTCATTATAGCTAGCACTAGCTAACTCCTCAGTACTTCATGTGTGTCCTTCTCTATATATTTACACCACAATTTTTCTATCATCTATTTATTTTATTAATAAATGATCCCCAGAAAGCAGTTCCCAAGTCAAAGCTCTGAATCTGTGGTTAGGATCCTGGACAAGCACTGCAAAGAGCTGGATTCATGTTCATCTTCTACCCCTTGGTGACCTTCTGCAGTCCAGCTGTGACCTGCAAACATACTTTTGGAGCTCTCACAGCAGTTGTCAGTGAAGCAGAAAGAAAAGATACTTGATCAGGCTGCTCACCTGAGTGGTGTTAAGCACTATTTTCTGCAGCTTTAAATCCTTTAGCCTTAATCTTCTGACAGTGTACAGTAGTTACAAAAAATACAGCATTTGGAGCTTCAGAGGTGAGGCCTGAAGTTCTTTGCTAACTAATTGGAAACTAATAAGGAAATTCATTTGCCTTCCTCTTAAAACTCATGCATTGCTGACACATGCTGACTTTTGCTGCTTCTTCAGCAGCCGCTGAAATAATTAATGATGTGAGATTTTTCACTATCAGTCGAGCCAACCTAAGCGGAGTCATGTCCAGCTGAATTTTGCTGAACTTTATCAATTCAAAACCAGTCATGGGGACATAGTCTAACAGGTATACTATTTTACCTTCTGTCTCATGGCATCTCTGATGAGCTTATCTCATTCACACTAACTTCAAAAGGTGTGATTTAGATCTATGAAAGGAAGGATACAAAAATAAGCACACGCAGAGGGCTGGTCATGAGGGTTAAACTGCATGTAGATCTACCACAGCATAATGCAGATACCCACCAAGCACTACTAGTGGTAAATAAAATAAATATACAGATTTAGGCTGCTGGGAGTGTTGTGACAGAATTGTACAGAATTTGATGCTGTTAGAAGAGCCTGAATTAAGTCGTATGTAGACACATTCATGGCCGGCCTGTGACCCTGTTACAGCAATCAGATATGGCATACGTGGGACTCCTGCCCAAACCGCATGAAACAAGGTAACCAGAAAATACTTTTCAGATCCAGGCTACATGTGCTTAATTAGGTTGAACTAGCACAATAAAAAATGCCACCCATCTGGTCCCACAGGGACACGTTCCTCTTCGTAAGAAATTACTCTGCTTTTCAGCCTCCACAACATACAGCAATCCTAAGTGCTTATAAATCCCATCTGAGTGAGGACACTAGAGATACTTCAGATATTAGTGTGCCCTCCTTGCTCATACATACAGCAGACATGACAGAAGCCAAAGCAAGCCTTTCCTTTCTGATGTTTTTCAAAGAAACTATGCCTGCAAGCCTCTGTGCCATGAAGATACCCACCCAAAATTATGGATGTGGTGAGGGCCTTTTAAGTTTGATGTGATCTGGCTTCTTCCCACAATGTGATGGAGCATGAACTCAAATCCAAGGATGTCCCCAGAGGTCAGCGACACACCAGCAGCTCCCCCACCTCTGCTCATTGTCTCTGCTGTGGCACCATGAGGGCTGCAGGTGGTTTCCCAGGAAGAAAAACCACAGGCTGCTTCAAGCTCTGAGAATCAAAACTTACCTCGTGTATCATAACTGAGGGACAACGAATAACCAGCCCCAAAACTCGTCTGGATGTGCTTGGGAGGTAAGTGAGCCTCTGTGTTTTATTCTAACTTTGTTTTCTGCATTGATTTTGCAGGGAGCCAAATGCAGAATCTAGACGAGGCAAAAAGCACAGACCACATCAGCAACATCCACACTCGAGAGGAAAGTAAGCAGCTCTCTTTGCCAAAGACAGATGGAAAATAGCTGCTCTGGACACTGTTGTTGTTTGAAGCGACCTGTGACTCTGACCAAACTCCAGAAAGCAAACTTTGGCAGAAGTGACCCAAATGGCCTCCTCCCCACAAGACAAGAAATATAATTACTGTCAGCTGCCCTCCTAGACCACTTGAGCACAGTTTCATTGAAGCTGGATGCTAGCCACTTCCCTCTCATGCAGGCTCCCCACGTCTCACTCAGATGATGAGAAAATCTCAGAGAGACACGCCTTGGCTCAGCCAGAAGTTATTGGCTCACAGCAGAAATCAATGGATGCTTTACAGGGGACTGTGCCATATAATCACTAGTATACCTTGATCTTAAAATCTGTGACCATCCGTAGTTTGGGAAACTGGAAAACTAGCCACATGCTGGCCCATTAAAACTGGAGATTTTTGGGTGTTTGTCATTCAATCAGATGCACCAAAATAAGCCGGTCACCCCTGGGTGATATTTCGTAGGACTCCTCTCGCCTAGCTCTGCTGTGTTGCTGGAAGCGTGGCTATTTTGCCTGATTATGCTTAAACACAACTAGATGCTAATCATCAAACTGCTCGGGGGGGAGCTGAGGTGGTTCACAGTGAATGGGTAAGCCCTTCTGCGTTGGTGGTGGGGACCCCTCTTGCCCCATGTGATCCATTTTTCCCTGTCCCACCCATTTGCGGGCACCCATTAGGGTGGTGCGGGGAAGCTGTGGGACCCAAACCTCTTGTGTTTTTGCTGTGGCTGGGTCCTGAGAGCTGCCTGGGCTCTTGACTGAGTCCCATGTGAGGTCATGTCACCCACCACCAAACAGCTGGCAGCTGAAACCATGCTCCTCAGGGTTTGTCTTCATGCTGCATTTCCTTGTAGTGGGATTTCTTTTTCTTCTGAATGCTGGCAAGTAGCAGTTGTATCTATGCAAAGGTCTAGTGTGACCCACCTGGCTCTAGCCTTTCTTACAGGGAAGAAAAAACCTCACCACCCAAAAATATGGCCCCATGTCTGGGTGTGCAGTATGCATATGAGGTGGATTTACTGCAGTGCTGGACTTAAAGCCACCCCATCTGGATCTGTTATCTGCTCGGTAACCCGAGTTTTCTCGTGACAGAAGGTCTGCTTCTCCTCTGCTGGAGAAAAACACAACCAACAACAACAACAAAAAACAACCAAATCAAAACAAGTGTTTTTATTAAACTTGCATGCACTTAAGCCATTTCTTTGAACCTTTACAATTCGGCACAGTGTTCACTGGCGATGAATGTCTTCATCTGGCTTTAAAAGGCGGGAACAATGTCATGCACTTAAATCCCTTAACTGGAAATTTCTTGCCTTTCATTTGTTTAGCCACAGTAGAGAAAAGACTAGTCACAAAACTTTCCTCTGTGCTTAAGAAGATTTCTCCTTTGAAGCAGCAACAACAATAATACTGTAATAGAAGTAAAGCCTGCTCTTCTTACACCAAGCATATTTTCTTCTGAAGAAACATGCTGCAATTGCAATGACAAAGTCGGGCTTGCTAAGCTGGGCCGTTTCCCCCTGCTACTTTGTGTTGAACTTTTACAAGCAAGCCATAAATACATAGATACCAAAGAGTTAATTTGCGTTTTTAAACCTCCTTCCCAATATCCTCTCTCATTCCTGCATAAAATCCCCATGTCCAGACATCAAATCAGTAAACCCTGTTGCCTGTCAGAGAATACAATGTCAGGCCATTAGTATGTTAATAAGTCCGGAGGGTGACAGGTGGCCTAGTAGACAGCTCAATTAAGCTGCTCATTAAACACACGCTAACGAACAGCCAAGGCAGGGCCTGAACAGCACCATTCTGTAATGACATGATGTCAGAGCGAACAAATGAGGAAAAATAACAAAAACATTACAGCAGTGACAGACGCCACTAATAGGGACCCCTTGCACTACATCAGCCCTCAAATCAATGAGCAACAGGGATCAAAAAACTCGACCCAACATTCTCAGGGGACTGAATACAGCAAGATTTTTTTGGTCAGGTTTTTTCCTCTCTTTTTTTTCCCCCCTTAACTAAAATTATTACAGAATATCAGAAATTAATAACTGAGGGGGGGGGGTGGGTGGTGGTGTAAGGAAAAAAAAGGGCAGAATTTGTTTTCTGTAAGACAGAACCATAAAATGTGAAAACTGTGAAAGATGAGGTCTGAATGAAAATCATTATTTAATGGGATCATTATTTAAATTTGATTGGCATTTTTTCATTTATCTTGCTTTTCCCCCCCCTTTTTCTGAAGTCCACAGGTTTGAATGATTTGCTGTACCTGCTCTGCCTACTCATTCGCCATAGGTCACCCTACCATTTAAGGAGTGCAGAGAGAACTTTTAAAGTGCAGATTTGTAGCTATTATTTTTAAAAAGGGGACTTCTAGCAGCTGGGAGAAAAAAATCCTATCATTTTCAAGTAAGGAGCTTTCTGGGTAATAAATTCAAGCATCCAACCAGTGCTGAAATGACATTTGAGCCCTGCATTGCTAAACTAATAGGCTGGTTGACCATTATAAGGTCACGACCTTAGCTCTCATCCTAGCTGCAGAGCTGTGTTAAGTTAACAACTGATACCTCGCGGTGTTTCCTTAAAGGTCTAACCCAAGATTTGCGCTAATAACTAGGATAATCAAGTCGTGCTGCGAAGTGAATTTGCAGCAGCAACTTTCAGGGAAAAAAAAAAAAGATCATTTGGAGGCTATTAATAGACAGGTGTGGAAGCAGCTGCAGCAGCGAGCAGGCTTGGATGCAAGTCTGCCATAATATTTAGGATGCCCGCTAACCGACTCCTACAGATTAACCGTAGGAGTGGGCCAAATTCAGCAACAGGTGAGCCAACAGGCAGCAGCACGATTTTCTACTGCTCGCACCTCCTATAGCATCTTCTACCTGCCTGTGAATGCAAAGGGCTGTGAAATCAAATGATTGATTTTTTTACAGCCCTTTTGGCCTCCCACAAATAAGGTACTGAGCACTGGAAAATGCGTACTAAAGGGTGCAAGGCCGGTGGGTGTTTCTGGGCTGAATCCGGCTGTGCCAGAGACAATGATGCGAGGCAGACGTCAGATGTCAGATTAGCGTTGAGTAACAAAACAGCACGGCTTGCCCCAATACGGTCACAAAAACTGAACGCAGCTGAGGGCTAGCTCAAATGCCGTGTTGGCACTGCTTGCACAAGATTTACACACCTCTTCCTATCGGTCTGGCTGAAGAACAGATCAGTCCTCACAGGCCAGTGGCTGGATCAAATGCACATAGCTCCAACTCCATGGCAGAGTGCTGTCAGAGAAATAGGTAAAGGGAAATGCAAGATAAACAGCCCTCCTCTACACTTAACAAAACATAGAGCTCCAATGCAGTCAAGGGAGCTGCATCACTGAAGAACGTAGCACTTCAGCACTTGTTACCTTCTCCCAGGAAAAATTCATCTATCTCCCAGTGTCTTTCACACTTATTTTTGCATACACAAAGCATTGGCTAAATTGGTGCGCGTTACCTTACTTCTCCACTGACATGCAGAAGTACCTTTCGTTTGCCATCCACTCCTGTCACTGACTCTGTTGTGCCGGTTTGGGTCTCCTACCTCTTTTCTACAGCTATGTCTAGGTTTAGGACGGGACAAAAAGCAGTTTTACCCTGGAGAAGGCAACTGAGGTTTCTGTGGCCACTTCAGCCTCAAATGCCTTCCTGGTGTAACACAGCAAGGAGCAACACTTAGCAGTCTGGGAGTGCAAAACGAACGTGGCAAAAAAATGTGTATTGAGCGCCAGTCAAAGCACAAGCATTCCTTACGTCTATAAGGCTTTGAAAAGTTGTGAAGTGAGATGTATTAAACCACATGAATTGATCAAAAGTAATGGAGCGTCATATCTGCAGACTGTGAGACATGATGAAAACCAAACCTACTTGTACTTGCCGCAGCGATGTTCAACACCAGCAGCTGAATTACAACTGCTACTTTAGAAGCAAACACAAGCCTGAACAAGAAACCACTTTAGAACTATGAGGCACAGCACTGAGCTGAATGTGCTACCAAACTCTCCAGTGTCAGCCCTCCTTTTCCTACCAGTGCCCTCCCAGCATCAGAAGGATGGGGGCTTTCCCAAACAGGGGACAAACACCACCAAGCATCACCACATCTGATTGAGATTTGGTATGTTTGCCTTGCAGAAAGCAGCAGAAACTTAGGGCTCATCCTGTTTAGTAAGGACGTACTTATGTATTTTGGAATATCTGGGCTCTGTGCCCTACATATATTGCTCCTGGCTTTCTATGGGGTCCATCATCCTGGATACTGCCCCTGTACTGGTCCTACAATGGTCCATTTAAGATAGAGAGCAACTGGATGGCAACTGAAAGAAGGAAATGCCCTCTGCATTTGTACCATGCATCTTACCATATGCTGCAGAGTAGACAATATGCTAAATGATTACTTTAGAGACATTTGTAGCAGGGCTTGTAACAGTCAAGGGCAGAACAGGATCTGAAATGTGGTCTCAGAGCTGGCCATGCACCAAGGGAGGAATGGGCAATGGGAAGCCCCCCACAACAGCAGTGCAAAGGGCCAAGGAGTGTAAAAGCGCAGAGAGGTATCTGGGGATGTGCTCACATTCCCTGTCAGACTCACCTCATCAAATGGGTCTGTAGCCCCTTACCACCTAAAAATGAAAAAATGCCACATGGAGATTTTACAAACTGTTCATGCAAGGCAGGGTAGTGCCAACATGATCTGGAAATAAAGCTGAAGCTGAGAAATCAATGCTCACATGGGAAAAGCTAAAAGATAATGTGAGGAAGGGCACTTTCAGAAAGAAAATTATACTAACCACTCACTGAAGTTGCAGGCAAGTCCTCTTCACAGTGACTTCAGCTTCATTGAAGGACAATTTCCCCTGTGTCTGGCAAGAGCTCACAAGAGCTGCCTGCTGGGATCAAAGACTCCTCCCAAAAATTTTCTTTCACAGTTCCTGTCCCAGGGTTCAAAGGTGTTGGCTGTCATTGCTTCCCTGCCCTGACCTAAGCAGGCACTGGCAGGGACTTTCCTGCCTGTGGGGGTGGAGGACCATGCCTCAAAGCTGCCCTCGGGAACCTCACCATGGCCCCTCAAGGAGCATCCTCGTCCGGCAGATGTGGCATGACTCAAGGGAAGGTGCTCATGCACCCCCATTTCCTTTGGGGTGTGTGAACTTCACATATTCTCAGGGACCTTCTCCTTACTCAACATCAATTACACAGATTTAGAGAACAGCTTTCAATATTTAGCTTCTCGTCACTGTTTGATGTGTAGCTGTACATCTTATTTACTAGCACTATTCCAGCTCTGTTCTGTGGAGAATTATCCGTGTTCTCGTGGGCTTTTCCATGGGCACAGCAGTTTCAGAGTGCCCCACAAGTATTTATCTCCACCACTCCTGTGTAAAGTGAGGCAGACGAAGGGAGAGAGAAGATACTGCTGGAGTGAGCTGAGGCACAGGGTCACAGTCAAAAGTAGTAACTAACTGGAGGGCTTTGTTTTTTTATAGTGTTCTGGCATTATCTGTATTTCATTAGTCCAAAGCATCCTCCCTTACCGATGTCAGCTGCAGCTGAGATGGTCTGCATCTCTGAGCATCATCACATTTCCTGTTGAGGTGAATTCTTCATGCTGTCCACCCTTAGGCAGGACTTGTTCTGGCTTGTCCCTCCTCCCTACCCTTTCCCCAAACCCAGCGTCTTCCAAACCTTTGGCTTCATGTCCCTGTTTTCACCCCACTATTGTCTCCTACCCTATCTATGTTCTGCATCCCAGCCCTGCTCATTTCTAGTCTCACTGTGCAGGGCTTCCTGGCCCAGACCCCAGATCTCTCAGCTCTGACTCCCAAACCCAGCTTCTCTCTCCTCTTTGCCTGTTTCCAAGTCTCTATCCCAGTTTCCTTGTCCAGTTACACTCCTTCCTCACCTCTGAGTGGGCTAATTCTCATCCCCTTGACATTAAGCCAGGCAGACTCCCTCCTGTGGGTCACTGGTAGTGGAAGAGATGATGTTCTCCTGCAGGTTGAATCCAAGTCAAAGAGTCCCCCATCAGCCAAAAGAACATTGTGACTGCAGAGATTTTTCTCTGCAAATATATCAAAAGTCATAGTTGACTCTGGAACATACCCAAAACAAACAGAGTTTTCAGGGAATTAAATTGCTAAAATTGACAAAGGCTTTATTGAGCTTGTGCAAAACTCTCATTATTATAATTTTGTCATAATTTCTCCAGATTTGGCTGCATTTTTGAAAAGGCAGTAAAATACAAATCCCCCACAGCCATTTTGCCAGATTCAGATCATTCGATTTTGCTGTGAAAAGCCCTATGCCTCTGTGTCTGGGAAATGTCAAAAATAATATTTGCACAGAAAAATTATGGTTTGTTGTGCTTCTCCATGAGTTATATTTCTGTAAATGTTCTAACCACTTGGTTTGGTGTTTTCCAAGCATCCAGTTTGAGCAGACATCTATGCAAAAAGTACCTACTCAAACAGTAACATTTGTCAAAAGTAGGAACAACAATAAATAGGGCCTTACAATGTCAGAAAGAGAAGGCAGGTGGTGAAATGGATATGAGTTGAGGGGGATGGAAAGAGAACACGTGTGAAAGGACAGAGTAATTCTCTTGAGGTCAAGGTGATACTTCGGAGGGTTTGATTTGTGATAGGCTCCAAAGGCACGAAGACACCACTTCTTCTGGAAGGACAATTCTTGAATCTATGTGTATGTGTTTGTGCAGGGGCAGAATTCAAAACAACCAAATACTACATCTTTTCACAAGTCTTGCTTTTGGAGTAAGGATGTATTTGTCTTGTCAGTGTAAGAGTCCAGTTTTGTTAGCCCTGACCTACTGGAACTGAAGCCTTTCTGGAGGTCTCAGAGGGTTTGCTCCAATGGAGAACTATCCCTTCAGGGTACATGGTAAGACCTGGTCACAACCCCTTGGCCAAGACTGTCAGTGGACTTTACCTCTTTCTTGGACTCATCCTCTGCATTAGCAATGTAGCTCCCAAAGGATGTATCAGCAGTGATGCAGAAGAGAGCCACAGCCCAGGTGGCAGAGGCCTCGGCACATATCCCGCCAGCTGACCTATGGGTGGTGGTTGCAAACCACACGCTGTACCTGTGTCACTAACAAAGGAGAGCTGGCATGGTGCTCTGGCATGGCTCCTGCTGCAGACATGTGCTGTAGAAATGAGTGGTTTGCCTGAAAAGCCTCATGTGGGAAAACACATGGCTTTAGGGGCCAACCTGACCAGCCATACATCATTTGTGTCCTGTGCCACAGTCTGTCTGCAGTTGTCGCCCTACTACTGATGTTGCCCTCACTTTATGGACTACTACCATAAGAGGTGGGTGGCCTCTTCCTGCTGCTCCTGATGGTGGGTCTTGAGCTGGGAGAAATGCTGAACCCCTCACTCCGTCGTGCACCCCTTGGCCCCAGTACCTCCACCTCGTGAAGGCCAGGAGGGAAGAGCTATTTTCTCTCACAGACAGCAGCTTGACAAAACAAAGGCAGGCTTTAAAAAAAAAAAAAAAAAAAAAAAAGAGTGTATCATAGAATCTGAAATGGGACAGAAAGTCTCGAGTTTCTTCCTTTTATTTAAGATAAGTGGGGCTAGTTTGGTCATGAAGGCATCAGTGCTCCCCTGACATGGCACTAGGACAGGGAGAGAAGGTTACCTGAAGGCAAGGCACATGGGAGCCATCAGCCACATCCCTGCTGCCTCATCCCTTTTGATGGCACTTCATTAACACTTTCCACACCAAAGCAGCTTCTCTGGTATGCAAAGCCAGTCTGTATGAATCATGCTCACTCTCTTTCTGAGATTTAATACTGCAAAACAGACCAGGAGTAAGAGCATATCAATTCTGCCCAAACCTCTCTTTTTAGATGTGTGGGTGCTTGTCCCATACCCAAGGGCTCAGCTTGTGCCTCCAGGCTCAGAACATCCCCGGCACCAGCCCTGGATTCCTCCTCTCCCAGCTGAAGGTGCTCAGAGATACTGCCGGCTCCCCCCATGCCCTAACCCAGTGTGTGCTCTGCTCATCTTCTCCCAGGCAGAAAACAAACAGCTTCCTTCTCACCCGTCCCCTGTGCTTTGCAACCGTGCAGAGGATGAGGGCACCAGGCTTTCCCAGATGTCCCCGCTTTCAGCCAGCTAGAAACATTATTCTCAACATACCTGCTTTTCTATTTTTTGTTTTGTGTTTTAGGTAAATGCTACTGGGTCATATATACAATAAAAAAAGGCTTCAAGTATAGCACTGTATAGCACTGGGACTTTTGGTTGCCTAGACTGGTTCAGTGAGCTGATCTTTGCATGTCCCAGTGAGTGTTAGTCTGTGAGATGGAGGCATTAATGTAGAGGTGAAACAACCTCATTTTGGGGTATTCTGTGTCGGCTCAAAGGATGACACATCTCAAGTTTTACAGATCTGCTGGGAATTGTCTGCCTGCTAAAATTAAATAAGCAAACCAAGGCTTTAAATCTTGCCGCTACATAATGACTAAAATATTCCTAGTGATTAAAGCCTAGAAAATCAATATAATCTTTACAGCATTATTAAAAGGTGATCATCTAGTCAGTGCTGAGTGAGGCTTCTGGACACCATAGACATGGGGTCATTTCTCCTACATGCGACAGTCCCTGGAACAGCAGCCAGTGTGGCCCCAGGACATGCCTGCTGCCCCCAGAGGGGTGCACTGCCAGCAGCCCGCAAGCTTGCCGCTGCCAGTGAAGGCTCCATCTGCAGCATGGGTGCTCCTGAGGTGATCAGCAAGCTTGTGGTGACTTCCCCCTTCCTTCTGCCCAGTGGTGACCTTACCTTCTCTCACCTCTGCCTCCACCCTCCTAGTGCTGCCCATACCCTGCAGCGGGGGCAATTACTGGGTACCCAACCCAACCACCCCATCTGGTCACACGATGACTGATACAACACTCCAGATGTTTCCCCTCCATTTAGTTAAACTAGCAGCCATCACAACTGGGACCCAGGGCATGCAAATGTGTGAGGAGGAGCACCCAACCTCTATTTCTTATGCCAGTAAGATCCTAATTGATGCAGGACATAGCTCACCCACTTCTTGTATACACCAGACTGGTGAACCTACCCATGTGTTTTCTATCACTATAAGTAGGGAAAAAGAAGCTTCTGCAGTGTGTTTGCAGTTCCCAGGCAAAAACCAAGCTGCCAAAAACATCTTTTCTGAAATATTTCACCTGAACTGCCAACAAGGCTTTCTCTCAGCTACCTGTGGGTGTGCTGTACTCGCCATGTCTTTGGAAGCAGGCTGTGTACTGAACACCTCTCTTCAGGATAGCCAAGCCCTGAGCTTTCAGGACAGGCTTTATATTTTTGGAAGGGAATGCTCTGAAACCCCTTCATAGCCTTCATAAGATGTCCCTGCTTGACAACTTGGTCTCTATAAACAAAGGAGAACCAGAAATTCATTAACTTGGAGAACAATCTTGTTTCCTGGAAAAGGCAGATTAAAGTTTTGCCAGATTTTCCTCCTACATGGGAAGCCCCTCAGCTGTCCCAACCAGATGCCGAATTCAGCAATTGCTTCCTAAGGTTCAGGAACTGAGGTTTTGGGGTTTTTAGTCTAATTCAACTTTTGCAGTATGGCTCCCAATACAGGCTTGTGCAGCTGTAAGGATCGAGCTATTCAGTGAGATTTCAGGGTACCAGCAGGAGCGTGAGGGGAAAGGCTGATTCTCCACAAATTCTCCTGCCTCAGGCCTGGGGTAGTTAGCTCCAGGTGCCAAAATGGCACCTTTCTCTCATCATCCTCTTAGTGAATCCACCTTGTCCATGTCAAGGAACATGGACACCCCTCCTGCCTTTTAGGATCAAGAAGTAAGGCATTCCCCTTGATGTCCATCACTCTCATGCAGGGGAGGACACAACTTCTGGAAGATCAGAGCAGGCTTCCAAAAGCTAAATGTCAGGGACACATTTTCTGGAGGAAATAAGGCACCTTCCATTAAGGCTTTGTGACCATAATATTTCTTCTGATACCTGCTGCATTTCTGGGGATAGGCTCCCTTGCTTTCTACCAGGCAGACATGACTTGTCAGTGTGCTTTGCCTTTCATATATGCACCTGCTTGGGGTGCAGGAAATGGCACAGAGGATGGAAGTGTTCCCGTTCCCCATGGCAACGGCTGATGAAGAACTGGAGTTGTTGAAAGGGTCTTTGGTGAGACTGAGGGCATATACCGGCTTTTTGTCTGATGACAACTGTTGAATGAGATCCCCAGCTCACACTCTAGGAAATCTCCATTTTAGTTGGAGTGATGGTTTTCCTCTGTTTTGAAGACATCTACACAGCTATGGACTGGTCAGATATAACTGGTCAACAAAGGTCTCCACTTCACCAAGGATAACAGTAAGTTTTGGGCCTTCAGAGGGTTGAGAACCCTCTGATGGAAGTGAAATACACACTTTGCAGTTGAAGCTGGGCTTTGATATTTATGTCACTGCTCTAAATAAAACACACAGGTTTTTGGAGGAACCACAAACTTGCAGAACCCCTGGACTTCATAGGTATTTGTGGATGCACCCCATTTCTGAAGAAGTCAGCTGCCTCCCTTGGAATGCCTATATACAAAATTTCAGAGCCCATGTTGAGCTCTTTTTCTTCTCGCAGACAGCATTTTAGCCTTAGATTGATCTCCAAAGTCTTCCCAGGAGGTGAGAGGTATGTGTATGAATATGGGCACAGAACGCATCTCCCTGTGCTTGAAAACATATGGTAATACTATCCAGAAAACTGCATGGTCCAGTACAGTGGGTGTCAGACCAGGTTTTGTCCAATGTTTTCTGAGCCTGC